>NC_137270.1:27129592-28424592 GCF_053477335.1 Acartia tonsa
CATCTTCTCTACTAGGCTTTGTAAAAAATATTCTTTCCTATAAAAAAAATTAAATTATAATACAGAGGAGATGAACAAAGAGAGAGAGAGAGAGAGAGAGAGAGATAGAGAGAGAGAGAGAGGGGGGGGGGGGGCAATTATGGGCTGTTTATTAAACTAGTCCACAAAGTTTTATAACAACGTTTTCTTATTCGATAGTTAACCAATTTTGGGGTCTTTTATTAATTTTTTATTGTTTGGTTTATAATTAATATGAGTGTACACACATTTCAACCATTAATAGTAATCTACAGAATGAGTAATTTTGTGTATTATCAATTCATCGGCCATTGTCTTATCCCTTTAGTCTATTCAGACATCAGAACGTATAAAATATAAAATAAAAACTTAGAAAATGAAAAAATTTTTGTTTAGTCAAATCATTGGAATCAATTTCTATATATTGAGCATTTTTCCATTTTTGACATTGAAAGATTTCATTGCAATCTTACTTTAAATACCAGGGATCTAAAGGGATAAGACAATGGCCGATAATTTCATGTACAACCCGAATGATACACAAAATCAGCTCTTCTGTAGATTACAATAAATAAAAGTCTGATGCCTTAAGTTTTTTTATTCTGAGGATTTTACATGTTGGGTCCGTAACCATTCCTCCAACTTGTAGATTACAATAAGTGGTTGAAACGCATGACTACTCAATTTAATTAACCTTCCAATAAAAGATTTAATATTTTAAAATTTTTGAAACTTTGGAGACTAGTGTAAACCAGGGAGGGAGGGGACTTTAGGCTGTTTATTACACTAGTCCCCAAAGTTTTATAATCATGTTTCTTATTCGTAGGCCCAGCAACGTTTATATAATTTTAATTGGGTGATTCATGTAGTTGAGTGTCGAAACGTTTCTTCAACCACTAATTGTAATAAACAAAAGGGATAATTTTATTTATTATCATTGGGTATGTACATCAATTCATAGAACATTGTCTTATCCCTTTAGATCCCTGGGAAAGGGATCAACTCAAGAAATGTGGAAATTATCTATTTCTGGAAATATGATGAAGAATGAATGAATGGAAGAAAATTTTCGTAATCCAATATAGAGATGTCAATAATATATATTATTCTAAACAATACACAATGTATAATATCTGAAATTAAGTAAAAAAAGAGATGGGATAAGAAAACAACCATTTTCCATTCATTAATAGTTCAAAATATAACAATACTGGTATTACTTTCATGATTTTTATTTAAAAATTCGTGAAAAATTGTTTATAATATATACTTTGCTATACATGATTGTTCAGTACAACTAAGAACCGGTTTTAATCAAGCGGATATTAATCGGTTTCGGAGCCATATTGAAATTTTTTTATATTTACCTTAAAATGAATAAATCATCTTGTGATAATGAATTTATTTGTGATTCTGATTTATGTGATTCTGTAGGAATATATTCTTCGGATCTCTAAAATAATTAAATAATAATATTTCTCGTATTCATTCGAATCCAGTGGATAGGAACCGGTTCTCATTCATACGAAAAAACTATATCTAGCATCGTATTATATCCAGCTTTCTACGAATATAGAAATGTACAATCATAAGATTAAAACCAGTTTTTTTAGCCGGTGCCTTTGGCACCTCGGGGCTAAAAAAACTGGTTTTAATCTTACAATTGTACATTCTATATCCGCGGAAAGCTGTCTATAATACGATGCGAGAAATAACTATTCATGTCCATCTTCTGTAATTATATAGCTGTATTATCTATAATACAAAGTAGAACGATGTCTGTCTGTCCGTCTGTCCGTCTGACCGTCTGTCCGTCCGTCTGTCTGTCTGTCCCTTAAGATCTCGGTAACCACTGAACCGATCGGATTCTACTCTTCAGGGTATCTACCTATTGGTCCTGTGGTGGTTTTAAGCTATTTTCTCGGGGGGTGGGACACCCCCAACCCCCCCAAAAACCAAAAAATCCCCCCCCATTTTTTTTTTTTTTTTTTTTTTTTTTTTTTGAAGGAGTTTCCATGGTCCTTTATGGTCTCTCGCAATAATTTTTTTTTATCACCTCTTGGGCAAAGCCCCTAGAGGCTAGGGGCGAAGCCGCTAGTGATATCTATAAAACAATCCAAGGATGTCCAAGCTCATATATCTATCTACGTAATAATTCATTTAACTAATTGTTTTGTTTTGTTTTTCCAGCCAATGAAAAAGCAACCTAAAACTTTTATTAACATATTAATCGATAGAATAGGTGGATCAAATTTATTTGTATAAAAAATAAGCATTTTTTTATTGTCAGGCTTTTTATACTTTTATCGTCCTCCCCCCCCCCCCTCTCCACACCTACCCCCCAAAAAATAACTTTTTGGGGTTGCCTATTGGGGGGATTAAGATCTACAATGTTTCTTCTTGGGTGTTACTCATTTACCCCCCACCCCCTTTGTGCAGAGACAAGTCAGTTTTTCTTCAAGTGTATTTTTCCCCCCGGATATCTTTATATCCAGGTAGGGAGGGGACAATGGGCTGTTTATTGAACTAGTACCCAAAGTCTTATTTGTTGTAACACTAAGAGGTTTTATTGTCAATGGCATTAGATAGATAGATAGATAGATGGTTTACTTTGTACAGAATGTTTCAAATGAACACCTACGCTATCAGGGAGGGAGTGGACACTGGGCTGTTTAGTACACTAGTCCCGAAAGTTTTATTATAACGTTTTCTTATTCGTTGTCTCAACTCAACAACCTTGGGGACTTTTGTTAAATTTTGATTGGTTGGCTTATTAAGTTGGGTGTCTATACTTTAGAGCCACTGATCTACAGAAGCGGTAATTTTGTATATTATCATTGGGGATGTACATCTATTAATTGGCCATTGACTTATCCCTTAAGATATCTGGTCTATATTTCTCTATATACATCCGTTTGTCTCTTCTTCTTATATCATTCTGATTAAATACAAAATTAAGTCCTTTTTCACTAATTTAATTAACCAATTTTTATAATTAAATTTCTTTATAATACCCTGTATAGATTAATTTAGGTTAAGAAAATTAGAATAACCATTCAGAAAAGATATCTTTGTCTTAAAAAAAAATTTAAAAATAAAATCTATCTATTATTCTTAAAATGGTGGGAGGAAGAACAATAAAAATTACTTTTTTTACTTTTAAAAATACTTGCTCTAATGAGGCCTCTAGTGACCCTTGAAGGTTGACCCACTCCACTTTATATTGTTTTAAAAATTTTTTTTTTTTATATGGGCGATTCCCCAAAATAGTTATAAACCTTCCCATGACCTATAAGAAGCTACGCTATAAAGGAGAACTATATCGGTTCATCGGTTAGCTGGATCCCTAGGTGCAGACAGACAAATAGAGATCCTTTAACTTTATTATAAGGATAATATAAAATCATTAAAATATTTTTTTTACAAGAATCACAGCATCCATAACAACAAATTAAAAATCTGACATAGGAACATCAACATTTATGGAGTTACAGCACTTTTATTTTAAAATAACGATATTCTTAGAGCTTTCCGTATTGGTGTACAGACGGATGGACGTAGCCTAATATAAGGTTTTGCTTTAAAGAGCTACACACTTTTTATTTAAAGATATGTAAATATTTTCTGTTTATAAAAGCTTAACAATGACGAAATTTCCTGTAAAAACAAATCTAATTTACCCTATTTACCTATCTAACCAACTATCTTTCTATAGTTATATCAATAAATGTAATAAGTATAGATGTTTAACCCTAAAAACTACCTAACCCTGTCTTGGGACCTTTTTAGTCTGCTAGCAAATTGCTTTCTGTTGGTTTGTAGCAACTTTGCTGTGTAAATATTTACGATGCTATTGGCTGATATTTAAATACTCAATTGAAAGTCGGCACAGTGTCCACGGGGCGGGGGCATACAGTTATTTATCCCTTTCCCCTTCTAATGTTTAACGTTTTATCTATCAATCTATATATATCTATCTATCTATCTATTTATGTATCTAACTATCTATGTATCTATTTATGTATCTATCTATCTATATATCTATCTATTTATGTATCTATCTATCTATCTATCTATCTATCTATCTATCTATCTATCTATCTATCTATCTATCTATCTATCTATCTATCTATCTATCTATCTATCTATCTATCTATCTATCTATCTATCTATCTATCTATCTATCTATCTATCTATCTATCTATCTATCTATCTATCTATCTATCTATCTATCTATCTATCTATCCATCTATCTATCTATCTATCTATCTATCTATCTATCTATCTATCTATCTATCTATCTATCTATCTATCTATCTATCTATTTATGTATCTATCTATCTATCTATCTATCTATCTATCTATCTATCTATCTATCTATCTATCTATCTATCTATCTATCTATCTATCTATCTATCTATCTATCTATCTATCTATCTATCTATCTATCTATCTATCTATCTATCTATCTATCTATCTATCTTTCTATCTATCTATCTATCTATCTATCTATCTATCTATCTATCTATCTATCTATCTATCTATCTATCTATCTATCTATCTATCTATCTATCTATCTATCTATCTATCTATCTATCTATCTATCTATCTATCTATCTATCTATCTATCTATCTATCTATCTATCTATCTATCTATCTATCTATCTATCTATCTATCTATCTATCTATCTATCTATCTATCTATCTATCTATCTATCTATCTATCTATTTATCTATGTATCTATGTATCTATCTATCTATCTATTACCTTCACAATATCCTCTGAAGCTGAATATAGATTAAACCAACTAAAATTATTTCAAACAGTCAACAACAATGATAGAAAGAAAGACGTATTTAATACTTTTTAATTTAAAAAAAATCAAGTATCAAGTTGTATATCACGCGGGGCTAACAAAACTGGTATAATATTATGATTTTTATTTTAGGATTCGTTGAAAATTGTCTATAATACGATGGTTGTATTATTTTTTCTAATAAGAGCAAGAACAATGTGTTTCATCTCACTAAAAATAATATCTAAAAGTGGAATTTCTCATCCCCCCCCACCCCCCAAATCAGTTCTATCCCCTTCAAAAGCTTGAACGTCCTTGGCCATATCTTTTGCTGATTCGTTGGCCTAACAACTTTTAGGACATTTATTGAATTTTTATTTGTTGATTCATTACGTTGAGTGTCCAAACGTTCCAACCACTAATTATGATCTACAGAAGGGGAAATTATGTGTGTAATCATTGGGAAAGTACATTAATTAATAGGCCATTATCTTATCTCTTTAGATCCAAACAATATTTTTGTAAATGAAAAATACTTGATGGCAACTATATTTATATGTGTGTCAACAAATTATTATTTTTAGATTTCTTTTCAAAATTGTAAGATGTATAAAAAGTATTATCGTATTTTTCTCCAAGTAGCGAAGCTATTCAATAACCAGGGTCTGTACGTCCGTACGTCCATCTATCTGTAGACTATCATCATAAATGATATTTTCTTCGGCTGCTATGACAGATTCATTCGTTTTTTTTATTTCCTGACTACATATAGATATAGAGCTGCTTGTACAATTAATTCACTTTCTCTTTTTTTTGTTTCTTTTTATTAAATCAAGACATTTTACAGAGAAAACATGAATTTAACTAAAGTCGGGAAAGGTGATTGACCGTTTACACGAAAAGGTGCAAATTCTTGTCTAGATAAATTTTGGTATTTTTTTACGATAATAATATTATTTTTTATTTTTTAGGATAAATTTAATTCATACACAAAAAAGACAAGTGTTTTTCCAAAAAAAAAATCGTAGTATAAGTTTTGAAGCTCTTTATAGTGCTGATAAAAGAACGACTTCATATATTGACCAAATGATAGGCCAACACACAGACTAAATTACCAATGTTAGGCCAGTATACATTTAAATTGACCAATGGTATGGCTGTATAGGCACTATAAAAAGCTTCAAAGTTTTTTTTCTTTTTTATTGAAGATACCAGGATTCAAAGTCATATTCTACACATAATTAACAATTTTTTAGTTTCTTATAATTGAAAATCTAGCGAAAAATTCACTGTTTCAGATGAAAAGAGTTTTTAGTCAACGCTGGTTTGAAACAGGGAGAGAGGGAACATTGGGTTGTTTATTACACTTGTCCCCAAAGTTTTAAAATAAGGTTTTCTTATTCGTTGGCTTAAAACCTTTGAAAACTTTTAATGAATTTTGATTGGTTGTTTTAGTAAGTTGAGTATCCAAACGTTGCAACCACGTATTGTAATATAAAAAGTGTATTAACATTGGGAATGTACATCAATTTATCAGCTATTGTCTTATCCCTTTAGATCCTTGGGTTTGAAATGAATGGGATTTTTGAAAACATGTTTATTAGTTTATCATTTCATTCATTTTACAAACATATAATTCATAAGAAAAACACACAAACTATATTTCTAAAGATCCATAGAAAATAATTTAGATAATGTTTCTACCACCCCGCGTTCAACTTAGATTACTTAGTTGACATAAAACTTCTAATAAAACAGATTATAAATCCAGGGATCTAAAGGGATAAGACAATGGCCGATAAATTGATTTACATCCCCAATAATAAAACACTAAATCATCCCTTCTGTGGATTGTAACTAGTAGTTGAAACCTTTGGACCATAAATTAATGAACCAAAGTTCATTAAAGTCACCAAAATTGTTAAGGCAATGAATAAGAAAACGTTTTTATAAAACTTTTGGAACTTTTGTGAAAAACAACCCAATGTTCCCTCCCTTCCTCACTGTAATAAATCTCATTTTATCGGGGAGGAAATCGACCTATGTCAATTATAAATTTTGTTTTAAAAAGAAAAATTTAAAAATTTTAGTGTGGTGACGGAGGGGTCATTTTTTCCAGGGGTGATTTCTCTTAGGATGGTGGTGGTACCCTTCCCCAAAATAGCTATAGCTATAAACCTTACTTGAACCTATGAGAAGCTAAAATGTAAAGGAGAAACCATATTGGTTTATCGGTTAGCGAGATCTTTCTTAATAGACAGATAGATTCCTTATTATTTTTATATAAGAATTTTATGCTGAAATGCACATATGTAAACATATTAAATTCATAAAATTTTATATAAACTATTCATTGAATTTGATTAAGTATGTCAAATGTTTCTTTTCAAAATTATAAACGTAGAAATATAGATGACGAAAGCATTTATAAATCTAAAATTATTTAATATTTTTATGCATCATACGATTGCAGTTATCTTCGTACTGGAAAATAAATAGTCCTATTTTAAATTTAGTTTTTAAAAATTATAAAAATGGAGGGGGGTTATAAATAAAGTAAAGTATGGAGCATGGAGGATGGAGGAGAAAATGATATTTAAATTGGTCTAAAACCCATTCTTTTTCAAAAAAAAAGAGAGGGGACAATATGCTGTTTATTGCACTGGTCCCAAAAGTTTTGTTTTAAATTAACGTTTTCTTATTCGTTGTCTTAAAAACTTTGCTGAATTTTGATTTGTTAGTTTATTTAGTTGAGTTTCAACCACTAAATGTAATCTACAGAAGGGGAAATTTTGAGTATCATAATTGTATGTATATCAATTTATCGGCCATTGTTTAATCCCTTTAGATCGCTGGTTAATAGTAATAAAACAGGTTATAAATTTATTGAATTTTAATTTGTTTGTTTATTAAGTTGAGTGTTCAAAAGTTTCAACCACTAATTTTAATCTACAGAAGGGGTGATTTTGTGTGTCGTATTGAGGATGTACATCAATTTATCGGCCATTGTCTTATCCCTTAAATTTGTCATACATTGTGTATCCCTGTAACCATGAACAATGAATGAGGAAAACGTAAATTTATAAATCATAGTGGCAAAAATTTGCATACATATACGTCCAAAAATAGCAAGTTAGGCAAAATGCACTTATTGTACTCAATTAGCCAGGGATCTAAAGGGATAAGACAATGGTCGATAAATTGTTGATCCATAAATTTACACCTTCTGTATAATACAATTAGTAGTTGAAACGTTTGAACACAAAACTTAATGAACCAGACAATCAAAATTCAACAAAGTTGATAAGCCAAAGAATAAGACAACATCATTATAAACTTATAATTACTTCTTGGACTGGTTTAATAAACAGCCCATTGTCCCCTCCCTTCTTGATTCAAGTACTTTTCAAGCATTTATCATGAAAGTACTTTTTACTTTTTTAACAAAAGGAAACTTACATCGATAAAAAAATGATTTGCCTTTAAATTAATATCAATTTTCTTATTCCAGGCCTTAGGCATCACGGGACTAACAAAACTGGTTTAATTCTTATAATTTTTATTTTAATTTCCATAGAAAGCTGACTAAAATACGATACAACAAATAACTTTTATCTTATTTCTTTTAACTTCATTTCTATTTTTAAAACTTAAATGCTTTGTTAATGTCAAAGTGATTAAAATTAAAATTTTATCTTTTGTAATAGTTATTTATCGCTTAGTATTATAAACAGCTTTCCGCGGATATAAAATTAAAAAAATATAAGACAAAACAAGTTTTGTTAGCCCCGAGGAGACGAAGGCCCGGGCTAACAAATGTGCTTTTAATTTTATGATTTTTCATTTTATTATTCTTATAAATTTGTCTATAATACGATATGATACATGATTTTTCAGTATGGTTATATTCCAGTGGATATTATCGGTTTCGAAGCCATTATGTAAAATAAAATCTGGTAGTTTCCTAGTAATATCTATCATCTATGAATAGGTTTGCATTAAATGCATTAAGGTCATATTAAATAGAATTATAAATGGTTATTATAATAAAAATAACCAAAAATTAGATTTTTTCCCGAAGTAGCACAGCAAAAGAACCCTACTCTAATTATCCATGTCACGCATATGACTAGCATCAGTAGAACGTCTTTTTAACGTCTCAAGCTATGACGCGGTGTTGGGCCGAGATTCGAACATACCACCTTCCCGACAACGAGCGGATGCGCTAAGTGTTACTCCACAGCGGCGGGTTAATTGTATTTTCATAATATTTTTTTGATTTATAGTTTCTTTTACGTGTATTTTGTATAAAAATGAGCTTTTTAAGATTAAAATCTTAAGGTTTTCTTTATGATTTTTATAGAACATTCGGGTATATAGTCCCTTTCTTGGCAACGCCTCTTAAGGGTCGTATTTTCCCAGTAGCTTTTCCCCTATTTCTAGTCCCTGCGGGGGCCTCTAACCCTGCGGGGCAATCACCTATGACCTATAAAAAAATAATGAAAATATGATGAAACCCCCCTTAAGGGCGTTACCACGAAAGGGACTATATACGAATATTTTGCTTACTTTTGAATGCCTTTTTGGTTGATTTTTTTTATGTATTGGTGACTGTTTAAAATTTCCTGATAAGCGCAAGAGCATACACTGTTCTGGTAATCATTCCTTTCTAATATCTTCACAACACAGAACATTATATCCATCATAACAAGTATTTATAATATTTGTCCCCCCCTCCCATTGCCCTAGCCCCCCACACACCTGTGGCTCTATCTCTCTATCATTCCAAAATTCTCCGTCGATTATTCACCGACCGAACATTTTAGATGCTAAACCCTTAATTGGGACATAAAACGCCGTTGCGTTAAAATCTCGTAGAATTTAAAATTAAGAGAAAAAAGAACGTATAAACGTAACACTGAGAGGTTTTTTGTTAATGGCATATACAGATAGATAGATGGTTGGGTTACTTTGTACAGAATGTTTCAAATGAACACCTACGCTACCAGGGAGGGAGGGGACACTGGGCTGTTTATTACACTAGTACTCAAAGTTTTATAATAACGTTTTCTTGTTCGTTGTCTCAACTCAACAACTTTCATTAAATTTTGATTGGTTGTTGCATTAAGTTGAGTGTCCAAATGTTTCAACCACTAATTATAATCTAATGAAGGGGCAATTTTGTGTATCATTATTAAGGATATACATAAATTTGTCGGCCATTGTCTAATCCCTTTAGATTCCTGTGCGATACAAACTATTCTCACGGAGGTATGTTTAGCTAGCGTAGCTCCGTTACAAATTATTCTCATGGAGGTATGTTTAGCTAGCGTAGCTCTGTTACAAATTATTATGGAGGTATGTTTAGCTAGCGTAGCTCCGTTACAAACTATTCTCACGGAGGTATGTTTAGCTAGCGTAGCTCCGTTACAAATTATTCTCATGGAGGTATGTTAAGCTAGCGTAGCTCCGTTACAAATTATCATGGAGGTATGTTTAGCTAGCGTAGCTCCGTTACAAATTATTCTCATGGAGGTATAATTAGCTAGCGTAGCTCCGTTACAAACTATTCTCATGGAGCTAGGTATGTTTAGCTAGCATAGCTCCGTTACAAATTATTCTCATGGAGGTATGTTTAGCTAGCGTAGCTCCGTTACAAATTATTATGGAGGTATGTTTAGCTAGCGTAGCTCCGTTACAAATTATTCTCATGGAGGTATAATTAGCTAGCGTAGCTCCGTTACAAATTATTCTCATGGAGGTATGTTTGGCTAGCGTAGCTCCGTTACAAACTGTTCTCATGGAGGTATGTTTAGCTAGCGTAGCTCCGTTACAAACTATTCTCATGGAGGTATGTTTAGCTAGCGTAGCTCCGTTACAAACTATTCTCATGGAGGTATGTTTAGCTAGCGTAGCTCCGTTACAAACTATTCTCATGGAGGTATGTTTAGCTAGCGTAGCTCCGTTACAAACTATTCTCATGGAGGTATCTTTAGCTAGCGTAGCTCCGTTACAAACTATTCTCATGGAGGTATGTGTAGCTAGCGTAGCTCCGTTACAAACTATTCTCACCAGAGATTTAAAGGGATAAGACAATAGACAATAAATTGATTACATCCCCAATGATGAAACACAAAATTACCAATTCTGTAGATTACATTTAAAGGTTGAAACGTTTGAACAATGAACTTTATGAACCAATCAATTAAAATTAATAATAAAGTCCCCAAAGTTGGTAAGACGTTTAATTTTAGAAACGTTGTTTGATTTAAAAAAAAACAATACATTTAAAAAAAGGATTCTATGGATGAAATAAGGAGTCTAAAATTATATTTTCTATGTTTCTATTACTTTGGGTATTAGTACTTTAAGGGGTAAACAAGGATGACATCATCCATAATTAGCGAAGCACAAAAATCATGGATGGGAATATGTACAAGTACAATGAAAGATTATCTTTAAAAATCAAGAATCGATTTATTGGAAAAAATAAACACAAAACCTTATTTTATTCTGTATTATGACTGACATACCAACGGTCAAAGTAAATTACATACTGGATGCTCAGACAGAATAATAGGAAAAAAAATATATGATACTGTGATCTCAAAAAAGTTTGAAATTC
The DNA here is from genome assembly GCF_053477335.1 of Acartia tonsa. Lineage (NCBI taxonomy): Eukaryota > Metazoa > Arthropoda > Copepoda > Calanoida > Acartiidae > Acartia > Acartia tonsa. The sequence continues at coordinate 27,141,032 of NC_137270.1, forward strand.
GGACATAAAACACCAAAGATATTAGAAAATATGTAAAAATATAAAAATAGCCTAAAACCTGCTAAAAAGCAGTCCGACCGACATAGATGTGTTAAAGTTAATTTTGCTCCTTAGTGATGTAAATGTTGTCAAAAAGTTTCAGTCTTATATCTGTCATAGTAGCCGAGAAAATCACATTTCCCCCACTTTGTCTCTGACAGACGGACATACGGACGGACGGACATTTCGAATTATAGAGTAGCTTCGCTACTATGGCTAGAGCGATTAAGAGTAAGCACCCCAACATTTTTGGGGGGATTGGGGGTTTGGGGGTTTGGGGGGTCGGGTAATCACCTGCATGCTGTAGTCCAGTTTAAATCAAGGATCTAAAGTAATAAAACAATGGCCCATAAATCTATGTACATCCCCAATGATGATATAAAAATTTGATCATTCTGTAGATAAAAATTAGTGATTGAAACGTTAGTACATTCAACTTAATGAACCAATCAATAAAAATTCACTAAAGTCCCCAAAGTTATTAAGCCAACGAATAAGAAAATGTTATTATAAACTTTGGGGGCTACCGTAATAAACCACCCATTGTCCTCTCTCTCTCTCTATGATCCTAATGTCCAGTTTGTACAATACTTTCCAATTTATACAGACAAAATATATTAGTAAATTTATTTTAATTTAAATATTGTCTGTCATTGTAATAACGTAATGTAATTGTAATGTAATGTTATTGAAATGTAACGTAATTGAAATGCAGAAATACAAATTATATTTGAAAGCCCGGGATATAGGTATGGGTTAATGAATCTAATTTTCATTTTTGGCTGTCCTGAACCTTAGGTACAAGAATTAATGTAACTTTTCTCAATTGAACTAATTTTAGGCACCTATTCTCTTAGACAAAAATACAAACAGATAATAAACCCTTCTTTATTTCTGATTATCTAAATCTAATATAGTTTCCTCTACCTAATAAGTTGTAATTTTCCTCAATATTGTTTTGAAGCTTATTGACAGGGCCCGGCAGCCGTGCCTCAGCCGCGCATAAGCTTTAAATTAAAACCCGATTGAAAAAATAAAATTCAGAAAAGATTGATTGACTGTCTAGGAAAAAGTTTAGACATACAGCTCACTTTTAAAGTTATAATATGACAATTTGCCGAGGATTTTTTGCGGCTGCCGAGACCTGGTTATTGAGGCAGAAATCTAAAATTTCCCATTATCCCATTCCTATTTCTCTGGCAAAACCAAATATGTCTGTCTGTTAGTTAAGCTTCTTCATAAATGCATAGATTGTGTACCAGGGGTAAAAGGGTAAGTTAATTTACTATCTGTTGACTAATAACTTTAGGGAAATTCTTGAATTTTGATTGGTTGTTTCATTTAGTTGAGTGTCCAAACGTTTTAACCACTAATTGTAATCTACAGAAGGGATAATTTAGTGTTTTATCTTGTGCAAAACTAATACTCGTTTTTGATAGATATAAAATCTTTTCTCGTATTCATTCGAATCCGGTGGATAGGAACCGGTTCTCATCCATACGAAAAAACTATGTCAAGCATCGTATTATATCCAGCTTTCTACGAATATAAAAATTTACAATCTTAAGATTAAAACCAGTTTTTTAGCCCGTGCCATCGGCACCTCGGGGCTAAAAACTGGCTTTAATCTTATAATTGTACATTCTATATCCGCGGAAAGCCGTTTATAATACGATGCGAGAAATAACTATTCCCGCATCGCTTCGAAACCGATTAATATTCGGTAGATTAGAACCGGTTCTCAGCCATAATGAAAAATTATGTCAAGCATCGTATTATATCCAGTTTTCTACAAATATAAAATTGTACAATCATAAGATCAAAACCAGTTTCAATCTTATAATTGTACATTTTATATCAGCGGAAAGCTGTTTATGATACAATGCGAGAAATAACTATTCTATTATGCCTTCGTAACCGATTAATCTTTCCGCTGGATTAGAACTGGTTATCAGCCATACTGAAAAATCATGTGTAGCATCGTATTACAGACAATTTTTTTATCTCATATTTTTTCATACGCAGAAAGCTGACTATAATACGATGCGATGAATAACTATACCGCCCCTCTTATTCCGTATAATGTGCAGTTTGATTAATTTGCACTCTTCTGTACAATTTAAAATTTTTGTGCAATTTTTAGTTAGGAATAGATACATATCTGTACCTTTATGACATCAAACAATTAATAGTTATTTCTCGCATCGTATTATAAACGGCTTTCCGCGGATATAGAATGTACAATTATAAGATAAAACTAGTGTTTTTAGCCCCGTGGTGCCGAAGGCACCGGCTAAAAAAACTGGTTTTAATCTTATGATTGTACATTTCTATATTCGTAGAAAACTGGATATAATACGATGCTAGACATAGTTTTTTCGTATGGATGAGAACCGGTTCCTATCCACCGGATTCGAATGAATACGAGAATAGTTATTTCTCGTATCGTATTATAAACGGCTTTCCGCGGATATAGAATGTACAATTATAAGATTAAAACTTGTTTTTTTAGCCCCGTGGTGCCGAAGGCACCGGCTAAAAAAACTAGTTTTAATCTTATGATTGTACATTTCTATATTCGTAGAAAACTGGATATAATACGATGCTAGACATAGTTTTTTCGTATTCATGAGAACCGGTTCCTATCCACCGGATTCAAATGAATACGAGAAAACTATTTATAGTACCAAAGTTCAGGAATCTAAAGGCATAAGACAATGGCCAATAAATTGATGTACATCCCCAAATATTACCATTTTTATAGATTACAATTAGTGGTTGAAACGTTTAGATACCTAACTTATCTAACTCTCAAAAGTTATTAAGCCAACGAATAAAAACATTATTGTTAACTATGGGGACTAATGTAATAAAGAGCCCAGTGTCAACTCGCTCCCTTTTATCCTTGTTTAACCTATATCATAAAGAATTTAAGAATCAGGATCTAGATTATTAGAATAGTTTGTACCAGATATGTTTCTCTTGAAACTTCGCAATTAATAGTGTTATTACGTCATAATTACATGTAAAACGTTTGAATTATTACAAAAAAATTTTAATTATTTTTTTTTAATTTAGACGTTTATCAAAATAAAAATAAACTTTACTAATAATTCATCTAGAGAATTCTAGTTTTAAAGTGGCTCCAAAAAAGTAGGAAGGGAATAATGGTCTGTTTATTACACTATTCCAGAAAGTTTATGATAACGATTATTTTAATTTTTATAATTAATTTTGGAGACATTTAAACTCCCATAAGAATTATTATATATGTGCTTTTAAAATCACCTTTAAAAGTAATTTTAAACTTAAAAACAGTTATTATCCTGATATAAAGTAACAGGATGTCTATCTGTCTGGCTATACCTAAGGAACTAGATAACCGCTGCAGCGAAATGGTTTCCTTTACAATGTAGCTTCTCATAGGTCCTAGGAAGGTTTATAACTATTTTGGGGAATTGATTTAAAACTTCAAAGCTTAAAAGTTATGTAAAAAAATTGTTACATGTAACAATATTTTAAAAGTAATGAAAGTTATTATATTAAAATGAACAATACAAAACGTATAACATACATAAAAATATAAAAAGATGAAGAAAATAAAAACAAAAAGTTAATTTATTAAGAATAGCAAAAGGTAGTCTATAGTGATAGAAGCTAAGGAGATCTTCAATGAGATACTTGAAATACAAAGTCATTTTAAAAATTTTTGTTAGTGAAGTATCGGATCTAATTGTGGCAATATTTGAGCAGTTACAGCAGAGTATTTCCTGCAGGCTTCCTTTAAATGGGCCTCTTTTTATAAGAAATCTAAAGGGAAAAATTATGAACATCCCCAATGATGATAAACAAAATTCCCCTTCTGTAAATTGGTTGAAACGTAATGATCAAACTAATCAAAATTCAAGAAAAGTCCCCAAGTTTGTTAAGAAAACGAAAACAAATAAGAAAACGTTATTATAGATTTTAGGGACTAGTGTAAAAGCAGCCCAATGTTCACTTCCCTCCCTGTCTGTGTATATTAAATATGGTTGATTCATTGATATCTATAATACAAAGTAGCTTGATGTCTGTCCGTCCGTCTGAAGCTTAAGATCTCAGTAACCACAGAACTAATTGAGCTCTACTCTTCAGGGAATATACCTACTGGTCCTGTGGTGATTTTAAGCTATTTTGTTGGGGAGTGGGACACCCCCCCCCCCCAAAAGAAATAATTCCCCCACATTTTTTTTTTCCTTTTTTCAAAGAAAAAACAAGTAAGGGGGATGGGAAAAACGCAACCACACGTTGGGGCGAAGCCCCAATGAAAAAATTTCACCCCCCCCCACAAAAAAAAAAATAAAAATTTTTTTGGGAGCCATTTTGTAATTGTTAAAAATTGACGTTTCTCTGTAACAAAAAGTTTTTATGAATTTTCATTGGTTGGTTCATTTAGTTCAGCGTCCATTCGTTTCAATCAATAATTGTAATCTACAATAGGGGTAATTTCGTGTATCATCGTTGGGGATGTAAATGGTTATTCATTGATATGTGATAATAATTCATCAACTTTCACTTATTTTCTCTGCAAATTTGTACTTCATTAATAACAGAATTTAACAAATGAAAAGAATGTATTAATAACAATCTATGACATGTATTTTTAGTAGCGGAGCTTTTCTATAATTCAAAATGTCCGTCTGAAATGCTTTGAGGAAGAAGTGGTTTAGTCAGCTTCTAGAAGAAATAGACGGCTAAAACTTCTTGGCGGTCAGACTGGTTTTAGGCAGGTCTTTTATTTAACTACTTTTTATTTTTCACATATTTGCCCATATCTTTGGTGTTTTAGTTCGATTTTGAAATATTTTTGGATGATATTATCAAAACAAAATTTACTGGTGATTCAAGTTTTTTTTGTACAAAAAAAATAAAAATATGTGATTAGGGTTTCGTGATGTTTTTCTTCACTAACTTTTGTCTTGACTTTAACAAATGCTCTTTAAATCTCTTGTCCGACGTGTCCGTATTCTTATTTTGTACTTCGCTATAAATGGGTATTATCATCCTTGTGTCTGTATATAAATTGCAACGTAATTTGCAATACATATATATTAGAGATATAAGTTTTCTGGAATTTTAATGTAGGGAGTAGATTTAAAATCTGCATCAAATTTTAAGGATTTTTTATAAAATTCGTTTTTTGTAAAATTCTTTATCTAAAAGCGAAAATACATTTTAAGTTAATTAATTTTGACCAATAGGATAGGTGGATTTTAAACTACCTGCGCTCTAATTGGTTGAATGATGTACGACATCCAATCAGAGCGCAGATTTTTTAAATCCACCAATCACAGATGCCAAAATCAATGAACTTAATTTGTATTTCCGCTTTTAGATAAAGAATTATACAAAAAACGAATTTTATAAAAAATCCTTAAAATTTGATGCAGATTTCAAATCTACTCCCTACATTAAAATTCTGGAAAACTTATATCTCTTAAATATACTGGATTTTTTGTATTTGTTTCTTATAAAAGAATGTAATTTTGTGTTAGGATATTTTATATTAAATTCCTTAATTTCATTGTTATATTGTATATGAAGTAATATTTATAAAGGGAAAATGTGAAGGAAAAGAACTTTAAAAAGTATTAAATTTAAGATTGAACAGAAAAACTGAAACCATGAGCAAAAATTATATGATCAGAATCATAAATTGAAAATTTATTAAAAAGTATTTTTTTATATTTTTCCACATGCTTTTATTTTATTGTTTTGTAACTTATAACAGAAAAGCAACTATATTTGTGGTATTCGGCAACTCTGGGCCATGCGGAAACCAAGATATTATAGTGATGCTACGCACCCAGCTAATTCTGTTATTCTACAATTGTAAAGCCACCTGCAAATATGTGAGATAACGGTATTGATTTCATCTCTCAGTTGTCCTGCAAGTGGAGGGAGGGGTGTGACCCCTCCCTCTCCCTTCTTAAGCACCGGAACCTTCCCCTTCAACCACCAAGTTATCAGCACCACCTCAGCCCTGAGGATAAAGGTTCTAAGCCTTCCTTCACCCGATAGATTCACCACCCACACAGACTGTTGTTGTCATAGTAATCATCAAACCTTCCCTTTTAGTACCCAGACCTACTACTCAACCCCTCTATTCTTATCTACCTATTGTGCTGTTCCATGGGCTATCCTGCCTCCCCCAGACAGGGATAGCCATCTACCTAACCATTGCAACTATCTATGTTTTACTTGTATGATTTACCTTTAACTATCTCTATTCCTAATCCATATGTATTTATATTATGTTGTACATCTTTAGTATACCTTAGACCCTGAATAAAGGAACATCTGAATAGACTCTGTTTATTATTTAGTGATTGCTAGAGAAGCGTAGCTTCTCTATAATATATGTGTCCACGTCTGTTCGCACTGCCGTAGTCATTTGAACTCGGGTGTCTGCCATTTAACCTAGGCGGATACCACAACTTTTGGTGACAGCTGTGTGAGATTACGGCAAACCACAAGTGTAGAGCAGACGCGCAGCTGAGGCTAAGGTACTCCCAGCAGTGAAACTGGCAAAACTGACACAAGCAACCTGAATTACCCACCCTGGATAGCAAGGTCTAACTCTGTATCCGGCAGTTGTGGAAGCGAAACCTAGCAAAAGACCACTAAGTGTGGCGGAACCCGAGCTGCGGAGAGTAGCAAAATTGGACGAGAGACTGCGGAGAGCAGCGAAACTTGACGGAGAACCGCGAAAAGCGCCGACATCTAACGGAGGATTGAGCGCTCAAGGGCTGAAACAGGCCTGCGGACGGGCTGAAACAGGCCAAACAAGTGCAAACGGCTGAAAATAGGCCAACATTTACTGCAAGAGATAGCAGGATCCGAACCCGCGGCGCTGCAGGAAGGGACATTCCCTGCCGCCACCAACCGGATTCGGACACACGGCGCTGCAGGACGGGACATTCCCTGCCGCCGACTGGCTGAAACAAGCCAAATAGCTGCGAGCTGTGAGCGAAAATACGAGTGTAGTGTACCAAGCAGAGAAAAACTACGTTAACTCCAAGTATCCTGAGAGGCTACAGCGCAGCCACCCATTGAGAAAAACAGATATTATATCAGATTTTATGGATTACCACCCTGGTGTGAAAGCTGAACAATAGATTTATGGGCAGGGCTTGGTAAACAAATTTGTTGTGTATTGTGATAAAGCCAAAAATAGAACCTAGATGTAGGATAACAATGCATTGGTAAACAATCTGACCCCAAGCCTCCAGCACAACAAATACACCCCCTTATCCCAACGGAAGGGGAGGGGCCCACCATAAATTGAAGCAAATACAATTGAGGTGACATAACAATAAGCCAAGGATTCAGGAAGAGGCACAATTACCTCACCACCCAGTCACTTCAAACCTGCAGCACCCCCCTCCCAATTTGGGGAAGGACGGATTTCACGCACACACACACACACAAGAGAGGAGCTAATCTATAGCATACAACAGAGATATTTTTTTAGAACAAAACTTGCAAGCTCCTCCCTCCCTATCTACAGTGTGATAAGGAAAACCAAATCAGTTCCTTAGACCAGCTCAGACCCTCAACATCTTCCTAGCTCTGCCAACCCTACTTCAAAGCTGAGTGGCTAGTGAACAAAATATATGTATATATAAATACATAAGTGTTAACAACTCAATACTAAGTTGTGCAGCAACCAAGTGATAAATAGTGTTGTTTTTTTGTGTCATGGTTGCAAGTAAGTGAATATTAACCTCACCATACAACACTGGAGACTGATATGGAAACTTAATGAAAGTACGCCCACCCTGTGGAAATAGCCTGACTTGATGCCCCACACTGGGCAGTGGTGGTGTGTACCTTGACCATAGACCCTCATAGTTGTGAACTATATACAGAGGAAGCGTGCATTTTTTGGAGCAAGGAGGAAAGCCAGCTAGCTCTGAGGATATTCCTATACACGTATATATATGGGAGTGTAGCCATATATAGATAGCCTACATATCCATATATCTACTAGCGGATACGCTCTTAGAGACATCTATGGACACCTAACATGTTCCCTTTTATCTCTAAGCTAAGATCCGCTGGTTATCACAGAAATTAAGAGCTATACTGGAAAGGAGAACAACTCAGGCTCAACAGTTAAATAAGCCGCTGGCACCAACAGACCAACCCCCTGCTACTTATCATGGGGACACTCCAGCCACCGAAAATCTTGAGCCAGGAGGACAGAGCCTACGGCAGGGACTACCACCCTAATTACACAGTAGACCGACTCAGAATTACCACTTTTTTTGAAATTCAATGGGCGCGCTATTTCAACCCATTCCTTTTATGATATAAAGACCAATGATACCAAAAAAAGTGTTCTGGTAGCTTTTTTTCAGCAATATGTCAAATTCGATTTTCATAAAAAAGGGGAAGGTTCCCCCCTGGGGGTGAAATTTTTTTTTCTTTCAAACCATGGCTTTATACACCTTCCTGAATTCGTCTTGAAGAGTACATTAAGGATCAAAAAATGATTTTAAAATATTTTGATCATAGCAAGAGCTATTCTCAAAAAACTAACAATTTTGGCCATTTTAGCAAAATCAGGTGATTTTGACGGTTATTTGAGGATAACTTTTCCTGGGATCAATATTTTTAAAAAACGTTTTTTGATTCTTAATGTACTCTTCAAGACGAATTCAGGAAGGTGTATAAAGCCATGGTTTGAAAGAAAAAAAAAATTCACCCCCAGGGGGGAACCTTCCCCTTTTTTATGAAATTCGAATTTGACATATTGCTGAAAAAATAGTCTGAGAACACTTTTAAAGGTATCAATAGTCTTATATTTATGAATAGAATGGGATAAAATAGCGCGCCAAAAAATTTTGCACCTTGAGTCGGCCTATTACACAGCTATAGTATCTATAATAGGGGTGAGCCGGCTCGAGCCTCTTTGCGGCGCGGCTACTCTACTCTGCTCCTATATCTACAAGATGAGAAATTGTCAGCCCCTAGCCCGACGTGCGGCAATAGAAGACATTCCTGATTGGGCATTAACTGTGTGCCTAGGCATACTGCTGGCACTGTGGTGGACAGAAGCCTTCATTTGGATCATAACCACCAACATCTGTACACCACCACTCTCTGCTTCTTCATACAAGGTGCTGCTTCTGTTATTACTTGGGCCTACTGTGTTGAGTACAGGGAACATAAAACACATGCAAGGCCACAGACCCCTGGTCCCTGAGATGCCCTTGTCTGGAAGGATGACTGAATGTCCGTTGCACAGCTCCTGTACAGTTGGTGCTCAACGCACGAGAAATGGAGATACTGGACTGGGGATTGTTGAACCTGTATGTGTCCTCCCTGGAGTGTTGAACGATGCGGCTGAGCCCAATGAGAAGGTGACAAGCTTCAGAGACTTAGTGGCCAGCCCCAATATGGACACTACCACCAGAACTGAGACTCCAAAGGGGCCCAGCCCTAGGGCCAGTACCACCTGTGTCTGGGGTGGAAAGGTCCTCCCTGGCGCTGGCCTCACCAACCTGGAGGATGGGGAGCTGTCCCAGGGGAATAGGCTCTTCACCAAGATGCCCGACGTGTACCTGGGGGTGGGGGAGCCGCCACCCAAGCCTCCCTGGGAGCCCCCAGGCATGGAACGACTGGGGACCGGCCTAAGGATGGAGAATGGTGACCTGCTGCAGTGGAAGGCCTTACCCAGCAAGGAGGGAGCAGGGTTGACCAGCAGCAGTGAGGCTGTTCCCCCACACTCCAAGACCAGATGCCTCTACTCTGTTGAACCACTGCACATGACCCAGCCAAGTCCCCCCATGCTGCTGAAGATGGAGGCCCACCAGGATGCAGAGCTCCAGCTAGGGAAGTCAATAAGAAGGCCACCCCCTGCCAAAACCAGAATCACTGCAGGGGCTCCCCACCAGCAGCTGACAGAGCCTGGCAGGGACGCAATACCAGCTGGCAACTCTGGCCTAACTCAGGCAGCTACCAACGTCCCGCTGGCAGTTCAGAACCCAGTTCAGGCTACCATCAGTATGGCATCCTCTGGGCCTTGCCGGTTCAACTGTGGGTACTTGTCCACACACTGGCCACAGATACCCCCCAGGGATCATAGCCCACCTTCCGACTGTCACCATCAACGGCCTTTGCTACCAACTACCTGGAGTAACTGGAGGCAGGATCCCTCATGTGGAGAAGCACCTGCAGAAGCTAAGGCCGAGGCTGGCCTCGCCACCCAGGAGAGGAGAGCCGCTGTTGTATGGAAGGGACCTGTGTGTATGGGGAGAAGGCTGAATGTAACCAAGGAGCCACCACAAGCAGCCCAGCACTGCCTGATCCCTAGTAGGGGAGACCCTGCTTGTCAGCTGGTGCCCCAACTGGAGGATGAGAGACCTGGCAGGTTGACACACCCTGTGGAAGCCGGACTGATGGGACCCAGCTGGACGAAGGAGCGCTGCTGCTTCAACGGCCACACAGCTGCCAAGTGTAGAACCGGTTGGGACCAGGCAGCAAAGGAACACCAGGCAGCCCAACAACCTGCATACAACCAGTCTGACACCCAGGTCTACCTGGAAGGAGATGCCCAGCCGTCACCCCAACCAGCTGCCGCCGCTGGGGCTGCGGCTACCCAGGAGTCTGTGTCTCAGGTTGGGACCATAGTGGCCAGGATCAACGTGCTGGGAGGAGCGGCTGAACCCAACTGGGTTGGCCTGGGCTTCAGCCTCAACCACATGGGACCGGAGTTCGTGCAGCCAACCAACATTGCGGAGCCAGAAGTCCTGCGGCCTCTGCCGTTCGGCCTCAACATGATGGTAATCGTCAGACCGCGTCCCCCGAAGGAGGAGGTAACCCCTGTCACCCCCAGCGAGAGCCGAGGGGCGCTACCCAGCACCACCGGGACGGTGTACGGGGAGGCCCTGGCGGCCGCCGAGCGGGAGAGGCAAGAGGCGCTAGCCAGCGAGTCTGAGTCGATGTATGGGACGCCAACCGGCGTCGCCACCTGGGAAGAACGAGAGGTGCTTCCCTGCACCACCAAGCTGATGTCTGGGGCGACAACCGTCGCCGCCACCTGTGAAGACTGGGGGGTGCTATCCAGCGCCCCACGCTGGTGCCTGGGGCGACAACCATCGCCGCCACCGAGAGACCTGGACCCCTGTGAAGACTGGGGGGTGCTATCCAGCGCCCCCACGCTGGTGCCTGGGGTGACAACCGTCGCCGCCACCGAGAGACCTGGACCCCGGAATGAGCCCGCAGCCCCAGAGGAAGGGGTGACACCCGTCACCCCCAGTCAGCCAGAGCCCCCAGCCAGCAGGGAGAGTCCAGCTGTCCCTCACCCTCAACTGCGTCCAGCTGTCTACCCCCCTCAACCGAGCCAGGGTAATTGTATTGCATTGGTGTACCAGGAAGTTTGTGCTGGGTCAAACTTGCCTGCGCCTCCTGCATCTGCCCCAGGAACCAGGATATCAGCCATTACCAGCCAACCTGAAGAAGCTTTGGCCGCTGCCTGGGGAGTAACTAAACTAGATGCATCAAGTGCCGAGCCTAATCATAGAAGCAGAGGATCCCCAACAATTATGCCTACCCAAGATGGAGACGATGTGCCTGGACACCTTCATGCTAGGGGAGGAAATCCGGGGCCTTGTGCCTCCGGTCCACCAGCAGCAGTGGCCGTGGATTGGCCTGTCCCCCAGCCAATTAGAGCGGAGCCAACCTTGCAGATCCAAGACAGCCTCTGGCACAGGGGATGGACTGTTACCTTCCCCTACCCTGCAGGTCTGACTGCCATGCACCACCCTGCCAATGTCCAGGATGAGCCTGAGGGAGGCAACGTTCCTACAGTATGGCAACCACCACCTGCCCGCGTTGACAGAGACCCTGGAAGCAGAAGGAACCTGACCAACCCCGAGGGCGAAGAAGCTGTGCCTGCATCCAGTAACCAGCCTGCCAGCAGCAAGGTGACCAACAAGATGGAGACCACCAGCCCAGTAGAGAAACCTGAAGAGATGTATACCATGCGGCTGTTGGTCCAAGCCCCCTCATGTGCTGTGCCACCCCTGGAGGTTGCCAGGGTGGCCTCAGAAGTACACATCCAACGGCCAGAACATCCCGCAGAACCAGCTACTCCAGCAGATATAGCAGATCCCGTTCGACCTGGGGAAGGCTGGAGTCTACCACCGTTCAGCAGCTGGTGTCCTGGCGGACCCATTCCACAAGGAAAACAAACTGAAGGCCTCAACCACTGTCGGAAGTCTGGCGGTGCAGACAACCCCTCCCAGCCTTCCGAGGGGAGAGTTGTGGTATTCGGCAACTCTGGGCCATGCGGAAACCAAGATATTATAGTGATTGCTACGCACCCAGCTAATTCTGTTATTCTACAATTGTAAAGCCACCTGCAAATATGTGAGATAACGGTATTGATTTCATCTCTCAGTTGTCCTGCAAGTGGAGGGAGGGGTGTGACCCCTCCCTCTCCCTTCTTAAGCACCGGAACCTTCCCCTTCAACCACCAAGTTATCAGCACCATCTCAGCCCTGAGGATAAAGGTTCTAAGCCTTCCTTCACCCGATAGATTCACCACCCACACAGACTGTTGTTGTCATAGTAATCATCAAACCTTCCCTTTTAGTACCCAGACCTACTACTCAATCCCTCTATTCTTATCTACCTATTGTGCTGTTCCATGGGCTATCCTGCCTCCCCCGGACAGGGATAGCCTTCTGCCTAACCATTGCAACTATCTATGTTTTACTTGTATGATTTACCTTTAACTATCTCTATTCCTAATCCATATGTATTTATATTATGTTGTACATCTTTAGTAAACCTTAGACCCTGAATAAAGGAACATCTGAATAGACTCTGTTTATTATTTAGTGATTGCTAGAGAAGCGTAGCTTCTCTATAATATATGTGTCCACGTCTGTTCGCACTGCCGTAGTCATTTGAACTCGGGTGTCTGCCATTTAACCTAGGCGGATACCACATATTATCATAAATTTATGTCTGTTCATATGCTCTTGCATTAGTATGTCTAAAACAAAGAAAAACATGAAAAGCTAATAGAACCCATAAAAAAAGAGTTTTAGTTGAACAAGTATATTTTTAATTTTTTGTTATTGTTACAACTTATAATCCTTTTGTCATTACAAATCTGATGAAGTTTTTACTTTTCATACACCAAAATAAGGGGTTGACCTTCCTAAAAAGTTTACTTGTTTCTTTATTATGAGGCTTGAATGGCAGATAATTGTTTTTAACAAAACAGTTCTCTGAAATTTTAGACAGATTATAGACTAAAATATAGTATTTTTAGTGTTCATGTAGAATGGTATTTTTAGATATGTCATTTTCAAAAATTTGGAGTTGCAATATGTTCACTACAGTAACAATCCACCTACACCAAGAGAAATATGTTCACTACAGTAACAATCCACCTACACCAAGAGAAATATGTTCACTACAGTAACAATCCACCTACACCAAGAGAATATGTTCACTACAGTAACAATCCACCTACACCAAGAGAATATGTTCACTACAGTAACAATCCACATACACCAAGAGAATATGTTCACTACAGTAACAATCCACCTACACCAAGAGAATATGTTCACTACAGTAACAATCCACATACACCAAGAGAATATGTTCACTACAGTAACAATCCACCTACACCAAGAGAAGAATATGTTCACTACAGTAACAATCCACATATACCAAGAGAAACGAAGCCACTCTATAACAGTCAGGAGGGAATTTGGGTCACACTTGCACTTCCAACTGATTTTTAATATTGTCAAAGGCTCTCGAGCCTTTTTTTAGAACCATGCTTATTGATATTAAAATATTATAGTTGCATCATTTTTAATGCGCTACTTATTTGCATAATTTGTTTTTGATACATTTTCTTTTTAAAAGCGAAGCTATCTGTAATTTGGGTTATCCGACCGTCCATAACGGTTAGCTTTTTTTCGTTTAACGGTTATCTCTTTTCGTCCTATCGATTTGATGATGATTTCTATAACAGTTCAGCACGATTTAGGAAGCGACGCAACTCTATAAGCGTTATCAGAAAGTCCATACGTAAATGTAAAACTTGTTGATTTTTAATCTTTTTAACTACAGTGTTATAATTATCCTATTCATCTAATTTTTGGAATAATGATTCCTATTACATCAAGGTATAATGTTCCAAGAGAAGTATCTCTATATATACTCAATGCAAAAATGTAAGTATGTCCTTTACTTGCAATCTTCTTTAGACTTTTATATTCTGATTATTCATTTTTGACACTCTACAAGTGTTAATGTTCACTTGTCCTACCGTTTCATAGCTTCGCTTTTATATATGTTTCCAAACTTATTTTTATAACTAATTACAGGGTCGAGGTAAGGATTTGGATTATAGTTTCATTTAGAAAAAACAACTTTTTTATGAGAGATTAGAATATATATTTAAGTTTGTACATCAAGAACGTTAATACAATAAATATACATTATTAAACTTTTTAATGGCATTTTAGGCAAAGTTAATTGCCATAAAATTATCATAGAAAGAAATAAAAACAAGAAATTTTGAAAGCACAAAGTATGGGGTTTGTTTTTAAAAGAATTTTTGTTTAAAACCAAAATTTTAAAACAAAGCTTAATCCTAATACAGAAAAGACAAAAACAAGGAAAATGAATTATTTACACAATGCCAATAATTACTATTCGACATTTTGGGAGAAATTGGCCGCCATATTGTTTTCGCGCCATTTTCATTTTCCCGCCATTTTAATTGTTAACGGCTACATCCAAATCCTCAGCCGCGCCCGGGTTGGCTGTAGGTCACGTCGGCCTAAGAAAAACATGGAATTAGTCCTTTGGAAACTCTATTAGCGCAGCTTTTGAAATAATAGGAAAAACACTAAAATCAAAAACAACATTTTATTGACTTACGTAAACTTAACAAATTATATACATTTACATAAGACAATCAAAAATTAAAAATCTTAAACTTTATTCATTATTTTGTACTTTGATTTATAAGATTTTTAATTTTAGAGGAATTATAACAATACATAGGATATAAAAATACATTAATACTAGAAAAGTTGATTTTTTTTATAATCTAAGATTCATAGGAAAGACTAGGAATAAGATACAATTTGTTTGGCGATTTTGATGAAGGGGATAAAATGAATGCTAAAGTTACATTGAATAAAGAATTATTAATATTCTTCTTTCAGGTGGTCATTTTTTTACGTATTTTCTGTGCAACCGTTTAATCAAATACGCTTATTAAGTCAAACTGTTCTTAATTTTAACCATTTAAGTTTGACTTAATAAGCGCGTTTGACTTAACAGTTGCAACCAACTTTTCGGAAAATACACAAAAAATGACCCTCCTTTATCATTGTACACTATATACAATAATAAGTAAAGGTTATATTAGTAAATAATAAAGGTTACCTATATTTAGATATTGTTTTTAATGAGTTTTTACCTATTTCTTTAATAAAAATGAAACTAAATTTGATTATAGGTTTTGATTAATTGGATATTTAGGTATAAATATTAAATAGGAAATAATGACAGTGGCTTAAAATTAACGAAAGGTTTTCATTTACAGGTTTTAAGAATACTCATTTTAAATCATAGGTAGAGGTTAATGGTAGGATTTTAGGATTTTGACTAATGGGAATTGAGGATAGATGACTAGAACTTCACCAATAGGGGGTTACATATTGGACAACAGGAATTAAGGAATTGGTTGGTTATTTATAAATTGACCAATGGGAATAGAGGATAGGATGACTAGAACATCACCAATACAGAGTGTCCAATTTTACATATTGACCAATAGGATTCAAGGATTTGCTTAACTTTACCAATTGAGGAGGATCATGTCTACATATTAGCCAATAGGATTTAAGGATTTGCATTATAATTGTGCTTGGCTAATAGGATTAGAACTTCACCAATAGTAGGTTACAAATTCGCCAATAAGATAATTGATCTTGCCAATAGGATTTCATTTTTAGAATTTCACCAATAGGAGGTCTTCAAAATGTATTTCAATTTTTCTTTCCAGGAGACTATGGTCACTGGTATTGGTCATTAAGGTAAGGATGAGTAACTGTTAGGATTCAGGATACTTGTAGGTAAATAAGGATCGAAGAAGTTGATTTTGTGTAAGAAAAGGATCAGTGGTTAGGATTGACATTGAGGATATTTTCAGTTTGACTAGACTACAACCATTGGAGCTAGAAAATTATTTTCCCGGGGCTCCATAGCTGGCCTGTGCCCCACCACCACCGCCATTCACCCGGTTTCCTCCCCGATTGCCGCCACGGTTTCCGCCATTTCCACCGCCGAATCCTCCGCCATTGCCTCCAGCTGCTGCGCCCCCTGCACCACCGCCAAAAGCACCTCCCGGAGCTTGGGTGTACGAGATGTCAGCCTAGACACAAATATAAAAAAGTTGTTCCTAACAGGGATCTAAAGGGATAGATAATGGACGATAAATTGACGTACACCAAAAATGGTGATTCACAAAATTACCCCTTATGTAGATTAGTTGTTTGAACGTTTGAACTTAATGAAGCAGCTAATAAAAATTTACTTAAGTCCCCATAGCTTTTAAGTCAATGAACAAGAAAACGTTATTATAAAACTTTGAGGACTTGCGTAAAAGACTGCCCCTTAAAATGTGAAATTACTTTTTTTTCTTTTTCTTTTTTAAAACTAAAGTTGGGACCCTCAAGGACCATTATCTATCTATCTATCTATCTATCTATCTATCTATCTATCTATCTATCTATCTATCTATCTATCTATCTATCTATCTATCTTTCTTTCTATCTTTCTATCTTTCTATTTATCTAACTTACCACAAATCCTGTATCAGGAGCCACACTGTAGGTAACAGTCTGGATTCTACCATCGGGTAGAAGAACGCTGTATTGTCCAGTGATCTGAAGAGCGAAAAAACAATAGTTATGTATTGCAATGTATTGTAGACAGCTTTCCACGGATATAAAAATGAAAAATTATGAGATTAAAACTATTTTTGTCAGCCCCGAGTTTTGACGAGATCTTTTATTGCGGTATCTCTGAAAAAAATCTTGCTTCATAATTTCTATGATTAACCACCTTCAAAAAATCAACACATTGATTGCATTACAGTAAGTTCTAATTTTAAATGGTGATGAGTTTTGCCCTTTTTAGACTAAGGCCTTCCCTCTACTCTTTTTATTCATGTCGCACACCTGACATAGCAGCAGGAGGAAGCATTTTTAACGGTTTTTAGTTGTGATCCGGTGTTTGGCCGAGATTCGAACCTATCACCTTTCCGACAACGAGCGGACACGCTGCGAGTAACACCACAGTCGCGGGTTGGTACTAACCTTCTCATTCGTTTGCTAAACAACTTTGGGGACTTTTATTTAATTTTGATTGGTTGGTACTAACCTTAGTTCCATCAGATTGTTCCTGTTGGTTGTAATCATTTCCCTCGTCGTCTTTCACGGCATAACCAAATCTGTATGGGGCCAGGCGATTCTAAAATAATAGATAAATCAAACATTATAGTATATAGAGAGGAAGGGGTTGAAGAAATGTATTTCCTGCCCAATGGACCCTGTGCCGACTTTCAATTTGGTCTTTGAATAAGGGTTATCTGGGTTAAACATCTACATTTACTTATTAAAAAACTATGGCAACATCATTTATGTAGATTAATTATAAAATAAAATGAAAAATTGTAAGATAAATTCTAGTTCTTTTTTACCAATACATGATTTTTTAGTATGTCTCATAACATGTTCTAATCCACAGCGGCTTCGGAGCCATACGGAAAAGTGTAAAATAATATTTGCTCTCCAAAATTAATTAATTAATTGTTAAAAATAAAATAAAATTTTCAAAAAATATGTAAATTAAAGAATTTAACTAAATCTGACATAAAACTGGATATAGACTACGTGAATATTTTACCAAGAAAGAATTTTTGTTGTCAATTTATGTTGCTAATATAGTTCCAAGACTTTGGCCAATACATTCTTCCATGGGAGGGGATGGGGTAAATTAATAAGTGAGAGATCCGGGGAGTGTCATCGTTTTATTAGCCAGCTGAGATAAACATGGTATACGAGAATCTCTCACAATAACATCCACGTATTCTATATCCATTTACATAAAATGTTTGCAAAATTTAAAGGTACGGAGCAAATAATTATTCAACTATTGGGGGTTCCAAAATTTTGTTTTAAATCCTTTTTTAAAACAAATATCTTTCCATCTTAAATTCATGTTATACTTTGTCATTTATGGGAAGGAGTGTAGTAAAATGGCCTAAAACCATCACATGACCTGAAGAAGCTTTTTTAAAATTGAGAACTCAATCGGTTCAGTGAGATCTTAAAGAAGAACCAAAACTACGTTATTTAATATGGAAAGCCCCCAAAATTTGCATAATTTTCAATATGCTGAACAAATAGATAAAATAAATCTAGATGGTACACTTGACCCAAAAATTCATCAAACTTAAAAAGATATTTATATAGCAGACAAACACCTTTGTTTATGAAAGCTTTGTATTAAGAAATGCGAATATTTTTAGCTGGCTCATTGTGCGATAAAAATAGAAAAATTACGCCCATTCCTATCATTAATTATGACCAACTTCCACAATATCCTACTGGCTGATTTAGAGAATTTATCTCTAGATTATCCCTATTGCTGAATATCAGTTATGTATATTCAGCAAATATAAAATTTTTGGAAAACCTTGAAACATTGGGATGTTTATTACACTAGTCCCTTAAGTTTTATGAACGTTTTCATGTTCGTTGGCTCAACAACTTTAGGGATTTTTATTGAATTTAATTGGTTATTTCATTAAGTTGAGTTTCCATTTTTACCACTTTTTATTATCTGCAGAAGGGATATTTTTGTGTATCATAATTGGGAATGTCTTTTCCCTTTAGATTCCTAAAATCAACCCACTTAATTTCAATTTCCAATATAAAATTTTTTATAGAATTAGGTCAATTTTTGATAACAACATCTAAAATAAACTGTATAAATCATAATAAGATGTGTTTGCAAAATTGTTGGGTACTTTTTATTCCCCCAAATTCTTTCAAACGGAAAAAAACATGATAGGTTAGGCTATTTAACATCTTTCCTATAGAAAAATAGGATCATGGAAAGAAAACAAAGTCATTCCTAATTAGGACAGAAGTCACTGGAAATTGGTCTAAGGAAGGCTACCTATGTCCTTCATCTAACAAAATCTAACTTAAGGGAGGTGACTTATGTCCTTTGTCTAACAAATTCTTACATTAGGAAGGCTGCTTATGTCCTTCATCTTGCAAAACATAGCTTCTCTTTCCTTCACATAGCAAAACCTCACAAAACATAGCATTTTTGTCCTTCACATAGCAAATTCTTGCAAAACATAGCAAATTCTTGCAAAACATAGCAAATTCTTGGAAAACTTAGCTTTTTTGTCCTTCACATAGCAAATTCTTGCAAAACATAGCAAATTCTTGCAAAACATAGCAAATTCTTGGAAAACTTAGCTTTTCTGTCCTTCACATAGCAAATTCTTGCAAAACATAGCAAATTCTTGCAAAACATAGCAAATTCTTGGAAAACTTAGCTTTTTTGTCCTTCACATAGCAAATTCTTGCAAAACATAGCAAATTCTTGCAAAACATAGCAAATTCTTGCAAAACATAGCAAATTCTTGCAAAACATAGCAAATTCTTGCAAAACATAGCAAATTCTTGCAAAACATAGCAAATTCTTGGAAAACTTAGCTTTTCTGTCCTTCACATAGCAAATTCTTGCAAAACATAGCAAATTCTTGCAAAACATAGCAAATTCTTGCAAAACATAGCAAATTCTTGGAAAACTTAGCTTTTCTGTCCTTCACATAGCAAATTCTTGCAAAACATAGCAAATTCTTGGAAAACTTAGCTTTTCTGTCCTTCACATAGCAAATTCTTGCAAAACATAGCAAATTCTTGCAAAACATAGCAAATTCTTGCAAAACATAGCAATTTCTTACAAAACATAGCAAATTATTGCAAAACATAGCAAATTCTTGCAAAACATAGCAAATTATTGGAAAACTTAGCTTTTCTGTCCTTCACATAGCAAATTCTTGCAAAACATAGCATTTATGTCCTTTACATAGCTAAATCTTTCAAAATGCAGCTTTTCTGTCCTAAACATAGCTAAATGTTGCAAAATGTAGCATATTCTTGCTATTTAGACCACCCATTCCTGGGATCTTAAGCTTCAGACAGGAAAACCTTTCTGTTTGGTTATTGAATTGATAGGATTTCAGAACAATGATATTAATTTTGATGTTTTATAACTCTGAATTTTTTCATCCATTTAAAATAGCCAGCTTTTTGTTAATAAATGTAAAAACTAAAAATGCTTTTAAATTTAATGATCAACTAACTGCTATGCTAGAGACATATTAATGGAAAGAGGGGAAAGTCTACCCACCCTAATTTTTATTTCATTTTTCTAGGGCAATTTCTCTTAAGAATGTGGTAGTACTATTCCCCCAAATAGCTTTAAACCTTTATTGGTCTCATATAAAGATAAATTGTAAAAGAACCATACAATTACTATAATAGCATAGTAAAAAAATATATTTTTTTAAAAGATAGCTTTTTATAATAAAGAAATAAGTAAAAAAAAACTGTTTGACTAGGTGGCTAGTTGGGCGTTTACGGCATGGGTCGGAACACACACAAAGACCATAGACTATGTATGCTTAGATTTGTAAGAATTTTGATTTATTGTTGCCTGTTGGTGTTTTATTTTAAACTATCGGCTACGCTCCTAGAGGTCTCCAGGGGTACTTGAGGTGGATGTGGTTTGGATTTAACCCTTCCATTTTTATATTATTTTTAAAATGAAAAAGTAAAAAACAAATTACTCCTCCCCTATTTTTCATTCGATTTTTTAAAGGGTTATTTTTTCAAGGAACGGTTTATCTTAGGAGGACGGTGGTACCCTTCCCTAGAATAGCAATAAACCTACCCATGTCCTGTAAGAAGCTACACTATGAAAGTGAACCATGTCGGTTCAGCGGTCCCTGATTATTTTTTATTCTTAAAATCTTTTATATTACACTAGCGGCTTCGCCCCTAGCCTCTAGGGGCTTGGGCACCAAGAGGTTTGATCAAACCAAAATTTCGTATTTAAGATTTAAAAAAAGAATGTAAAAAAAATTTTCTTGGGGGGGTAGTCCAGCCCACTATTTCAATTTTAGTTTTAAAAAGAAAAAAAAATTAGGGGGGTTGGGGATGTCCCACCCCCTAAGAAAATAGTTATATACCTTCCCGGGACCTATGAGAAGCTACCCTGTAAAGGAGAACCCAATCAGTTCAGCGGTTAGCGAGATATTTCGCTACAAACAAACAGACGGACATCGTTCTACTTTGTATCATAGATATTCTATATTTATATATTGTCTTTGATGTTAAACATTTTTGACCCATGCCGTCACATAAAAATCACGCCAAAATCAGGAATTAAAAGGGATAACACAATGGATGAAAAATCAATTTACATAATTAATTAAATAAAAAGTCTCCAAAATGTTGAGCCCATAAATGAGAAATTGTTAAGATAAAACTTTGGGTACTGTGTAATAATCCAAGGAGTGAGTGTACATTGAGCTGCTTATTACACTGGTCTCCAAAGTTTTATAGTAACGTTTTCTTATTCGTTGGCTTAATCTTAGGGAAATATAATTGAATTTTTATTGGTTGGTACATTAAAATGAGTGTTTTGTCCGTTAACGATTCAATCACTAATCATAACTTATAGAAGGTATAACTTTATGTTTAATCATTGAGGATTTACATCAACTTATTGGCAATTGAATATCATTTTAGATCCCTGTTAATAGTAAACGATTCAACCACTAATTATAACTTACAGAAGGGATGATTTTATGTTTACCCAGCTAGAAACGTCGTAAGGAAACTCGCATCCGATATGTAGTATATTATCGCCAAAATCTTTTTTAAGATTTTATAGCAAAAATCGAAAAAAATCGCTAGGGATTAATTCGATTTTGTAGTAAAAATCGCGGCAACCACGATTTCCCTAAGATATCGTAAACAATAGCATTTTATATGTGTCAACACACACTTACAAACAGACACACAACCAACATATAATCAACATCAATCTGTGAGAAATATAGTTTATAAATTGGCCGCTAGAAGTTCACATTATTTTAAAAAATATATTGCATTTTTTCTGTTGTCAAACAAAATAAATATAAAACTGATAACTAAAATTGTCATAATGTGTTTATGTTTAATATTGCAAATAAAAGTATTTTTAAAAAGTTTTTTTTCTAAATGGCAACATTTTTAAATGTGTGTCTTAATATTCCTTAAATCATTGCCTTTTAGTATGATAAACATAAAAATATTCTACCTAAGTTAACTAAAAACTTTTGAGAGTATACATGAAGTAGAAGGGTACAGAGAATGGGGTCTCTTTATACCACATCTCTTTCTGTCTCCCACTCTCTATATCTCTGTCTGCATACACAGTATGAAATGGATTCTTTATGCAAACTCTTACTTACAAACAATATTTACAAAGAAAACTACATGATGTTAAATATTTTTTAAATGTACTTTTTAATCACGATTTTGGCACGATATCGCTTACGAGCCTTACGATATCGCTTACGATTTTGTGGGTGTATCGCGCAGCTCTAAGTACCTTTTCGACCATTTATCGTAACATATCGTCGATGTGCATTGGACGACTATTTAGCGATATCGTAAGAACTCGTGCTCGATTGCTACACGATATCGTGCGCTATAGTAGCGCGATAGTGACGCTACTTTCTGGCTGGGTAATCATTGAGGATTTACATCAACTTATCGGCAATTGTCTTATCCCTTTAGATCCCTGTAAATAGTACGTTTTGCGAAATGGACATTATTATAATACTATATGGGGGGATGACCAATAACAGAGCTAAAGAAATGTTAATTTTCGGAATTTTTTACAATGAAATATATATGTTGAAAAGTTATAAGGGATTATAAATTTTCTTAGTATTCATATTAATTAATACCAAAAAAATAAATTAGAATATTTCTTAATTTCAAAACTTTGTGTGATTAGATTTTAGTATTGGTAATTAACCAACCCCAGGTCGTGTTGGGTCAAAAGTCATAAGGATGGCTCAATTTTGGAATTGATAAGCACGCTATCTTATTGACATAGAATTACATAGAAAAGTTGTCGCCAAATTAAGTTGCTAAGTTCTGCATTATTAATAATTACGTTGATATTATAACAGGAGAAAATTTTGGTTGCAATTTCTCTTCGATTTTATTTTGTGGGCCATTTATCCAGTAAGAGAAGAGGGAATAGGTTAAAAGAATTGGGTGGGGGAGATCGTTATTTTAGCCCACTAGAGAGTTCACTTTATTATAGAACATGCAAATCTCGTGTAAGATCCAAGTAATAATAAATCCATTGTGATGAATTAAAAATTAAAAAAAAACTTTGAAAATTGACCCACTCTAATCTTCATAGACCATACTTCGCGACAGAGGTGGATACTTAAAACATTGTCGACGTCTTGAAGTCTTTTAGTCTTCAAGTATTTTGGCAAAAAGTAATTCTTAAAAACTTTTTCTTGAAGAGCTACTCTTTGAAGACAAGTCTTCAAGTAGGTAGTTGAAGACGTCTTCGAAGTGTTCTCAATTTAGATCGAACAGTGTGTGTATGTTAGTCTGTAAAATAGGCACTTTCCTTCAGTAGGAGGTCATAGAAGGACAAACAAGTATTTTTACAATTTTTTTTATTTAAATATTTATTTAATATTTCCATGGATAGTAAAATTAAATATCATAAGTTTATTATCAATTGCTATTTTCCGAGGGACCGAAGCTTTATTTTCTTATTCATTGAAAATTGTTTGTTATACAATACAATATCCAATTATAAATGGTTTTATGCTATTTTCTACCCTTCAAATATAGAGTTTCTAAATGCTAGGTGCGAAATCGCTTGTGATTTTCATTTTGAAAAAATATAAAAAAAACTTAAGAAAAAAAGTTGTGAACTCTTATTAATGACAGAATACTAGGTGGGAAAGCAGTAGGATTTTTTAACGGAAAATTACGCGAAACTACACAAAACTTGACGTCTCTTCAAACGTGTCTTGAAGTGTTTTTAAGAAGAGGTAAAAATATAACCTCGACTCGTGGAAGACTGAGTCGTCGAACGTGTCTTCAAGTGTTTTTGATGTTTTTAAGTATCCACCTCAGCGGACGGCATGATGTGTCAAGTTTTTTCTTCTTATTTTGAAAAGCTAGCTTTTACACAAGAACATATATTTTACTATCCTTATAATAAAAGTAACAGGATCTGTGTCTGTCTATCTGTATGTATATCTTGTTAACTTCTGAACTAATAGGGTTCTGTACTTAGTTCAGCTTCTTATTAGTTCTGGGATAGGAATTATAGGTATAGGTACCACCCTCCCAGGAGAATTCACCCCTAGTAAAAATTAACCCCCCCCCCCAAAAAAAAGGTCTCTAGGGGCAGAGCAGCTAGTAGATCATTAAATTTAAAAGCATTTTTAGTTTTCACATTTATTAACAAAAAGCTGGCTATTTTAAATGGATGAAAAAATTCAGAGTTATAAAACATCAAAATTAATATCATTGTTCTGAAATCCTATCAATTCAATAACCAAACAGAAAGGTTTTCCTGTCTGAAGCTTAAGATCCCAGGAATGGGTGGTCTAAATAGCAAGAATATGCTACATTTTGCAACATTTAGCTATGTTTAGGACAGAAAAGCTGCATTTTGAAAGATTTAGCTATGTAAAGGACATAAATGCTATGTTTTGCAAGAATTTGCTATGTGAAGGACAAAAAAGCTAAGTTTTCCAATAATTTGGTATGTTTTGCAAGAATTTGCTATGTTTTGCAAGAATTTGCTATGTTTTGTAAGAATTTGCTATGTTTTGCAAGAATTTGCTATGTTTTGCAAGAATTTGCTATGTTTTGCAAGAATTTGCTATGTTTTGCAAGAATTTGCTATGTGAAGGACAGAAAAGCTAAGTTTTCCAAGAATTTGCTATGTTTTGCAAGAATTTGCTATGTTTTGCAAGAATTTGCTATGTTTTGCAAGAATTTGCTATGTTTTGCAAGAATTTGCTATGTTTTGCAAGAATTTGCTATGTTTTGTAAGAATTTGCTATGTTTTGCAAGAATTTGCTATGTTTTGCAAGAATTTGCTATGTTTTGCAAGAATTTGCTATGTTTTGCAAGAATTTGCTATGTGAAGGACAGAAAAGCTAAGTTTTCCAAGAATTTGCTATGTTTTGCAAGAATTTGCTATGTTTTGCAAGAATTTGCTATGTTTTGCAAGAATTTGCTATGTAAAGGACAGAAAAGCTAAGTTTACCAAGAATTTGCTATGTTTTGCAAGAATTTGCTATGTTTTGCAAGAATTTGCTATGTTTTGCAAGAATTTGCTAAGTTTTGCAAGAATTTGCTATGTTTTGCAAGAATTTGCTATGTTTTGCAAGAATTTGCTATGTGAAGGACAGAAAAGCTAAGTTTACCAAGAATTTGCTATGTTTTGCAAGAATTTGCTATGTTTTGCAAGAATTTGCTATGTTTTGCAAGAATTTGCTAAGTTTTGCAAGAATTTGCTATGTTTTGCAAGAATTTGCTATGTTTTGCAAGAATTTGCTATGTTTTGCAAGAATTTGCTATGTGAAGGACAGAATAGCTAAGTTTTCCAAGAATTTGCTATGTTTTGCAAGATTTTGCTATGTTTTGCAAGAATTTGCTATGTGAAGGACAGAAAAGCTAAGTTTTGCAATGTTTTGCTATGTGATGGACCAAAAAGCTATTTTATGCAAGATTTTGCTATGTGAAGGACCAAAAAGCTATGTTTTGCAATATTTTGCTATAATAAGGACAGAAAAGCTAAGTTTTGCAATATTTTGCTATGTGATGGACCAAAAACCAATTTTATGCAAGATTTTGCTATGTGAAGGACCAAAAAGCTAGGTTTTGTTAGGTGAAGGGAGGCTACTTATGTCCTCAATCTTGCAAAATCTTTGTTAAGGGAGGCAATTTATGCCCTTCATCTAACAAATTCTCACTTAAGGAAGGCTACTTATGTCCTTCCTAGGAAGGTGACTTCTGTCCTAATTAAGGAATGACTTTGTTTTCTTTCCATGGAAAAATAACTTTCAGTGAAAAATTTAGTATGTTCTGTTCTTTTTCAGCGATTTAAAAACCCTCTCATCCTCTAAAAAAACATTTCAGGGAAGGTATTTATTTCCAAAATTTGTTATCTAAGGGATTCATACCCCCCCCCCCCCCCTAGAAAGTCCTTGATCCTTATTATTTATTAAACTTGTGTAATATCTTTACTTAATACATAATGTTTAAATTATAAATATAAATAAAATGAAAAATATAAATTAGGCTTAATTACTCCTTGCTTTGCAATTTTTAATATAATTATTAATTATGTTTACTTTGTAATTAAATGTATTGCATTAGTTAATAAATACTATTTTAAGAATCAAATTGTCGTTATGATGTCAAATTATTTATACACTAGTCCCCAAAGTTTTATTACAACGTTTTTTATATTCATTGACTTAACAACTTTGGGGAATTATACTGAATTCTGGTTCATTAATGTGAGTGTCCAAACGTTTCAATTACTAATTGTAATCTACAGAAGGGATAATTTTTTGAATCATCATTGGGAATGTACATCAATTTATCAACTATTAGTTCCCTGGACTTTTGTACTTTACAAAGAGCCCATAAATATTAGTTATTTAAAAATATTGCACTTTTATTGTACATTTATCTTTACAAGATTTTGTACAGTATTGATACATATTTTCGTCATATTCTAACTTGTATTAAATCGTTTGATCCTTATTTAAAAGTAACAGGATGTCTCTGTGTACTCAGGGATCTAAAGGTATAATCAATGGTCAATAAATGGATGCACATCTCCAATGATGATACACAAAATTACCCCTTCTTAAGATTACAATTAGTGCTTGGACATTAAACTAAATGAACCAATCAATTAAAATTATTATGAAAGTTAAGCAAATTAATAAGAAAACATTATTTTAAGACTTTGGGGACTAGTGTAATAAATAGCCCAATGTCCCTTCCCTCCGTTAGCGTCTCTACTTCATAATGATTAATTACTTACCGGTTGTTGAGCTTGTCTTGGGGGGCGGATGTTCCTCTCAATGGGCGAATCAAAATCTGAGTCTATTGCCCTGAAAAAAATTATATTCTTTTAATAAAGTAACATGATCTGTGTGTGTGTGTGTGTACCGAAGGATATCGCTAACCACTGAACCAATATGGTTCTGATTTATAGTTTAGGTTTTCATATGTCCTGGGAACAGTTATAACTATTTTGGGGGAGAAATTGCCCCTTAGAAAAAAAATCGAGTTTAAGGACTAGAGGTTAAAACCTGGCATTAGCCGACTTTTCCCCAAGATTTCTGATAGTAAAATGTTCTCGTTTTTCTTAAAATCCTATTGATTTTTTAAATTAAAGCTTTCCTACAATTAGGGTAGGTCCGTCTGTCCGTAACGATTGGCTCTTTTCGCTTTCGATTCCAAACTTTGCATGATGAATTATATTACAGTTAGGTACGATTTCAACATGCTTATTTTGCTTAGACTTACAAATTAATGCTCTGCTAATTAAAGGGTGTTAAAACAAACCGACCGCTTCACTCTTTTCCATATAAACCCTACAGTTTTGGTCAAAAACTAACAAAAAATGACCCAAATCATGTCCAAGCAATGACAATTAGAAAACATTATTGATTTTGATTTCTACTTACCTCTCCTGAGCACTACAGCTCGAGTCCTAGCCCTTGTGGAGAATTTTTCCGTACTTGGAGATTAAAAATCAACAAATCGTCTTAAATACTAGAAATCTTGTAGATAGACCCCATAATGTTCAGAGTTTTTGATGGGGCATGTAAAGACCTTTCTATAGACACCTTAACCAGGTTTATAACTCAATCCTAGCCAATTTGGCATAAATAAGACAAACCTTGAGACATGACGGGTCTCTATAGTTCTTGATCTTTGACAGAGTAGAAATAAAAATTCAATAGTGTTTTCTCATTATCATTGCTTGGACATGAATTGGGTCATTTTTTGTTATTTTTTGACCAAAACTGTAGGGTTTATATTGAAAAGAGTGAAGCGATCGGTTTTTTAAACACCCTTTAAGTTCTGACACTGTACAAGAATTATTGTTTAGAGATTCACATTTATAAATATTGTCATCATTTTTAAGATAAAATTATGCAATATTAAGGGTTTATGTTACTACATGACTTTTATAAAAAGTAATCTTTGATGTTTTTTTTGACGGGTAGATTTATACGGAAAGTACAGATGCTAAATGCACAAAAAACAGACAGTAATTTCATATGGAAAACTTATAACTACGAAGTTCAAACTAATCAGAGTATTTTAAAATAATCAAGGATGATAACATCAATAAGTAGCGAAGCACTCAAAAAAAACATGGAAGGACAAAGTTGTGAGATGTCTTTAAAAAGAAATATATATAGAGCATTCAAGACACATAGATGGGGAAAACAATCTAAAGACTAGATGCCATAGAAATTTTCACAGAAAAAATTCAATCCTAAATATCTTAAATAGCAGACAAGAAAATCACATTTCAATTTGAAAGTACAGAGTAGTTTGAACTTGTAATTTCCTGTTAAAAATAGATTCTAAAAGTCATCGTTTTTTAAGGAAAAGATTATGAATCGACGTCTAGATGAATTTATCTATAATACAAAGTAGAATGGTGTCTGTCTGTCCGTCCGCCTGTCTGTCCGTCTGTCTGTCCGTCCCTTAAGATCTCGGTAACCACTGAACCGATCGGATTCTACTCTTCAGGGAATATACCTACTGGTCCTGTGGTAGTTTTAGGCTATTTTTTTGGAAGGTGGGACACCCCCAACCCCCCCAAAAATGAAAAAATCCCCCCTTTTTTTATTATTTAAAATTAGTGGTGGAGTAGGAGCTTCTCATCAGGTACTTAATTTATATTTTTATTATTTAAAATTTGTGGGGGCATCTCCAGGTGTAATTATTTGGCAAAGCCTTAGAGGCTAGGGGCGAAGCCGCTAGTGTATTAATAAGATAATACAAGGCATAACATAAGTCGCCAGAGAATATGAATAAAATTTCAGGAAAGCTTTAGAATGAACTGATTTTTTTGTTCCTTTTCTTGTAAGTATGAAAAAACGAAGCTCTTTATATTGCCTATAAAAAAGGGGATGAAATTAAAAACTTTTGGCGGTAAAATCCCGAATAACGTCATACTAGAATAATGGACTATTCTAATATGACGTCATTCGGGATACTTTGGCCAGAAGTTTTTAAATTAATCCGCCTTTTTTTATAAAAACTATAAAAAGCTACTAAAAAACTACCCCCCACCACCCAAACAATCATTTCCATTTACTAGCGAATCAACCTAAAATAACCTCTCAAAAACTTCCGTGAAAATACGACTAAACCCGATACTTCGTTTTCTTTCCATGATCCAAATTTTTAAAAGCGAAGCTTTTCTATAATTAGGGTCGGTCCGTATGTACGTCCGTTCGTACGTCACAGTTAGCTATTTTCGTTAATTTAAACAGGTTAGAATTGTCCTATCGATTCCAAACGTTGCATGGTGATTTCTGTAGTAGCTTGGTACGATTTAGAATCGTTACCAGAATGTCCGTACGTCCATTTTAAACATGATGATTTTTAACTTTTTAACAACAATTTTTTATATGATAAAATTATCCGATTGATCTGATTTTTGAAATACTGATTCCTAGGACAACAAAGTACAATATTATAAGCGAAGCATCTCTATAATTAAGTCCTAAAAATGTAAGTATGTCCTTTAACAATATCCTGTATTTTAGCAGTTTTTCAACAGATTCAACAGAGCTTCGCTTTTATGGATTTTGTCATCCTTGTTACATGATATTTTATGCATTTATACGGTTAACATAATTTAAAAATATTATGTATAATTTTTATTATGTTGATGTTAAAACAGTAAACCATTATTCCAGTTTCGTCTCTTTTGAAAGTGGAATGGTACATTACAAAAACTGTATCGGCTTTATTAATATCATTACCAAAACAGGGCAAATGGAATGGTGGATTACAAACATCATATTATTCACAAATAATTCACCCAAGCATGACATGATTAAAATGGCAGAAAACCTGTCGTAAACCACTAAGATTTTGCAGGGAGGGTGGGGACATTTGTCTGTTTAATTATACATTAGTACCAGAAGTTTTATAATAAAGCTTTCTTATTCGTTGACTTAACAACTTTTGGAAGTTTTATTGAATTTTGATTAGTTGGTGTTAAGTTGAGTGTTTAAACTTTACAACCACTGATTGTAATCTAAAGAATGGAGTGATTTTGTGTATTATCATCGGGGATGAACATACATTGTCTTATGATCTTATCCCTGTAGATCCCTGCTGAAATTTAGTTATTTACACCGGAAGAAAGATTTTTTTTGGCACATGCATAAAATTTACCACTTTGAAACCATTAGCGCGGAAAATATCGGAGATAGACACCAAGTAGACCATGAATGTACTCACGTTTTAAAGGTACAAAAGCAAATAAGCTAAAATAATATTTAAACACTTTAATATATAAAAAAATATCTTTACGTTAATAAAAATAAAGAAACCTTTCTAAAAATATTTGAAAGTACAAAAATGCACTGTACAAAATCAGATCCTGAAATAACCACCATATATCATAAATATTTACTAGTATGATTATGTCCATAGGTAGGCCAAAAAAGCCTTTTTTTTGACAAAAAATCGTAAAGAAATCTTAAATATAGTTTCATAGAATAAATTAACATATTGAGTAAAAGAGAAGCTGTAATATTAAAAAGAAAAGGATTATTTATTAAGTTTTATGTTAAATAAAAGGTTGATTATCAATATATGAAATTTACCTTTTTCAAACTAACCGTATGTACCCACCCCGTGGACCCTGTGTTGACTCTCAATTGGGTCTTTGATTATTAGCCAATAGCATTGTAAATATTAACACTGCACAGGAAACTTGTTACGAAAGAGCGGAAAAAAATTTGCTAGCAGACGAAAATTTGACTTTTAAAGTCTTAATTTATAATCACTTGGCTATAAAAATATTAATCAAATATTTAAATTTTTTGATAATAATTATAATTGACTTTATTTCCAGATTATTTGCATGTTTTTAATCATTTTTTATACAAATTATAAAACCGCTAGGTTTGTTTAATTATAGTGTCATTAATCTGTATCTAACTATATCTGCATGAATAATTAATAATTATACAGGGAGGAAGGGATATTGTACTGTAAATTACACCAGTACCCAAAGTTTTAGAAGCAAGTTATCTTATCAGTTAGCTTAACAACTTAGGGGACTTCTATTGAGTTTTTGGTTGGTTCATTTAGTTGAGTGTCCAAACATTTCAACGGCTAATTCTAATCTAAAAAGAGTTAATTTTGTGTATTGCCATTGGTTATATTCATAAATTAATCGGCCATTGTCTTATCCCTTTAGATCCCTGATAATTATGCATCTAACTATTTGGACTAATCTACATATAATACAAAGTAAAAGGGTGGTAGGACACACCCAACCCCCGCAAAAAAATTCCCCCTTAATTTTTAAGAAAAATATGTTCGAAATTAGCGGTTGCATCTCCAATAATCTTTTTATTTTTTAATTAATTCTTGGGGCAAAGCCCCTAGAAGCTAGCGAAGCCGCTAGTTATATCATTAGCCAATAAGCTGGAATCAAAATTATAAAAAATATCTGATTTTAATTGCTTCAGTATTAAAAGTGTTAAATAAGCCTAATTTTCCACTGCTATTATTTATTTTAGATGCTTTATTTTGATTATTTGGAAGTAAAAACATTATATAGGTAAAATTGTGCTTTCCCACAAAGTGTATGTCGAGCACTGAAACCCATTTTCCTTTTCATTTCTTATTTAGCATAAAACTCCTCTCATTTTCAATCTATTTTTTAAAAAATAGATGGAGAGTTCTACACGGTTATTTAAGGGAAAGCGCTGGTAAAATTTATGTACCTATGTTCAAACTTCAAATAACTCTGTTTCATAGTATTTAAAATGTAAGTTGCAATATTTTTTTACTATTTACATTTCTCTTAAACCCTTCTGTAAAAAATAGGAAACGGAAGTAGGAAGATTTTATGCATTGATTGTAATGGATTTATCATGTTTAATTAGGATTTTTTCGTCCATATTTATGCATCTATTTGAAGTATAGCGTCATTGACAATAACTTATTAGTTTTTGAAAGCGAAGCTTTTCTATAAATAGGGTCGGTCTGCCCATTAGTACGTCCTTCCGTATCGGTTAGATCTTTTTGTTAATTAAGACATGTTAGAATTGTTCAATCGATTTCAAATTTTGCATGATGGTTCCTAAAACAGTTAGAATTAGAAAGCGTAGCATCTCTATAATCGTCACCAGAAAGTCCGTACGTCTATTTAAAACATGTTGATTCTGCATTAATTATCAGTTCTGACACTGATATAAGTTTGAATGTTCGTTTGTCGTGCCATTTCAGAGCTTCGCTTTTATGGATGCTTGTAATAAGTTGCAATTTTGGTAGCAAAACTATTCTATAATTTTTTGGTCCTTCGAAAGCAATATCTTCACAAAAAAATCTGCAATCTATTTTAAATAGCTTTCGAGAAAATTAAAACTTAATTAAAAACTAGTAGCTTCGCCCCTAGCATCTAGGGGATTTGCCTCAAGAGGTTTGATCAAACCAATTTTTCGTAGGTATTTTAGATTTAAAAGAAAAATTAAAAAAGAAAATTTTTGTGGGGGGGGGGGGGCAAATTTTTTTTTTTTTTGGGGGGGGTCGACCCTACTATTTAAATTTTGTTTTTAAAAAGAAAAAAAAAAATTGGGGGGTTCATTTTCATTTTTTGGGGGGTTGGGGGTGTCCCACCCCCCAAAGAGAATAGTTATAAACCTTCCCAGGACCTATGAGAAGCTAACCTGTAAAGGAGAACCTGATCGGTTCAGCGGTTAGCGAGATCCTTCGCTACAAACAAACAGACAAACAAACATACAAACAAACAGACAGACATCGTTCTACTTTGTATTATAGATAATGAAAATCCCTAAAGACAACAGGGTATCTAATTTTTTATACCGATACCAACGAAAATCTGACCAAAAACACCAAAGATATGTTATAATCGGTCAAAGATAAAAACGGCTAAACTGTTTAAAGACAACCAGAACGCCATGATCTACTTGAAAATTCTACATACTGATGAGTATATTAACAAGAAAAATCAAAAGCCTAGCTTTATTAGCAGCCAAGTATAACTCCCCAATAGCGTCAATACGAACGGACGGACAGACAAAGTGAATTATAGAGTAGCTTCTCTTATTTATAGTTAAAGATGAAATTTAAATGAAAATTATTAGGAATAAAAATTTAATAGAAAACTTAGCTAGAAAAGACAGCAAATTTAAATATATCTTTTAAAGATATTTTAATAAAAAATTATTTATAATTAACATATTAATAAAGTACTAAAGGCAATTGAACCTTTTAAAAGATACGGATTAACTATTCAATTGTGTATATTATGAACACACATTTTTATAATCTTAATCCAGATAATTTTGGAGAAAACATATTTAGACCATTTTTAAGCGAATATTTTCTTGATTTAGGCTTTTCTGTCTGCTAATACAAGGTGATTGGCTATCAATTATTACCCAAAAATATTTCCATTTAACAAGTTAAATTTCGAAGCTATTTTTATAAGATATTATAGAATGGAATTATCATATTACCACATTTTGGTAAGGTAATTCCTAAGACAATGAGGAATAAAGTCTCTTGTATTATAAGCAAAATTTTAAAAACTTTTTTCTTCAATGTCAAATCATTTTGAATCAATGATTTATACAGCTTCGATTAACGATGTCATCCTTGTTAACAATTACATATAAAATATAGAGCTTTTATTCAGTAAATCTATTTATAAACTTTAAGTAGCGTAGATTATAAAGAAAAATATCCAATTTAAGATTCCGTAAAAGTATATGATATTTTTAATTTAAATGACAGAAATTGAAATAATTTTTTCTCTGATAGTTTTTATTTTGATAAATAGATAGATATATTATACAACCCAAAAGCCCTAACTACGCATGGTAATATGTTGCACCTGTTTTTGGTCAAGGCATTCCCCCTAATATGACTATACATTTCGAGCACCTGACAAGGCAGAAGTAAGAATCTCAGAAACGTCTCATAGCAGATATTGGATCGAGATTCGAACCTAAAACTTTTCTAAGAACGTACGGATGCACTACATGTTACGACACACTCACGGAATATACCTTGAGGTTCTTGCGCTCATACCATCTACTAGATGCTGAACCTCTCCCACAAAATCATGCTGAAAATAGATAGATAGTTAGTCATGTTTAATGGAGGCTGAAAATAGATAGATATTTAGTCATGTTTAATGGAGGCTGAAAATACATAGATAGTTAGTCATGTTTAATGGAGGCTGAAAATAGGTAGATAGTCAGTCAAGTTTAGTGGATGCTAAAAATAGATAGAGAGTTAGACAAGTTTAGTGGATGCTGAAAATAGATAGAGAGTTAGACAAGTTTAGTGGATGCTGAAAATAGTCAGTCAAGTTTAGTGGATGCTAAAAATAGATAGATAGTTAGTCAAGTTTAGTGGATGCTGAAAATAGATAGATAGTTAGACTAGTTTAGTGGATGCTTAAAATAGGTAGAGAGTTAGACAAGTTTAGTGAATGCTTAAAATAGATAGATAGTCAGTTAAGTTTAGTGGATGCTAAAAATAGATATAGAGTTAGACAAGTTTAGTGGATGCTGAAAATAGATAGATATAGTTAGTCATGTTTAATGGAGGCTGAAAATAGATAGATAGTCAGTCAAGTTTAGTGGATGCTAAAAATAGATAGAGAGTTAGACAAGTTTAGTGGATGCTGAAAATAGTCAGTCAAGTTTAGTGGATGCTAAAAATAGATAGATAGTTAGACAAGTTTAGTGGATGCTGAAAATAGATAGAGAGTTAGACAAGTTTAGTGGATGCTAAAAATAGATAGAGAGTTAGACAAGTTTAGTGGATGCTGAAAATAGATAGAGAGTTAGACAAGTTTAGTGGATGCTGAAAATAGATAGAGAGTTAGACAAGTTTAGTGGATGCTGAAAATAGTCAGTCAAGTTTAGTGGATGCTAAAAATAGATGGAGAGTTAGTCAAGTTTAGTGGATGCTGAAAATAGATAGATAGTTAGACAAGTTTAGTGGATGCTGAAAATAGAAAGATATAGTAAGTCAAGTTTAGTGGATGCTGAAAATAGATAGAGAGTTAGACAAGTTTAGTGGATGCTGAAAATAGATAGAGTTAGACAAGTTTAGTGGATGCTGAAAATAGTCAGTCAAGTTTAGTGGATGCTAAAAATAGATGGAGAGTTAATCAAGTTTAGTGGATGCTGAAAATAGATAGATAGTTGGTCAAGTTTAGTGGATGCTGAAAATAGATAGATAGTTAGACAAGTTTAGTGGATGCTGAAAATATGTAGATATAGTTATTATAGTTTGCAATAAATCCTTATAATAAAGTAACAGAATGTCTATCTGTCTGTCTTGCTAGCCGCCGAACCAATATAGTTCTCCTTTACATGTGGATTAGAGATATATAAATAGATAGAAAAATATAAATATAGATCATAGATAGATAAATTATTACTGCTTGTCTGTTTTTGGGGGGATGTCTGCCTGTATTCTGAAGGTATGGTTGACCCATATGTAGCAGTAGCCAGCATATAGATAGATAGATAAATAGATAGATACTTACTGCTTGTCTGTATTCTGGGGGTGTCTGTCTGTATTCGGCAGGAATGGTTGACCCATAGGTAGCTGTTGCCATCATCATACAGCTCAGTAGTCCAACAGAAAGCCACATTGTGTTGAGGTAGGGTAGGCAGGTAGTCACGGGTTCTGGTAACACAGTGTTATTTATTTAAAAAGATAAATGAAGTGTAATGCAAGTTTAATAACATAGACCGAAAACGGTCATAGATGCGTATAATAACATATAATAATTAGAGAGGTATATGGATTGAATTTACGTTGTTATCCCAGTCCTTACAAAATTCAAAATATTTTAGTGTACAATCTAATAAATAGGAATATAAACAAATGAGAAGCAGCTTATAGTCCTCATAAAAATATAACGCCATACAATACAAATAGGCCAGTATATATTTTGATTGACCAATGGTAAAATGTATACTGGCCTATGATTGGTCATTTGTACAATATGACGTCATTTTTTTAGGCTTCGAAAACATTTAAAAGAAATTGAAAGGGGTGTTGTCTACTATATTTACACGTATACTTACAGATATGCTAAAAATCTTAGAGCATAAAATAGGATGGGGGGGGGGGGGTGATGAAAAGGTTTACTAACAGTTTGGAGGAATATTTCCCAGGGAGGAGACATTGGACTGTTTATTACAAAAGTCTCCAAAGTTTTATAATAATGTTTCCTTATTCGTTGGCTTGACAACTTTGGGGACCTTTATTGTCTTTTATTCAGTTGAGTGTCCAAAAGTTTCAACTACTAATTATAATTTACATAAGGAGCAATTTTGTGTATCATCGTCAGGGATATACATCAATTTATCGGCTATTGACTTTTCTCTGTATATTCCTGAACATTTCTGAACAATTATAAACGGAAACGCATACTTAAAAATGATCGTATTAATCTTTTTTACTCTGACGTCAAAATAAATGATAATAACATAGCGTGTTCGGTAAGTTAAGATAAATAAATTATTTTTACCAATGATATATGAAGCAGCTTATATATGTAGTGTCTATAAAAAACGACGTCATACAATACAAATGACGAATGATAGGCCAGTAAACATTTTAATTGGCCAATAGTTAAATGTATGCTGGCCTATTATTGGTCATTTGTATTGTATGATGTCATTTTTGAGGCACTTTAAGTTGCTTCATAATATCTTATTTAAATAAATATTGATTTGATAATATCATAGATTGACAAAACAAGTTTTTGAAACAAAAATTGATCGAAAATTGTGAAATGCAATTAAAATACTAAAAAACTTCCAAAGCCAATATTTTTTTTCTATTAAAAAACATACTTTTTAAAATAAAAGATATTGATTTCTATGTTAATTTTGATCCAATAAAATAGAACAAAATTATAAAAGTATATCTTAACAGGGATCTAAAGGAATAAGACAATTGCCGATAAAATAATGTATATACCCTAATAAAGATTTCAATTAGTTGTTGAAACGTTTAGACACTCAACTAAATGAAACAACCAATCAAAAATAAATAAAAGTTCCCAAGGTGGTTAAGCCAACGAATAAGAAAAAAAGTTATTTTAAGACTTTGGGGACTAGTGTTATAAACAGCCTCCATGATACTTTATATTTAATTTGATGCATTTTAGGGGGTGTCAACATCCCCCTTAAATACCTTTCTCGCCTGCTTTCTTCTTGTTTCACCCTTAATGGTTTCACCACCGAAGCCCCCCCCCCCCCCCTGGAATACTATATTGATCAAATTGTTTTTGAGATCTTACTGGCCAAACACACAAAAATTTTAAATTAAAATTTAATAAATATTTCACTTTTTTTGTAACATTTAACAAAAGTTTATAAAAATGTATTTTTAAACCAATTATTATTAATTCATTATACGTAGTAATCATTTTATCTTTAGAGTCTCGGCAGCCGTGCATTTCAGTTTTTCAAATTTCTAGAAAAGATGATGAATATCCCCAATGATGATACATAAAATTAACCCTATAAACCCCTAAAATTACTATTAGGGGTTGAAACGTTTGGACACTGAATTTAATGCACCAACTATTCAAAATCAATAAAAGTCCCAAAAGTTTTGAAGCCAACTAATAAGAAAATTTTATTATAAAACTTTGGAGACTAGTATTATAAACAGCACACTGTTTCTTCTCTCTCTGTCTAAGTTTAGGGTTTTAAAAGTTAGTAGTTTGGTAGTTGGATAAGCGTCTGAACATTTGTTGAAATAAAAAAAAATATTGCAGACCATTTTTGTTTTTTTTGGCGGCTGATATAACGAAGTTAAAAGCGGCTGCCGCCGCCTTAAATCTATTAATAAAATTCCACATATTAATAATAAATTAAGATCATGTATAATATCTTAAATATCACCCTTAAAAGGAAACAATTTTATTTGTTTTATAATTCTCTATTATGGCTTCACATAAGAATGCCACGGATGCAAAAATGAAAAATCAATTTGTTGAAAAATTTCATTAGACTTTAACTAAACTTAAACATCATACTTGTTAAGTTCATTAAGTCGAGTGTCCAAACGTTTAAACCATTCATTGTGATTTACAGAAGGGATAATTTCGTATATCTAATTGTGGTTGGACATAAATTTATCAGCCATTGTCTTATTCCTTTAGATTGCTGGTTGTACAGTCCAAAATGATTAAATTCTGTAAGCCAAAGCTTAGACAATCACAAAAATCAATGTAAAGAAGTTTTCCTTTAAAAAGGTATAAAAAGTATATAAGTCTGATATAAAAAATGCGTACAAAAGTTTTAAATTGGATTGTGTCGGTTTCTCTCAAAATGCCTGTTGAACACTGAAACCTTTCGACATCTTATTTCTAAATTAATTAAAAATATAAATAAGGGGGGGGGGGGAGAGTGGCAGTAGGTAGTTCGTTTGCTTATAGAAGAGTAGTTGTTAGCCCAACTTAGGATTAGGCATAAGATAAAAATCATTCCGCCCTTATTTGCAATTTATATAACAGAAACTTTAAGGTAGAACATCATTCTTTTAAAACAAAAATAACAACATCTTTAAATCAGACGAAATGTTTAGTTTATTTTAAGACAAGTCAAAAGTATCAGTAATTAAGGAGCCTCGAGATGCTGCTAGGGGCGGAGCCACTCGTTATCCTTATAAAAAAAGTAAAAGTATCTATGTATGTTTGTCGCTTTTTACTTTTTCCTTTTAAAATTACAAAAAATGGGGAGGTCGACTTTCCCCCTCTTCTTCAAATGCCCCTAGAGGACTCAAGGTGCGTAGCCAGTAGTTAATATATCAATTATAGAGAACTTATAAATAAAACCAGAAAGAAATTATCAACATAAATCATTTGAAACCACATCATATAAATTTAACAAAACTATTTCATGGTTTTTTTAACGAGGATAATACTTTTTAACGGTTAACATTTATAAATAAAAGCATGAGTTATACTTTAATAAAAGAAAAAGTAAAATTTTTACGTTGGTATTGTAAATAAATGACAAAACACAACTTATTTGTTGAGCAATTCCTGGGTTAATTTTTAGTTTTTTTGTGCTATGCACCTCCATACAGATGTTACAAATATAAAAAAAATATATTCCTCCATATTTCAATTCATTAAGAAATGGGGGTGTTAAGTGCTCGATAGCACTCTGAGTGAAAATTCCTTGGTTATTAATGTTTATTTTCTTATTCGTTGGCTTAACAACTTTGGAGATTTAAAAAAAAATTTGCTTTATTATTGAGTGTCCAAACGCATTAACGACTAACTATAATCTACAGAAGGGGTAATTTTGTGTTTCATCATTGAGAGTGTACATAAATTTATCGGCCACTGTCTTATCCCTGTAGATCCCTGGGCTCTTGACAGACTTTTAGATTAGCTTTGTTTATCTAAAAATTTGTCTAACAATTTAGGTTAACCGAACATCAATTAATAATAACTACTTTGTCAAATAAAATCTGTATAATCATGGCTAT
This sequence comes from Acartia tonsa, assembly GCF_053477335.1. NCBI lineage: Eukaryota > Metazoa > Arthropoda > Copepoda > Calanoida > Acartiidae > Acartia > Acartia tonsa. The sequence continues at coordinate 27,181,093 of NC_137270.1, forward strand.
CTAATAGTATTAAAATTATATCCTTTATTTCACACTGCGCCCCTAGTATCTAAGGGCACTGTATTAGAAGATTGAAACATAGCCTATAACCATACTAGGAACTAAATATGTAAAGATTTTCTGAAATGGAGAACTTAATCGGTTTAGTTATTTTTTAATCTTAAGCTTGAGACAAAATAATCTTATTATTGATAGACAAAAAGATATAGTAAGTTGAAACTTGAAAAGCAAATAAGTGGACCTATTGGTTGTATATCATTATCCAGTTGTCGAAATACACCCCCCCCCCCCATTTTCTGCACGCCCCTGATTCCTAAATTACAGAGGGATCTAAAGGGATAAGTCAATGGCCGATAAATTAAAGCATATTTACCCCTTTTGTAGATTACAATTAGTGGTAGACACGTTTGGACACTCAACTTAATAAATTAACTAATCAATATTCCATTTAAGTCCCCAGAGTTGTCGAACCATTGAATAAAAACTTTGGGGACTAGTGTAATAAACAGCCCAATATCCCCTCCCTCCCTGTATAATACAGGTCAATAACCTAGTTTAGTTGTTTTAAAATGTTCATTAATATTTAAACAAACTAATTGTTTCCTTCCAAAAAACTTTTTCTCTAATATTTCCTTTTCGTTACGTCATCAATGGAAATATCAGGAAGGAAGGAAACATTGGGCTCTTTATTACACCAGTCCCCAAAGTTTTATTGTAACATTTTCTCATTCATTGACTCAACCACTTTGGGGACTTTAAATTTTGATTAGCTGGTTCATTAAGATAAGTGTCCAAACGTTTTACTCCAAAATTGTAATGTACAGAAGGGGTAATTTTGTGTATCATCAATGGGGATGAACATCAATTTATCGGCCATTGTCTTATCCCTTCAGATCCCTGCTAAATGTACAAAACAATATTAAAAAGAAAATTATACTCTGAACTAAACAAGATCGAGCACAGTATAAAAAGGAAAAGATGAAAAAACCCAGAACATGATGCACAAAAATTTCTAGATAAGCTTCACATTGGTTCTGGGATATTTGTTATTCTATTTGTTTTAGATTTAAATCTTGTAGTTTATAGACTATTTCTTACCTATTAAATACAGATCTCCGCAATTTATACTAAAAAAGCTTTTGGACAAATATAAAAATATATCTGTTATTTCATTGCTTCATTTTATGACCCCGCGAATTTTATTAATTAACCAACTAATCAAAATTGAAAGTCCCCACATAATTAGGGTAAGAAATAGCTTAGAAACCCTTCCTCCCTAGGTTTAGCAGTGTATGGATTGAGGATGAGATTAATGTATCTTTCTTTGTCCTATCTCTCTCTGGATAGCTAGATTCAAGGACAAACGCAGGAGTGGCAAACGCAGGAGTGTCTAAAATATTAGGTTAAATCAATATTTTTATACAGGTCAGATTAGGTTAAGATATGAATATTCAAATAAGCCCTCCGCAGGGGTTCGACATTTAAAAAACCTATAAGATGGTTTGAAATAGGTTCGGTGTCCACTCTGACGTTTGTCACTCCTGCATTTGTCCTAGGACCGATGATTCACATTATATATTACTTTGTTAATAAAATAAACACACTATATTCCTGGATCAAAAGGATGAGTAGACGGATAGAGGATTGATTAAGTGGGAGAAGGTTTCTATTTCAGCACTTCAGGAGGAACGTCTGACCAATGTCAGAGTCAAACAGAAACTGACGCATTTCTCCGTGTCTCCGTCCTTTTATCTGTTTCTCCTCCTCACACACACGCACACACACCTCTCCTCTGGTTAAATTTGTCATGCGTGTAACGTAAGTTGGCAAAAATTATGTCGCGTTTGTTACAACTCACCTTTTTTTCCTTTTTTGATTATGTTCGTTAAAACTAGCAATTTTTATCATTATGTATACTAATTAAATTTAATTTTTGTTTGCAGAAGCTTTACTCGAGCGTAAATGCTTTAGGATTTTACAAGTGGCTGCGCTCCTAGTAACTAGGAACTATGTATTCGAAGGAGTAAGAAAAGTAAAAAAAATGCATATAACCAAACTTAGATATTGTCTAAAACCATACAGGGACCTATAAATGAAGCTTCCATAAATTCAAGAACTCAATCAGTTCAGTAGTTAAAATCTTAAGCTAGAGACAAAAACCTTACTACTTGATATATGAGTAGAAACACTTTTACTACATACAAAAAAAAAGATTAGATTAAGGAACACCCTTATAATAAAGTAACAGGATGTCTATCTGTCTGTCTGTTTGTACCAAAGGATCTCCGTAACCGCTGAACCGATATGGTTCTCCTTTACAGGGTAGCTTCTCGTATATATACGTCCTGGTAAGGTTTATAACTATTTTAAGGGAGGGTACCACCTCCATCCCAAGAGAAATCTCCCCTAGAAATAAATTAATGCACATTTATCAACTGAACATTTTCTCTATAATTTTATTTTGTCTGTTTGTCCTTCGTTTAATTTTTAATGCTTCGCTACTTATGGATATTGACATCTTCGTTGTTTTGTATGGTACACATGCGCATCTCTGCATTCCAATCAGGGAGGGAGGGCACATTGGACTGTAAATTACATTGGTACCCAAAGCAAGTCTTCTTTCTTGGCTTAAAAACTTTGGGTACTTTTATGTAATTTTTATTGGTTGATTCTGATTTAGAAGTGAACAAACTTTTTAACAAATAAATTTAATATAACTTTGTTTCTCATCATTGGGGATGCAAATGTATTTCATATATTTTCTAGTCTCTTCAAGATCTCTGATTTGAACCAAGCACCAAATATAAAATAGTATATGTACAGATATAGGGACTTAAGACATGTAGTCTAAATTGTTTAAACTAAAACTTAAAAATCAAAAAAATAAAAATGGCTACGGCTGATTATCTGTCACTAAAATCTTGAACAGCTGAAAAGCAGGGATCTAAAGGATAAGACGATGATCGATAAATTGATGTACATCTCCTATGATGATACACAAAATTACCCCTTCTGTAGAATATAATTAGTGGTCAAAACGTCTGGACACCCAACATAATTAACCAACCAATAAAAATTCAATAAAAGTCACCAAAGTTGATAAGCTAAGACATAAGATACATTATTATAAGACTTTGGGTACTACTGTAATAAACAGCCCAATGTCATCTCCCTCCCTGGCCAAATAGCCATTATTAGAAGCATACAACATAAAATGTGTCCCTGATCCTGGAGTGCATTGTTGTTATTTTGTGTTGTTGATTATGTTCAAATATTCGTACATCATTTGATATTTCTGCGCGAAATATTAACATACCTACCTTATCCCACTATGGCGAAATAGCAGGGCAGCCTCAGCCGCAAGAAAGCCTCAAATTTAAACCTGCTTGTGTGTATTTAAAAATCAGAAAAGATGGATTGTCTATTAAAGAACAGACATCCAGCTACATTTCAAATTTATAATACTACGATTTTACTGAGGCTAACATGCGGCTTATGCGCGGCTGCAGAGACCTGCGACTTAGAAACATTTATAAAAAAAACATGATATGACAGAGATAGAGAGAGAGAGAGAGAGGAAGAGAGATAGAGAGCGATTTAGAAACATATTAGGATATTAGCATTATTCATAGTGCCAGGCATAAAATATATCACAAAACAATTTATTACTTAATCAATATGATAATGTATTGTGATGCTCTACATTAGCAATCAAAAGTTCTCTCAGAGGTGTTGTGCAAGTAGATCTCAATATTTAACTTTGTTGGACAAAACCCACAGTTAAAATTTCTTAAAAATTGGAAATTGCCCAAGAAGATAAGCAAACTATTAATATTTCCATTCAAAACAAACAAAAAAGAAACTTTGAAATCAATAATTGTAAGGAAAATCTGAGAAATTAAAATAAATGTTATTTATAATTACCTATGCTTTTCAGTATGCATCATCATTGCCATTCTATTGTTAAAATAGCAATGTGTCCTGTTAAGGGTTTTACCATGATCACCTTTATTGAGCTTCATTTGTAATTTTACACATTTTAATATATTTTATTTAATCATTTATGAATTTCAATTTGACATTTAGTAATTTATTTTGATAAATTAATGCTCAAAAATGTTTAAACTGTTTTTTTTTGTATTTAATGCATTTGGTGAGCAATATGTTAAAACTTATACATAAGAAAACCTTAATATTTAAGACTTTTAGACATAGATTTTATTGTCAAAGTTTATGTTGCCCCAAGATTCCAGTGTATAATATTGGTTCAATCATATTCCAAACATACCATTTAATTTACATAATATTAAGAAATTATTCACATTTTGAAAAACATTTATTTTTAGAAAACAAATATAAGGTGTTAAATTACTCAGCGAAAAGAAAATAATGAATGCAACAAAATCCTATCTTAAAGAAAACTGATTATTAGCTAAATTGTTTTTATCTCATAGACAAAATATTTCTCTGTATTTAGAAAGGTAGAATAACAATCGCAGGTTTGTTGAGTCGATACTTATTAATCATGATGATCTTATTAAGGAATTACATCATTCCATCACCAATAGAAGCAGAGTAAATAATACTCTTTTTAATGAAAAACCATATTCTCTTTTAGAGCATTACTGACAGAATGATGGAACATGTGATGCTCAGCAATTGGAAGATTTTTGTCCTTAAGTTTGAGACAATGTATTTTCAAGTTATAATTCAAATGTAAAAAAAATGTCAAATTACCTGGATTTTTATAATTATTGGGAATATCTACTAAATATTTCATTCAACGATCTTGAAAAGCTTCTGGGATTACTTGTCTTTTTAATACACATCCATACAGATTGACAAATGGATTGTCAGATGAGCAGACTAAGTGAATTGTAAAGAAGCTGTGATTATACAATTACATAATATAATCAAATATATACTATTTGATTTAAAAAGATCAAATTTCTTCAAATGTGTTAAATTTCTTTTATGTTATTTTTAGAAATAAAATAATCTAAAACTCTTATATCATGAGTGTCACTTGAAGTCAAAGAGGGGATATGAAATATATCATGCACAATAAATAACCCAATAAAAATGGCACTTAAAGAGGTACAGGACTTGAAAAAAATTAGAGCCAAATAATTTTTAATAACATTTTTCTTGAAAATTCATGAAATTGGTACTTCTTCCAAGGTCAAACTTTAGTTTGCTAAAATGTACAAAATCAAGTGAACCACTTTTAATTTTCTAGTATTTTTGCAAACCTTGAATCAAACAAATGCAATTCTATACCTTTTTTCTTTAAAATACTATAGTCTTTAACATTAAAAGATAGGGCCTCAGCTGGACCTTAATAGATTGTACGGAGAAGGGGTGGAGGGTTGAAAACACAAAATCTTATAATCTCAACTTGAAATTATGAAAATAAACCAAAAAAGAGCAAGGAAACAAACAAGAGATGCTGTGTTAACTTCTATTATGTTGATAGATTAGTGTTGACACAAGCATACTCATCCCAAGTAAATTAACATGTTATTTTGGAATGTATATTAAGAGATATAAGTTTTCCGGAATTTTAATGTAGGGAGGAGATTTGAAATCTGCGTCAAATTTTAAGGATTTTTTATAAAATTCGTTTTTTGTATAATTCTTTATCTAAAAGCGGAAATACATTTTAAGTTAATTAATTTTGACCAATAGGATAGGTGGATTTTAAACTACCTGCGCTCTAATTGGTTGAATGATGTACGACATCCAATCAGAGGGCAGATTTTTTAAATCCACCAATCACGGATGCCAAAATTAATTAACTTAATTTGTATTTCTGCTTTTAGATAAAGAATTATACAAAAAACAAATTTTATAAAAAATCCTTAAAATTTGATGCAGATTTCAAATCTCCTCCCTACATTAAAATTCCGGAAAACTTATATCTCTTAATGTATATCAAAAAAAATTGATCTATTGAGTTACCATAGAATTTACGGTTATTTATTAATCATCCTTCCAAGGGTATTAAAATAAACAATTATAAGATTAAAACCAGTTTTATGATTTTATTTTAATATTTGTGGAAAATTGTCTGTAATACAAATCTATACTTGTTTTTTTTTCATTATGGCGGATATTTTTAAATTGAAAATTAATAAAAAAAATATTTGTGGGATATTTTTGTGTGGACATTTGTCCTATGATTTAAAACAAACGAAGCGCACAAAGAGAAAAAGGATTTGTCTACATGTTTAACCATCATCATTATACAATAATATACAAACATAATTATATATGCATGCATAACCGATCAGGGATCTAAAGGGATATGACAATAGGCAATAAATTAATGTACATCCTCAATAATAATATACAAAATTACCCCTTCTGTAGATTACAATTAGTGGTTGAAACGCTTGGACACTCAATTTAATGAACTATCCAATCAAAATTCAAAAGTTCCCAATGTTGTTGAGCCTAGGACTAAGAAACATGATTATAAAACTTTGGGGACTAGTGTTATAAACAGCTCAAAATCCCCTCCCTCCTAAATATATACATATGTATGCATACAGTATACTATATACAATATACATATACATACATATACAAGGATGAAAACATTCATTAAAGCAAAGTGTTTGAATATAAGTTTTGTAGGGAAATCTAAACATAATAAAACACTTGTAGAGTGTCAGAATTAAAAAAAAGCAAAATATTGTACCTAATTGTAATAGGAATCAGTATTCCAAATTTCAGATGAATAGGAAAATTATTGTTAAAAGGATTAAAAATCAACATATTACATTCTGGTAACGATTTGACAATTCAAGCATGCCTAAATTAACGCTAACGGCTATCCGTTACGGACGGACGGACCGACCCTAATTACAGAAAAGCCTTGCTTTAAAAAGATTGATATAATTATACGGTCATGTAACAGTTGATTAAAATGTGAAGTAATGTTGCCAATATTAAAATAACGTTACCGTTTTTGTGGCAAATAAATTATTGTAAATCATGATATAAAATTATTTTAAGCATCAAAATAAATTGCATTTTAATTAAATTTAAATGATTTTACATTTAGAACTGCGCCCCCCTAGCCCCGTAGGGAAATAACCCCTATCATGAAAAATGTATAAGTTATTTATCGCATCTTATTATAGACTGGTTTCAGCGGATATTATAATGAAAAATTGAGAGATAAAAACCAGTTTAGTTAGCCCCGATGGTCCGAAGTCCCGGACTAACAACACTGGTAATAATTTCATGACTTTTATTTTGATATTTGTGGAATATTGTCTGTAATACAACATTGTACAAGTTTTTTAGTATGACTGAGATCCGGTTTTAATATAGCGGATAATAATCGGTTTCGAAGCCTTACTGGAAAAATATTATACTGGAAAAATATTATAATACAAGTAATATATAAAAACATATATCTTAATTCAGATTTATAACCCATACAATATGTTGTAGTTTAGCCCCTAAAGACTTTAGAAATATGGACAGAAAAATAGCCTTAAACCACCAATTAACAAGAAAGATAACAAAGTTACTAAAATCTGTTTGACAAACGAACGAGTACATTCCCTTAAAGTGCCTAGCGAGCTCGGAACTCGCCCATCATGTTTTAAAATAAATGAGAATTAAGAATGAATTTTTTTTATGTGCCTCACCTCTGTGTGGGGCTCTAATACTGCAACGCTACCCTGTACCCAAACAAATCGATATGGTTCTCCTTTACTGTAAAACTTCGTAAAGGTCCAGGATAGTTTTTAAACAATTTTTGGGGATAGTAAATTACCCTAATTGAAATAGCCTCTAGAACAAATGCCCCCCGCCCCCCCCCCATAAAAACATTCACACATATTCTCCTTTCTATTTTTAAAACTAAATTTGAATCTCTAGGGGCGTGACCGCTAGTTTTTATAAAGCCATAAAGGATAGGGGCGCGGTCGCTGTTAATTTAGAAAATATTTGACAAGGAAATTTTAAAAAAATATGATAAAAACCTAACCAATATTATTGACAATGTGCATCTATTATAAATCAGCCAAAATTTTTAAATAGAATAATTAAAATTATTTATGTAAATTGACATACGGAATACTTCCGGCCAAGTCCCATATAATGCCAATTAATCGTCATACTTACATAAAAGTACTAGGATATCTTTCTTTCTGTGTGTTTTTCTGTTTGTACTGAAGCATCTCGCTGAACTGATTTGGTTATCTTTAACAATGTAGCTGCTTAAAATTCCTAAGTAGGTTTACAACTATATTTTGCTTTTCATTTAAAAACTAAAATTAAAAATGGGAGGTGGGTGTCACCTCCCTCCCCCGCGCCACTACAAGTGCCCCAGATGCCCTAGGGACGTATCCGCTAATCCTATTTTAAAAAAAAGTATTTTTTTTGTCTGTTGCTTAAGGTTTTAATTAAATATTTAACTATTGAACCAATTAGTTCAATTAAGGGATGCTTCACATAGGTCTCAGGATGGTTTTAGGCTATTTTATTTTTTCTATTCTAGGCTATTTTAAGATTTAAGTCTAAGGATGGTATTAGACTATTATTATGTCCTTCCTTTTCGAATACAGAGTACCTTGATGCTAGGGGCGCAGCCGCTAGTAACTAAAAAAATTACGCTGATGGGTAGTAGTTGTTCTACTTGCAATATAAGCGAGTCTTCCATACTTCCGTTTTTATGCGCCAAACAGAGGTTAAATTATTAAATATTGCAGCTTCGAATTTTTAATTTTAAAATGGTTGTAGGTAGAGTGCTCAACAACGGTTTGTCATTTGATATATAAATTCCAATGTAAACCAAAAATAATTATTGATGTTTTTCTTCGCTTAGGTTAAGTTAGGTTTTGAGAGGTCTGCAGGGTTTGAGTTCTCCGTTAAAGGTTATTTTTTTGTTTATTAAGGGGAGGGGGGAGTTTTTGTAGTTAACTCATTACTTCTTGGCATAGTAATATACAATAGGATCGGCCTTACATCATAATTAAATTAATTCATTTGATATATCTTCGAAACGGATTAATATCCACTGAATTAGAACCAGTTCTCATTAATACTTAAAAATCATGTATAGCATCGTATTACAGATTACTTTTCCACGAGTAGTAAAATAAATCATAAATTTAAAATCAGTTTTGGAAGCTTAAGCCTTTTTGGCCCTCGGGTTTAACATAACTGGTTTTAATCTTTTTATTTTTCATTTTTGTATCCTCAGAAAGGTGTCCATAATATGATGCGATAAAAAACTAATTATTATATTTCTAGTATTTTTAAGTCTAATATTAATATGTAATTAAAGTAATATTTATGTAGCGTTTTTTTAAAACTTTATATGAGACAATGACCCCTAACGAGTGTAGACATTTTGAACAGAGAGAGGGAATGGGTCGTTTTTTTACACATGTCCCCAAAGTATAATAACATTTTCTTTTTCGTTGACTTAACAACTTTGGGTACTTGAATTTTGATTGGTTGATTTATTAAGTTGAATATCTAAACGTTCTAACCACTAATTGTAATCTACTGAAGATTTTGTGTATTAAACATTTGGTATGTAAATACATCAATTAATTGGTCAATTTATCCTGCATTTTTTAACCGTAGATTTTAAGTTTTTAATATTTTTTTGTAATGCTTTCTCGTCATTTCTATAGCCCTTGGGACCTCAGAAACAGAGGTCTCTAAGAAGTTTGTATTTCTATCTGTCTTTTTATTTGTCTGTGGGTCACAGATTGTTACAGGGATGTTGGATCTTGGACAAAGTAGCTTCGGACAAAGTAGTTTCAGACAAAGTAGCTTCGGACATAGTAGCTTCAGGACAAAGTAGCTTCAGGACAAAGTAGCCTCCTAAGGAAAGTAGCCTCCATTGTTAATAAAGGTCATGGCCGCAGCGCTCGGCCCCCTGGCCTGCCTAGCCGCAGACGCTCGGCCATCTAGCCTATAACCTGACCTAACCTAACCAAAAAATTGTAAAAAACATTATCAAAACTTGTAAAAACAATATTAAAAATTGTAAAAATCTATCAACCACTTTTAGCAAAATCCACGAAATTCTAAACCACCTATGTATTATCAGTTGATGATATTTTTCTTAACTAAATGTTCTGAGGCTAACCTAGGTTAGGTTAGGTTAGGTTATAGGCTAGGTAGCCGAGCGCCCGCGTTTAGGCAGGCCAGGGGGCCGAGCGCTGCGGCCATGTTGGAGACTATTATTCTTAGGAAGCTACTTTTCTTAAGTAAATGCCCTGAAGCTACTTTGTCCTGAAGCTACTTTGTCCTGAAGCTACTTTGTCCGAAGCTACTTTGTCCGAAGCTACTTTGTCTGAAGCTACTTTGTCTGACGCTACTTTGGGGACTATTTTGAATCTTTATTAGTAAGTTCATTTTTAGTGTCTAAACGTTTTAACCACTAATTGTTTCTAAAGTGGTAATTTTGTGTATTATTATTGGGGATGTACATCAATTTAACGGCTATTGTCTCATCCCTTTAGATACCTGAGCAAACTTAGTATAGGACATATAATTAGATATGCTTGACCGACTTTTTCAGAGCTTGCCATGAATTTGTTTTGTTCTTACTTGGTGCTTATCTGTCTGATTTTTTTGTTGTCAATTTTTGGAAGTTTGGCTACTCTATAATTAGGTTGTGACAACCCGGTCCGTATGTACTTTAGCTAAAATTTTTTTGTATTTTTATAAACAGCTTATTTAATTTATGATTTCTTAATAGCTTCCTAAAAAACATTTTCATACAAGTTTTTATTGGCATTTCTCTAATCGTTACCAGAAAGTCCATACGTTCATTTAAAAATTACTTATATTAAAATTTTTTCTCTGACAAAGTGATATGATTAACCGGTATTATCCTCTTAGGATTTTTTTCCAATTTTAACAATTTTAGTACTCCCCCAACAGAACTATGACTCTGGCCGCGGCGCTCGGACCCTTGACCTGCCTAGCCGCAGCGCTCGGCCCCCTAGACTGCCTATTATGTTAAAGCATTTTCCTTTACAGTACCTTTTTTAAGCAGTTTTGCAACTTTACATACATTTTGTTTAGAAATTGTTTTTTAATTGCTGACACACTAGCTCTTCATTGTTTAAATGTTTAATGTTTCATGACTACGTCTTTATTGATGTTGTTATCCTTGTATGCCTTTTAATTGATATTGCAGCAAAATACTTATGGATATAATTGTCATCTTTTCAAGCAAAGCTTTCCTTCAAAGTTAAGTCTCACTTTAATGCATAGGGCTTTAATTTTAGATCTAAAGGGATAAGACAACGTTCGATAAAAAATAATATACATCCCCAATCATGGTACACAAAATTACCTCTTATGTAGAATACAATTAGTGGTTGAAACCAACCAATTAAAATTCAAAAAGCTCTCAAAGTTGTTAAACTGTTTTTAAACTGATTTTGAATGGGGGGCCAAAAATATACTAGGACACCTATAGAATCAGACTGCAGAGCCCAAATTTGAATTAAGTCCCCAATAAACTTTTTTGGGGGGATTTAAAAATTGATTTTTACTGTTGCTCTGGTCATTTATACCAGATCAAAAGGTCTTTTTTTTTTTACTTTGTGTAATATTGTAATTTAGTGAACAATTTTATATAATTCACTTTATACTGATACAATAAAAAAAACATTACTCTGCTCAATGGAAATAATTTTTTTTTCTAAAACAATAAATTTCATTGAAATACAATAAAAAACACAATGCTGAATTTAAACCAATAAGAAATCTTCTTTCATTTCAATTCTTTATAATTTCCAAAAGAGTGTTTTCACAAAGTGACTTATTTCAAACGTAGTTAAATAATTTTATTTAATAAAAATGAAAAGAATGAAAACCCTACTCATAAAAGATACATACTTTTTAAAAATATTTTAAAAAATATGTTTGAATAATCTTATTTTATATCATATTTGTATATGTGACAAAAATAAATTTGTTGTATTGCATAAACATTTGTTGTCATCTTAATTTATTTAACCCTTTACAGCCAATTTTTATGTGTTTTAATGTATAATAGACATGAAACATTTTTATGTTAATTCATTGATATATTGTAAAGAATTGATTTTTAATTAGTATTGATAGATAAAATCAAAAGACCTAACTTTACTGTATTTTAGCATACAATATTTACGAAGCTGAGTATTTTACCTACAAAGGAAATGAAACATCACAATTCAGTAAAAATTATTTAATCCATAGTAAAAAATAAACTTTAAAATCCTAATAAAAATTGATGTGGGCAATTGTTCTCATTTTTGGCTTTGCAGTATGATTCTACAGGTGTCGAAGTATATTTTTTATATACCTTTCAAAAATAGTTTAAAAACAGTTTTAGACAACAAAGTAGAAAACGTTATCATACGTTTTTATGCCAACGTATAAGAAAACGATATTATAAAACTTTGGGGGCAAGTGTAATAAACACCCCAATGGCCCTTTCATCCTTGACTTTTAGGGTCATCATAGTGGAAATTTACACATCCTGTTTCATCTAAAATAAAATTAGAAGCTGAAAACATGTTAGACATAATAATATTTTAATTCTAACTGAATCAAGTTTGCTTTTGCAGTTTTGAAACTTCTTTTCACTTGAAATGTCAATTGACCATAATATTTTTGTACTTTTTAAAAACGAGATAAATTTTAGTGTAAAAGTACATACAGTACATTAAAGGGTTACAGCCCGTGCCTTCGGCACCTCGGGGCTAAAAAACTGGTTTTAATCTTATAATTGTACATTCTATATCCGCGGAAAGCCGTTTATAATACAATACGAGAAATAACTATTCTTTCCTTGTTTATTAATAAATGAATATTAAAGAAACGTATTTTTAAAAGCGAATCTTTTCTATAATTAGGGTAGGTCCGTCACAAACGGATAGCTTTTTTCGTAAATTTAGGCATGTTTGAATTGTCCTATCGATTTCAAACTTTGCATGGCGATTCCTTTAGAAGTTGGTACGATTTAGAAAGCGTAGCAACTGTATAAACATAACAAGAGTGTCCGTATGTCCATTTTAAACATGTTGATTTTTTATGTGATTTAATCATCCGATTGATCTGATTTTTGGTATGTTGATTCCTGGGACAATAAAGTATAATGCTATAAGCAAAGCAACTCTATAATCAAGTCCTAAATATGTAAGTATGTCCATAAACGTTATCCTGCATCAAGCAGTTTTTAAACAAATTTACTTACAATTTTGCTCCGATTCTTATACATTTATATTCTGATTATTCAGTTCTGACACTATATAAGTGTTAATGTCCGTTTGTTCCACCGTTTCAGTGCTTCGCTTTTATGAATGTTGTCATCCTTGTTTGATAAGAAATGAGGTCAACAGAAAATAAAAGATATCTAACTTGCAAAAATTAAGACATGAATTAAAAAGCAAAGTTTTTTTATAATAAGGCCGGGTCGGTCTTTCTGTAGGTCTGTAATGGATGCTGTGAGTATTGGTGCAAAAAATGGGGACATGATTCCAGTGACGTCATATTTTTCTTTCCCGAAAAAGGGAAGGGGGGAAGAAAATATCTTCAAAAGAGATGGGAAAAAACCCCTTTTCTCCCATCTCTTTTTTTCTTCCCCCCTTCCTTTTTTCGTGAAAGAAAAATATGACGTCACTGGAATCATGTCCCCATTTTTTGCACCAATACTCACAGCATCCTGTAATTTATAGCTCCTTTCATTAATTTATGCATGTCAGAATTGTCCAATCCAAACTTGGCATGATGATTCTAATAACAGGTACTATTTAAAAATCGAAGCAAGTCTAATTTGATTTATAGAATAATTCTAGAACAACAAGGTAAAGTGTTAATTTTTTTGTTTCTTATTAAGTTCTGACACTTTACAAGAGTTAATATTCATTTGTCCCACCGTATGATTTTAAAGCTTCGCTTTTATGGATTTTGTCATCCTTGTCTTTTTTTATAAGACCATATATGTACGTCAAAAGACAATTTTTTTATTTAAAATGAATCCTTTTTAAAAGCGAAGCTTTTCTATAATTAGGGTCGGTCCGTACGTCCGTCCGCCACAAACAGATAGCTTTTTCCCGTTAATTTAGGCATGTTAAAATTGTCCTATTGATTTAAAACTTTGCATGGTGATTCCTTTTGTAGTTAGGTACAATTTAGAAAGCGTAGCAACTCTATAATCATTACAAGAATACCCGTATGTCCATTTTAAACATGTTATTTTTTTACTTTTTTAACAAAAAAAAATTTTATGTAATCTAATCATCCGATTGATCTGATTTTTGGTATGTTGATTCCTGGGACAACAAAGTATAATGTTATAAGCGAAGCAACTCTAAATTCAAGTCCTAAAAATGTAAGTATGTCCATATACATCTCTTTTGTTCTTAGGTTATATTTTATCATTAACTGAAAGTTTGTAGAACATACATGGATATAATGACAGGGGGAGGGGGAAATTGTAATCAATTTAGTTATTAACACAGACATCACTTATTGGTCAGTTTGTTTATGCAGTAAGAGAAGAGTATTCCAAGAATCAAATCAATCGGATAATTTTATCACATTCAAATTTGTTGTTAAAAAAGTTAAAATCAAAATGATTAAAATGGACGTACGGACATTCTGGTAAAGATTATAGAGTTGCTACGCTTTCTAAATCGTACCTAACTACTACAGGAATCACCATGCAAAGTTTGAAATCGATAGGACAATTCTAACATGCTTAAATTAACGAAAAAAGCTATCCCTTCCAGACGTACAGACGGACCCTAATTATAGAAAAGCTTCGCATTTATCAAAATAAACATATAATAGAATCTGATATTTTGTACCTGTAGTATCAATATCCCTTGTGGATATTGTGCAGGGATCTAAAGGATACTGCCCCAAAGTTGATGTTCATCCCCAATTATGATACACAAAATTAATCCTTTTGTAGATTACAATCAGTAGTTGAAACCTTATGATACTCAACTAAGAACAGTTTACTAAAGTCCCCAAAGTTGTTGAACCAAAGAATAAGAAAACGTTATTATAAAAATTTGGGGACTAATGTTATACAGAGCCGCATGTCCTCTCCCTCCTGGAAACACTCACAAAATAAGTATATTAAAGTAAAAGAATAGTTGGTTCAACACCAATATGTAGCTTGTACATTCAATGGGATAAGACAATGGCCGATATTGATGTACATTAGGGTGGGTTGATTTTGGACATTTTTTTCTGAGGCCAAAGTGGGGATCTGCACTCAATTTACATAGATATAATACACCTCTGGATGATTTAAAATTTATCCTAAGTCTTAAAACCGCTGACGACCAGACATTCAATTGTATAGCTGAGTAGAAATCAACCTTATTCGACATTCACTCAAAGCCCCAAAAATAATGGACTTAAAAGTGTATTAAACTGTATATAAGACATTTGCGAATATATTGGTACCATTAATTTGCCTCTGAGATAAAAAAAGTATGTTTTTTTGATATTTTTCTCTTGCAACAAATCAAATTTCAAAATTGAGTCACCAAAAATGTTAAACTAATTTTTGCTCTAAAACAATCATTTTTTGGAGTTAGAAAGTGCTTAATACCTCATTTTAATCGCTTGGCATTGCTTTATAATGTACAGGTAATTACTTGGTTGTTTTTAGAACAGTTGACTAAAAAATCGAGGTTTTGTGATTAACCCACTTTTGTTGTTACTCCATAAATGATATTTTTTTTTCCAAAATTTTTGGCCGTAAAGAAGCTTTATATATCCATATAACATCCACCAAAATTTGACTTTTGATATTTTATTTATAACATCACCAGAAGGAATTGAATTTTGGAAAAAAAATATCAATTTATATTTTGCACTGCTATGCATTGTTCTCGTTCTTGTTTCTAAAAAATATTTATATAATTAAAAAGAGAATTATTTAACGCTTCTATAGGTATGTTTATCATTTTTCTAGCTTAAATATAACTATAATTTCAGCATTTTTAAACATGATCATATTCAAGTTATTTCAACAACTATTAAAACAATTTTTACCATGCAAAACAAGGTGTTATAAAGTGTAGGATCCCTCACAATATCTATCTGTCTGTATATAATGCATTACACATGTAATGCTAATAAAGAGTATGCTATAAGAGTGATCTTTTATTCAAAGCTATAAAAGTGTTTAGAGTATATGCTATTATCCAATCATTGCTGGGAGCCATCAAAGAGGAAGTAGATAATAGAATAGGAAGAGTTATTTACTTTAGTGATGGCTGTGGAGGACAATACAAAAACAGGAACATATAAAAATATCATGATATTATTATAGTATTATGTTTTAAGTTCATTGATCCTAGAAATTGGGTCAACTTTGGTGTGCAACAAAATTTTTTCATAAATATCCAGGTAAAGAGCAAAAATATTTTTTGACTTAAACAAAGCATATTATCTTACCAAAATACTAAAATATACTGTAGTAGTACATCCTCATATTAAATACAGGTATTCAAGTAAATTTCAGGTTACAGGACCTGATCCTCCAGGTCTCCAGAAATATTTAAAAGGTTTCTGTGGCTGCAATTTTTGACTTAGAGACTTCAAATTTTAAACATAATCTTTCTTACATGTCTACATAACATATTAAAATTTCATTAAGATCCATCCCTCCTATTATCTCAGCCCCCATTAGAGCTAAAGGGCTTAAAAATTTTGTGCATGTCCCTGGTTTGATAATGAATTTCGGACTTTAAGTGAGTAATAGTAATCTTTTCACTTCCCTTACTCTTTTATTTAACAACCTTTTTAGAGCCTTGTTTACTTAAAGATTTTAAAAACATCTGTATTTTTCTTATTTTTGAAGCTAGAAGAACATAAAATAATGATTAGCTTTATCTAAATTTTATTATATGGTTAATAAGATACATAATATTTTCTAAAAATGATATTTTATTAAACATTTAACAGATACAATTTTCTGAATCTGGCTCTCCACGAAAAGGATAATGGATTTCCTGCAGAGTGGCATTTTTTTGCCACTTTGCATGGAAAATCCGAGTGTGATGGGCTAGGGGGTGTTGTGAAAAGACAAGTTGCCAACTATTCACTCCGCCAATCAGCTGACAATCAAATTTTAACTCCCAAACAACTCTATGACTATGGGGTAACAGCAATTAAAAACATTAAATTTTTGTATATAAATAGTGAACAAGTTGCCAATACTAAACTGTTTTTATTCCCAAGGCGTCAGGCAGCTAAGGCCATAGAGAATACACAGAAATACCATTGTTTTATGCCTGATAAAAATGATCTAAATGTTATGCATGTTAAAGAATATTCAAAAGATAAGAAAATTTTAAAATTCATTATATAACTTTTTTCAGAAAAAAATGAAATGGTTTGCTTTCCTTTAGAAGTTAGAAAAATACAAGTATAATTTTTTAAAGCAAAGGTTTGAATTATTATAAGGGTCTGACCTTCTGTACAATCAAAACATATAACTCTTACTGATAGAATTGCTCTTTTGATTTTAAACTCAAAGTTAGGAGAAACCATTGCAACTCTATAATTGTTACCAGAATTGTTACTTACAAATATAAGTATGCCCTTAAACAGTATTCTGTTTTTAAGTAGTTTTGCAACAAATACTCTTATATTACTCTGATATTTAGGAATTTAAGTTACATCTAATATCCTTGACTCTTGGAATTATCTAATAGCATATACTCTAATAAACACGTTATAGCTTTGAATAAAAGATCACTCTTATAACATACTCTTTATTAGCATTACATGTGTAATGCATTATATACAGACAGATAGATATTGTGAGGGATCCTACACTTTATAACACCTTGTTTTGCATGGTAAAAATTGTTTCTCCTAACTTTGAGTTTAAAATCAAAAGAGTAATTCTATCAGTAAGAGTTATATGTTTTGATTGTACAGAAGGTCAGACCCTTATAATAATTCAAACCTTTGCTTTAAAAAATTATACTTGTATTTTTCTAACTTCTAAAGGAAAGCAAACCATTTCATTTTTTTCTGAAAAAAGGGAAGTGAAAAGATTACTATTACTCACTTAAAGTCCGAAATTCATTATCAAACCAGGGACATGCACAAAATTTTTAAGCCCTTTAGCTCTAATGGGGGCTGAGATAATAGGAGGGATGGATCTTAATGAAATTTTAATATGTTATGTAGACATGTAAGAAAGATTATGTTTAAAATTTGAAGTCTCTAAGTCAAAAATTGCAGCCACAGAAACCTTTTAAATATTTCTGGAGACCTGGAGGATCAGGTCCTGTAACCTGAAATTTACTTGAATACCTGTATTTAATATGAGGATGTACTACTACAGTATATTTTAGTATTTTGGTAAGATAATATGCTTTGTTTAAGTCAAAAAATATTTTTGCTCTTTACCTGGATATTTATGAAAAAATTTTGTTGCACACCAAAGTTGACCCAATTTCTAGGATCAATGAACTTAAAACATAATACTATAATAATATCATGATATTTTTATATGTTCCTGTTTTTGTATTGTCCTCCACAGCCATCACTAAATTAAATAACTCTTCCTATTCTATTATCTACTTCCTCTTTGATGGCTCCCAGCAATGATTGGATAATAGCATATACTCTAAACACTTTTATAGCTTTGAATAAAAGATCACTCTTATAGCATACTCTTTATTAGCATTACATGTGTAATGCATTATATACAGACAGATAGATATTGTGAGGGATCCTACACTTTATAACACCTTGTTTTGCATGGTAAAAATTGTTTTAATAGTTGTTGAAATAACTTGAATATGATCATGTTTAAAAATGCTGAAATTATAGTAATATTTAAGCTAGAAAAATGATAAACATACCTATAGAAGCGTTAAATAATTCTCTTTTTAATTATATAAATATTTTTTAGAAACAAGAACGAGAACAATGCATAGCAGTGCAAAATATAAATTGATATTTTTTTTCCAAAATTCAATTCCTTCTGGTGATGTTATAAATAAAATATCAAAAGTCAAATTTTGGTGGATGTTATATGGATATATAAAGCTTCTTTACGGCCAAAAATTTTGGAAAAAAAAATATCATTTATGGAGTAACAACAAAAGTGGGTTAATCACAAAACCTTGATTTTTTAGTCAACTGTTCTAAAAACAACCAAGTAATTACCTGTACATTATAAAGCAATGCCAGGCGATTAAAATGAGGTATTAAGCACTTTCTAACTCCAAAAAATGATTGTTTTAGAGCAAAAATTAGTTTAACATTTTTGGTGACTCAATTTTGAAATTTGATTTGTTGCAAGAGAAAAATATCAAAAAAACATACTTTTTTTTATCTCAGAGGCAAATTAATGGTACCAATATATTCGCAAATGTCTTATATACAGTTTAATACACTTTTAAGTCCATTATTTTTGGGGCTTTGAGTGAATGTCGAATAAGGTTGATTTCTACTCAGCTATTTGTAAATGGGAGTCAAAAATTTATTGAATCAGAACTATGGCTTCATGGTGCTCCCTGGAAATGTCTTGAGGAGCTGAGTCAGGAACTTTTGTCCGTTTCAAAAAATCTCGTTCCTAGCCTGAGAAAATCTAAAAAACCTCTACAAATTGGACAATTCTCAATAAACCTTAAAATTTTTTGTTTTTTTTTAGTGATTTCTAAGGCTAGGAACGAGATATTTTGAAACGGACAAAAGTTCCTGATTCAGCTCCTCAAGGCCTTTCCAGGGAGCACCATGAAGCCATAGTTCTGATTCAAAAATTTTTTTGAATGTCGTCTTTGCATACTAATAAGTAATGAATTATATTTTTAAGTGGTCGTGTTCTAAAACTCAATTTTTTAAAATTCTTTTTCGGTCAGAAATGTTTTTAAGGTTAATTTTATCTGTTGCATATCCCCGCTTATTCTAATTCCGATATGAACCCACCCTAATGTACATCCCCAATGATGATACACAAAATCAACCCTCCTGTAGATTACAATTAGTTGTTGAAACGTTTAAGCACTCAATTTAATAAACCAACCAATCAATATTCAATAATAGTTCCTAAAGTTATTGAGCCTACTAATAATAAAACGTGAATATAATTTGGAATTTGGAGACTAGTGTAATAAACAGCTCAATGTCCACTCTCTGAATATTAATATTAATACGTCTGGTTTTGTACTATTCAACAAATATATCTATCAATATTTCTAACCATCTATCTATTTATCTATCTGCATATCTATCTATCTATCTATCTAATAATAACGGATATGATAGATGTTTTTGCATATAAAAAGATTAATAAAATTTTTACAGTTTTTGGAATATTCAGTGTTAATGATAAAAAAGTTGTGTAAACGTTCATTAATTTACTAATATCAAAAAAGGCTAATATAAAACTTTTTTGTCGACCCGTTCGTCCATTGCTAATTTCTTATGTGCATCTATTTGTGTCATTTTGAGAAAAAATAAAATTATTGAGTGGCTACACTCTTTAGAATGTACTTTCCTGTCTCATTAATCATCACGTACATTTTTAATTTGATAGGGCAACTCTAACAAGCCCAAATCAGCGATTAGTTTCGGACAGAATGACGGACCCTTATTATAGAAAAGCTTCTATTCCCTATATGATAAGATCTAGGGATTTATTGGGATAAGACAATGGCCGATAAATTAATGCAAATCTACTGTGACGATACACAAAATAACCACTTCTGTAGTTTAAATTTAGTGTTTTAAACGTTTAAACACTCAAATTAAGAAACCAGCCAATCAAAATCCCAAGTCCCAGAAGTTGTTGAGGCTACGAATAAGAAAATGTTATAAAACTTTGAGGACTAATGTAATAAAAAGCCCAATGTCTCCTCCCTCCCTGGATGAGATCAGTTAACTTTTTGGCACTTGCCATTTTTTTATTTGATTAATTATGTTTGGACTGAAACTATCTTTCTATCTATTTTTAAAGCAAAGTCATTCTACATATTTTTAAAAGCGAAGCTTTTCTATAATTAGGGTCGGTCCTTCCGTCCGTCCGTCCGTCCGTCCGAGATAGATAGCTTTTATTCGTTAATTTAGGCATGTTAAAATTGTCCTATCGATTTCAAACTTTGCATGATAATTCCTGTAGTAGTTAGGTACGATTTAGAAAGCGTAGCAACTCTATAATCATTACCAGAATGTCCGTATGTCCATTTTAAACATGTTGATTTTTCTACTTTTTTAATAACAAATTTTTATATGATCTAATTATCCGTTTGATCTGATTTTTGGTATATTGATTCCTGGGACAACAAAGAACAATAGTATAAGCAAAGCAACTCTATAATCAAGTCCTAAAAATGTAAGTATGTCCAAAACATTATCCTGTATCAAGCAGTTTTTTAACAAATTTACTTACAATTTTGATTCGACTCTTTCGATACTTTTATATTCTGATTATTCAGTACAGACACTAGACAAGTGTTAATATCCGTTTGTCCTACCGTTTCAGTGCTTCGCTTTTATGGATGTTGTCATCCTTGTTTTAGTTATTTTATCCGTCAACCCATTTCAAACTATGTATTATAATATTTTTAACTGGCGTCGATACCCCTAGAGGCGAGTAAGGGCACTTGAGATAGGGGATGTTTAGTCGACCAACCTTTATTCTAAATCTTAGTTTGATAATGAAGAATTTAAAAAAATGGGAGGGGAATGGGCATTTTTTTCTTAGGGTGATTTCTCTTGGGAGGTTGGTGGTACCCTACACCAAAATAATTATAAACCTTCCCAGGACCTATGAAAGCTATACTATAAAGGAGAACCACATCGGTTCAGCGGTAAGTGAGATTCTTTGGTACAAACAAACAAACATAAAAACATCTTATTACATTATTATTATGGATTAGTACACTAATCTTTAATTTCTCAGAAAAGATATTTATTAAGTGCTAATTCAAAGTTTTGAGCAGTTATGTAAAAAAACAGAAAAATAATCGTTGAAAAGTTAAACGAAACATACTTTGCTTTTATGTATGTTACCATCCTTGGTTATCTATCTTTTTATTTTGATTAATTTAGCTTGGCGACAGCGTATCTATCAAGCTGATAATTACATTTAAATTTGTACTTTAGAAGCCATTATGTATAACATGATTTTGTCATTTAAAATCCGCAAATTTAGCTCATCAATTACAAACTTTTTTTTCTGCAACACAAGTAGACTGCTTTTTCTTTGAAATATTTCTTTTATTGTGGAGAGGATTTTTATCTAAGGAGTGAGGTTGGGGGAGAGGTTAAACTGCCACTGTAAACTAGCCTTAAACTTGCCATAAATCAAAACCAAGCTTTTAAAAAAATTCTAGACAATTTAATTTCGCCATTTATTACTTTTTCTTTTAAATGTTTCATTTTATGGAGAAGATTTTTATCTAAGGTAGGAGGGGGGGGGGGGGGGGAGAGATAAATTTCCACTATAAACTAGCCATTTAAAAAATAATTTTATTGGGTTTATTTTTTCTTTTATTGGCGATCCCGAGTATATTTACAAACCTTCTCCGGAACTATTTGAAGCTTCATTGTAAAGGAATACCGTGAGCGATTAGCAACACCCTTCGGTACAGACAGACAGACAAACATAAAAAGGGATTAAAAATGATAATTAAATTCAAATGATATTTTGTTAATAATTGACTAAAATTGGCATATAACACCAACCTGCTTGAATATACACAAATTACATAAAAAAAAAAACAATTAAAGTGTCTAAATAAAATATGTAATGATTATCGCATATTTAATTATTGTTTATACGAATATTATGTAAAAATTTAAGCATAATTATTTTAATATGGCTACACGTAATTTAAACAAGGATGCGACATCCATAAAAAAAGGAAGATCAACTAATCAGAAGAAAATTGACATGCAAAAAGTAGCTGCACTTTTATCCTTATAATAAATTAAAAGAATTTCTGTCTGTCTGTGTGTGTACCGAAATATCCCGCAGAACCGATATGAATCTCCTTTACAGTGTAGCTTTATAGGTCCTTGGAAGGTTTATAACTGTTTTTTTTTGAGGGGGGGGGGGATTGTACCACGACCCTCCCAAGAGAAATCGCCCCTAGAAAAAAATTATCCTAAAAAAAACTTTTTCAACTTTGTTTTAAAATCTAAAAAAACATTGGGTTGTTGAATTTAACCCCTTTTCCCCTATAATTATTACAAAACAGAATATTACTTTGAAAGCTGGTTTTTTTTATATCAACGAAGTAACGCTTTTAGATAAATGCCTGAATATTCATCTCAAAATATTCACTGTATTGGACAACTGAACAAAATTTATTGAAGAAATCGTCATGAAAAGTATTTCTAACTCACCTTAATAAACTAACAAAGCTAACCGTTATGGACGGACAGTGCGGCCCTAGGCCTAGGTGTAAAAAAGCTTTGCTTTAAAAACTGATTTTAACTTTTTTAATTTGTTACTATAACTCGCGAATTAATTTGATTAAAATTTACAAGTTGGATATTATTTGTGTTTTTTTTTTACTGCAATCGCTAATATCAAAGTTTGCTGCTTTCCCTCAAACTGCTTATCGAGCTCACAACTTCACCTCCCTCCACTATTTTTTAAATAAAGTTAGAGTTATGGATGATTTTTTAGAGAAGTAATACACCTTTTTTTTTGGAGCGTATTGACTTGGGGGGGGGGGGGGGAGGTCATTACCCCAAATAATTTTGGGAAGTGGGGTTGCGTGGTAACCTGAATTTTAAAAACTTTTCAGGTGTAGCGGGACAAAGTGTCTCAAAAATCAGCCATGTGAAGTCATAAAAATGATTGAGATGAGAGGAGAAGTAGGAAAGAAAACACATAAAAAAGAGATGGCGCGAAACTTTTCTGGGGACTATGGCATCCCTGAACCTTTTTGTGGATGCTGTGAGTATTGGTGCAAAAAATATGACGTAACAAAAAAAATTAGCCAATGAGAGGCCACTATAAATTTTACCATTGGTCAATAACGGCCTCTCATTGGCTAATTTTTTTTGTTACGTCATATTTTTTGCACCAATACTCACAGCATCCTTTTTGTGTAACATTTTTTTTGGGGATGGGGGATTAGTCCTGATATTTCCAAAACACACCCAATTTCTTTATCTGACCACCCTGTAGTTTAATTGTTACAAATTGGAGCTTAATTGAAAATTCCAAAATTGGCAGAGGTTAAAAATTGAAACCAGATAGCAGTTGCATGTCAGGGATATAGGCAGAGTTAAATAGATAAAATAAGGTAATAATAACCAGGGATCTCAAGGAATTAGACAATGGCCAATAAATTGATGTACGTCCCCAATGATGATACACTAAATTAATCATTCTGTAGATTAGAATCAATTGTTAAAACGCTTAGAAACTTCACTTATGAACAACCAATCAAAATTAAAATAAAGTCCCCAAAGTTGCTATTATGATACTTTGGGACTAGTTTATTGAACATCCCTATATCCCAACCCTCTCTGGTGGAATAATACAAAATAATATCATTATTATCATCAAAAGGTGGAAAATCTTTTTGTATGAATTTTAAATCGATAAATATCCCCTGGATCATAACCGATTCTCAGCCATACTGAAAAATTATGTATAGCATCTTATTACAAACAATTTTCCACAAATATCAAAATAAAAATCGAGGCTAACCGAACTGGTTTTAATCTTATAATTTTTTCATTTTTATATCCGCGTAAAGCTGTCTATAAAACGATGCAATACTTGCATCGAAAGCCATAATAACGTAGAATTTTATATTCGATTTTTAGTGTCTTTTTTTTATAGATTTTTTATATTATTTTTCTTACCCTTTTAATCCTGATATTGTCGTTTATAGTTTGTATAATATGTCATTATTCATTTTAAATCATGCACTTCCGATATTTACATTTTTAAACATTTCAAAAAATATAGTTATGGCGAGTTCGTTTGTCCCAAAAAGTTATAAGATTCAGCAACTCGCGGCTAACAAAAACGTTATTAAATTTATGAAAAATTGTCTGAATAACGATGCGATACATGATTTTTCAGTAAAACCGGTTCTAATACTGCGAATATTAATCGGTTTTAAAGCCATTCTGAAATTTTTTCCTAAGGATTGAAAGCATAACAACTCTACAGAAATTGTCTTCCAATTTGATAATAAAACCATCCATAAGTTTGCTAGGTACTTTAGAAGGTACACAGGTTATTTATTCATACTTAGTTTTAAACATTCTGTGAAATTTTAAGCTTAGCCTTTATGGATTATGTTGTCATCCTTGTTTTAGAATATGAACATTGAACATGAGTTATGGCCATATAATGCATAGATTTTGGTAATATAAATAAGGATTGCCAAAATTTCAGGGCTCGGCAGCTGCACGTCAGCTGCGACTGAGCCTTAAAATCAAACCTGTATTGGATATTTAAAAAAAAGGTTTGCCATACGGGGGAAAAGGTTTAGACATCCATCTATTTTTTTTTTATAATGTAAAAGGTTGATTTCCCTGAGGCTTACAGGCAGCTGACACGCAGCTGCCGAGCCCGAAAAAATACCAACAAAATAAAAATTCAATACCAAAATACATTGACATTGCAAGTCAGGCTATATTGTATCTTTTTTGTTTTGTTTATTCTCCTGGCCAAGAGATATGTTTCACAGGGATCTAAAGGGATAAGACAATGCCCGATAAATGGATGTAAATCCCCAATGATAATACAAAAAATTACCCCATCTGTAGATTGCAAATAGTGGTTGAAACGCTAGGACACTTAACTAAATGATCTAACTAATCAAAATCAATAAAAGTCCAAAAAGTTGATATGGCAACGAATAAAAAATCGTTATTATAAAACTTTCGGGACTAGTGTAATAAACAGTCCAATGTCCCCTTCCACCCTATATTTTAAGATAGGTTGTTTGAAATTTAACAATAAACGGCAAATTTATATAAATAGGTTTCGTGCTTTTTTTGCAAACTTTGTTTTCAAGCGTGCAAATTTTTTTTTTATATTTTAGTTACAACTTACAGTTAGGATAAGGGATATACGTGGATAAATTGGCAGAGATAATTTGTCTTCGAATTAGCTTGCTAATATGGACCTCATTTATTGGTCAGTTCGTTCACCCAATATGGGAGGGGATGGGTTAAAGGGGGATTGGTGGAGGGTATCGTTATTTTATCACCTGTGGCATCAAACATCCACGTAATAAAATATCGATACTACAGTACATACATTGATATTTTAAATTGTAATTAACTTTTTTGCATATAATTTAATTTGTTATATATCACAAATACATCAGTTACACAGTGGCGTGCACTGAGTTTTGCCAGGGGGGTGCGCACGAAAATTTTGACACCCTTAAACCAAAATTAAAAGAAAACTTTTACGTCTATATTACGATGCGATAAATAACAATTCTTGAGTCACTTCTTTATATTGTTTTTAGATCTTGTTTGGTTGATTTTATCAGGTAGGAAGGGGACAATGGGCTGTTTATTACACTAGTCCCCAAGATTTCATAATAACTTTTTTTATTCGCTGTCATAACAACTTTGGATACTTTTATTGAATTGTGATTGGTTGATTCATAAAGTTGAGTGTCTAAACATTACAACCACTAATTGTAATCTACAAAAGGGGTAATTTTGTGTATAATTAGTTATTTATCAGCTTTTGTCTTATCCCTTTAGATCCTTGTGAATGTGTACTAATTATTCTAGTTTTGACATATCAATGATTAAATATGCTAAACAAAATAATTTTTTTTGTGAAGTTTTTGTAAATCAAGGATGACAACTGACGTAAGTAGCTAAGTTCATGACCACGAACAAACTAAAATACCAATATTGACAATGGACAATCTATAATACAAAGTAGAACGATGTTTGTCTGTCTGTCTGTTTGTTTGTCTGTTTGTTGTCTGTTTGTTTGTAGCGAATGATCTCGCTAACCGCAGAACCGATCGGGTTCTCCTTTACAAGGTAGCTTCTCATAGGTCCTGGGAAGGTTTATAACTATTTTCTTGGGGGGTGGGACACCTCCAACTGCCCCACCCCAAAAAAAAATTGTTTCCGTTAAATCTAAAATACGAAAAATTAGTTTGATCAAACCTCTTTGGGCAAGGCCCCTAGAGGCTAGGGGCGAATCCGCTAGTCTATATATATATATAGTAGAAAATCATGACTCTAATTAACACAAAAATTTGCAATCTGTATCAAGATCTAAAAAATCTAAATTTTTCTGAACTAAAACGTTCTAGAAGGTTTAACGGACAAACATAGTAACGCTTTCACTCAAAGTACCTTATTGAGCACTGAAGTAATTAAAAAAAAGGGGCGAGATAGCTTTATGTTAGGTTGTTTATTACTTAAAGTCTTGATAGGTTTCGTTATATTGGGTACTAGGTAGACTGTAGGTGTATACACCGCAGGGTTAGGTCGTCCTACAAGGGGTAAGGCATAATAAAACAACCTTCCTTTGTTTTTAATTCATTTAAGAAATTATGGGGAAGGCTTATCGTTAAAAAACTTTACAAAACCCATAAGAAGCTTCAATGCCATATCGGTTCAGCGGTTATCGAGATCCTTCGAAACACACAAAGACAGATACACCACATCCTGTTACTTTCGCATCCTATCATATAAAGTAGGAAGTTTTTTTGTCTGTAGCTTATTATTTCGATAATTACTGGACCAATTAGGTTGTCCATTTTAGGGTGGATTTATATAGGTCCTACGATAGTTTTAGGGTATTTTATTTCAATTGGTGGGGTGGTTTTAAGATATTTATCTAGCCCCTTTTAATACGGATGTTAAGGACCTAGCCGCTAATAATGATTATAAAGCAGCTTTGTCAAAAAAAATATACTTATAATTACATCTTAAATGACGGCTGCTTTCAAAAAACAAATAAGCAAATTAAGTATTTCATGTAACAATATATTTTTAGATAGTAATTAGTACCAACATTCTTTCTTATAAATATTTTCAGAGATCTAAAGGGTTATGAAAATGGCCGATGAATTCATGTATATCCCCAATAATGTTACAAAAATAACCCTTTCTGCATATTAAAATTAGTGGTTGAAACGTTTGGGCACTTAACTTAATGAAACAACCAATGAAAATTCAATAAAAGTTGTTGAGCCAAAACGGATCAAAAAACGTTATTACAAAACGTTGGGGACTAGTGTAATAAACAGCCCAATGTCCCCTCACTCCGTGAATTAGTAATAAATTCTTTCATGAAAATATTTATGATTAATATTACACGGTTAGACCCTCAGATGTCAAAACTTTATTTTAGTGTTTGGCCAAAATGACTTAGCAATTGTATCTGTAAGTACGTCTAATAACACCCTTTGCTATTTTCAAAATCCTAGAAAATTTTTTTTGCAAGAAAATTGCATAAATTCGCAACCTTTTTAGAACCACTACATAACTCGAGTTTTAAAACTTTTTATTTAAAATCCTTTTTACAAAAAATATCAATAATTACTTAAAATTAAACCTGAAAGAAAAAAAATCTCATTACACGTGTTAATTTGCATGTTTTAGGTCTTTTTTTGAGGAAAGTATAACTTCCACATTTTTGACAATAATATATTTTTTTAACATTTCAAAGTAAATTATAATAAAACTTAAACGATTTTTCTTGAATTATCAGTTGAAAATTTCATCAAACATGCAATTTAAGTGATGAAAATTTAATAAAATCATTTTTTGAATGTTTAGTATTACCAATTTTCTACATTTAAAACAAAATGTTAACAAAATTTAAAAACATTCTAATATATAACTTTAAAAATCAATAACATTTTATAAAATGATGTTTTAAAAAATAAATCATTAAAAGGTATTAAAATGCATTTTAAGTTGCTTAAAATTAAAACGAGAATATCTTTTTACACTTTATTCTTTGTAATAGAGATTAATCGTCATTTGCTGAAAATGAAACATTTAATAAACTAATTGAATCTTTTTGTGACCATGTTTAAACTTTTTAATTTTTACACTAAGGTGTTTTTTAATGAAAATCTTTGTTGAATTCTCTTTTGCGACAAAAAAAGAAAGGGAATTTTTTACTATTTCTAGGTTATCTTATGTAATTTAAACTATATAATATGAAATAATTTTTAATTGTCTTTCTTTTGAGCCACAAAACACTGTAAAATGTAACATATATGCAAAAATAACAATTTTTTTAATGAATATTATAATATCCTTATATGACATTGCGTCAGAGCTTATTCTTTACATCATATGTTCATGAAAAGTAGTCATAAACTTGGAGGGTTGCGCTATTTATTAGAATATTAAATAAACTTGAATAGTAAAAATATTAGCATAGCCTTTGTCAATTCAAATGCTTTAGGTATATTATTCGGAAAGTTAGTTAAAAAAGAGAGAATTTGCTGTGTATACTGTGGAAAGACTTTCAAAAATGTAAATTACAAAGCAATCGTCGTAGGCGAGTCTTAGTCGGGGGTTTTCTGATAGCAAATATTGCGTTATTGGTATACAATGTAAAGAAATTCTTTAAATAAAACCCAACGTGTATTGGCAGTACAAACATCTTAATGCTAGCAGACATATGTTTATCAACATTTGCAGAAAACTATTTCCACAAGAAAAATTATTCAGGTTTCTACTTCACAATTTTAAATATTTCTTTCTGATAAAATGTTTGACATATATCGTATAATCATTTACCAAAAAAAATATTTTGATAATTTAGATTTCAGAGAAGATTAATCCTTTCAAAAAACTAAGACGACATTTTGCATCTTCTGTCATGACATTTTAGAAAAAATATAAAAAACCAAAATTTAGTATGAAAACTATTTTCATCGATTTTTCTGAAGGTATTATCGTATTCTGTGGCTTTGTTATTATCATTTACTTATATCGAAAGTGCCAAACATTGTACCCTAACTTATTCATTTAATAAAAAACTAACCGTGATTAGATAATATAAGTACAAATAATACGCGCCTTTTTATTAATAATGAAGCTACTCTTTAATTCACTTTGTCCTTCAGTCTGACGTAACGTTATATTGGATATGCGATTTTCTTAGATGCTATTGAAGATAGACGGCTAAAATTTTTGGCGAAGATTCCATGAATGAATTCGAATCAAGTATATGATTTACGTTGTCCGTTATTCTGTCGGTCATACTTAAAATATTAAAAATATTTTTTTTTATAATTATTCAAAAAAGGTTTCGTGATTTCTAAGAATTATTTCATATTTATCGACTAAACATCTTCTCTAAAATTCATTTTTTCCGGATTTTCAGCCATAATTTTTGAGCTTCGCTTCTTATCGATGATGTCATCCTTGTTTTTTTATATAACAAGAATGACAAAATCAATATAAGCGGAGCTTAGCAAATCAGACATACAAACATAATCTTACATAATCTTACAATCATAGAAACAGAATATTTTATCAAAAAGTATAGATTTATTTTGTTATCTATAATACAAAGTAGAATTATATGTGTCTGTCTAAAGCTTAAGATCTCAGTAACCACTAAACCGATTGGGCTCTACTCCTCAGAGAATATACCTACTGGTCATGTGATGGTTTAAAGTTATTTTCTGGGGGGATGGGACCCCCGCCCCAATCCCCAATAAATATTTTTTTAAAACTAAGATTAAAAAAGGCAGGAAGTCGCTAGTTACTCTATAAAGTGGTAGGGTTTATTTGTCTAAAGTTTAATATTTCGGTAATTACTGAATAGTTTGGGTTCTGTTTTTAAGGGCAGCTTTAGATAGGTCTCAGAGTGGTTTAAGACTATATTATTTTTTGATGTAAGCGTTGGGATGGTTTTAGGCCATTTTTATGCCACCTTCTAGACCAATTGAACACAGGGTCCAAAAGTGGTAAGGGTGCATCCGTTAGTTTATTCATAAAAATAACCCAAGACACACATATGTGTTGCCCCCAAACGACATCTGAAGAACACGTATAGGTTTCGTGATTTTTTCCCGAATTAATTTCGTTATTGGTATAAGCTGGAAAAGAGTGCTTGCTTTTTAGTCAGGGTATTATATGGAGAATCCTATTTTTTTATACCAAAATCCTTCTTTGGACAGGAAGAAACAAATCCACAAATCTTTAAAAAAAACTCTTTGAAATTAGCCTTTTTATCATTTTTTTTTATAATGACGTTTTCTTATTTGTTGACCTTATTTTGATTGGTTAGTTCATTAAGTTGACTGCCAAACGTTACAAACACTAATTGTATTCAAGAGAAGGGTTAATTTTGTGTATAATCATTGGGGATGTACACCAATTTATCTGTTATTGTCTTGTCCCTTTAAAATTTGTTTGTAAATATATTTCTCAAAAGTTGTCCCTGTAGCATTTCGTGCACTTACTTTTTGGGGTCGTACATCAATTTATCGGCCATTGTCTTATCCCTTTAGATTCCTGTATTTAAATACATTTTCCTAAAAGTTGTCCCTGTCTCATTATTCCAGGAATATTTGACCAATTAAATCTTTAATTGATCAGAATTTTATGCTGGGGTGACCATTTTAACAGAATCCGTGCTTAGAGTTGAATACTTGACCAATATATTGTAGGTGTAAAGTGTCACACACCCAACATAGTAATAAATCAGAATTTTATGCTCGGGTGACCATTTTAACAGAATCCGTGCTTAGAGTTGAATACTTGACCAATATTTTGTTGGTGTAAAGTGTCACACACCCAACATAGTAATAAATCAGAATTTTATGCAGGCGTGACCATTTTAACAGAATCTGTGCTTAGAGTTGAATACTTGACCAATATATTGTTGGTGTAAAGTGTCCCACATCCAACATAGTAATAAATTATGATTTTATGCTATGGTGACTATTTTAACAGAATCTGTGCTTAGAGTTGAATACTTGAACAATATGTACATTGTTGGTGTAAAGTGTCCCACATCCAACATAGTAATAGATTATAATGCCAGGGTCACCTTTTTTAACAAAATTGAAAAAATATATGATCAATATTTTGTTGGTGAAAAGTAAAGAAGCGCCATAGAAATTCTTACTCCAGGGTGCTAGCCAACAATTTAACCTTATTCTGAGGGGACTATCGAAATTGAAAAAATATGGGGCGGTTGGTTTATTTTGGAAATCTTAAGAAATATCAAAACAAACTATAGAAATCAAAGTAGAAAGAAATTTAAAAAATCAGGTAGATTTAAATTAATTTTACCACCAAGGCCCTATTGACATTTAAAAAGTTTAAAGGGGGATTTATATGACCCCCCCCCTGCCCAGATCCCTGTAAGAGGGTTAAATGTTTAATCTAGTCAGGGAGAAAGGGGACATTGGGCTGTTTATTACACTAGTCCCAAAAGTCTTATTATAACATTTTCTTATTCGTTGTCTTATCTACCTTGGGGACTTTTATTGAATTGTAATTGTTTGTTTCTTTGAGTTGAGTACAAACATTTCAACCAATAACTGTGATCTACATTCATTTTATATGCTAATGTCTTATCCCTTTAGATCCCTAATTTTTATAATCATTATACAAAATGTTGATTAGTCAGGATACCC
Organism: Acartia tonsa; assembly: GCF_053477335.1. Lineage (NCBI taxonomy): Eukaryota > Metazoa > Arthropoda > Copepoda > Calanoida > Acartiidae > Acartia > Acartia tonsa. Next base: position 27,213,699 of record NC_137270.1, read on the forward strand.
CTATCTATTTAAGGGTTAGTCTTTATAATGTCTTTTATATTTAGTTAGTGATTGGATATAAACTTAATTATACAACAAACTAATTTAAAGTGATTTATCCTTGAAAAGACTTCTGTTTAAGGTAATGATGGTTAGATCATTTAAAACCCTAGGATGATAAATCAGGGATCTTAAAGGATAAGAAAATGGCCAATAAATTGATGCACATCCCCAATGATAATGCACAATTTTGCTTACAATGGATTCGAAATATTTTTCTGATTCTAAAGGTATATATGAACCCATATTTTTTTACCTGTGAAATGATAAAATTAAGTTCAACGTTTTTATTCTCGTGGGTTTAAAAAAATCGATTTTTTCAATAATTACCTGACAGAATTGAAAAAGTAAGGTGTCAAATTAAAGATCTTACTATTTTTGTTCATAATGGCCATTTTCTTTCTTTTTTTTGTTGCATTTTAGTACCTTAAAATCGACTTAATTTTTTTAAAAAACTTAAATTACTTAAAAAATAAGAGGTCTACAAAAAAACCGATTGCATATCTGAATTCTATGAAAAACTTTACATCTACTACTTACTAAAAGAACCGACTAGCTATAAAAAAAAGTTGATACACCTTCTTTAGAAAATATCTAGTGGTGCAAATTTTCTATAGCTGTGGTATGTAAAAAAGTTCGTGAGGTCTTTCGTGAATAAAATTAATTAATAGTCCCTAGTAATTGATTAAGTAGGTAGTATTTTTTTGTCTGAAGCTTTAATTCTCAATAACAACAGAACCGATAAGGTTCTCTTTTTTTAGATAAGCTTCAATAGGTTAATTTTAGGTTAATTTATACTTTTGCTTTTGGGTAAGGTTGCGTGTTTTTAATAAAAATAAAAATAAACTTGTTTAAAAAATAGAAATAAGAGAATAGAAGCATATTCTGAACCCCTTTTTCGTCAAATCTAAGAAGGAACATTTCTAGCAGACTAAAGTATTGTTTACTTTCGACTCAAGCTGATGTGGATTCTTTAAAAAATTATAGACTCGCTACTCGATAGTGAGGCAAAATTATTTTTGTGAAAAATCATCCAAAAGCACATTAAAAATCTACAAAAATTAAACAAAATCATATGTTAATAACCCTTTAATATTTTATTTAATTTTTGTAAATTTTTTTATTCGATTTTGGAGGATTTTTCACAAAAATAATTTTGCCTCACCAGCGAGTTGCCAGCCTAACTTGTTTTTTAAGAATCCACCTCGTTTCGAAGCTTTCAAATTTAAACGAAATTTTTGGGCAATTAATTCTGATTCCGCAAAGCTTTCTACTAAGAAAATATACTGTTTACAGCTGACTTTTAACTATGTATGAAATGAAAAAAAACATGCATTCGTAACAAGATGTGTACAAAATTTCAACCAATGAAATTAAATGTATGTACCGATGCGATTCTCCTATTGGCTCAATCAGACATTCCCTCTCTTTCTTAGTACCTTTAATGTTTAAAATAACCTTAGGGTGATGAAATTTAAGGTCTGGTTTTATAAAGAACATATTATTGTGATTTTTTTCGCCTTTTACAATTGAAGAGAAGGATGACAACATCCATAAGTAGCGAAGCTCAAAAATTATGAATGGATATCATGAAAAAATTACTATCGAGAAAACCATGAAAACCTAAAAATCTAGGAATCGATCCAGCACTCAATTAATGAACAAATCTTAATAATTAACTTGGGGAAAATATGTAGGAATATAAAATTAATTATTTCCTGAAAGTGATTTAACCTAAAACCGAGATTTAAAATTTAATAGCCTTAAACTATTCCAGGACTATATTCGAGCTCCCTAATCATAGAATTTTATTCAGGTCAGTTAATATCGGTTTAGCGGTTACTAAGATTTTAAGCTTCAGACAGACAAACAGACGGACAGATATCCTTCTACTTTGTAATATAGATAACAAAAATCAAGCAATTGAATATAATATCTCAAATATTGCCCTTTTTCCTGAAAAAATATGGTTTTCCTCAATCAAAATTTTTATGTTGCATAATTTTGATTATTGCTTGGACATTACATTTTTTTGGACCACTTACATAAATCTCAACTTGTCGCATCCTTCTGATTATTATGATTAAAGGGGACCTCCGTTTACTTTTATTTATCCTTATTCCAAAAAATATAATGATGGACAAAAAATACTAGAATTTGAGATAGTTATAAAGATGCTGAGCCTAAAAAATCATGTTCACTCGTCGTAAGAATCATTATCTCAAATGACAAAAATGGAAAGGATCATTTTTCATTATCCAAAATAAGTTTAAAGTATAGAATAGTCGTCTGAGGGTGGGGGCAAAGGGGTGTTTACCCCTCTCAAACTTTAAAACCTTCTAAAAATAAACCTTAATTATACCCCCCTCAAAATAAAAAGCTTGGACGTCCCTGAAAGCATGTGTAAAGAATATTCCTTATGATAATTTAGTTATTAGTTCAGCTACTTCTTAATGTCCACCTAATTGTTACATGAATCTTCATACAAAGTTTTAAATCACCAAGATACCTCTTCGATGTCAAAATATAAAACAAACTTAATAAGAAAATACAAATCTTATAATTTTCAGAGATTATCTTCAATTTTTGATCAATTTGCCCATTTCCATAATTTTTTGTACTTAAAAATGTAAAATAGTTGAGAAAGAATGAGAAATCAGCCAAGTGTAACAAGTTACTCTGGATTAGGGGAAGACGATTATTCCATATTTTGTAAATATTAAGAGTTCAATCAAGGAGTATTTATTTATCGCATTTTTTATAGACAGCTTCTCGCGGAAAATAAAAGGAAAGATTAAAACCAGTTATGTTAGTAAAGACTGACAAAACTGGCAATAATTTTGTGATTTTTATTTTAATATTTGTAGAAAATTGTCTGTAATATGATGCTATACATGATTTTCAGTATGACTGAGAACCGTTCATAATCCAGCAGATATTAATTGATTCTGAAGCCATACTATAATAGTTATTTCTCGCACCGTATTATAAACGGCTTTCCGCGGATTATAAGCGGCACTCGGGGCTTAAAAACTAGTTTTAATCTTATGATTGTACATTCTATATCCGCGGAAAGCCGTTTATAATACGATACGAGTTATAACTATTCTTACCTTTTAATAGCCACAAACGATAAAATAACTAATAACAGTCTTATGTTTGTTGATTAAAGTAGAATCAATTCAAAGAAACAAGCATAGAATATATAAAAGTTTAAAATTTGAAAAATGGAATAGAAAAAACCTTTTTTATTATCTTTAATTGATATTTCAAACGAATAATCTAAACAATAACATTTAAGAAAACCGTTTTTTTCCCTATGATATAAAGTAAACAGTCATTTTTGTCTGTAGCTTAAGATTTTAGATAACTACTGAACCAATTTTGTTCTTTGTTTTATGGAAGTTTTGTATAGCTTTCTGGATGATTTTAAGCCATTTAATTTTTATATCTTTGGTCTTAGGCTATTTTTCTATTATTTTTCTAATACAAAGCTCTTAGATACTAGAAGCGCATCAGCTAGTTTCATTGACATTTTAAAAAATTTCTTAGCCTAGCTAAAAAAAAAATTATAGTGTAAGTAGCTGCAAAACTAAAAAAAAAAAAATCGCAGCCTCCTATTATATTGCTGTGGTGAGTGTTGCATATTTCCTGCAAGTTTGTTGCAAAAGGTGTGTCTCAAAAACAGCAATATTTTAAAAAAATAACAACAAGATAATCTTAATCTTTAGTAAATTGTTGTTTCCACAATAAATGTATAAGCATAGATATATAATACAGACAACAACCTGTCCAAAGTGGCAGATATCCTTTTTGTCTGATTGCGAATTGTAGGGACTCGACTGTGTCTATATTTCCGATGCTATTTCAATTCTATTCTTTGACTTTAATGTTTCCACAAGGCAAAAATAGAATTATATTTTGAATATTATATGTATCATATTCAATTATAGGTACCCAACAAAATAAAATAAATGTGTAGTCATTTGCCATATTGCTCATTATTTATAATAAATAGTACTTTGTAATTATGAATTTAAAGCAATTTAAAAATTTTTTTTAGAGGGATTTTGAGAACATTTTTGCATGTCGTTTATTTTTTCAACTCACTCTCAAATTTTTTCTATCTTTCTCTCTCTATGAACTATTCAAATCACTTTCTTTTCTTTACATTTATTAAAGGCAGGGAGAAGACAATTGACATTAAACTGGTCCCCAAAGATTCTCTTATTCCTTTGCTAAACAACTTTGGTGCACTGTATTGAATTTTTATTGGTTCATCAAGTTGAGTTTAAACGTTTAAACTACTAATTGTAATCAACAGAAAGGGTAATCATTTACATCATCATTGGGGATGTAATCATTTTATCGGCCATTATCTTATCCCTGTAGATCCTTGATTTCTTTTCTTTCTACTTTGTATTTTAAGAATGCATGACTTTCATATACTGACATTCCAGACGAACAAATATTGAAAACTTTTCCGGGAAGCTTTTTGTGGATCTTTTCACTTTCTTAAAATCAGTGAGGGAAGAGACAAAAAATTGCCTTCACTGTGTTATCTTATTCGCTGGCTTCAAAACTTCGTGTACTTGCATTAAAGTTTGATAGGTTCCAAACTTGTATTGTCTAAACTTTTCAACCCATAATTTTATTCCTCAAGAGGGGAATATTATCATAATTAATGGGCAATAATTGTCCCTTTAGATCCCTAAAAAATACTGTTAAGTACGTTGTAGGCTTCGGATGGGATTTTACCCACCCCCTTACTACACTGAAGCCCTTAGCTCTTTTAGGGGGCCTAAAACTATAAGTAGCTGGACAACTGTTTAGAATTACACATAATTAACTACACCTGACCCAACCCATGTAGAAGAAAAAGGTCCAATTACAAATTCACTGTTTTTAAATCAATATACGTTAGATCAAAATCTATCTTTTATTTACATATCCTTGTTTTCTTAACACTTATCTGGCATTCATTTACCTATCCTTGTTTTGCTGACACCTATCTGTCTTACGCCCATTTATTTCCGCCCATCAAACCATCCAGCCATTATACACTACTTACTTTTTTTTTCACCATAAAAATTTTACTTTTGCTAAATTTCAAAGAAATAAAAAATTGTATTATTTAGCAAAAAAAATCTTATGTATGGGTTAATATTTCTATATTTTATATTAAAGAATAAGGATGTGTGTGTGTGTGTGTGTGTGTAGCATAGCATCTGGCTAACCGCTGAACCAATGCAGTTCTCCTTTACAGTGAAGATTCTATTTGTCCAGGGAAAGTTTATTGAGGGGTGGGATACCACCACCCTTTTAATAGAAATCTGTACTAGGAAAAATTATCGTCATAAAATTATTTTTCTTTTTAAAACAGAATTAAAATTTTAGGAACCACTCCCCCCCGCCCCCTACCTTCTTCACTCAAGTACTCCTAGAGGCTTCTAGGGGGCGTAATAGTTGGTAACATAATATTATCTAATTACATCTTTGAACTGTACAATATTGTGAGAGATTTAATTTCATTCATAGTAACAAAAAATTAGTTCTTCAAATATAAAAATAAATATTTAAAATTTGAACAAATTTATTTCTAAAAACAAAAAAGGTTTATTGGTAAAGGGATAGTTTCACGAAGTGCATTTAAAAAAAAATATTGAACTGTAAGTTTTTTCTATTTTAAATAACGTAGTAGTGCATAATATAAAGTTATTGATTAAAATTAAGAGATTTTACCAGGGATTTTCCTTAAAAAATGAGTTTTTCATTTTCATTTTCAACTTCGTTGCGTGTTATATATGGCAAAAACTTTTTGTCATAAATACAACTTTAGATAGCATTTACTAGTTAATAGAACTTTAAACTTTTTATACAACAAAATACACATAACAACAAAGAATGACCAATAAAATATTCAGTATGGTACTTAGAGTAGTGATCTTTTTATATGTCTTAGTAGAATATATTAGGCATTTGATAGATACGATTGTGATAAAGAATTTTAACATTGACCTGACCAAACTTTTTTTATTTGACAATATCTAAAAGAGTTAGTGATTTGCAACATAAATTACATGAGAATGGTCTTTATATATATATATATATATATATGTTGTATGGTTAGTTGGTATTTCCGCGTGAGATAATGTGTATATTGTAAGTAAACCGGACGGCTTTCTTTATTTTTTAAAAAAGAATCTATAGAAAACCTGTCCTATAGTGAACCGGACGTTATTTTTTATGTTTTTTAAGTAACTTGTCCCAAGGGGAACCCCTGTTCAATTTTTTTATAACTCTTGTGAAATATGTGGAAAAAGATTATCTGTGTTTTGGCTATACATATTTGGAAAAAAATAGACCATTCTCATGTAATTTATGTTGCAAATCTCTTAAACTTTTTTCGATATTGTCAAATAAAAAAAGTTTGGTCTGGTCAATGTTAAAAATTCTTTAACATATAATCATATCTATCCAATGCCTAATATATTCTACTAAGACATATAAAAGTTCACTACTCTAAGTACCTTAACTCTTTAAATACACTTCATAGAACTATCCCTTTGGTTTTATTTGAAATTAAGATAAATAATGAAGATTTTAGGATTTTACTTTTAATTTGTTATACAAGCTTCTCTATAATAGGGCCATGTCTCAACCTTAATTCATATCTCCGTCTGTACCCAGAGAGAGAGGGGACAAGGAACTGTTTATCAAATTAGTCCCCAAAGTTTTATAATAACATTTTCTTATTCATTGGCTTAATAACTTTGGGGACTTCAGTAAATTTTGATTGATTCATTCATTAAGTTGAGTGTTCAAACGTTTCAACCACTATTTATAATCTACAGAAGGAGTATTTATGTTTATCGTCTTATATGTATCTACTAATGAACATAAGAATATTTATTCATTGTTATTTATGTAAGAAGATGAATTTTAAAAAATCTAAATTTTTAATAATCTGAGGTGAATTCTTTAAAAAAAACTTTTGCCTCACTAAAATCAGTTTGCCTGCTCACTAAAATTTTAGTGAGGTAAAATTATCCCCTCTAAATTTTTAGAGGCATTTTTAGAAAAGAATTCACCTCTGTTTGTTTATGCACGTATATCTGACTATTAAGTTCTCATAAATGGCTAGACGAAAATTTCCACAGTTTACAAAAGTTTATCATTATTATTGGGCAGGTTTACTGCTTTTTTTGTGTGGATGGTGGTAAGATAATATGACAGAGAACCGGCGGATATTAATCGGTTGCGAATACTGGAAAAGTTAAGTTGTTTATAGATCATAAATTGAAATGCTGCTTTGATAACAAGAGTTTGGCTTTGTTCCTTTGACATCGCCTATGTAAAAACAGACATTGTTTTACTTTCATAAAATTTTTACCTTTTTTTTGATTTTTTTTTCTCTCTAGATATACAAATGTTGACTGTTGTTAGCTTTATTACTTTGGCTTTAGACTATCCTTAGTAAAATATTTAGGGTAGAAGGTTGTTTATTAAACTAGTCCCAAAATTTATATATAGTCAATTTATAGGCCATTGTCTTATCCCTTAGATCCCTGATTCTTGGTAAGATATTTAACAAACCTAGAATTACAAATTGTGCATTTATTAGAAACAATTGTAGGTAGTTAAGCATTTGTAGATGTACCATAGAAACCAACTTTCACTTTCAGAAGAGCAAATTTGCAGATATTTTTGGTAGCGAAGCTTCTCTGTATAGATTTGTCTGAAATGGTTTAGGTTATAATTTTTTTCTCTATATATATTCTTCTTACAGTTGCTATTACATATGTATACTAGTTGCTGCGCCCCTAGCGTATATGAGCTACAAATTCAAAGGGAAAGAGATCGACAGAAAATAGCCAAAACCTTTACAATACTAATAAATCTAATTATAAAATAACCTAAAACCTTCCTAGGACCTAGTTTAAAATATTATTATTGTTTATTTTATAAGAGGTGAATGAATGGACACTCTGTTTAAATGACAACACCTTTGGTACACACGTGTTTAGAACAGATTAAAACACATATATACATTTTTTCATTGAGTGCTAAAATTTTCTGTGTCTGGAGTTTGTCAGCTGTTTATTATACTAGTCTCCAAAGTTTTATAATTACCATTTTCTTATTTGACGGTTTAACAACTTTGGACACACTTACTGTATTGTGATTGGTTGGTTTATTAAGTTGAGTATTTCAACAAATGATTGTAATCTACAGATGGGGTAATTTTGTGTGTCATCATTGGGGATGTACATCAATTTATTGGCCCTTGTCTTATCCCTTTAGATCTCTGAGTTTGTCTACCCGTGGGGTTTGATGGATTGCTCTGATGGTAAATTTTGATTTGAAAAGTTTTAAAAATGATTCACTTTAAAACACTTTATTATTGCCAAAAAGCCATTACGTTGCCTTAGTTGAAAAGCTTTGCTTTCTAGAGATGTTGTTATCCTTGTTATACAAAACATACATTACATATATGTTTACAAATATACATGCATTTTTACAACAAGTTTCATACAATTCTGCTATATACTTGTAAGCAGCAAAATTTATACTTTTTTTGAGACCTAAATCAATTATAATCCATTAATCAAAGTAACAAGATGTATGTTTGTGTGTTTGTACCAAAGAATCAACGAAAATGGGTCTCCTTTTTTTTTTAATTTTTATAGATCTCTTTACCGCTCTATTGGCGCAGCTGCTATTCCATAAAAAAAACTTGGAATAACAAAAAAAAATAAGAAAATATAAATAAATCTAGGGTAATATTTTTTTGATCCTTTTCTTATTGGGTCTATCCTCTCCCTTCTATTAAAGTAAAACCCATTTAAAAATTCCCCAACGAAAAATTTAATAATTCCTGATTGTCCTGCCATCTGATTTCAAAGCTTTGCTTTAAAAGATGTTGGCATCCTCGTTTCTTCTAAAATTTCTGTTTAATATTTTCTGTTGTATTGAAAGAGTTTAAAAATGCAATTTTGCGCATTTTACAAATGCTTTTTTCCCACACATATCAATGTACTTGTAAGCATGCAAGGATATGACAATGGCCGATAATTAATGCTCATCCCCAATGATGATATACAAAATTACCACTTCTGTACATTACAATAAGTGGACGAAACGTTTGGACAATCAACTTAATGAACAAACAAATCAAAATTTGATAAAAGTCCTCAAAACTGTAGAAAAACGTGATTTTAAAACTTTGGGGACTAGTGTAATAAACAGCCCAATGTCCCCTCTCTTCCTGTATCAATGTACTTGTATTGACGCAGGGATCGGACAATGGAACTATAAATATATCTTCTGGAAGTTTTGAAGGTTCAACTATCGTCCCAAACCTCGGCTTCAAAAAGAAGTTAAAAGGGATTTCACATGTGTGGGGAATGTCTTGATGCGGATAGACGCAAATAATTACTATAAAAGGCCTTTTGACCTTAAAAAAATGTCTTCAGCTATATTTTTACAAAGTTTTACTTTTGAAATTCCTTGAAAAACAATTCTACTGTTGCTATGTCAGATGCTCGAAATAAGTAGTTTGAGTAGGGAGGAATGCATTGATACAACAAAGGCTTAACTCGTTACCTTACTATGCAAGTTAGAACTTCATAATAAAGGTTGTGTCTTTGGACCATTTAAAGCTGGTAATGAAAATTTTAGTATCTAATGTCCAATATAACTTCAAATTGTACATAACGTACGTGGAAATGTACATTTTAAAAACAAGGATGACAGCATCCATAAAAGTGAAGTTCTGAAATAGGAACATAGGGAAATAAACACTTGTAAAGTGTCAGAACTAAATAGGCAAAATAAAAATGTATAGTCTGAGCAAAAGTTGTTGCAAAACTGCTTAAATACAGGATACTGTTTAAGGACATACTTACATTTTTAGGACTCGATTACATTGAAGCATCGCTTATAACAGTATACTTTTTTATCCTAGGAATCAGTATTCTAAAAATCAGATGAAAAGGATAATCAAAAACATGAAAAATTTTTGTCATAAAAGCTAAAAATCAACATAAATGGATCTACGTATGGAGTGGCTGCGCTGTCTAAATCGTACCTAACTACAACAAGAATCACCATGAAAGTTGAAATCGATTGGACAACATGCGTAATTTAGAGCTATTCTTTTACGGACGGACGGGCGGATTGACCGACCCTAATTACAGAAAAGCTTCGCTTTGAAATAAAATGGACAGTTATGTTTTTTGGAAAGAAAAGCATTCATTGCTTTTCATATGTATATTAAGAAATATATATGAAGTATTTTCCAAAAGTAGATCTTAATTGCTCAAGCCGTTAGCAAGATCTTTAGCACATACAGACAGACAGGCGGGCATCCTAACTATTTCATATAAAGAAAATATACATATATTGTCCTTAAATTAATAAAGATCTATATTAAGCGTTTTATATAAAGAAAGTTTGAATGAATAAGTAATAGATGTATTACGCTAGATGACAATAACAATATTCCATCCAAATTAAAAAGGAATTTCTAGCAGACGAATATATTTATTTAGATTTAGTCAGATATGATTCAATTGAATAATGCGAGCGATATAATTTTTGGTCGATATAATTTTAAAAGCAAAGTAAGATAAAAATTTAGACTTATTTTATTGTAGAGATGAAAAAAAAACTGCATTTTAATTCCAAAATGACTATGGTCAAATTGTTCATATACCATGCTCCTCTCGGATCTAAAGGAATGTACATCTATTTTACAAGAAAATGCCACTTTTGTATATTACAATTAGTGGTTGAAACGTTTGGACACTCAACTTAAAGAACCAACGAATCAAAATTCAATTAAAGTCCCCAATGTTATTAAGCCAATGAATAAGAAAACGTTATCATTAAACTTTAGAGTCTAGTATAATAAACACTTCATTGTCCCCTCTCTCATTGTTGCTCCTATTGGCCCAACTATGAATTGAGGATCTAGACTTTTAATATTTATTGAATAAGCCCTTAAAATGAATATTCTGATCAAAATATACAAATTGCTAAATAACATGTACAAACACAAGGATGGCAATATCCATAAAGCGAAGCTCTAAAACGGCAGTACAAACGAACATTAACACTTGAAGAGTGTCAGAACTAAATATCTTATTATTCTCATTTATGATAATAACACAATAAAGTTAATACTCAAAAGTGCAGAAAGCAATTTGCCAGCAGATGAAAAAGGTCGCTAACACTGGAACTAGGCAGATGTTTGGGTTATGCATCTATACATTTATTGTCATGAAATACAAGTAAGAGATGTTGTGAGTATTGGTGCAAAAAATATGACGTAACAAAAAAAATTAGCCAATGAAAGGCCACTATAAATTTTACCATTGGTCAATAACGGCCTCTCATTGGCTATTTTTTTTGTTACGTCATATTTTTTGCACCAATACTCACAGCATCCAAGTAAGGTTTATACATTTAGTCTAATCAATGGGACTGATGGACAATTACATTTACAGCTTAGCCTTGCAGCTAAAAATAATATTGTGTCATGAATATTTTTTTTGTAAAAAAAAACATTCTGTATAATATTTATTTTAAAGGATTCATGTACTATACAAATTGAACAAATAGATTAATTTCTAGTAATGCTAGTCTGGGATCTAAAGGGATAAGACAATGGCCGATAAATTGATGTACATCCCTAATGAATACACAAAATTACCAATTCTAAAGATTAAAACTAGTGGTTGAAACGTGTGGACACTCAACTTAATGAATCAACCAACCAAAACTCAATAAAAGTCTCCAAAGTTGTTAGGAAAAAAAAAATAAAATTGAGGACTGGTCCACTCTTTTTCTGGCTTCACCTCTAGCATCTAGAGGCTTTGTATTACACCATCCCAAGACTTCAAAAAAAATATAAAATCTAAAATTATTCAAAGAGTTATGCGAATCTTCCCCTAAAATGAAAACTTAATCGGTTCAGTAGCTACTGAAATCCTAACAGAGAGACAAAATAACTTATTATTTGTTTTAAAATATGACGAGCTGCTTTGCTACAAATTATAATTATAATCTTTTTTACACTTTCTTGCCCTTTAAAAATAAATATTAATGAACAATCTCAGTATTCTCAATAAGAAAATAAAGATAAATACTAAATTAGTCATTACAAACATTTCTATGGTAAAAATTTTAACAACATTTTTAAATGTAATTTATATCAGAGGGAACATTTGGCTGTTTTATTACACTAGTCCCAAAAGTTTTGTAATAACATTTTCTTTTTCCTTGGCCTAACTTTTTTGAATTTTTATTGGTTGGTTCATTATGTTGAGTGAACATACCTTGTACTTCTAATTGTAATATACAAAGGGGTTATTTTGTGTATATCAGTGGATATGTACATCAATTTATTGGCAATTGTCTTATCCCTTTAGATCCCTGACCTAATAATATACACTTTTGACATTCCTATTCTCTATCTTTGAACACATTAAGGCTAAACCAGATTAAAAAGGTACATGCTTTTTTTCATCATTAGGATTTTTCCATGCATTATAATGAGGAATTTCATCTCATGATGGGAGAGGGGAGAGAGGGGGGGGGGCGGTTAGTTCAAATGTACAGGAGGAAGTCTGGTTGGCTGCTAGCTAGGAAAATTGAAATAAGGAGAAGGAGATAAAAAGAGGGGTAACCGCGCTAAAATTTATTACCATAGTAAAATTAAAAGGTAGAATACTTGGAATGTAGATTTTGGTTTTGATTTGTAATGAAGCTTTCTATGGTGCCTTTAAAATGAAGTCATACTGGCCTACCGTTCGTCAATTAAAATTTATTCTGGACTGCCATTGGTAATTTAGTGGCCTATCATTGGTCATTTGTTTGTATGATGTCATGTTCTTAAAGGCGCCATAAAAAAATTCCCAGTTTTATTTGATAATTTTTTTATTGTTTTCTAATTATATTTGCAATCAATCAATGCCTTCTGTATACAATTATACATCCCATTATAAACAATAGTAAGATCTTTTGTCTTTAGAACAAATTCTCGCTAACAACTAAACTGATTTAGTTCTCCATCTCTGAGAAGCTCTATTATTTTTCAACTTAGGTCTTGGGATAATTTTGGGCTATTTTTCAGTTTTACCATCTTCGAATACAGAGCCTCTGAAAATCTCTAAATTAGCTGTGCCTTGGAACAATTCTAATGTAAACTATTCTATGTTTGTACCATGGTTACCAAACAGGGAGGAAGGAGACATTGGGCTGTTTATTAAACTAGTACCCAAAGTTTTATAATAATGTTTTCTTATTCGTTGTCTCAATAACTACAAGGACTTTGATTTGTTGGTTCATTAAGTTAAATGTCCAAACGTTTCAACCAGTTTTTGTAATTTACTTGAGTAGTAATTTTGTGTATCATCATTGGGGATGTACATCAATATATCGACCATGCCTTAACCCATGCCATCCCTGAAAAAACTACAACCAGGCAGTGTCCATCTTTTTTTCCATTCGTTCATAAAGTCAATTAATTACAGATTAATTTGTGGCAAGCTATTGTTGAATTTTACTGCAAAAATGAGTGCAGAAATGTGTAGAAACCATCTTCAGAGTATGCACCATCAGGGATCTTAAGGGATAAGACAATGGCCAATAAATTGTTGCACATCCCCATTAATTATACACACAATTAACCCCTTATATAGATTACAACCGTTTGGACACTGAACCTAATGAACCAACCAATCAAATTCAATAAAAGTCCTCACAGTTGGTGAGCAAACGAATAAGAAAACCTTATTATAAAACTTTGGGGACTAGTGTAATAAACAGGCCAATGTCCCCTCCCTCCCTGATGCAGCATGGTGGTGGCGGGTATTGATGAGTTTCTAGAAAAGGCCAACACAACACTTCAGGGATATAGAGACTAGGATTAAATTTTTAACACAATTTAGTTTCATTGAGGACTTCTATTGAATTTTGATTGGTTGGTGTCCAAATGTTTCAATCACTAATTGTAATCTACAGAAAGGGTAATTATATGTATCATCATTGGAAACATAAAAGGCCAACACAACATCGAGTCCACCTCAGGGACAAGAGACAGGGGTCTAAATTTTAACTTATGTAAAAAATTAAAATCACTGTTCTCCCAAGGATCAAAGGGATAAGACAATGAAGGGGGTGTCCCATAGAGTAGTGGTTAGCGCACTACGCTGTGGTTGGGAAAATCCGAGTTCAAGTCCCCTCATAGATATTGCACTTGGATGACAAATGCTGTTGCAATTTGTCAGAATATAATAACGCAACCTTCCCTGTGATGCCCTTAGGTTGTAAGGAGGGAGATTTGTAGGAAGTTAGGATCCTACCTATCAAGCAACTGTAATCGTGCTTTCCCTCGCCCATGCTCCTCATTCATATGAGAGTGCCATTAATTAGGGTGGCTTAATATGGAACACCTGCCAAAACTCTAGGCCAGGGTGATGTAATAATTGAGTAGCTTCCACGATAATTGCGGGTCAGCTTGTAATGTAACATAGAATACACTCAGCTGTGCGCGAAGCTTACCAATCTAGGATTGGTCAAAAGATTCTCACCTCCAATCTCCTCGTGCATCTGAATCCTAACTTCAGAGAATCAAGGCTACATACATACATAAGACAATGAACACAATAAATGGTGTACACCTACAATGAAAATAAACAAAACTACCAATTCAAGAGATTAATATATTTGGTTGGAAACTACTAGTTTGGAACCAACCAATCAAAATTCAATAAAAGTACCCAAGGTTTTTAAGTAAATAAATGGTAATCAGTAATATCAAAACTTTTGATTCTACTGATGTTTACAAACTATATCTTCAGAACAATTAGAAATGTTAATTTTTTGTTTTTGGTAACAGAATGACAAATGATATACCTGTTCTTCAGAACAATAATGTTAATGATTGGGATGTTTACTACACTAGTCCACAAAGTTTTGTAATAAATTTTTCGTACTCGGGCTTAACAATTTTGGGACTTATTGAATTTTGATTTGCTGGTTCATTAAGTTGAGTATTCTACCACTAATTGTAATCTCGAAAAAGAGTAATTGTTGTGTATCCTTTTTGGGCATGAACATTGACCATAAATTTATTGGCTTATCCCTTTAGATCCCTGTGGAGAGAATCAGATTGCCCTCCCGAAAATTTTTACTCATAACATCCATTGAGAATTAGAAAGAGAGAGAGAGAGAAAGAAACAGACAGAGAGAGAGAGAGAGAGAGAGAGAGAGAGAGAGAGAGAGAGAGAGAGAGAGAGAGAGAGAGAGAGAGAGAGAGAGAGAGAGAGAGAGAGAGAGAGAGAGAGAGAGAGAGAGAGAGAGAGAGAGAAGAGAAGGATGGAGAGAGAGGGAACTAGGGAATGATTGCAAGAGATGGAAGAAAATGAAAGCCGGGTCCCATTGCACTTAAATGAAAGAGAAAGGGCTGCATTGCATGCAAAAAGAGAGGGAAAGTGATGTTTTAGGTGATAAGGAGGGAATAAAAAAAAGGGGGGGGGGGAGGTGGAAGTGCGTCGCCGCGCAAGACTGCTTTCACTTGATTCCAGTACAAATTGATAGATAGATAGATAAAAGTCTCATGAGCGTATCAGAGGGTAGCTAAGATAGAGAATGGTTATTTATCGCATCGTATTATGGTCTCAAGTCTAAAAAGAATGGTTTTAAATTTATGATTGTAAATTTTTATATTCGTAGAAAACTGGATATGTTGCTATAAATATTCTTGCTTAGAGCCAGTTCTGATCTATCGGACATTAATCAGTGTTGAAGCAATACTCGAAAATCTCTGTTGTATTTTACAAGGGCCACCAATTTAACAACAAACTATAATATTGGACTTTAATTGACTGAGTGTCTATTCTAGGTGCGGTAATGATTGCCACCGTTTGATGGCCCAGCATTCTCTCTACTCTTACTATTGAGATCATAACTTGATTGATTGATTGACTGTGTATCTTCAGTTCTTTTAGGGTTTATATCTTGGTAGTCATGGAGTTAGATGACACACTTTTTTCTACTGGGGTTGGTTCAAGCTTAATATGACTTGACACACTGTCTCATTAGAGCTTTTCTTTTTTACCTCATCTTGTCAAGTATGGCATGTGTCCCATTTTAATGAATAACATGTACTACAGAAAAGCTTTAGAAAAATGAAATAACAAAAAAAAAAAAACCTGTAACCAGAACTAATATCTACAAGATGCTTATAGATGGGATTATTTCTTTATGTAAAGTAATGGTCATATATTTTAAATTTAATTCTTTATTGTAAAAAAGCAATAAAATTGGTATTCAACAATAATAAAACTTTGGATTCTAGTGAAATTTTTGATCCAATGTCCCCCAATCTCTTTCTGCTTTTCTCCAGAACTAAAATATACAAAATATTTGTTTACTCAAAATTAATCACAGACAAATGTTTTATTCCTCATAATTATTTTTTTGTCTGAATAAATTGCAAACTCACTTTTAGTCATAAGAATAATATTTCAAAACAAACCGTCTGATGGATTTGACTAAAAAAATATATCTTTTGACTCTATTAAAAAGCAATATATCCAGTTAGAAAGAAATTATTTTTATACAGATTAAGTTTATTTTAGTTTATAGAGAAATAATCCTCTATTATTATGTCTGAATAAATTGCAAAGTCAATTTTAGTCCTAAGTATAATATTTCAAAACATAACGTCTCATTTCATAAATTTTTCCGTAATTTTGTCTGTTTGTATAGAATTGATTTGGCAAAAAATATATTTTTTGACTGTTAGAAAAAAATTATTTTATTTTATTAGGTTTTATTTTAGATTCGAAAAAAATAATCCTCTACGCCAATTTTCCTTGCAGCTCTATTTATTGAATTTAGGGAAAAACATATGTTTTTTTTTCATAAGATTTGTTTTTTTCATAAAGGATAAACTAATCAGATTAAAGAAAAAAAAACTTGTACATATAACTTAAAATAATAAACTTTTCTTTAGCCCTTGAAAATTTATCTTATTTTTTGACAATAATTTACCCTCTACAGGCCTCAAGAGGCACTGAAAGAAGAGTGGTAATTGGACCCTTAATTTCCATTTTAGTTTTACAAAAAAAGAGAAAATTTTTTTGGGGAGGTCATATTTTTCCAGATGCAAATTCTCTTGGAAGGGTTTAGGGTATTGTATTGGAAAATATTTGTTAACCACGCCTGGACCCATAGAACACTTAAGTGTAAAGGAGAACCATAACAGTCTGTTATATAAGTAGCATTATCTATGCTCTGGAGGCCTTTAGGGAAACTTGAGTAGGAAGGGTGGGGGGGGGAACAATCCTCCCATTTAAAATTTTAGTTTTAAAAAGGATAAGTCAAGAAAGGTTTAAAAACCATCTATTAAGAAGATTTTAGAAATTTTATTTTTAATAATATTTTCTTGTGATAAAAATACTTTCAATCTATGTAGTATTTTGAAGTATTTGCTTAATATTGCAAATTACGCCCTGTTTTCGTTTCTTCCCCAAAAACTTCTCTTTCCCCTTGTTGTTGATACTTCTGAAGCTGCTAGACAGCTGCGCTTTGGACCTTCCATTTTTTTGCTTCTTTATTCTTTCCCCATGACTAACCATTTCCCCTTTTTCTGATGAGTGACTAGTGCCCACACACACACACGCACACACTTTTGTTGCTCAATTTTATTGCAAAATTTTGCAATGCTGCTGTTTTGTGTTGCATAGGGGAAGGAGACAACAAAGGAGATATTTTCATCAAAGGAGAAATCAAAGGGGCAGAGAGGGATATTTTAATGGGAGAAAATAATGAGGTGGGTAGTGAGGATGGGTGGGGTGAAAAACATGAGAAATTCTAGGAAGGTTTCCTGCATAGGCTGTGTGTGCAAAAATGGTGGCTAAAAAAAGGGGGGAAGATGCATTTTTGCACTTCTCAGTCGCATAGGAGAACGCTACAGGCTCTACAGCCAGTGAAAGCCATATTTGCCATTTAGAAAAAAAACTAGAGAAACAAGAGTGAAAGTGAGTGCAATTTCTCTCTCCCATTCCTGTTTTTCATAACCCCCCACTCTATTTTTTTTAGCAGAGCATCCACTAATAAAACAGCCTGTAAAATACATGTTTGCGCGCCTGTGTGTGTGTGGGTGTGTTTTGTTTGTGTGTGTGTTCGTTTGCAAATTAGTATTTTGCACATGAAAACTGGTAAAGTGGTGTGGAGAAGAGAAATTGCATATGAACATATACACAACAGAGTACAACAACAGTGAAAGTTAATACAACAACAACATTATCAACTGTTGTTGAATACTTTACATAGAAACAGAAATTGTTGTGTGACATATATTCATGAATATGTATATATATAATCTGAAATGAATATAAAGTAGTGAAATTTAAATTAGTGCTGAAAAAACATCACATTGAAAAAGATTATCAAACAGTACATAAACTGTCGTTTTTCCTAACTTTTTTTCCTAACTGACAACTTCTTGTGAAACAAACAGAGTATAATAGTTTTATAGTAAGTATTTTTAGATAAAACAAGAATCTGACAACATCCATAAAAGCGAAGCTCGTAAACGGTACGACAAACTTGTAGAATGTCAGAGCTGAATAAACAAAACATTAATGCATAAGTATAAACTAAATTAAAAGTAACTTTGTTGCAAAACTTCTTAAATAGTGGATACTGTTTAATCCACTATTTAAGGACATACTTACAATTTTAGGACTTAATTGTAGAGATGCTTTGCTTATAACATTGTATTATGTTGTCCTATAAATTATTATTTTAAAAACAGATGGATGCATATATTAATGTATCACATGAAAAATTGTTGTCATAACGGACCGACTCTAATTATAGAAAAGCTTCTCTTTAATATGGTCTATTTATAAGTAGCGCAGCAATATCAATTCAACAACCTTTTTATGAAAAATAACAAAGAGACTTCTGTCAAAATTTTTTTTTCTTCTTTCAGTTTTTCATGTTTTTAGATCGTTGAACATTAATTGTGTTAAAACTTATGCAGATTAAATGGGTATAGTCCTTTCCACGACATCCCTCCATAAGGAGCGATTCTTCGTATTTTTAAAATGGCTTTTTATAGGTTATTTTAGGTTAGGTTAGGTTATATTGTGTTAGGTGATTGCCCCACAGGGTTAGGTAATTGGCCCCGCAGGGTTAGAGCCCCCTGCAGGGGCTAGAAATAGGAGAAAAGCTACTGTGAAAAATACGAAGAATCGCTCCTTATGGAGGGATGTCGTGGAAAGGACTATACCCGATTAAATTAATGGTAGAAAAACATAGACACTGCCACTCTGTAACTACATTAAGTTTCCAAAGTTTTTAAGCCAACGAATAACAAACTTTGGGAACCAGAATGAATACAGTCCAATGTCCCCTCATTCCCTGAAAAAGTTACAAAATCTTAAAAAACTGTTTTAACTCTCAAAATAGATGTGTGTCATAACATGGAGATATTTTTATAAAAAATATTGTTGAAGTTTCTCTTATTTCATTGAAATATACTAACGAATGCGCCCTCAGCTTCTAGGGGATCTGTGGGGTAGAGAAGGGAATAAAAATCGCATAGTAACAACCCAAAAGTAGATTAAAACCCATCACTGGGCATATATGAAGCTTCTTAGTTGTTTTCAAAATCTCATGTTTCAGATAAGTTAACCTTTCTACTTTAGGTATAACAGAACAGCACAAAGAGTCCCTATGCTTTGCTATTAATTAATTGTGTCTTTTTGTAATTAAAAAGCACATATGCGGAAGTGAAAACACACCCTATAGTTTAAACCCAGTTTGATAAGTCAAGTTCAATGTCAATATAATAGTGTTTGTGGGTCAACATTATGCAAAGCTGACGTTTTCAAAGCTTTTTTTAAAGCGAATTTACACAAACTAAATGGGGTAAAGCAGGAGAGGGTAGGTTTACACAATTAAAATCATGTTTTATGTTCATTAAAAGTATTTTCACTTTTTGTATTGAAAAAATTTAGTTATTACATCAACTTGGGATTAAAGTAAAAGAATAGAGGGGACACGAGCTATGTGTAACTTTACCCACGAGTTGGGGACACTTTATTGACTTTCAATTGGGTCTTTGGATATCAGCCAATAGCGTCGGAAATATTAACACAGCCAAGTCGCTACTAATCAGAAAGTAATTTGTTAGCAGACGTATAGGGTCCCCATCACTTGGGCCAGGTAATTGTCTGGATTATACATATATATTCATACATTTAATTATATGAGCATACTGTTAATTAATTTTTAATTATTTTTTCTGCATGGACTTGAAATCAATTTATAACCTTCCATTATCATTTCCCCTCTTTGATAAGAGTAAAGAGTCAGGGATCTAAAGGGATAAGACAATGGTCGATAAATTGATGTACATTCACAATAATTTTACACAAGTTTTCCCCTTCAATAGATTACAAATAGTGGTTGTAACGTTTGGACACTCAACTAAATGAACCAACCAATCAAAATTCAACAATGTCCCCAAAGTTATTGAACCAATGAATAAGAAAATCTTATTATAAAATTTGGGGACTTTTATAATAAATAGCCCAATATCATTTCCCTCCCTGGTAAAGATCATTTTTTAAGTACACTGAAGACATCAATATGTAAAAATGTTGTGTTTTTTTTTAAATCAACATGTTCATAATGATAATATGTCAGCTATTACCACTTTTTTTCTACCCGTGCGAAAATCAGCTGTAACCAACAACTGACTAAGTTTAAAACATCGTAATGTCATATGACTTTTAATTTGTGCCGACTTTCAATTGGGTCTTTGAATATCAGCCAGTAGCGTCGTCAATATTAACACAGCAAATTCGCTTTAAAGGAGCAGAAATTAGTTTGCCAGTAGACAAAGAAAAGGTCCCAGAGGCCAGGTAGTTGCCTGGTTATACACATCTATACTTTAATTTATTTTTAATGCAATATTTATAATCAAGTTTGATAATAATTAAAATTATGCATTTCTATTCTAATCATCACTAGGTTATGAAAAAATACATACTTTCTAATGATAAGAAACAATTTACATAGAAGTGCATATTATATGAGCTGAATTTTAATTTCCGAATGTGTACACAGTTTCCTCGGTGTTTCCTCATCCTATCTCAATATTTACTACTAGCTAAAAAACTTAAAAACTTCCAAAAAAAATCAAAACAATTTACATAGAAGTGCATATTAGATGAGCTGAATTTGAATTTCCGAATGTGTATACAGTTTCCTCGGGGTTTCCTGAATCCTCATCCTTCTTCAATATTTAGTACTAGCTAAAAAACTTCCAAAAAAAATCAAAATTTGGATGTATAAACGATTTATACATTATACATTTAAAATTTTAATTTTTCAAATTTAGATTTTTTTTAAATTGAAGCTTTTTTAGCAAGTATGTAGTCGATAATGAAATCGTTATACCAGATTTTTATATACTCTGATAATTCAGTACTCGCAGCGGGCTAGAATAACGATACACCCTATCCACCCCCTTTACTAAATTACTTTTTTTGGGTGATTATCTATTAGATGGTACCAGGTAACATACCAATTAGAAAACAATATTAGGATTAATAGACGGACAATTATTATCCTTATCCTATGATATACGGTAGTAAGCTCGTTTTGTTTGTAGCGAAGGATCTTTTTAACCGCTGACCCGATATGGTCCTCCTTTATGGGTACTAGGATGGTTTTGGCTAATTTTTATTTAAAAAGTCAGGGTATGGTTTTAGGATATTTTTCTGCAATTCCATATCCCTTCGAATTTAGAGCCCCTAGATGCTGAGGGCGCAGCCGCTAGTTTATTAAAAGTAACATCATATAACGGATAAAATACAAAATAATCGATGTTAAGAGAAGATATATATTTCAGCCTCCTTCCAAATTATAATCCATGTACTTCTGTTTTTAATAACACAGATACTCTATAACTACATAATAGATTTATAAGTAAAGATGTATAATTAACAAAAACAAGTGGTTAGGAGCAAGGGCTTTCTGCTCTTTTGAAGTATTATGAAGGCACGTCCATAACTTTGCTCAAGTAAGTTGGATGCAGGGATTTTAAGGGATGAGACAATGGCCGATAAATGGATGTAAATCCACAATTATGATACACAAAATTACTCCTTAGATTACATTTTATGGTTGAAACATTTGGACACTCGAATTAATGAACCAACAAATTAAGATTAAACAAAAGTCCCTAAAACTGTTAAGCCAACGAACAAGAAATCGTTATAATAAAAAGGAAATAACAGCTTTCGCAAAATTCCGTAAAGTTATGATTCCAGTCAAATGCATTGATTATGTCAAACTATTTTTAGATATGCGTTTAATTATACTATGCGTTTAGTCAACTTTGAGAACAGTTAGATTTATTAAGCGCATTTGACTGGAAGCTTGCTTACAATTTTACGGAATAATGCGAAAGCTACTGTTCACTTTGTGGAATAATGTAATAAACAGCCAAATTTTCCCTCATTCCCTAATATAAAGAAGGTCTAAATTTACGGACCTATGATAAATATATTTCTTCAAATTTTGAATAACTTATTAATAAGCAATTTGTAATATGTGGTAGAAATTTTCTTTGCTGTACTTTTTTTCTTTAGAAAATTTTCAACTTGATATTGCTACGCTATGTATTGTCATAATCATCCTTGTTTTGTTGTTGTTTTTATTTGTTTAGCCATGGACGTCAATAAATATGAAAAAAGAATATTTTAATTGTTAAAAAATCATCTGTCTAATGTATTACAGTTGTATGTTAACATTTCTATAGATAGAAAAATTAAAGCACTTCTATAAAATTATTAGATCTGATTTCTACCTTTTCTTTCAAATTAACAGGGAGGAAGGGTACATTGGACTGTTTAGTGTTTATTGCAATAGTATCAAAAGTTTTATTATAGCGTTTTCTTATTTGTAGCGTAACACCTTTGGGAACTTTGCTGATCTTTTATTGTTTGGTTCCTAAAGTTGAGCGTCCAAACGTTTCAACCACTAGTTATAATCTACAATAGGTTGTTTTTGTATCATCATTGGGAATGTGTATATCAATATATTAGACATTGTCTTAACCTTTTAGATCACTGCAGCTTTTGTCACTTTTATAGTGATGACAAAAACGATTAAATTGTTGATAAAATAGTCTTTGGAAATTGTCCTCCTTGTTTATATTGTAATTTTGATAACAACATTGCCATGTACTATACTACACTTGCGTCTTAACAATCTATTGTTAAAACATAAAATGCGGCTATATCTCTTATTTTGCCAGAGCATATTCTATGCAGGAATATAAAGGGATAAGACAATGGCCGATAAATTTATGTTCATCCCCAATGATGATACACAAATTTACCCCCTTCTATAAATTACAATTTTTGGTTGACACTTAACTTTATGAACCAACCTATCAAAATTCAATAAAAGTCCCCAAAGTTGTTAGTCAACAAAAAATTTTATTATAAAAGTTTGGGGCCTATCTCATTTCTCCCTGAATTCTATTCCCTCCCTGCGAATTTATTATAATATAAGTTCCATATATATATACCAGGGACTCTATATTTACATAAGCAATAAGAGAGCAGAAATAGCCTGAAACCATCAAAAAATAAAAGTTAGTCAGGAGGATATTGTGGCTCTACTTTTAGAATAAGGGAATTTGCTAAATAAATACTTATAATACAAGAAGTTATATTAAGTATAAATATAGCTAAATTAACAATTATGTATGTTAAGTAAGACATAATTAAACAGGGAGTTAGGGAGGGGACAATGGATCGAATATCTAATTTTTAGGAGTCTCAGATTTTTGGTACTGGCTAAAGGGAATGTGCAAGAATTTATCAGGTTCTGACTGACTCTGGGTACTAGCGCATCATTGCCGCTAATTCGTTTAGTTAGTTTTGAATATAGCAGACAGAAAAATTTGTTATGAGAAAATTTTTGTTATCCAGAAAATATCATTTCATAGATAAAAACTTTTTTGTGATATTTTTGTAATAAACAATCTAAGAACCTTTAAATTTAATTCTTGTATATAGTGGTATTTAAAAATTTAGGAATATCGGGTGAACAAGTTCCAGAGAGATTTTTCTAGAAATTAATAACAGAATGTATACGTCAGTCTGATGTTCTGGTAATCTAATTTTCAAATGAATGTTTTTTTTCTTAGAACTTTTTTCTTATAATTTTCTTCAAATTTTCTGGATAAATCTTGATTTCATGGCATTTCAGCGAAAACTCTTAAATTGAATTAATTGCCTATTGTCTCCTCCCTTACTCCCGGATAATTAAATAAAAAATTAGAAATCTAAAAAGGTGGTAGAAATTAATTGCCACAAATTAACACCTGTTCTGGGCCACACTAAAAAATTAATTATAAAATCGTAGTAAATATTGAATACGTATCAAAATGTTTTGCGATGATTTTCCCCAAGCCATTGAATATCTACTCTAAAATTTTGTCCATCTGTCTGTCACTTAAGTATTACATCCCTAAGGAACAGCGATTGCCAGACTTCTATGATTATTAATGTTGTCACCCTTGTTTTTTGGCTTCAAAACAATTTCCAGTATTAGAAATATTTGTTTTTCTCACATGACAGCTTTCCGCGGAAACTCAAATAAAAAATTATAAGATTATAACCAGTTTTGTTAGATCCAAGGGGCCGAAGGCCCAAAGCTAATTCTAATATTATTCTTAATTTGATTTTCGTGGAAAATTTTCTACAAAACTATACAATACATGATTTTTCAGTATGACTAAGAACAAATATAGAGAGCTTTCCGCGGAAATTTAAATGAAAAATTTAAATAAAAACTGTTATTAATCTTTTTGTTTTAATATTTGTGGATTTATTTTGTTATTTATGATTTTTCAGTATGGTTGAGAACCAATTCTAACCCAGCGGACATTGATCAGTTTCGAAGCGTTGATTCTACATTATTATTTTTAAGTTCAACAGTTTTAAAAAGGTAAAAAAAAATCATATGCATTTTGGATATTTCATAACAGTTCAAAAACCTGTCTCAAATTTAGTATAAACAAATTTATTAAGAAACATGCAATTAAAAACTTAAAAATTAGTTCAAAAGATTAATTCTAATTTTGTTAGCTCCGAGGAGCCGAAGGCCCGGGTTAAAATATTGGTATTACGATTCTTAGTTTATTATCCGTAGAAAATTGTCAATGATACGAAGCGATACATTAATTTTCAGTGTGGCTCAGAACCGGTTCTAATCCAGCAGATATTAATCAATTTTGAAGCTATACTGGAATAGTTATTTATCGAAGCATATTATGGACAGATTTCTGCGGATAGTAAAATAAAAAATTATAATTTTAAATCTAGCTGGTTTGTTAGCCTCGGGGCTTTCAAATATACGGACATACACGAACAATTATAGAGTAGTTTCAACTTAAAAATAAAACTTTTTTTTTCTGTATGTGAATTGATTGATTTGGAAAATAAATTACAGAATAAAACTTATTATATTTAATTCAACAACTTTATTTTTGTCGTTGCTAATGTGGAAGTCATTTATTGGTCAATTTTTCCATCCAGTAGGAGGAAAAGAGTAAAGGGGATGGTTGGGTGGTATCGTTATTTTGGCCAGCTGAGAGTATCCCTTTATTAGAGTACATGAAAATATGGTACAGCAACCAAGTTATAAGATATCGATTATAGAGTAGTTTAAACTAAAAATAAAACTTTATTCTTTTTTTTTCTGAATGTGAATTGAGTGGGTGTGTTTTTTATTTAACTTTTTATGTAGGTGGCAATTAAAAGAATATATTATACAATACATAGAGACATACAATTACAAAACTTTTTACCAACAGGGACACAGGGGACATTGGGCTGTTTATTGCACTAGTCCCCAAAGTTTTATAATTACGTTTTCTTATTCGTTGGCTTCAGAACTTTGAATACTTTCATTGAATTTTGATTTGTTGATTAATTAAGTTTATTGTCCAAGTGTTTCAATACTAAATGTAATCTAGAGGAAGGGCATTTTTTATCATAATTGGGAAGTATTTCAATTTATCGGCCAGTTTTGTTCTACTTGCTTAAACTTAAAAACCTCAAATGACATTTCAGTTAGAAGCGGCTTCTCTAAAGCAAGTGAAGAAATTGGGGAGAAATTCTGGCATTGAATTTCAGCTTAAAAGATATAAGTAAAAAAATATAGACCTAGCTAGCTTAGGCTCTTTGGAGAGAGGAGGAACCCTCCCCACACAAATAGCTATAAACCTTCCCAGGATCTATAAGACACTTCAAAATAAAAAAGAACCATATCAGCTCAGCAGCCAGACAGAGAGACATCCTGTAATTTTTTGATAACGATTTTGTAAAATATAGGGTTGGGCCGAATATCCGGTTACCCGGCCATTTTAAATACCCGGCCGGATACCGGTTATAAAAAAAATATCAAGATACTGGATATCCGGCTGATGACAAATGCCGGATATCCGGTTATCCGGCTGGTAATCCGTTGGTCAGATATCCGGCCAGATAGTATCTTGCTTAAGAAATCAGCAGGATATACGGTATCCGGCTAAAAAAGTATCCGGGCCAACCCTAGTAAAATATAACTTTAAAAATCTGTTAAAAATTGAATATTAAGTCCTGAAATTTCGTGACAATACGTAAATTGTTCCTAGTATCCAGTATCTATCTATTTTTAGTAGCGAAGATACTCTTTATTCAACTTATTCAAATAAAAAAGCTTGGACGCCCCTGTCTAGCATCGTATTATATCCAGCTTTCTACGAATATAGAAATGTACAATCATAAGATTAAAACCAGTTTTTTAGCCCGTGCCTTCGGCACCTCGGGGCTAAAAAACTGGTTTTAATCTAATAATTGTACATTCTAAATCCGCGGAAAGCGGTTTATAATACGATGAAATAAATAACTATTCTTTTAATTCTTTTTTTTTAATGGTTTCGTTATTTCTATGAATTATTGCATATTTATCAACTAAACATCTTCGCTATAATTCATTTTGTGTGTTGTCCTTTTAGAGCTTTGCTTTCATGGATATTATCATCCTTTTTTTATCCATTCTCTTTCAATTTCAATCATTCATTAACAAAAAAATCTTTTTCAAATCTGTTTTGAATAAAGAATACTTTTTTTTTTATTTTTTTATTTTTTTAACGTTTTTAAGAGTACCCTCCCCAAAATAGTTATAAACTTTCTCAGGACCTACATTGTAAGAGAAAACCTTATTGGTTCAGCAGTTAGCAAGATCCTTTGGTACAAACAGAATCATAAACATCCTGTTATATATATATAAATTAAAAATGATTATTAATAAATTTTTAATTTAAACTAAATCTTTTGCTGTTTTTTTTATTATATTATATATATATATTAATATTTATCGAATAGGATGATTTTATACTTCTATAACTTTAGAACAGTCGGAAATTTATCAATAATCATTTTTAATTTAAACTAAATCTTTTGCTGTTTTTTTTATTATATTATATATATATATATATTAATATTTATTTAATAGGATGACTTTATCCTTCTATAACTTTAGAACAGTCGGAAATTTATTAATAATCATTTTTAATTAAAACTAAATCTTTTGCTGTTTTTTTTTCTGGACATTATTTTCAGTAATCATGATTTTAAACATTTTTAAAAGTTTTATTTCTTTTTGTGTTTTAAATGAACTCATTCAAACTTTTACAAGAGAAAATTATTTGGTATTTAAATCAAGGAGGGAGAGGAGATTGGGCTGTTTATTACACTAGTCCCCAAACAATTATATTATCGTTTTCTTCCTTAGCTTAAAAACTTTGGGGACCTCTATTAAATTTTGATTGGTTGAGTGTCCAAACGTTTAAACCACTAATTGTAATCTACAGAAGGAATAATTTTGTGTATTATCATTGGTGATGTAAATAAATTTATTCGACATTGTCTTATCCCTTTATATCTCTAATTTAAATGAACAAAATTGAAAACAAATTTGGCCAGTCTCCTAATTAGAAATTGAAACGACTTTAACGAAGCTTTTCTTGTTCATTTTTTGTACGTCCCGTTCGTTTTTTTTTTCAGTACTTAAACGTAATAAATATATAAAATAAATGAATCTTCAAAATTGTACAGTTTTGTTATTAAAATTAGATATTTTTTCTCGAAATCCTCTCAATTCTAAAATTAATAATCTGAAATTAGACTCCCATCAAAAGTATAAAGTTTTAAAATTACATTCTATATAATCTTGAAAAGTAAATTTATTAGCAAAACAAAAAGATTCAATATCGTGTAAATATTTTAAATTTCAAATTTCGTACAGTTTTGCTATTAAAATTAATACTTTTGAAGAAATCCTTTAAAACCCAAAATTAATAATCTGAAATAATTATTAAAAGGGCAAAAATGTGCAAAATTAGCACTACAAAAACATTTTATGTTGTCTAAATATCTAAAAAAAAAATTTGTAATTAGAATAAAGGGTGAAAAGACTGACTGGCGGATGGATGGAAAAACAAACATACCTTAGTTAAATGTATGTGTAGAATATGTATTGAAAAATCAAACTTAAGTCGTATTTTTTTTAAAAAGGCAGAATATATCATGATTTTGGTTTTACAATTATAAAACTCCACTTGATTTAAAATGCTCTTGTTTTAGATTACAAGAATCTTCATTTTTTCATTACAGGAGCAAAGCGATTCTGTAACTGGCTTTTCGTTTTTTATCACACAGCTGAGTGGGTTTAAGACATTAAGACAACATTTCCAAAACCTTTAAAGCCGTTGTTGATATCATAAAAAACACAAATTTAGATATATAAATAACCCTATAATACACTGTATCATAAGGTACTAGCAGCTGCCCCCCTAGCATCTAGGTAATCTAAATTGAAAGAAGAGTGGTGGAAAACAGCCTTAAGCAATCCTGGTACCCATGTAAAGCTTACCTAAAAATAACAATCAGTTTATTATTTTTTAAAGTCTTAAGCTTTAGAAAAAAACTTACTACTTAATAATATAGGATAGGGTCAATATTTGTTAGTGATAATTAAGTTGTATTAGAAAAAAAATGGTTAAGCTACGCTTTTTTGAAAAGACCTTATCCATGTTAATTTTGTAATTTGCAAAATATTGTGTTTTTAAAAGGATTTTTCTTTGGATTTAATTTTGCTGTTATAATTTTTACACCACAAAAATGGTGGAAAATGGATAGTTAAATATGGTGATACACAATTTTAGCCCTTCTGTAGATTACAATTAGTGGTTTAAATGTTTGGACTTAATTAACCAATTAATCAAAATTCAGTAGAATTCCTCAAAGCTGTTAAGTCAACAAATTAGAAAACGTTGTTATAACACTTTGGGGACTAGTGTAATAAACAGCCCAATGTCTGCTCTTTAAGAACATAAAACCTTTTTTTATTAAGTTTATAAATCAAAATTCAATAAAAGTACCCAAAGATGTTAAGGCAACAAATAAGAAAACGTTATAATTCAACATTGAGAACTACTGTAACAAACAGAAGATAGTCGAGAAGTGTTTTTATCTCTAAACTTTGACTATATTGCTAATTTTAGTTTTGCCGATTATTCAAACAAATTAAGTATTTGTTAATCCTGAGTTTTTTTTTATGTGTTTTCAAATCATCTTTCTTGATCAATACAACTTTGTCATTTCCTTACAATAAAATATAATGGTTTAATCAGAATTCTTAACTTCTTAAGGGATATGACAAAGGCCGATAATTGACTACATTTCCAATGATGATACATAAAATTACCCCTTCTTTAGATTACAATTAGTAGTTGAAATGTTTAAACACTCAACTTACTGAAAAAAACGAATTAAGATTCGATAAAAGTCCCCAAGGTTGTTGAGCCAAACGTTGTTCTTAAATGACTAATGCAATAAACAGCCTAATTTACCTCCCTAAACATAAATGCTTAAAGATTAACAAGAATCTCCTAGGAAAAAATTTAAATAAATATTATTAATTCTTTGCTGTGTTATTATGCATTTATTAAATCCTTGTTTTTCACAAAAAGATGTAAATAAAAAGATAACAAAGAAAATAAGAAATAAACTGTTTTATGTCTTTTAACAAGAAAAATATACCGTATCATTACGGTATTAAAAAAATATATGTATTATGTATGTCTGTCTGTCTTTACTAAAGGATCTAGCTAACAGCTGGACCAATATGGTTCTCCTTTACATTTTAGCTTTTCAATAGGTTTTGAATTATTACGGAGAGGCTAGGAGCGTTGCCGCTGGTATATAATAATCTATTATTTACTATGTTGTATAATAATTTTCCTACATATAATTAAATTGTCCATTGTCCAACGTCTAATGGATATAGAATTCGTGGATATTATTAGAGATTCTCGGATACCCTGATAAAATGTGACTCCAAGCTAGCTATTTAACGATATTCCCCCTCCCTCCTTATTACTTTAACCCATTGAGGGACGTATTAACCAATATAAAAGGAATATATTAGCAACCTAAATCGATGAAAAAAATCTATATCCATTATAAGCAACAGAATCCATTTTTCTTCTTCTTTGATTTCCTTTTCTTTCTTTTTCTCCAACATAACAGTGGATTTTTTTTGGAAAAAAGTTTTGATTGAAAATGTAACCTATTTAGTTTATTGGATGTTCAAGCTAAATAACATTATATTACTTTATTTGTACGATTGTCCGATAACCAGGAATTATTTTGTGATGAACTCCAATTTAGTTTCCGAAAGTGTACCTAGCGTCCGCGTCATATCTCGAAATTTGCTATTAGCTAAAAAAGCTTCAAACTTCCAAAAAAAAATTAAAATTTTAAACATTAAAATTTTGAATGTATAATGTATAAATCGCTTTGTTTTCACAAATTTCCGGAGTAGCTGAAAATAGGGTCTGCAATAATTGGGTTATCTGCTGTACACTTTAGGAAACTAGGGCTAGAATAGGAAATCCATTTGGAGTTCATCTATTTTGTACATTATATATAGTGCCACTGAACTCAGGGATGAAGGGAACATTAAGCTAGTCCCACTAGTCCCAAAAGTTTTTTTTAATATAGTTTTCTTATTCGATGGATTTACAACTTTGGGGAATTTATTGAATTTTGATTAGTTGTTTCATTAAGTTAAGTCTCCAAACGTTTCAACCACTAATTGTAATCTACAGATGGAGTAATTATGTTTATCATCATTGTGAATGTACATAAATTTATCGGTCATTAATTTATCCCTTTAGATTCCCTATATTAGGTGCTACTAAACTACACATTAACATAATACATATTCTCCAAATAAAACAAACCTATATTTTCCACATTAATCATATAAAAAGAATTGCCTAGAAAAAATGTTATTTTCAATTTTGCAACTTTCGTCTTTTGAAAAGTGTAACTGCCCAAGAAATAGCATAAAACCATCTCTTCATAGATAGAAAGCTTCAGTTTAAAGCAAAATTATTGGACCAGCTGATCTCCGAGAATAGTTATTTATCGCATCGAATTATGGACAGCTTTCTGTGGATATTAAAATAAAAAAATATAAAATTCAAATCAGTTTAGTTAGCCAAGAGGGGCCGAAATCCCGGGCTTGCAAGACTGATCATACCTATATGATTTTTATTTTAATATTCGTAAAAGTTGTCTGTAATAAAATGCTATGCTTGATTTTTCAGTATGGCTGAGAACCGGTTCTAATCCACTGGATATTAATCGATTTTGAAGCCATGCTGAAAAAAACATAATATGTGATTACTTGGATGTTTCACTATATTTTGATGAAATCTGATAAAATGATGCTTGCAGCTGGCTAAAATAATAATATCATGAATAACGATAAAACTAATAAAATTTCTATATTTATACAATTACGGCGATGAAAAGGAACAAGGCAAATGTTCTAACATTACTATTCTCTGATACTATGTAAATACTATTTCTTTTCTTTTCAATAAACACAAACAGTATATTTACATATTATATATTGTTTTTTTTGTCAATAAACGATGACGTCACTCAATTGAGTTACAGTAGGTCTTCACCATATTAAATGATGACGTCACTTAATCTCGTTACAGTGGACATTTTTTATTTTGCATACGATACTTTCCAGTATGGCTTCTAAACTGATTAATATCCACTGGATTAGAACCGTGTATCACTATCAGCCATTATGAAAATCTTGTATTAAAGATAATTTTCCACAAATATTAAAATACTATTTTTGTTTGACCGGGTTTTCATCCCCTCTTGGCTAATAAAACTAGTTTTGATCTTTAAATGTTTAATTTAATTAGCCGCGGAAAAATGTAATAATACGATGCGATAAGGGAAGTCAGGATAGGGATAGTGATGAAAAATAATCTTTCAATTACAGTAAAATTTTTGGTGTAGTCGGTATTGTAAAAGTATTAAATCTACTATGTCCTCAGAAGGGATTATTTGGTTTTATCATCATTGGGGATGTATATCAATTTACCTTTCATTGTCTTATCCCTTAAGGTCCCTGGCTCGACGGCCGTATTTTGTATGTACTGAATTTAAGTTTCCGAAAGTGTATTTAGCTTCCGCGTCCTATCTCAATATTTACATCTAGCTAGAAAAGCTTCAAACTTAAAAAGAATCAAAATTTTAATGTATAATGTATAAATCGTTTATACATTATATAACTTTTCCCTTTGACCGGAGTAGCTGAAAATAGCGTTTGCAATAATTAGGTTATCTGCTGTAAAACTTTGGAAATTAGAGAAGAAATAGGCAATCCATTTTCAGCACATCGTAACACGTCAGGGAGGGAGGGGACATTGGGATGTTATTACACTTGTCCCTTGAGTTTTCTTATACGTTGGGTTAACAACTTTGTGGACTTTTATTGAATCTGATTGATTAATTCATTAAGTTGAGTGTCCAAATGTTTAAACCACCAATTGTAATCTACAGAAGGGGTAATTTTGTGTATCATCATTGGGAATGTACATAAATTTATCGGTCATTGTCTAATTCCTATAGATCCCTGGATAAACTTAGACACAAATTTATAAGAAAATTTTTTTTTCAGGTGAAAATTGTGCCAGATAAAGAAACTGTTGAAAAACTTTTATCCCAGACGGCAAGAAAATTTTTCCTGGTGGATAATTTTGTCAGCCCTGGGATGTCGCAGGGGTAAGTATTTTATTTTTGCTAGTGGAAGGCTCCTGTGAAAATGAAAATGAGTTATTTTATAATATAGGTATGTCATTCAGGGTTCTAAAGGGATAAGACAATGGCCGATAAATAGATGTACATTATCAATGGGTGGAGATTAATAAATAGCTTTAAAAACTTCTAAATGTTGATATACAAAATTACCCCTTCTGTAGATTACAATTAGTGGCTAAAACTTTTGGACCCTCACCTTAAAGAACCAATCGATCAATCAAGTGTACTAAAAGGCCCAATGTTCCCTCCCTCCCTTTATGTCATTCGTTGATATTAAGTCAGCTATGAAAACCGATTAATATCCAATAAGGACCTGTTCTCAGCCATAGCATCGTATTTCAAACAACGTTCCACGGCTATTAAAATAAAATGTTTTTTTTTCAAGAATGATGTTCAACCTTAATTAAAGAAAATGCTTACATGCAAAAAATATTTGCTGAGAAAAAAGAAAAAACTATTTATATAAATTTTAGTTTTTTAAAGGTAGAATTATCTTAACTATGTAAATTTTTATGATACGTGCATTGTTGCCAAGTTAATTACTAGACAAATTAGAGTCAAATTAATTTATAATCTTTCTATCTATCCATCCTTATCTATCTATCTGGTCATGTATCCATTTAGTCAAGTCATCTATCCATTCATCTATCTATTTATACTTTAAACAATCGACATAATATCTAATTATCTATCTAACTAACTGTCTATCTATCTCTCTATTTATCTATCTATCTATCTATTTATCTATTTATCTATCTATCTATCTATCTATCTATCTATCTATCTATCTATCTATCTATCTATCTATCTCTCTATCTCTCTATCTCTCTATCTCTATATTTATCTATCTATCTATCTATCTATCTATCTATCTATCTATCTATCTATCTATCTATCTATCTATCTATCTATCTATCTATCTATCTATCTATCTATCTATCTATCTATCTATCTATCTATCTATCTATCTATCTATCTATCTATCTATCTATCTATCTATCTATCTATCTATCTATCTATCCCTAGGTGGAGTTGGCCTGCAGCAGGACCAGGTGGTTGCCAGCAGAGGTATCCTGGCCCTGCAGGACATCAACAACATCCAGGAACATAGATATACAAAATTTTACTTTTTTTGATTTTTACAAAAAATATTCAATTAAAAGCCAAAATTTAGTTTAAAAATGTATAAGTTTTCACACAAAATATTCAATATTATCTAACTTTTTTACTTTATAAACTACATTCTAATTTAGGTTTTTAGTAGCGAAGCTACTCTATAATTCACAATGTCCGTCCGTCTGTCCGTCATGAGACAGAATAGGGAAAACGTGATTTTCTCGGCTCCTATTAAAGGTAGACAGCTGAAATTTTTTGACAACAGTCCCATTATTAAGGAGCACAATTATCTATAAAACATCAAGGGCGGTCAGATCGCTTTTTGGCAGGTTTTAGGCTATTTTTGTATTTTTCACATTTTTCTCCATATCTCCAGTGTTTATGGTCCAATTTTCAATTTTTTTCAGTTATAGATATAAGAATTAAATTTCCCGTCGTTTAAAGAAAACAACCATGACTGCCAGACTGCCTGTTTGCAGGTTTTAGGCTATTTTTGTATTTTTTCACATTATTCTCCATATCTTCAGTGTTTATGGTCCGATTTTCCAATTTTTTTTTTCAGTTATAGATATCAAAATTAAATTTCCCGTCGTTTAAAGAAAACAACCATGGCGGTCAGACTGCCTTTTATCAGGTTTTTGGCTATTTTTATATGTTTTACACATTTTCCCATATATTTGGTGTTTTTGGTCCAATTTTCAAACTTTTTTGGGATATCAGTATCAAAAAATTTTTTCCCATTGTTATGAGAATCTTTTATGTAATCTACTTTGACCGTCGTCATCATTAAAAATAAAACAAGGTTTCGTGTTTATTTTCTCCAATAAATCTATTCTTGTTTTTAATAAATACACTTTAAATCTACTTTTACTTATTTACATCCACGATTTTTTGTGCTTCGCTACTTATGGATGTTGTCATCCTTGTTCTTATTTTATTTAGTAACTTTATTCAGAAGAGAATTTATCTTGTACCAAAATGTCATATACTTAAAATAGTTTATAATAAATCTGTCTCCTCTCAAACCCATTCAGGAATCTAAAGTGATGAGACAATGGCCGTCAAATCGATGTACATCTCCAATGATGATACACAAAATTAACTTATTTATAGATTCAAATTAGTAATAGAAACGGTTGGATCTCAACTAAATGAACCAACCAATAAAAAATCAATAAAATCCCTAAAGCTGTGAAGCCATGGAATAAGAAAACGTTACTATAAAACTTTGGGGACTAGTCTAATAAACAGCCCAATGTCCCCTTCCTCTCCGGAAAGATTGCTATATTATCATTTTAACACCAATTATTCTACATAGTTAAAGTATATTATAAATATCTGTCAGGAGGTCTGCAGCAGCTAGGTGCAGTAGGCCAGTCTCAGCAGCCGCCAGAGGTGAGCCAACATCAACAACTGTCCCCACACAGTCAGCATCAACAGCTATCACCACCACAAAACTCACTTCCCTCATACAAATCTGGAAAAGAAGCCACGGTAAGTTGTTTTAGTTTAAAGAATATCTTAGTTTAGTAAAAACAAGAATTTATGTCTAATATCTAAGTTTAGTAAAAACAAGAATTGATGTCTAATATCTAAGTTTAGTAAAAACAAGAATTGATGTCTAATATCTAAGTTTAGTAAAAACAAGAATTGATGTCTAATATCTAAGTTTAGTAAAAACAAGAATTGATGTCTAATATCTAAGTTTAGTAAAAACAAGAATTGATGTCTAATATCTAAGTTTAGTAAAAACAAGAATTGATGTCTAATATCTAAGTTTAGTGATGTCTAATATCTAAGTCTAGTAAAAACAAGAATTGATGTCTAATATCTAAGTTTAGTAAAAACAAGAATTGATGTCTAATATCTAAGTTTAGTAAAAACAAGAATTGATGTCTAATATCTAAGTTTAGTAAAAACAAGAATTGATGTCTAATATCTAAGTCTAGTAAAAACAAGAATTGATGTCTAATATCTAAGTTTAGTAAAAACAAGAATTGATGTCTAATATCTAAGTCTAGTAAAAACAAGAATTGATGTCTAATATCTAAGTTTAGTAAAAACAAGAATTGATGTCTAATATCTAAGTCTAGTAAAAACAAGAATTGATGTCTAATATCTAAGTTTAGTAAAAACAAGAATTGATGTCTAATATCTAAGTTTGCTTTCAATTATTTTTTATGATAACTAGCAGCTGCGTTCTTAGCATTTAGGAGCTATGTATTCGAAGAAGTAGGGAAAGTAGGAAAAAAGTCTAAAACCAAACTTAGATATCAGAAATAGATAGCCTAAAACTATTCAGGGACCAATAAGAAACCTCCATAAAATGGAGAACTCAATCGGTTCAGTAGTCATTGAAATTTTACGCTTCAGACAAAAAAACCTTACTACTTTATGAAAGGATCTAATACTTTTGTCACCAAAATTTGCATATTTGTGCCATTTAAAAAGTTAGAAAATTTTATAGCTGTGTTTATAACTTGATTTATTTGTCATTTGTATGGATGTTGCCATCCTTGTGTTTTTGTTGTGCAGCTATTTTACTCTTATTAAATCGATATATAAGAAATTTAAAGTAATTTAAAATTTTATTTTTAGAATATGATTAGGATAATTATATCATTTAGAATCATCTTTAATTTTGATACGACGCTAACTATAGAAATAACAGGATGTCTACGGTCTGTCTTTGTGTGTGAGTGAAGCGATTCAGCTAATCATTTCTCTTACCGCTGGTTTTCTTTTGTAGTAGACATTCTTTAATTGCTCAATATTTTAATCGTTTAAGGTATAAAAATACGAACAAAATTACTGCGTTGTTTGAAAATATTGAAATGGTTTCATACTCCACATTGATTAATTTTAAACTAAACAAGGATGAAAACTTCCAAAAAGCAAAGCTTAGAAAGAAATGAACAAACAAACATTAACACTTGTAGAGTGTCAGAACTGAATAATCAAATATAGATTTATAAAAGTCGAAACAAAATTGTAAATAAATTTGTTGATAAACTGCTTAAATAATGATAATGTTTAATGACATACTTATATTTTTAGGTGATTATAGAGATGCTTCGTTTAAAATTATGCTCTGTTGTCCTAGGAATTAGTATTCATATCAAAATTGTATTAATCGGATAATTATATAACGTAAAAAATTGTTTTTAAAAATAAAAATTCAACATGTTTAAAATTGACGTAAGGACATTCTGGTAACGATTATACAGTTGCTACATTTTCTAATTCGTACCCAACCACTATAAGAATCACCATACAAAGTTTGAAATCGATAGGAATATTTAAACATAAATTAACGAAAAAAGCTATTTGTTCCGGACGGACGTACGGACGGATGGGCCGACCCTAATGATAGAAAAGCTTCGCTTTTAAAAATGAATTTAGTTGAATTAATTCATTATTTTTATGTGGTCTAACAGTACACAATTAAAAATTTGCTGTGTTATAAAAAAAATAGATTATGAAACTTAATTCATAAAATTTTGTTTAAAAGTATTTAAGTGAAATGACATTTGTGTTTTGTGTTAAAGTGTTCAAAGCTGACTTTATACCGACACCTTTCTACCTTTGAATTTGATGTATCGACATTGTTATCAACTAAAAGTTTTGCTGTTATAATATTGTAATAGTTATTTATCGCATCGTATTATAGACAGCTTAATGCAAACATTAAAATGAAAAATTTTAAGATTAAAATCATTTTGGTTAGCTCCGAGGAGCCGTGTCGGTATACAAAACTGGTATTAATATTTTTATTTTAATACTTGTGAAAAGTTATCTATAATACGATGGTATACATGATTTTTCCGTATAGATGAGAGTCGTTCCTTATCCTTCGGATATTAATCTTTTCGAAGCCATTCTGGAAAAGTCTTTTTCAAAACACTGTAAACTTATTAATTAAATTTATCTTTAAAAAGCAAATAAAAAGGACAGTTGCTTCTATTAAACATTTTTTTTTATAATTTTATACAACTGCTAAACCATGAATTTAGGGATAAGACACTAGAAAAAAATAATCTTTCTCAAAATTTCCATATTCATTTTAAAAAATTTTCCTATGAAACTATGCACATACGAGAGCAAGTGATTTTAAGCACCTTCCAGTAGTGATTTTGAGTATTTTTCTGCTGAATATACTGGGTTTATGTTTAATAATCGATAAAAATATAAAGTTTCAACATTTTTTATAGTATGGAAAAAACTATGAAATTTTAGATATTATTGGATAAAATATCAATACATTTTTTTGTTGAGTTCAAAAGACTAAATAAAATAACATGGCTGGCTAAACATCATCATATGTTGTCAATTGCAAAAGTACAGTAATTAAGCTCAAAAAAATCTGATATTTAGTAATTGGCTAAAATTTTACCTATTCCTATATCTATGCACATGTTGATTCTAAATTGGTGCATACTATGATTACAACATGCGCGCACACAAAACTATGATTACAACATGCGCGCACACAAAACTATGATTACAACATGCGCGCACACAAAACTATGATTACAACATGCGCGCACACAAAACTATGATTACAACATGCGCGCACACAAAACTATGATTACAACATGCGCGCACACAAAACTATGATTACAACATGCGCGCACACAAAACGTGCAGTGTTCTCGTGAAGAGGCATAACAAAATATTAAAAAACAGCATAAAATCAATAATTTTCAATTTAAATAAAACATATCTTGAGGTGTATAGAGCAATACTAATTTTGAAAAATTCTTTGTGGAAATCTTAAAAAATAATTTATAAATTTTAAGTAAACAGTAATTACTGTAGAGTACTTTACCCAGAACAAGAATGAAAAGGTTCATAATAGAGCATCTGTGCTATTGATAGACGAACAGTCTTTAAATAGAGTTATAGACTAATTATTCCAGGGAATCTTGAAGCAGATTATAGTGCCTTATAAAAAATGACGTCAAACAAAACAACTGACTAATGATAGGCCAGTGTAATCGACCAATGATAAGATGTATACTGGCCTTTCATTAGCTATTTGTATTGTATGACGTCATTTTTTTATAAGCACTACAAACTGCTTTTAAGGAAAACTTCCCATAAAATCAGTCCTAAATAGCATACATAAAATTTTCCAGGACTGCCAGAATGCTTTTAAACCCAGACAAAGTGAATTATAAAGAAGATATCTATTCAAAAGGATATAGAAATATTTAAGAATCATAATTTAAAAAAGCTTTTATCTATCTGTTGTTTTTTATTGTTATATGCACACTGCAATGAAAACGTGTAGAAATTCAAACGTGACTTTTTAGTTTCCCGGATGTTTTTGATATTTAACCCTTTTTTAGCCAAGTATATTTTTATGGAGAACAAAAACGAACATGTCTATAAGTAGAACATTAGTAACAAATGTTCTTTTTTGGAGCAGGGATCTAAAGGGATAAACCAATGACCGATTAATTTGTACATACATCCCTAATTATGATAAACAAATTATCCTTTCTGATTAAAATTAGTGGTTGAACCGTTTGAACACTGAACTTAATGAATCAACCTATTAAAATTTGGAGACTAGTGTAATAAACAGTGATTTTATGAATATCTATTAATACGAAATATCAAATTTTTTTCACTTTGTATTCTAATTCAAGCAATTGATGCTCCAATATATAGGGGCTTTCGCTATTTTAAAAAAAATGAATGAATACCTGCCCAGAAGATTGAGGCATTCTTTGACATGGAACTTGCTTGATTCAAACGAAGGACCCAGAATTTTTTTATATTATAGGCAAAATGAAATTTCTATTAATGTATTCATTAAGCAAGCATACACACCTCAAAGGGCAAATGTAAAACAATTCCTAAGTATATTATAAAACTTATTTAACACCATAATACAAGGTGTACATAGATTCAAAAGCTAATGTCATATTAGGATATGTGAAAACTATAGAATCCGCCAATAAATTTGCATTTACGCATTTGATGCAACTTTTTTTGGCATGATATTGCTACAAAGTCTTTAGAATAACTTTTTTTAGCAAAATGTTGACTATATTGTGTTAAAAAAGGTCATATTATCGAACTATATTTGGTTGAAAGTCGATAACAACGTAGAGACAGATATTCATAGTTGGTCCCAAGTCACTTATATTACAAACTAGCGGCTTCGCCCCTAGCCTCTACGGGCTCTGCCCCAAGAGGTAATTAAAAAAATGAATAAAAATTTCGAATTGATTTTTAAAAAAATGACGTTTTTTTTTTTTTTTGGGGGGGGGGGTTAGGGGTGTCCCACCCCCATGTAAATAACATAAAATCACCACAAGACCAGTAGGTAAATTCCCTGAAGAGTAGAATCCAATCAGTTTAGTGGTTACCGAGATCGTAAGGGACAGACGAACGGAAGGACGTACGGACAGACGGACACAGACGGACAGACATAATTCTTCTTTGTATTATAGATATTGCAGAAACCCAACTATGCATTGCAATTTGCTACGCTTTTATGGGCCAATGCATTACCCATTACCCATTGCTCTAACAAATAGGTACAACTATTAACGTCTTTAATTATCACGGGAATTAAGTCGAGATTCGAACCTATTACCTCCCCGACAACGAGTGGATGCGCAAGATTTTAATATTGCTGACAAACTAACTTTTCTTTAGAACAATTTTTTAGGTTATGGCTATTTTTATTTTAATTATTAAGCTTTCACACAGAAACACTAATGTTTTTAAAGGCTCAGAGAATTGGATAGCTCATTAATTTATCTGTTACTGCCTATTTTAGCTCACACTTTAAACTATAATTATATTCATAAACATTTCAAATTTAGAATTTTGTAAGAGTAGTACAATGGATAACGTAATTCTTTTAATGAAAAATTATACCTTTGGTAGCTACATAACTTAATCCCCTTCTGTAGATTCAATTAGGGTTTGAAACGTAAGGACACTCAACTTTTTGAACCAACCAATCAAACTTCAAGTCTCGAAGTTTTTGAGCCAATGACTAAGAAAACGTTACAAAACGTTGGTGACTAGTATAAAAACAGCCCAATGACCCCTCCCTATCTAGTGTCTAACGATGTATTTCTGTAGATAGGGATAGGGTAATTGATTTTTTTTAATGTTCTTCTACCAATAGATTTGCAGATAGCCAATTCATATCAAATATAAGCTTAAAAATAATACAATAGTTAACAAAGTAATAAATTTAACTAAATGAATGAATGAATAGAATTATTATTAAATAGAAAATATAAGACATATAATTAGTAATTTAATTCATTTTATATTTTGTTTATGGAACTTATATTTATTAATTTTTAACCTTTAATAGAAGAAAGAGAATATCTGTCTGCACCTTTAAGATCTCGCTAACTACTGAACCGATAAGGTTCTCTTTTACTGTAAAACTTCTTATGTGTTCAGAAAAATTTATAAATAATTTAGGGGAGGGTAATTACCCTACAAAAAAATAAAACAATCCGCCTCCAAAATAAATTGTTTCTTATTCCTTTTTGAATAATAAAAAGTTCAGTATAAAGGAACATGATCAATCATGAAGCGCAGCTTGAACGAGCCCTGATGAAGTTATTTCATAATTTAAATTTTCTATAAATTCCACAAAAAATCCATGAATCAATTTAAATAAAATTGCTGAATATCTCTCCCTTTCTCTGCTTGTTATGAAATATTGCTTTTCAACGCAGTTTGCATCTTTTAATCATAATGGCTTATTTATACATTATACTTCAGGGATAAGACAATGGCCGATAAATTGATGTACATCTCCAATGATGATACACAAAATTTCCTCTTCTAGATATTACAATTATTGGTTGAAACGTTTGGACACTCAACATTATAAACGAACAAATTAAAATTCAATAGAAGTCCCCAAAGTTGATAAGCCAACTAATAAGAAAACGTTATTATTAAACTTTTGGGACACTCTAATAAACAGTCACATGTCCTCTCCCTCTATGCTTATTTATTCATTATTTTGCCAGGGATAGTACATTGGAGGTTGTTTTAATCTTCAACTTATTCTTCCCCCAAATAATTGCTAGATAATATTGCTAGAATTTCAAACTATTCTACAATCGTCTTATATTTTTTCCCTTCCATCTCATTTCCAGTATGGCTTCGAAACCAATTAATATTCGCTGATTATAACCGATTTTCAGCTATACTGAAAAATTATGTATAGCATCGTACTACAAAAATTTTACCACGAATATTGTAATAAAATTTTAAAATAATATTGCGCACATTACGAGATTAATTTTCTATTGACAAGTCCCTGTATAAAAAGTAAGTTAAGCCTCAAGCAATCAAACTGATTAATGGCAGTCAGAAAAAGAGCAAGGATCTAAAGGGAAAAGACAATGGGCGATAAAATAATATAAAAATTTCCAAAGTTGCTTGTCCAACAATTAAGAAAACGTTATGATAAAACTGTATGGACTAGTTTACTAAGCAGCCCATTGTCCCTTCCCTCCCTGAAGGTAGCAATTAACTTTCATTTAGTTTAATTTTGTTTATTGTCTCTTTATTTTGTACTAGCAGCTACGTCCCTAGAGGCCTCTAGGGGAACTTGAGGAGGGGGGAATTGAATTGGATAACACAATTTCTTAATTTAGATTTTAAAAGATTTTTTGGGGGGGATTCCTCGCCCATTTTTAATATTAGTTTTAAATAATTAAATTAAATTTTTTTTTATGGGGGGGGGGTAATATTTTTCTAGGGTCGATTTCTCTTGCGAGGGTGGTGGTAACCTCCCTTAAAATATTTATAACCTTCCTGGGACCTATGAGAAGATACCCTATTAAGGAGAACCCGATCAGTTCAGTGGTTAGCGAGATCCTTCGTTACAAACAGACAAACAGACAGACAGACAAACAGACATCGTTCTACTTTGTTTTATAGATTAGCTATAGTATAGCGTTTAAAAAACATGGTCATTGATGATAAACAAAATTATTGGCTGAAAAGTCTAGACAGCGTGGTTATAAAACTTTGGGTGCCAGTGTAATTTACAGTCCAATGCCTTTTTTTTGTTTTTAAATGTAACATTAAACAATAAATTAAATTTATTGAAAAATATCCTTAATGACACCTGCACATCACAGCGTGAAAAAACCAAAATTGCCTGTTCTTGGTATTTTCCCTTTTTTTGCGCACTGAACATCCAAAATAGCACATTTCAAAATGAAAAAAAGCAGGGCATACTGGGATTTTGAAAGATATAAGTATCTAACAATGAACCAATCATATTTCTCCTTGCCAAAAGACATCCAATAATACGCTGGTAATTAGACAAGGAGACGCGTGATTTTTTCTTTCAGAATTCAGAAATAAAAAATCGTCCAAAATTGTTAGAATAATACTATGATTTTAATATCTCTAAAATTGCTGCAAAGGCAATGGTTATTAGACACATTATAAACAAACAATGAAATGGTAAGGGGGCTGGGATCTAAAGAGATAAATGGTTGATAAATTGATATACATCCCCAATGATGATACACAAAATTACCCTTTCTGTAGATTTCACTTTGTGGTTGAAACGTTTAGATACTAAATTAAATAAACCAACCAATCAAAATTCAATACAAGTCCCCAAGTTTGTTAAACCAACTAATAAGAAAACCTAAAAACTTTGTGGTGTAGTGAAATAAACAGCCCAGTGTCCCCTTCCTCCCGGTATGGAAGGGGGGGGGGGGGGGTACTAAATCAAATTTCGTATAAAAGAACTGTGGTGTTCCTTCTTAACTCGGGCGCACCCAGTTTCAACCTTATAATGTAGTGTAGGTTTATGTACATTTTAAGACATTAC
The DNA here is from genome assembly GCF_053477335.1 of Acartia tonsa. Classification (NCBI taxonomy): domain Eukaryota; kingdom Metazoa; phylum Arthropoda; class Copepoda; order Calanoida; family Acartiidae; genus Acartia; species Acartia tonsa. Next base: position 27,257,997 of record NC_137270.1, read on the forward strand.
AGTACACACAATAGACATTATTACATCTAGAGAGACATTGAAGGATGATAACAACACTTCATGCTCATTGATACTGCAAATCTTCACCAAAAAAATTCATCCGTCTGTCTTTAATAATACGTTACGAACGGACGAACAGATAGACAATGTGCATTATAGAGTAGCTTTGCTTCTAAAAAGTGGAACAGTAAAATTAAAAGAGCAATAAATTTAGATAATATATAAGAAACAGAGAAAGAGATAGAAAAAAAATAAAATAGCCTAACACTATACCCAGTGTTAAGTGAAGACTCACTATAAAGAAGATCTTAATCGGTTCATAAGATATAGATTCAAGAAGAGAAAAAAGATGTCTAAAATGAAACCTGTAAGCTATTGTAAATGAGTTTTTAACAACTCTAAGTCTATGTAATAATTTAAACCTTATAGAGCAACTGTGACTTAGACAAATAGCTCCAAGCTTAAACGAGGACATGTAAAGTGTGTTACTTTATTTTATGTTTTATTATTATTTGGCCACAACTTGGTCAAAAATGCTCACAAATCAGACCTTTTTCGACCAAAGATACTCAAATGGTTCCTTTACAAGCCCAATCAATCAGTTTTAAGATATCTTTATATTTCAAGAAAAATTTATGAAAATACTAAAAAACAGCAAATTTGGGTGTTACCTTTTATATGCACAGATACCATAAAATCAACAAAAAAAATACTTATTTTTACTTTTCTGTCATTTTTAAAGTTTGATTCTATTAAATTGGCTATTCTTGAAGGGATTTATGTATTGAAATATACTGAAACATAATATTGGGCAGAAATTAATGTATTTCAAAGAAAGAAAATTTTTAAAATAAGAAATTTGACCTCTATCACTTCAGAGGACAGCTGCCAACCTCCAGTTGACAGGATATAGTTTAATACTTGTTAGCAATAATAATTAGCCCAAAAAGTAAAACAAAAAATTTTTTAATATGGTAAAAAAATGATAATCTAAATCTTAATTTTGGGGATGATGATCTGAAGGACGCTCTTACTGGTGGTGATGATGACCTAGATCGTATCCAAGTACATGAGCATTATGACAACTCATCTATTGAACTATGGTCCATTTTTTGTATTTGTAGCAGCCTCCAATTAAAAGTTGTAACAAGAAATATAACCATCTTTTAAAAACTACTATATTTACTATATGAATTGGAGAATTTAAAAACTATGATTGTATGTTTTGGGATTTCTCTTGATTGGAGAATGCTAAAAATATAAAAATCGGACCATAGTTTAATAGATTAGTTGTCATAATGCTCATGTATTTGGATACCATCTGGGTCATCATCACCAACAGCAAGAGCGTCTTTAAGATCATCATCCCCAAAATTAAGATTTAGATTATCATTTTTTTACCATATTAAAAAAATTTTGTTTTACTTTTTGGACTAATTATTATTGCTAACATGTATTTAATTGCATCCTGTCAACTGGAGGTTGGCAGCTGTCCTCTGAAGTGATAGAGGTCGAATTTCTTATTTTCTAAAATTTCTTTCTTTGAAATACATTAATTTCTGTCTAATATTATGTTTCAGTATAATCAATGCATAAATCCCTTCAAGAATATCCAATTTAACAGAATTAAACTTTAAAAATGACAGAAAAGTAAAAATAAGTATTTTTTTCTGTTGATTTTATGGTATCTGTACATATAAAAGGTAACACCCAAATTTGCCATTTTTTAGTATTTTTATCAATTTTCCTTGAAATATAAAGATATCTTAAAACTGATTGATTGGGCTTGTAAAGGAACCATTTGAGCATCTTCGGTCGAAAAAGGTCTGATTTTTGAGCATTTTTGAACAAGTTGTGGCCAGATAATAATAAAAATAAAAAAAGGTAACACACTTTATATATATAACAAGCACAGCAATAACAAATCGGAGAGGGATGGGAAATTAGGCTGATTTTTTCATTAGTCCCATAAAAGTTTATAATAACATTTTTGCACTTACTGGCAGAACAACTTTAGGGACTTTTATTGAAATTTTATTGGTTGTTTCATTACGTTGAGTGTCTAATTGTTTCAACCACAAATTGTAATCAACAGATAGGGTAGTTCTGTTTTACCCTGGTTTTATCCCTAGCTTACAATGAATAAGGTACGCAAGAGCAAACCGTAGTTATAGAGTATCTTCGGTACAAAAAAAGGATTTGTTTGAGGACACTTTGGTACAATAGAAACCACAAAAAATCACGGGAGGATAATAATATTCTTTAAAAAGTGTCAGGGATCTAAAGGGATAAGACAATGGCTGATAAATTGATGTACATCCCCAATGATGATACACATAATGGCCCCTTTTGTAGTTTACAGTTAGTGGTTGAAAGGTTTGTACAACCAACCTAATAAACCAATCAATCAAAATTCAATAAAAGTCCCCAAGGTTGTTAAGCCAACAAATAAGAAAACATAATTATAAAACTTTACGGACTAGTTAATAAACAGCTTAATGTCCCCTTACTCCCAGAAAAAGAGTAGATGAATTTAAGTTTGGAGGTTTGGGACTTTAAGATTTAAATTAAATCTAAAGTATAACTAATCTTAAGTTTTTATCCAAATCTCTCATTCGTTGTCTAAAAAAAGACCTTAGGGACTAGAGCAGTACTTAACATTCATGTGTCTTTAGAACTACAAGGAAAGCTTATCTAATTTGGAAAAAATATCATTTTATTTTAGTAAAATATCCCTGTAGCATTTTAAGAACAAAGTACTATTTGTTTGTTGTTTTTATTGTTGCTAATTTGAATGACTTGTTTAAAACATTTTTGGTTAATTAAAAGAAGATTTGAACACAATTATCTTAGATTATCCCCTCCCCCCCTTTTTATATCATCCTTAAGATTTTTCGCACGTTTTAATTTTTATATCTATATTTCAACAATTAAAACAAAAAAATAATGGGTATTTTGATTACATCATATCGGGATGAGTAATATGCTAATATTTCACCATTTTAAGAAAGCATTTGTGTATCAACATATACATGAAATTCGTACTTTATAAATAAACACATTTTTACCCTGTTTGTCCTTAATTGATATTTTTTTTATATTTTCTATTTTTCAAGTCTAATAATAGATAAAATTAAGAAATAAAAAAAATTTCAAGGAACGTCCATTTTGGCATAACCAAAATGTGGGAGTGAACCAGGACCCCAACCCTCCCATAAGCAATTTCCATCCCTATAAAAAAAACAGCTAATACGGCTCCTGCACTGATAGAATAAATAGTCAAATCACTTTAAGTATAGGATTGAAGCCACGAGCAATGGTAATTAAGAAGGAAGGGGACAATGGGCTGTTTATTACACTAGTCCCTAAATTTTTATAATAACGTTTTCTTATTTGTTGGCCTAAAAACGTTGGTAACTTTCATTGAATTTTAATTGGTTCGTTCATTAGGTTGAGCGTACGATCTTTTCAACCACTAAATGTAATCAACAGCAAGGATAATTTTGTGCATCAACATTAGGGATGTTCATCAATTCATCAGCTATTGTCTTATCCCTTTAGATTCCTGAATGATAATTCTAATTAAAAACTCTGTGACATTCGTCTGGGCCATGTGACAAATTGTCTAATATTTACATACTAGAGTTGGGCTCGATATAATTATCTCGCTATTAGCTAGGTTTATTCAATTTTTTATTTACTTTCTATTGGTTTTCTGAATTCTGACTATTAACCCTATTCTTCCATTATCTTCTCCCTGACGATTTCTTTCTTTAAACTATTTTAGGATCTTAATATTTTTATTTCAAATTGTCGTCCTGAAAGGGTTAAAATGTTTAGGTAACTGTTAAATTTTAATTTAATATCCAACCACATTATGAATGTATCGCTAGTATCAAATTATTTTAAAACTAAGTTTTCTTTTATTTACTATATTATAAATTTAAATTTTCTGTTTTATACAGCATGACCCTCAAAAAAGTATTTTTAAGCATCTGCAGCCCTTATTTCTCAATGAATTATTAAAAAATGCATATGTCCTTGTTCTCCATAGTATTCCACGTAAGTAGATATAAAAAAAAATTTTTTTTACCTCCATTAACACCGGAGATTTTTAGAGCTAAAGTTTTGAAAAAGTGACTGAGAAAAAAAATTTTTTTTTGTTTCTCTTATTTTTTGGATGGTTATATTGTGTTTTTCTGGCAACTGAATAATGAGACACAAAGAAAAACAAGTTAACTAAATATTTCTTTTTTATTCCACCAAAAAATATAAATTTTTAATGGCAAAAAATACTACTGAATGAATTGATTATTTGCAAATTTTAGGTTATTTATTAACCCTTATTTATAGAAAAGGATTAATTATGACAGTTGCTCCGCCTACTTTTCTGACATCTCAATTATTTAATAGGGGGTAAATTAAGCTTTTTAGACTAAGAAATCATTACGTTTATTTTTTGTTTTCTTTATAACTTTTTTGTTATTAAAGTTAGGATTGTGAAACAAAAACAATTTTCCTGCTATATTCATAGAGATTTATTTGGTTTCTTAATCTTAAACAATTTTGCCTAATAAGTAAGTTTTTCAAAATATCATTAAACTAAAAAGACTCAAAAAATATGTGTAAAAAAATGCTTTTTACTCAAAAACTAAATTTTTTATTTCATTTTTGTATAAAGTTTCTGCTAGTAACAAAAATAAAAGGATTTCTAGCTTAATTTTACTAAAAAAGTCGTTTCATGTTAAAAGTTACTTTTTCCTCAGTCACTTTTTCAAAACTTTAGCACTAAAAATCTCCGGTGTTAATTGAGGTAAAAAAAAATATTTTTATATCTACTTACGTGGAATACTATAGAGAACAAGGACATATGCATTTTTTAATAATTCATTGAGAAATAAGGGCTGCAGATGCTTAAAAATACTTTTTTGAGGGTCATGCTGTAGATAGAAATTTAATACTTCAATATAATTCAAATAGCAACATGAAATAAAAAAATGAATTTATTCTTCATACAGTAAAATAATGGGTCTTATTGTTCTGGTCAATGAGAGTTTATTATGGATTATTGGAGCACTATGAGTTTTAAACATTTATTCATTGGAAAACTTGAGCTCATATATAGACATTTATTTCCTATTTAGATCTGACATGGATCTTGAAGCAATAAAGCAGGCTGTTTTGTAAGTGTTAAAGATTGGAAGAATCTATTAAATAAAAGTTTTCGCAAATATACTTAGTAAATAATTCACTTATTAAAAGCAAAGATTTTATAAATATGGTCGTTCCGTTTGTTCGTCTGAAAGTAAAAGAGATCTCTTACTGTAAATTCAGGCATGTTAGAATTGTCCTATCGTTTTCAAACAAATAATATAACTATGTCCTTAAATAGTATTCCATACTAAGTAATTTTAAATCAAATTTATTCACAATTTTGCTTGCTTAAGTTTTGACACTCTTAATGTGTTCATGTTCGATTGTTCTACTGTCTAATTCAAGTGCTTCACTTTTATGGATGTTGTCATCCTTGTTATTATACACTTTTTAAAAGTCATAATTTATGAAACAAAGAAATTTGAATAATATAATTCAGGATTTATTATAAAATCCAGAAATAAATCAATATGTAATCTAGGTAAAATTATCTTTTGGCCAAATAATTTTTAGAATACTTTTTTTTTAAAAACACAGACATGTCATCTGAATCCATTGATGCATTATTTAGTTGCATAAAATAAATCTGTAATTCTAAGCAAAATCAGTACGTTCATGGGTATTTTTAGTTTTTTCCTATCCCTAAGTTCAAAACTTTAAGCTTTACCAGGAAGAAAAAGTTGGTTTGTTATTAAAGATGTCATTAATGGTCATACATTCAGCTTTTTTATCTTATTCCTGGCTTGGAATGTGAAATAATTTTGGACTAATTTACAGTTCTTAAATGGCAGTTTCTATTTTGAGTGTATATTTATTTGCATATGCAAAATTTCTTATCTCTCTGCTGCAGCTAGTGCAGTCAGCAGGGGTGGTGTGCATCCATTTCCACCATTTTTAAAACATCTGCACTGTGTTTTGCATTAAAATGAAGACAAAATAGCAAATTAATAAAAAGGATAGTTTATTTTAATATCTTTGATCAGATGCGTAGCATATTATTTGAACTAAAATGAATTGATTTTGACGAAAAATTTGTGCCAACGAAATTTGAATCCCTACGAAATTGCTACCCATTACTATGTACTTCTACTTCAAGGGATACATAGAGCTGTTTTAAAACCACATTTGTTTGATGATTTGATAATATGATACATACGCGGAAAGGTATGCAACCGGAGCTGGCAGAGAGAAGCGCAAATAAAGCAAAGTACAAGCTACAATATTAACATAATTTTGTTTACATCAGATATTAAGTTTTTTTAAAAGCGAAGCTTTTCTATATTTAGGGTCTAATCTATTGCCGATTTTTTACTTTCTTAACAACAAATTTTTTAATGTTGTCATTATCTTTTTCTTCTGAATTTTGGAATACTGATTCCTATAACAAAAAGGTAAACTGTTATAAGCAAAGCATCTCTATAATTAAGTCCTAAAAATGTTAGCACGTCCTTAAATAGTATATTGTATCTAACTAGGTTTACAATAAATTTACTTACCCTTTTGTTTAGACTTCTACAGACTTTTTTTATACTTTCTCAGTTCTGACACTCTAAAAGTGTCAATGTTCGAGTTTTATGGATCACTATGCTCATAACCTGGGTTACCTATAGAGGACGGAAAAGTGATCTTATTTTGGTGCACCTATAAACAGAATTTTGTTAATTAAATGCATGATTTTATGGTCAAGCGTCCTCAATACAACAAACCTTTTGATTGCACGTACTGTGTCTGGAGGTTCTAATTGTGCATGGTAATGAGTTTATAATTTTCCCTACTGAAATTATCATGTCGCGCACCTGACATAGCATCAGATTCCATAGGAACCCAAGAAACTAAAGGGATAAGAAATTGGCTGATAAATTGATGTAAATCCCCTATGAGGATACACAAAATTAACCCTTCTGTAGATTAGATTAGTGGTTGAAATGTTTGGACTCTCAACTTAATTAACCAACCAATCAAAATTCAGTAAAATTCCTCAAAGCTGTTAAGTCAACAAATTAGAAAACGTTGTTATTAGGGTTGGGCCGGATACTTTTTTGGCCGGATACCGGATACCGGATATCCGGCTGATTTCAAACGCCGGATATCCGGTAACCGGCCGGATATCCGGCTAACGCCGGTTATCCGGCAAATATCCGGTTATCCGGCCGGATAACCGGCCAAATTACCAGATACTAAAGTAGCAAAAAAAAATTTCTTCAGAAATCTTTTATAAATTTACATAAAGTTAAACTTGTTCAGAAAAAATCATCTTCTAGCTTCAATAATAAAAAAATTATAGCCATTTAAAATTTAAAAAAGCAGAGATTTTTGGTGTAAAGTATAAAAAATTATAGAGCCGGATATCCGGCCGGATAGTTTCAATATCCGGTATCCGGCCGGATATTGAAAATGGCCGGATATCCGGCCGGATATTCGGCCACACCGGATATCCGGCCCAACCCTAGTTGTTATAACACTTCAGGGACTAGTGTAATAAACAGCCCAATGTATTCTCCCTCTTTGGTAAGAACCACTTAAAACAACATAAAACCTTTTTAATGAAGTTTAATATATCAAATGCTTTGTTAATGTTATTCTGTCTGTAAAGTTATTATAATGTCTATTAATAAATATATAACATAACATAAAGCAGTTAGCGAGATCTTAAGATACAGACAGACATGAAAACTGGTATCCTGCTACTTTTATATAAGTATTATGACAAACACAATGCAATTGTAGACTGCAGTTGATATTTTTTAGGTGTCCTTACTAAATCTAATATGTCTAAAATACATAAAATCAATATCTCAAAAGTAAAAATTTATCATAATGGACAGTTTTTATATTAAGAGAATTATTAACAGATCGAATACTTAAAATAAATTATCTAATTTAAATTTCGTATAAGATAAAATTCAAATCAAATTTTCAAAATCTTGTTCTTAAATAAACAGTAAAAAATAAAATATTATTTTTGGTTATTTTGGCCATTAAAGAAATTTTTAGACCATAGAAACTTAGGGTTAAAACAATAAAAATCAAATTCATGACGTTTAAAAATAATAATAATGGTTTTAATCTTATTTTTCATTTTAATATTCACGGAAAGCTGTCTATAATACGATGCGATATATCACAAATACAGGACATAAAATAAAGTTCATGAAAAACAAGCCTATTAAAAGATGCACCCTCAATAATTCATTGTGTTTGTGTGTGTTTTTGACTGTGTGTGTGTGTGTGTGTGTGTGTGTGTGTGGGAGTGTTTTAAGGCAGCAGAGTCAGTGTATTAAGTGTTTGTGTGCGTTTGCAAAGCTGCTTTTGCAGTTTTTTAAAACTTGCACATGTACTTTTACCATAGCAACTTAAAATAGCTGCGTTCAGTGTTCAGATAAAACAATAAAAATTATTGCTATAAATACTTTTGAATAATCTACCAATGTTTTTTAGAAAACCGGGAAATATTTTTAATGAAAAATTATTAAAACAAGAATGACAAAATCAAAAAAAAGCAAATATCTATCTGTTAGTTGAAAAAAAAGGACAAATATTCAAAATTTTTAATATACTTTAATCTTAACATTAATAGGACAATTCTAACATATACATGGGGTCAAAAGTTTTAAAACATTACCATATAGAAGAAGAACATGTATACAGACATTCCTTACTATTCTAAATAATTAAAGAAGTCCTTTTTGTTGCTAGTTTCCAGAAACTATGCTTTCCCTTTCTTGTTTCACTTTTATTATCCCCCCCCCCCCTCCTTAAATATGTTGCTGGTTCCTAGAAACTCTACTTTCCCTTTCTTGTTTCACTTTTATTTCCCCCCCCCCTCCTTAAATATGTTGCTGGTTTCTAGAAACTCTACTTTCCCTTTCTTGTTTCCTTTTTATTCCTCCCCCCATACATGCAGTTTTTTCACCACTCATTCTTATGTCGTTTTACTTTAAACATTTTGTACTAGTGACTGCTTCTTAAACTCTAGATTTAAACTCTAGGGGGGGGGGGGGGCGTATCTTTTATATCATTTACTCTTTTCTTGTAAGGTTTAGGAATGGATATAGAATACGTCGATATATTGACAGGAGAAAACGTCAATTTAGGATGCTTTTATGGACCTTTTTTATGGGTCAGTTCGTTCATTTGGATAAAGGGGGTGGATTTCACATGCATTATTTTAGCAAGCTGCGAGCATCACTTTAATAGAGTACATGAAAGTCTGGTCAAAATAGCTTACATAAAAATATTTCTAGATTTTATAAGATGTTAAAAAGTATAAAATTACTGCTTATGCTGAGAAATACTTTGTAAATGTTACATGTAAATTCTTCAGGAGATTACATGAGGTCAAAAATATCTTACAAAATGTCACTTTAATACTAGTTTTTTTGCTGTAAACGAGAAAAAACCCCAGAAATATGGAACATAATACTTATATAACAAAAATTATAGCAAGAAAAATACTACTAAATTTAAATTTTTGATAGTTTGAGGACATTTAGCTGGTTTCTAAATTGTCATAATAGCGTTTTCTTATTCGTTTGCCTAACAAACATGGAGACTTTTATTGAATTTTTGAATGGTTGTTTAATTAAGTCGAGTGTTCAGACGTTTCAACCCCTTATTGTAATCTACATAACCGGTTATTTATTTCGTATATACCATCAATGCAATTGGGGATGTACATTAAATTCATAGGCTATTGTCTTATCCATTTAGATATCTGGGATACACCAACAAAAAGAGGCCTCACGTTTTATCCCTTTTAAACTTTTTCTGTGGATATTTGGCATAAATGTGATAAAATCTACCTATAAACAACACAGAAAGGACACTTTTTTTTATTCCTTGAAAAACACACACGTTTAGGTCAGGGATCTAAAGGGATAAGACAATAGGCATTTGATTTAATTACAATACCAATGCAATGATGAAAACAAAATCATACTTTTTGTAGATTACAATAAGTGGTTGAATCGTTTCGTCACTAAACTTAATGAACAAACCAATCAAAATTCAATGTAAGTCCCCAAAATTATTAAGCCAACATATAAGAAAACGTTACTGTAAAACTTTAGGGACTAGTTTAATAAACAGCCCAATATCCCCGTCTTCCCTGCGTTAAGATAGAGGTGAGGGGAATATTGTCATAAAAATTCAGAAGCATAATTCAAATAACAACAGGATAATTCTAACATGTCTAAATTATCGAAAATATCCAACCGTTCGGATGGACGGACGTACGGGCAGATTAATAACAGAAAGCTTCGCTATTAAAAATTTGCATGAATATATTACCCCTTCTTTTTTTTTTTTTATCACACATATTTGAATATATTCTGATGTAAGAGGTCAATTATAGTTTATACAAAGTAAAATTCACGTTTCTAAACATGTGACCGTTTCTAATGTACCCCAAAACATTAAATCCAATTTAGGGAGGGAGGGGACATTGGGCTGTTTAGTGCTTTATTCCACAAAGTTTTTATGATTTCGTTATCTAATTTTATGGCTAAGCAACTTTGGAGACTATATTGAATTTTTATTGGTTGGCTTATAAAGTTGAGTGTTCAAACGTTTTAACCACTTATTGTAATCTACAGATGGGGTTATTTTGTGTATCATCATTAGGGATGTACATCAATTTATTGGCCATTACGTAATCCCTTTAGATCCCTAATATTAAATACATTACTAATGGGTAAAAAAGAAAGTGTAAGAGGCTTAAATTTATAATATTATACCTCAAACCTCTGAAGTATATAATACTAGCGGCTACGCCCCTAGAGGCATCTAGTGGCACTTTGAATGTTTTTTTTAAATATCTAATTACAGAAATAATTGGTTTATGTTTCGTTGGAGTCTCTTTTTCGGGAGGGGTAATTTTTTTCTAGGGGCGATTTCTCCTGATAGGGTGGTGGTACCCTCCCCCAAAATAGTTATAAACCTTCCCGGGACTTATGAGAAGCTACCCTGTTAAGGAGAACCTGATCGGTTCAGCGGTAAGCGAGATCCTTCGGTACAAACACACAAACACACAGACAAACACACAGACATCCTGTTACTTTAGTATAAGGATAGATAGCTGCGCCTAAGAGTGACTCAACGTGGCCGAAAATATTTTGGCTGAGCCCGACTGATCCTTATTAAATATACTCAACTTTAATTGCAAGAAGCTGCGGCTTTTAAAGAACAACATTCCTAAAATGCATGTAAATACATAAGATAGTCAGTAATTTTCGGTGAATAATTTTAAATTTGATTAAAACATTTGTAAAAAATTTGCTAGATTATCTAATTTGCTATAATATAATTACAAATCGCCAATTATGGGGTCTGAAATTTGCGTCATCCTTCCATCCTGACGCAAGACGCACAACTGCTACGACCGTTGCATCCTAAAATTCTGCCAAAAATAAGCTTATAATTTACTTTCTAGGCGACGTATTTTAATAATGAAAATTATATTATTAGCAATGAAAAAATTTCAAAATTTTCATTGTACTAAAAGTATGATTTTGAATTGTCTATAACTTTTTTTGTTTTTGAAGCTGGAGGCTTCCAATTTTTGGTATTGGGTCTACTCGTGGCAGTCTTTCAGCAGTTAAAGCGGTATATTTCTTGCATGGTTCCTTTAAATGCATTATCAAAATCATTTACTGAAGGATGTTTCGATTTTTTAAAGCTTACTGTGAAGGAATTTACCACTATTATGACAAGACTTTTTATAATTTTTTTCCAGTATGGCTTCCAAACCGTTAAATATTCGCTTAATTCGAACCGGCTCACAACCATACTGAAAAATATTGTACAAACATTTTCCACGAAAAAAAAAATAAGAATCATAAAAGAATAATACCAGTTTTGTTAGCCAGGGACTTTGGCCCCTCGTAGCTAACAAAACGGGTTTTAATCCTATTTTTTTCCAATAAAAGTCCCCATGGTTATTAACCTAACGAAAAAGAAAAATTATAAAGCTTTGTTGACTGGTGTAATAAATAGTTGAATGTCCCCTGCCTCCCTGTGTTTGAATACTGTCAATGCATTTAACTTCCAAAATCGCAAGTTGTGTAGTACAACTACAAAGTCAAGGTCAGAAAACAGAATGCAAAAATAATCCCGACACACACTTGTGCAAATAACCTTACAGTGTATATAAAGCAGAGAAAATATGCAACTTTGGCTCAGTGTTGCTTTTTAATTTTCGTAGAGTTGAAGTTCAGGGATCTAAAGGGATAAGAAACTGGCCGATAAATTGATGTACATCCCCAATGTTGACAGACGAAATTAACCCATCTGCAGAATATAATTAGTGTTTGGACACTGAACTAAATGAACCAACCAATCAAAATTCAATAAAAATCACCAAGGTTCTTAACCCATTGAATAAGACTTGTAATTATTGTAATAATTATTGTAAGACTAGTGTAACTAGTGAAATAAAACAGCCCAATGTCATAAGGCATAAGTTTTCATGAAAACTTATCTGGTTTAGACATGCTTTCAAGTTAAGTAAAACATGATAAAATTTTTAAAATAATGGATAATAGGGATTGAATTCGTTGACAGGTAATATAAAAGAGACAGAAAGTTTGCGAAAAAGAGCAAAGTCAAATACTAACAAGGATGACAACATCCATAAAAGCGAAGCACTGAAACGGTAGGACAACCGGACATTAACACTTGTATAGTGTCAGAACTGAAAAATCAGAATATAAATGTATAAGAGTCAAAGCAAAATTGTAAGTAAATTTGTTGAAAAACTGCTTGATACAGGATAATGTTTATGGACATACTTACATTTTTAGGACTTGATTATAGAGTTGTTTTGCTTATAACATTGTACTTTGTTGTCCCAGGAATTAATATACCAAAATTGAGATCAATCGGATAATTAGATCACATAAAAATTTGTTGTTAAAAAAGTAAAAAAATCAACATGTTTAAAATGGACGTACGGACATTCTGGTAATGGTTATTGAGTTGCTACGCGTTCTAAATTGTACCTAACTACTACAGGAATCACTATGCTTAGTTTGAAATCGATAGGACAATTCTGACTTGCATAAATTAACGCAAAACGCTATCTGTCTCGGACGGACGAACCGATCCTAATTATAGAAAAGCCTCGCTTTTAAGAAGGAGGGGGATAAAAGGAGAAACTTAAACTAGGGAGGTGGACAAAAGGGTAAAAAGTGCTAAATAAAGGGGTGAACAAAAGTGCAGCGTTTTATGTCTGTTGCACGTTGCAACGATAGATATTAGACAAAACTTAGAGTAATTATTGCCATGGATCTAAAGGGATAAGACAATAGCCGACAAATTGATGTACATCCCCAACGATGATAGACTAAATTACCCCTTCTGTAGATTACAATTAGTGGTTGATACGTTTTATGTCTTGTAGTTGCACGTTGCAGCGATAGACATTAGACAAAACTTAGAGTAATTATTGCCATGGATCTAAAGGGATAAGACAATAGCCGACAAATTGATGTACATCCCCAACGATGATAGACAAAATTACCCCTTCTATAGATTACAATTAGTGGTTGATACGTTTTATGTTTTGTTGTTGCACGTTACAACGATAGACATTAAACAACAGTTAGAGTTATTGTAGACAGGGATCTAAAGGATAAGACGATGGCCTATAAATTGATGTATATCCCCAATGAGGATACCAAAAATTATCCTTTTTGAAGATTAAAACTAGTGGTTGAAACGTTTAAACACTCAGCCTAATGTACCAACCAATCAATATCCATTAAAAGTCCTCAAAGTTTTTTAGCCAATGAATGTCGACGATAAGTCAGCCATAACCTGATTTATTTTTCAATGATCGACATAAACCATCGAATTGAACCTCGACCAAATGCTCTGATGTAGTGCAGTCTATTCATAGAGAGAGGGGACAATGGTCGGTTATCTATACTAGTTCCTAAAGTTTTATATAGTAACGTTTTTTTATTCGTTGGCTTAAAAAATTTGGGAACTTTAGTGAATTTTGATTGGTCGTTTTATAAAGTTGAATGTCTAAACGTTTCAACCACTACCAAAAGTGGTAATTTTGTTTATAATCATTGTGGCTGTACATCAATTTAATGACCATTGTCTTACTCCCTTTAGATCGATTAGTTTATTTCATCTTTGTCTACTGTTGCAATTTGCAAATCCAACGTAGACATATAATTGTTTGCAAGGGAGGGGGAGATAGGGGTAAAATATAAAGCAAAAAAGGTGAGTGATAAAAGAAAAGAGAAAAAGAGAGAGAGAGAGATAAAGAAAAATGTTGATGAAAGCCATCAAAGTACGCTAAGTACAAATATCTTTTGCTTTGTGTTATGAATGTAAACCTGACAAATATTTAGATTTTTATTTTCTTTCTTAATATATGCTGGTTACTTCTGATATATCAGCAACAATCCTCTTTGAATCAAATAGCCTAAAACCATCCCGCAGCCTATGTGAAACATCCCTAAGTAGGTTACTTAATAGGTTCTTTTGTTAGAAAGATATTTCTATAATCAAGTCCTAAAATTGTTAGTATAAACAATACCTATATTTAAGCAGTTTTACAACAAATTTACGTACAATTTTGTTTCGAAATTTATATTCTGCTTATTTTGTTCAGACACTCCACCAGTGTTAACCCTTTACAGTCGGGCCCTTGCCGCACCTTAATCGGTCGGGGGGGGGGGGGCGTTCAACGCCCCCCCCTTATTATCTCAGTTCCTATTAGAGCTAGAGGGCTAAATTTTTTTGTGCAAGTCCCCTGTTTGATAATGAATTTCCGACCTTTTATAAGTCTAAGTCAATTTTCGCTTCCTTGACCCTTTTATTTAACAACCTTTGTTTTTAGGTCTTATTTTACTTAAAAATTTCAAACGGCTGTAATTTTCTTATTTTTTAAGCTAGAAGAAATTTTTTTTCCAGAAAATGTTTATCTTTATGTAAATTTTACATTAGAAATATCAAAATATAAATTTCAGCGGCCGCAGCTGTACTTGGCAGTTGCCAGCCGCCGCAGTCGGCGGTCGGCGGGAAATTTTAATACGTTATGCAGACATGTAAGAAAAGCTTAAGTTTAAAATTTGAAGTCTCTAAGTCAAAAATTGCGGCCACAGGAGCCTTTTAAAGATTTCTGGAGACCTGGAGGATCAGGACCTGCAGGATCATACCTGGAACCTGAAAGTGACTTGAACACCTGTATTTCATATAAGGATGTACTACTAGAGGATTTTTTAGTATTTTGGTATGATAAAATGCTTTGTTTTAGTCAAAAAAATATTTTTGCTCTTTACCTGGATGACCCTGCCAGGTTTGCTGGCATCCTGTGCCCGCCAGGATGGAGATATTCAAAAAATTCCAACTCTTAGTTATGTGTCATACCCATACTTGCCCCCCCCGACCGTTCATGGTTAATGTACGTTTGTCCTACCGTTCTAGAGCTTCGCTTGTTGTTAAATATAACTTTTTTGCTTTGCAATTTAACTACAAAGTGAGGAATTTTGAAAATATGTTTGTCATTAAATGTCATTGTTAATCAACAAAGTGTATTGACCAGGGAGGGAGGGGACATTGAACTGTTTATTACACTAGTCCCCAAAATATATGATATCGTTTCTTTTATTTTTTGGCCCATCAACTTTGGGGAAATTTGTTGGTTGGTTTATTAATTGAGTGTTTAAACGTTTCACTAATTGTAATCTACAAAAGGGGTAATTTTGTGTATCATCATTAGGGATATACATCAATTTAACGTTAATTGTCTTATCCCTTTAGATCCCTGGTAATAACAAGGATGACATATTTATTAATAGCGTAACTCTGAGATGACAGTGTGTTCTTTTTTATAAGAACTTTTTTGAAAGCAATTTTACCCTACTTATAACTATTAGAATTTAATGAATAATGGCTTATTTTTTTCGTTTTTTATACAATTAATAAAAAAAATATTTCGGTTTACATTAAAATGCACAGCAATATAAAATTCATAACTTAGGTGTCAACATCTAAAATTGGTTTTAGCGCATTTTCTTATGCTCAAATCTTCTATGTTTTGCAAGAATGACTGAAAACGCTTCAAAATTGAGATAACGAGCTAAAAAATGATACAGATTCTATTGAGGACATGTCTTAAAATTCCTTGGGTAAGTTAACCCCATCACTATTAATATCTTTTCATGGGCCCACAAAAAAAGCTTAAATATCTAATAAGATTATGAATTATACCTCCGTATTTACGTGTTTGAGGACAAGAAAAAAGCCTGGAAGTGGTTTTGGACGTCTAGAACTGATTCTATGTACAACAAAATGTATGAAGAACTCAATTTTGAAATTTTTCTATTCAAACTTTAAAATGTTGTAGTACATGTCCCCAATAGTATAGATGTATACATTTTTAGCTCGTTATTGTAACTTCGAAGCGTTTTGCAGCATTTCTTGCAAAGGGTAAAAGATTTGAGCATAAGAAAAATGTTTGATTTAGTTATAAATGTTGTCATCCTTGTTACAATAAGTTTAAATTATAATCTAGATACGCTTATCAAAATTAAATGTTTTGAAAAGTCATTTTGATGAAATTTAAAGATACTAAAGTATAATATTTCTTCAAGACTTGCATTAAAACTTGTTTTAATAAAAGTGCACAAGCGCAGAGAGAGAGGGACATTGATCCCCAAAGTTTTTAATAATGTTTTCTTATTCGTTGGCTTAACAACTTTTGGGACTTTTGTTGAATTTTGATTGGCTGATTCAGTGATTATCCCTTTAGATCCCTGAAATTAAAGGGTTATACAATATAGAAAATATTTTAAAACTTACTAAATCGATAAATTTAAAAGAAAACTCTATTTAAAATTTGGCAGGTGATGTTAATAAATCCCCAAATGTGAGAAATTCGATTGATTTACTTTTGTCAAAACCTAAGTTATTAATGCTACAAATAAAACAAAAATACGTTTTAAGCTTTAACTAAGATTTATTGAAAATGATAATTCATTTATATTTTTTATTATATAATTTATATTACATTTGTTCGGTCATCTCTCTCTCCTCCTCATGCTTTCCCTTGGACATCCTCTTGGTCTTGACGTGCTGGTTCCTCTTCTGTCTGACGGAGTCCTTGCGCTTGGTGTCCACATGTCTCTTGGTATTATTCCGGTTGGTGCCATGTTCAATGTTTTTATTTTTAGTTTGGCGGCGAACTTTTGTTACAGTTCGACTTTTTGACGGACCAGCTTTCTTAAGGCCCATCTTTATATATCTTCCTTTAGAATCTCTTTTACGGGTTGGCCCCGTCGCCTTTTTGGGCATCTTTGATTTTGGCTTCTTAGTTGCAGATTGCTTTGACTTCATGGATCTCTTAGCCGCTCTTTTGGACTTTTTCGCCTCTGGCTTAGATGCTTTCATGCCCATTTCAAAAGAATATTAGTTTATTGATGTCGAAAGTTAATTAACTATAAATGTTAATTTCAAAAATATTTTGGGAGATTTTTCTCAAAAATTTTAGAAAATTTTTTGTTAAAAATTGGAAAATTCTTTTTTTTTAAATTTTCTACACTGCAATAAATATATAATTAATCAGAGATAAGACAGTGGCCGTTAAATTAATATTCATCTCAATTAATGATACACAAAATTACCCCTTCTGTAGATTACAATTAGTGGTTGAAACGATTAGACACTCAACTTTTTAAGCAAACAATCAAAATTCTAAAAAACTCCCCTAAGTTGTTAAGCCAACGAATAAGAAAAGTTATAAAACTTTGGGGACTAGAGTAATAAACAGCCCATTGTCTCTCTGTTTAAAAGTACAGATAGCGAAAGTTTTTAATGTTTATTAAGTCTCAAAGAAAACTAGACTACGTGGCTCCGTGCACAAAGACGGGATTAAAGATTTGTCTTTTACACAAAATGACAGTAAAATTACAATATAATTTATCCTAAAAAAGTGATGTGATAGCTTAAATTATTAGACTTTATGGCTCCATGCACCTTAAGCAAAAATTGCAATCGTGGACTGTTTATTTAATGCAACAAATTTGTAAATAGCAATACTTATAAAGGTTTATAATAACTTCAAACATTTTTAAATTTGTGTATTTTTACATTTTACATTGAATGATTTACACAAAATTACAATTTTGTAGATGACCATAATTGGTTGAAACTTTTGGACACTCAATTTAAACAAAATTCAAGAAAAGTCCCCAAAGTTGTTAAGCCAACGAATAAGAAAACGTTATAATAAAACTTTAGGGACTTGAGTAATAAATAGCCTAATTTCCCCTGCCAAGTTATCCTTATACTAAAGTAACAGGATGTCTGTGTGTGTATCTGTGTGTCTGTACCGAAGGATCTCGCTAACCGCTGAACCGATCGGGTTATCCTTAACAGTGTAGATTCTCATGTTTCCTGGGAAGGTTTATAACTATTTTGGGGGAGGGTACCACCACCCTCCCAAGAGAAATGACAAAAAAATCGAAAAAAATTTTTAATATTGGGAGACTTCAACGTTACATATGGTAGGTATCGTAACATAAATAAGGAGACTTCAACGTAACATATGGTAGGTATCGTAACATAAATAATTAACATAGACTTTAACAAACAAAAACATTTAATGTGCCACTAGAGGCCTCTAGGGGCGTAGCCGCTAGTATATTATATTATATTATATTATATACACAAATGACTAAACACCCATAGTTGAGGTGTAAGCAGATTTTTGTGCATTCAGATAAAACAATGGTGTTCATGTAATGAGGTCAATGATTTTTGACAGACAGACAGTCAAATTAATAACCAGTGAAATTTTCATGAAAAATGACGTCATACTGGCCACTATTAGTCTATTAAAATGTATACTGGCCTACCATTGGTAATTTAGTCTGTGTGTTGGCCTATCATTGTTCATTTGTATTATATGCTTTCTTGAGTAGCAGGATGAAAAGAGGATGAGTACTAGTAGGGTTAATACTTGGTCTGTGTTTGTACATTACATATTTTGTAAAAATGAGATTTTCAAAACCAGTTATGGATTGAGTATTTGTCATGCTATTTGCTTTAAACGAAGAGGAATACAGATAAACAGAAATAATAGAAGTTGCTGTTTTTTAAGTCATAGAATATCTGCAGCCCTCTGTATAAACTTTCTAAGAAAAAAACTTGACTGTAAGCGTCTTGACATTGAAAAAAACTAGAAAACACATAATTTGAAAATATCATGGATCTAAAGGGATAAGACAATGGCCGATAAATTTATGTACATTTTCATTGATGTTTATTGACAATATTACCCCATCTGCAGATTACAAATAGTGGAAGAATTATTGAACACTTAACTTAATTTCTTTTAGTGTTAAATGACAATCAATGGCTGACAATTAGATAGATTTATGTAATTAAAGACAGACAGACGCATTTTAATATTGAGAAGCTACGCTTATAAGAGGATTTTTTTACTCAAAAACTCAAAACCAGTCGCATAGCTGTTTTTTCCAATTGTCTATTTTTAGAGTTTTTTTTATTATACTTCGTAATAAAAATTCCTAAGAGTCCATTTGCTTATTATAATAGAATTTAATACGATACCACTTAAAGATGCAGAAAACAATTATTATTTTCTTGACATCTAGAGGAAAAGGATAAGACAATTGCCGATAATTTGATGCACATCCCGATTAGTGATACATAAATTTACCCCTTCTGTAGATTACAGTTATTCGAATAATTTTATTGCAATCTGTAATATAAAGTAGCTTGACGTCTGTCCGTCCGTCCGTCTAAAGCTTAAGATCTCGGTAAACACTGAACCGATTGGATTCTACTCTTCAGGGTATATACCTACTGGTCCTATTGTAGCTTTAAGCTATTTTCTTGGGGGTAGGAATACCCCCAACCCCCATATTTTTTTTGTTTTTGTGGGGAAGTTAATGACATTTAAATTTTTTTTTGATTACCTAGAGGCTAGGGGCGTAGCCGCTAGTATAGGATAAAAGAGTTAATTGTAACATGCTAATAATCCTATTATACTATTAGCAACCCTCGCCTCAATGAGCAGATTAACTATTAATGTTGCAAACTTTATCAATTGCTTTTATAGAAAATACTTTATTTGATTCTCTTAAAATTATCTCTGATGTACTCTCCAATAAAAACTTTCCATCCTGCTTTGATCAGAGAAAAAATATGCTGCAACAAGATGGTATGCTATTACTTCCGCTGGTTAAACCAGGCTTTCCTTTAAACTTTCCATTTTTTTTTTATGGGGGGGATATTTTTCATTTTTTGTGGGGCTTGGGGGTGTCCCAACCCCCAAGAAAATATGTATAAACCTTCCCGGGACCTATGAGAAGCTACCCTGTAAAGGAGAACCCGATCGGTTCAGCGGTTAGCGAGATCCTTCGCTACAAACAGACAGACATCGTTCTACTTTGTGTTATAGATAAACAAAAAATAAGGGAAATTACGGATTATAACCAATGTATAACCCTGCGGGGCTAGCCTCTACCAAACAACCAAACCTAAACTGTACTGAAGTAATTAGCAAATACACAAAAATTCCCCATCTTATTATTTTAATGTTACTTTTCTGATAATTACGTAATTTTGTATTTAGACGGAAGATATGGCCCATCCAACAAAATAAATAGGAAGATATCAAGCTGGATAGAAAGATAGCTAGATAGATAGAAAGATAGCTAGATATCCAGCTGTGAGATACACAAAAAATATTCCCGCCATTGCATTTAATCGTCGCAACTTTTGGGAAAAATTAGACATTTTTTGGACCCTCCAGGATTTCCGATTTTGGCAATGTTAAAAAAAGTTTTCTCACAGATTTTATGTAATTTTGGACAAAATAAAAGAATGAAAAAATACTTTTTACATCCGTAAATTATTAGAATTAAAAATGTCTTAAAATAAAAAAAATTAGGGAATATTCTTAGTAGTATTTATTTAGTCTTAGATATGTTTCTAAAAAGAAAAATTAACTGTAGCAATGTAAGTGTCTCATACTACTCGATCCAGGAGTCATTGGTCTAAACTCCAAGAAAATATGGCTAATCAAACAAACAAACAAAATTACCCATTCTGTAGATTAAACTTATTGGTTGGAATGTCTGCACATTACTAGTATGTTACCAACTAATAAAAATCAATTAAAGCAACCAAATTTTAAGCTGGGAAACAAGATAACATGGTTATATATGGATACCAGTAATTTAAAGTACGTCCAATGTCTCTTCCCTTCCTGACTATTAAAAATTTTAAAATAGTACTTTTTACACATTGTTTTTTTTTTCCAAAAGACATTGTGGATTTTAAATGTAGGCGTTTTTAGGCATAATGACAAGAAAGTTTTTATTCTGTTTAATTTATGTCTTGATGTGTTAAAGATTATGTTAGCAATCTTGCAAAGAATGAGGGCACATTGGACTGTTTATTACACTAGTCCTTAATGTTTTATAATAATGTTTTCTTTTTTGTTGGTTGAACAAATTTGGAGTCTTTGAGTAAATTTTGATTGGTTGGTTCATTAAGTTAATTGTCTAATGATTCAACTACTAGCTAAAATCATCAATTGGAGTGTACATCAAATTATCTTATAGATTTTAATTGGTTAGGATTATTAAGTTGAGTGTTCAAAACTAACAACTACAAATTAATACAGAAGTCTTGCATAGCAGTAGCCGGAGCCATTCAAACTCACGACATTTTGTGATTTCATTGTCCTTGTTCTATAAATCAAGTCAGGGATCTAAAGGGATAATACAATAGCAGATAAATTGATAAACTACCCCTTCTGTAGATTAAAATTAGTGGTTGAAACGTTTGGTCACTCAACTTAAGGAACCAACTAATCAAAATTCAATTAAAGTCCCCAAAGTTGATAAGGTAACGAATAAGAAACTTTATTATGATACTTTGGGCACTAGTGTAATAAACAGACCAATGTCCCCTCCCTCCCTGAAATAAAGTGCAGTTTTGAAGAAGCCTTTCTAGAATTTCTAGCAGTCAATTTATTATCCACCTATTGTTTTCAAATTTAGGGAGCAAAGCTACTCAATTCCTAAACCTTAAATTGATTAATAGGACAGAGTATATTGGAGTTTAAATCACATTTAATGGTTGAAAACTATGGGTACTTTTGTTAAAACTTGATTGGGCTGTACAATCCAGGAGTGTCCAAACTTTTCCACCAACAAGTTTAATATTCTGAAGGATTGTTTATTACGCTAGTCCATTAAGTTTTCTCATTTGTTGTCTTAACAATTTTGGGAACTTTTATTGAATTGTGATTGGTTGGTTCATTAAGATAAGTGTCAGAAAGTTTCAACCTCTAATTGCATTCTACAGAAAGAGTAATTTTGTGTATCATCATTAGGGATGTACATTAATTTGTAGGCCAATGTCTTATCCCTTTAGATCCCTGCTTAAACTTCTGCTATTCGACAATCTTGCCATATAAGAAGATTTCTTTGTGTGGGCTATCATAAATCATCAATTGTAGTATAATTGTCTTGTGAATCGTCAATTAATAAATTATTTGAAAGAAAACTAAATCTGTGAATGTTATCATCCTTGTTATAAAAAGCAGCAATTATCTGTTGTAATGATTTCAATTAATTTTATTCTTTTTATATCTTAACATTTAGCCATCCGCCCACACGGAATAGAAAAAAATGTGTATTTTTACGTTTATGTTAATTAATAAAACAAAAATTTCAATATATTAGTGAATAGTTACCTTTTTTGAACAAATACCATCCCGTGTCCTTAGCGAAGCTTCTCTAAAGTGCGAAGTCAAATGAATCAATATGGTTAGAAAGATCTTTAAAGACCAACAACAAAAAAAATAGCGGCTGTAAATGGGAAGGGTTGGTTGGGATTGGGGTGAAAAATAGCCTAAAACCAACATAAACTTAAATTTAACATAAAATAGCCTAAAATAATCCGGGAACCTATAATAATTACTTTAAAATGAAGAACTGATGGAGTGGTTAGCGAGGAATAACCGTACAAACAAACAAAAAACTTCTTACTTCATAATAATTTAAATAATTTTATTCTATGTTTCATAAATTTTGTAGCATTTATTCAAGAGAATTGTAGAGTAGACATCAAGAGCCACTCTGTTGGTCATAATTATGGATACAAATTTATGATTTGTAAATCCCATAAGGGGCCTAAAATGGTGAAATATTTTAGCAATGGGTTTTACACTTTGAAATGACCAACACTATGCAATAATTTGCTAATTACTTTTATTGCAGCACTATCCTTTATTCTTGAAGTATTTTTAAATTGAGCTAGAAAGTGGGACAGATAATAGATAAAATTGAAAATAAGATTATTCTGTATTATAGAAATAATCAAGATACCCCCCAGACAGCTTCAGAAAATAGTTAAAAGCAATATGAGGATGTAAAGTCTGTAAGTTTTTTTTACATGTTTGATCATGTAATAGGTGATAACTCTGTAAAAAATGCTTACAAAACAGATCTTTTTTGACTTAATATTCTAAAAGAGCTCATTCACAAGCCCAAGTAATCAGTTTATAAATATCTTTCTAGTTGATGGAAAATAATTGAAAGTACTAAAAATATGCAATTTTGAGTGTAAGTTTTTATATGTAACGTTATTATAAAATCATTGGATAAATCTTTTTTTTATACTTTTCTCTCATTTTTAAAGTTTGATTCTGTTCAATTAACTTTTTAAAATTATATATTAATTTATATCTGTAAAAAATCCTATTGCAAGTATTTGGTCATAGATTTTAATCCTACTAAGATAATTACGCTGTAGATAAAATCAAAATATTTTTTTTTCATTCATACTTTGTAAATTACATTATCCTTTCAGTATAAGAAATAATAAATATAAGTTTTTTATTCATTTAAAATTTAAAAGAAAGGAAATGTACATAGAAACTATATAACATTGAACGCACTTGTTACTAAAATTACTATAGACTATTTTCCAGTATGGTTTCGAAACCGATGAAAATCCACCGGATTACAACCGGTTCTCAGCCACACTGAAAAATTATATTACACACAATTTTCAACGAATATTAAAAGAAATATAATTATATCAATATCAGTTTTGTTAGCCTTGGCCTTAGGCCTCTTGGGGCTATAAAAACTGGTTTTAATCTTATAATTTATCATTTTTTTATCCGCGGAAAGCTGACTATAATACGATACGATAAATAACTATTATTTAGCTTCCTGTATTTTATGTTCAAGTGATGCTAAGCTTCTCTTTTATTCGCGTTGATGCCTTCTAATTACTTTGCTATCAGTCAAAATTATAGTTTTAAGAGACATTTTACGAACTTTTGTGCTGTTTTTAAGCAAAGGATTTTGGCCCACCAAGAATTTCCGAATTTGGTTGTGTTATGAAAATTTTGAATGAATTAAAAGAATGAAAAATAACTTTTATTAAAATGAAATTGTTTGAAATAATAATGGCCTTAGTCCAAAGGAGCTTACAAGCCCCCCACCCCTTCCTCCCCTCAACATTTATCTCGGAAACTATAAGAGATATCAAGTCAGACTTATCAGCAAAGTTGTTTATTTATCAAATTCAGGAAGATTAAAATTAATTTTGTAACTGTATCTGTCACGTGATAAAAACACTTTAGGAAAGGTGGGGGGGGGGGGGGGTGGGATTTGGCCCCCACCATTCGAAAAAGGTTAAATATCATAATAAGCATAGAAAACTTAAGTTTAATGTTATTGAAAATGATTTTATTGAACTAAAGGATTTACGAAATTTTGACTAAGTTAAGTTACTGTTTTTAAAACTAAAATATCAAAATATATTTTGGATATAATTGTACTTGTTTTAATTGCTATTTAAAAAGTAAGTAAATTACCAAAAACAAGTGTTTGGTTGCGTAATCACATGAAAAGCAAAAAAATGAATCAAAACCTGCAAAAGAATAATTCAAAGAGTTATGTTATTCGCCCCTAGCCAATAAAGATTCAAACCAGACAAGCAGCATTTGAGATAAACTACTGCTTATTACAGTATGATTCTTGTTTTGCTTAAATTCATAAATAAATTTATTATTTCTTGATTTACAAAAAATCAATATCTTTGAACCAGTTATATCTAGCACATTTTTATTACTTTTTTTCTGTGTGGTTGGTTACCATTAATATTAAAGGGCCATCTCCCTCGAACTTTAAATTAAATACTTTTTATCAAGCAAAAATCTGGTGTAACGCTTATGAGACATACAGGGTAAATCATAAAAAAAACTATAAGATTTTATGTACATCTATTTAACCAATCTATCCACTATCTATGTATCTTTCTATGTATCTACGCATGTTTCTATCTATCTGTCTGTCTATCTATGTATCTATTTAAATATCTGTCTATCTATCTATCTATCTATCTATCTATCTATCTATCTATCTATCTATCTATCTGATTATCTATCTATCTATCTATTTCTATTTAGTTGGAAGATTCAAGTGCTGTAGTGAGCTCCACACAAGATGAACCTGACCCAGGAAACTAGCCTTATAAATATTTTCAAAATAAGTAAAAAGATTAAAACCAGTTTTTTTAAGCCCCGAATGTTATTACGGACTAACAAATATTGATTTTATGATTTTTATTTTGATATCAGCAGAAAAATGTCTGCAATACAATGCTATACATGATTTTTCAGTATGGCTAAGAACATGCTCTAATCCAGCGGATATAAATCGGTTCCAAAGCCATACTGGAAAGGTTTTTATTTGTATATATGGTTTATCTATTTCCCATTATCCAAAATTCACAAATGACCGCAATTTTTAAAAAATGAATTGATTTTTACTCTTTAAATTAAATTTAGATAAAAACAAATAAAGGTTAAATTAATTGTTATATAAAAGCATTTAATTTATAAAAAATTAATTAAGATGATAATCTGAAAATCTATAAGAGTTTAACTATAAACTAGAAGCAAATTATAGTCTATATAAAAATTACGTCATACAATACAAATTGCCATTAATAGGCCAGTATACATTTTACCATTGGTAAATTAAAATGTATACTGACCTCTCATTGGACATTTGTAGTGTATGAAGTCTTTTTTTATAGGCACTATAAGCTGCTTCTATAAACCATAAGTATGGCTTGCTAATTTAGAATCCCATGGAGGGGGACAAGGGTCTGTAGGAGACAGGTATACTCCGGGTGGTACTCCTGAGGATGGTATCAGAGGGGCAAAGCAGGTAGATACATAGATAGAGAGATAGATAGATAAATATATAGACATATATATAGATAGATAAGACAAGTGCTCCAGGATGCAGGTATACTCCGGGAGGTACTCCTGAGAGGGTGTCAGAGGGACAAAGCAGGTAGATACATAGATAGATATATATATAGAATATAGATAGATAGATAAGACAAGTGCTCCAGGAGGCAGGTATACTCCGGGAGGTACTCCAGAGGATGGTATCAGAGGGGCAAAGCAGGTAGATACAAAGATAGGTTTATAGATATACGTATAGATAGATAAGACAAGTGCTCCAGGAGGCAGTTATACTCCGGGAGGTACTCCTGAAGATTTTATAAGAGGGACAAAACAGGTAGATACATAGATAGATAGATATATATAATATTGATAGTTAGATAAGATAAGTGCTCCAGGAGACAGCTATACTCCGGGAGGTACTCCAGAGGATGGTATCAGAGGGGCAAAGCAGGTAGGTAGATAGATAGAGAGATAGATAGATAGATATATAGACATATAGATTGATAGATAAGACAAGTGCTCCAGGATGCAAGTATACTCCGGGAGGTACTCCAGAGGATGGTATCAGAGGGACAAAGCAGGTAGATACATAGATAGAGAGATAGATAGATAGATATATAGACATATAGATTGATAGATAAGACAAGTGCTCCAGGATGCAAGTATACTCCGGGAGGTACTCCTGAGGATGGTAACAGAGGGACAAAGCAGGTAGATACAAAGATAGATATATAAATATATAGACATATTGTATATAGATAGATAAGACAAGTGCTCCAGGAGGCAGGTATACTCCGGGAGGTACTCCTGAGGATGGTGTCAGAGGAGCAAAGCAGGTAGATAAATAGATAGATATATATATACATAGAATATAGATAGATAGATAAGACAAGTGCTCCAGGAGGCTAGTATACTCCGGGACGTACTCCAGAGGATGGTATCAGAGGGACAAAGCAGGTAGATACATAGATATATATATATATATATAATATTGATAGTTAGATAAGATAAGTGCTCCAGAAGACAGCTATACTCCGGGAGGTACTCCTGAGGATGGTATCAGAGGGGCAAAGCAGGTAGATACATAGATAGATAGATAAATATATAGACATATAGTATATAGATAGATAAGACAAGTGCTCCAGGATGCAGGTATACTCCGGGTGGTACTCCAGAGGATGGTATCAGAGTGACAAAGCAGGTAGATACATAGATAGCTAAATATAGACAGGGGTTTCAGGACAAACGCAGAAGTGACAAACGTCGGAATGGACAAATGCAGTATTAAAGTATTTCTATACTGGTTAGGTGAGGTTAAGATATATAAATAATTTCCCCGCAGGGCTTGGGCATTTAAAAAACTTTTAAGATGGTTTGAAATAGGTTAGGTTAGGTAAAGTGTCCACTCCGACGTTTGCAACTAAATAAAATAAGTAAAATAAATATATTTATATATATATTTTCAGGATCACTTTGGAAACCTAATTGGAATAATTTCTGATCTACAGGAATATTTTCAAACTATATTTTATTATATGCTATTTCTCATATAAAAGTAATAGGATGTCAATATGTTTGTCTGAGTGTTTGTATCAACAGATCTTGCTAATGGCTAGTTTATATTGAGGTTGTTAAATCGCGTCTAATATTGTTTACTTAAATTTTGTCAGTCCTAAATTGTTGGGAAGGGGTTAGAGGTTTTATTACTCACCTCCAATTCCCCCATCTTCGTAATACCTCCATATGAGGTAAGGGGGGGGGGGGGAGGTATACCTACCCCCTTTGAACGCGCCTATGTACTTTCGAATCTCTTCGGATTTTTTCTTCTTGTTGAAAAGAATTATGATATTCCAATATATTATTTTTTATTTCCATAATTCTAATAATATAAGTTTTGTATATAGATAATAGAGTTTAACAGTAGAGGGGGAATGAGAATTACACAATTTGGTTCAATCAGTATTTGGGTAAAAAATAGAGGGGGAAGGGGTTAAATAACTAAATTTCCCCTTCCCGAGGACCCTGTGCGGACTTTCAGTTGGGTTAAATAAACCTAAGATATTTGCAGCTTAGCAGAGAAGGCAAACTTTTTGTCTTATATTTGTGTCTGCCATAAAAAGGGTCATTGCCTTTAGCATCTAGGAAAGCTTAATCAGTATATATCTATACTTATAGATCTATTATGAAATATTGTACAAGTTGTTATAAAAATTCTGATAATAAATTTTGTATAAAAAGTAAATAACAATAATAAAACAAGGATGACAACATCCATAAAAGCAAAGATATGGTTAAAGCTAAACATCAAATAGTAGAATTACTTTGGATTACTACAAAATACTTCGGGTATTGCCTTCTAAAGGGCGTTTCGTAGTATTTTTACAGTAGCTTTTGATTAATAAATGGTTGGGTAAAAGTTAATGATTGTCCTATAGGGTTAGAGTCCCCTGCAGTGGCTAGAAATAGGACAAAAGTTACTGTGAAAATACGATGAAACCGCCAGTACCCAATACTTCTTAGCCTTAAATTATTCACATTGAATTTAAGAAATCTATCTTATGTAGCAGGCGAGTAAATTCTCGGATGGGCGGATAGATAAACTGGATAATAATATAAAAAGTTGATTAAAGTCCCTCCACAGATTATGACGTCATAACATAAAATAGCCAATGAGAGGCCAGCATAAATTTTAACATTGGTAAATTACAGTGTATATTGGCCTCTCATTGGCTATCGTATTACGTCATAATCTGTGGAGGGACTTTAATCATCTTTATGATATAGAGTAGCTTTGCTGCTAATATGGATTTTGTTTACGTTTTATACAATAACAATTTCTATTTGTAATTTATTTAATTAGGTATTCCTAGAATGAAGGTACTAAACATCAGGGTTGGAGGGGACATTGAAAAGTCCCCAAAGTTTTACATTAACGTTTTCAATAACTTTTGGGACTTTTATTGAATTTTGATTGGTTGTTTCATTAAGATGAGTGTGCAAACGTTCCAACCACTAATTGTAATGTACAAAAGGGCTAATTTTGTGTATTATCATTGGAGATGTCTATTGATTTATTGTCCATTGTCTTATCCCTTAAGATCCCTGACTAAACAAACATAATGATTTAGATGTTTGGTATGTATCTAACTAATAAGAATTTTCTTTTAAAAATAAATTATCAATTTGGTTAATTGTCTATTTATTTATACAATCCATCTACTTTAATAATTAACATTTTTAATTAAAGATGGTTTGGTTCAAAGTACAATGAGATATATTAAACTGAAGAATTCAGCCTGCAGCAATTTAACAAAAATAAATAAATTAATATAATAGTAATATTTATGAAATATTCAAAAAAGTAAGATTAATGAATTAAATCTTTTTATAATTATTTTTTTTGAAACATTGTTTTATATCATTATCCTATTCATCTGATTTTTGGACAATAAGGTACAATTATATGATCGAAGCATCTCTAAAATAAAGTTCTAAATATGTAGGTATGTCTTTACAAAGTATCCTTTATTTAAGGTTCTATGTCCTAGAGTCTGGTTGTAAAGTTTTGCTTTAAAATATGTTGTCATCCTTGTTAACTACTGTAACTTTACTATATATATTTTTCAAGGTATTAAAATAAAGAGTTTGAACAGAAAATCTATATTTTTTCGTTTTTGAATGATTTGATTAAGAAACCGCAAAAATAGCTAATAATTGCCAAAAACATAGCCAACCTTTTCTTTAGAAGCCGTGCCGGACAAAGAGGTAGGTTGATTCATTTAGTTGAGCATTCAAACGTTTCAACCACTAAATGTAATCTACACAAAGGATAATTTTGTGGATAATCATTTGTGCCAATGTCTTATCCCTTTAGATCCCTGCGGAATGAAACCTTTTCACTTAACTACATCAGTAACACGCCATTCAATTTTAGAAATTTTTGAGCAGAAATATAGTTTGAAATTAAACCGCTAGGAGTCGCCCTGTTTAGAAAGTGACATTTCCTATCTCATAAGTACTCATGAATACAACCCAGGTAATTTCTTTATATACAACAAGATGTTTGAGGCCTCTAGAGACACTTGAGGGGTTAATAAGTTGCCACCTCTCTTTCAATATTAGATTTTTCAAAGAAAATTTTTTTTTTATCTGGGGTTGATTTTCTTTTGTAGGGGCTGTTTCTTTTATTGTAGTAATGCCATCCCCCCTATATATTATATACTATAAAGGAGAACTATATCGGTTCAGCGTTTAGCGAGAAAATTTTGTGCACACAGGCAGACAGACACAATATAAGGGTAATATCATCTGAATAATGTATAAGCTAAGCTTCTCTATAATAAATCCTTTTAAAGTTATTTTTTAAGTTGTTGCGAAAAAATAGATGATCATATTATTTTGAACTTCACTTTGAATTTCACTTCAAAATATAATAACCTCTAGTAAATCTTGTACATTTTGACATTATTTTAATAATCCAAATTATTATGACTTAATTATATAAAATATACAAATGTTTTGTTTTAGGAATTAAGACTGAATCAGAACAGTATGATGCTATGAGCATCAATCCACAACAGGTAGATAGACAAGTAGATAGACAGGTAGATAGACAGGTAGATAGACAGGTAGATAGACAGGAAGATAGACTGATAGATAAGCAGTTAGATGGACCGGTAAATAGACAGTTAGATAGACAGGTAGATAGACAGGTAGATAGACAGGAAGTTAGACTGGAAGATAGACAGGAAGATAGACAGGAAGATAGACATATAGATAGACAGGTAAATAGACAGGTAGATAGACAGATAGATAGACAGGTAGATAGACAGGTAGATAGACAGGTAGATAGAGAGGTAGATAGACAGGTAGATAGACAGGTAGATAGACAGGTAGATAGACATTTAGATAGACATTTAGATAGACAAGTAAATAGACAGTTAGATATACAGATAGATAGACAGGTTGATAGACAGGTAAATAGATAGGTAGATAGACAGATAGATAGACAGGTAGATAGACAGGTAGATAGACAGGAAGATAGACTGGAAGTTAGACATATAGATAGACAGGTAGATAGACAGTTAGATGGACCGGTAAATAGACAGTTAGATAGACAGGTAGATAGGCAGGTAGATAGACAGGAAGTTAGACTGGAAGATAGACAGGAAGATAGACATATAGATAGACAGGTAAATAGACAGGTAGATAGACAGATAGATAGACAGGTAGATAGACAGGTAGATAGACAAGTAGATAGACAGTTATATGGACAGGTAGATAGACAGGTATATAGACAGGAAGATAGACAGGTATATAGACAATTAGATAGACAAGTAGATAGACATTTAGATAGACAGGTAGATAGATAGTTAGATAGACAGATAGATAGACAGGTAAATAGAAAGTTTGACTGAAAGATAGAAAGGATATACAGCAGATATATATTTGAGTTTACTATGTATCTGTAGATTTAAGTTCGAAAGCCAATTACCCATTCTAATGGTAAAATCATGATTTATAAACAAAAGAAAAAAATATATTTATGTACTTTAACCAAATCTTTAACCAATAGTTTAGATAATAATAATTAAAAAAACTTTTTTTTTTACATAGCCAATTTCCACTATAACTAATAAAAAGTTAATCCTACGTGCATTTACACTGACTGAGCGTTGTTATTGTAACTTTTAAATTTGACTCAGTGATTAGGGTGGATTTATCTTTTTTTCTATTTCTTAGACTGAACTTGAATATTTGACTCATCCAGAACTACAATCATCAAATTATAATAGACAGGTACATTAAATTGATTTATTCTTATAGAAAAATAACAGAATCTGTGTCCGCCTATGTGTGTCTGTGTGTGTGTGTGTGCATACATGTGAGTGTGTCTCTACTAAAGGATGTATCAAACCTCTGAACCGATAAGGTTCTCATTAACAGCGTAGCTTCTCCCGATAGAAATGACCCCTAGAAAAAACTTTTTCTTTTGAACTACAATTGAGGGATCGACTCCCCCCTCCACAAGGGCCCCTAGCCCCTAGTAACTTTATAAAAGAATAGCTAAATACGGAACCTTACAAAATAAGTTTCTAGGACCACCCCTTTTTGATTTTAGTTAAAACCTTCCTATGGCCTTTGCGAAGCTACATTGTAATAAGAAGCACCATCGAGATCCTTCGGTACTGACAGAAAGACACACATGCAGACATCCTATTACTTTTATCATACACTTTTATCATTAAAATATCGTAAAAATCTTATCATAATGATGGACAATGTACATTAAAGAGTTTCTGCTCATTAGTCGAAAGAATCTTTAACAGAAACGAACACAGTAAAAGTGTCGGACTGATTATGACGTAAAAAATTTACCAATGAGAGGCCATTATTGACCAATGGTAAAATTTATAGTGGCCCTCATTGGCTAACTTTTTTTTACGTCATAATAAGTCCGACACTTTAGGAAAATATTTTCTAATATAAGGACAGACAGAATTTTAAAATTAAAGAATATCTTTGCTTTAAAAAAATGTGTACAATATGAATTTAACAATTATATAAATATATCTCTTTTAATAAATGAATGTGGGTGTTGAGGATTAAAAGGTCTCATTTGAAATATAAGATTTTTAATATCTAACATTAGAAAGACATTCTTTGACTTGGATTTTTCTGTTTGTAAGAATTCCAACTTTGTAGAGAGAGCGGGGACATTGGGCTGATTATTACACTAGTCCCAAAAGTTTTAAAATACATTTTTTAATTCAAACAACCTCTAGAAAATATTAACAATGATTTTTTTTCAAAAAAGGGTTCCTTTTAACATATTAATATCTTTTGGTAATTTTCGAAATGTATAATTATTTATTAAAGTAGGTAAATTGACATTTATTTAATTTCCTAATGTCACATGTCGGGAGGGAAGGGATAATGGTCTGTTTATTACACTAGTGCCCACAGTTTTATGAAAATGTTTTCTTATCATTTGTCATAACAACTTTTGGGACTGTCACTGAAATATAATTGGTTGATTGATTAATTAAGAGTCCAAACGTTTCAACCATTATTTATAATCTACAGAATAGGTAATCCTATATCAACATAGGGGGTGTGCATCAATTTATCTGCTGTTCTCTTATCCCTTATGTATTGTCACGCGTTATTTTTGTAAGCGAAGTGAAACTTTCACTCAAACTATTTTTAGACCAACGAAACCCTTAATTTTTATTTAAAACCAACATTTTTCTAGCTACTCTAACCATTCGAGCCTTTTCCCTATGGGTTCCAATAATCCCGTTGAGCTCTTCTAATCTTACATAAAATTAGCATGAAAATACACATTTTCTTCAAAAGTTTTCTGTGGTCCATAAACAACATGAGGAAAATCGCCTGCTCTCATTTATATTTTGTCTTTCCATTTACGTGACATTGTATGAATATTACCGTTACAATTAGGTATACTTTAATCGTCTATATTGATAAATATTTGTATGGTGTTTCATCTTTGATCAATCCTATTATATAAAGTAGTAATTTTTTTTGTCTGTAGCGAAGGATCTCGCTTACTAATGAACTGATATGGTTCTCCTTTACAATGTAGGTCCTGGGAAGATTTTTTAGCTATTTATTAATCACAAAAAATAAATTTACGCAGAGACTTGAACGCAACATAGAAAGGGTACGTATTATTTAAAAGAACAAACATTCAAAGTGCCACTAGAGGCCTCTAGGGGCGTAGCCGCTAGTATAAATATAAAGTTATAGAATGATTGTGTACTTGAGTATTAAATTTACTGTTTTCAACACGCGTTTCCTCTAACTACGCAAATTTAAAAAAAAACTAACACAATCTTTTATTTTTTCAGCACTCAACTGAAACTGGATATAGGTACAGGTTAGTAGATATATAGATACATAGATAGAAATTTAGAATGATAGATAGATATATAGATAGATAGATAACGAATACATTCTTTAAAAATCTAAATATAATCATGTATTTAATATATTACTTCTTTTTATACAGTTAATTTTTAATGTATTTTTGCATAAAATTACGTTCATTTTCTTACAAAATTGCTAAAAATGCATAAATCTTTAATTTAAAGGTACAGTCATTATTTTAATATAACAATAAGTAAATTTATTTTATTTGTTATCCTTTAAATAAAGTAACAGGATATGTCAATGAGTTACTGTCTGTCTGTCAATGTGTACCGAAGGGTCTCGCAAACCGATTAACCAATATGGTTCTGATTTATAGTGATGCTTCTTATAGGTGATGAGAAGGTTTACAATTATTCTTAAAAATAAGATTTAAAGTAAAGGGTCGACTTTCCCCAATCCAAATTTCTTTAAGTGTCCCTAAAGGCCTCTGAGAGCGTAGTGTCTGGTAATTAACTATATTATATTATCTCTTTATGCCATTGTTTTTGTCTGTTTATCTGTAAATTTATTATAATAAATAGATGTTAAAAAAAGATATGAGAGAAATGAGAATCATTGGTCTACAAATTATACTTTAGTTGCCAAAATTCATGAAAGAAGTTCCCTCATTCGAATATAACTTTAAACAATTCAATGCTTTTATTAATTATTTGTTGGTTAGATCAAATTAGCAGTGTCCAAACTTTTCAACCATAACTTATTCTACAGAAGGAGTTGTATTTAAATGATTTTATTGTCCATTATCGAAGGGTACATCAAACCCCTATGGATATATGGTCACGAGTACAAATCCAACCCCCCCCCCCCTCAAAAATGTATGTTTTCTATATTTTTAATGCAAAATTGAATGTGGGAGTGTTACCTCCAATGCCCACCACCTTCGTTGGGCGAAACCTCCAGAGGCTACTGGCAAAGTTTATTTTAAAGTGGAGCCTCTTTTGAATTTCAGAGTTGAAAATATCATGTCCTAGGGTTAGTTGGGAGAAGGCGACATTCAGCTGTTTATTACATTATTTCCCAAATTTTTGTAATTTTGTTTTCTTATTTGTTGGTGTAACAACGTTGGGAACTCTTCTTATATTTTGATTGGTTGTTTTGGTATATTAGGTATACAAACTTTTTAACCCCTAATTGTAATCTACAGAAGGAGTAATTTTGTGTATCATTATTGGGGATGTACATCAATTTGTCGGTCTTTGTCTTATCCCTTTATATCTCTGAGGATTTGTGTATCTTAAAGGAAATCAAGGAAAATCTTAATTTTATCAAATTTAAATCTTCTTTGATGAGTAAAATTTAATTTTTTCATCATTCTGCATCAATTATTTATATCATGAATATTTATACGCAAAAATCATTTTTTTTACAGTTTTTGTCAAATAAATTGAGTAGGAAAATTGATAGTTTATATTTTAATTTTTTTTATGAATAATATAAAATGTGGGATTGAGTAATATTAAATATTTAGTTTTATAACAGTTGTTCTTTTAAAGAAAATTAGTATCATTTGGTTCAAAGATCAGTTTATAATATCAATAATGAATTTGTTCATTATTACGGAGTATTAATATTACAATGAAATAACGGAGGGGAAGGGGTTAATTAATTGTCTTTATCCCGTGGCCCCCTGGTCGACTTTGAATTGTGTTTTTGAAAATCAACCAATAGAAGGAAATATTAACACAGCCAAGTCGCTACAAAAGCGCAGAAAGTAATTTGCTAGCAGAAAAAAAGGCTCCCAACATGGTGGTCCAGGTATTTGTATGGTTATACATCTATATTTATAGAATTATTGTATGTCTAAATAATAATATTTTAATGATAACTCATGCCTTGAACTAATTATCAAAATAACAATTAGTGATAATAATCAGATGAAGCCCAATCTGTACCCCTTTTGATTCCTGTGACGTCATAAAATGAGGGAGATGAGAGGAGAAGTGGGAAAGAGAACCCCTAAAAAAGAGATGGATAATCCCTCATTTGTTATGACGTCACATGCTGATATTTTGAGCGACTTTCTTCGTCTTCACAAGACAATGGCTGATAAATTAATATTTATCCACAATGATGATACACAAAATCAAAATTACCTCTTCTGTAAATTACATTAGTGGTTGGAAAGTTTGGACACTTAGCTTAATGAATCAACCAATCAAAATTTGATAAAAGTCCCTAAAGTTGTTAAACTAACAAATAAGAAAACGTTGTTATACAAATTTGGGGACTAATGTATAAAAGTAAAAGTTTTATAAAATTTGTTAGGGAACAAAAATCTTTAAAAGACACATCTTGATTATATTTTTAAAATTGAAGTATTCATGAAAAATATCAGAAAATTTTATTTGCTAGATATAAGTTTCAAGTTAAAATATTTGGTTTTTTATTCCAATTTCATTTTGGTTATTACGTTTCGCAAAAAATAAGAAATGTGCAATTTGGTTTTACTTTAAAAAAATGTAATGAAAACAGTAAAAGTGTCTGACTATGACGTCAGAAAAAATTAACAATTAACCAATGAGAGGCCGCTATATATTTTTCCATTGTGAATACTGGCTTCTCATTGGTTAATTGATAATTTTTTCTGACGTCATAGTCTTTTACTGTTTTCAAATGTAATGATTTTTCCAGTATGGCTCCGAAACCAATTTCTAGATGAACTGAATTTAGTTTCCGAAAGTGTGCGTAGCTTCCGCGTCCTATCTCAATATTTGCTACTAGCTAAAAAAGCTTCAAACTTCAAAAAAAAATCTAAATTTGAAAAATTAAAATTTTTGAATGTATAATGTATAAATCGTTAATACATTAAATCGCTTTTCCATTCGACCGGAGTCGCTGAAAATAGGGTCTGCAATAATTGGGTTATCTGCTGTACACTTTAGGAAACTAGGGCTCGAATAGGAAATTTATTTCAGCTGATCAATTTCTATCCTATAGATTATAACCGGTTCTGAGCTTTACTGAAAAATCATGTATGGTACTGTATTATAGAACATTTTCTACTGATAACAAAAAATAAAAATCATTAATGTCAGTTTTGATAGCCCGGGTCTATCTAAGATGTTACCTATTACTGTTTTAGTTAGGAAAGAAGGGGACATCAGAGTAAAAAATTTTACTTGTTCCAAGAGTTTCATAAAACTGCTCTATAATTCGTTGCAGGGAGGGAGGGGACACTGCTATTTTCACTGGTACCAACCCAAATTATGTTCAATAAAATTTTCTGTTTTGTAGATAAAAATTATTAGTTGAAAAGTTTAAACACAACAAGTTGGGAACAGACAGTAAAAAATTCTAGAAAAATACAAGAAAAATGTTAGGTTGTTCAAACCAACAGTGTCTAAACTTTTCAACAAAAAAATCTATATACATAAAGGATTTTTTTCGTATTTAGGAGACTAGAATAAACTTGGTCTTGTGGTCAGAGGGAGATGGGACATTGGGCTGTTTATTACACTAGTCCAAAATAGTCTTCTTATAACGTTTCCTTATTTGTTGGCTTAACAACATTGGAACTTTTAATGAATTTTGATTGGCTGGTTCATGTAGTTGAGTGTACTAACGTTGTAACAACTAATTGTAATCTACAGAAAGGAAAATTATGTAAATTATTATTGCAGATGTACATCCCTTTATCGGCCATTGTATTATCCCTTTATATTCCTGATGTTTAACACAAGATGGTGAAATAAATAGGAAAATAGTTGCTTCGTCTAGGAGCTTTAAATAAGAAACAGACAGAGAGGCACACATTGTATTACTTAAGTTGATAATTATTTGACTAATAATGTAAATAGCTGATAGCAAAAGATGTACTATTCTTAAGATAATCAGGGATAAGACAATGGCCGATAGGTTGATGTACATCCCCAATGTCGAAACACAATATTATCCATTCTGTTGAACCGTTTGGACACTAAACTTAATAAATCAATTAATCAAAATTCAATAAAAGTCCCTAAAGTTGTTCACGCCAGGCTACAATGAATCAAGATAAAAGTAAGTGCCGAGCTCTGGGACCTATGTATGGTGAAATTAGACATAAAACCATAATGATTCCAGTTAAAACCAAAATATTTCAGCGGGATCTTTTTGATAAAATTAGATTTGAAAATTTTAAGTTCAATTTTCACCCCCTAGGAGTTGCCGCATAATCATGACAAGAAAAGCAAAGATTATTTATTTAAAATTTTGAACAAGTTTGCTTTTATAAAGTTCTTCATAAAACCACTCCTTAAGGGAGTTAATTAATGGCCATTTTTATCAGTTGCTTTGCTAAGGTCACGGAAATTCAGCCTTAAATAAATCATATATAGAGAGGTTTTATAAAAGACTTCATGAAAGCAAAGTTGTTTAAAATTTTAAATAAATAATTTTTGCTTTTCTTGTCATGATTATACGGCAACTCCTAGGGGGTGAAAATTGAACCTGAAATTTTCAAATCTAATTTTCTCAAAAAGATCCCGCTGAAATATTTTGGTTTTACCTGGAATCATCATGGTTTTATGTCTAATTTCATCATACATAGGTCCCAGAGCTCGGCACTTACTTTTGTCTTGATTCAATTGTAGCCTGGCGTGTGTTAAGTTAGCGAATAAGAAAACGTAATTATACAACTTTGGGGACTAGTGTAATAAACAGCCCAATATCCCTCCCTGGAGTTAATACTAAGAAGGAACGTACTAATTAAACAAAGTCATTATTTTATTTTCTCAGGGAGGGAGGGGAAATTGGGCTGTTTTTATTTATAATAATAGTTTTTTTTAGTAATTTTCATAATAACTTTGTGGACTTTTATCGAGTTTTGATTAATTGTTTAATTAAGGTGATAGTCAAATAATTGTGGTTTACAGAAAGGGTATTTTAGTGTATCATCATTCAATTCAATTAATTAACCATTGTCATATCCCTCTAGATCCATGAAGCCTAAGATGGAACGTACTATATAAACAAACCCATTACTCATTATTTTTTTCTAAGCATCATTTTATTTTCAACTTATTTTCCTCATTTTTAGTATGCACAAGTAAATCAAGTTTATGGCAGGGATCTAAAAGGATAAGACAATGACCGATAAATTGATTAACATTCCCAATGATGATGCACAAAATTACCCCTTCTGTAGATAAAAATTAATGATTGAAATGTTTAAACACATAAAGCTATGAACCAACGAATCATAATTCAATAAAAGTCCCCAAAGCAGTTAAACTAATGAATAAGAAATCGTTATTAAAAGACTTTGGGGACCAATGTAATAAACAGCCCAATGTTCGCTCCCACTCTGCAGATAATTAATTAGCACGTGAATGTACAAGTTTAAACGTACAATAAAAAAACGACTTAGGCTTCTGAAATCACCTTTTTTTTACATTTCAATAATCAATTAAACATTTTATAAACAACTAGCGGCTACGCCCCTAGAGGCCTCTAGTAGTACTCTAAATGTTTGTTTGTTTTTAAATAATATGTAACATTTATATGTTGCATTCATGTCTCTACGTACACATCCTGTTTCTTTATTATAACATATAACATATAAGGATATTTGTAAAACAGTAAAATAAAACCCATTTTTTTCTTTCTAAATGTTTGATTAGTTAAACTCCATATAAATTGTACTTTTTGTATTCTATTTAAGTTTTAGATTTCGCATAAAAAAATCTTTAAAAAAAACTGATTGAACTGTTTAAAATTATTTGAAGAAAAACTGTTGTTAATATATAAAGTTCATCGAACATCAAGTATTTTACTTAGGTTGTTTATTCATAACATTCACATTTTACTTATATGCTGTTATCCAAGAAGAACGCCAAATATCTTTTTTTAGAGGAATAAAATTATGAGTTTCAGAGGTTTAAGGTTTTTTTTCCTTTTTTTGAGGGGGTAAAAGGAGGGGTTTCAAGGTTTAAGGGGGGTAATAAATATTCCTGTACCCCCCAAATTAAAAATAAAAAAAGTCTCGCTTTGTTTACATTTAAAAGATACAATATATAAGCAATGTCGTAATTAGTGATTTATCTTAGCTTTTATCTTAGCTTTCTTTCATAAACAAAATGGCTTTACTCTTCTTTTGATTGTTATTGCTGCTCTGCTTATGTACATAAGCGTCTTTGTTATTTACTAATTTTTGTTTTTGTCGCCATTGTATTATGTACACATTAACTATAATATTTGAGTATTTATTTTTGCGCTGATTTTCCTTGTACTAAGATCGCACACACACTGTACACAGAAATCCTATTGCGCCATCCGTCGTTGCTTGCGCACAGTATCACTACTAACATATATTTTATTCATCCGCTTTATGCAAATCCAGGGAAGATAAGGATGGGTATATTTGCAGGGATAAGACAATGGCCGATAAATTGATATTCATTCCCAATGATGATAGAGAAAATTACCCATTCTGTAGAATATAATTAGTGGTTGAAATGATTGGAGACTCTACTTAATGAACCAACCAAAGCAAAAAAAGGCCCCAAAGTTGTAAAGGTATACATTTATAACTACTTTTACTTTTATTTACATCTTAAATCCCTGATATTTAAAGTAAATTATCAACTAAATTAGGTTAAAGTTCAAATATAATTTACGTTTAAGAATATAAAATTTCATGGCTGATAATTACTGTTAAATGGATAAT
Organism: Acartia tonsa; assembly: GCF_053477335.1. NCBI lineage: Eukaryota > Metazoa > Arthropoda > Copepoda > Calanoida > Acartiidae > Acartia > Acartia tonsa. The sequence continues at coordinate 27,299,021 of NC_137270.1, forward strand.
TACTTAGTGGTCACATTTTTTGGCATAATTAGAATATAATTTTTTTTATGTAGCATAATTTTTTATACGGGAAACTTCACTTGGATAGGTGGTGGTACATTCCTCCAAAAGAGATTAAAACCTTTCTTGGACGGACCTATAAGAGGCTGCAATGTAGCAATTTAAGATCTTTCAGTACACACAGGCAGACAGACAAACGTCCTAATACTTTTATCTTATATTTTGAGGAAATTTAGGTTAAACTTTTTTCATAAAACATTTTAACCGCATTTTTCTGGCCGTATTTTGTTTTTGTACTTCATCAAGAATTGAGCGGATATGTTATTTTTTTCTACAATCAGGGTTTATACGTTTATACATATCTACGTCCGTACGACGGATAGTGTAAAATATACAAACATATTCATCCACATCTAGACTCAAAACGTTTTATTCAGGGTTTTATCAATTTATTATTGATAGATGATTAGATAATGAATAGATTAATAGAATATGAACATATCAATAGATTATGAATATATGAATAGATTATGAATATATGATTAGATAATGAATAAATTATGAATAGGTGAATAGATTATGAATAGATGAATAGATTATGTATAGATGAATGTATGTATGTATCTGTTTAACTTGATATCTATCTATCTAGGGATGAGGGTATGTATGGGGTACAGTACCTCACCCATCTACCCCTGAAGAGTACTGGACCTATCTATCTATTAATCTACCTATCTATTTAGAAATGAGGGTATGTATGGGGTACAGTACCTCACCCACCTACCCCTGAAGATTACTGGACCTATCTATCTATTAATCTATCTATCTAGGGATGAGGGTATGTATGGGGTACAGTACCCCACCCACTTACCCCTGAAGATTACTGGACCTATCTATCTATTAATCTATCTATCTATATAGGGATGAGGGTATGTATGGGGTACAGTACCCCACCCACCTACCCCTGAAGAGTACTGAACCTATCTATCTATTAATCTATCTATCTATCTAGGGATGAGGGTATGTATGGGGTACAGTGACTCACCCATCTACCCCTTAAGATTACTGGACCTATCTATCTATTAATCTACCTATCTATTTAGAAATGAGGGTATGTATGGGGTACAGTACCCCACCCACTTACCCCTGAAGATTACTGGACCTATCTATCTATTAATCTATCTATCTATATAGGGATGAGGGTATGTATGGGGTACAGTACCCCACCCACCTACCCCTGAAGAGTACTGAACCTATCTATCTATTAATCTATCTATCTATCTAGGGATGAGGGTATGTATGGGGTACAGTACCTCACCCATCTACCCCTGAAGAGTACTGAACCTATCTATCTATTAATCTATCTATCTATCTAGGGATGAGGGTATGTATGGGGTACAGTACCTCACCCATCTACCCCTGAAGAGTACTGGAGCTATCAATCTATCTAGGGATGAGGGTATGTATGGGGTACAGTGACTCACCCATCTACCCCTGAAGATTACTGGACCTATCTATCTATTAATCTATCTATCTATCTAGGGATGAGGGTATGTATGGGGTACAGTGACTCACCCATCTACACCTGAAGAGTACTGGACCTATCTATCTAATAATCTATCTATCTATCTAGGGATGAGGGTATGTATGGGGTACAGTGACTCACCCATCTACCCCTTAAGATTACTGGACCTATCTATCTATTAATCTATCTATCTATCTAGGGATGAGGGTATGTATTGGGTACAGTACCTCACCCACCTACCCCTGAAGAGTACTGGACCTATCTATCTATTAATCTATCAATCTATCTAGGGATGAGGGTATGTATGGGGTACAGTACCTCACCCACCTACCCCTGAAGATTACTGGACCTATCTATCTATTTATATAGGGATGAGGGTATGTATGGGGTACAGTACCTCACCCATCTACCCCTGAAGAATACTGGACCTATCTATCTATTTATATAGGGATGAGGGTATGTATGGGGTACAATACCTCACCCATCTACCCCTGAAGATTACTGGACCTATCTATCTATTAATCTATTTATCTATCCAGGGATGAGGGTATGTATGGGGTACAGTACCCCACCCACCTACCCCTGAAGATTACTAGACCTATCTATCTATTAATCTATCTATCTATCTAGGGATGAGGGTATGTATGGGGTACAGTACCCACACACCTACCCCTGAAGATTACTGGACCTATCAATCTATTAATCTATCTATCTATCTAGGGATGAGGGTATGTATGGGGTACAGTACCTCACCCATCTACCCCTGAAGATTACTGGACCTATCAATCTATTAATCTATCTATCTATCTAGGGATGAGGGTATGTATGGGGTACAGTACCTCACCCATCTACCCCTGAAGATTACTGGACCTATCAATCTATTAATCTATCTATCTATCTAGGGATGAGGGTATGTATGGGGTACAGTACCTCACCCATCTACCCCTGAAGATTACTGGACCTATCTATCTATTAATCTATCTATCTATCTAAGGATTAGGGTATGTATGGGGTACAGTACCCCACCCACCTACCCCTGAAGAGTACTGGACCTATCTATCTAATAATCTATCTATCTATCTAGGGATGAGGGTATGTATGGGGTACAGTACCCCACCCACCTACCCCTGAAGAGTACTGGAGGCCACGCTGGATCAGGAACACCCATTGTAAATCACCAAGACAGGAAAAAAACAAATAAAAATAATTAAACTTTGGTATTAGCATTGCCACCAGAGAACTTAAGGTCAAAAAATTGATGTACAATTACATCCATAATGATGACACGCAAAGTTACCCCTTCTGTAGATTAAGTTTAGCGGTTGAAACGTTTGGAAAATCAACTTAATTGCATTGCTATCCTTTATATACTTTAAATTTTAAAAACTGCGGTTTATTTTAGATGCGGCTTATTTTAGCTGCGGCTGTGCCACACAAGGATTCTTTCCAAAATACAAAATAAATTTTGTACTATCTGTTTTTAGAAGAATAATAAATTTCATGTGAAAATTCCTGTAAAATGTATGATTCTTTAAAACCTCACAAATTGATTTGAAATCAACAAGGACTACGTCCAACATTAACTAAGCTTTTATCAGAAATGTATTTTTTCTTCTGATTTTTCTTCTGTAGTTGAAGATGCAATTTCTCAAAATGTATACTTATATATCTACTATCCTATGATATAAAGTTGTAAGCTTTTTTTGTCTGTAGCGAAGGATCTCGCTAACCGCTGAATTTATATGGTTCTCCTTTACAATAAAGATTCTTGAAAGTCAAGAAAAGATTTTAAACTATTTTTTTTTGGAAGGGTAACTGTCTGACGTTATTTTTTATAATTATTATTTCCAAAGAAATTGGTATTATAGACTGAACAATTTTCATTAGCGAAAGTAAACTATATTTTACTGTGTCTGTCCGTCAGTTTGTCCGTAACGCTATGGGAGAAGTGTTATTTACTCAGCTACTATTTAAGTTAAACCTCTTATGTCAACATTCCTAATATTAAAGGGCCAATGGAATTATTTGATATCCAAGACAGTCCGACTTTTTCAATATATCTTTGGTGTTTTGGACCTAATTTTAATTTTGATATAAAAATTAGATTTCTTTTGTTTTCGTAGATGAAAGGACAAGTAACTTTATTTCTAATTTTCACTTATTTTTTATTTTCTCTGTTGCCACTGAAGATAAATTGCTGATTTAAAAAAAAGTTACTTACAAAGAGCATTTAATTTTTAACTTTATTATGAAGGTATCTTGATTTTCTTACAGTCTTGATAATTTTTATTCATATGTCCTTTTCTTCCTCTTTTTTACATGGCCTCTGGACATTTGCTTGATATTAGCTTTGTCTGTTTGTCAAACGATGATTTTGTGGTTTGCTACTTGTGGGTGTTGCCATCCTTGTTTTAATCCAAGCAAATCTTTGACGTTTAATATTTATTCTTTTTATTTATCAAAAGCAAAGCTTTTAAAAATGTATATTAGGGCGTTCGTACACTGTTTTCCTTTTTGTAATTAGGCACGTTAAATGTTAAAAGTTTATTATAATTTAAATCAATATCTGATGGTCCGTAAGATTAGGATATAATTTAAAAAAGATAAATCAATCATCTCCAAAAATAAATTTTTATTTATATTTGTTTTTAACTAGGTTGCTGTACAGTCCTGTTTCTCCAGAGCCAGGCCAGGTTCAAATATTTACAGTTTGGCTAAGAAACCGATTAATATCCAGTGGATTAGAACCGGTTCTAAGCCATACTAAAAAAAATTATGTATAGCATCGTATTCTAACCAGTTTTCTACGAATATATAAATGTACAATAACAATATTAAAACCAGTATTGTTAGCCCGTGACTTTGGCATCTTGGGGGCTATCAAAATTAGTTTTAATCTTATTTCTATATCCGCGCAAAGCTGTTTATAATACGACGCGAGAAAAAACTATTCTCTTATTTACATCTGAATAATTTTCCTATTTGGTAGAAGATCAACTATGTACCTATCTAATATTTAATCTAGGGTTGGCCGGATATCCGGCTGATTTTAAACGCCGGATATCCGGTAACCGACCGAATATCCGGCTAACGCCGGATATCCGGCAAATATCCGGTTATCCGGCCAAATTACCGGATATCCGGCCGGATAACCGGCCAAATTACCAGATACTAAAGTAGCAAAAAAAATTTCTTCAGAAATCTTATATAAATTTACATAAAGTTAAACTTGTTCAGAAAAAATGTTCTTCTAGCTTCAATAATAAGAAAATTATAGCCATTTAAAATTTTAAAAAGCAGAGATTTTTGGTTTAAAATATACAAAATTATAGAGCCGGATATCCGGCCGGATAGTTTCAATATCGGGTATCCGGCCGGATATCGAAAATGGCCGGATATCCGGCCACACCGGATATCCGGCCCAACCCTAATTTAATCATAAGCATTTTTGTTAATACATGATAATTTTTAACTTATAGAAATTGTAAATTAATTATTAACTTCTCTACAACTAGTAGTTGTCTGTTTAGTCGACTCTATCTCCCTAACTTGCAACGTTAATACATTCCCTACTTAAGTTATAATATCACTTAAGTCAACGTCAAGTAAAATTAATTCATCGTTTACAAAGCATATTACACATTACAATTCTTTTTAATATTTTTTGCCGTATTACTTTGATTACAAAGCACATCACTCTGTATACAGTATTACTTTTTCTATTATGTAACAAATTTACACATCTGCATACAATTACATACAAAACCATACAACTCTTAGAGTGGATATAACTGTTTAACAGTTTAATGTTCTTTTCCTCAATATGTTTTTTTGCTGTGACATTCTACAACAAAGTTTACCTTGATTTGTACACAATTTACTGTCTTTCAAAACTTTTAATCAATAGAAAAATTACAAATTTATATTTAATGAATTAACAAGGATGGCAACATCCATAAAAGCAAAGCTCTGTAATGGTTGGACAAACGAACATTAACACTTGTAGAGTGTCGGAACTGAATAAGTAGAATTTTAATTTATGAGTAGATGTAACTGTTTAACAGTTTAATATTCTTTTCCTCAACATTATTTTGCTGCGCCACTTAAGGACAAAGTTTTCCTTGATTTGTACACAATTTACTGTCTTGCAAAACTTTTCAATAGCAAATTAAAAATTTCTATTTAATGAATTAACAAGGATGACAACATTCATAAAAGCAAACCAAAGAAATGGTAGAACAAACAAACATTACTACTTAAAGTTGCAGAACTAAATAAGCAGAATATGAATGTATAAGTCTGAACATAATTGTAAGTAATTTTTTTTGCTAAACCACATTAATACAGAACACTGATTAAGGACATACCTACATTTTATGACTTGATTATAACATTATACCATGTTGTAATATGACGGACAGACCCTAATTATAGAAAAGCTTCGCAACCTTAAATTATCTTTTAATGCGCTTAATTATAGTGGGTTTCATTTAGTAGCTTACCATTCATTCATATGAAAGATAAAGATAAAATTTTTCCTTTAAAGAAAATAAAAGTTGTATCTCTTATCTAAAAAATAATGAAAGTCACTGTTTAAAGATGAATTAGTCTAGCCATAGAACAAGGATACTGAGTTTACTCAAAAGGTTTTCAAATATATTAATAAACAGTTTTTTTTTATTGTACTTTAAAGGAATTGTCCAATGTCCAATATGGCTTAAAAACCGTTTAATACACGCTGGATTAAAACCGGTTCTCAGCTATACTAAAAAATCATGTATAGCATCGTATTGCTGAAAATTTTCCATGAATATTAAAATAAAAATCATAAAACTGGTTTAATTTTATAGTTTTTTTCATTTTAATATCCATGGAAAGCTGTCTATAATACGATGCAAAAAAAAACAACTATTCTCAACCAAACAAATGATTTTCATATGACGATTATCTAAAAATTTTTCCTTAAGTTTTTTGTCAGTCTTGATTTAGATAAATTGAATCAATTAACTGCATACTTTTGATAAATTATAATAAAATTATAATAAGATATTTTTAAAAGCGAAGCTTTTCTATAATTAGGGTCGGTCCGTCCGTCCGTCCGTCCGTCCGTACGTCTGTCCGTCCGTCCGTCCGTACGTCCGTCTGTCCGTCCGTCCGTAACGGATAGCTTTTTTCATAAATTTAGACATGTTAGAATTGTCCTATCGATTTCAAATTTTGCATGGTGATTCCTTTAGTAGTTAGGTACGATTTAGAAAGCGTAGCAACTCTATAATCATAACCAAAATGTCCGTACGTCCATTTTAAACATGTTGATTTTTTTACTTTTTTAAATAGCTTTTTTCGTTAATTTAGGCATGTTAGAATTGTCCTATCGATTTCAAATTTTGCATGGTGATTCCTATAATAGTTAGGTACGAGTTAGAAAGCGTAGCAACTCTTTAATCATTACCAGAATGTCCGTACGTCCATTTTAAACATGTTGATTTTTTTACATTTTTAACAACAAATTTATATGTGACCTAATTATCTGATTTTTGTTATACCTATTCCTGGGACAACAAAGTACAATATTATAAGCGAAGCAACTCTATAATCAAGTCCTAAAAATGTATCCTGTATCATGCAGTTTTTCAACAAATTTACTCTTATACATTCGCATTCTAATTATTCAGTTCTGACATTATATAAGTGTTAATGTCCGTTTGTCCTACCGTTTCAGAGCTTCGCTTTTATGGATGTTGTCATCCTTGTTAATAAATAAAATTATCGCATCGTATCGCATCACACACAGATTTTCGCTGATATTAAAATGAAAACAAATATAAAATTTAAACCAGTTTTGTTAGCCTCGAGGTGCCAAAGGTCTGTTCTAACAAAACTGGTTTTAATATTATGTTTTTTTATCTTGACATTCGTGGAAAATTGTCTATAATACGATGCTAGGCATGATTTTTTTTTATTTACTGATTATAATACAATCTAATATTAATTAGAATCAAGGGTAAACTAGAAAAAATATTATTTATTCCCTGTTGTTCATAGAAACTTTTTATTATTAGGGGGATCGACCACGCGACGACAAATACTGGGAGCGCAGACGGAAGAATAATCTCGCGGCAAAGAAGTCACGTGACGCGCGCAGAGTTAGAGAGAACCAGCTCAGACTGAGAGTGCTGTGCTCAGAAAATCAAATAAGGTAATTGAATTTTCAATATGGTTTCGAAACCGATTAATATCCGCTGGATTAGAACCGGTTCCCAGCCATTCTGAAAGATCATGAAAAGCATCGAACTACGAACTACAGACATTTTTCATGAATGATAAATAAAAATCATAAAATGAATACCAGTTTTGTTAGCCTGGGCCTTTGGTCCTTCGAGGCAAACAAAACTAATTTAATCTTATCATTTTTCATTTTAAAATCCATTGAAATAAGTCTATAAAACGATGCGATAACTACTCCATTTGAGGTTTTAGAATTGGCAGCTTTATCTGCTAGCAGCCATATAAATTATTTTGTAGCTGCCAAAAATGTAGGCTGACAAACGAATATTCAATTCAATTATAGTTGACTTAAATTTGATTGGCAGTAAAACAGCAACCACGCAGAGGTCTAAACGGATAAGACAATGGCTGATAAATTGATGAAAATACCCAATGATGATACAGAAATTAGCCCTTTTGTAGATTAAAATTAGTGGTCGAAACGTTTGGACACTCAACTTAATGAACTAATCAATCAAAATTCAGTAGTCCCAAATGTTGTCAAGACAACAAATAAGAAAATGTTATTTTAAACCTTTGAGGACTAGTTTGATAAACAACCGAATGCCCACTTCCTCCCTGGCAACTAACAGAATGTCAATCTTAGTTTTAATTTTTTCTCATTTGTAATAATTTTAAGTAATCTTGTTATACTTACACATTAAAAAACTTTCCATAAAGAGGAGCTGATATTAGTAAATATTTGCAACCAACTATGCATTTAGTTTAAGTGCAAATAAAAATAATAAAATATTTTAAAGAAAATATATATATTTAAAATTTGAATGGGTATGAATGTTCAAGGAGGGAGGGGACAATGGGCTGTTTATTACTCTAGTCCCCAAAGTTTTATAATAACGTTTTATTTTTTGTTGCCTTAATAACTTTGGGGGCTTTATTGAGTTTTGATTGGTTGATTTAGTAAGTTGAGTTTTCGAACGTTTAAACCATTGATATTATTCTACAGAAGGGGAAATGTTGTGCATCATCATTGGGAATGTACATCAATTTATCGGCCATTGTCTTATCCCTTTAGATCGCTGATATGAATGTTCAGAAAATAGGATATGATATTGCAACCTAAAACTTTCAATCATCTTCAACCCCCATAAATTTATCTGGTACATGAATAAATAATGCCTTTCCAATTCAAATTTCAAAATATTTTTATAATAGAGTTAATGTTCTTTTTTATGAAGTAGGAGGATTATTTTGTGAGTAGCTTAATATTTTGATAACTACTGACCTTTTCTTAAACTCTTACCCACAACTCACAATACAGAGCCAATAGATGCTGGTGTAATGACATTTAGGAAAGAATAGCCCTTATAATTTTCTTTTTTAAGTCTGACTAAATTTGCGACAAACCCTGAATGTGTATTCTGTACATGTGCAAAAATGCACCATCCATTCAATGCTTTCAAATTGCTTAAAATTTTTTACCTAAGGTTTAAAATTTTCAACATAACAATGATGACAACATCCATAAAACCAAAGCCCTCAAACTGTAGAACAAACAGTCATTGACGCTTGAATTGTCAGAATTGAAATAAGCAGAATATAAAAGTTAAATCTAAACAAAATTGTAGGTAAATTGTTGCAAAACTACCTAAATACAGAATACTGTTTAAGGATATACACACTGTTAGGACTTGATTTTTAGAGATTATTCGCTTATAAAATTGTACATTGTTGTGATAGAAATCAGTATTCCAAAAGAAAGGAATAGGATAGTTATATCATACGTTTTGTCAAAAAAGTAAAAAAATCTGCACTTTTAAAAGTCGTACACAACTGTAATAGAAATATTGATGCACAGTTTGAAATCGATAATACAATTATAACATGTATAAATCAACGGAAAGAGCTAACCCGACGGACCCACACTAGTTATAGAATAGCTTCACGTTTAAACATATTAAATCTATAAATAAATATATAACCTGAAACCATCTATCGCTCTCAACATAAAAATATAATAGCTTCATTTTATTCATTGAATTATATTTTTGTGTGGGATTTCAAAAATGGTGTCGATCAACTTCCATAAAAGCGAAGAGATTTCGAGAATATTGTTAGTAGTTAAAAAATATAAATCTGTCAATTAAATTGCCGAAATATTTACCTTTTAACACTAAATTACAAAATCATCATTGAAAAAAATGAAGTTAATTGGATGATTAAATCATTAGAAAAACTGAAAGTTTTAGATCGTTAGGACGTTTTTAACTACTACAATCACGATTATCATTACTTACTGACATACTGACAGACATCACGACCATAAACACAAAAAAGTTTTGCTTTTAAAATGTAGATCAATTCTTTATTGATATATTCATTAAATGTAACACTTTCCTTCCTGCATTTCAAACAATATCAAGTAGGAGTCATATTAAAAATCTAAATGGATAAGACAATGGCCGATAAATTATGTACATCACCAATCATGATAAACAAAATTACCCTTTCTTTATATTACATTAAGTGGTTAAAAACTTAAAACGTTTGGACACTCAACTTAATCAACCAACCAATCAAACTTCAATAACTCCCCAAGGTTGTTAAGCCAAAGAATAAGAAAACGTTCATAAAGAACCTTGGGGACTAGCGTAATAAACAGCCAATTGTCCCCTCCCTTTCTGCTCTAAATGTAACGTTAATCTAATAATGAAATTTTTTTGTTTAGAATTCTGAGGTCACAGCTGGAACAAGCTAAAGAAACTATACAGGATCTCAAGTAAGATTTAACCCTTATGAACAAAAAAAACGTTCTAATTAAAAAAACTGTCATTTTTAATTTAAAATTAAAAATAGTTGGTCGACTCCCCCCCCCTTCCTTTCCTGGAATTACCTCGAGGGGCTTGGCCGATACTAATTATTGAATTGATATTTTAGAAACATTATACATATAATATCCTTATGTAAAAGTAACACAATGTCTGTCTGTCTGCCTGTGTGTAGCGAAGGATCTCACTATGGATCGATATGGTTCTAATTTACAGTAATACTTTTTATAGGTTCAGAGAAAATCTATAACTATTCAGGGGTAACGTACCTCTACCCTCTCAAGGGAAATACCCCAAATTGTTTTTTTGTTTGTTAAATGGTAATCAAATGCTTTGCTAATGTCAAAGTGTCTTAAATATTCATGTTTTTTTTATTTGGTTAGTATATAGCATTCTTTAATCCCGCGACTGTGGCGCATCTACTATTGTCGTGAAGGTGATATATATACTAATCTCTACCCAACACTGTGTTATAACCAAACACGTTAAATTCGCTCCTTACTGTCAGGTGTTCCACATGAATAGTAAGAGTAGGCGAAATACCTTGGTCTAAAACAAACGCATCTCCTAACCATACACAGTTATGACATACAGACAAAGGTCGTGCAATCAAAGGGCAAATAACTATATAATCATGCACATAAATAAGCAATATTTAATTGAGTGATACACTAAAATAAGATCCGTGGGTGTATCCCGTCCTCTGTGGGCTAGCTTAGGCTAACATTGTTTAATTATCCCTATAAATATATCCCACTATACCTATCTATCTATCTATAAATATCTATTTGTCCACATATCTATCTATCTATCTATCTATCTATCTATCTACATATCTGTCTACATATCTATCTATCTATCTATCTATCTATCTATCTATCTATCTATCTATCTATCTATCTATCTATCTATCTATCTATCTATCTATCTATCTATCTATCTATCTATCTATCTATCTATCTATCTATCTATCTATCTATCTATCTATCTATCTATCTATCTATCTATCTATCTATCTATCTATCTATCTATCTATCTATCTATCTATCTATCTATCTATCTATCTATCTATCTATCTATCTATCTATCTATCTATCTATCTATCTATCTATCTATCTATCTATCTATCTATCTATCTATCTATCTATCTATCTATCTATCTATCTATCTATCTATCTATCTATCTATCTATCTATCTATCTATCTATCTATCTATCTATCTATCTATCTATCTATCTATCTATCTATCTATCTATCTATCTATCTATCTATCTATCTATCTATCTATCTATCTATCTATCTATCTATCTATTTATCTATCTATCTAGAAAACAGATGCGTCAATACGAGGGTGATAGTTCTGTGCAGCCCCTGACAGGTCCCTGTGTCCCAGGAGGTCACGAAGGGGGAGCTCCAGCCTATGAGAGTATGGAGCCTAATGGAGGCGGTCAGGAATAGACAGATACTTTAATACTGATTTCCAATTTCAATACCTATAGGTGAAGTAGCTTATGGTCATGTATTACAGATGATCAATGATACAGAATACATTGTAATTGATCATTGTTAAACTGGTCTATCAATGATTATTTGTATTGTATAACGTCATTTTCTATTAGGCACTATAAGCTGCCTTTCTAAAAGTTGATGTGTTCACTTAATTATATATTTATAATATACTTAAAATAATTAGTTTTAAAAGCATTTATATAATAAATTATTAACTTTTTATTTCACTAATCCAGAGGTTTATAATAAATAACGTTTTCTTATTCGTTAGCTTCACAATTTTGGGGACTTTTATTGAATTTGATTGGTTGGTTCAATAAGTTAAGTGCAGCCAAGTAAATCGAATTTCCCTCTTAGCATTATGAACGGACTGACGGTCAAACAAAGTGAGTTATGAAGTAGATTCGTCATTCGCCACCACAAACGACGCACGGAAGGACCTACCCAACCAAAATGTAGAAAAGCTTCGCATTTAACAATAACAAGAAGACGTACTACAAGCTACCAAGGAGAAATTAAGGAAGCAACATCCATTAGTAGCGAAGCACAAAAAATATTTATAAGAATACGAATGAACAAGGAAGAAATATGTCAAAAATAGAAAAGTAGCTAAAAACCTGTTTGAAAACTGTCCGAAGTCTTGGATGTTTTATACTTAATCATGCTCCGTTTTGATAGAATGTTGACAAGAAGTCGAGAAAATCAGACATACATACGGACAGACAGACAATAATAACAAGTATCTGTATATCCACAGGGAGGGGAGAGTCATGACTACCATGATCTAGAGCCTCCAGACAAGGACAGGATGGTCCAGAACAACGGAGCTCCAACACAACATAGATATCAGGAATAATTACAATTACATGAGTTTTCTAGGGTCTAAAGGTATAAGACAATGGCCGAAACATCCCCAATGATTGTACACAACATTAGCCCCTCTGTAGATTACTATTGTCAATCAAAGGTGGTTGAAATTTTTGGACACTCAAATTAATGAACAATCTAGTCAAAATTATATTAAAGTTGCCAAGGTTGTTGAGCCAACATAGAAAACGTCATCATAAGATGATGGGGACTAGTGTATTAAACAGCACAATGTCCCTCCTTCCTGCATTAATCCTGATCATCCTTGTTATATATAAAAATCTAAATGATCTAAATTGTAATAAAAATTAATTAGGAAATGGATACCAGATATGGGGATCATATTATGAATGGAGGTGTTGGTTAATAACAATTATGAGAGTATAACAAGTATTTATACATTATTATTTAGTCAGGCTTATAAATACATATTAATAATTTAATTTTAATAATTGCAATAGTTATTTATCGCATCATATTAGAGACAGCTTTCCGCAGATATTAAAATGAGGATAACAAAAATGGTATTGATTTTATGATAATCATTTAAGTAATCGTGGAAAAGTGTCTTTAATACGATACTGTACATGATTTTCCGTATGGCTGAGAAGTGGTTCTAATCCAGTGGATATTAATCGGTTTCGAAGCCATACTGTAAAAGTGTTTTTTTTTTATGTATGATATTATAAAGTTTGACAAAAGTTTTCTATATGTTAATTTATCCTTTATAAATAATCATTTTAATTGTTTGGATAGGTCTTTGCTTCTATAATAACATTACTTAGTCTTATTAAATTCTTATTTAACATAAAAAAATCATTTTAATTATTGTTTACTTGATATTTTAATTATTGTTTAATGTTTACTTGCTATTTTTCAATTTAATTTTTGTCCTAATTGATAGAGGTTTTATATTTAGATTTTCTATTGAATTGATGAGATATTTGAATACGTTTTCCTTTAAAAAACATTCATTTAAGCTTATAATCGGTTATCATTTTCATTTTTTTTCATTAAAAATGGATGACAACATCCTAAAAAGCGAAGAACTTAATATAAAATAATGTTATAATGGCTATTTATCGTATCGTATTTTAAACATTAAACAACTTTCCGCGGATATACAAATTTTCTAATTTTCTAAACCAGTTTTTATAGACCCGATATGCCAAAAGCACGGGCTAAAAAACTGGTTTTGTTCTTATAATTGTACATTTTCATGTTTGTAGAAAACTGTTTTTAAGTATGGTTGAGAACCGGTTGTAATCCACCGGATATTATTTGGTTTCGAAGCCATACTGCAAGAAGTTTATTTGTTCAATATCGTGAACATAGGATATTTGATTTGATTTATTTGATATGATATGATTTCAGCCTTACAGGATGCCTATTCGTACTAAGTATCACCATTTACAAAGCAGCAGTATAGTTACTAATTTAGATGTTATGGTTGAGAAAGATTTATAACTGTTGAAATATGATTAAAGAGTCATACCACTTATTAGATAGGAACCCCGATACAAAGTTTGAAATTGATGGGACAATTCCTCTAAGTATTAATAACAATAGGATATATTCGTAGAATCCGTAAATCCGACAACTTCCCTAAAAATTAATTAACAGGCCTTAATTGTCGAAAAGCTTCACAACAACAATAAAAATAATATTTATTTTCCCTAATTATATTTATAAAAACCTTTCATTTAATGCTTTTTAAAAAATATTATAGATTTTATGAATTAAATAACATTAATTGCTTTATAATGATTGGTAGTATCCCAGAAGCTTTGTTGGACCATACAAAACCTCCCGACCCCTGATTTCTTGAAAAAAAACCTCCTAAAACCTTCAACAGTTTAGAAAACTAGAAAAATAAGTAAAAGGCAAAGTCAATTCAAAATCAAATTTTGTATATTGTACGGGCTATGCCATACCCAACTTAATCTAACTTGACTAGTCCTATAACAGATCACATTTTCCTTATTATTTAAAAATGCCGGGGGAGGGGTTCAGTGGTCCAGTTTTGCTTAGAGGAATACTACCACAATATTTGTGTATTCCTAATTTAATCACTATGTCTTTCCTCCCTTTTTGTTAATATTAATAATCACGCTTAATATTTTAAGTTATGAGAAGCTCTTTATAATGACTATAAAAAATGACGTCATATTAGAATAGTCAATTATTTTAAAATGCCATAATTCGAATTTTCTGCCAACAGTTTTTAAAGTTTTAAGAATAATGAAATATTCTAATATGACGTCATATTTATAGACACTATAAAGAGATTTATGTTATGAATGTTGTGGTAAATGTTTTGCTGAGGTCATATTTTTAAAATTTTATTAATACATCCTGTTTTATAAAGTAGTAAGGTTTTTTTTGTATGAAGCTTAAGATCTCTGATATGCTAAACTGATCGAGTTCTACTTTTCGGAAAGCTTCACTTATGTTCCGGAATGGTTTTAGGCTAATTTTTCAGATTTAAGCCTTGGGATGGTTTAAGGCTATTTAGTGCCCCTTCTATAACCATTTTAATACAGAACCCCTTGATGCAAAGGTTGCAGTCGCTAGTGTTTAATATTGCAATAAAGAAAAACTATGTTGTCTTTAGCTTTTAAAATAGTATTACTTTATACTACTGGATAATTACATTAATTTTAAAATTTGTTTTTTAAAAATTGTTATTTTCAAATGTTTTATTTTTATTAGATGTAAATATAATATGGTTTGAATATTATTACGGAACATAGGGAAAGTGAAATATTTATTTATCGCATCGTATCTAGGCAGATTTCCGCTGTTATTAAAATTAAATATTAAAAGATTAAAATCAGAAATGTTAGCCAAGGGGCCAAAAATTTTATGATTTTCATTTTAATGTTTGTGGAAAATAGTCTGTTATGCGATGCTATACATTATTTTTCAGTATGGCTGATAACTGGTTCTAATTCAGCGGATATTAATCGGTTTAGAAGCCATATTGGAAAAAGTTGATTGTAATTTATATTACTCATAGAGAAAAAAAATTGTCAAACATAATTTCTAAATACTACACAATTCTATATTGATATTATAATTAGCAGAGATACATGGGATAGGACAATGAGCGATAAATCAATCCTCCCATTGTCCTCTTTCCCCCTGGACAATAGGAAAGGAATGGGACATTTGGCTGTTTATTACACTAGTCCCCAAAGTTTTATAATAACGTTTTCTTTTTGGGAATTATATTGAATTTTGATTGGTTGGTTCATTAATTGGTTCACTAATTGTAAACTACAGAAGGGGTAATTTTGTGTATCAACATTGGGGTTGTAAATAAATTTATCGGCCATTGTCTTATCCCTTTAGATCCCTGCTGGACAATAGGAAAAAAACTGTTGTTGTTGTGATATTTAAAAAAATGAGTTTACTCAAAGAATATAAGTCTGATTTGTAATTTAGTATTGATAGTTCAGGGCATTATTTATTTACTTATTCTAAACATTAAATTTTATAAATATTTCATATACAGGTCGTACACAGAAAAAATTTAAGTGAGACACCCTGTATAAGAAATTTAAACAAAAGGAAAATCTTTTTGTCAAAGTTGAGCTTTTAAAACTTTGAAACTAAATAAGGGATAAAAATATTTAAGGGCATTTTTTACGGGTAAAAGTTTCATTTTATTCCTTTTGTCTTCCAAAAATATTTAAATTTGATTTATGTCATATTTACCTCAAAAATATTTTTAGTTGGTATCTCAAACAGTTTATTTATAAAAATGTTTATCATAGGGTTTCTTTTATTTTTGTGTTATAACTGAATTTAACAAAAAATATTCATAATTGTTTGAAATAAAAATAGAACAAATTTGATTAAATTTTGCTCCACATGAAGTGGCATTTTATTTAGTTATAAATATAAAAAATATAATTTAAATATTATTTCATTGAATATATGTCTGTATATTTTATTTCATAGTTTATTGAATGTTGATTTTTGCTTTGCTAATTTTTGTGATTTTTTTTTGTAAAGGAATCCAGCTGTAACCAACAACTGAATTAGTTTTTAAAATTTTTAAAATTTTTGTTTTTTTATATGAGCACATTTTTTAGTAATTTTAGGAGACGTCGCTTCGTAGTAAAGACAACCTTTTAATATGCTCCCCAATTTAATTTATTTTGCTTGTTGGCTATACCTTATTCCACCTTATTCCTGAAAAGAATCACTTGAATGTTAACTTTGATATAGCTTATTATAGGTTCAAATGTCCCAGAGATGGATTTTCAAAAGAAAAAATGCTGCATGTATTATAACAATTTTAAACATCAAGATGCCAACTAAAAAACGAAATAAGTACATTAGGTAATAATTTTTATAATTTCATTTTTTAATCCTTCTAGCTTTGTTTTCTATCAAATAGTATGTGTAGCATTAATGGCAAAAACAAAGCCAGATGGATTTAAAAGTTGATTATAAAATTGGAACTAATGTACTTCTTATTTTATTATTTAGTTGGCATCTTGATTGTAATTAACAATTGGGATCTACTGCAGTTCTTGGTAAAATATTGCTGGTAACGAATGCTTCCTGGTTCCTGGCAATATTACAAGATTCCTGGATCCAGCAGCACGCATATTCCCCTAAATCCTAGGTTCCTGTTAACTGGCAATCTGCAAATTTTCCAGGTTACCAGCAATGAAAGAAGATTACTGGCTTACAGGAGTTTTTACCCCATACCCCTTTTCACATTTTCTTAGGGGGTAAAGAGCATTGATTAATAAGGGACAGTTGCTTCAATTATTTTATTAATAAAGGTGGGGGAAGGATATAGGAGAGTTGGATCTTTACCTATAGATTTAACTGTTTCTATCTTCATATCCAATTTCGCGCCAAAATTTGGGCACGCCTTTTTATTTTTATAATATATTGAAAAGTAGGGGAGATAAATTCGTAATTTTCATCGTATTAATAAATTAATTTTTTTCTAATTGAGGCTCTGAAATCAAACAGTAAAACTAATGAACTTGAACGCCTATAGAAAGCCAAAACCTAATACTAGCCCCTATAACCTAAACTAACCTAATTATAAAAAAGTGCCGCGGCCAGGGAGGGGGGATCAAAATTTAAAAAAATTGAGGATAACGCCAACAATTCTAGACTAAATTAACATAAAGAGTGGCGTAACTGTGACGTACAGACCTTGAAACCATTTAAGTAAATAGATTATGGCGGGAGATTTTTTATTTCAAATTATTATTATTCCCTACCTTTTTTAGACTTTCAAATTTAAATCAATAAACCTTTACACACATATATATGATTAAATTGGCGCCAAAATTTCGTAGCGCGAGTTTTAAATTCAATTAACGCCATCCCCTCCTCTGTTGAGGCTGTTTAAACTTTACGGGAAAGTTTAACACTTTCGCGCCAAAATTTAAATGGCATTTTAATTTCGTCTTATAAAATACGGGGTTTTAATTGGTGGGTATTCGAGTTAAGATAACGTAACCTCTTGACAAAAAAGCTAATTTGTTACTCATTTTTAAATTTAAATCTCTGATACTTTTGGCTGGTGTTTTAAATTCAAATTATCTTCCCTTCTTTTTATGCTTTGTAAACTCAAGCAAGCAAGGTTGACAATATAGCAATATTTGTTTGCTTCTCAATAAAGATTCGATTAAGTTTTTCATTTTAGAAAAGCTTTACAAGGTCCCATGAAGGTTTTAGGCCATTTTCTTCCCCCTTTTTATCATTTTAAAACGGAGCCTCATGATGCTAGGGGCGCAACCGCTATAATCTACAATATGAAGTAGGGAAGGTTTTTATTTAAAGTAAATATTTAGGAAAAGTAAGTTACAATTACATAATGATTTTCATACTTATTTATAAGTAACAGGGTGTTTACTTTTGTGTGTGTTTGACTGTCTTTGTACACAGAGGGATCTTGCTAACCGATAAACCAAAAAATTATATTAATATTTTTTTCTAGTTGCGGTTTATCTTAGGAGGATTGTGGATGATACCCTCAAATCAACCAAAATAGTTAAAAACCTTCCCAGGACCTATTAACCTTAAAGTTTTTCCTGACTACTTTTATATTGTTAATTTTTACACCTACGTAAACGTTGTATTACTAACTGTTGATAAAAATCAGAAATAAGGAATTTTTATGATATTTGTCTCAGCCCCCCCCCCCCCTCTCTAATTCATTATTTACATTTGATCAGTTTAAGGTTTTTAATATACTGTGAATTGTTGCCGAGTGTAGCAATATCTGTAGTTTTTCCTAACTACCTCAATTAATACAGAGAAATACCACTACCCTCCCACCCCCCACCACATCAGACAAACATGCCAAAATAACCACTTTTGAGTTGTGTGAATCTTATCAACCTCTAATTGTGGGGTAAGTGTAATAAAAGGGAAATGGGAATTAAAAAGGGAAATATTGCTTTTTAACAGGAATATTTCAAACATGGCAGTGGCCAGGAATATGCATAAATTGCTGGCAACTAGGAAAGTTAAACATTGGTAGCTCCAGAAATATTTCTTGCTATGCTAGATCCAGGAATCTTCTAACTTTGCCAGGAAACAGGAAGCATTCGTTACCAGCAATATTTTACCATGAACTGCAGTAGATCCAACAATTGTAATAAAACACGAGGCATTTTTTCTTTTGAAAACTCATCTCAGCTTATGCATATTGTGCAAGTTGATAATAAAAACCACATGAAATGTTAGGTATACCAAACTAATATATGGTAGATAACCCTATATATCGTCAGACCACCTTTATTATTATTTTTTCACCTATTTTTTGATGAGCCTATAGAAATTAAACTTACAAAATTTTAGATTTACTTTTGGTACATTACAATCTATAAAAAAAATTCTGGTTATTTAAAAAAAAATAATTGTATTCATAGTACACTATTGATATTATGATGTTTTAGATGGTTTTATGATGAATTTATTATAATTTTGTTGTTTGTGTGTTTAGGAAATTAAACTCTTTAAAATCATTGCTTTATTTACAGAATTTCTTTTTTTTTATCTAAACAAGAGTATTTTAACTTTAAACAACTTTACTATATTATAGAAAATGATATTTAGTTAATAGGTCAATTTAATTAAGGTGTTCTAAATTAAATTATTTTCTATGAAAAAGAAACTTTATGATAACTGACTTAATTTCTAAAAAAACACGTAATTATATAATAAAAAAATATTTTTTACTTTAAATACGACATTTAAGATTAGAACCTTCTTGTTAAAAAGCCTTATATGATAGTTAAAGAATTAGATTTCCTAATATATTTTATGCACAAAAATGTTTGATTGTAAAGCTATTCTATATATTAGTTTAGTTACAACTTACTCCTGTTGGTTTATTGGTTCCTATCGGTTGGTTGATCTGTAACTCTCTACTTTCCCAGGATAGGAGGCGATATTGAGCTGTTTTAGTCCCTAAAGTTTTATAAAAAAAATTTCTTTGTTTGCTTAAACTTTTATTGTACACATACATTTAAATCTAAACCTGTTTGATCCCAAATTTTAGTTATCTTTTCAAAAAGTGAAAGTAAAAAGTGGTTCATAATCTAGTATATATGTGCTGTAGAGTATTTTTTGATGATATTATACGAGTATATGTGAACTTTTTGATACAAAAACTCTGTAATAGGAATTATATTTATTATTATATATTGTTAATAATTAAATATATTATATTTTAGTAAAAATCTATGAATAATCCCAAATATATATTTTTTATAAGTTTTGTTGCTTTTTATTCATAGAAACAGTGGTTTTTAAGATGAGAAAGATCATATGGAGATAGGTCAGTAACAGGTACAGAATAATCCAGAAATAACATTTGATGTAAATGAAGATTGTTAGGATTTGGTATTGGCAGAAGGACAATCATTTATCTTGTGTCCAACTCCTTGACATCCGTGGCACCATAATCCTCCCCGTCCTCTACCTTGAATTCCTCTGCCTCGTTGATTATTAGAGGTTCCATTCTGGAAAGATCTACCGAAATTGTTCCAGACTATGATTCTTCAGGAATATAGTTTACTTTTTTTGGGGGGGAAAAACTTGTGAGAAGATATCTTAAAATTAAGTTTGAAATTCACTTAGCAAAGCATTTGGTGTTAACAATCTCATTTTCAACCATTAACCCTTAACAGTCGGACCCTTGCCGCACCTTTATCGGTTGGGGGAGGGGGACGTTCAACGCTTCCCCCCTTTTATCTCGGTTATTAGTGCTAGAGGGCTAAAATTTTACTTAAAACTTTCAAACGGCTGTAATTTTCTTATTTTTGAAGCTAGAAGAACATTTTTTTGCAGAAAATTTTATCTTTATGTAAATTTTGTATTAGAAATATCAAAATATAAACTTCAGCGGCCGCGGCTGTATTTGGCAGCAGCCAGCCGCCGCAGTCGGACTATTCAAACAAACAAGTTTTTTTTTCAAAGTCGTGCAAAGGGGTTGAAGGGGGGGATAATTAGATTAATCAGATTTCATATTAACCCTTACAGCTCGGGCCCCAATTCCCACCTTAATAGATCGGGGGGGGGGGGGGGGCTCCAAGAGCCCCCCCTCTATCTCGGCTCCTGTTACAGATAAAGACGTAAAATTTTTTTCTGGTGGTTCATGTGTATTTTTAGAGAAAATTACTTTTTCTAGTCATAGCAGCCAGGCCGCTCCTAAGCCGCTTTTTAGCGGCCAGTCGCTAAATTTTAAAACAGCTGTAGAGCGGCCAATTTTGCAGCTAGGATGACCAAATTTTAGGACGAACTTTTATTTTTCATAACAAAAAAATTCTTTTGCTGATCATCGCCAAAAAACGGCAAATAACGGAAACCGCCATTTTCGACGGTTACGGCGGTAAAACGGCGGTTGGCGGCGCCAATTAATATTTTTATCTGTTTTTAGCTGTAATAGAAGCCACGATATTCATGATATATGTCTGTAGTAAAAGCCGGACAAAAATCGGTCATAAAGTCGGTCAGGGAGCGGTCAAACGGTCATAACACATTTTTTCTCAGAAGGTCATTGATATCTAAGTATTCACCAAAAAAATTTTAGGTTTCTCCTTATACACAAAGGTCATAATGTAGAAATTAAGATTTTTTTAGAATTTTTTTCTAATTTTGGTGCTACCCAACCGACTTTGACCGGACACCACGACCGACACAGACCAGATATCCTAATAAAATCAACTCTTGCCGACGTATAATTACTAAACTTAAAAAGTCATGAAGTCACAGCACTCCATCTTACCTACGAAAAAAATGAGATTGAAAAAACTAGAGGGGGGGGGCTCTTGGAGCCCCCCGGCCCCCACCCACCCGATCTGTTTCAATTAGAAGGGGAGG
Source organism: Acartia tonsa (assembly GCF_053477335.1). Classification (NCBI taxonomy): domain Eukaryota; kingdom Metazoa; phylum Arthropoda; class Copepoda; order Calanoida; family Acartiidae; genus Acartia; species Acartia tonsa. The sequence continues at coordinate 27,321,347 of NC_137270.1, forward strand.
AATGATTGTTTGATGAACAACATAACAACCCTCATCTTATTTGTCCTTTATCACCTTACATTTTTTTTACTGAACGGAAAAAGAGTGTAACTGAAATTGGTAGTCAGTTACAGCCCCCTCTCTACCTCCCCCCCCCCCTCGGGTGGAATTAATATAAACTATATTTGAAATATTATTCTATTAGTCTTTTTACATGAGTCATTCTTTTTAGGACGACATTTTAACACTTTTCTACATACAAAATATAATAACTAGACTCTTCATACCCTCCCTTTAGAAAAGGAAAAATCATCCAAAGATCAAGTCATATTAAAGGCAAACATTATTGTTAAACCTTAAAGAATAATTTTGTTTTTAACAAGAATAATACTGCCAATATGAAGCGCAAAATAACAAATATAAACACAAAAACATAAAGAAACACAGTCACACAATCATATAAAAATACATTTTTTGTCAGGCAATCACTTAAATAGACAGACAGATGTACGGACATAAACTATTTTTAAACTCTTGATTGTTTAAATGAAATCAATTAATTAAAGGTTTGTTTTAAGGCAAAAGATTATTGATCCTGCCACTGATTCAAATTATGTTATTATGTTGCTCTTTATTTTGCATTTCCTTCCCTAACCTTTATATACTGTAGAATCATAGTGGGGAGTTATAGAATTTTTAAACATTTTTCGTATATTTTATTCTATATCTTGATCAAATTCCCCAGTATTTAAATATAAATAAATTATATTCAATTTAATAAGTATATATTTTTTTTTATCAATTTGTTATTAAAAATAGGGTCTGTGATTCAGCCAATTAATTCAATTTGAAATAAATTTTGAAATAAAAAAAATTATATTTTGTTGGCGTAGAGTTGGCGTAAAACTTGTTTTTATTTAACCAAAGGGAAGTGGGTAAGAAGGGGGGGGGGGGGAAGAAATAAGGAAATGGGTTGTCCTGATTAAAAACGATCGAAATTTTTAATGTATAAGGACAAACTTACATTTTGAAGACTTGTTTATAGAGATTCTTCTCTTATAATAGTGTAATTTGTTGTCAGTATTCCAAAAATCCGACCAATCGGATAATTATATCACATAAAAAATAGTTGTTAAAATAGGTAATAAGCAATATTTCACAATTGGCTACAGACATTCTGGTAACAATTATAACTACTACAGGACTTACTATGCAAAGTTTAAAATCAATTCTGACATCAAATTAATGAGTTATCCGCTAAAGATGTATGAACCGACCCTTATAATAGAAAAGCTTCGCTTTTAAAAATATTTTTATGATTTTTGTCTAAATAATATCTATCTAGCCTTAATGTTGAAACATTAATTTTAATCCCTTACTAAGTTATATATAAACTATTCAATTAGATAGAAATCTTAAAACCAAGGGCATACAATCAAATTAAACGTCCCTACAATCTCACATAATTCATGTTTTTAAATATTCTTTGGTACATATACCATTATCCATACCTCTAAAATCGATTTAAAAACTTAAGCATTAGAATTCTTGTATCTCTAAGATATAATAATCTGAATATCATAGCAGATTCATAATAGATAAAACAATCCTTGCGTTCACTTTCACCTATATAGTTCATTTTTGATTTTTTAAATTGTCCTATTGAATAGATTTTTATAATAGAGATTCCCAGGACAATAAGGCTTAGTATTATAATGGTAAGTGATAAACGCTAAGTTACGTTTGAAAAAATTAGTATGGCTCTATAAGGAACTAGCGGCTACGCCTTTAGTTGCCTCTAGAGACACTTGAGGAAGTATTGAAACAAATTGTCAACACTCCATTTTCAAAAATAATTTTTTCTTTGGGTGTTTTCTCTTTGTAGGGTGGATTTACCTTCCCTGGACCTAAAAGCAACTTGACTGTAAAAAAATATTGTTTTAGCGCTTAACATGATCATTCGTTACAGACAAAAAAACTTATATAGTAGGATTAAGTTTAATATTGCTTAATTGTTGATGCTTTCCTTTATTTGATGTAGTCACACTTGCTAAATGAAATAAATAAATGCTGCTTTTTTGGAACTCTTATTCTGCCATTGACCAATTAAATATACCATTTCTTGAATATATAAACCAATATATACCTCGGTTTTAATCCTTTAATTGGATATACTTGAACTTTAGCGTAGCATTTGATAGATAGGAGAACTTAAATAAGAAGGAAATTAAGATTTAACAGTTGATTTCGTTGACCTAGTTAAAAATTATCTTACACCAAAATTAACCACGGTTTTTAGACAGAAAATAAGTGATTGGCTACTATTAGTTATCCTTGGTTGTTGGACCTGACGTTGGGGTGAACAGAAATCTCACCCGCACGAGGTAATTGACGAGGTATACAATCTTACAACAGACAGTAATATTTCTACTACATTTACTATTTCTATCTACATATATTAATGTTTGTGTGATTTGATGGATAGCTTCTGCTTCATTTCGCTTTTGTGGAAGCTGCTATACCTTTTTTCAACACAGACAAACGACTATAATATAAAGCTTTATTTCTTTCTGTTATTGACATATAAGTAAAAAATTAATTTAGTATGAAGTAAAAAGTTCTTATGTTTTTTAGATACACCTAGATCCAGACATCGGATGACAACATAAATATTTCTTATAGACGATTGTGTCTTAACTAGAACAAAATTTTTCTGTTAATAAAAATTAGTTTACTCCCAACATTTTACTAATTTTTTTAATTTAAAGGATAGAATTATTGCCTAAATTAACGATTAAAGAAATCATTACAGACAGTCGGACGAACTCTAAATGTAGAAAAGATTCGCTTCTAAGAAGACTACAATATATAACAAATCATCAAAAATTTGTGTCAACCCTTTTTCAAAAGGAAGGGGGCGTTTTAAAGCTGGTTTATTACCGCTGTTTTTAACGGTTAATAACGGCGCCATGGCGTTATAATTTTAAGCTTCCTGAATTTAAAAAATTAACATCTTTGAGTGTGTCTTGATATCACCGATAGAGATATGAGAAGGGAGGGTGGGTGGGGGGGGGGGGGGGGGGCATTGTACGCCCCTCGCCCCTTAGAATAGTGATGATTTGGGGGCCCCTCGGAAAAGATTAATCAAGATTTGTGAATACCAGTCCCTATCAAAGATTATGCAAAAATTGAATGTGATTCCTATCTAGGACACTGAATACTACAATATTTTATTTTGGAAGACAGCTACTCTAGAACTAGGGTGAAGTAAAAGTAAAGAAAATGCAACCTTGATCAGCTGAAGAAAGGACAGTCCATCTTTTTTATTTGGGAGGAGTAAAAACTTCAAGGTGGTAAAAATTTAATTTTTTTATATTTAATTTCTTTCTTTTTTTAGAATAACATTAATAAAAAGACAATAATTTATACAATACATTTTTATTACACATAATAGTTATTTAACGCATTGTATTATAAAAAGCTTTCCGCGTATATTGAAATGAAAACTTATAAGATTATAATCAGTTTTGTTATCCCCTTGGGTCTGACGGTCAGGGTTAAAAAACTTGTATTAATTTTCTGTTTTTTTTTATTTTAATATTCGTGGAAAATTGTCTGTAATAGATGCTAAACTTGATTTTACAGTATTGCTGAAAACCGGTTCCAATCGGGCAGACATTAATCGGATTCGAAGCTTGAATAGTATTTCTCGCACCGTATTATAGACGGCTTTCCGCGAATATAGAATGTACAATTATAAGATTAAAACTAGTTTTTTTAGCCCCGAGGTGCCGAAGGCAACCGCTAAAAAAACTGGTTTTGATCTTATGATTGTTCATTTTTATATTCGTAGAAAGCTGGATATAATACGATGCTAGACATAGTTTTTTCGTATGGATGAGAACCGGTTCCTATCCACCGGATTCGAATCAATACAATAATAGTTATTTTTTCATCGTATTATAAAACGCTTTCCACCGGATTCGAATGAATACGAGAATAGTTAGTTCTCGTATCGTATTATAAACGGCTTTCCGCGGATATAGAATGTACAATTATAAGATTAAAACTAGTTTTAATCTTATGATTGTACATTTCTATATTCGTAGAAAACTGGATATAATACGATGCTAGACATAGTTTTTTCGTATTCATGAGAACTGGTTCCTATCCACCGGATTCAAATGAATACGAGAATAGTTATTTCTCGTATCGTATTATAAACGGCTTTCCGCGGATATAGAATGTACCTATCCACCGGATTCAAATGAATACGAGAAAACAATTTACTTAGTTTCCTTTGATTTAGGCTGCATTATTAATATGTGGATGCAGCGAGCTTCAATGACATATGTACGTATTTGTCCTTGTTTGGTATAAATATATTTTATTTAGTTTGGATAACAATAAAACACAAACAAAATTGAAATCAGATATTGGACAGATGTAACTGCAATATCTTTCATTTAATTATAGGTTTTTGCAACCCCCTCCCCCCCCCCCTCCTCTTAGAAAAATGAATTTAGGGGGTTAAATTACCAACCCCACCCACCCCCCGTATATTGTATATTGTACTTCCAAAGAAATTTTTTTTTTGTTCTAACATGTCTAAACTAACTATATATGAGCCATCCATTACAGAAGGTCGGACAGACAGGCGTACGTACGAAAGGACCGACCCTAATTATAGATAAACTCCGCTTTTTAAAAACTACTTTTGTTTCTTTTTTCATTTTTTGTAGCAAATATATATAGTCCTTGGGTATAGTCCCTTTCGTGGTAACGCCCCTTGATGGGCGATTCTTCGTATTTTCACAGTAGCTTTTCTCCTATTTCTAGCCGCTGCGGGGCAATTGCCTAACACTGCGGGGCAATCACCTAACCCAGTATAACCTAAAATAACCTATTTAAAACCATTTTAAAAATACGACGAATCGGCGTTTCTACGAAAGGGACTATGAAAATAGAATGAAAAAAAAATGAAAAGTTAAATCTTACAGATATTATACAACAATATAATAACATTTTGGCAATTGCCCAAAGAAAGGAATAAATCAAATCATTTTCAGAAACACTCATAACAATTTAGATTTATTTTACTTGTATTTTTTCAAAATAAAACAAATATATATAATAATTTTTTAAATTGAAATATAAAGGTAAAATTCAAGAAATAAAAGATAATATTAATAAAAACTAGCATGTATGTGTGGTATCCGCCTAGGATAAATGGCAGACACCAGAGTTCAAATGACTACGGCAGTGTGAACAGACGTGGACACCTATACTATAGAGAAGCTACGCTTCTCTAGCAATCACTAAATAATAAACAGAATCTATTCAGTTGTTCCTTTATTGAAGGTCTAAGGATTACTAAAGTTATATACAACAAACAATAGCTACACAGATAGGAATAAATAATCATAAATAAAAGCAATATAATACATATACAATAGTCAGTTTGGGCAATAATGATCCCCCATCCCTGGCAAGGGTGGGGGGAATTAACAATACAGCTTAACCATAATAAGGCTGTCAGAATCAATCATTAATTTTAGGCATAGGGAGGGGGTCGGCAGACCCCTTCCCCAGGACTCGGGGGAGGGCCTGTGGCCCTTCCCCGAACCCCGGTCAGGGTTGCCATAGGCATGGCTCACGGTTGCCGAATACCACAACTCTCCCCTCGGAAGGCTGGGAGGGGGTCTCCCTGCCAGACTTCCGACAGTGGTTGAGGCCTTCGGCCCGCTCCTTAGGGCTAAGATATATATACAAACGATAATGATTCAAGTGGTGATTTTCAGGGCTGATGGGCTCCCAACGTGGGATAGAAGGTAGAGGCTGGCTTTGGTTGGACACGTAGCTCGGCGCCAGCAGGTGTCAGGTTGGCGTGGGGCACAACCGCTGCGGGGCCGGTCAGTAACGGGGCATTCTGGTTGTTGTTGGCAGCGTCTGGGGCACTGGCTACCAAGTTGACCGTCTGAGCGACAGCCTGGCCTCCCGAGGGGCCGCGGGGCTTTCCAGAGGGTGGTCCAGGCCTGCCTGGGCGGTCATGCCCGCTATCGGCTGATTGCATGGACACCATTTCCTCGGCTGCTTCCCGGCTGATAGGAATGGCATCCCAGTCTACTGAAAAGTCCCGGGACTTGGTATGGGTGAGTCGGGCTCTGGCCAAGGCCTTCCTGTACAAGGTTGGATGGTACAGGAACACTTGTGACATCGCATTCATGGCGGCCCGTACACCTCCTTGTGCGGCTGCCAGGGAAATGATGGTTAAATCCCCCAGCAGTTTGAGGATCAACAACAGCAAACACAGTATGGCTGCGCCATCTCCCCACTCGTGAATAGCTTGTCTGAACCCAGCCCAGACATCCAGGGCTGCCTCTCCTTCCTCCGCCAGTCGGTCGATATTGTAGGACACGATCCCATGGTCTCCGGTGGCCGAACAGCTACCTTGCTGAACGCATGAGCCATAAGACAGGCCGGTCAGCATGGCGGCTTTATACGCTGGGAACGCTAGCAGCTGCTGCCAGTCGTTCAGCTCAGCCTGCGAATACAAGCCTCCCGAACTAAAGTCATCCAAGGGTTCTGTCAGCAGCTGCTTGGGCGTATCCAGCGGGGGTGGCCTCTTCTTAGGTGAGGGGGTTAGCTATATCCAGCCTTCCTCCGCGTGCACAGTTAGGGGGTAGGTGGAGGAGCAGGGAATCTTAGTGGCGTGGCCGCTATACACCCTTGTCACGGCGTCTACGAATCCTGTGGGTTCCACTGGTACTTTGTCCCAACATTCATTGCTCTCACGGACAACATATTTGTTGCGTTGGCAGGTAAGCTGGAGCAGGACATCTCCCCTCAGCACAGAGAACATGCTCCCCTGGACACGCACCGGGTGGGCCGGGTCTAGTTGCTGGAGCTTCCAGCAATTGGCCGCTACTTCTTCTGCCGCTGTGCTTTTCATGCGTGTCTCCAGGGTAAATCCAATGTAGCCTGCATGTATCTGGGCCTGCAGGGGGACATCCACATCCCTGGCCGATACTCTGGGCAGCGCTGCCGCGGCCGGGTCAGCTGCCACGAACAATGCTGGGTGGTTGGTGGCATGGGCCTCAAAGTCGCAGTTCACTATTGAGGTGGGGGTGGTCATGTTGATGAAGAACTGGGCTTGATGGTCAACCAGGAACGCATCCATCACTAGGCTAGACTGGAGGCTGCGGATCAGCCTCAAGGGGCAATCTCTCCCCAGGTGGTCCCACACGTAGGTGGCTTCCCCAGTAATGCAAGACAGCTCAGAATGGGGACATCCTAGGGTCAGGTGGTCAGATTGGGACTCCACCCGTCCATCCTCTACTACGTAGGTCTCTTCCTTGACCAGCAGCCGTCGTTCCTGGAGCACTAATTCATTGCGGTACAGCTGGCCCTCGAAATGGACGTCCTCCCCTTCACAACCCACCCCCTCGGGGCTGTTGACCAAGGCGCCCACCATGTCGAGGGTGAAGAACAGGGGATGGTTCAGCTGGAACATCAGTGGCTGGGTCTTGCCTGGCAGCGTGTAGACTCGGTTCCTGGCCAGGTCTCGGCACGTTTCTGGATCAATCTTGGTTGGCCTCATGAGGGTGGGGACCGAGGTCACCTTGAGGTGACCCCATACCCTACACCTAAATGTCCACTGGGACACGGTGAGCTGACAACTATATCCTGTTGTTTCCCTAATCTTGACTTGCTGCAGGACATGTACCTCGTGGCCCAGGGGCACCTCCTGGTGTAGCGGTTCCGTGCTACACATCTTCTCCTTGTTGTAGGCTGTGACGTGGGTGGGGTTGGCGCAGTCCCACCCTACCAGGACGTAGCTAGTTGTAGGCCACACGGCTGCGAGCAGTAGTCCCCACAGAACCATCCACCAGTGTGAGAAGCTACCAGACAGCCATCTACCTCGCACAAGCGGCTGGGGATCTTCGGCTCGGGCCACGGCTGCTTCTTGGGGCTGGACACGGCTGGGTTGCTCCTGGCTAGATACAAATTTCCATTGAGCGTTATCTTTGGGTGCCCGGGGCATCCCGATACCCTCCCCAATGACAGACTGACAGGCGACTGGCGCCTGCCTGGGTGTCGGCTCCCCTAGCCCCAAGGGGTCCCTTCCCTTGTCCATGGCATGCCCAGTGGCATGGGGCTGAAGTGCGTGTGGCACAGGCTCGCCCTGAATTACGTCCCTCCCCTGCCCTAGGAACTCAGGTGCATGTGGCACAGGCAAGTCCTTATATCCCCAAATTTCAATCTCCCAAGCCTCTGGTGCAGGAGGCACAGGCAAGGTTGGGGGGTTACAATAATTTGGATACAATACATTTGTCAAATTTAACTTATCCTGGCTCGACTGGAAGTGATGGGCAGCTGGATTCCCTCGGCTGGCAGTGGGCGCTGGATGGTGTATGGCTGGGCTCTCCCTACGGGCTGGTGGCGCTGGCTGACTGGGGGTGACGGGTGTCACCCCTTCCTCTGGGACTGCTGGCTCGTTCCAGGATCCAGGTATCTCGGTGGCGGCGACGGTTGTCGCCCCAGGCACCAGGGTGGGGGCGCTGGATAGCACCCCCCAGTCATCGCAGGTGGCGGCGCCGGGTGGCGCCCCATACATCGACTCTGATGCGCTGGCTAGCGCCTCCTGCCTCTCTCATTCAACGGCCGCCAGGGCCTCTCCGTACACCGTCTCAGTGACGCTGGGTAGCGCCCCTCCACTCTTGCTGGGTAGGCTTGGTCGGGCAGGCCCCATCATGTTTAGGCTGAAGGGCTGGGGCCTCAGGACTTCTGGCTTGGCGATGTTGTTGGGCTGCACAAACTCCGGCCCCAGGTGGTTGAGGCTGAAGCCCAGGCCAACCCGGTTGGGTTCAGCCGCTCCTCCCAGTACGTTGATTCTAGCTGGGACGGTTCCAAACTGCGGCATTCCGTCGGCTCGGCCCGCTGCGTTGGGGGCGGCTGCTTGCGGCGGTGTTGCTGGGGGCGCGCTCCCTTCCATGTTGGCTACTCTGCTGGGCTTTCCTGGGGGAGCGCCCTTGTCTGCAGTGCGCCTCCGGCAGGCTACCTGGTCCCAGTCGGCTCTGCACTCGGCCGCCGTATGGCCGGCATAGTGGCAACGGTCGCACTTGGCAGGATGGTCACGGCGTGGCTGGGTGCGTCTTTCTTCTAGGCTGACTTCCATAGGCGTCGGACAGTCTCGGGCTCGGTGGCCTTTCCCTTGGCAGCGGTAACAGCGACCTGAAGTCTTGTCATCTGGGGCGACCTTCCCCATCTGGTGGAGACCCGGAGCCAAGGCGCCAATCTCCATTGGCTCCGACTCGTCGTAGTGGGGCAACTAGACGCTGGCTGATCCCGTGAGCCCGTCGGTGGCGTCCACTAGGCACACACCCTCCTTCAGCTGCTTGGTAATCATTGTGACGGTGAACATGGCTCGCCTCGTGTACTCAGGTACCGAGGCGATCTCATGACTCATCATTTCATGTTTCACATTAGCGTTACGAATGCCACGATTTAATTCGTCTATCAACAATTCAAGGTCCTCATGGCTGTAGGCCTCCCTATACAAGGCACACTTTGTGGATATGTATGCTTGTATAGGTTCTGTCGAGTGTTGCCTGTAATCCCTGAAGGCTTGCTTCAAAGGCTGGACGAAATAACATTTCACACTCGGCCTTGACTTGTTCGTATGTCAAGGCTTGGACTGCCTCGCCAAACAGATGAGAGGCCATCTCCGCCGCTTGCCCCACCAGTGACAGTAAAAGGGCGTTGCGGCGGTTTAGTGTGTCATGGGGAGGCACGCGGTAAGCCGCCCATGACATCTCGAGTCTGCGGATGTGGGAACTCCAGGATTGCTTGGGCGGTCCTCTATACTCCGGCAGGTTACTCAGCATCAGCTTGTGGTACTCGGCTGGAGCCGGTTGGGGGTCATCCTGGAGCCATCCTTGGGCTTGGTCGCCTCCTGGCGCTTGCGGCTGCTCCATCGGGTCAACGGTTCAGCGGCGGGACACGAAGTTTTAAGTCAATACTATAAATGGTTTACACTTGAGGCTTTCTAGCCTAGCAGCCAACACTGTTTATCACTAGGTTGGTAGTTTAACTACAAAGATGTAACTTAGATGTACTTGTCACTAGTTTTTTTCTGAGTTGTAGAGTAGGCTGGTAGGGGTAGATAGCTGTTGAGGGTCTGAACTGCTGTCAGGAACTGATTGGGTTTTCCTTTATCACACTATAGATAGGAGGGAGAAGCTTGTAAGTCTAGTTTTCTAAAAATATCTCTGTTAGATGCTATGGAGTAGCTCCGCTCCTGTGTGTGTGTGTGTGTGTGAAATATCCTTTCCTTGCAACGCGCTTACGCACCGTCAAATCCGCGCACACAGGTAAAACGCGCACTTATCCCTCAACCCGCTCTCTCATTGGTCCGCTTTGTCTTATTTGTCCGTTGAATTTTGTTATACGTCCCGAACTCTGCTGCGCGACCCATAAATGGCGCTCTGTTCTCCCGGTCGCTATCTCCACACCGTGGGCGGACTTAGTCAAGTGTGGGTAGGAGGGGGGAAGCGCGTGAGGGGACGGGGTAAAACCGTCCGTTCCCCCTGTGGAGAGGGGGGAGTGCTGTGGGTTTGAGGTAACTGTGTGGTGAGGTAATTGTGCCCTTTTCCTTAATCCTGGGCTTATTGTTATGTCACCTCGATTGTATTTTCTTCAATGGATGGTGGGCCCCTCCCTTTCCTCTGGAATAAGGGGTGTATTTGTTGTGCTGGAGGCTTGGGTGGTTAGATTGTTTATCAATGCATTGTTATATTACATCTAGATTCTATTTTTGGCCTTATCACAATACACAACAGATTTGCTTACCAAGCCTGTTCTATTTTTAGTTTTATCACAATACACAACAAATTGTTTACCAATCCTTGCTCATAAATCTATTGTTCAGCCTTCACACTAGGGTGGTAATCCCTACAATGTGATATAATATCTGCTTTTCTAGATGGGTGGCTGCGCTGTAGCCTCTCAGGATACTTGGAGTTGACGTAGTTTCCTCTGCTTGGTACACTACACTCGTATGTTGGCTCGCAGCTCGCAGCTATTTGGCGTGTTTCAGCCTGTCGGTGGCAGGGAATGTCCCGTCCTGCAGCGCCGTGTATCCAAATCCAGCTGGTGGCGGCAGGGAATGTCCCGTCCTGCAGCGCCGCTGGTTCGAATCCTTGGCTTGTTTCAGTCTGTCGGCGGCAGGGAATGTCCCGTCCTGCAGCGCCGTGTATCCGAATCCGGCTGGTGGCGGCAGGGAATGTCCCGTCTTGCAGTAAATGTTGGCCTATTTTCAGCCGTTTACACTTAGTTGGCCTGTTTCAGCCCGTCCGCAGGCCTGTTTCAGCCCTTGAGCGCTCAATTCTCCGTTAGATGTCGGCGCTTCTCGCGGTTCTCCGTCAAGTTTCGCTGCTCTCCGCAGTCTCTCGTCCGATCTCGCTAGATTTCGCTTCCACAACTGCCGGATGCAGAGTTAGACCTTGCTATCCAGGGTGGGTAATTCAGGTTGCTTGTGTCAGTTTTGCCAGTTTCACTGCTGGGAGTACCTTAGCCTCAGCTGCGCGTCTGCTCTACACTTGTGGTTTGCCGTAATCTCACACAGCTGTCACCAAAAGTTGTGGTATCCGCCTAGGATAAATGGCAGACACCAGAGTTCAAATGACTACGGCAGTGTGAACAGACGTGGACACCTATACTATAGAGAAGCTACGCTTCTCTAGCAATCACTAAATAATAAACAGAATCTATTCAGTTGTTCCTTTATTGAAGGTCTAAGGATTACTAAAGTTATATACAACAAACAATAGCTACACAGATAGGAATAAATAATCATAAATAAAAGCAATATAATACATATACAATAGTCAGTTTGGGCAATAATGATCCCCCATCCCTGGCAAGGGTGGGGGGAATTAACAATACAGCTTAACCATAATAAGGCTGTCAGAATAAATCATTAATTTTAGGCATAGGGAGGGGGTCGGCAGACCCCTTCCCCAGGACTCGGGGGAGGGCCTTTGGCCCTTCCCCGAACCCCGGTCAGGGTTGCCATAGGCATGGCTCACGGTTGCCGAATACCACATATGCCCAAAGTCTCTAGTCCCAATCCTATACAGAATTGCTTAAAACCACCAACGTAACCAGTAGGTATAGTCTTTTAAGAGTAAGTCTCAATCGGTCCAACAGTTACCAAGATCTTAAGCTTCATACGGACAGACTCACATACATACGCATATGAACACAGTAATAGTGTCTGACTGATTATGACGTAACAAAAAAAAATAGCCAATGAGAGGCCGTTATTGACCAATGGTAAAATTTATTGTGGCTTCTCATTGGCCAATTTTTTTTGTTACGTCATAATCAGTCAGACACTATTACTGTGTTCTACACATATAGATAGTAGAATATTGTTTTTCTTATAGTTTTGCTAAAACCCATCAAGTATTAATTTATTCAACAGATCATCATAATTAGCCAAACCACATGTTTTAAATGTTGATGATTATCATCAACTTAATGAGTTTCATTGTCCAATATGTACTATAGTCAGGAAAGTCAGGGATTATTGGTTGAAACGTTTAGACACTCAACTTAATGAGTTAACCAATAAAAATTTGATTAAGTCCCCAAGTTGTTATGCCAACGAATAAAAGAAAAACTTTATTACAAAACTTTGGGACTAGTGTAATAAACAGCCCAACGTTCAGGTTCTCTCTGACAATAGTGCATATCAATTAGACCGATAAATCATAATTTAATCACTTTTATTAGTTTTAAACGTATAAAAAAAACATATTATTTCGCAAAACAACTAAAAAATAATTAACAAAAAAAAACAATTTTGTCTGTTAAGAAGTTAATAAATTTAAAAAGAAATATGAAAAGACTCATACACCCCTTAAGTAATAAATTTAAGGTTGGGTTAAAGCAGGGACTATAGGGATAAGACAATTGTCGAAAAATTGATGTATATCCCCAATGAGGATACATAAATATTCCCCTTCATTAGATTACAATTGTGATTGAAACGTTTTCGACACTCCACTTAACCCTTTACAGTCGGGCCCCTTGCCGCACCTTAATCGGTCGGGGGGGGGGCGTTCAACGCCCCCCCTAATTATCTCAGTTCCTATTAGAGCTAGAGGGCTAAATTTTTTTGTGCAAGTCCCCTGTTTGATAATGAATTTCCGACCTTTTATAAGTCTAAGTCAATTTTCGCTTCCTTCACCCTTTTATTTAACAACCTTTGTTTTTAGGTCTTTTTTTACTTAAAAATTTCAAACGGCTGTAATTTTCTTATTTTTGAAGCTAGAAGAAAAATTTTTCCCCAGAAAATGTTTATCTTTATGTAAATTTTACATTAGAAATATCAAAATATAAATTTCAGCGGCCGCAGCTGTACTTGGCAGCTGCCAGCCGCCGCAGTCGGCGGTCGGCGGGAAAACGGCGGCGGATCTTCATGAAATTTTAATACGTTATGTAGACATGTAAGAAAAGCTTAAGTTAAAAATTTGAAGTCTCTAAGTAAAAAATTGCGGCCACAGGAGCCATTTAAAGATTTCTGGAGACCTGGAGGATCAGGACCTGCAGGATCATACCTGGAACCTGAAAGTGACTTGAACACCTGTATTTTATATAAGGATGTACTACTAGAGGATTTTTTAGTATTTTGGTATGGTAAAATGCTTTGTTTTAGTCAAAAAAATATTTTTGCTCTTTACCTGGATGACCCTGCCAGGTTTGCTGGCATCCTGTGCCTGCCAGGATGGAGATATTCAAAAAATTCCAACTCTCAGTTATGTGTCATACCCATACTTAAAAAGTCAAGCAGTTTGGGCTCTTTATCTTTCACACACAGAAAATGAGATAGAAAAAACCGGAGGGGGGGGCGTTCAACGCCCCCCCCCCGACCGTTAAGGGTTAATAAACCAACCAATAAAAATTAAATAAAAGTACCCAAAGTTGTTAAGCCAACGAATAAGAAAACGTCATTTTAAAACTTTGGGGACTTTGGATAATGAACAGCTCAATATCCCCTCCGTACCTGGGTTAGGTCATTAAAGGCCGTGGTTCTCTGATATTAATTTTAGTTCTACCTTTAGTGATTTGAAAATATTCTTCACCTCCAGATTTGAATCTAAATGTGCAAATTAAAGAACACCCTTAAAAAAACCAGTAAACAAGACTACTGTAACCATAGAAAATAATAATTATAATTTGATTTATTGTTTTTCATAAAATTGAGAATGGCATTGTACTTTGCCAGGAATCTAAAGGGATAAGACAATGGCCGATAAATTAATGTACAATCCCAGTAACAATTTCAACATACTTTTTCTTCATCATATTTGTGAAAAAAACACAAGAAATTTTGTGCTGATTTTTTTAGAAATTTTTAAAAATATCCTTTTCCTTGTAACTTTTTTTCTACCTTTTACTCCAATTAACTTCATTAATGTTATTTGATTAATGATCAATCAAAAAACTGTAAACAAATTTATTTATGAATAATACAGGTTAGTAGACAAAATTTATGAAATAAAAATCAGGAAATTTAAAATTTTTGTGATTTTTAACATTTTCCACCAAAACAATACTTTATATCAATTGATCTTTCTTGGAGAAAAAGCGTGAAGTTTTATAATAGAAGGGTGAATATATCACCTTATCTTGATTCTTTTTTATTTTTTTTGTTTGGGGAAGAGGAGGTTTAACAACAAATGTTTCGGAGCAAAATGTAAAAACTTTAATCAGAATTTTAACAAAAACAAGGGCATTAAACCAAAATAACATTAAGACCGGGGGGGGGGGGGGGTCAGAAGTTTTGGGTGGGTATTGCCTACGGCCTTATTTTCCTTGTAAAAACCTCTTTATATTATCATTAATGTAGTTTAGTTTTACAAATGTATTTTAGTAATTAGCAATGATGGGTTCTGTCTGGGTCATTTATGTTTTCTTTTTTCAATATTTGACGCTGCCATATTGTTATGGGTAGGAACTTAAATCTTTTTTTTTATTTATTTATTTATTTTTTACTTTGTTTTAGTTAGTATAGGTTACATAGGTTTCATTCAAGTAAGCCATAAACAGTAGATTCTAAACATATTTATTAGGATAAAGTAATATTTATATTAAATCTAACTGCTTGTCCTCCAATCTAATCTAATTAATCAAACATTAAAATTTATTAGATAATTTTTAAACACAAATTTTATAATACATCATATTTTAGTCAGATGAAAGAAACTTATCAGTCAACAAGAAATATTTCCTTATCTTCTTTTTTGAAGGAACAAATCATTTTAACATGAGTTTTATTTTCATTGTTAATCAATTATTTGTTTTAAATGGAAACAACAACTAAAAGTAATAATAAATAAGAGTAATCAAATCCTTACATAAAAGTAACAGGATGTCTGGCTGTATATGTGTGTCAATGTAGGTGTGTGTATGTCTGTACCAAAGGTTCTTGCTCACCACTTCCTTTAATAGTTGGTTTTTTAGGTCCTTAGAAGGTTTATATTTGTTTTAGGGGAGACTACTAATGCCTTCCCAAAAAAATTGTAGTAGAAAAAAAATCCCTCCACCCCCAAAAATTTCTTTTTCGATCTAAAACTAAACTTGAAAATTGTGGGTTGACTTATCCACCTATCCCACCTCAAGTACCACCAGATCCACTAGGGGCGTAGCTGCTATTACTTCAATAAACAATCAACAAAATGAATTTGTGATTTCCAACAGTACAGAGACAATGAAAGAAGAAAAGTACAAACATTACTACATTGTGGTTATTTATGTACTCAAACTTCTTCCTGCAGAGCTTTTCATTATAATGACACAGGTTGGAGACAAATATTTTCTATTTCCAGTATGGTCTCAAAACAATTAATTTCCGCTGTATTAAGATCAGTTCTGAGCCATACTGAAAAATCATGTATCATAGCGTATTTTTATTATTTTCAGGAATAATAAAATTTAAAAAATATAGCAAAATGAAAAGATATAACATTAATTCCAGTTTTGTTAGCATCGAGGGGGCGAGAGTACTTGAATTAATCTTTTTATTTTACTCTCCGCAGAAAACTGTGTGTAGTACGATGCAAAAAATAACTATTCTTAGTTCTATCTTCTATAGATCAATTAAGATATCTTAGGCAATTGAACCAATAAACTTGGCTTTTTTGTTTAAGCATTATTAATAATTGTAGATTGAGAAATTTATTTTAGAAAAATCTTGCAACATGAGCAACATTGAATATTTAGAAAACCCAGGTAATAAACATTTTAATTTTAATGAGCTATTTAAAACGTTATAATAAAGCTGAAAATTATTTTTTTAGTTGAAAAGAAAGATGAACTCAAAGTGTTTGTCAAAGTTAGTGAGTTAAAAGACATTAACATGAATTGCAAGTAAGCTTTACATATTCTCTTACCTTTTTATTGAGGGAAAGGAAACATTTTTTCCAATAACAATAAACTTACAGAGAACAAATCCAACAATTTTAAAGATCTTTTAAGTTACAACCAGTCAGGAACAACAAAAATATTCTTCTTGATAAAAACAAAATGTAAAAATGTCGCTAATAGGATTTATATTTGTAACATTTCAGTGGAGCTGAAAGTTGTTGTGACAGGTAAACAATTTCATTGTCTCACTTTTAAACAAATAAATTCTTGTGTAAAATTGTAAATCTTTGTATAGAAAAATGTAAAATGAGATAAATGCTTGAATACAGAATAAAACTATCAAAAACAAAAAGTTATCTAAAAAAGCAGTTTAAAAAAACATATAAAAATTTTACTTTTTTTGTAATTTAGAAAAAAATCTATAAAAGAACAAACAAAATTTTGATATAAAGATATTTGCATTTTGTTTGGTATTAATAAACAAAATTGAATCTACAGCTAAAGAGATACTTAAATATTGTAATGTTTAGAAGGTATGCAGGAGATGGGTGTGGTATGTATGAAGGAGATTGTGATACTGATAATGACTGTCAAGGCGGCCTTGTCTGTGGTAAAAACAATTGTCTTAAGTGAGTAAACATATTAGACAATTTATTCTAGGGAAGATTAAGTTCCTAGATAGGTTACTTTTTTAATAGTTATTTATTACATTGTATTATAGACAGATTACTACACATAGTAAAATGAAAAAAAGAAAAATTTATTTAAGTTCTGATAGCTCATGTGACCTGAAGGCCCCAGCTAACAAAACTAGTATTAGTATTATGTTTTTTAATTTACTATTCATGAAAATTGTGTATAATATGATATGATACATGATTTTTAAGCTTGGCTAAGAACTGGTTCTAATCCAGCAGACATTAATTAGTTTCAAAGCCATACTGAAAAACACCTTTACATAAATAATACCTATAAAGATATCACAGCCCTGGAGGTCACTGGGATGAAACTGATGACTGCTGCGAAAGACTTTGCAGGTTTAAGATTATTTTGTACAATAATATTCATTTGAAAGAATTACATTTTTTTGTAAGGTTTCTGAAGATTAAACAAAAGTTGTTTTTAAAAATAATTTTTAGTTCTAAAAATGTTTGTGAAGAGGGCCAAGGTACTTGTATGTATGACTATGAATGCTCAGTAAGTCTTATTTAACTATCATCCAAATGTAGCCTTCTAAACCATTTGACACAACAACTCTTGACTGGAGATGCATGACATTCTCCCTTTTATAATTGTTATTTGTTAAAGATTGTTTTAAAGATTGAAACTATTTTTAAGAAAGTAAATTCTTTAATTTTCTAGGCTTCTACAAAGTGTGGATATACCAATTGTCATGATAACACCTACTTTCCTGAGTAAGTTTATTGAATTAAGGGGATTGGAAAATTATATCTTATTCATCTTACTATTAAACTTTTCTTGAGAGCTTTATAATAATTCCATCACTTTTGATTATTACTGTTAATAAGAGACTTTGGGTTGATGCATGTCTCTCTGAAGGTTTTTAATAAAAAATGTTATTCCATTTAATTGATTTGTTTACTTTTAGAAGTGAATTTACTCTGACGAGAGCTTTTTATAATTCTTCAGAAAATTGTTGTTATAGACCTTGTCATAGAAGGTAAACTAATTAGTTTTTAACATGAAAAAAAACTTTTTTTTATTTATTTTACCTCTGATTAAGTCATAACAGATGTGGCCATAATGAACAAGGTTGTTTAGATGACAGAGATTGTAAAGATGGCTTTTATTGCAAGTAAGTTTTGGGCATACAATTATTTAATCAATATATTACCCAACAATCTTTTAAAGTAAATTTTTAAAAATATAGTCAGGTAAAAAAGCTACATTGAAACCTTAAATACGAACTTATTTCATCTTACCTCATAAGGGTGGGATTCTCCTTCAATTAATTTTGAACTCAACTAGAACAAACAAATTGTTTTTAGACAATCAAGTCCAAAGAATTATTGTGAAGATATTAATGAGTGTTTAGAGGAAGGCAAACGTTATTGTGGGTAAGATTTAAAAAAGTTATTTCATATATAATAGTTTGATAATGCAAATAGTTTGATTTTTACTTTGATATTTAGTCTCAATTCCTACTGCACTAACACTGTTGGAAGCTTTTCTTGTTCCTGTAACTCCGGTTATACAAGCTTTGTTGCCAATGTAGGCTGTTCAGACTACAATGAATGCAACTTGGGTAAAAATGATACTTTTTTATATAAAACTGTTTATAAAGATAACATAATTAAACTAATAATTATATTCTAGCCTCAGAATATTGTCCATATGGAAAATGTGTCAATTATGATGGTGGCTACCAATGTCTATGCAATGCTGGATTCACTCAAGTTAGTCTCACCTCCTGCAGTGATATCAATGAGTGTACTTTTGATGGTGAGAAATTTTTACTAAACAAATAGAAAAAGTATATTATTTTAAATGGTGATTGAAAACACTTTTTTGATTGTACGACAAATTTTTAGAAGCAGTGAAATCCTGCCCAACTACCGAAAACCCTGGATGCTACAATAGAGTAGGATATTACACATGCCACCGTAAGATTTAAATTGTAAAATCTATTCTTTGCCAATGAGATAAAAAAATTAGTAGTATTCTAAATGTGTCTGTCCTTGGTAATGTATGGGGCTGCTGATTTAAATCATATGACATGTTTTTATTTCACCTCCAACCATTTATTTTTCTTAACATCCCTTCCCCTTTGAAAGTCCTTCTTTTACCCAATTCTTTTCTTTCAGTTCCCCTCACTTAATTCAATAACCCTTTACTGCCACATAAAAACATTTATAAAAAGAAGAAAATGTCTATCAGTGTCTGCTCAGTGTTTTACCCTGCTTGATGAATAACATAATTTTGTTTGAAACTAGATATGATTAGTAAAACACTGCTCATGAGTTCATTTCATTTACTCTTTCTTTTTCTTTTTTTACCTCTTCTCACTTTCTTTTCCTCTACTTATTAATTTTTGCCCTAATTTTAGAAATCTAGCTTTAAAATCTTTCCTACCATTGCATTGGATGTAATTGTCCTGTAGTTGCAACAACTATAGGGTTCAAATTTTAGATGACATTTAAAAAAAAATTTAATTTTATTGTATTTTTGTTATAGCTCGTGTAATACTTATGTATTATGGTATACCTTACTCATACAAAGGCAGTGTTGCTATTTGGAATTTTGACAAAAGAAGATATGAGGGGGTGTGCGATTACCTCTGGAGCAAGTTAGTTATTAAGTGATCACATAAATACTGTAATTAAAAATGACAAAATTGTTGATGTATATAGTTTTTTTTGCTTGAGCTGAGCTCCTATTCTAAAGTTGGATAATTAATTTTAATACTACCTTAGTATATTCATGTATTAGTAACTGATAATTTTTATAAGACTGTTTTAAAACTCTAATTTTAGTATATGTACTTAATGAAGATTAAACTAGGATTGAAATTAATTATGCTGTGTTCCCTTTCAAACTGCCATTAATATTGTAACTTTAAGGAATGATGGTGATGTTGTGTGTAAATCACTGGGTTATAGCTATGCTTCTTCTACCTATAGGTATAGAAACTTCCTATGCTGAACATTATGTCTTATGAAGGCATATGTTGGAAATAAACCTAATGTTTTAGGGCACAATATTATGGTAATGTTGCCGGATATTCTTACTACACTGGAGGCTTGGGCTGTGTAGGTAAAGTTATTTCAATACGGTTTTATCCTATAATATAGTAGTAGGAGTTTTTTTGTCTGTCCGCTATCGCTAACCACTGAACCGATATTGTTCTCTTTTACAGTAAAGCTTCTTATAGGTCCTAGGAAGGTTTTAAACCATTTTTGGGGAGGGTGTCTTCACTCCCCTCCCCCCAAAAAATAAACTCTTTTGAAACTCGAATTTAAAATGGGATAAGGTTGACTTTTCCCCCTCCTAATTTAAGTGCCCCTAGAGGCTTCTAGGGGGCGTAGCCGCTAGTAATTTTAAAAGAAATACGATTATATAACATCTGTTTTGAATCTTATTTAGGTACAGAAAAGAGTATTCTAGATTGCCCTGTAACACCGTACACATGTACAAGTTACTATGCAGGTATTTTAATTTACTTATCATACAGTTTGATTATAATCATTTCGAATATAACATTGTATTTTGTTATCTGTTTTAGAGAGTGGAGTCTATTGTGTTTAGATTATTATTGACATTCCAATGTGATATAGTATGTATCCTTCTTTTCATAAGACTTTATTATGTATCAAAAGACATAGCTAGACTATTCTAGTTTCTAGAGTTTTATCAATTAATATACAAAAATATGACTTAGAATAAATATATTTTTATCTTCAATTTGTAATAATTTATTGTTATTAGTTCACCAATCTCAATTGGTATGCATAGCAATAAGCTCCAGCATCTAAAATAAATAAATGAAATTTCCCATTTGTGAGCCATATTTAACCATGACAAATTCAAAATCCTGAAGTTACTAAGAACTTTTCTTAGGTGTTCTGTTATTTTAGTATGTTTCAGTGGAGTGCAGAGGGTTTTGCTGGAAGGGTGCAAACAATGCACCTGAAAAATTTGCCCCACCTCCTTGAAACCAAATTCGTAAGGGTGAAGCGAACTGTGAGCCTTAATGTGTTTTAATGTAAATTTCTGTTTTGATTAGTGGATCAATAGACAATTCTAAACATCATATGATTTACTTACATAAAACACACTATTCAGAGAGATAGCGTTGTGGAGGAAATAAAATATAAATATAAATATAAATGTCCAATATGTTCACTTGCATTAGAGAGGTGTATCAAGTTGAGCCCGGCCCTGTCAAGGAGGTGCAGGGGATTGACCGCCAAAGGGGGTTATATCCAAACCCATTAAAGGGACTGTGACCAAAAATAATTCTCATCAGATTATCAAACCTTAACATCATCTCATTCATATAATCTCAAAGATAGGGCAAAACGGGCTCCTTTAAAATGGCATTTTCGCTGTTTTTTACTAAATCCAAGATTGGAAGAAATATTTCTGGAGTATATAGATATGCAATTAATTGTCTTTTTCTCCATCGATAGATAAAACTAAACTTTTTAACATAATTCTCTATTTTTCTTAACGGTTAAGCCTATTTTTAACATAATCCTTGCCTTTAATCAATGTATCACTACTTAGAAATTGATAGAATAAGCAATATTTTTATTTAACCCATTAGTGCCGAGCGCCACTTTTATGGGCCGATTGAGCTGGAAATCTCAGGGAAGCTTTATAATGGTAAAAACGGAAAACGTATTTTTTTGTTTTGCTCTAGTGGCGTGCACAGGAAAGTTGCAAAAAAACCCGGTTCGGCTCGGCCATAAATACCAACCAGGCATTATTACCCGTTTTGGGCGGTTTCCGCCAGAGTTAAAACCCGGTTTTGCTGTAAAAAATTGAAAAATGTATTTTTTGAACGCCCAAAGTGAGATGAACAGTTTTTAGAACTTTGATACGATCCGTAATTGAAAACTACATAACCTCATGTAATCTATAGAGCTACAAGTAATATACGAAGCGATTTATTTCAAATTTAGTGTTTCGGCTATAGGTGCCGCCATTTTCGGGTAAAAAAAACCGGTTTTGTTGTTGTTGTCAAAAAAGATCTATTAGTAAAACCGGGTAATAAAAATTTCAGACTCCAAATGGAAATGCAGAACCGGGCTTATATAGGGCGTAAAAAAATGATAAAAAAATCATATAAAAAATAATAATTTAAATACAACGAATTCACAAATAGATGTACTTGTCAATAAACTTTAGATTTAACGAAAAAAATCAGCGACTTTACTATAAAAACAAAAAAGTTAGATGGGGTATTTTGAATTTTCATGATTTTCAAACTTTGTTGAGCTATACCAGCAAACAGAAGTAAGCAAAACTGCCTGCTCCAGGGGGAAATGAAAGCCAGGGTAAGTAGAGGGGGGATTCATACTGAGATTAATGCAATTATGAAGCCGAAAACCGTTTTTTTTTTCATTTTCTGGAACCGGGTTTTAATGCCCGGTTCGGCACTAATGGGTTAATATCAAATACAATAACAAAGCTAGAAACAGGTTTATATATTAGTAACCAAGTAACTTCAGTTGCCCCATCTTTCGCCCACTTTTAAATACAAATTTTAGAATAATAAAGGTGCAATATTTCTTTATAAACAGTCTGATAAAAGTGTAATCTTAATATCCTAAGTGGGTTATTTATTGTCCGACACAATAAAAAAAAGATATTATACTTTTAAATAACCTCTGAGATTTAACCCTTTGTAGGCAATGAGGCATTTAAAATATATCTTTGTTTCCTAATTTTACTATGTTATTAAAGCATGAATTGGCAATTTTATGTCATAAAATGAATCATTAACAGTAAGTAAATTGTTTCAACTATATATGACAATTTAAATATCCCTTGAAACACAATAATAAATGTTGAGATTTTCCTTGTTTTTGTATTTTTCCCTCCCAAAATGCCGCAAAATCAAGGTATAAATCTTCAATATTTTTGTTAATAGGACGTTTTTGGTTGATCAGTATAGTGAAAGGTGCTTAGAATCAATATCTCCTTACTCCTTGTTCACCAATGTTTTGTTTTCATTTTTATTGTCTTTCGATCTTTGATTTTCAATTTTCGATCTTCGATTCATTTTTTCGATATTGCTTTTTTACTTTATTTATTTTTTATTTTGTTCTTGTCATTCGTTTTCGACCTCGATTCCGCCTTGACTCCACCAGGATTCGGGGATTTGACCACCGTTGTCGGAAAATTTATCGTTGTCCTGCAACTATTGGTGTGAAATTACCCTTAGAAACGGACAAAATTTCACACTAAGATCAAACAATTTGTTAAACAGAAACCAGTCAAGCAGGGTTGCCAAGGGATCACAATGGGAATAGCGACTTCTCACGAAGGCTTCGGTTCCCTAATTGTTCCGAACTTATGCTTGGAGGAGTTGCAACTAATAGTAGGAGGATGTCTGAATAACGCAGCAAGATATCGTATTTATTTATTGTTAAGATTTGTATTTTTATACATATAACATTGTATCGGCTTGGCAAGCGTCAAAGTACACCAGTGGCTCCACAACCCTTAAAGGGTTATGCCAACTATCTGGTACAATGTTGCATGGAATTTTTCTTGTAAAATGATATTTTGTATCCTATATGAACTTGGCTTGGCAACTAGGTGGAGACGCAGTTCAGCCAATTCCATGCTAGGTACCTAAATTATGTTATTATGCAATTCATAATATTATTGTGTTCAACTCGAAACTAATAGAATCTCACCAGAAGAACCAAAGCAAACAAAGCATAGTAACCTTTAAATATCATATATCAAATAAAAAATATGTTGTACCTTTGAGGAAAATAAATCTTATCTTATCTTATCTTATCTTATCTTAGAAAATGTTAAGATTTGATAATCAGATGAGAAATTTTTACATTCACACTCCCTTCAAATATATATTTCACTTTCCTCCAAAACCATTTTTTTCCCTAAAATTTTAGTTTTACTTATCATAATAAGATATTAAAGCACTAGTACATGTTTCCAGCTGGAATGGGCAGTCTCTAATATCTGTTTCAGTTCCTATAAATAAATATAAATCATGCACAGAACATAATATGTAACAAATATACTATTTAAAGAATTTAGTTTGATCGGTTCAATGAAAATAATATAATTCAACTTACTTTCTTGAGTTTCCTCTTACATTGCCCATTTGTTTACAGAGAACATTGGCATTTGTCCTAGGTAAATTATGTTGAACAAAAAATAAAATGAAATCCTTACTGTAACAGTTTTTCATATAAGATTCTTACGTCGTCCAACCCAAATCGCATATTCCCTGATATCTTCTAAGATCATAATCCCAGATACCATCCATGCCTCTGTAATAACTGTCATAGGGTTTTCCTGACACCATCATTACAACTGGACCTTGGAATATTTATTAAAATTAAGATGTCTAGCAACTAACAACAACTAACACTTAAGTTATATAAAGAATATGTATTTTGTTTATTCATTTTGACACAACAATTAGATGCTTTAAATGTTGTTGTTGAATTTTACTTTTCAAGCTGGGCTTCAAACTAGCCTCTAGGGGCTTCGCCCTATGAGGTATGGGGAAGTACACCATCCTATATATAATTTGTTTTTAAAAAATAGGCACTGCTACAGGCTGCTGCCTATCGGTGGTTACAAGATTATGAAATACATTATAAACATAATATTACTGTTAATACATGATATGATCAGTCTTTTCAATAAATATTTATAGATCATTTACTTGTTTTACTCAAAGAACACTGCTCTATAATTGGCCCTATGTTTGTCATACATGAGTTAAACAGAACAGCCGTACGGGAGATTTTTCTTAGTACACATACATTTTCTTTCAAGAGATATACACACATCATAACGTGCGCATTTTCCAGAAGAAACAGAACAATCGAGAATCCTCTTGGAGCAAGCGCAACACATTTAGAATGCCGTACTTTGGGAGGTATCTCTGAGGGAAATGTCATCATCACAGATTTTTCGGAGTAAGGATTAATGGATATGAGAATTTTCATTTAGTACACGACACAAGACTTAAGGAACGCTTCCTTACGCCGATACAATTAGTATTAAATAAATCATTTTTATTTTGAAGTTACCATCAAATTCACACTCATTAATATCCAAGCATGTTGTCCCACTCCTATCCTTCTTGACAAACACATTGATATCCTATGATATAAATTTCTTAGTCACTGTGATAACAAACATTTAAAAGTTATTAAAGAAAAAATGTAAAAATAATGTCAAGAGAAGAAATCATACCTCCATCAAAGTTTACAAATTGTTTCCTGCTTGAACAATACATATAAGCTAAAAGAATAGATGATACCATCGAGCATTTTTTTTCTTTTTATATAACATCATTTGTTTTTTAGAAAAAATCACTTACAGTATCTAAATTAATTGTAATCAGAACAGCCTTGATTAGAATACCAATTTGTAAATCCTGTTTCACATGAGCACTCATAACTTCCAACAGTATTTGTACAGACTGCATTTAGTCTAGGAAATAATTATTAAATATTTTATTAGAGACAGTGGTTATGATTTCTATATTATTTCTCATGGTAATTGTCTATATTACAATAGGATTCATTTCTTAGTATAGCAAAGAACGGTTTTTACTTTATTGTATTTCAAGCTAAACTGAAATACTAATTTAAAAATCAAAAATCTGCTATAGTTGATTTTCTTTTCAACTGATTACAGAAGTAGAAGAAGAGTGACCCACAAATAAAATATCTGCAAGGGATTATTCCTTACCCAGAGTAAGCTTTTCCACTAGTTGTTTCACATTCATCTACATCTTTACAATAGATCTTTGTATCAGTACATCTGAAAATAAATTAAATCCAAAACAAATAAAACTTATTTTTAGATATTGAACAAAAATTCCCAAAATAATTTAAACTACTAGGCAACTAAACGAACATTTTAATTTTCAGTACAAAACTATGCAATTATAGAGACAATTTTAGATATATTTAATAAATTTAGAGGGATTTGGTTAGTTTTAGTATGTAGTAAATAAAATAAAATTATTATATTTTTTTCTTTTAGGATTACAATGTCTAGAGGTTATTGTAAAATTGTATAATTCTCTGATTAAAAAATTTGAAGTAATGTTTCTTGTTTTGATAAAAACATCATTCCTAAAAATTATGAAATTTAACTTTTTTGGTTACATATATTAAATGATATATTTTTTACAAATTTTATAAAAAAAATACCCTTTGCATATAATGGGAATGAAAAACATGAATGTTAAACAAAATTCTAACCTAACTGCAATCATTGTACACATTTACTAAACCAATATTCAGGATTTTTTGTACAGAACTGTATACTTGAAAAAGCTATTAGGAATAGCTTACAATATTTTAAGTAATATTTTAATCATCAGCCATATATATGTTTTCTTTACAGAATTTTTTTAGTGAAGAATATACTATATGGGGCAATTGGAAAAATGAGATTTACTTAGCTTCAATCAAAGCTAGATCTCTGTCAAAATTCCCATCATTATTGGGCATATTTGAATATATAACATCCTTATCCGTCCAACTGCTTTAAAGCAGCTTTTTACCAGCTTTATTTTTTTCCTAAATTTCACATGATATTTTTTTACTATCAGAAGTAAATTGACAAAAAAAGGTAAATTGAATTTAATTTAGGACTTAGCTATGAGATGTTATTGGCTTATAGAATTTTACAGCAGCTGGAGTCCAAAATTAATTCTGGTTAAGTTTTACATTCTTTAAAATATTTTAGCTAACACCTTGCAGATTTTGTTAATAATTATTCCTTATATGTTCAGAAGTAGAGTGAATATTACTTGTATTTGACTAAAGTAGCATAAATATAAAGGGAGTAAATGCTTTTTGATAAAAATAACTTATTGGCTGAACAGTAACAACCTGTAAAGATGATTTAAATCTGTGCACCTAACTATTGTGAAAATATATTAAGATTAATGATAATAAAGGTAAATATAAACACTTTAATCCCCAATTTTTATGATACAAATTTGACTCTCACTTATGTTCTTTCTCATATGCTATTTGTTGATATCTTGTGCATTTTATTAAAAGCTCCATACATGATTCATATTGACAAATGACAAATGTTATATTCTTTGTAATGATGTCTTTTTTATTTAAATTAATCAATGTATTATCTATTCAGACATTTAATGATTATTTATGATTGTCTTTGCATTATACAGTAATAAGTGCTTAAAACCTGTGTTTTCCATAAACTTTTTTAAAATCATGAAAAGTTTTAAAAGGAATAAAAAACTTACAAAGATTTAGTAACAAAAAAATTGGTAAGTAGAGCTTTTCCTGGCTGTCATAATTTGTTAAAAAATATGAAATATATTTTTATGCATGTAAGGGGAAAGAGTAATTCAGTAATTTTTTAATTTAACTAGCAGCTTCGCCCCTAGCCTAATTTTTTTGTATTTTAGATTTAAAAAGAAAAAATAAAAAATTATTTGTGGGGGGGATTTTTTTGAGGGGGAGGGATTCTTTATTTTTTATTTTTTGGGGGGGTTGGAGGGTGGTATATTCCCTGAAGAGTAGAGCCCAATTGGTTCAGTGGTTACTAAGATATTAAGCTTCAGACGGACAGACATACAGATGAACAGACAGACATCGTTCTACTTTGTATTATTAGTAATAAGGGTAAATTACAGCAATATAATATTAAAAAAACACTTATATGATGATATATTTCAAGATATGTAAAAATCAAATTTATGCATAATAGCCAACGTGCAGTATTAAACATTGTTTATTATTAATCTTGATTATTTTTCTTGTTAATCATATTCGTAACAGTAGACACCAGCAGCTAAAAAATATAATATTACAAAATTAGAAGTCATCAAAAATAATATGCCTATCTTTTATAAAATGAGATTATTATTTACTTACTGTTATAATCATATTTACAAGTTTGTGGATCTGCTGGTTGAGTCATTGGACAATCAAGTATACTTGTCTCATTACCTAGACAGACAGACATGTACTAGAATTATTGTGTATTTAGAGAATCTTTTATTTAATGATATGAACCTTGTAGAATAAAAGTTACTAACATACAAATCATTTAATTTCAGCATATATAATTGTAAATATCTTATACTAAAATTTAACCTGTACAAACAACATTACTTCCATAAAAGTCAGTTCCACGTACTCCTCCATAGTAATAGTAAGAACCACTAAATGTTTCAAAAAGTTAAAATTATTGCAATAACAGTGTGAGGCTGGCATGTCCTAATCAATATCCTTTCTTTTCCAATTCTATTTTCCAATTACTTTTTACTTTCAAATGTGTTCTTTACTTTATCTATGCCATACTTATATGGCATGTATGAAACCAATGTATGAATACACATTACTGCATACTTCCTATCATTTGGTAAGATTATTCTAAAATTTCATATTGAATAATTATATTAGTTATATTTGACTTTTTATTTAGGTGTAAAATTCTCAAACTAAGTGTTGCTCAACACCCAAGAATGTTAAATCTAATCTAAAAAGTTTGGCTATATTGCCTCTAAAGATTTTGCTAACCCATTGCTGATCAAATTTCTGTCTACAGGTTTACATCTACTTTGAGGGATGGTAGTTAATCTCTATTTAAGGAATACTTAAGGAAATTTAATCTCCCGACCCAAATTGTGTTTCTCTAAAAAATTTAGATCTAAAAAATTATATTAAGTTCCAACCTTATGAAAATTCAACATTCCATGTGTTAATTTGAAATTAAAATTTACCTCTTTAATTTACCTCTTACATAACCAATTGATTTACACATAACATTTGCTGATTCCCTAATTAAAAAGTTTACAGGATTTTCATATGATTTCATAAAGCCAACTAGAAAAGAAATGGTTTATATGTTTTAATTTGTTGAATATTTCTCAAATGCAAAACTATATAAATATTAATTTTAATATCCATATAAAAAATCAAAACCATAAGGGAAATAAAAAAAGTTTAATTATACAATGTTGAAGGCTTTTATTATAACTTACGGTCCCCATCCAGCAGCACAAAGTCCTTGGTAAATCTGCCTTTCAGAATTCCATAAACCAACACTTCCATATTTCTTTATGTTATATGGTTCACCCCAGTATAATATGAAAGTTTTATCTAAAAAATATAAAACAACTTGAATATTATATTCATGTAGTATATATTTATCTTTTAAATAAGTTACATTTTTATGGAAGTCAAATTTTTATATTTATATATTATTTTCTATCCTATAAAATATTAACGTAAAACAATATTCTTGGAATTTACAAAGTGAACAAAAAAGTTGATGTTCATTTAAGGTTTTATGTAAAGACAGGACCTAGAAGCAAAGGTTGATAAATAAAGAGATTAAGGAAGTAAAAATGACGTTGGCTGTGCTACATATGAAAATTTCAGGTTCTGCCTGGTGTGCACTGATAACCCTAACGACTTATTTCAAAATAAGGGTAAAATTTAGTTTTCTCCTCTGTTCTTTTTTTTATAACTTTAAGCCAGGTTAGGTTATATTGGTTACCAAGCCTTGTAGTGTTAGGGCACTGTAGTTATACACTTGCAGGGTTTATGCATAGGAAAGAAAGTAACCTGTGACCCCTTATTTTTTTTTCATTTCTTATTTTAACAAAAAAAATAATGGGGTTATCAATGTTATCAATGTAAAAAATTTTTGTTCAAGGGTAAGATAAGAGAAGATTATGTAAAAGTAGATTTACTATAGCATGTATATGATCCCTCTGTGTTCCAGCAAATGGGTTTTTCTGCAGTGGGACAAGCATCTGAAAAAATGCACATTATTTCAATTTTGTCTTTTATCATGTTTATCTGATAAGATATAGTAGAAATTCTTACTTTCAAAGGAACATTCATTAATATCTACACATTTTGAGTCTCCTTGTTGATCTACTGTTTTGTTAAACCCAATAGGACATACACACTGATAACCTAAAATTATTTAATGCATTGACTATAGCATTGATGAGCATAAGCGTCCAAGAAAGGGATTACCCCCCCCCCCCCCAAACGAATATGGGAGTGCCGTAGGCGCCTCCAAAGTTTTTTTCATTTAACCCCCCTATTTAAAATTTACTCCTACCCTGGGGTGCCGTAGGCACCTCCAACCACTTAGGAGGGGGTATTTAACCCTCCAAAAAAACGAATTACCCCTTCCCCTAAAAAAAATTTTACCACCCCCCCCAAAAAAAGCTTGGACGCCCCTGTTGATGAGATACACCCTTAATAATCAATAGTTGGTTCAGAACCCCCATTCATTGAATAAATTGATAATATTGGGCGCTCGGCAGCCACGCTTTAGACACCTGTAAGCTTCAGTGAAATCAACACTTTAAATTTTAAAAATCACCTGCAAGTCTAGACCTTGCCAAAATATGGCAATCCCTCTTTTACATTTTTTTTTCAAGGCATCTAAACGGGCTTAAAGGTGATGCCCAGTTGCTAAGTCGCGGCTGCCGAACCCTGATTCTGGGAGAATATTTTTTTCATGTGTTAATGTTTCACTTTAGATTTGGTTAGGTTAAATTGAGTATTGGTAGCCAAGTAGGGTTAGAACACAACAGTTACTGAAGAGTAAGGCATACAGAAAAATACCCCTCGGCCTCTTTTTTATTAAGATTACAGTGAATTTTTTTAAAAATTACTTCCGTCCATATTGACACACTGTGATGAATATCCACAGTAATTATAGTCTAAAAATAGTTTTAATTATATATTTTTAAATAGATAATTTTATTCATATTAATAAATTTTTATGATATTTCTAAACTCTTTTAATTAATACTTACAATATCTACATTCATCATAGTCTTTACACCCTTCGTAAGAATACCAATTTGTGAAACCACTTTTGCATGTACATTCAAAGGATCCAACTGTGTTTATACAATTTGTATTTAGCCTAATGATAATTATAAAATTATTGTGTTGCTGACAAAAAGTCAAGCATGGAAATTTATATTTAGATCATATTTTTACATAATCATTAGTCAATGAAGCAATTTAATAGTTTGTAGTTAATACTATGTACTGCACTATGTAATTGCATCAACAAACTGCTGCTGGTTTTTTATAGGGAATAATGTACATGCATAGAGAGAGTAATAAGCTTTTAGAATTTGCATTTATAACTTGAAGATAAAGCTTCTGATGTATAAATTAAAGCTCACCCACAATAAGATCTTCCTGATGAAGTTTGACATTCATCCATATCTTCACAATAATTCTTTTTGTCTGTCCACCTAACCAGATATATAAGCTTTCCAGTATGGGTTCAAAACCGTTTAATATCTGCTGGATTAAAACGTATTTAAGCCAAACTGAAAATCATGTATTATATCGTATTACAGATAATTTTCTACAAATAATAAAAAATCCTTATATTAATACCAGTTTTGTAAGCTTTGCACCTAGGGGGGAAGCAAAACTGAAATTTATCTTATCATTTTGAGTTTTACTATCCACAAAAAATCTATAATACTAGGCAATAAATAACTTTTATTGGGCGTTATCTTTTTAAACTTTAATGTTATACAATTTTAAAATGATTCTCAGAATATTTGTTTATGTTTCTTACTTGCAGTAGTACCCACTTTTGCAGTCAGAATCATAATAGCAACCCTCATCCAGATAATCACATAGTGCATTCCTTCTAAACAAGACACCAAATGTAAGATAGATGATTTGAATAACATGTTCTGTGACCAAGCTAAATTTATGATTTAAAGTACATTAACCTTCTATCACATGGTCTGTAGCAACATGAATCATTAATACCAAAGTATCTATAGTTCATTGGATACAAAAACCTTAAAAAATTAAACTATCTTAATATTGAATATGAAAATTCTATCATTTAAATGTTATTTACTTACGTAGGGAAAAAAGTAGAGTTTGTACATGTTGCAAATCCACATTTTGTTGAAGGCTGCAAAAAGTAAATAGTTTTCATTTCCATAAGGCTACTCAACATTATAAATTATTTGATTCACTTACTGAACAATCTGTATCATATCTGCATGTACCCTGTCCTTCTTGGCATATATTATCAGATCTAAAATGAACTTCAAATAATGACCATTAAGATCAAAGGTAACATAATGTTAAAACTATTCAAAGATGAAAATAGCTTAATTATGATGAAACTAGATTAATACCGGCAAACCCTTTCACAACAATCATCATCAGCATCCCAATGGCCTCCAGCAGAATGATAACTAACAAAATTGTGGAACTTAAATAATTTGATTGAGGATAATCTGAAGTTTACTTTTATAAAACAATTTAACAAAATCATAGTGCTAAAAACTTTATAATATACTTTTTGATGTTTTAAGGGAAAAATGAGTTAGAAATATTTTTTAGCTTACTTTAGGCAGTTATTTTTTCCACAAACAAGGTTTCCATAACAATCATTATCATTATCACAATCTCCTTCAAATTCATGACAACCAAACCCAGCAAATTGTCTTTAAAAATTCAGGAAATAATGAATGACTATTTATAAATATTAACCCTTAACGGTTCAGTTTTTTCTATCTCATTTTCTTTGTGCAAAGAAAAGAGCCCAAACTGCGTGACTTTTTAAGTATGGGTATGACACATAACTAAAAGTTGGAATTTTTTGGATATCTCCATCCTGGCGGGCACAGGATGCCATCAAACCTGGCAGGGTTATCCAGGTAAAGAGCAAAAAATATTTTTTGACTTAAACAAAGCATTTTATCTTACCAAAATACTAAAATATCCTCTAGTAGTATCTGAAATACAGTTGTTCAAGTCAATTTCAGATTCTAGGTATGATCCTGCAGGTCCTGATCCTCAAGGTCTCCAGAATCTTTAAAAGGCTCCTGTGGCCGCAAATTTTGAATTTTAGCTTTTCTTACATGTCTCATAATGTATTAAAATTTCATAAAGATCAGCCGCTATTTTCCCGCCAACCGCCGACTGCGGCGGCTGCAAAGAAGATAAAGTATAGAATAGAATCCAGGTAGAAGATTCTGCCTGGCTAGCCTGAAATAAAATTGGAACTTTTGAAAGCCCTAAATGGCTACAAGGCTTGTAGTAAAATCACATGATTTCAGATATTATAAGGAAATGATATGAAAAATAAATGCCCTTTTTAATAGTATACTAAAAGCCATACAGCCAATCGTCCAGCCATATTTGTCCTATTCACAATGGATTAAAACCTTATAGTATGAGCAAAACTTTAAACAAAAATTCATTTCAACATGAATTTAGTAAAAAAAATGACTTTAAAAATATTTGGTTAAGAAATAATGATCATGGCATTTGTATTAGGGTTGCGCATGAATTTGTTTACAAAAAATCCTTAGCAGCTGATTTTTAATTCTTTCAAGGTCTGAGAGTAAAAGATGTTTATATTCAATTATATATTTTTAAGTATTTTAATTTCAATTATTATCATAAATTATTTTATTAATTGTTGAGTTATACGCAAGTTACGTTTACATTTCGTAATCGAGTGATTACGCAAGTTGCGTCATAAAGTACATTGACAGTGGTGAAATGTAAACAATATTAGATAAACATAAATTTAATTTCTATGCAGAAGAGACATAAAGTTAGAGGAAAAATC
Source organism: Acartia tonsa (assembly GCF_053477335.1). Lineage (NCBI taxonomy): Eukaryota > Metazoa > Arthropoda > Copepoda > Calanoida > Acartiidae > Acartia > Acartia tonsa. The sequence goes on from NC_137270.1 coordinate 27,355,091, forward strand.
TAATACTTTTCGATATATTTTCATTAAAAAGATATTATTTCAGTTTTGTCCCAACTTGACATGTGTACCATTCAAGTTTCATATTATGTTTTTATTGCGCAAGCGCAACTTTTCTTCAATATTCCCTAAAATATTTGAGGTTTTCATTTCTATTCCTCCTTATTCTATGGGCGGCTGGCAGCTGCCAAGTACAGCTGCGGCCGCTGAAATTTAGATTTTGATATTTCTGATATAAAATTTATATAAAGATAAACATTTTCTGCAAAACAATTGTTCTTCTAGCTTTAAAAATAAGAAAATTACAGCCGTTTGGAATTTGTAAGTTAAAAAGGACTTAAAAACAAAGGTTGTTAAATAAAAAGGTTAAGGAAACGAAAATTGACTTTGACTTACTTTAGGTCGGAAATTCTTTATCAAACAGGGGCCTTGCTCAAACATTTTTAGCCCTCTAGCTCTAATAGGAACTGAGATAATGGGGGACGCCCCTCCCCTCCCCGACCGATTAAGGTGCGGCAAGGGGCCCGACTGTTAGGGGTTAATATAATATGCAACAAAAATGATGAATGCAATCCTTTTTTTTATATCCTTATACTAAAGTAACAGGATGTTTGTCTGTGTGTTTGTATTGAAGGCTCTCGCAAACCGCTAAACCGATCGGGTTCTCCTTAACCACCCTCCTAAGAGAAATTGCCCCTAGAAAAAAATTACCCCTCCCAAAAAAACACTTTTTTACTTTTTCTTTTAAAATCTAAAATAATAAATTGGGTTATCAAATTCGACTCTCCCCTCCTCAAGTGCCCCTAGATGCCTCTAGGGGCGTAGCCGCTAGTTATAAAGCTAAACAACAACTTACTTGTTACAACAAGAATTAGTACCACTGAAATATAAACAAATATATTATGTATTTAGTATAATAGTAGCATCTGATATTATTGATATATTCTTTTTTATATAAAATGTAAATAATTCTTACCTACAGTTCATCCAAATGTTTGTCAAATTATTAACTCTTACATAGATTTTCAGCTGATCAGAAACTAAAAATTGATATTGTTACAGATATGTAAAACGCTTTTATCATAGTATCATAATATCATAGTTTCTTACACTTTTAAAAAGTGATTTTTACCTGGTGTTTCTAGCTTGATTATTCTTCCCAGTTTACAAGCATGATCTAAATATTTTTGTCTCAAGTTTTAGCATATTTGAAATTTTTTTTATCTTACCTGTTTTATTGAAATGAAATGCATTACAGAGTGTAACATTAGTACAATGTGTTCCACAATGGAAGATGCTCCTTGCAGTTCTGTTAGATATCACATACTATTCAATTAGAACTGTTATCTTTAAATAATTATTTTTGTAAAGTTAGTAAATCATTGTTTAAGAATTGTAACGTAACCTTGTGAAAATTTGTTGCAGTAATATTTCTTGTTTTCTGAAATACTTCGTTCCTAAAATTTGTTATTGTTTAAATTGAAACAAAATTAAATATGCTTGTAATATTTTAAAAATAATAGTAAAAAATCTGATTTGCAAAGAAAACTTTAAAATGTTTAAAAGTTTAGAAACCTAATTAGTCTTGTATTCCAATATTCCTTTTAATTAGAAAAAGTTTTTCAGTTGTTTCCAGAAATATTTGTCATGTATGTACTGTTATATGTACTTTTTTCCTTTTTCAGAAAAAAAGTTATATTGTTAAAGATTGAAAAAGTGTAGATATTTTTAAAAACTTTCCTTAAATTGTATAAAAGCATTCGACCAAAACTTGTATAACCCAAAAGTAAAAGTGTTAACAGAAATATATATAAATTTGGGATGTATTACCCAAAACTTTGTGAAGTAAGAATGGTCAAGAAAAGAAGGCAATACATTATCCATTTCTGACACATTGTTTACCATGTACTGAGAATTTAATACTAAGTTCAACATACAATTGTCACAAAATTAATTCATAAGTTATAAAATCAGTGGTACTACTAACCAGAGGCTTTCGTTTTTAATGGCCTTTAGCATAAATCTTAAAGTATGTAAATATATGTTAATTTAAATTTCATGTCTTCAACAATAAAGGTTTCTTTTTTATCAATGCTGTGCATTGCCTTTGGGCAGATTTAAATTTTTTTTTTAAATTTCTAAACTTAAAAAATTTCAGTTTTATTTTAAATGAAATTAGTAGGTTATAATAAAGTTTACTGTCAATATTGTAACTTTGCTAGCTATTATTCTTAATCTTTATTTATATTTGAATGAATTGTGTATCCTTTATATAGAATTATTGCAAATACAAAAATGTAGTTGCTCAGGTCATTTTCGGAAATTTATAGCAATACCTTTTTACTATATTCATTAATTAATAATATGATTACCCATTAACACCATGGTCTTATTTGTCTTTTTGTTACAATGTCTTCCTTTTGATATTGTGCATTAGTATATAACCCAAGCCGCAAATTGAAATAAATAAGATGGTTCAACTGTTGACTCTACGGTAGCTGCGTATTGTATAAGATTGGATTGACATCTGTGGTCAATTTATAGACAGATTCTTTACACTTAAAGTGCCTTCTATAGCCTAAAACCTCCCCACTTTTCTTTGGAATGTTACTTAGGTCAGGTTTGGTAAGGTTAAATAGAGTACTTGTTTGCCTCACAGGGTTAGGGCACCGCAGATATAGTCCATGCATAGCTAGGTCCTCTGCAGGTCCTCTCGGGAAAAAAACTTTTCTCACCTGTGGTCACCTTATGAGTATATGTTTTCCCTCAAAGTTCATTGTTTAGCCTAAAACCTTTCCCATTAAATAATACTTTAGGCCAGGTTAGGTTAGATTGAATATAATACTTGGTAGCCTCGGAGGGTTAGGGTACCACAGGGGCAGTGGTTAGTATATGTTTTCCCTCAAAGTTCCTTGTTTTGTATAGAGCCATCCCCATTTTATTTGGGTCTATTTCTTAAGGTTAGCGCTAGGTTAATTAAAGTACTGTTTATACCTGTGGTTACCTTATGAGTGAATGTTTTCTCTCAAAGTCCTTGTTTAGCATAGAACCTCTCTACCTCCCTAATTTTTGAAATGACACTGAAAGATACAGGGCTGAAATTTTCAGGGAATAATTAGTTTTATATTCTACTTTTTTCCCCAAGTTTGGTTCCTAGATTTCTAGATTTTTAGGTTTTCATGGTTTTCTCGATTCCTATTCAGGATTGACGGCTGAAATTTTCAGGGATTGAATATGCTCATGTTCTACATGTTGGCATCAAGTTTCATTAAGATTTGTCTATTAATTGCAGTGCTAGATCGATTCCTAGATTATCAAGTTTGCATGATTATAAGGTTGCGTGATTTTAAAGGTTTGATGATTTCCCTATTTATCAAGATTAATGTTTATTGTATGACACTGCTTTATAGTAATTTTTTCCCGATATCCATTCATAATTTTTGAGCTTTGCTACTTATGGATGTTGTCATCGTTGTTAATATCTTACACACAATACATAGTATGAGTCTGTTGAGTTATTTGTGGCAATTAATTTACTTTTAACGTTGATATTGGACAGAGTTCTTTGTATAAATCAAGCAAAAAAACAAAACAAAGTTAATCATAAAATTAGCACTAAATCAAATGTCCAAAAATATAATATATTTCGTTCAGTTTTTACACAACACATATTTTTGATACAAAAATTGTTGACCAAATCATGGACATGTCATAAATGATTCATGATATATATTAACTCAAAGGAGTTGTTTTGTAGAATTTTGTTTTCAATAGCATTGCACACCAGCAGCTAAAAAAATATTTAAAATTTATTTAGTTTTGAAATTATGATTTGAAAATATCTAAAGTCATTTACCATCATAATTGGAAGTGCAAAAGCTTCCATCATCATGAACACAGTCATAAATTGTTTCCTCATAAGCTAAAATCAAAAGAAAGAAAATATAACAAAGTGTTTGCATTGAAAGTATTTAATTAAAAAAAAATTGTACTTACAATTACAGTAAAAACCTCCCAATCTGTATTCATATCCACTTACAGATGTGAAACCACTAAATATGCATATTAGATATATCTCAATTTGTTTGAATTGTATGGTTTTTGAAAATGATAAAAATCATATAATTATACATTAGACATGATTTATAAAACTTACGTATAAGCAGAACCGCTTGTGTAGCCCAACATTTTACACATTACCCTGGCATCATTGCTAAAAAATTAAATCAAAAAGAAAATAATTTTTTTATTTTCAAAAATATTTACACCATTATATATTTGGACTTGAAAATTTATTCTTTAATTGAACCTACCCTGACCACATGTAATCACAGATGGCATAATATTTTCTTTCTTCATAATTCCAAATACCAATACTGCCATAGTCTTCATAGATATTATCAACATCAGGCTCGCCATTGTAAAACAATTGAAGGGGCTCTTAATAAAAGATTTAAGTTATTGAAAAATTGTATACATGTTTTACATTTTTATTCATATTTTTTTAACCCTTACAGATCGGGCCCCAATAATTCCCACCTTAATAGATCGGGAAGGGGGGGGGGGCTAATTTGACCCCCCCCCCCTCTATATCGGCTCCTGTTACAGTTAGAGACATAAAAAAAAAATTTCTGGTGGTTCATGTGTATATTTAGAGAAAATTACTTTTTCTAGTCATAGCGGTCAGACCGCTCCTTAGCCGCTTTTTAGCGGCCAGCCGCTAAATATTAAAACAGCTATAGAGCGGCCAATTTAAAGCCAATTTAAAGCACCAAATTTTAGGTGGAACTTTTATTTTTTATAACCAAAAAATTATTTTTTCTGACCATCGCCGAAAAACGGCAAATAACAGAAACCGTCATTTCGGCGGTTACAACGGTAAAACGGCGGTTGACGGCGCCAATTAATATTTTTATCTGTTTTTGATCACAATAAAAGACTACATAAAAAATTTGGTTGGTCTATAGCTGTTTTGAAATTCGGCGGCTGGCAGCTTACAAACGGCAAAATTACAGGTAGGAAATAGAAAATCGGTCAAAATCGGTCAAGGAGTGGTCAAACGGTCATGATCTTACTACTCATGGAAGTCTATTATTGCTCAAGGATGTACCACAAATTTTTTTAGGTCAGTAGCTGTAATAGAAGCCACGATATACATTACCCCGTCCCGGATTTGAAAAATGTTGTTAAAATTTTTGCCCCCAGCCAAAATATGGTTGGTTTATGCATAGAAATGACCCATGCAAAATATTTTTTCTGTAATGCAAAAATTGCGACGGTACAAGCACTGCAAAGTTTTTGAAATCTGCAAAAAACCCTGTTTTTATGGCTTTTTTGGGGCTTTTGTACCATCCCAATTTTAAAGATTTTTACAAAATTTCAATTCAAGTGTGTTGATATATACCTGAAATTTACCAAAAAAAATGGGGGCAGTCTCAATTATAACATATGAAGGTGTAGCAAGTAATCTTCCAAATACAAAATTGTCAAATTGCATACATATATAATAGGATTGGGCCGGATACTTTTTTTGACAGATACTGGATATCTGGCTGATTTACAATGCTGGATATCCGGCAAATATATGTTATTTGGCCGGATATTCGGTTATTTGGCCGGATATCCGGTTATTTGGCCGGATATCCGGTAATCCGGCCAGTTATCCAGTTATTCGGCCGATGTTCTTTTATTCGGCCAGATATCCGGTAATTTGCCATTTAACGATTATCTGTCATTAGAAATCAACCGGATATCCGGTATCCAGCCAAAAAAGTATCGGCCCAACCCTATTATATATGTATGCAATTGTTTCTTCTTTACAGTAAAGTTTCTGATAGATCAAGGGAATGTTTCAGTTATTACCACTTAGATAAAATTAGAGGATCGACCCTTCTCTAAGGTGCCCAAGAGTCCTTTAGAAGCGTTACCGCTAGAAAGTACTATGGAGAAGCTCTTCTTGTGAAACTTAGATAATTTTTAACATTATCTTTTTATGTGTCATTATTCATTGTTTATCTCTGTTAATTTTGTACTGACCTAATGGAAAGAACTGTCTTAGCTTATAAAAGATGTTCGGTGCTTTCCCTCAAAGTGTCTTTTGATCCCTGATAACCGCTCCCTCCATATATTAACTTGCAAGGGTCCCTTTTTTCAAGGTCGGGAGATGGGGGGAGGGGAGGTATGTGCTCGACTTGGCACTTGAGAAACTGGCAATAATTTCCATTAAACTTACGTCTTCAATATATCAAAAACGAAAGCTATAAAGCAGAAGTACCGATTGCAGAGTTGCTACACTTTCTAAACCCTTATTGTTACAGGAATCATCAACCAAAGTTTTCAATCAAAAAATTTCAACTTGCTTAGATTAAATAAAAGAGCTAACCTTTACGGAGTTCGTTCACACTCATATTATAGAAAAGATTTGCATTTAATAAGTATCAGAAATAGATGGGACTAAATAGGCCGTTTAATACACTAGTCCCAAAAGTTTGAAAATAACCTTTTCTTATTCGTTGACTTAATAACTTTGGGGACTTTCAATTAATTTGAGTGTTCAATCGTTTCTACCACTAATTTTAATCTACAGAAGGGTTAATTTTGTGTATTATTAATGGGGATGTACATCCATTCATTAGCCATAGTCTCATCCATTAGATCCCTCAGTAACATGTTATTTCTTGTTATGTAATAAAAATGAAAGTGTTATTATTAGACTTTGGGTACAGGGATCTAGAGGGATAAGACAATGGCTGATAAATTTATTTGTATATCCCATGATGATACACAATCTGACCCTTTTTTGTTGATTACATAATGGTTGAAACGTTTGATCACTAAACCTAATGAACCAACCAATTAAAATTCAATAAAAGTCACCAAAGTTGTTGAGCCAAGAAATAAAAAAAATGTTATTATATATCTTCCGGGACTAGTGTATTAAACAGCCCAATGTCCCCTCCCTCCCTAGTTATTATTAGACTTGTGATACACTCTTGTATAGTTCAGGGAGAGAGGGGACATTGAGCTGTTTATTAAATTAGTTTCCAAAGTGTTATAATGGTGTTTTCTTACATTTGGGTTAAAACATTGGGGAAATTCAGTAAATTTTATTTGGTTGATTTATTAAGTTGAGTGTTTAAAAGTTTCAACTTCTAGTTTTAATCTACAGAAGGGATAATTTTTTGCATCATTATTGGGGATGTACATCAATTTATTAGACATTGTCTTATCCCTTTAGATTCTTGAATAACTTTGAATAACTTTGAGTACAGGGATCTAGATAGAGAAGACAATGGCTGATAAATACCCCATGCTAATACACAAACTTACCCTTTCTGTTGATTACAATAGGTGGTTAGACCGTCTTATTAAACGAATTAAAATTTCTAACAATCTAAAAAGTTGTTGAGCAAACAAATGAAAAAGTTTTTTAAGCTTCGGGGACTAGTATAATTAACAGCCTATTGTGCTCTGCCTCCCTAGTTATTATTAGACTTTTGGTATACTCTGGTATAATTCAGAGAGGGAGGGGAAATTGGACTGTTTATTTCACTTGTCCCCAAAGTTTTATAATGGTGTTTCTAATTCATTAGGTTAACAACTTTTGCGAATTTTATTGAACTTTGATTGGTTGGTTTATTAAGTTAAGTTTATAAACGTTTCAACCACTAAGTTTAATCTACAGAAGGGATAGTTTTGTGTATCAAACAAATTTCATACTTATATAATAGAGGTAGGCCGGATACTTTTTTGGCGGGATACTTTTTTGGCCGGATACCGGATATCCGGCCGAATAACCAGATATCCGGCCAAATTACCGGATATTTGCTAGATATCTGGCCAGATGCCGGATATCCGGCATTATAAATTAGCCAGATATCCAGTATCCGTCCAAAAAAGTATCCGGCCCAACCCTATTATATATGTATGCAATTTGACAATTTTGTATTTGGAAGATTACTTGCTACACCTTCAAATGTTATAATTGAGACTGCCCCCATTTTTTTTGGTAAATTTCAGGTATATATCAACACACTTGAATTGAAATTTTGTAAAAATCTTTAAAATTGGGATGGTACAAAAGCCCCAAAAAAGCCATAAAAACAGGGTTTTTTGCAGATTTTAAAAACTTTGCAGTGCTTGTACCGTCACGATTTTTGCACTACAGAAAAAATATTTTGCATGGGTCATTTTTATGCATAAATCAACCATATTTTGGCTGGGGGCAAAAATTTTAACAACATTTTTCAAATCCGGGACGGGGTAATATACATGATACAAGTCCATATTAAAAGCAGGACATAAAATCGGTAATAAAATCGGTCAAGAAGCAGTCAAAGGGTCATAACACAACTATTCTCAGATGTTCATTGATATCCCAGTATTCACCAAAAAAAATTTTAGGTCTCTATCTTATACACAAAAGTCATAATGAAGAAATTCAGATTTATTTAGAATTTTTTCTAAATTTGGTGCCACCTAACCGACTTTGACCAAACGCCACGACCGACACAGACCAGATATCCTTATAAGATCAACTCTTGCCGACGTATAATTACTGAACTTAAAAAGTCAAGAAGTCACAACTCTCTATCTTTCCTACAAAAAAATGACATTGAAAAAACTAGAGGGGGGGGGGGCAATATAACCCCCCCCCCCGATCTGTAAGGGTTAAAGGAGGTTTTGATATTTAATTTTATGTCACTCTATATTTTTTTTAAGATGTGATTATTAGTACTTCTTCTTTAATTACTATTAATAATACTTGGATATATTATAAAGGTAAATTAAAATAGTTGGACACCCGCCATAATCAAGGTTAGTTTAGAAAAATTTATCTCCTGTTAGAAATTTGAAAACTAATAAGTAATCTAATATCTGAACATGCGGCTATATTTTTATCTCATTCACACATTAGAACACTTTATTATAAAATCAAAATATCAATAAGGAATATGTATATAATGTAAATTTTTTTCTTACTAGCACAAATAAAACTTCCAGCTGTGTTAAAGCATCCAGGAAGTTCTTCTGTTGGACATGATATAATTGCTCCTGTACAGAAATTTGTCTAAAGTTCCTGAATCTCCTTCTTGAGGATATAATGATATAAGAAAAGTTTGATGAAAATTGGTGGAATTTTAGATTTTCTTTAAAAAATGACTTACTATCATAGGTGCATTCATTAAAGTCATAACACCTAGAACCAATCATTTCATATCCAGCCTTGCAAAAACATTGATATCCACCATCATAGTTGACACAGGTTTTGTCATATCCACAATAGGTATAATCTGAAAATTTGAAATATATTAATTTTTTTATTAGTTTTTCTTTTCAAAATCTTTAAAATCAAAATAACTAATGTACAGTAAGCTAAGTAATGGTTCAAAGCTGCTTTAGAGCTATTTAATTTTGATTTTTCTATTCATAAAAGTTTAGGAGTTCTCCAATTTTCCTTTAGAAGGTTAGAGGTAAGGCTAATAGTATATCTTATACAGTATACTTACAATACAGACATTCATCATAATCTGAACAACCCTCATATTCTACAAAATCTGTGTAGCCAGAATTGCAGTAACAGTGATAAGTGCCAACTGAGTTTTCACAATATGCATTTCTTCTAAATAATTCAAATATATTGTAAAAGTGGATAAAAGGAAATAGATATATAAAAATTAAAAAGCTTTACCCACAATAATATTTTCCAATATCCTGACACTCATCTCTGTCTTCACAGTAATTCTTTGGCTCAGCATGTCTAGATTTATTTTCTCAGTAATTTTAAGAAAATATTTTGCAAATTTTATTTAATTTAAGTTAAGCAATTGGCTTTGAAATAATTTTTATTACAATGGTTTGGTGTGTCACTAAAAAATCAAATAACAATTTTGCAAGTATTATCCATACATGGTAATAAATATTTTGTTCTACTATTACACAATTGATTCTCATTTTAACATTATTGTTTTATTCTAAGTCTGAGCTTGTAATCAAACTTTTTTTTGGTGGATAATTATGCTAAAAAGTAATTAAATTATACAAATATTTACTTGCAATAATACCCACTCTTACAGTCTGAATCTTTCAGACACCCTTCTTCTTTGTAACCACATTTATAATACCTAAAAGAAACAAAATTTTATTGGGTTCTCATATTTGACAATTTTTTTCTGTATTACCTTGAATGACAATGTCTGTGACAACAAGACTCATTGGAAGTATAAAATATCTGATTTAAATAATAATCTTCCCTAGAATAATACATTTTTTTTATTAATTTTAATAATTTTTTGCTTTTATTATTAGTGTATTAAACTTTTACACAATAACTTATTTTATGTTGTTTCTAATTTTAATGGTAAATATAATAAGACATATTAAGAAAAATATTTAATTCATATTTACATTGGAAAAATAGTCTCATTATGACAAGAACCAGGGGCTCCACAGATAGTAGATGCCTGAAGTAAATCAACTTTAATGAATATGTTGAATACAAGAACTGTAATTTAAGTGTGGTTAAAATATAATTTATCAAAGCGAATCCTAATCAATTTTACAGCTGCCTAAAGTTTGATGTTTATTTGATGTACTCAAACAATTTTATAATTAAGTAGAAAATAAGGAAAACTGTGTTTGATTGATTGAGTGCAATTTTAAGTGCATATTTCAATTCTGAAATTTTACAAAATCAATTCTTACTGAACAATCATCGTTTGCTTTGCAACTTCCTTGCCCTTCCTCACAAATATTATCTGGTCTATTAAGAAAAAAATAATTAAAATAGTTCAATACACACTTAATCTTTTAATGTATCCATTTCATGTTAGAAGTAATACTAATAGGGTTTAAATTTGTGAAAACAAATGTCGATTATAACCTGCATTGTCTTTCACAACAATCATCTTGTTCATCCCAATGACCTGTTTTATTATGAAATCTAAAATAAATATTCTATGATAATTTATTATATTCTATCTTACCCTTCCTCTCTCACTTTCTTTCTCTTTCTCTATATATGTTTTATTGTAAGTTTATCATTCCAAATAGCTTTGCTTCTATTGGATGAAATGATCTTTGTTTAATTTTCCACTTAATTATGTTAATTTATTAAATTTCCTACTTGAGACAGTTTTTATTTCCACACACAAGTGATCCTTGGCAGTCATTGTCATCATGACAATCCCCTTCTCCCTCTCTGCAACCTTCATTTGCATTCCCTCTAAGTTATTCAAAATTGTAAAAAATATTAGCGTAAACATTTTTAACTACATTTTTGTTAGAAGTTGAATTCTAATTAATTAAAATAACCTGTTGCAACAATTACCAGCACCACTAAATAAAAACAATTTATATTTCATTGGAATAAAAGTTGATTAAAGTTGTGAAAAATAATAATTATCCCTAATTTTCAATAAAAATACTAATAAAAATGAAGAAAAAATACATACTTGCATTTCATTGTGATATTTTTTAGCTCATCAACTTTTACATAGATTTTCAGCTCATCTGTTTTATTTACTACTTAAAAAAATCAAATTTCCTAATGTTTTGGATCATGTGCGGTTCTTTGTGAAACATTGCTGGTAATGAATGCTTCTTGGTTACTGGGATTATTTAAAGGTTCCTGGATCTAGCAGTATGAATATTCCCCTAAATCCTAGGCTCCTATCAGCTAGCAACCTTTAAATGTTCCATGGCTAACACTGAGTTTATCTTTCATTACAAATAAAATAATAACAATTTAAAATGTACCTGGATTTTCCAGACTTTCTATTCTACCCCAACTACAAACACGATCTATAAAGAGACATTTTAGTTCATAGCTACATCAAAAAAAAATCCTTATGAATCGGTTTGGACCATGGAAAGAAAACAAAGTAGCGGGTTTTGTCACATTTTTACAGTAGCTTTTGATAGGTTATTTTAGGTAAGGTAAATGTTATTTATTGCCCGTATGGTTAGAAAATTGGTCCCGTAGGGTTAACGATCCCTACTTGGGCTAGAAATAGGAGAAAGTCTACTGTGAAAATATGATGAAACCTGCTCCTTCGTTTACTTTCCATGATCCTTCATTTTTTCTGAATCATAAAAATGTATTTAAATATTGAAGAATGTTATCTTATACTATAAAATTTAAGAAAACTGTTATTTTTATGATAAAAAAATATTGATATTCATATACCTGTGTTATTAAAATGAAAAGCATTGCAAGAAACATTATGTGTACATTTGTAGCCACAGCTTAAAATATGTTTTGCAGTTCCTTTGCCCATTATGTGCTAGAAATATAAAAAATTAGGAAAAATTAATTAAAGGGACTGTAAACGGTATCTCATTCGCATAATCTCAAAGTTAGGGCAAAACGGACTCTCGTTTCCTTAAAAAACGGCTTTTCCCGCCGATTTTTACTATGTCCAAGAATAGGGAAAAAATTTCCGGACTATTTAAATGAGCAGTTAATTGTCTTTTTTCCTTCTATAGCTAAAACTAAACTTTTTTATATAGTTCTCTATTTTTCCTAACGGGTAAGCCTACTTTTAACACAATCCTTGCCTGTAACCAATGTATAGTTACTTAGAAATTGATAAAATAAGCAATATTTTTTATTTTATATCAAATACAATAACAAAGCAAAAAACAGATTTTCTTATAAGTATCCAAGTACCTTTAGTTGGCCCATCTATCGCCCACCATACAAATTTGTAAATAATAAAGGTGCAATATTTCTTTATAAACAGTCTGGTAAAAGTGTAATCTAAATCTAAGTGGGTTATTTATTGTCCGACACAATAAGACACAATAAAAAAAGATATTATCATTTCAAATAACCTCTGAGATTCAACCCTTTGTAGACTTTGAGGTATTTTTTTTTGTCAATAATACGAATTTAAAATAAATCTTTATTACCTAATTTCTACGTTATTACAACATGAATTAACAATTTTATGTCATAAAATAGAAGCTTAACATTAAGTAAATTGTTTAAACTATATATGACAAGTTAAATATCCGCAGAAACATTTTAATAAAGAAAAACGTTCAGATTTTCCCTGTGTTTCCAGTTTTCCCTCCCAAAATACCGAAAATTAAGGCTTAAGTCCTTGATATTTTTGTTAATAGGACGTTTTTGGTTGATCAGTTTATTGAGAGGTGCTTAGAAAATGTAAGGATTTGAAATTATGATGAGAAATTTTTACATTTACACTCCCTTTAATAGATGATTATAATTAATTTATTACAAACTAGTTTACATTGTATATTTAAAAAAAATTTGTCAAAAATAAGGGTGTTAAAAATTAAAACCTGATTAAAGGATGAAACAGAAATATTTCTTGTTTTTTCATAAACAGTAACTCTAAATGTAAATGTTTTGAATTGAAACCAAATTTGCTATGTATTGGATAACTCAATTATTTCTTGGGGGGGGGGGGGGTGGTCGACTACTACTCTCCCATTTATAATTTTAGTTTTAAAAAATTTATATTTTTTTTTTTGGGGGGGGGGCGTAATTTCTTCTAAGGGCGATTTATCTTGGGAGGGTAGTTATACCCTCCCCTGAGATAGTTATGAACCTTTCCAGGACCATTCCTTTCCATGACCTTTCCATGAGAAGCTACCCTGTAAAGAAGAATCACATCGGTTCAACAACTTTGGTACAAGACAAAGAGATAAGAATACCATAAATCCTAAGCAAACATTTGTAATTTTTAGTTTGACCTATGATTTTAGATTTATAACTAACAAATAATATTCAAAGTTAGGTTTGACTTAATTGGAAATATTTTACTATATAAAGCTCAATAACATTTATCTGTATTATCAAAGCTATGTAAGATAATTACACTTAATTATTCGTCTTGTCTGTCTGTCCATGAAGCTGAGATGAAAATAGGGGAGCAGAAGAAACATTTATTTCTCGAATAATATTGAAAATAGAAGTTTGAAATCGTTAATATTAAATGAAATCTAAAGTGTTTTTTCTTTTCTTTTTTAACTTTGAAACTTGTTATCCTTGTTAAATAAAATGTTATAGAACTCACCCTAACGACTGGTTTATCATGACAATAATAAAAATGATATATTTTGACATCTTTTCAAATCTGACAAAATAATTGGGTTAACAGATAATACAAATTGAAAATATTTATCTTTTTCCGTAGCACAGGTTATAAAAAAGAAATGTTACAAATAAATTTTCTAGTCGAGTAGTCCTTAACATTTGGAACATTTAGGATAGTTTTTGCCAAAAAATTCTTAACGGGCTTACCAAATGATTTTAACAATGATATGATAATTGAAAAAAAAAGAAAAAAAAATTACAAGATTGAAAATTTCACCTTTGGAAAAAATTACTTTCTGCATTAGAATAATGGTCATGAATGAGATAAAATATATTGTTTACGCATGTAAGTTTATTATTCTGAAGTTATTGTTGTTTATAAAGTAGAAAGGAATTAAATGATTTTTATAGGTAAAAGCAGCAAAAAATAAAATTATATGTTAAATGGTTTTCTAAAATCAAACTGCATTAAATTAGTAATATATTTCCTTAATTCAAAATATATAAACTTAGCAATGGTTTGAGAAATACTGCATTTGACTTAATTGTTTTAATTCTAGTTGTTATAACTTGTCATTATAAATATAAAAACTTTGCCCTTTGCAAAAAATATAATTTAATTTTCACAGTAAGAAAACTTTAATGCAATGTGTATTTTTTGTGTATGTAATGAATTGACAAAAATGACTATTTGGGAGTTAATTTAAACGGCTGTATTTTAAAGCTAGAAGAACAGTTTTTTTCAGAAAATTGACTGTTTGTGTTCATTAATCCTTTTTCTATGTAATACTGTCGTTTTACTACCTGCTGTAAAAAATGCTGAAATTTTCAGTAAATATTCCATCCAAATTTTACCTGTAATAGCGACGCTACTTGCTTATTAAAACTCCATGCAAAATTCCACCGTGTTTAATGTAGGTGCATGTCAATCTGCTAAAAATCAAATTTATTGTTGCAATGATTAATAACTATTTTCCTTTTTGCAATTTTAGAATTTTAGCAATATTCTTTTTTTAAATTTAGATCCTGTACATAAAATGCTGTAATTTTTATTTTTTAAATCTTGAATATCAAACTCCATTTACATATAGCATATATCTTATTTCACAATAGAAATAAAAACCTTTTTGAAATCTTAAAATAAATTTTTCTCATTTATTTTATCAATTTTCAATCCTGTCTTTAATTGGTTTTTAATAAATCTTTTTTGTATATTGAAGTGACAGTTCTGTTTGATATTTCTTGTTCTTTCAGGCCAATATCACTATTTTGGCTGCTATGCACGAAAAGAATCAAAAAGTTTCTTATTTTTTTTTACACATTTGATTTACAATTTTTTTAGCTGTTATAATTATTTGATTTATAGTGTTTTTTTTTGTTTATTATTAACTTTAAAACACCAAATTTGCACTATCATGGGTTGATAATAAATCAGTTTCCCTATAACTTCAAATAGTCGTTCATGAAACATAAATTAATGATAAATCTTTTGAAGAAATGTGTTATTGTTAGAAAAGTTATTATCAAAGTTTTTTTTTACAGATTTTCATAAAAGCTTCTGTACATGAAACAATTTGTAATGCAAGATAAACTTAAATTTTTAAAAATACTTGGTAATTGAATTTTTTTTTGATTTTGTTTATGCATCACAATGTTATTTTATACAGATCTATAGAACAATTAGTTCAGGTACAATGCATGTATTCTCTGCAAGATTTGAAAAATAAATATATATGTCTTTACTATTAAGTTTTAAGTTTGCCAAAGAAGAATTATTAACTATTTCTTTAAAATCTATCCAATGTTTTTATGAAAGGCAAAAACGAATAGGATGGTAAAAACACTTTTCTTTTTATAACTAAACAATTCATATGTTCAAACATTTTATCTAAGTTAAGTTTTTATAAACTACATTTATTTGTGTTTTCACTTTTGTACATTCTTGTTATAGAAGTTGATGAGAAGTGAATATTAAAAAAGATAAATATTATAAATTTTAAAATTGTTCTTTTTATTTTGATGCGACGGACTTAAACTTTCCACAAATAATTTTGTTGGTGACGAATTCAAAAGCCATAGCAATCAGATCATAAAAGTTAAGCATACTTAGTCCCAACCAAAGTCCTAATGATCTTCCCACATCAACAATAAACTGAAAGGTAACAGTCACAATGGGATTGAAAACCAAACCAGCATGTAATTTTTCAAACAAATCTGTAGTTGCAGGATATGTGCCATTACACCCTTTGCTAGCGGACATCCATGGAGGTACACAATTTAGCGGATTTTCCATATCTGCTTCAAGTTTCCCATTCACACATAGGGCATAGTCAAATTCATCTGAATCATCATTTTCAATTTTGCAGGATGATTGTACTTTTATCTTTACATCTGTAAAAAAAGCTCGGCCATAAGGAATAACCAAGTTATTTCCTACATGGAATGAAAAATCTAAGGAGAAATGGCTTCTGTATGTTCTATCTGTAAGAAATATTCTTACATCATTCAATAATTGCTTTCTTAAATTGATGACAATTGAACGTTGATTTTTTAGTTCATATCTTGACATCTCCTTGCAGTATCCATATCTCGGTAAAAATACAATTTCTGTATTTGAGAATTCTTTTGTTGGATACTTCTCATAAAAAGCCACTGCATCTGCAATACTAATATTATGAACTTGCTAAAGAGCTTTTGATAGGTCAGGTTGAGGTGATGTCCCCATGACAAACATTTACCCTGGCTACAATTAGAGATACCAGCATGCATATATGCTTTCCATTGATATCCTAGCTCATAAAGTCTTGTGTAATTGGTCTGGTTTGTTAGGCAAACTGTAATGTCTGGTAAATCTTTTTCAGTGAGATTTCTGTCATAGGTTGAATCAACTGTAGGGGTATTTATTTAGTTTTCTAATGCAATATTAAATTGACGCAAGCATGATAAGTGATGGCACTAGAATAGAAAGTTTAATGAAAAAAAGAACTGAGTTGTTCATGGCTGATATTTGCAGTTCAACTGTTAGTAATCAAATGCAAATTTTCCTTTATATATTTTTTATAATATTATATTTTAAAGTTATTCAATATCTTAATATGCATTGGCTCTGCTCCAAAGAAATACAAATTGATACAAAATTGCAATCTTCAAAAATGAGTTTGCTAGTTTTTCTAACTTAAGATTGAGATCTTTTTCAAAAAGATAATTACATATAAAGCAAGATTGTCTTTAAGCTTTACATCACTTTTTTTGAAGAGTAAAATACGAGGGACATGGTTTTCCAGGGTTCTTGGCACATATCTCTTATTGTTTACGACATCTTTCTCTTTTATTAAAATCTGAGCAAAAGAGAGAGCAACCATTTTGGTAAGATTCATTATTTGTAGCACAGACTGGGGCTATGCTGTTGTCACATATACATGCACTGCAATAGGAAACACCCATGGTGGCAATTAACAACAAAACAACTTTCATCCTGAAAAAAAATATAGATGGATTATTATTAATCTTAAATAAAAGTAATTTAATTGATAAATTTTGAAGTATCTACAATACCAACAAATACTATAAATGTGGAATATTTGTGCCAGATGCCTTTTTTATTATGACTTTGACTTCTATAAAAATCCGAAGTTAATTTTTCCCCCCAATAATCACAGTAAAGCAATTGTGCATTAATTTACACAAAGAAATATTGGTTATCTATGAATAATCCAAAATTATTTGTTAAATTTGAAATACGTCATCATTTATCAATGAAATAATATTGTTATGAATTTTAAAATCATACATCATTAAACTTGTTAAGCCTTATTTCCTTTTAAAAACATTATCGTATTTTAAATCTAAACAAGGATGACAACATCCATAAGTAGCGAAGCACAAAAAATTGTGGATGGGAATACGTACAAATAGATTTGAAGTGTATTTATTGAAATCAAGAATAGATTTATTAGAAAAAATAAACACGAAACCTTGTTTTATTTTGTTTAATGACGACGGTTAAAGTAAATTACATACTAGATGCGCAAAACAATGGGGTGCTAGATCGATTCTTAGATTTTTAGGTTTTCATAGTTTTCTCGATTCCTATTCAGGATTGACGGCTGAAATTAACAGGGATTGAATATGTTCATGTCCTACATATTTCCATCAAGTTTCAATAATATTTTTTTATCAATTGCGGTGCTAGATCGATTCCTATATTTCAAGGTTTTCATGATTATAAGGTTGCGTGATTTATTATATGTTTATTGTTTATTGTATTGCTTTATAGTATTTTTTTCCGATATTCATTCACAATTTTTGAGCTTCGCTATTTAAAGATGTAGTAATCCTTGTTCTTAAATGAAAATTTATAGTTTTTCTATTTGAATAACAAATGCAAAAACTGAAATAACTAAATCTAATTGCAATGGCGTAAGGTCAAAGTCGGTTAGGTGGCACCAAATTTAGAAAAAATTCTAAATTAATCTTAATTTCTTCATTATGACTTTTGTGTTTAAGATAGAGACATAATTTTTTTTTTGGTGAATACTGGGATATCAATGAACATCTGAGAATAGTGTTGTTATGACCCTTTGACCGTTTGACCGCTTTCTGACCGATTTTATGTCCTGCTTTTAATATGGACTTATATCATGTATATCGTGGCTTCTATTACAGCTAGAGACCTAAAAAATTTTGTGGTACATCCTTGGGCAAAAACCTCCGTGAGTAGTAAAGTCATGACCGTTTGACCACCCTTAGACCAATTTTTGACCGATTTTCTATTTCCTACCTGTAATTTTGCCGTTAGTAAGCTGCCAGCCGCCGAATTTCAAAACAGCTATAGACTAACCAAATTTTTTATGTAGTATTTTATTCTGATCAGAAACAGATAGAAATATTAATTGGCGTCGCCAACCGCCGTTTTACCGCGGTATCCGTTATTTACCGTTTTTCGGCGATGGTCAGAAAAAAATAATTTTTTTGTTATAAAAAATAAAAGTTCCACCTAAAATTTAGTTATCCTATCTTTAAAATTGGCCGCTCTACATATGTTTTGATATTGAGCGGCTGGCCGCTAAAAAGCGGCTAAGGAGCGGTCTGACCGCTATGACTAGAAAAAGTAATTTTCTCTAAATATGCACATGAACCACCAGAAATTTTCTTATGTCTCTAAATGTAACAGGAGCCGAGATAAAGGGGGGAAGGTCAAATTAGCCCCCCCCCCCCCAATCTATTAAGTTGGGAATTTGGGCCCGATCTGTAAGGGTTAAAGATAAGATATTTTTCTACTTTATATCGTTTGTATCTATAAATTGTAGATATATATAGAATTATTAATGTATGTATGTATATTAAAACTTGAATTATATTTATATTCCTGATTTATTGTTTATACATTTGAATAATTAATAATGACACAAAAATAGGGTGCTTATTTATCAGTCAGCTAATGCAAGATTGTTGTGTATTTGAATCCAGTAGCTTTTCACAATTCGTATTGTTTAGGATTGACTAGTGACTTTTACCAATTAGGGACATGTGGTTGATCTTCTTACTTCCCAACCATGTTTATTAAATTTTTGAGTGAGGGTTGAAGGGGGGATGGGGGCTAGAACATAGTCTTAAACAAATCGTTAACCGATGAAATTACTGAACGATTGGTTCTGGCGTTTGGGAGATCTTAGCTGATATATATAAAAAAACCCACATAATTATTATTATTTTTATTATAATTATTTACAATGACATAAGAAAAACATGATAAATTGAATTTGTGTGTCTCCCTTTTTGCATGTTGTCATACTTGTTTATTCGATCCTTAACAAATATAAATTTAAATTGTACTAAATTATCTACACTTGCTAGTGAAAAGATAATAAATCAAAAGTTGATTTATTATTGTTTTGGACACAAAGATGATTAAGTTCCAAAGGGGCATGTTAATATATATTTCTTTGAACTATGTTAGCCATGTCTATGTACATTGAGGACTTTTAGAAAAATTTCTTTGACAATAAGGCACAATCTTAGCGTAACAGCTATAACAAATTTGAGATTTATTTCGCTTGTTGGTTAAACCTTATTCCAGAGTTCATAATAGGCAAACTATATTTCAAAAATTTAAAAACTAAATAGTCGGTCCCCTTTATGGACCCTAATTGGACCCCCCCCCCTTGCCTGTTTACTCATCTCCTATTTAAACTAGAGGACAAATAAATTTTTTTCCCCTGTATGAAGAGCCTGAAATTTTCTTATTTTTGAAGCTTTCATACAATGTTTATTTAAAATGTAAATGGTTTGTTTGTGTTCACTGTTTATTTTGCCAAGCCCCGCAAATAAACGATGAGTTCATTCTTGTTAATTTAGTCCTAATAAGCAAGTAATTACAAGAGTAATGATTTAACAATGGAAAATATTAGTACTCAGACATAAACAATGGATTCTAATCTGCTATACTTCACTTGATACAAACCAATGAAATATTTTTAACTTCTGCTTTTCGTATTACTAACATATTAATTAAAAGGGTTTGTTTATTTCTTTTGGAATTTTTGAAGAGAATATGAATTTTATGAATAAAGTTTCGTGATTAATTTTGGAATACTTATTTGCTCTATGAACAAGGGTGACAAAATCCATGAAAGCACACAGTCATTTTGTAAATGTGCATCAACATTACTTAAAAACATTCATTGAAGTTAGTACTATAATAACTAATAGTTTTAATCTGTAAATGATTCAAAGCAAAAATTTGTGTTTTAAATGGATTAAAGGACTTTGAAACAAGTTTGGAAATTTATAATACAACGACCAGAGAATTATCCGGGTATAGTCCTTTCCATGACATCGCTCCATATGGAGCGATGATTTTAATTGATCGCCTCTTATGACAAGGGGCGATGTATTGGCTCCTTGAAAGGAGCGATTTAATAGCCCCATATAACAAGAGGCGATGTTATGACTCCTTGAAAGGAGCGATTTAATAGCCCCTTGCCCTAAGAGGCGATTAAATGATCCTTTATCGCTCCTTTATCGCCCCTTCTAAAGAGGAGATGATATGTCCTCTTATCCCAAGGGGCTATTTAATTAAATATCGCCTCTTCATGGCCCCTTCACTATTATATATATCTTAGTCCCTTGATGGCCCCTACATCGCTCCTACATCGCTCCTCCATCGCTCCTTCTCCAAATTTATATTAGATTGTACTTTGATGGCCCCTACATTGCCCCTCCATCGCTTCTACATCGCCCCTTCATCGCTCCTTCTTCAAATTTATATTACATTGTACTTTGATGGCCCCTACATCGCCCCTCCATCGCTCCTACATCGCCCCTCCATCGCTCCTACATCGCCCCTTCATCGCTCCTTCTTCAAATTTATATTACATTGTACTGTGATGGCCCCTACATCGCTCCTACATCGCTCCTTCATCGCTCCTACATCGCCCCTTCATCGCTCCTTCTCCAAATTTATATTACATTGCAACTTGATGGCCCCTACATCGCTGCTACATCGCTCCTACATCGCCCCTCCATCGCTCCTTCATCGCTCCTTCATCGCTCCTTCTCCAAATTTATATTAAATTGTACTGTGATGGCCCCTACATCGCTCCTACATCGCTCCTTCATCGCTCCTACATCGCCCCTTCATCGCTCCTTCTCCAAATTTATATTACATTGCAACTTGATGGCCCCTACATCGCTCCTCCATCGCTCCTTCATCGCTCCTACATCGCCCCTTCATCGCTACTTCTCCAAATTTATATTACATTGCAACTTGATGGCCCCTACATCACTCCTCCATCGCCCCTTAATAGCCCCTTACCTTAATTTATATAACAAAGCTCCTATATGGCCTCTCTATCGCCCCTTAATAGCCACTTACCTTAATTTATATAACATAGCCCCTACATAGCCTCTCAATCGCCCCTTAATAGCCCCTTACCTTAATTTATATAACATAGCCCTACATAGCCTCTCCATCGCCCCTTAATAGCCCCTTACCTTAATTTATATAGCATAGCCCCTACATAGCCTCTCCATCGCCCCTTAATAGCCCCTTACCCTAATCTATATAACATAGCCCCTACATAGCCCCTTCATCGCTCCTTCTCCAAATTTATATTACATTGTACTTTGATGGCCCCTACATCGCCCCTACATCGCTCCTCCATCGCTCCTTCATCGCTCCTACATCGCCCCTTAATAGCCCCTTACCTAAATTTATATAACAAAGCTCCTATATAGCCTCTCCATCGCCCCTTAATAGCCCCTTACCTTAATTTATATAACATAGCCCCTACATAGCCTCTCAATCGCCCCTTAATAGCCCCTTACCTTAATTTATATAACATAGCCCTACATAGCCTCTCCATCGCCCCTTAATAGCCCCTTACCTTAATTTATATAGCATAGCCCCTACATAGCCTCTCCATCGCCCCTTAATAGCCCCTTACCCTAATCTATATAACATAGCCCCTACATAGCCTCTCCATCGCCCCTTAATAGCCCCTTACCTAAATTTATATAACAAAGCTCCTATATAGCCTCTCCATCGCCCCTTAATAGCCCCTTACCTTAATTTATATAACATAGCCCCTACATAGCCTCTCAATCGCCCCTTAATAGCCCCTTACCTTAATTTATATAACATAGCCCTACATAGCCTCTCCATCGCCCCTTAATAGCCCCTTACCTTAATTTATATAGCATAGCCCCTACATAGCCTCTCCATCGCCCCTTAATAGCCCCTTACCCTAATCTATATAACATAGCCCCTACATAGCCCCTTCATCGCTCCTTCTCCAAATTTATATTACATTGTACTTTGATGGCCCCTACATCGCCCCTACATCGCTCCTCCATCGCTCCTTCATCGCTCCTACATCGCCCCTTAATAGCCCCTTACCTAAATTTATATAACAAAGCTCCTATATAGCCTCTCCATCGCCCCTTAATAGCCCCTTACCTTAATTTATATAACATAGCCCCTACATAGCCTCTCAATCGCCCCTTAATAGCCCCTTACCTTAATTTATATAACATAGCCCTACATAGCCTCTCCATCGCCCCTTAATAGCCCCTTACCTTAATTTATATAGCATAGCCCCTACATAGCCTCTCCATCGCCCCTTAATAGCCCCTTACCCTAATCTATATAACATAGCCCCTACATAGCCTCTCCATCGCCCCTTAATAGCCCCTTACCTAAATTTATATAACAAAGCTCCTATATAGCCTCTCCATCGCCCCTTAATAGCCCCTTACCTTAATTTATATAACATAGCCCCTACATAGCCTCTCAATCGCCCCTTAATAGCCCCTTACCTTAATTTATATAACATAGCCCTACATAGCCTCTCCATCGCCCCTTAATAGCCCCTTACCTTAATTTATATAGCATAGCCCCTACATAGCCTCTCCATCGCCCCTTAATAGCCCCTTACCCTAATCTATATAACATAGCCCCTACATAGCCCCTTCATCGCTCCTTCTCCAAATTTATATTACAATGTACTTTGATGGCCCCTACATCGCCCCTACATCGCTCCTCCATCGCTCCTTCATCGCTCCTACATCGCCCCTTAATAGCCCCTTACCTAAATTTATATAACAAAGCTCCTATATAGCCTCTCCATCGCCCCTTAATAGCCCCTTACCTTAATTTATATAACATAGCCCCTACATAGCCTCTCAATCGCCCCTTAATAGCCCCTTACCTTAATTTATATAACATAGCCCTACATAGCCTCTCCATCGCCCCTTAATAGCCCCTTACCTTAATTTATATAGCATAGCCCCTACATAGCCTCTCCATCGCCCCTTAATAGCCCCTTACCCTAATCTATATAACATAGCCCCTACATAGCCTCTCCATCGCCCCTTAATAGCCCCTTACCTAAATTTATATAACAAAGCTCCTATATAGCCTCTCCATCGCCCCTTAATAGCCCCTTACCTTAATTTATATAACATAGCCCCTACATAGCCTCTCAATCGCCCCTTAATAGCCCCTTACCTTAATTTATATAACATAGCCCTACATAGCCTCTCCATCGCCCCTTAATAGCCCCTTACCTTAATTTATATAGCATAGCCCCTACATAGCCTCTCCATCGCCCCTTAATAGCCCCTTACCCTAATCTATATAACATAGCCCCTACAAAGCCTCTCCATCGCCCCTTAATAGCCCCTTACCTTAATCTATATAACAAAGCTCCTACATAGCCTCTCCATCGCCCCATAATAGCCTCTTACCTTAATTATGTAACATAGCCCCTACATAGCCTCTCCATCGCCCCTTAATATCCCCTTACCTTAATTATATAACATAGCTCCTACATAGCCTCCCCATCGCCCCTTAATAGCCCCTTACCCGAATTTATATAACATAGCCCCTTAATAGCCCCTTACCTTAATTTATATAGCATAGCCCCTATATAGCCTCTCCATCGCCCCTTAATAGTCCTTTACCTTAATTTATATAAAATAGCCCCTATATAGCCTCTCCATCGCCCCTTAATAGCCAATTTATATAACATAGCCGCTACATAGCCTCTCCATCGCCCCTTAATAGCTCCTTACCTTAATTTATATAACATAGCCTCTCCATCGCCCCTTAATAGCCCTCCATCGCCACTTAAAAGCCCCTTACCTTAATTTATATAACATAGCCTCTATATAGCCTCTCCATCGCCCCTTAATAGCCCCTTATATCCTCCTTCAAAACAGTTATACACCTTCCCAGGATCTATTGGAAGCTACCCTATAAAGGAGAACCATATCGGTTCTGCAGTTAGCGATCTTCTTTGATACATACAGACAATGATCCTGTTACTTTTTATAAGGATTAAAAATAAAATGGCCTAAAGCCATCTCATTACCCATAGGAAGCTTCACTGTAAAGGAGAACCATGTCGGTTTAGTGGTTAGCAAGGTACAGACAGACATACATACAGACAAAGATCCTGTTACTTTATTATAAGGATTAAAATAAAATAGTTATTAACCTCCCCAGGACCTATGAGAAGCTACCCTATTAAGGAGAACGATCTCAGGACCTATAGGAATCTTCACTGTAAAGGAGAACCATATTGGTTCAGCGGTTAGCAAGATCCTTCGGTACAGACAGACATTCATACATACAGACAAAGATTCTGTTAATTTATTTTAAGAAATACAGATAAAATTGTTATAAACCTTTCCAGGCCTAAAACCATCTCAGGACCTAATTTCTCGACAACTCGAGTTAAGTTACTATATTATTTTTACAATGTTTAACTTATCTGTTATTATTGGCTGACGAAAAGTTTGGGCAAAAAAAAAGATTTATTCTTCAATGAAATATCTCTCCAGTATAATTTTGGCAAGTGCTAATTTATTAAGAATAAAGTTTGCCACAAATTTACCAAAAAATCTCATTGTCATTTCGCCAGGGAGGATTGGGATAGTTCCCAAAGTGTTATAAGTTGGCTTATCCAAGAGTGCTGTCTAGTCTCCAAAGTTTTATAATACCGTTTTCTTATTCGTTAGATTAACAACCTTGGGGACTTTTTATTGTTTAGTGATTGTTTAGTTCATTAAGTTGAGTGTCTAAATGTTTCAACCACTAATTCTAAACTAAAGAAGGGGTAATTTTGTGAATCATCAATGGGAATAATTAATATATAAACATACATATATATAAAGTGTTTTTTTTATGAGAACATTTTTGAAAGCAATTTTACCCTACTTATAGTTATCAGAATTTAATGGCTTATTCTCTTCGTTTTTTATAACCATTAACAGAAAAGCAAAAAAATATTTCAGTTTTTATTTAAAAAGTACAGTAAATTCAAAATTTCAAAACATGGGTGTCAACATCTAAAATAGTTATTTCTCGCATCGTATTATAAACGGCTTTCCGCGGATATAGAAAGTACAATTATGAGATTAAAACTAGTTTTTTTAGCCCCGAGGTGCCGAAGGCACCGGCTAAAAAAACTGGGTTTAATCTTATGATTGTACATATCTATATTCGTAGAAAGCTGGATATAATACGATGCTAGACATAGTTTTTTCGTATGGATGAGAACCGGTTCCTATCCACCGGATTCAAATGAATACGAGAAATGGTTTTAGCGCATTTTTCTAATGCTCAAATCTTCTACCCTTTCCAAGAATGGAGGGAGTACATTGGGGGGCCAGTATTCCCTCCCTGGTTGAGATATGGCCTTCAAATTTCAAAATGTTCTAGTACATGTCACAAATAGTATCTATATAAATTTTTAGCTCTATATCTCAACTTTGAAGCGTTTTGCAGCCATTCTTGCAAAGGTAGATTATAAGAAAAATGCACTAAAACCATTTTTAGATGTTGACACCTAAGATTTAAATTTTTTAATTTACTGTACTTTTTGAATAAAAACTGAAATATTTTTTGCTTTTCTATTAAAGGTTATAAAAAAAGAAGAGAATAAGCCATTAATCATTAAATTCTGATAACTATAAGTAAGGTAAAATTGCTTTCAAAAAAGTTCTCATAAAAAAACACACTGTATATATGTATATATATCATTTTATCGACACTCGTCTTATCCCTGTAGATCTCTGATTATCAGAGCATTTTTGAAATATTTGCTGCTTATTTTTTGGCTGCCTTTGGCAAAATAATTTTTTTTCATAAAAAATGTATACAAAATTATCGTATTAATTTGGTAAATATATCATTGCACTTGAATTATTTTTAAGTCACTAACGGCTAATCCCATAGATGACCCTAGGAGTACTTTAATGAATAGATGTGGTGGAGAGGGGGGGGGAGGGGGAAGGTTAAGAATTTAAGGGAAGTGATACCTTCCGGGGGCTGAAAGTGTTGGTCCCCTCCCCAAAATGAAAACTTTTCCTGCGAGTAAAATAAGCTTCAATGTAAAGGAGAAGCATATCGGTTCAGTTGATACTGATAAACATCCTGTTACTTTAATGTAAATATTAGTTTAAGGATAGTCTGTATAATCTCAGGGAGAAAGGAAACATTAGGCAATTTTTACAATAGTCTCCAAAGTTTTATAATGAAGTTTTCTTATTCGTTGGCTCAAAACTTTGGGGACTTTTGTCATATTTTGGTTGTAGTGTTGCAATTTTGTGTATCGTTATTAGGGAAGGATAAAAATTTATCGGCCATTGTCTTATTCCTTTAGATCCTCGGTATAATCAACTGAATAACAGTTCCAACAACAAAAATTAAGATATTGCTTCGCTTTTTATGGACAAATATCCTGTTATTTTATTATAACGAAAAAAAATAAACTATCTTAAAATCATCTCAGGACTCAGCGGTTAGCAAGATCCTACGATATAGACAGACAGACATACATCATATCGGTTTAGGAGCAAACGAGATCCTTTGCTACAGACAAAAAAAAACTTTGTATATCGACTAGCGGCTACGCCCCCAGCATCTATTGGCTCTGTATTCAAAGGGGAATGAATAAAAGCCTAAAACCTTCCCAGGACTTAAAATAGAATAGCCTAAAACCATCCCTCGACTTAAAATAAAATAGCCTAAAGCCATTACAAGACAAATATTAAGCTTACCTGAAATAGAAAGCGCAATCTGTTTAGTAGTTATTGAGATCTTAAGTTTCAGAACAGAAAGCCTTACTAACGTGGACAAACGCAGGATATTTCGGACAAATGTCGGAGTGGACATTATATAAGTAAAACGCAGAAGTGTCTATAATATCTTAAAAATTAGGTTTCAACAACATTTGTTTAGTTATTTCTACACAGGTTAGGTTAGGTTAAGATATAAATATACAAATAAGCCCCCTGCAGGGGTTAGGCATATAAAAGAACATATTTGACAGTTGTAAACAATGTGAGAAAAAAATATGTTTTAGTTTAATGAAATGTTCTATCTGTTTCAAACCTTTGCCTTTCGATAGAACTTACCTACTTTGGAAAACTGTCAGACTGATTTTAAAATTTCAGTCTGTGAGAAAAGATATTCAAGATTTTTTTTTTGTTTTGAAAGATTTTTATCTTATAAATAAAATTAAAGACACTCCTGCGTTTTACATAAGCAATGTCCACTCCGACGATTGTCCCATTCCTAGGTTTGTCCACTCCAACGTTTGTTTATGTTTTACTACTTTATATAATAGGATAATATGTATTCTTCTTTTATATTTCTCTTTTCTTATTCACTTGCAGCTGCGCTCTTTTTAATGTAAGGAGGCAGAAAAATAGCCTAAACCAATTAGGGGCTTAAATCTGAAAATGAAATAGCAAAAAACCATCCCATGACCTATGTGAAGCTTCCCTTAAATGGAGAATTTAGTCAGTTTATGAAATTTTTAAGCTTCAGACCAAAAAAAATACTTTTTTTGTTAAAAGAGAAACTTTTCTACAATTAGGGTTAGTCCTTTCGTCATTGCTCTTCTCATTAAGTTAAGCATGTGGTTTTCTCTGCTATTGTTAAAGATAGACTGTTGAGATTTTTAGTGAATATTCCCATGACATATGTATATCCAGTCTATAAATTATTTTGTCTGTCTCTCAATTATGCTTCAAAAGACTTAGGTTTCGTGATAATCTTTGAGTAATAGCATATTCTCTTAAAGTCTGCTCTATAACTTACTTTGTCTGTTTGTCCATTATATGATCCTTATTCAATATTCTATTTAACTAAAAAATTTCATTCTCTTAGTTTATTTTTTTTTCTTTATTTCATTATGTTATTATATTATTTATATTTATTTTATTAATTCATTATATTTTCATTATAATTTTCCTTTTTAAATGCGAAACTTTTCTATAGTAAGGATTGGTTTGTCCGTACGTCCAAACGGTTAGACGACATTTTCTTTAATTTAGACATGTTATAAATATCCTATCGATTTCAAACTTTGCAGAATGATTTCTATAACAGTTGGGTACAATACTATATTCATTACTAGAAAG
Source organism: Acartia tonsa (assembly GCF_053477335.1). Taxonomy (NCBI): domain Eukaryota; kingdom Metazoa; phylum Arthropoda; class Copepoda; order Calanoida; family Acartiidae; genus Acartia; species Acartia tonsa. The sequence goes on from NC_137270.1 coordinate 27,384,087, forward strand.
TATGTACGTCCATTTTTTTTGTATAATATCATTGTCCCATTCATCTGGGTTTTGGAGTAATGTTTCTTAGGACAACAAGGTTTAGTATTATAATCAAATACTAAAAATAAAATTATGCCCTTTTACTATATTCTATACTAGCAGATTCGCCCCTAGCCTCTAGGGGCTTTACCCCAAGAGGTGATAAAAAATTTTTTTGGCAAAATTCGTAATAGGACCAAGAAAATCTTCAGCAAAAAAAAAAATGGGGGGGGATTTTTTTGTTTTTGGGGGGGTTGGGGGTATCCCACCCCCCAAGAAAATAGCCTAAAACCACCACAGGACCAGTAGGTATAATCCCTGAATAGTAGAATAGTGGTTACCGAGATCTTAAGGGACTGACAGACAGACGGACAAACAGACAGACAGACGGATGGACAGACATCATTCTACTTTGTATTATAGATTTACGCTAATTTTAACAAAATTTATGTTTGACCTCCTGATTTTAGAGCTTTGCTTTTGTGAATGTTGTTATCCTTGTTATCTTGCTTTTTTTTCCTTTTTCATAACCTATTATATAAAGTAGTAATCTTTTTTTGTCTGTAGAAAAGCTAACCGCTGAACCTATATGGTTCTCCTTTACAGTGAAGCTTCTTTTAAGTTCATAGAGGGTTTATAATTATTTCGAGGGAGGGTATCTCCACCCTCCCAGAAAATTCACCCCAAGAAAAATATTACCCCATCCCCTCAAAAAATCTTTTTAACTTTTTAAAAGCAAAGCTTTTCTATATTAAGGATCAGTCCGTACGTCCGTAACGGTTAGCTATTTTCGTTAATTTAGGCATGTGATTCCTGTAGTAGAAAGGTACGATTTAGAAAGTCTATAATCATTATCAGAATATCCGTACGTTCATTTTAAGCATACTAATTATTAACTTACAACAAATTTTTATGTATCAAAATTATCCGATTAATCTGATTTCTGGGATACTGATTCCTAGGACAACAAAATAGAATGTTATAAGCGAATCATATCTATAAACAAGTCCAAAAAATGTGAGTACGTCCTTAAGCATTTTCCTGCATGTAAGCAATTTCTCAATAAATTTACTTACAATTTTGTTTCGAATTTTAAATTTATGTTCTGACTATTCAGTTCTGACATTCTACATTATTAATGTTCATTAAACTTTTTTCTACCGTTTCAGAGCTTTGCTTTTATAAATGTTGTCATCCTTGTCATCCTTTTAAAACTTAAATTTAAAACTGTAGAGGGTCACATTCCTTCCTTACCTTAATGCCCTACCTTCTATAATGAAGGGGCAATACAATTACAGAGGCTGTACAGGAGCCATAAAGGGCCTATGTTATATAAATTAAGGTAAGGGGCGATGAAGAGGCTATGAAGGGGCTATGTTATATAAATTAAGGTAAGAGGCTATTAAGGGGCGATGGAGAGGCTATGTAGGGGCTATGTTATATAATTAAGGTAAGGGGCGATGGAGATGCTTTGTAGGGCCTATGTTATATAAATTAAGGTAAGAGGCTATTAAGGGGCGATGGAGAGGCTATGTAGGGGCTATGTTATATAAATTAGGGTAAGGGGCTATTTAGGGACGATGGAGAGGCTATGTAGGGGCTATGTTATATATATTAAGGTAAGGATTATATAAATTAAGGTAAGAGGCTATTAAGGGGCGATGGAGAGGCTATGTAGGGGCTATGCTATATAAATTAAGGTAAGGGGCTATTAAGGGGCGATGGAGAGGCTATGTAGGGCTATGTTATATAAATTAAGGTAAGGGGCTATTAAGGGGCGATGGAGAGGCTATGTAGGGCTATGTTATATAAATTAAGGTAAGGGGCTATTAAGGGGCGATTGAGAGGCTATGTAGGGGCTATGTTATATAAATTAAGGTAAGGGGCTATTAAGGGGCGATGGAGAGGCTATATAGGAGCTTTGTTATATAAATTTAGGTAAGGGGCTATTAAGGGGCGATGGAGAGGCTATGTAGGGGCTATGTTATATAGATTAGGGTAAGGGGCTATTAAGGGGCGATGGAGAGGCTATGTAGGGGCTATGCTATATAAATTAAGGTAAGGGGCTATTAAGGGGCGATGGAGAGGCTATGTAGGGCTATGTTATATAAATTAAGGTAAGGGGCTATTAAGGGGCGATGGAGAGGCTATGTAGGGCTATGTTATATAAATTAAGGTAAGGGGCTATTAAGGGGCGATTGAGAGGCTATGTAGGGGCTATGTTATATAAATTAAGGTAAGGGGCTATTAAGGGGCGATGGAGAGGCTATATAGGAGCTTTGTTATATAAATTTAGGTAAGGGGCTATTAAGGGGCGATGGAGAGGCTATGTAGGGGCTATGTTATATAGATTAGGGTAAGGGGCTATTAAGGGGCGATGGAGAGGCTATGTAGGGGCTATGCTAAATAAATTAAGGTAAGGGGCTATTAAGGGGCGATGGAGAGGCTATGTAGGGCTATGTTATATAAATTAAGGTAAGGGGCTATTAAGGGGCGATGGAGAGGCTATGTAGGGCTATGTTATATAAATTAAGGTAAGGGGCTATTAAGGGGCGATTGAGAGGCTATGTAGGGGCTATGTTATATAAATTAAGGTAAGGGGCTATTAAGGGGCGATGGAGAGGCTATATAGGAGCTTTGTTATATAAATTTAGGTAAGGGGCTATTAAGGGGCGATGGAGAGGCTATGTAGGGGCTATGTTATATAGATTAGGGTAAGGGGCTATTAAGGGGCGATGGAGAGGCTATGTAGGGGCTATGCTATATAAATTAAGGTAAGGGGCTATTAAGGGGCGATGGAGAGGCTATGTAGGGCTATGTTATATAAATTAAGGTAAGGGGCTATTAAGGGGCGATGGAGAGGCTATGTAGGGCTATGTTATATAAATTAAGGTAAGGGGCTATTAAGGGGCGATTGAGAGGCTATGTAGGGGCTATGTTATATAAATTAAGGTAAGGGGCTATTAAGGGGCGATGGAGAGGCTATATAGGAGCTTTGTTATATAAATTTAGGTAAGGGGCTATTAAGGGGCGATGGAGAGGCTATGTAGGGGCTATGTTATATAGATTAGGGTAAGGGGCTATTAAGGGGCGATGGAGAGGCTATGTAGGGGCTATGCTATATAAATTAAGGTAAGGGGCTATTAAGGGGCGATGGAGAGGCTATGTAGGGCTATGTTATATAAATTAAGGTAAGGGGCTATTAAGGGGCGATTGAGAGGCTATGTAGGGGCTATGTTATATAAATTAAGGTAAGGGGCTATTAAGGGGCGATGGAGAGGCTATATAGGAGCTTTGTTATATAAATTTAGGTAAGGGGCTATTAAGGGGCGATGGAGAGGCTATGTAGGGGCTATGTTATATAGATTAGGGTAAGGGGCTATTAAGGGGCGATGGAGAGGCTATGTAGGGGCTATGCTATATAAATTAAGGTAAGGGGCTATTAAGGGGCGATGGAGAGGCTATGTAGGGCTATGTTATATAAATTAAGGTAAGGGGCTATTAAGGGGCGATTGAGAGGCTATGTAGGGGCTATGTTATATAAATTAAGGTAAGGGGCTATTAAGGGGCGATGGAGAGGCTATATAGGAGCTTTGTTATATAAATTTAGGTAAGGGGCTATTAAGGGGCGATGTAGGAGCGATGAAGGAGCGATGGAGGAGCGATGTAGGGGCGATGTAGGGGCCATCAAAGTACAATGTAATATAAATTTGGAGAAGGAGCGATGAAGGGGCTATGTAGGGGCTATGTTATATAGATTAGGGTAAGGGGCTATTAAGGGGCGATGGAGAGGCTATGTAGGGGCTATGCTATATAAATTAAGGTAAGGGGCTATTAAGGGGCGATGGAGAGGCTATGTAGGGCTATGTTATATAAATTAAGGTAAGGGGCTATTAAGGGGCGATTGAGAGGCTATGTAGGGGCTATGTTATATAAATTAAGGTAAGGGGCTATTAAGGGGCGATGGAGAGGCTATATAGGAGCTTTGTTATATAAATTTAGGTAAGGGGCTATTAAGGGGCGATGGAGAGGCTATGTAGGGGCTATGTTATATAGATTAGGGTAAGGGGCTATTAAGGGGCGATGGAGAGGCTATGTAGGGGCTATGCTATATAAATTAAGGTAAGGGGCTATTAAGGGGCGATGGAGAGGCTATGTAGGGCTATGTTATATAAATTAAGGTAAGGGGCTATTAAGGGGCGATTGAGAGGCTATGTAGGGGCTATGTTATATAAATTAAGGTAAGGGGCTATTAAGGGGCGATGGAGAGGCTATATAGGAGCTTTGTTATATAAATTTAGGTAAGGGGCTATTAAGGGGCGATGGAGAGGCTATGTAGGGGCTATGTTATATAGATTAGGGTAAGGGGCTATTAAGGGGCGATGGAGAGGCTATGTAGGGGCTATGCTATATAAATTAAGGTAAGGGGCTATTAAGGGGCGATGGAGAGGCTATGTAGGGGCTTTGTTATATAAATTAAGGTAAGGGGCTATTAAGGGGCGATGGAGAGGCTATGTAGGGGCTATGTTATATAAATTAAGGTAAGGAGCTATTAAGGGGCGATGGAGAGGCTATGTAGGGGCTTTTTTATATAAATTAAGGTAAGGGGCTATTAAGGGGCGATGTAGGAGCGATGAAGGAGCGATGGAGGAGCGATGTAGGGGCGATGTAGGGGCCATCAAAGTACAATGTAATATAAATTTGGAGAAGGAGCGATGAAGGGGCTATGTAGGGGCTATGTTATATAGATTAGGGTAAGGGGCTATTAAGGGGCGATGGAGAGGCTATGTAGGGGCTATGCTATATAAATTAAGGTAAGGGGCTATTAAGGGGCGATGGAGAGGCTATGTAGGGCTATGTTATATAAATTAAGGTAAGGGGCTATTAAGGGGCGATTGAGAGGCTATGTAGGGGCTATGTTATATAAATTAAGGTAAGGGGCTATTAAGGGGCGATGGAGAGGCTATATAGGAGCTTTGTTATATAAATTTAGGTAAGGGGCTATTAAGGGGCGATGTAGGAGCGATGAAGGAGCGATGGAGGAGCGATGTAGGGGCGATGTAGGGGCCATCAAAGTACAATGTAATATAAATTTGGAGAAGGAGCGATGAAGGGGCTATGTAGGGGCTATGTTATATAGATTAGGGTAAGGGGCTATTAAGGGGCGATGGAGAGGCTATGTAGGGGCTATGCTATATAAATTAAGGTAAGGGGCTATTAAGGGGCGATGGAGAGGCTATGTAGGGCTATGTTATATAAATTAAGGTAAGTGGCTATTAAGGGGCGATAGAGAGGCCATATAGGAGCTTTGTTATATAAATTAAGGTAAGGGGCTATTAAGGGGCGATGGAGGAGCAATGTAGGGGCCATCAAGTTGCAATGTAATATAAATTTGGAGAAGTAGCGATGAAGGGGCGATGTAGGAGCGATGAAGGAGCGATGGAGGAGCGATGTAGGGGCCATCAAGTTGCAATGTAATATAAATTTGGAGAAGGAGCGATGAAGGGGCGATGTAGGAGCGATGAAGGAGCGATGTAGGAGCGATGTAGGGGCCATCACAGTACAATTTAATATAAATTTGGAGAAGGAGCGATGAAGGAGCGATGTAGGAGCGATGGAGGGGCGATGTAGGAGCGATGGAGGGGCGATGTAGGGGCCATCAAAGTACAATGTAATATAAATTTGGAGAAGGAGCGATGAAGGGGCGATGTAGGAGCGATGAAGGAGCGATGAAGGAGCGATGTAGGGGCCATCACAGTACAATTTAATATAAATTTGGAGAAGGAGCGATGTAGGAGCGATGGAGGGGCGATGTAGGGGCCATCAAAGTACAATGTAATATAAATTTGGAGATGGAGCGATGAAGGAGCGATGGAGGGGCGATGTAGGAGCGATGGAGGGGCGATGTAGGGGCCATCAAAGTACAATGTAATATAAATTTGGAGAAGGAGCGATGAAGGGGCGATGTAGGAGCGATGAAGGAGCGATGTAGGAGCGATGTAGGGGCCATCACAGTACAATTTAATATAAATTTGGAGAAGGAGCGATGAAGGAGCGATGGAGGAGCGATGGAGGGGCGATGTAGGAGCGATGAAGGAGCGATGTAGGAGCGATGTAGGGGCCATCACAGTACAATTTAATATAAATTTGGAGAAGGAGCGATGAAGGAGCGATGTAGGAGCGATGAAGGGGCGATGTAGGAGCGATGTAGGGGCCATCAAAGTACAATGTAATATAAATTTGGAGAAGGGGCGATGGAGGAGCGATGTAGGGGCCATCAAGTGGGATGTTATATAAATTAAGGTAAGGGACTACGGAGGGGCGATGGAGAGGCTATGAAGGAGCCATCATGGGGCTATAGTATAGCCTCTTATCATAAGAGGCGATATTAACGCCCCTTCAAAGGAGCTATTAAGAGGCCATGAAGGAGCTATAGCATAGCCTCTTATCATAAGGGGCGATATGAACGCTCCTTAAAAGGGGCTTTCACATCGCTCCATATGATAAGAGGCTATGCTATAGCTCCTTGAAGGAGCTATAGAAAATCATCGCCCCATATGGAGCGATGTCATGGAAAGGACTATACCCAATTATCCTAATATAAATTGAAAAGAAATCACGCATCAAATTTTTCAAAAATTTTATGGGCATTTATAGTTTTAGGATATAATATAAGGCTTTATATTTCTGATGAAATAGAATATTAATATGGAAGGTTTCGTGACTAAATTATGAATAATATTTTTGCAAACCAAGGCAAAATAATAACAAGTAGATTTTGGCAAAGAATCCTATTATAAAAGTTGCAAGATATTTGTCAGTGTGTGTCTTTGTACAGAAATAATTTCCTAATCGGAGAACCGAGTTCTACTTTTCTTTAGAGTAAAGCTTTCTATAGGTCTCGGGAAGGCTTTTGGGTGTTGGTTTCTCCATATAGAAATCGCCTTGATAACCAAAATTATTTTTTTCTTCTTCATATTTATTAAACAGATTTTTTTTCCAAACTCTTTTTACTTCCGGGGGTGATTTATGATAATATTCAGTTAAATCACAGTATAGTATCTAGCTAATATAATTCAAAAATGAAAAGTAATATTAAGGTAACTTCTCTAGAAACCGGCTATTTGTATGAAATATTAGATCAATTTTGTCCCTACATATTGTAAGTTCACTAAACCCTAACATTTTCTATTACTCATAAATATTGGTGTTGTAACAGATATTCTTGATATTAGAGTAAAACAATAGAGGGAAGAAGGGGTTAAATAACTGTATATAACAAGGACCAACGACACGATGTGTAAAAGATATATAATTTATATTCCAACTAATATCCGCTGATTATAACTGGTTCTCAGCCTAAGTGAAAAATCTTGTATAGCATCGTATTACAGATAATTTTCAATGAATACTAAAATAAAAATACCAGTTTTGTGAGGTCGGGTCTTCGGCTCCTTGGGGCTAACAACACTTGTGTTATTTTTATTATTTTTTTATTTATTATCCGCGGAAAGCTGTCTATAATACGATGCGGTAAATAACTATTATCGAGGCAAAACAATTGTAACTAATACACAATTAAAAGTTGGCACGCCAACAATATCATAATATTAGATGGAAAAAAATATTGCTTAGTCAGAAATATTCTCCTATATCAATCTCTCAGCGTTTTTACACATTCTCCAATAACATTTTAGAGACATCGATTTTTCTATAGCAATTTTTAAAGTTTTAAGGTTTAAATGCGAAATACTTCGCAACTATTAAGGAATTGATTTTGTTCTCTCCTGACCAATCCTGATGTGTTTGATTAAGGTTGCGAGAATTTCACTCAAAAAATTTTAACAATCCCACTATATTCATGGGGGGGGGGGGGGGTTACTTTTGTTGTTTTAAAACCTCCTTTGGCTGTCCTTGGGGAGTATGGATCCTTTTGTCAAGGTGGGTGTAAAGGGTTGGACAACTCGAGGGCTGTATCCAAAAAAGTACATATTGACCTTCTACAATTTATTATGAAGATACTTTGCTTTCAAAGCTACACAATAGTCTTGGCTCATGGCTTTAAATAAATTGAACGATTCTTACATGCCTTATGAAGAAAGCTATCGACAGACTGAAAGTACTTAAATACGTATACACCCAAAAACAAGAAAATCAATGTCAAAAAATACAAAATTATAAAAATTAAATTTATTTACTACAACATTGTTTATTAAATAATTATTATAGTTATTACATACAATATAATAACAAAGATCATGGGCACAGGGAGAGGAGAATGGATGCTTAAATAATTTTATATAATGTCAAAACAAACAAGGAAATAGTTGGTTTGCACAATCAATTAAATTCCATTATCCCCTCCCTCCCTGAAAATAATGTAAATAAAAACAGGGATATGGTAAATGGAAGAAACATTTTTGCCTACAACTTTTCTGTCAAAAGGTAATTATAAGGTTATTTTGAAAGATCATTTGATTTGTAAATATATAAGGAAACACAACATTAAAGTAGAAAAAAATAAAGTAGAGGCCACTAGGGGCGTAGCCGCTACTAATCAAAAATGAAAATAACAATAAATTTAAATAATTTTGTTTTACTAATAGAAATATAGAAATATTGGAGGCAAGATTGTTTTTCATGCGTTACCTTAACCCTGAATATAAACTGTAATCTTTATAATATACAGCAAAACAATTTTTTAAAAAGTTTATCTAATGCTTTGTTAAATTCAAACTGACACAAACAGAATAACAACAAATATTTAAGGAATTTTATCTACACAGTTTATTTTTTTACGTTTTGAAATTAATTTTGCTTTGCTGTATTCTATTATGATGAAAATATTTAAAAGATCCGTAAAATGATTAGTAGCAATATTAATACAATTAAAAATTAGACTACAACAGATACAATGTGATACTATTGAAACTAATAATTACAGAAACAAGCAAAATATGACAAATAAAACATTTTTTACCTCTTACTATCCCATTGGTTAAAATTTGTATTTTTACGGAAAAAATTGAGGCAATTAATATTTTTTTAGATGCCATATGTCTGCCTGGTTACTGAACGACAACATATAAAAGGTGTGATTTCATTTCCGCATATTTATCATTTTCAATTCATCAGAAACGCAAATTATTACTCTAGAACAAACTACCAAATATCTTTCTTTCACTATTATCGTAATTTATATTGAGTATGTATAATGTATATACTTTTTGCTATTATGACTTTTTGCGACAATAATCGATATTTGGATGTGAAAACATGCGAAAATGAATGCATACCGTTTGAAAGCCACTTATGTTGACACAGTTAGATAAAATTGGGAGATTTTACATATTTTTAGTTAATTATTCGTTTGATTTTAAGTTTTGTGTTGACAAGGACAAGTTTGGGGAATAGTCCCATTCGTAACATCGCCCCATAAGGGGCGATTCGTTGTATTTTAAAATGGCTTTTTATAGGTTATTTTAGGTTAGGTTAGGTTATATTGGGTTAGGTGATTGCCCCACAGGGTCAGGTAATTGGCCCCGCAGGGGCTAGAAATAGGAGAAAAGCTACTGTGAAAAATACGAAGAATCGCCCCATAAGCATCCGACACAATTTTATGTAAAACACAAAGAAATGCTGGCAATTATTGTAATTTTAATCCCTTATGAGTAAGGATGCCTTCTTTATAAAATTGGATAATAAACATAGAAATGAAGTAGCTTGAGTTTTTTAATTGGGTAAGGAGTAGTTAAGATATGAATTCAGACAAACGGACCGTGTTAAAAAGTAGCTGAGCGACAATAAAGATAATAAATCCTAATTGATTAAGCAAAATTTGAAGAAATTTAACATTAAATTACTTTTTAATGCATTTCTAATCTACAACCTAACATTAAATATAATTTTTTATCAAAACAGAAAATTAAAATCAATAAATTGAAATGATTAATTTAAAAAAAATATTTCGCAGCTTCTCTTACAGTCTTCATGGAATATGTTTGTAACTTCATATTTCAAAATATGAACGTAAGAAGCATCCCAAAGTAATGTGGATTATTAAAAATCAAACATAAAAATAACGATGTTTTTCTCTTTTTTTTGCTACGCTTCTTAAGTCTTAAATTTATAAACATGTTTTGGCTAAATTTTGCATAAAAATTTCTATAAATGTTATGAAATTAATATTGATATGTTTTAGTCAGGAATTCATGGATACGACAATTGACACTAAATATTTATTACTCAAAGTGTACAATTTATCTTTAGTAGTTTAAATTACTTTTTTTGGGGGGGGGGATGGATTATAGATTAATTTTAGCGCCAATGTCCGGCTCTTTTTCCGTGGTATTAAATGGAATATTATTTATTACAATAAGGTTATGAAACTACTCAAATATTTAGAAAAATGGAATATTTGATAATAAGGATTTTTATAAGTAATATCATAATTAGTATAGCAGCTTCTATATAAAAGGTTTTAACGGCATATCTAAAATTCACCATCTATTCGTTGACAAAATCATATGTAATTTGTTGGAATAAATGAAGAGGAATAAGAGGGGAGGAATGGTTTTTTGTTTAACAGTTTATTACTTATAGCCTGGTTATGTTTGGATATTGGGTACTTGGGAGTTCAGTAGGGATAGTGCCCTCCGAAAGGGCTAGGCATAGGGAAAGAATTAAAGATTTCCCCTCCCCCAATTATTTTTAATTTATTTTTAAAGTAAGGGGTTTGGGGTTTCATTGTTCGATAGGCGCTTTGTGGAAAATTACTAAGTGCATCACTTTTTATACTTCTTATCTGAATATTGTTATATTGTTATCGCTGTGCTAATTATGAAATTATTATCCTTGTAATACAATTTTACTAAATTATTTTGATTTAATTGTTTGTTATGTTTGTAATATTCAAGTTAACATAAATAATAAATCAAAGATCGAATAAAATGTACAATTTTACAGTGTTATGAAACTGATTTACATTATTGAAAAGTAGATAGTAGAAATAATTGATTTATTAAATCCTTAGGATAAAAACTTTCAATCATAAACTTCTCATTTTATTAGAAAACAAAAACTAAGAAAGATTATTCAATAAATCCTTTCCTAAGATGTCTGATAACAATTAACAAATTATTATTATAATATGATACATTATTCTTAAAAGGGGGACGTAACTGAAGCTTTTTTGATGCTGGGGGGGGGGGGGGTTTTCTCAGGAACCACTTGATGAACCGTGCAAATTTTTTGGACTTAAGCTTTTAGGGGTATGAACATCTTATGGTTTCAAAGTCAACCCCCTACCCCCACCCCCTAGCCCCCCGGGGCTCAAAACCCCCCTAAAAATGAACCTAACCTTAATTTTCTCAGAGACCATTTGACCAATAGGGATGATTTCTTAAATTTAAGCTTTTATGGTTATAAACTAACTTCTAGTTTAGAAGTCACCCTCCTGCCACCAACCCCTAGTCCTCCGGGGCTTCAAAAAACCCTAAAAATGAACCTAACCTTAATTTTCTCAGAAACCATTCGATCAATAGAGATGATTTCTTAAACTTAAGCCTTTATGGTTATAAACTAGCTTTTGGTATAGAAGTCACCCCCCTGCCGCTAACCCCTAGCCCTCCGGGGATCAAAATAACCCATAAAAATGAACCTAACCTTTATTTTCTCAGGAACCATTTGACTAATAGAGATGATTTCTTAAACTTAAGCTTTTATGGTTATAAACTAACTCCTAGTTTAGAAGTCACCCCCCAGTCACCCCCCTGTCACCAACCCCTAGCCCTCTGGGGCTCAAAAAACCCCCAAAAATGTACCTAACCTTAATTTCCTCACAAACCATTCAACCAATAGGGATAATTTCTTAAGCTTAAGCTTTTATGGTTATAAACTAACTTCTAGATTATAAGTCACCACCCACCCGCCAACCCCTAGCCCTCCGGGGCTCAAAAAAATCCTAAAAATGAACCTAACCTTAATTTTCTCAGAAACCATTTGACCAATAGGGATGATTTCTTAAACTTATGCTTTTATGATTATAAACTAACTCCTAGATTATAAGTCACCCCCCTGCCGCCAACCCCTAGCCCTCCGGGGCTCCAAAAAAACCCTAAAAATGTACCTAACCTTAATTTTCTCAGAAACCATTCGACCAATAGAGATGATTTCTTAAACTCAAGCTTTTATGTTTATAAACTAAATTTTGATTTAGAAGTCACCCCCCTGACGCCAACCCCTAGCCCTCCGGGGCTCAAAAAACCCTAAAAATGTACCTAACCTTAATTTTCTCAGAAACCATTTGACCAATAGGGATGATTTCTTAAACTTATACTTTTATGCTTATAAACTAACTATAGTTTAGAAGTCATCCCCCTGCCGCAAACAAAGTATAGAGTCCCAACTCTTACAAAATCGATTGACATCCTTCTTCTCTTAAAATAGTAAAATAAATCTTTAATCATTAATTCATTAACGAAAAGTTAATTTTTTCCCATAACAGCTGAAGTCCAAAATATCTGCACATTTAATAATGCTGTTCCTGAGAAAACTGAGGTTAGGTTATTCCTCTGAAAGCATGTTTTATAAAGTAAATTTTTTAGGGGGTTTTTGAGCCCAGGGGGGCTATGGGGTGGGTGACTTCTAAAATAAAATTTAGTTTATAACAATATTTCTGCCAAACAAAAAAGTAGTTTATACACATAAAAACCCATCTCTATTGATCAAATGGTTTCTGAGAAAAATAAAGTTAGGTTCATTTTTAGGTTTTTTTTAAGCCCAGGAGGGCTAGGGGTTGGAGGCAGGGGTGGGAAGACTTTTAAACTAAAAGTTAGTTTATTAGCATTATAGCTTAAGTTTAAGCAATCATCTCTATTGTCCAAATGGTTTCTGAGAAAATTAAGGTTAGGTTCATTTTGGGTTTTTTTTGAGTCCTGGAGGGCCAGGGGTTGGCGGCAGGGGGTTGACTTTTAAACTAGAAAATTAGTTTATTAGCATTATAGCTTAAGTTTAAGTTATCATCTCTATTGTCTAAATGGTTTCTGAGAAAATTAAGGTTAGTTTCATTTTGGAGGTTTTTGGAGTCCTGGAGGGCCAGGGGTTGGCAGCAGGGGGGTGACTTCTAAACTATAAGTTAGTTTATAAGCATAAAAGCTTAAGTTTAAGAAATCATCTCTATTGGTCAAATGGTTCCTGAGAAAATAAAGGTTAGGTTCATTTTTATGGGTTTTTTTGATCCCCGGAGGGATAGTGGTTAGCGGCAGGGGGGGTTACTTCTATACCAAAAGCTAGTTTATAACTATAAAGGCTTAAGTTTAAGAAATCATCTCTATTGGACGAATGGTTTCTGAGTAAATTAAGGTTAGGTTCATTTTTAGGGTTTTTGAAGCCCCGGAGGGCTAGGGGTTGGTGGCAGGGGGGTGACTTCTAAACTAGGAGTTAGTTTATAACCATAAAGGCTTAAGTTTAAGAAATCATCTCTATTGATCGAATGGTTTCTGAGAAAATTAAGGTTAGGTTCATTTTTAGGGTTTTTGAAGCCCCGGAGGGCTAGGGGTTGGTGGCAGGGGGTTGACTTCTAAACTAGGAGTTAGTTTATAACCATAAAAGCTTAAGTTTAAGAAATCATCTCTATTGGTCAAATGGTTCCTGAGAAAATAAAGGTTAGGTTCATTTTTATGGGTTTTTTTTGATCCCCGGAGGGATAGTGATTAGCGGCAGGGGGGGTTACTTCTATACCAAAAGCTAGTTTATAACTATAAAGGCTTAAGTTTAAGAAATCATCTCTATTGGACGAATGGTTTCTGAGAAAATTAAGGTTAGGTTCATTTTTAGGGTTTTTGAAGCCCCGGAGGGCTAGGGGTTGGCGGCAGGGGGGTGACTTATAAACCAAAATTTAGTTTATAACCATAAAAGCTAGTTTATAACTATAAAGGCTTAAGTTTAAGAAATCATCTCTATTGGACGAATGGTTTCTGAGAAAATTAAGGTTAGGTTCATTTTTAGGGTTTTTGAAGCCCAAGAGGGCTAGGAGTTGGTGGCAGGGGGGTGACTTCTTAACTAGGAGTTAGTTTATAACCATAAAAGCTTAAGTTTAAGAAATCATCTCTATTGGTCAAATTGTTTCTGAGAAAATAAAGGTTAGGTTCCTTTTTATGGGTTTTTTGATCCCCAGAGGGCTAGGGGTTAGCGGCAGGGGGGTGACTTCTATACCAAAAGCTAGTTTTTAACCATAAAGGCTTAAGTTTAAGAAATCATCTCTATTGGTCAAATGGTTTCTGAGAAAATTAAGGTTAGGTTCATTTTTAGGTTTTTTTTGAGCCCCGGAGGGCTAGGAGTTGGCGGCAGGGGGTTGACTTCTAAACTAGAAGTTAGTTTATAACCTTAAAAGCTTAAGTTTAAGAAATTATCCCTATTGGTCAAATGGTTTCTGAAAAAATTAAGGTTAGGTTCATTTTTAGGGGGGTTTTGAGCCCCAGGGGGCTAGGGGGTGGGGGTAGGGGGTTGACTTTGAAACCATAAGATGTTCATACCCCTAAAAGCTTAAGTCCAAAAAATTTGCACGGTTCATCAAGTGGTTCCGGAGAAAACCCCCCCCCAGCATCAAAAAAGCTTCAGTTACGTCCCCCTTATAATGTGAAAGACATATTTTTACAGAAAGAAAATTTTATTCTTTGGAATCATTTATATTTTAACATTTTGTGGGGTAAAAAGTTGCTAAAGATACTTTTTTGATTTGGAACAGGAACGATTAAAACCAATAGAAGCAAAGCTTTTATTTATAAACATATCCAAAGTGTATTATAAATAGGACCTGTAGAATAGCTTCGCTCCTAAAACATTCTTTATATAACAACATTTTAAAATTACAAAATTTTGTTAAGGCCAAAAAATTTAGCCACTATATATATATATACATAAAATCTACAAAATTTATAGTAATAGACATTAAAACGATGTCTTATAGTTAATTGTACACAAATTTAATTAGCATAGCAAACCGTAATTGATATAATTTTTAGCAATTTTATTAAAATCAGCTTTTTTTCTGTCTATTTGCATGCTGGTCACTGAATGAATCACTGAACAAAAATTTAAGCACATTACGTTACAGTTCTCCCTCCCCCCTGTCTATCTTACAACCTGTCAGTCAGGCTCAAACCCCACTATACCCACCTAACAATGATGTAACACCCTCTTGATTCTTATCATTACACCCCTCTCGATTTTAACTTAAGTGGAGATGTCAAAATTTTCGGATAGGAAAGCCCAGACAGGGGCGTCCAAGCTTTTTTTTTTGGGGGGGGTAAAAAATTTTAGGGGGGGGGGTAATTCGTGTTTGGGGGGGGTAAAATGGCGCGCGAAGCGTGCCGAAATTTTTTTTTACCCCCCCCAAAATGTTTACCTCGGGGGTAAAATTTGATTGGGGGGGGTAATTACCCCCCCTAAAGTCTGTTGGGGGGGGGTAAATACTCCCCCCAAATCTGTTGGGGGGGGTAATTACCCCCCCCAAACTAATTTACCCCGGGGGTAAAATTTTTGGGGGGGGTAATTTAATTATGTAAAAAAAGCACCTACCTAATCTATTAAGTTAATAAGTACTATCTTATAACATAAAGTAGTAAGTAAGGTTTATTTGACTATAGCTTCAGATTTCATTACTTTTAATACTGAGTTCTCCTTTTTAGGAAAGCTTCACATAGATCCCATGATGGTTCCACACTATTATAGGTCAATCCTTTGAGTGGTTTTAGGCTATTTTTCTCCTCCCTTTTTACCCTTTAGAAAACACGAGTTCTTAGATGCTAAGGGCGCCACTACTATTCAAATATATAGTAGTATCTCATTCTTTAGAACATAAAAATACAATAATTAACTCACTAACCAATGAACCAATATGATTTTACTTTAAAGTGAAGCGTCTTATAGGTCCTGGTAAGTTTTATAACTAGTTTTGAGACACCCTGACATCCTCCCAAAAGAAATCGCCTATAGAAATTCTTTTTCATCATTTAATGAAATATTTAATTTAGTTAGGTATCTATTTTATGGAATCTTCAGTGCTTTACAATTACATCATAGATCCCAGGGATGGTTTTAGCCCTTATAAAGGCCCAAGCAAATAAAACATGATCAAACTATTAAATTTTTTGTTATCATGGTTAAGAACTGTTTTAACTGGTTGGACAGTAAAATTTTTTTTTTAAGAACATTCAATTTGGGGGGGGGGGGGGTAAATACCCCCCCCCCCAAATTTTTTTTTAAAGAACATTTATTTTGGGGGGGGTAAAGTTTTATAACTAGTTTTGAGACACCCTGACATCCTCCCAAAAGAAATTGCCTATAGAAATTCTTTTTCATCATTTAATGAAATATTTAATTTAGTTAGGTATCTATTTTATGGAATCTTCAGTGCTTTACAATTACATCATAGATCCCCGGGATGGTTTTAGCCCTTATAAAGGCCCAAGCAAATAAAACATGATCAAACTATTAAATTTTTTGTTATCATGGTTAAGAACTGTTTTAACGGGTTGGACAGTAAAATTTTTTTTTTAAGAACATTCAATTTGGGGGGGGGGTAAATACCCCCCCCAAAAATTTTTTTTTAAAGAACATTTATTTTGGGGGGGGTAATTACCCCCCCCCAAAATGGTTTGGGGGGGGTAAATACCCCCCCCAAAATCGTTGGGGGTGCCTACGGCACCCCCAAGGTAGGGGTAATTTTTTTTTGGGGGGGGTATTGTTCACAAAATTTTGGGGGTGCCAAATGGCCCATTACCCCCCCCCCTTGGACGCCTATGAGCCCAGATATATAACATTATAACCAAAGGTTTAATAAATTAATCCAAACATTAAATACTTGCTCATAATAATAAAATATTTTATTTATGTAGGTTACACTAGAGTCAAAATTCAAAATTTCAGCAGTTTACTAATGATATAGTCTACAGAACCCAAACAGCCTTTACGACCTTTTTATTTAATCTGTAGTAAAAAAGATGAATTAACACCTTGATTTTTAATGATTTGAGCCATCTAGAACGATGGAGAATAAAATTCTGATGTTAAAGTGATTATCTTAAATTGCAAAAATCGTTGGAAATATATAAATCTGTTTTTAGGTTATATTTTAATAATATCTGTCTTTTATGTGGTTTTTTTAAGAGTTAAAATTAAGTTTATAAGGCAATCTCAAGGTTTTGGCCATAGAAAAATGCTCAAATGTTTAATAAATCATCAGTTTAATCTAAGAAAGATAATCAATTTTTTTTCTAAAATCTCGTGCACTCTTCTAAAAAATTAAAAGCCGTGCCAATTTAATGTTACAACCCATTATTTCAGTTGCGACTTACTCACTAAATAATTGTTCTACAATGTAGTTATTATTACTTTAAAACAGACAATGGAATTATAGAGTTGCTCCACTCCTACTTTAAATGATATAAATCTAAACAAGATAATTGTCTATATGGTTAAGCTGTGTTTTTGTACTTGTCCCACGGCGGTGGTTGGTGGCCACAACGGATGTTGTTTTGGCGGGGGTGCTATCACCTTTCAAGAGCGGGTTGTACTCACCAGCCGACCTATAATAGATTAATACAATAAATAGATAGATAATAAATATGAGATAGATGCATCACAACTGAAAAGATAAATATATAATAGAGTGATGGATAAATACTGATTAACAAAAATAGATAGATACTAATGGATGGGTAGTCTATAGGATATAATCTTGTCAGTAGGTAATATATTTATACTAATATAGATAGATATATCTGATTTACCAAATAAGATATATAAATGCATATACATGAGTGTCTATTTAATTGATAGATATAATTATTAGGATAAAAAAGTATAAAATAACAATATTAAGAATATGATTGAAATTTATAATTTATAGATAAAAAGATAAAAATATATCTCTAAAAACATATAGGTTACAAATCTTATTGTCTTTTAAATCACAAATTTAATTTACCTATTTTTTTTTTGTAAACATGGTTATTAATAAATTTTTCATTGCCCTTTGTAAAACCTCTTAGTGTGCAGGGGGACTGTGATTCACACTTCAAAGTTGGTAGGATGGGGACCGGGGGTCATTACGAATAATCATCTATTGTCTTATCCCTAGAGATTGTTCAAAAAATGATTAGTTTTAGAATTGTTATTTTATAGTTTAGAAAATAAGTATCATCCTAAACGTGTGGACCATCTCAGGGATATTAAGATTGAAAAATACAATTGCCCTAACTCAAAATCTTTAAAAAGTTCTAGTACAGCAAAATGAAGAGAATTTAAATGTATCAACGAAGTACATAATAGACAAATTATCTCTAATATTGGTTGAAATTATGAGTGTATAATTTGTACTCTGTTACTCTACCCAAAAAATATTTAACCTCAACCCAAGCAAACAAATAGCAGAACCATTTCATAGAAAATGAAGTTTACTATTATTTACAGCCCCTTTTATCATCTCTCTCTGTCAATTACTCAAATTATGAAATTTAAACTATAATTTGTTGTCTAGCAAAATTGTCAGAAATATGATAAATCAAGTTTATAATTGAATTTAAAGATTGGATAATTTTTCAGTTCACTATATACCAAAAAAGTAAAACATACATTTTTAAAAACATTTTATTGATTATAAAATTATGGAACAATAAATTTTTTTTGTGCATCTGTGCAAATAATAAGCCTTTTTCTGTAGGTGTCAAATATTTATCCAATTGATAGCTAAATATACCAAATAGAAATAAATCATAAAAACAATATTAAAATGTTTTATTACAAAGCATTTTAATGAATTGTGTTATCATCAGTTGGCTCTACTTGTAGTAGTCCTTTTGTTATTTTCTTTTTTCATCATCTAACTTCTTTCTATTTGCTGTGTTACTCATAAGCATAGTTATCCTTTTTAAACCAAATTTAAGTAAGATACAATAAGATACCTGAAGGTTAAGTTACAAGTTACAAAATAGATTACATACAGTCTTAACAGTTATATTATTTACAACACAATACTTTGAACACAAATGATCATAATAATAATAATTCTGATAGGGCAATTCTTTAAAAGTTTTGTCTAAATTCAATATTTTTGCCCAATGAAAGAAATAAATTAAAAGTGGTTTTATGACATGAAATATACCCAAATTATTATTTGCTATACATTAGTTGATAATATTCACAGTTTGTGGGTTTTGAAAGCTTAATTACAATATGAGTTAGTATTTTGAGTCACATATTGAAAAGTATTGACTTTGTTATGATAATAGGATAGTTTTCTTGGTTAAGATTTTGAAGGATTTTCTTCTTCTGGGTAGATTTGGAAGTCACCAAAGTCTTTGAACTTTTGTATTCTATTTTTTTATGGTTGCTTTAGATTAGAGATCTTGAGAAAGTAGATAATAAGCATAGAGGTTAAGAGATGCTAAATTTATGCACTTGATGATAAACAAAATTCTTCTTTCTTGCAAGGAAATTCAATGATAGAAAGGGAAATGTTTTTTTTGAATAAAGAGAAACCAAAAAAATGAATGGAGTAAAAGAGGGAAACAAGTAATCATTTGTATAGGAGGTGACTTGTAGAGTAGATATTAATATTCCAATACATTTGTAAAATTGACAAATTTACAGTTTAATTATAAAGCAACCATTCCTTCCATTATCAGTCTTGTAAAACTGCCAGTCTGATATAAACATACAATATAAAACATACAAGAACAAACGGAAATATTTTCTTTACTTTCATTTAAAAGGTATAGAGATAATTGATCTTATAGCTTATTAGCTAATTTCACATTTTTGATTTTATTTCTGAAATGGCGGGGGGGGGGGGGGTTAAGCAGGTTATTTATCTCAATGTTTAAAACTTACACTTACAAAATTTTCTGACTTTTTAAATAGAAAAAATATGTAACTTTTTTATATTAGCAGTCACTAGAACCATCCAAAATCCTGGTACATTTATTCCACCCTAAAAAATATAAGATTGCATTCTGTATGCCTTTTTTGCTCCATCAACAAAGCAATAACTTTGCTTTTTATTTTTTTTTTGATAAATAAGCAACCTGACCCCGGAATAAGAATTTCAGAAGCATACCTGGAATGGGTGAAATATTAACAAAATGCATATTGATGTTTTCTATGTATGGATTAAAAATAAATCACCTATAAAGTTATTATGGGAAGTTACTTTTAACATCCTATAAAATGCAATCAGAGATTAAAATCTTTAAAAAGAATAAAATATTATCAAAGATATACATATGTATTCATCCCTAAATTTAAATTTCATTTTTTCAAGTAAGAGATGGGAACATTTAAAAAAAAAACAAGGACTGTTTAATTTTTAAAAAGCGCATTAAAATTAAAATAAAGTCATTTCAATAAAAATAATATTAATTGTTAGATTGATGAAGTCTTTATATTTCAATGTTTTTTCTTACTCAATGATAATATCAAATAACTTTTATTTGTACTGAAACATAAAATGAAAAACATATAAATGTGGAAATATACATTTCTCATTTCTAAGATGACAGACATACCATAGTGACAAAATAACTTTGCCTCCAAACAGAATTTACAAGAATTCATTGTTTTAAGTGAAAATTTTGTTCTTCCTTGGAACAAGATGGAATAGATGTGGTGAACAGAAAATCCTATTCAAATAATGGATTACCACCAGAAAATACAAGTTTCACAGGAATAGAACGTTTCCATAATCTTACAAACATATCTTACTTTACAGAAAGGATTAGTCAAAACGAGCCAATAAATGTTTTCCTAAACATATAGTTATGTTTATGCAAGCAAGAAAGAAGATTATTTTTCTACAAAAACTTAGGGATATATGGATAATATAATGGCATTGAACTAATCTTATCACAATATTAAGTGTAAAACTCTGTCTTTGTGTATCTAGTAATTATGGCGGAAAGAAAGGTTTGTTGATCAATTGAGACCTCATTATTTTGTCACTCCCTGACAGATACATAAAGCTATTTCAACAAATGCATGTCTGTCTATCTTGTTCCAATTGCAATGGGGAATTCAAATTGTTACATACAAAATTTTGGCAATATGCAGCAAAACAATAACAAAATAAAATTTATCTAATGTAAAGAACAAAAAAAGTACTATGTATAATATATTTTACAGATGTTTTTTTAAGGAATGAATTATAAAATGTATGCACAAGAAATTAAAAATAGTAAAAAAGGAACCTGTTGAAAAACCCTCGCAATTGAGTAGTTGTGGTAATGAAAACAGCTTAAATGGTTAATTTTGCACTATTGCAAACCATAAGAATTTGTTGAAGAATTTAAAAAGTCATTAAATGCATTGTTAACAATATTAAAGACAACAAAAAGTGTAAAAAATTCTCCCCAGAGGCTCTGAAAAGCATAGAACAAAAATATTAAGAATAAAACTCAATTCCTTTAATATCAAGTAACAATTTGTATTTTTAAATTTCAAAAACTTAATTGAATCTTTGAAAAATTTCATCGGTGTGGGGAGTCTTTGGATGAATAAAACATTTATTGGTCATAGATTAATAATATGGAAGAGCAATGAACTAGAATATATATATATTAATTAATAAGTGGTAATGACGCTGAAAGCAGTGTTGCGGAGCCGGAGCCGGGAGCCATGGAGCCGCCATATTTTGCTGGAGCCAGAGCCGTAATTTTCGTTAAAAAACGACTCCAGCTCCGGACTAGATAAATAAAGAGATTTTTTTTATAAATTACAATTTGGTAACTCTGTTTTGCTGTTTTGTCATGTGCAAATGCCCTTTTTAAGTTTTTCAAGTCCATTTCTATCAAAAATTTAACTTTAAAAACCTTCAAATGTCAAAAATAGACGTGGGAAAAAATTATGTCGAGTTTTTCTTGATTTTAGGTCGGAGCCGGAGCTGGAGCTGGAGCCGCACCAAAATCAAATGGCTCCGCAACGCTGGCTGAAAGATATAGAACTAAATCCTATCAAATTTCTTAGGTTATCTTAAAAGAATATGTAATAGAATGTGAGCTTCAAAAGTAGACTGACAGCCAAACTGTAATGGCGTTTAGCTACTAAAAATATGAATATACCTATAGAAATTTATCCTTAAAAATTTGCTAGAAATATATTCTATACATAATTGTCCTATGGAGTTAATGCATAAAATCTGCATAAAAACATTAACATGACATTTTCCGTGCATCACAACAAAAAAAGCACCATGGATGCTGTGCTTGTAAAATATGGCATTCTAGTTGCCTCGTCCCCCTCCTCTAGGGAGGAACGGAGAGTAAGAAAAAACAACC
Source organism: Acartia tonsa (assembly GCF_053477335.1). Lineage (NCBI taxonomy): Eukaryota > Metazoa > Arthropoda > Copepoda > Calanoida > Acartiidae > Acartia > Acartia tonsa. The sequence goes on from NC_137270.1 coordinate 27,406,439, forward strand.
AAAAACCACCTCAATACAAGTTTTTCAGACCAGTAATTTCTGAGATCTTTATGTTATAGGATAATTGATAATATTGATTAATAAATCTTTTTATCTTTCTAATTGTTATCACATAATATAAAATTTGAGCACAAAACTGTAGAATTTTTTTTAATGGTTAGTTTTTCAGTTATAGGAATGGCAATGGATAGTGAAAACGACCCATTTTGATTTTAAAATATTTTGAAAAAATCTCTGTCACACAGCTTCTCTTATACAAAATTTTTCTGTGAAGATTTCGTTGACAAATAAACTATATTAGTCTTTCTTTCATCATTCTATGGAGTAAGGATTTTTTCCCCAGCTGTTTAGTTTAAGTCTAAAGCTTATTATAATTGAACATCTAATCTTCAACCTACAAAGTTTGTCTATCTTATTTTATGACAACAAAAAATATATAAAGTCCTCTAATGACTTTTCTTATGTCAGATTTCATATCTCTGACAGCCATGTAGCCCAAAAAATCAGGTGGATAATAAATATGTGAAGAGTAACTATCCCTGACATCCCTGTAACCCCAACATGTCAGGGAATGATAAATTGTCCAAGATTTAAAGTTTATATTGTTCGGTTCAAGTTGACGAGTTTTTGCTCTTCATATTTCCCACACACCCTTTAAGCTTTCAGTTTAACAACTGATACAAGGATAAAACTATAGAAGATGCATTAATCTTTTCGCTATTTCTGATACAGATACAAATATAGTTGAGTAGGTAAAACTTAAGCATGAAATAGCTTTATATTGTATTTTTAAAATCATATTTCATTTACAAAAAATAATTAGGCTAGAATTTCCTTTAACAATCCAACAATATATCTTGTTGAAGTTTAAGATCTTCCTCCGTTACCCCTTGAAACAAGCCTAAAACCTGCCAATAATAAATAAAAGGCTACCCCTAAATAGAGATTGGCAAAGAAAAAACAACTTCTTTTTAAATAGAATAGGATTTTTTTATAACAATCTAAATATTTAATTTTGGGAAAGAAAATTTATGCATATTATTTTACTATAAAAGTAAATAGAGGATAACTAATTAAGAAACAAAGACAAATATGTCCATAAGTAGCACAGCATTTTAATAATTATCAGGGATTGAGGGATCTTGGGCTGTTTATTCCCAAAGTGTTATAATAACGTTTTAATATTCGTTGACTTGACAACTTTGGGGACTTTATTCAAATTTTGGTAGGTTTGTCACCTAAGTTGGGCGTCCAAAAATTTTAACCACTAATTGTAATTAACAGAAGGGGTAATTATGTGTATCGTCATTAGGGATGTACATCAATTTATTGGCTATTGTCCTATCCCTTTAGATCCCTGAATAATTATAGTGTATGTTTTCCTGGGCTGACAACAGTAGGATCAATATCTCTTCTACCATTCATACCTTTTGTTAATAATATTGTTATACCAAAGATTATTAGGATTTTGCTTTAACTCTCATGTTTAGGGATTAATTCTACATGCTAGCTATCGAGTTCAAGTCTGGTTCACACTGCGTCATACTAGAGACGTTAAAAAAGGTACCTACAGCTGCTATGTCTTTTATGTGACAACAATAGTAAGAGTATAGGGAATGCTTTGGCCCTTAAATAAGCGCATCCCATTACCAAGTACAGTTAGTACTTCTAGACAACGGTCATGCAATCTAAGAGTGGTTGTCTGTTGGATGTTACTTAATCTAATAACCATGGGTGTTAAGAGTACATCTGCAACCTAAATTAAAAAATACAGATATTTTTATGATTAACCTATTTTTTTCTCTATATGAAGTAAAACTTTATTAACCCTAGGACAATAAATAGGTGGTTTTCTTAATAAGAAAATCAGTTTAAGAACATTATCAGTGTTTTTTTCTTTGGGCATACAATTCATTGTTATGTAATATATGATGTGATGAGAGAAATCACTTAATATAATCCTAATTGATATTGTTATTGCATATATACACTTATGAACCCACAAAGTTTAATATGTTAGAGTATAGAAACTAGACCACATCCAATTTATATCCCTTAATGCAATTTATCCCGGAAACATGAACTATAAACCAGGGCTCGTCAGCCGCAACTAAGCCTCAAATTTGAACCCGTTTTGATGATTTGAAAATTTGTTTTAAAAAAGGGATTGTCATGTTTGGTTAAAGTTTAGACTTTCAGCTAACATTTAAAATTGTAAAATATTGATTTCCTTGAGGCTTACAGGAGGCTAAAACGCGGCTGCTAAGCCCTGCTATAAACTGGTAACATGAAGGTTTTTTTTTAAAATATGGATACTGAGCCTTCATCTTTTTATTTAAATATTTCTATTTAACCCAAATAAAAATAATTTTTAATTATTTCTTCTAAATTACTAGTGCTTTGATATGGTCCTGTTTTGATACTTCAACATAGCTTAATAAATTAGACCTCGATTCATACATATAACTACTAAGATATTTTCCTATTAACTGCATTAACCCAAATAATTAATCTTTTAAAATGATTTCTAACTCATTGAATTGCAATTGAGGTTTTCCTTAAACTTTTTTGGTACTTGCTTACATGTGGTAGACTGGAGCACCGAAAACCCCCCCCCCCCCCGCTTAGTTTTGACAAAAATCAAAAATAAGGGGGGGGTAGTTTTTTAATGTCTGGAAAATGGCAAGGAGGAAAAGTGCAGGGAAAGGCAAAGACTTTTTGTTCAAAACCCCCCCCTTAATTTTGAAGAAAATCAAAAATAAGGGGGGGGGGTAGTTTTTTCACTGTACATTACGCCAGAAAGTTGAGTGAGGTAAATCAAGTAAATCTAGTATACCAGAAGGGAAACCTTATTACAGGGATATTCATGTTTTGGGGCATAATTTCCTTATTTATTTATTTATTTTCCCAGTAAAAGGTTTTAATTTTGTGCGCACAAAATTAAAACCTTTTACTGGGAAAATAAATAAATAAATAAGGAAATTATGCCCCAAAACATGAATATCCCTGTAATAAGGTTTCCCCTCTGGTATACTGGATTTACTTGATTTACCTCACTCAACTTTCTGGCGTGTTGTACAGTGAAAAAACTACCCCCCCCCTTATTTTTGATTTTCATCAAAATTAAGGGGGGGGTTAAAAACTACCCCCCCCTTATTTTTGATTTTTGTCAAAACTAAGCGGGGGGTTAAAAAACTACCCCCCCCTTATTTTTGATTTTTGTCAAAACTAAGCGGGGGGGGGGGGTTTTCGGTGCTCCGGTCTTCACATGTAAGCAAGCACCACTTTTTTTTATCAGGAAAAACTAAAATATTGATTTTTGTAATTCTAAGAGTATGGTTTATAGATCATAATATTTTGAAAGCTACATATGTAATTAAAAATTGAAAATCCATGTTGATCTTATGATTTTATTCAATTATTATTATGTAATAATCTTTGATAGCCTGGAATATTGTTGATACCTTCTTGTTGAGTTGAAATATTTGGTTTTGGCCTCATTGGAGGAGGTTTTCTGAACAAGAAGAAAAAAATTTGTAAAGTGCTGTTTCAGTAATATTTTCATTTTTTCTTTATTGTATCAAAGAAATAACAAATTCAATAAATATGATTTTTACAGACGAATTTAAAGTTTCGGCTACACCTTCTAAACTTATGATAGAAGCATCATTTGATTTTTTGTGATTATTCTGATATACAGCATGACCCTCGAAAAAGTATTTTTAAGCATCTGCAGCCCTTATTTCTCAATGAATTATTAAAAAATGCATATGTCCTTGTTCTCCATAGTATTCCACGTAAGTAGATATAAAAATATTTTTTTTACCTCCATTTTTAGAGCTAAAGTTTTGAAAAAGTGACTGAGAAAAAGAATTTTTTTTTGTTTCTCTTATTTTTTGGATGGTTATATTATGTTTTTCTGGCAATTGAATAATGAGACACAAAGAAAAACAAGTTAACTAAATATTTCTTTTTTATTCCACCAAAAATATAAATTTTTAATGGCAAAAAATACTACTGAATGAATTGATTATTTGCAAATTTTAGGTTATTTATTAACCCTTATTTATAGAAAAGGATTAATTATGACAGTTGCTCCGCCTACTTTTCTGACATCTCAATTATTTAATAAGGGGTAAATTAAGCTTTTTAGACTAAAAATCATTATGTTTTATTTTTATTTTCTTTATAACTTGTTTGTTATTAAAGTTAGGATTGTGAAACAAAAACAATTTTCCTGCTATATTCATAGAGATTTATTTGGTTTTTTAATCTTAAACAATTTTGCCTAATAAGTAAGTTTTTCAAAATATCATTAAACTAAATAGACTCAAAAAATATGTGTAAAAAAATGCTTTTTACTCAAAAACTAAATTTTTTATTTCATTTTTGTATAAAGTTTCTGCTAGTAACAAAAATAAAAGGATTTCTAGCTTAATTTTGCTAAAAAAGTCGTATCATGTTAAAAGTTACTTTTTCCTCAGTCACTTTTTCAAAACTTTAGCACTAAAAATCTCCGGTGTTAATGGAGGTAAAAAAAATATTTTTATATCTACTTACGTGGAATACTATAGAGAACAAGGACATATGCATTTTTTAATAATTCATTGAGAAATAAGGGCTGCAGATGCTTAAAAATACTTTTTCGAGGGTCATGCTGTATAAGTGTATCAGAGTTTGTATTGAAAAAAATGAGTTGCCCCTGTTTTGGGCTAAAACATTTCCACTTCACCTACTTTTAGTATTGCACAGCTATACTCTAATAGAAAACTTTGAGGACTTTGATTATGAATTGGTTAATTATGGGCAAGATTTGAAATCATCTCCTCCCCGAAGAATAAGATTTGTTTTTATGGTTAGATCGTGTGATCAAGTCTTAGACGTATGGACATTCCCTAGTCCAATTACAGAGTAGCTATGTTTAAAAAAATCAAACTTACTTAGGAAAATCTGCAGGTTTATCTGGAACCGGCGGCCACTCTGAATTGATTCCAGGTATTCCTGATTGTGCCACGTCCATATCTGTCATGTATACTGATGATACTTTCCGCGGATTTTCTACATCTGTTACATACATTGATTTTGTTTCATTTCGCGCATTTTTTGAGGGTGACGCAAAGGTAGACATATTGTTTCTGTGTTGAGGCATTTGGTTTCTTTGGATAGTTGAAAATTTCTGGTTTCTATTGAATATGTTTGAGTTGGGGTTGATTTGATAAAAGTCTGGCCGGTTCTGAGATGATATGTCTTCCAAACAAACCTATAATGAAGACATAGTATATCTACAACTTTAGTTAATATACTTTGGTTTAAATTGTTTTTTTGTTGTACTAAAACCAAGAAAATGGACCATGTTTAAAAATAGTTGGGTTATTTTAAAATTTCTTCAGAAATATGTAAAATTGTAAACACTGACATCTTATTTTTAAAACTGGTTAATAAAGAAGGGAATACAATTCTTTGCAATGTTGTGATTGATTAACAAATATTCTACCCAAGTTATAGAGTTGATGCGCTACTAAAACAATACCTGGGATAATGATTTAGCCAGTCCATTCTTCAGTATAGAGTGGTCCGGTGTAGCATCATATAAGTTTGGAATATTTGAATTGTTGGCGGGAATTTTTCGCACATTTTCCACTGCTTTTACTTCAGAGGCAAGTGCCCATTCACTGGTAGTTTGCAGGTTTAGCATCATTAAATTGTGCAGAATTTCTTTATATGAGAATTTTTTAAAATTATATTCTGTGTGTGGGGGGGGGGGGGCTCCAAATGGAATCACATGCTCCTACATGTCTCAGACAGATATTAAGACACACTAAAAAGAACTACAAATTCTATAAATTCTAACTTAATTTTAGTATGTAAGAAAATATTATTTTGAGTTTATATTTAGCAAACTATCTTAAATAGAACCAAATTTTACGACTGTGTATATTAATACAGACGGATAGACAGTCATTTTGAATTATAGAGTAGATAATTTCTAAAGATATTACACTTTTTAAATTTGCCATTAAAATCTACGATGTCAAGGCTTTTTAAAATATATAAAAGCATTTCAGTCAAAACTTTTAAAAAGTGAGATAAAGGAGAGAGAAAAGCAGGGTTCGGAAGCCGCAGCCGCAGCCTCAGCCTCAGCCACCATCAGCCGCGCGGCTTACGAGAAGCCTCAAAATCAGCCGCGCGGCTTCCTCAGCCACCCAATAAGCCTCAGCCTTCGTCGCAGCCGCGCGGCTTAAAGAAAACATAAGCCACTGTAAGCCTCAGCTGCATTCAGCCACTGTAAGCCTCAGCCACTGTAAGCCTCAGCCACAAAACTCCAATTCAGCCACATTAAGCCTCAGCCGCACTAAGCCTCATTCAGCCAACGCCCCTCTAAGCATCAGCCGCAATCAGCCGCGCGGCTGTTAATAATTTGAAGCCGCAGCCGCACTCAGCCGCGCGGCTTCAAGAAAGCCTCAGCCGCAGCTGCAAAGTTATGATTATGCCGCAGCCGCAGCCGCGCGGCTTGATATTTGTAAGCCGCAGCCTCAGCCGCAGCTTAATTTTATAAATTCAGCCGCAGCTTTGACACAGCCGCGCGGCTGAGATATTTTAAGCCCCAGCCGCAGCCGCAGGTGCTAAATTAGTACAAGCCTCAGCCGTCAATTCAGCCGCGGGGCTTAATTTTCATTTAATTTTGTCTGTCTGAAGCTTAAGATCTCAGCAACCACTGAACTGACAATGTTGTCCTTCTCAGGAATCCTTTTACTAAAGTAACAGGATGTCTGTGTGTCTGTGTATCTGTGTGTCTGTACTGAAGGATCTCTCTAACCGCTGAACCGATCGGGTTCTCCTTAACAGGGTAGCTGCTCATAGGTCCTGGGAAGGTTCATAACTATTTTTTTGGGGGTGGGACACCCCCAACCCCCCCAAAAAATTAAAAATCCCCCCCCTCAAAAAAAGAAAAAATTTTTTTAATTTGTTAAACTAAAATTAGAAATGAGGGGGGAGGCCCCCCCCCTAAAAAAAAACAATTCCCCCCCCCAAAAAAATTTTTTTTTTACTTTTCTTTAAAATTTAAAATAAGAAATTGGGTTATTAAATTTGACTCTCTCTCTTCCTCAAGTGCCCCCTAGAGGCCTCTAGGGGCGTAGCCGCTAGTTATATATATATTGACATTGGATGGTTTTGAGCTAATTTTGGGGTGGGGGTCAGACATTTCCATCGCCCAAAAATAATTTTTTTAAATGTTATACTTTTAAATTTTTTTATATTCTTTTATAAAAATTTTATCTTAAGTTTTTTTTTAAATTACAACATAGAAACTACCATCTCGAACAACTACAAAAAGTTTGAACCTGTAATGTAAGAGCTCCAGTGGTGCAATCAGTTAGCGCACGGTTCTTCTACACTGTTATGCCGGGGTTATAAGTTCGAATTTCACCAGGAGCAATACGTTTTTGAACGTTGATACTTATGAATATTATTGAATACTATTTATAGGGTAACTGCCCTACTGACGTTTGCCTAATTTTATTGTTTTTAAAAGATACAAATTTTTCAAAATTTACTTAATATTCACTATGAATTTGTATTATCTTAAATTTTTTTCTTGTACAAGTGGCCTATTTAGCTCAATGGTAGAGCACTCGTCTTGTAAACTAGGGACCGTGAGTTCAAACCTCACAGGGGGCAATCAATTTTTGTGATACTCAAGTTATATAGTAGCTTCTCTATTATTTTTCCGTTTAGGTACGCAATACTTGTTCTATATAATTAAGCTTCTCCTACTTAAATATTTCTTCAATTTTAAATGTATTTAATACTTTGTGGTTGATGAGAGACACTGAAAAAGTTATGCAAAAAAAAAGATTTATACATATTTCATTTTTCATAGTATTTTTAAATTAATGAAAATAATTAAATTAAGATTTGGGGAGGGGGGAGGGTGTGTGTGTGTGTTTATTTTGAACACAAATTATCCTAATATGTTTTCTAACAAAAAAAATTTAAACAGCGATGTATTTTACTTTTTAAAGTTGGTTAAAAAAAGGTCTGTAAAATGCAATAAATTGTCCTGTATAATATGCAAAAAAATCTACATAATCTTTATGTACTCGATAGATTGAAATAGTTAAATGATTATCATATATCATCCGATTTTGTTTATTTTACAAAGATGCTTACTAAAATTGATTTTATTTTCGAAACTGCAATTATTATAAAAAAAATGTTTCTTTATCTTTATCATTATGTTATACAATTTCTGAATTTATAAGCAATACATGAATCGATATATTATTACTTTGATGTTGTCCATATTTTCATGTACTCTGATAAAGAAATAATCTCAGCTGGCTAAAATAACAATACCCCCCATACACCCCCTTTAATCCATCTCTCCCCTCTTATGGAATATATAAATGAACTGGCCAATAAATGAGGTCCATAATTTTATTAACAAATTTTCTTTTTTTTTAATATATCCACATATTCTATTATATAAAGTGGTAATGTGAAGCTTCTTATTGATCCAGGGAAAGTTTATAAATTTTTTGGGGAAATGTATCTTTTCCCTCCCAAAAAAAGATGACCCTCAAAATAAATTATTTTTGCTTCCCTTAAGTATTCCTAGAGGTTTTAGGGGCGCAGCCACTAGTATCCTTTAACCATTAACTCATTACATATTAAAACAGGTTTTAAAAGTATGTACATAAGAGTTATACCTATGAAATTTAGCACCCAATAATTTATTAAATTGTGATATTTAGACCTAAATTTTTCTTCAAAATTTCTGTCACCTTTGGTCTAGGGGTTAGTGTGGCAGTCGTGTGTTGGAAAGGTTCTTGGTTCAATTCCACCAAGAATTGAATGTGATTAAAGTTTTTATTCTGCTATGGACATTGGGACAATGGACAATAATTTTTGTTTCCTCTCATTTATATTTAGTTATTTTCCTCTCAAGTTGAAAAAAAATTTTAAAAGGAGGGTGGATATAATGTGTAAAAAAAGATTAGAGGAGATTTGTTCTAGGTAAACTTACTTTATTTGTAATATTATTAACTAAATTTTAATATAAAATTGCTTTACACCTATGTTCTAAGGGTTATTGCACCATCATGTGTAAGAAAGGTTTTCTGTTCAATTCCACCAAGAATTACATATGATTATTTCTAAAACCTTGTATAAAGTATGGAGAGTTATTTTGTCTGTAGATTAAGAATTCGATAACTACTGAACTAATGAAAACTTTTTAAATTGCCTTTTCCAAGTTTTTGAATTTTTTAAAAAACTAAAATTAAAACTGGTGGGTGCTCAACCAAACTCCCCCCTATTTTCCCATAAAAAAATAATAAAAGTCACCCTTCATCCCCCCAAATTTTTTTTTCTTCTGGGATTTGAACCCGGATGATAGATGGTTCAAAGCTGTTACCGTACCAAAAAGCTATCAGAGCTCCAATATTTCAAAATGAAAATTTGTCTTATTTTTAGATCATTAAGTATTATGATGTCTGTTTGTTTGTCTGTCTATATGTTTGTACTACAGGATCTCGCTAACTACTAAACCGATATGGTGCTCCTATTCAGGGTAGTTTCTTATAGGCACTGGGAAGGTTTACAACTATTTTGGGGGAGGGTACCATCACACTACCAGAAAAAAAATTGCCTTAGAAAAAAAATTAAACATCACCCCAAAATTAAAAATGGGATTTACTCGCCCCGGCCCTCCCCACCCAATAAAAATCACCCTACCCCCCAAAAAATTATTTTAATTCAGTTCTTCTTTTTCCAGTACCTATTGTTTAGTATTTTTTGTAATAACTTCATAATTACATTGTCATTAAGATTATGTGACATAAAAAGTTAGTCATAAAAATTATACCCATGAATAATTGTAATAAAAAGCACTTTTGTAAAAAAAACATTTTTCATAAGAGGTAAGTTTTTATGACAAATACATTTATTGCAAGTGTACATATGATAAGCATTTTAAAGACGATTATTTTTAAGACAAATTTAACCTGCGTACCATGGCTCAACATGTAGCGCATCTGCTTGTCATCATGGAGGTAATAGGTTCGAATCTCGGCCAGACACTGTGTGAAAACTGAAGACGTTAAATGGTTCATACTGCAGCTATGCCAGGTATGCAACATGTAAAGTTAGAGTATGAGGATTTCCTTGGCTCGTAAACAGGCATAACTCATAACCATAGGACTTTCTGGCAGGTAGTTGGTTGCTGGATAGATGTCACTTAAATTGGAAAGAATTGGTTCCCCTTAATTATCCAAGGTTCAACAAGAAGCGCATCTGCTTGTCATCAGGGAGGTAATAGGTTTGAATCTCGGCCAGACACTGCATTATAACTGAAGACATTAAATGGTTCCTACTGCTGCTATGGCAGGTGTGCAACATGTAAAGTTGGAGTAGGAGGATTTCCTTGGCTCATAAACAGGCGTAACTCATTACCATAAAACTTTTAGGCAGGTAGTTCAATAAAAAAAAGTTGGTTGCATGATAGATGTCACTTAAACTAATACAGAAAAGGAAAGAATTGGTTCCCCAAGGTTCAACAAGTAGCGCATCTGCTTGTCATCAGGGATGTAATAGGTTCGAATCTCGCGCAGACACTGCGTTATAACTGAAGACATTAAATGGTTCCTAGGTGCTAGGTGTGCAACATGAACAGGCGCAAAGGAAAGATATAATTCCCCTTAGTTATCCAGGGTTGTTGGACCTTGAGTTAATGTCATAGAAACCCTCGACCGTGGCTCAACATGTAGCGCATCGGCTCGTCGTCTGGGAGTTGATAGGCTTTGTACTGCATCATAACTAAAGATGTTGAAATAAATTCCTACTGCTAAAAAACTTGTATAAAACTTTGGGTACCAGTATAAAACTTTGGGTATCAGAATAAATTTTTGTCTATTAGTATAAAACTTTGGGTACCAGTATAAAACTTTGGGTACCAGAATAAATTTTTGGCTATTAGTATAAAATTTTGGGTACCAGTATAAAACTTTGGGTACCAGTATAAAACTTTGGGTACCAATATAAAATTTGGGTAACAGTATAAAATTTTGGGTACTCGTATAAAACTTAAGGTACCAGTATAAAACTTTGGGTACCAATATTAAAACAAAATTTTAGGTATTAGTATAAAATTTTGGGTACCAGTATAAAACTTTTGGTACCAGTATAAAACTTTGGGTACCAGTATAAATTTGGGTACCAGTATAAAATTTGGGTAACTGTATAAAACTTTGGGTACCAGTATAAAACTTTGGGTACCAGTATAAAATTTGGGTACCTGTATAAAACTTTGGGTACCAGTAAAAAACTTTGGGTACCAGTATAAATTTTTAGTACCAGTATAAAACTTTTGGTACCAGTTTAAAACTTTGGGTACCAGTATAAAACTTTGGGTACCAGTATAAAACTTTGGGTTCTAGTATAAAACTTTGGGTACCAGTAAAAAACTTTGGGTACCAGTATAAATTTTTAGTACCAGTATAAAACTTTGGGTACCAGTTTAAAACTTTGGGTACCAGTATAAAACTTTGGGTACCAGTATAAAACTTTGGGTTCTAGTATAAAACTTTTGGTACAAGTATAAAACTTTGGGTACCAGAATAAAATTTGAGTACTAGTCTAAAACTTTGGGTACCTGTATAAAAACTTTGGGTACCAGAATAAAATTTGAGTACTATTATAAAACTTTAGGTACTAAAATAAAACTTTGGATACCAGAATAAAATTTGAGTACTAGTATATAATTTTGGGTACTAGTATAAAACTTTGGGTACCAGTATAAAACTTTGGGTACCAGTATAAAATTTTGGGTACCAGTATAAAACTTTGGGTACCAGTATAAAACTTTGGGTACCAGAATAAAACTTTGGGTACCAGTATAAAATTTTGGGTACCAGTATAAAACTTTGGGTACCAGTATAAAACTTTGTGTACCAGTATAAAACTTTGGTTACCAGTAAAATTTGGGTACCAGTATAAAACTTTGGGTTCTAGTCTAAAACTTTGGGTACCATTATAAAACTTTGGGTACCAGACTAAAACTTTGGGTACCAGTATAAAACTTTGAGTACCAGTATAAAACTTTGGGTACTAGAATAAAACTTTGGGTGCCAGAATAAAATTTGAGTACTAGTATATAATTTTGGGTACCAGTATATAACTTTGGGTACTAGAATAAAACTTTGGGTACCAGAATAAACTTTGGGTACCAGTATAAAACTTTGGGTACCAGTATAAAATTTGGGTACTAATTCTGAATCAAACATTTGAAAAAATCCTGCTGTCCTCCCCCCTCTTCCCTCCACTGTTATTCTCACAACCCCTAACCACCCTCAACTCTCCAAAAAATGTCCTAGAATGCATTTAAAAAATCCAATTTAGCCGAAGCCTCAGCTGCAAAGCTTATTTTATAATCAGCCATAAGATCAGCCACAAGGCTTAATATTGTATTCAGCCGCAGCCGCATTCAGCTGCGCGGCTGAATTTAATTCAGCCACAGCCTCAGCCGCACGGCTTTCAGTAAGCCGCAGCCTCAGAATCAGCCGCGAGGCTTAATTATGTTATCAGCCACTCTCAGCCTCAGCCTCACTCAGCCGCGCGGCTTAATTTTCCAATCAGCCACTGTAAGCCGCAGCCGCTATGAGCCGCGTGGCTTTCAGTAAGCCGCAGCCTCAGCCACAAATCCTTCAGCCACTGTAAGCCTCAGCCACCCTCAGCCACTGTAAGCCTCAGCCGCTCGAAGCCTCAGCCACAAAATTCCAATTCAGCCACTGTAAGCCTCAGCCACCCCAATTCTTATTAAGCCTCAGCCGCATTCAGCCGCAGCCACTCTCAGCCGCACTAAGCCTCAGCCACTCTCAGCCTCAGCCACTTCCATAACTTTAAGCAGCCGCAGCCGCAGCCGCAGCCGCAAATTAGGATTCAGCCGCAGCCGCAGCCGCGCGGCTGATAGCGCGGCTTCCGAACCCTGGAGAAAAGTATTCATGCATTGGAACCAAAAAATAAAATAGTTTTTAAATAGTAAGTATCTGTATGCCAATATGTGAAATTTTAGGGTAGAATTAAATTATATGATCATGTAGAAAAGTTATACAAATTTACATTAAAGGTCTTTAAAGTTACCTACTCCCGACTTTTTATTTTAAATTTTATAAACGAATTTTCCTGTGACCAATTGTAAATTAGTCCAGTTGTTCAAGAGATATAACTAGCCAGACATCAAGTCATTTTTAAAAAATAGAAATTCTTTAACAAAATATTGTTGTTTTATCAGAATTCGTAAAACAACAAAGTATGTATTCTAAGCTTTAAACTTTTTAATCTAAACAAAACCTTATCACACTTCGTTCTAACTTTTATTTTACAAGAAAAAGCAAATATTTGTGTCTTTTTTTGTTTAACTTAGCTTTTTAAAAATAGCTATTATTTTTGAAAGTCTATTTTTAACATGCTTCTAACTAAAACTTAATTCAGAGTTGAAATAAAAAACCTAATAAGCTCTAAAAACGAAGGAAGAACAGACAAGCAATTGGAATGATACTTAAGTATAACAGATATATAGATATGACTAGAATAGATGGTTCATTGGTCCACTTAATTTTCTTTAAAAAATCTGTCTTCTATCTTAAATAGAAAAAAAATCATCTTTTGCATTACAGACAAATTTTCAAAGTGCACTGGTCAGGAAAATCTGTATAACAAAAATTTGCTGTCTATGAGATCAAATGACCAGCAGGAGATTACCAATAGACTGACAGACCAAGTAAATTATTTACTGGATGCTATAAGGTATAAAAAAAACTTCACTAAAAATCAGCCTTCTATTATGAATGGCAGCAAAGATGATTTATTTTTAACCTAAAGGTAGCTGACAGACGAACATTTTGAATTACAGAGTAGCTTTGTTACTGCAACAATGTTAGATCAATTAAATTGTATTGTTTAAGCTGATATTCTAATCTAAAGCCAGAAAAACTTAAAGGGTTAGATTTGAAAACATTCAACCAGTGATTTTATTTCATAAATACTTAATTGTGAAGATTTAACTATCAATAGGAAAAGAAAGAAATGAAAGGAGAAAAAAAATTCCAAGGACAAGAGATAAATGATAATTTTACGCCAGTATTTTTTTTTTGATTAGCTTAGTGTGTTTTATCATATTATTGTATATACAATTGAAAGTTGGGGTGCAAAATAGTGACCCTTGATTTAATTTTTAAAAAAACATAGATACATGATACAGACAATCAATTTACCATTTTAATACTTCTTTTTTTTAATCTCCAATCTGTGTAGCTTGTAAATATTGTTATTTCAAAATAAAGGATTCACAAAACAAAAGACTAAAGGATCAAAATCTGCCATTATCCCTGATGCATAACTCTATTTGTATGTATGAAGAAGAGTGCAGAAAAGTAAAAACTGATTTTAAACTATTTTCAATTTCAAACTTAAACTTTTCTGACGTTTATTTAAGGAAAGGATAAAAGTGAGGCATATGCCATCATCCAAAAAAATGTTGAACCAGACAAACCAAAGCACTTAGTTTTGAAACAGTTGAAAGATGAAAATTTAACATTTGGATAATGCATATTACAATGAAATAAAAAAAAAATCTGATTATAATATATCAGCTAACTAAAACATCTTTTCTCTAATGAATAAGAGGACAGTCATACAAACAAAGTGATTTATATAGTAGCCTTAACATCAAGAAATTATTTATGAATGTGATAGTTTTCAAAAAAAAAACTTTAACCTTTTCTCCAAAGGGCGGGATTCTCATTTGATTTTAAAGTAATCATCTAGAAAATCCAGAGCATAATCCGCTTTTGATGTGATGTGATACTAGGTCAAGTAACATCCAACAGACCATCCACCCTTTGATGGCATTTTTAATGTCTAAAGTTATGACGTGGTGTTAAGCAGAAATTCGAACCTGACACCTCCCTGATGACAAGCAGATGCGTTATTGGATGAGATACGGTTACAGGTTTAACATTAAGAACTACACAAACCATTTTAGAAAATTTCCCCTTCCTTTAAAAATATCAACTATCCCTAATACCTGAGTAAAAGTAAAGTGTGAAATTCTGAAAGTTTTAAAAAGAAAATTGTTAAACAACTCACTGATGCAAACAGAAGAATACTCTTGCATTTGTTTCAAATTACATTCTTTCATTTGCTATATTTCTAACTTTCTAGTAACCTATATTTCAATGTCCTTTTCTCTACCTCTTTCAAATTAAGACTGAAACCTACCATATTGTGTTCCTGTTTTAATGATACTAAACCTAGCAAATTTTCTTTTAGCAAATTCTTTCTCTCCAACAGGTTTGAAATGAGTAGGCAATTCTGCCACAGTGTCATATTGATTTGAGATTTTGGTTTGTAGAGAAGCTTTGTTGTGCTGAAGCAAATTTTCATATTCATGGATTTTCTCACCCTCTGTACTAGAAGATCTAAAAGTAGAAAAATATGAGTAATAGAAATAATATTCTAAAGTAACTCTGAAAAGAATAATATATCCATAAATATTCTTTTAAGCAGAGTGAGGTAATAATTTTTATGATTTTTAAAATAATTAAATCATTCTTATAGAATTCTTAGGGGGTTAAACTTCTTGAATAAAAATTGATTTGAACAGATCAGAAAGTTTGTAAAAGTACTAAATCTAATTGCTGCTCTGAACAACTAGAAAAAAATTTATAGAGACCATCGTTTAAGAAATCCTTGTAACCTTGCAGAAGGCTAGAAAGCATTGATTTTAAATATTTTTTTTTTCTAAATTATGAAAATCACCAAACCTTGTAATAAAATATTCTTTTACATTACAGTGTAATGAAATACATATGAACATTTGGAGGATGTACTCTTATTTTAGAGAGGCTGCGATATAATTACAGTTTATTCATTTTGCAAAAAAAATAGAAATAAAAAGAACATTGAATTTAAACATAATGCTAACCAAAATCTGGGATAATCTCAAGATTAAATCTCAACTTTTATGCATATAAATTTTATAAAGAGAAAATATTATAGATAATTTATATGCACATAAGAGCTCTCTAATAAAAAGCTTTATTTCTAATTTCAAAAAGGCAAACAGAAAACCTTGAGTAGAGATAAGTTCATCTGTTTTATAAAAAATAAGAAATTTTGGTGCACTACTGAAATTACAACTGACTTACCCTTGTAATAGCTGATTGTGTAGATTTTCTATAGATTTGTTATAAGACCAGGCTGTTTTTAGAGTTTCTTCTCTAAATAAATGGATAGATTAGTTAATTTAAAAAAGTGAAAAGCAGAATAACTATAAATAAATATTACTGACAAAAAAGTAAAACGTTACAGGAATATGTCTGCTATTGTTATTTTTTATAAATTGAAAATAAATTACAAAAATTTAAAATTATTAAGAACAAACAAAAAATAAAAATTGTAAACAAATAGCTTAAATATTATAATATTTGATAGAGTAAACAATATGCTAATATCTAAATAATATAATATTTAAATCTATTGATTTTCATAAAAAATAAATATCTAAATAACAAAATATTATAATACTTTTGTTAGTAAATAAAACAAAATACTAAAGAAAAGACAATAACTCTAAAATTCTAAAAAAAATCCATCCTTTACATTAAACCGTTTGAAAAATTAATTTCTTTAGAATCAAAATTAATTGTCATAAATCAGGTTACATAAAACAAGGATGACATTACCCATAAAAGCAAAGCTCAACAAATACAAATATTATAAAAGTATACCACTTAAGGAAAACATAAAATTATTTTTTGAGCTAGATATATTTGATGTAATTCTGAAGAAAAATATCAATAAAAACAAACAACACCAAAGCATGTAAAAATCCTCAAAACATACACAAAATAAGTATTCTTTATTTAAAAACTTTATAAAAAAAGATCTCTCTGGGTCTCTCTGAGTTTAAAAAGATTTAACTACTTCCTCTAAAGAATTAGGAAAATATGTACTTAAGTATGATTAATTTTACAAGTTTTAATGCACAATTCTGATATTTACATATTTTAATGTTGCAACTTGTTTGAATTTTTAAGTAAAAAAATAACTAGATAAAATAATACTAACCTTTTGCTTGTTCTTAAACAGATCTTTTGTCTTTTCTTCAGTTTCATTTCCTCATTAAACTGTTTTACAAATTTTTATACACATTTCAGTTCCTTTAGAAGGAATCCAAAGTAATATTTAATACAAAATCAAATCACCTAATCTATAACAAAATAACCTAAATTACCGAATCTATAACAAAATAACCCCAAATCAATACCAAGAAGTGAGTCTTATAATTCTGATTCTATCCATTAATTGTTTCAAAACAGTTTTTGATTAGAAACATTAGAAATTTCAGTGTTTAATTCTATTTTAACAGCAGTGCCTGTTATTCCAAATATCTAACTATGCATTGTATCTTTCTCTTAGAAGCGCAAAGCTTTTTTTCTGTAAGCAACAATTTCGATTGGAGAGGGATAAAAAAATTGGAAAAAAAATTTTCTTCAAGTTTTTTTGTTTGTTTATTTTATCACTGTTGGCTGCTCCCGGCCTAGTATACAAGGGCCCTTCTATTAGTGAGGGTGCACAGTTATGGAATCTCGACCACAAAGAAATTTTTATCCAATCTTGACAAGTGAGGTATTTTTGGAAAGAGGAATATACATAGAAAACGCCTATGTAAATTAGAAAATCCGCAGAAATCATATTTGCAAGTTATTTGCAAAAATCTGCAATGTTAATTTGCAAAATTAATTTCATGCCCTAAATGACTGATTTAGAAAAAAATCTTTTTATGAAATGTGTTTATCTATAAGTTTAGAACATGATTAAGGCAAAAAAAATTTCTTTAGTGTTACTTTTTTCACCTTATATATGAAAAAAGTAGTTTATCACATTTTATGATAAAAAAAGGTATAGGAACAAAAAATATGTTTTTTCTTGATGTAAACACAATAATTAGCATAAAATCTATCATCCTAAATGTAAAAATCAGATATAGAATCCTTTTTAGAGCAAATATAGTGCAAAACGTAATCAAGACATTTTTGCAAAGTATGAAAATCTAAAGAAAATAGTTCTTTTTGATTTTGATATACATATCAGATAAATGTATATAAAATTAGTGATCAAAAACTATAAAACATGTTATAAGTTTTTTCAACACTGTCATTGATTAAATTGCACTTTTAGGTTTAAGAATTACTGAAGCAGTGCATAAAAACTCTTTTTATGTAGTAATTAAACAAAATAAATGCCAAAAAAAACAACTACAAAATGGTCTACTGCATTATAAAAAACGCCTAATTGTTGATTTGAATTTATTTTCTTTAATAACTTAATAAAAAGAGTTTTTATGTGCAACTTTGGTAATGAGCAAACCTAAAAGTGCATTTTAATCAATGATAGGGTTGAAAAAAGTTATAACTTGTTTTATAGTTTTTGATCACTAATTTTATATACATTTATCTGATATGTATATCAAAATCAAAAAGAACTATTTTCTTTAGATTTTCATACTTACCAAAAATGTCTTGATTACTTTTTGCACTATATTTGCTCTAAAAAGGAGTCTATATCTGATTTTTACATTTAGGATGATAGATTTTATGCCAATTATTGTGTTTACATCAAGAAAAATAATATTTTTTGTTCCTATGCCTTTTTTTATCATAAATTGTGAGAAACTGCTTTTATCATATATAAGGTGAAAAAAGTAACAATAAAGAAAATTTTCTTGCCTTAATTATGTTCTAAACTTATAGATAAACACATTTCATAAAAAGATTTTTTTCTAAATCAGTCATTTAGGGCATGAAATTAATTTTGCAAATTAACATTGCAGATTTTTGCAAATAACTTGCAAATATGATTTCTGCGGATTTTCTAATTTACATAGGCGTTTTCTATGTATATTCCTCTTTCCAAAAATACCTCACTTGTCAAGATTGGATAAAAAAATCTTTATGGTCGAGATTTCTTATCTGTGGGTGGGCAGACAATGTAAACCTAAAACAATCCCATCTTAGCTTTAGCTTCCCCAAAATGGAGATTTCAATCAGTGGACAAACAAAAATCCTTTCTATTTCATAAAATAAGATTGAAATGAATAGCTAAAAGATAAATTTAATTTTTACTACTGCAAAGGATTGAGGCAAATTAATATTTGTGCAGATTTCATATCCCTTTCCCTGGTTAAGTCAGTTTCTTATTGAATTCAAGAAAGAATCAAAAAGTTTTTTTCTCTCTCTCTTCCTCTATCTCTTTCTATGTTAGATCAGAAAAAAAGTTACTTTTTCTTCTCTTTTACACTTGTCCATGTAAAACAGAATAAAATTAGTATAACTGGGTAGATACAGCTTGATATGAAATTTACTATTGGGCACTCGTAACATGTATTATAATTATTAATAACTAAAAGGGTATAATAATAGCAGATAGGAAAGCAGATCAATACCTTAGCAGTTCAAACATTTTTTCTATAATAAAAAAAATCAGATGACTTGTTGTAACTTTTGAAGAGGTTGTCCTTGTTTTATCTAGAATTTTCTAGTTACATTACAGTTACACCATAAGAGATAACTAAAGAGGCAGGGTAGTTGGAAAGAAGGAGAAATATAAAAGGGAGGTAATCCTAAACTTTGTTTTTTCTTCTTTTGTGATGTACATTTCCTGCCGAACATATATCATTCATTTTTAAAAACCGCACTGATTGACATTTAGACATTTTTCACTCTAAGTAATAATTGTATTGAATGAGTTCCTGTTATGTCTTTTTGCGAATACTATGCATATGTGACAAATGAGGAAATGATTACCAACTCTTTTTCTATACATATTAGCCTGGGCCTTTTTAGAACCAATGAAAGAAAGATTTTCCTAAAAAGCTTTCACTTGATCCTAGATGCATTGCTCTGACATTAAAGTATACTTATTTTGCATTTTTGCCTGATTTTCTTGTTCCCATTATGAGTAAAATCTAGCAATGTTGTAAGAAATATATTTTTATTTAATATTTCATTGCGTATTATTTTTAAAGCTATATATTCATTTTGATAAAATAAACAATAATAAAAAAAACATCTATATATGTATGTGTACAAAAAATATTATTAGATTAAACATAATTAGTTTTCCTTCTTCATTGGTATTGTGAAATTAATATATTTGATTATCTTTGCCTGTCTTTGAAATATAATTCCTAGCAACAGAAGTACTATTTTGTTTGTTGTTTTTTGTAGCAAATCTTCATTATACACATAATTTTATTGATGCTACCATTGAATGGAATAAGTCATATATGTTAAACTGCAAGGCACTTATATAAAAGATATCATATTTATTATTTATATAGGTTGTCTTTCAATTTTCTTCATTGATTACATAAATTTAAAAAAAACTACTTCATTCTTTTCTTTTTTATAAAAATAAAATAAGATTCTTGGTTTGTATGTTTAATGACTAACACTAATAGTTTGTATAACATCATTAAAACATTTTAATGGTCTTCTATTCTAGACGAAACAAAAGGATTAACTTATTTAAGATCTTCATTAGAAAAGTAAAAAGAATAACTAAATAGTTTAAAATGTAATTATGCAAGGGACAATTTTATATGTAATATAAAATTTAAAAAAGACCATATCAATTAATAACTATACAAAACATTTTATTTTATATTTTAATATTGTTAACACAAATTCATATTCCTTATTGATGCACCTGGGAATTTGAATATCAATAAATGTTATGTGAATACACTTTCAAGATTTTGTATAATTTTTAAGATTATGATTGTTTGCTGTTGCATTAGAATTTTATATTGGTATGATCTCAATGTCTTGATTTCAGTATGGAAAATATTAAAATAAATCCCTCCTTTGAGCTTTTTTAAAACTTTGCATTCGTTGAATATGGCAGGTGTCCTTTTTCAATCCGATCCGATAATGAGGGTAACTGATTAATAAAAGATGAAGGAGATTTAAAGCATCCAATCTTATGAAACTTTAGGTTGACTTTGATCTACTATAGATCAATATTTTTATCTTTTCCATCTTGATTGAAAATATTGAACTATTCTAAAGAAAGATATACAATGAATGAATTTCAAAGAAAAAATTACATTTCTATTCATAAAGAAATTTTGAAATAAATATGGTATCTGTTAAATCTTTCTATCAATATTTATCTATACTTATGCAACATGCTATCTATAAATGTTTTTTGAAACAGAAAGTTTTCAGATTGAAAAAGTTTAATTTGTTATCTATCCATATATTTATTTATCTTTCATCCTTTCAATTCTTGTCAAGGATAAATGTAAATTAACTTAAGCTATCTTAAAAACAATATTTCAAAGCTAAAAAGGCTGAATTTAATTTTCCAACGATTATTGAGAGGTTGATATATTTATCATCCAAAATAATATCCCTTTATCCCTAATTTTGTGCTGTCTAAATCCAAATGAATTTCTTCATCTTTTTACATAACTTATACTATCCAAAATTTAATATCCTAAAAGATGTTGAAAATATTAAAATTTTATAAATAAAAGAATCTTAGAAATATCTTCCATATTAATGAGTTAAAAGACTTGGTTTATCATACAAAAATATATGAAAGAAATGTTAGTAAATCAAATACAAATTATGCTTAAAGACAATAAGATTTGCAACCATGACTAAAAACAATTAATTAGCATTTAAAATAAAATTATATTAAAAAGAAGTATTGAGTAACATATACTATTAATGTTCTATCAATAATCTAGCATATTTAATCAGAAATATGAAAACTTCAAAAATTAATTAGCTTAATTTTCAAAGTCCCTTCTTTATTCGTTTTATACAAGTACTAAAACATACAACCCAAGTAACAAAATAATAAATATTATTATTTTATCATAAAAAACAAAACATTTTAAGCTTTCCAATGCAATGTAAAAACAAACAAGCCCAATATATAGTTGTTAGTATGATATAGAGTAAAATAGTTAAGATGTACTCACCCCTGGTTGTGTTTGATTATATTTTGCCCAGGCATAGTTCTCTTTTTCCTGAAATGTATAACATAATCTGTCTAATTTGAGTATTTTTATATTATTTAATTATATAGATAATAGTCAAATTAAATACTAATAAAGGTTGAAAAAATATATAATAGCTCAAAAATATATTATTTTGTAAGCAATGGAAATAAATACCAAGTGGATTAGTAAAAGAATTAGTCCTACAATTTACCAACAAAAATAATTTTAGTAAGATTTATGATATTAAATGTAAATTAGAGACAAAAGAAATAATTATATTAGAAAATATAAAAATTATAAAAATAATTATGAAATCGCTACAAAAATGTAGGAAAGCCTATTTAAAAAATCTTGGAAACTTTTGTATCACCATAAGAAAAGTATATAAAGATTAACCTGGAACCACGAGAAGTAATTTTCCTGCACATGCTAATCTTCTGAGATATTGTATACAAAACACCTACAAATATAATTTTCTATGAGAAAAAAAGAGGGTATTTTTTGGTTATTTCCGTAAACTAGTGTGTCAGCTTTTAGTCAAATGCACTTATTAAGTCCAACTGCTCCTAATTTTGACCATTGACAAACAAAAAATTGAAAATTCTTGTTTTTTTTTACAACAGATCTATAGTATATATTTATATACAGATAACTATCTACCTCCCTTTTCCAGTGACCTTTTTTGTCTCCTAGCGAATTGTTTTCTGCTACTCGTTAATATTCCTGACACTATTGGTTGATTTTCCAATACCCAAGACCCAATTGAGAGTCGACACAAGGTCCTCAGGATGGGGGCATACAGTTATTTAACCCCTTCCCCCTATAGTGTTTTACTATATTTTTTTTGCAATGGAAAACATTTTAGTCATTTCCATTCCAAGAGAAAATTTGTCCTAAGTAGCTTTTAAAAAATATGATTAGTGCATGATTCTTGTTATAATTTTTAAAAATTAATGTAACAATTTTAAATATTCAGGAAAATTTACTGGAAATTGGTCAGGTGTGTAATAATAAAATTTAAAACTTAAATAATAAAATGGAGCATATAAAATATTGTGTAGCGTATAATATTATGGAAAATGTATATTTATGAAGATGATAGTAAAGTTTAGTGTAACAGTTGGTTCTTATTATTCATTTCTAACCAAACTGAATTATATGCATATACAAAATCTACAGGGGGCTCAATATCTTTAAAAAAACTAATGTTTTTCTATTGATTCAAGTTTTAGTATTTTGATTTTAAGCTCGTAGAAAAAATAATAATTAAGTTAAATAAAGTGCCTTCTTTTAAAATATTTAAAATGCTAAAACTTTAGCATCTGGAATAGTTATTTGTTGGTACCCAGTATGTTATTATGTACTATGAGTATAATAAAGCTATTATATGTATACGTGTATTTCGTATTTTGTTCTACTTTATACTGGACAAACATAAACAAATGTTTTTTCCTTAAACATTGAACATATTGTTAGGAACATCTAAAACCAATTAAACTTAGTTTTCATGGAAATTTTAAAAATGAGTCCTATTGTCTTCAAACTTTCAAAGCAAGAAAGTTTAAAAATGGCCAAGATAAGCTAATTTTCAAATAGATAGACACACAGAAATACCACCGCTCTGTCAGAAACATATCAAATTAATGCATAGAACGACTAGAAGATAAATTCCGGTGCTTTTGGCCTTTACGTTGATTTAAAAATCCAAAAAAATGGCCAAGATATTCAAAAGTATTTATTGACAGACAAAATACATCCTGCCACATTTCCCTTTGGAAAATCAACATGCAGATGCTGCATTAAAACTCTATAACTACTTTTAAAGATGCATCTTCAAATACTGCATAGACGATTAGAAATTATTGTCTCATGTTTTCAAGGTTTTTCGGGCTATACAAATATCAGAAAGCCTTTATTTAATCCTTTTTTTAACTCCTTTTTTCAGAATAGCCTAAAAATAAATTTAAACAAAGTTTTATATTCATTACCTAATGAGTTTATTATAAACAGAATATATTTTTTTAGAATTCTCTTGAAATGCATAAAATTGTAACCTAAACCATAAAAACAATTTAGAAATTAAAAACTCTCACAATATTTTGGTGGATAGAAATTGGATAATCTCAATTTGTTTCATTCATCATATTGTAGGTACAAGTTTGAAATTGAAATATTTTTAAAACAATTATTTGTCTTTATTGTATAAGACTTAAATTGATATAAATCCCTAGTGAGATAAACCAGCTTATACCTACGACGAAATTTATTAGAAAAAAAATGACGAAACCTGTACTTGATTTTCAGTTGTCATTGGAGGACAACACATAGTAGAATTGTCGACCTTTTTATCTGCCCCCCAAATATCAATTCAGATTTATTTCTCTTATTTGCTATACCTTATTCCAGGATATAAATAAAACTATCCCTTTTATAGATTAAAAATAATTGGTTAAAGACTTTTGACACTACAAGTATGGAACCAATCATTCAAAATTAAATAATGGTTTTGAGCCAACAATAAACATAACATGAATACAAAACTTTAGGCACTTTTACTGGCTTTTTGTCAAGTCTCTTCCAATATTTGTCAAACTTTTTCTTAATAAAATTTAAAATTAAAAGTAGCTAATTAAAAGAGCAATTTGACAGAAAATTTGTATAACTACCCATCTAACTGAAAATTTACTTTTTATTTTATCTGTTGCTTTTAAAGCTGTCTTTCTTTGTAAATATTTTATTCTAGAGAGAGAGAGAGGGGAAAATGGGCTGTTCCCAAAGTTTTACAATAACGTTTTCTTATTCGTTCGCCTAACATGAAACTTGATTGGTTGGTTCACGAAGTTGAGTGTTCAAACATTTCAACCACTGATTTTAATCCATAGAGGGGGTAATTTTGTGTATCATCATACAACAATTTACCGGCCATTGTCTTATCCCTTTAAATCAATTAAATTTACCTTTATAATAAAGCTTCCAGCAGGAGAGATCAATCATGATTAGAATAAGAACAAGGACGACAACAACCACAATGACAACAGGCACAAGAGGAATGGAGTCCAGAGAGAAACTGGCAGCTGTAGTCCCATTTAGGGAGGGATCATCCAGTGGTGGTGGTTTTGTTGGTCCCGTTCCTAAAGAAAAATGTTTATGTAATTTCTTTGATAAAAAAAGAGTAAAAAATTAATGAAGAAGTTTTCAAAAGAAGAGCAGAAATTACCTCAGATTGGCTAGGTATGAGCTAAAATCGATATTCATGTGTCATGACTTGCTTTTCAAATAACCTGACACAACCTAGGATCAATCTCTAATAATACAAATACACTGTACGACTACTTTGCACCTTCTACGACTAAAATATCCGAAAATTTAGCTTTAAACAAACAAAGTACTTGAAATATTCGAAATCGACCCTAGGTTGTATCTTAAAGATTGAAATTATTGTTAAATAAATAACAAATATATAGGTCAAATGCTAAATTTATAAGTCTGTTATATAAAAATAGTTAGCATGAATAAAGATTAAATTTCAATTCAATTAATAATGAACATACAAATTTATTATTTTTCATTTGCAATTAGAGTTTTAAACAAATTAAATATAACAATATACAACAATAAAATTTTGATGTAAAATTGAGAAATACTTTCCCTTGATGATATTTATCTACTTACATATTTGATATAAAAAACATTTCAAACTATTAAAATATTGTTTAGCAAGGAGTAAATATTTACAATTATTTAGAATATATTTTAGTAGCGAAGTTACTTTATTAGTCTTAGTAGCGGCTACGCCCCTAGACAACTTTTTTTGGGGGGTGGTACGAAAAAAGGGTTCACACTATAGTTCTTCTCTTATAATTCTATTGATTTATCACATACAAAATTGTTGCTCCCAAAGACTGTTTTTCTAAAGTTTCATTTTATTTTTACATGCTTTGCTGCTATGTATTCTTTTTTTTATGTAAAATATTTGATTTAGCAAGGGATTACATTTTTATTGAACCTACTACTTATCCAAATTTTTATTTTATATTTTATTTAAAATATCCAAAAGTAGGAGATGGGGAAATAAATTGGCTCATAAACTCATTACCATGCACAGTTAGGACTTACAAAGGTCGTACAAACAAAGGGTTGGTTATTTGTTGGGCAACGGTTATTACCCATCGGACGTTTTACACGCAATTATATATAGGATGAGTATGCTTGTAGGTGCGTTGAGAGGTCTAGAACCCGAAGTGACACCTAGGACCCTAGAGGTCATTATCTATCTATCTATGTACCGACCTTGTTTTGTCTTTATTATGATTGAATCCTTTTCTGAGTATCCCAATTCATTGTGTGCTTGAACACTTTACACAAAAAACATTTTAATTTTTGTTTTCTCAATATTTCTTTTATTTGTTTAACATAGTAATACTTTTTTTAGTTCGCAATATGATAATATATGCTTTTACATTCCCATACCATCATCAACTATACATTCTTAAATCTATTCATCAATCAAGTCATCTATATACCATCAGCTACATTCCTAGCATCTAGGGGCTCTGTATTCGGAGAGGCAAAGAGGGACTATAAAACTAGTTTAAAATCGCCATAAGACATAAATATGAAAATAAACCCAAAACCATCAAAGGACCTATTTGAATCTAACAAAATTAGGAACCCAATCGATTTATTAGTCATTAAGATCTTAAGCTTCAGACAAAAAACCCCTACTAGTTTATATAATCCTATAATTTAAAGTAGTAAGGTAATTTTTGTCTGTAGCTAAAAATATCATAAATAGCTGGTCCGAATGAGTAATTCTTTTCAGGATAGTTTCATATATGTGTTGTCCTGGTTTTAGGCAATTCACCTGGCATATCCGTCCTCCCCTGGAGGCTAGGGGCGCATTCGCTAGTAGGATATAAATTAATTAACCTTTAAAATTTGCATAAAAAAACAAGCATGTAAAAACTGGTGTATATATTGTTTTTGTGTTGTATTTCTCTTACCATTAACTGTGTTTGACATAATTAATTTTACTAGATGGAGAGAGGGTAGTAGACCATGTAAGAAACAAGGATGACAACATCCATAAAAGCGAAGCACTGAAACGGTAGGACAAACGGACATTAACACTTGTATAGTATCTGAACTGAAAAATCGGAACATAAATGTATAAATGTCGAATCAAAGTTGTAGGTAAATTTGTTGAAAAACTGCTTAAAAACAGGATAATGTTTATGGACATACTTACATTTTTGGACTTGATTATAGAGTTGCTTCGCTTATAATATTGTTCTTTGTTGTCCCAGGAATCAATATACCAAAAATCAGATCAAACGGATAATTAAAACACTTGAAAATTTGTTGTTAAAAAAGTAGAAAAATCAACATGTTTAAATGGACGTACGGACATTCTGGTAATGATTATAGAGTTGCTACGCTTTCTAAATCGTACCCAACTACTACAGGAATCATCATGCAAAGTTTGAAATCGATAGGACAATTCTAACATGCCTAAATTAACGAATAAAAGCTATCTATCTCGGACGGACGTACGGACGGACGGACGGACGTACGGACGGACGGACGGACGGACGGACCGACCCTAATTATAGAAAAGCTTCGCTTTTAAAAATAAACAAATATCAAGAACGTCCAAGTTCTAAAATGTTTCTTTTTATTTGGGAGGGGGGGGGGGGGAGGTAGGATTACTTTTTACCTTTGGCCCTTGGTATAAGCCTACATGGTTTGGGCAATTATTCTTCCCAAAGATTTATTAGGGTAGTGTATGAAATGTTAAAAAAGGGCTCAGGAGCCATCAATAAGCATATATATATATATGGTTTATAAACAAAAATCAAGTGATTAGCTTGGGAAGTTGATATAGCTGATATACATGGATATATTGATAGGGGAAAATTTAGCATGCTAATATCGACATTATTGGTCAGTTCGTTCGTAAGGGGGAGTGAATAAAGGGTATCGTAATTTAGCAAGCTGCGAGCTCACTTTGTTAGAGTGCATGAAAATCTGGTTCAATATCCAAGTTCTAATCTATCTTGGAAGCTTAAAAAAAAAATTTTCATTTTTTTATTTGTGTTTTTAATGGTATTTTACTTTGCAAGTAGAAAAATTTCAACAGATAAGAATTGCATATTATTATAATAATTTATGGTATGAAACTCGAAAAAAATGACTGTTTCAAAATAATTATGTACTCATATGAATATCATTTAATTTATAAACCAACTGACGATATGTCAAATAAGGCAGTGCAACACTGTGTATTGTACTTATCAAACTTGATCACTCTATGGTATATTTTTATTTTAGCAATAAAATGAGAAAGATAATTCTGAGTTTACTCTGGTGTTGTGAGCAATTTGTGGATTTAGTGACTGGTTTTCAACTTGCGTGGTTTCCTATAAAGGGTTCTCTTGCTTATATATTGTAGCTGCGCTTCAACTTACATTGTCTACATGCCAAATATTTCATTATTTATTTAAAAATATTATAATATGAAAGAGTACATTTTTTGTCTTAAGCTAAAAATCTCGGAAAATACTTGTGCTATTTGGTTAAACTTTTCGTAAAGCTTAATAAATGTTTTGGAATGATTTCAGGCAATTCTTATAACCTCTCACCACGCCTTCCACTAGACGAAGCTATTAGTTTATAATTATAGAAGCTAGTTTTTACCAATCAATTAACATATCATCATCATCTACAAATAGTTAACCCTGAATGTAAACTAAAGTAAAACTGATTATGAGGCCGCAGTATTGGTATTTATCAATGTTGACTTGTCCTTATGGTTCCGGTTTTAATTATAAGGACACAGGAACAGGTAAATACAAGATGTAAGAATAGTTATTTATCGCATCTTATTATAGACAGCTTTCCGCGGATATTAAAATGAAAATTATTAGATTAAACCAGTTTTGTTAGCCCCGAGAAGCCGAAGGCCAGGGCTAACAAAACTGATATTGATTTTATGATATTATTTTGATATTTGTGGTAAATTGACTGTTATTCGATGATATACATGATTTTTTAGTATGACTGATAACAGGTTTTAATCTAGCGTATAGTAATAGTTACGAAGCCATACTTGAAAAATAAACCTTACTTGATATCTTGAATTACAAGTTCATGACATATTATAAATTTTATTGTATTGAAAAATGTTTATACTTCATTAATGGCGCTCAAAGCGAAACACTAACTGTACTTCATAAATGTAACACCTAAAATTTAAATATTTCCACAAATCTCTTCTTTAATAAAATTTAGGGAATGATTAATTTATCCCTTCAGCCCTGAATGGCCAATACTTGACTGTTTAAAATGTTATTCCTGATCATATAGAAGGCGTGGGGCATCAAGCTTGTCAAGGTCTCACTCACTGTTCCTTTGTTTCTCACCTATAAAAGATGGATGGATAAATGATAGTTAGATTCATATTTTTAGTGGATATGTTATAATCTTTATTCTTCAAATTAACAAACAAATCAATTGTATGTTAGCTATTTGGATAACTATTTTCAAATATTAAAAAGACAATTTTACTTTTCAGTAAAGCTTTAAATATGACAATGGGTGATTTAATGCTATTTATCGGCCCCTTTTCTTCAGTAGCTAACGTGTTCTTATATAAGTTTGGTGATATTTTATAATTCAAGTATAGATGGCAAGGAAATTGTAAGTCTAAAGTTCAGGGAAGGAGACATAAAAAAATCTACCAATTTATAATACTTTCTTTTACTTAATATTTAAACCGAGAGAGAAACTAGTGCCCCAAGTTTTACAATAACGTCCTTATTCGTTGACTTAACAACTTTGGGGTCTTTTACTGAATTTTCATTTACATAAGGGGTAATTTTGTATGTCATCATTGGGGGTATACATTATACATCAATCGGTCACAATCTTATCCCTTTATATTCCTGATTTAACAGATACCAATGTCAAAATATCTTACACAAGAATATCGAGTATAAAATAATTAATCGTCCATTGTTTAATCCATTGAACCCTGATGAAATCAGATTGAACTTTATACTTAACTTACAATCCATTTAGAAAAGAACAATTTATCTTTTTTGTTTAACCCTTTTTTTTCTTTTAATCCTTTTAACATTGTTTTACTTAAAAATAAACTTAGCCAATAAATTTTCCTATGCATTCCTTTGATTTTACAACTTTCATGTATGGTAAATGAGGTACATTTTGGTTAAATCCGAAGTCCCTAAAGTTGTTAAGCAAACGAACAATTAAACGTTAATATATAACTTTGCGGACAAGTGTAATAAACAGCCCAATGTCTCCTCCCTCCTTAAAAATGTACAAAACAAAATGATTAAAAAAAAATATTCTTTTAATACGAATAAGTAATATTTTAGGGCAGCAGAATGTACTAATGTAACTGTCTTACTAGTATGGTTCATTTTTTTGACGTGATCTAACCTATTATCTAGAAACGTATGGTTGTGCCACCTGTAGCTTAAGATCTTACTAACCACTGAACCGTTTGGGTTCTCTATTTAAAAGAACCTTTACATAATACTTTGGTGGTTTGGGTAATTTTATTTTTCGATTTAAGTCTTAGGTTGGTTTTTGGCTTTTTTTCTGCTCTTTCTACCCTTTCAAATACAGAGCCCCCTGAGCTAGGCGCAGATGATATAAAAAGAAAACTTATATGATGTACTTATCAAACTTAATTTCATTTTCACAATAAAAATTTTACATTATATTTCGATTGCAAATATCATATTAATATTCGTAGAAAGAAAATATTTAAACTGAAAATATTTTACATTTATTGTTATTGTTTTAATAAATTTTTAAATTTTCCTTGGGAATAGTCCCTTTCTTCGTCGTATTTTTAAAATGGCTTTTTATAGGTTATTTTAGGTTAGGTTAGGTTATATTGGGTTAGGTGATTGCCCCACAGGGTTAGGTAATTGGCCCCGCAGGGGCTAGAAATAGGAGAAAAGCTACTGTGAAAAATACGAACATTGGCCCCATAAGGTGCGATGTTAAAAAAGAGATTATATATAACCTTTCCTTTTTATTAAAAAAAATAGGAATCTAAATTAGGTTTTTAAAGTTTTAAATGATTTGTGGTACTTTTACTTAAAGAACCCTGTTTAACACTGATACCACCAATATTAATTTGAAATTGATTGAATATAAGAGGAGGGGGTAGATTTTCATTTGGTTATTTATATCTTTAAGTTAGAAAAAACTTACCCCTCTTTCATGATTTCAATTAATTCTAAGTAAGGGAAGTGGGATTAACAGTGCTCAATAAGCATTTTGAAAGTACTTAGATTGTAAGTTTAAATGTTCACTTTTTATTACTATTTACTTTTATACTTTTTATCTTGATTACACGTCAACAATATATTATTCTAAAGGCATATTTATCCATGGAGAAAAAAGGCAAAATATATATTGATCAAGCAGTTAACGAGATCGTTCGGTACAAACCAACAGACAAACTGACACAAAGACATATAAGGATTGATAATCATTATAGAAACTAAATTTATTATACCTGTTTTTCATGGTGATCTCCAACAATCTTCCATTCCTCTCCACTTCTTCTCACCTACACAAATAAAGATTAATCTAATGATTGTAAACTTTATAAGTTACTTTGTCTGTCGTTCATAAGTTCTTTTTAAGATTCCGGTGACCATTACACTATACCTCACTTAATTAATTAAAAATTCTTCATTTGATGATTTCCATAGTAAATTTACCCTATTTTTGCAAGCCGTCTGTTCAGCTTTCCTTATTGTTATTAAATGCGAAGTCCGTACGTCTGAGATGGATATCTTTTTTCATTAATTTAGGCATGTTAGAATTGTCCTATCGATTACAAACTTTGCATGGTATTCCTGTAGTAGTTAGGTACGATGTAGCAAGCGTAGCAACTCATTATAATCATTACCAAAATGTCCGTACGTCCATTTTTAACATGTTATTTTTTTACATTTTTAACAACTAATTTGTATGTGATCCAATTATCCGATTGTTCTGATTTTTGGTTTACTGATTCCTAGGACAACAAAGTATATTATTATAAGCAAAGCAACTCTATAATCAAGTCCTAAAAATGTAAGTATGACCATAAACATTATCCTGTATCAAGAAGTTTTTCAACAAATTTACTCACAATTATGCTTTGACTCTTATTCATTTATATTCTGATTTTTCAGTTCTGACACTATACAAGTGTTAATGTCCGTTTGTCCTACCGTTTCAGAGCTTCGCTTTTATGGATGTTGTCATCCTTGTTTTTATATATAAAAGCTTTGCTAGTATTGGATATTTAAAATCTTTATCTTGTTTAAGTTAGGGCTATAATATTATTCAATCAACTATGAAATTTATCTCTACTTTTTATTGATGCCTAATGGCAGTATTCTTACACCAAAAAAAGAGGAAAAGATAATCAAATAGACATTCAGTCATTCAGTTAATATAATAAAAGATAAACAGATAATTATATCTTTCCATTAAGACAAATACCTAAATATGATTCCATATAATTTAAGTATATTACAAATTTAACAAATAAAGTAGTTGTTTTATAAATTCAAAGAAAAATCTCCTAATTTTAACTTCATAACTTCCCAAGTAAGTAAACAAAATGGATAAAATGACCTATTTTCTGTCAAAATCTTTGTTTTATTCCTAAGAATATTTGATAGTAACGTATCACAGTAGAACCATATCTCAAAATAGCCAAAAACTGTGCTGTAAAACCTTAAATATCTCTATTTTTAGAACCATCTAAAGTCAAAATATTAACGTACATTTCCTACTTAAGGAAGTGAAGGGTGTTAAGAAGGTTTAGCATGGATTTATGGATATGTTATAAAATGATTTACAGATTATATCACACATTTATCTAGAATAATTGCATAATATAATAAGTATGGATATTTAATCCAGACAACAACCTTGCCCAATTGGTGGAGACCCTTTTTGTCTGCTAGCAATTTGTAGTGACTCGGCTGGGTTTATATTTCCGGCGCTATTAGCTGATTTCAAAGACCTAATAAAAAGTCCGATTCCAATGTAGATGTCCTAATGTCTAGTAAGATCTATAAAGCCGCTATTCAAATAGGTCTTCAAATTAAAGTTTTTTTCTCTTGAATTTAAGATCAACACTCGAAGTTTTGGTCAAATTTAACGATTAAAACAAATAATAGTGAAAATGCCTTGGCCAAAACAAGAGCAACCATGGATAGATAGAACTTTCACATAAAAGTCGTGTAGTGAAAGGATTGGTTGTCTGAAGGGTGTTGGTCAATTTATAAGCCTATCCCTGTATCTCTGGAGTCCAAGAGCTTTTGTCTGTTTCTAGCATTAAATATTCACGTTCAACAATATGCTCTAGTCTCGACATTCTTTAAATTAGGGTTCCCAAATTAGTTCCAAAGGTTAGGACCTAATTTGATACTGATATAGTAAACCTGGAATGTTAAACCCGCGGGATTAGTGTAAAGAATAGCGTGTTGGGGAGGTGTCGGGTTTAGGTCAGATCTACGCTGCGTCCTAATCAAAACGTTAAAAATGCTACCTGCTGCTGCTATGACCGGAACATGACACTAATAGTGAGATTAGGGGGATTGTCTTGGCACAAAAATTGCCATGCACAGTTAGGACTTCAAGAAAAAGGTCGTGCAATCAATCAACCAATAAATCGTGTTGGATGTGACTTAACCTAATATCCTTGGTTGTTAAGTAATTAGTTTAGGTAAAACCTAGAATGTTAACCAGTTTAGAGATTAAAAAAAGCAAACAACATTAAAAATACTACTTCCAAAAGTTACAACATTTACATTTGATTTTAAAAATCTCTTTCTTTTGTGACACTTTAAAAATTATCTTTAGAACTCAAAAAAAAAACACAGTTGGTTCAAAATAGGTAATGTACAAAATAGGAATCGGCATTGATAATATAAAAATTACTATCATAATATTAATATCATTTGGGGAAAAATTATTTGATTTTTTTCAAATATGGCAACCATATTGCCTGTCTTGCCAAAACTTGATTTAGAATTTAAATCAAACATTTACAACAAATAATCATTTTAGAGACTTCCAAACTAACTTTAAAGTTTGCTGACTATCATTCTATTTATTAAAAAAATAGCTATCTACATATCCTTGTTTGTCTATGAATGCATGTATGTGTCTTTTTTTAAAAATAATGTTTATAATTAACAATTCAAAGAAAACATCTCTACGAAGTTACAGTTCAAACATTTTTTATAGGTGTCATAGGATGGTTATCAATCTCTACACTATAATACTGAACGTTTTTCTGTCTGTCTGTTTGTGGTGTCTGTACTCATATAGTGATAGTTCATAGTGAAGAATCTAGATGATTCGTCCTAAGAGGTGATTTATTTTTGCTTTAAGTTTAGATTATTCTCAGGTGTATAATTCATAATAATCTATCTATCTATCTGTGTACAACTTTACTTCTGTTGAATTACTTAACCGAACTCTTTGAGAATGATTAATTCCATGAAATTTTCAAACAGTTTTTCATAACAGAAATGAAAAGTTAGAATCTAAAATCAGATAGAATAAATTCTATTAAAAATAGGGGCAAAATATTTGCAAAATATTCTCATATTAATGTACTGTTTTTCTGATGACATTATAAGTGTCGACATTATGATGATCAGCGGATGACTTGATATCGATTACCCTATATTTGTGTCAAACTTTATTGCTACTCACTTTTGATAAAACATATTTTGACTACAACAAAATATGTGACTATAATTATCATCAAAAGCAAATATTTCTTTAAATATCAAAACATAGTATGCACATTTAGAAATTCTAGTGAATGTTTGTGCAATGAAAAAATCCACTGGATTAATGGCAAGGTTACAGTTTATATAAAGAATATTTACTTGACTCAAATATTTCTTTTTATATCACACAAAGTACTCTCTTTTCTGATAACCCCTTTCCTTATTTTGAATTGAATTGAAAATAAAGGTGGGGGGGGGGGGAGTTGAATGCATGCTTATTGCTTTAGGTCAGGCTAGGTTATATAGGGTACTGGGTAGCCCGGAACTTGAAGGAAAACATCAAATTATCTTACCATGGAATAGATGATTAGATAGTGGTCGATCAACAAGCCGTTGTCCTACAATGAAAGAGAGAACATTTATTATGTATTAATTGAAATAAGTATTACGTGCGGAAAAAAATGCTGGTATATGTTCATTTTACACCATTCAAAATTAATTTCTTCTCAATAATGCAGTCTATTTAAAATAATGACAATGTAAACATCCAAATAATTTAAGAATACAGAAAGGGAGCGGACATTGGGATAGTTTTTCTACACTGGTCCCCAAAATTTTATAATATCGTTTTCGTATTCATAATCTTTGCATACAACTTTGGGGAATTTTTTAAATGTAGAGGAGTGTACAAACATATCAATCACTAAGTGTAATCTACAGAAGGAATATTATTTGATACTATTGGGATGTGAATTAATGTATCGGTCATTGTCTCATCTCTTTAAGACACTGAATGATTGAGAGAAAAAACAATTTATAAAATTAATGATAAGTATACCAAATGCCTTTCTGAAGTCAAACTGATGCTAATAATCATATATTGATCATTGGAAAAAAGGTAGGTATGGACGTAAGGACGCATATTCCTTAGTCATAGTGTAGCTGCGCAATTGAAAATTGATCTAACGATAATTAATGCACATACCTCTGGTATATGCCAGGATAGAAAGAACTGGTTCTCATACGGACTGTTTATAATTCCGTCAGGGCTGGAAGAATTGTAGACCATAGCATTGTTTTGGATTTCTCGATTGATTATTGGCCGTTCTGGTTTCCCCCTGAATAGATGGATACATTATTCATGGACTATTTAATTTTATTGAATTTGGGGTGTTTAAACTGATTTGCTCTTTAATATTATTATGATTTCTGATAGGCAAAGCATAGGATATGCATTTAGAAAAACGTGTAAAATAGGGGAATACTTAAATAATACTTATATATCCAAAATAATTATAGAACAACCATTTAAATAAAGCTCTTTATGGTGTCTATACAAAATTTATTGGCCTATCAATGGTCATTTGTAATAATTGACGTTATTTTTCTTATAGGCACAATAAAGAGCTTCATTCAAAATAGGAATAAAGATTAAACATTATTCATTCATGACATTTATTATTATTTTAAAAGTTATTTACATGTAAAGATAGATATACACTATACATAATCATTTAAGTAATCGAAATATAGAAAAAGATGTGTTGGTATTCTATTACATTAATATTTTTTATGGTAATAGATTTAAAATCATTCATTTAAAAACCAGCCCTGTTTTAAAAAAATAATTTTATATTAATTAAAAGAGCTCATTCATTTTTAAAACAATATATCAATTATTGAGAATTTTTTTGGTTGTTCTAAAACATTGAAGGAATGAAGCAAAAATGCTGAGAGCAGAAAGTCCAAGCCAGAGTCCAAGTGCAGATCCCAGATCAACAACAAGATCAAACACATCATAAGCATAATAATCTTTGTGCACAGTAACTTTGTCAATTAGGTTGTACTGAAGAACACCATTATTTTCCATACTCCAATCGTCGATTTTCTTTATTTTGAAGTTCATCTTATGGCAGGGTATTTTACATGTATCAGGAATTTTATTTTCTAAACCCATGGTAAACCTTTGAATTTCATTAGAAACATTTTTAAAATTTTCAGTTTTTTCAACAAATTGACATGTTGGCTGTGAATCATGAGGAAACCAAGGTAGTAAACAGTCCAACTTCTCTAGCAAGAAATTTTTCCAAGATTGTTCAAGACATTTTCCATAGCTAGTTTCCAGTTTTTCATAATCTGAACAGGATTGACCATCCGTTAAACTGGAATCATACAGTTCAAGTTCAACATCATAGCTAGAACCTTCATTGATTTCCAGATCTATTAGCACATTTTCCCGACCTAACAATCTAAGTGTGTTTGCATAATAAGGATCAACCAGTAAAACTGTAGATTTTTTAGGGCTAGATAAATATACAGTGAGATCTTTCATCTTTTCATTAAGTTTCATGCAAAATCCAAATGGGTAGATGTATACTTTTTCAAAATCTAAGTTTTTCCATTCTCCATCTATAGGATTCAAATACCAAGAACTAAGATTTGAATAATCATGATCAAAAAATATCTCTTTCAGTTCTTCATAAGATTTATCTCCATGTTTACCACTCCAAGATGCTACATCAAGACCATTGACTGAACCTTGCAGAAATTGACTGAGACGATCATATCCATAATCTTTTGAGATTTTGGCATTGAATTGAGCCTTTTGACAAACATAAATGAGGGGTTCAGTAATTTCACTAAAGCTTTTAGATACAATAAGTTGAGATACTGGTCTCTCAACATATTTGCTGATTGAATTTTGCATTTGATAAAGAAATATGAAGAAAGCAAGTAGTTGAAATATTGTCAAAATTAATTTTTCCTTTTCCATTATCATAATGGTGTTCAACTCATTATTACTTTACAACAACTAATGGGAGCATTTGGAAAATTCTTAGAAATTAGTGGATATATGTTTTACAATTAAAAAAGTAATCACAATATTTTGTAAACCTCTCACTGTCTTATCCCAAGAACTTTGAATAAAATATATTTTCTTACATTTAACCCTGAAACATCAGCCATTTTTATTGATTATTATATTTGAAATAATTGTTTGCCAACAAGCAAAGTAAACATAATTTCTAAATTAAATTTATTTTATTTTGTTATGAACTTGTACACTGACTTAGTTTTAAAACTTGACATTACTAGTTAATTCCAATGTTGTAAAATTTTATTCTACCAATAGATTCATAATTATATATTCTAAAAAGTTTTTTTTTTAAGTGACCAATGCATCTTTTTATTCATATTTCCGTTGTGTACATTAGTGTCAGGGTCAATGAAGGAACAACTAGATAGATAGATAGACAGAATATAGAGATTGGCAATAACTTTTTCTTGTTGTAATATGTTCAAGAGCCTAGGAAAAAAAACTAAAAAAATCAACATAGATTGATGGATAGGTAGATAGACAGAAAGATGGATAGAAGGATTGAGAAATAATACACCTTTTAAGAGCTCCCTAAGATACCACTCTATAGATTGATGGATAGGTTGAGAGATAGAAAGATAAAGAGATAGATAATATCTTTAAACTGTTTTTAAGAGCTCCCATGGACTAGAACCAAATAGATAGATAGATAGAAAAGTTATAAAGATTGAGAGATAGAAAGATATTATGATAATACCTTTTAGCTGTTGTTATCTGTTTAAGAGCTCCCCAAGGACTAGAACCAACTCGATTGCGACATGAAAATCTGAAAAATCACTCCTTCAATACAATTTATAATATTGGCACGGGAACATAATAACAGGGATAGATAATATTTTGTAAAAAATAAATGACAACGCATATAATGGAATATGGACTTATAGAGAAACTAAGCAAAATAAACATCATGTTTGAAAGACGCAACCCAATCTTTCCCACTTTTGTATTACTTTTGTAGGAACACGATTCCAGTGACGTCATATTTTTCTTTCCCGTAAAAGGGAAGGGGGGGAAGAAAAAAAAGAGATGGGAGAAAAGGGGGTTTTTCCCCATCTCTTTTGAAGAGATTTTCTTCCCCCCTTCCCTTTTTCGGGAAAGAAACATATGACATCACTGGAATCGTGTTCCTACAAAAGTAATACAAAAGTGGGAAAGATTGGGTTGCGTCTGTTTGAAATAGATGATTTGAAAGCGACTGGTAATTATACCTAATTGTAACAGGAGTTTACATTCTATTGATTTGATGTTTGAAGTTTTTTTCCTGATGTGTATAAACAAGAAAACATTTATTGGTTAAAACGGCAGTTGAAAGATGAAACCAAGTAGAAAGTTATCAGTGATCTAAAGGGATAAGCTGATGGGGATAAATGGATGTACACCCCCCCCCCAAACATGTTGAACAAAATTACCCTCCTGTAGGTTAAATTTTTTTTGGAAAAGTTTTAAATCAAGATTCAATAAAAGTTTTCATTGATTTTTAGCCAGGGGATGAGAGAACATGTTTTAAATTGACTTTACCTTAAATCATAAACAGTATCAGGATTCAAATTTTCTAGGGCATACTTTTTATCAACTACTCCTGCAGGCCAATCTTTTCTTGTTGCCTAGATAAATGAATATATACAAAATATTTTTAAAAGTTTAAGTAAGTGAAATATTGTGTAAGATAAAAGCAAAAGTCTCATAGTTAGATAGAAGCAGAATGCATATTTGATTTTAATACTTGAGTTCTAAATGTATCAAATGTAGTAAGATAGATACATT
Organism: Acartia tonsa; assembly: GCF_053477335.1. Classification (NCBI taxonomy): domain Eukaryota; kingdom Metazoa; phylum Arthropoda; class Copepoda; order Calanoida; family Acartiidae; genus Acartia; species Acartia tonsa. The sequence continues at coordinate 27,445,947 of NC_137270.1, forward strand.
GATATTTAGAAACTAAACAGGATAACTATATTGCTTAATAGATGTCTTACTTAAACCTTAGGCATATGAATGTTTTTTTTATGGCTAGGTGCCGCATTTGTCTTTCAGATTTTTAACCACAACTAGTTGCCTGACTTAATGTCAATATCTTTTAGATTCTTTATGATCATATACTAGATAGATAGATAGCTAGATGTCTTACTTGATGCCACTGTCTTCTTGATTCCTTGTATTCCACCATGTATGATTCTAGTGGTAGCTGTTCATGGTAGGTTTCGGGAAAAAATCTAAAATATTTTTGAATATTTCTGTTTTATTATTTCTTTCGTAGTATTCATCTATATTTTTGTCATCAGTATCTCTTATTCTCTTAATGGTTTTCTTTCCTTTTCAGGCTACTTCTTTATATTCCTAAATAAGGGGCATGCACAAGGTTATGCACCCAAAACAGTTTAAACTACTTTTAAATAAAAAAAAGAGAGGGTTACGGTGTGAGCTTTATATGGTTGTAACACAGACAAAAAACTTCATTGCCACGGGGGTGAATACACCCTCCTAGGTCTTTACCCCCTTAAATATTTAAACATGCATTGACTTTTTAACTTAACAACTCCCTTTGCAGTATTAGGGTGGTGTATCAGGGGGATGTAGAACCTTTTCAAAAGGGGGGGGGGTGTATCCATACTTAATTTTACAGGGGGGGGGGGGTGATTTCTTTATAACCCCCGTAGCATATGCCTATGCTTTTAGTTCATTGATGCTTCTTCCTCTATTTTTCTTTCACTGTCTGTCTGTCTATCTATTCATCAATCTTTAAATGTATACCTACTATTATTACACTCTTTCAAAATCTTTATAATTTTGAAATAATGATAATATATGAAAAGAGATTTTTTTTCATCCTAATCCTATTAAATTAACGTCAATGGAAAAATATTAAAAGATAAAAAGTGTAAATATGATTGTACTATAAGAAGATTATCTTTTTACAAAAAACAAGGATTATTATGAATATTAGTAGCGTAACTTTGTCATTAAATATTATTTAGATGGTTTATAAGAAAACTAGCGGCTTCGCCCCTAGCCTCTAGGGGCTTTGCCCAAGAGGTAATAAAAAAAAGATTAAGGCAAAAATCGTTAAGGACCATGGAAATCTCCTTCAAAAAAAGGACCAAGAAATCTTCTACAAAAAAATAAAGGACAAAGGAAATCTTCAGCCCCCCCCCCCAAAAAAAAAAAAAAATGGGGGGGGGGAATTTTTGTTTTTTGGGGGGGTTGGGGGTGTCCCACCCCCAAGAAAATAGCTTAAAACCCCCCAAGATACACCTTCATCGGATTCGAAGCCATACTGAAATAGTTATTTATCGCATTGTAATATTGACAGCTTTCCGCGGGTATAAAAATTTACAATTATAAGATTAAAAGCCCAAAGACACGGGCTAAAGAAATGTTTTCAATCTTATGATCGACATTTTTATTTGTAGAAAACTGGATATAATACAATGCGATACACGATTTTTCAATGTGGCTGAGCAACGGTTCTAATCCAGTAGTTATTAATCTGTTTCAAAGGAATACTGGGAAAAATATTAATTACCTGAAAACTAATGTTGTTGCCGTTTTACTTTCCAATTCAACCTGAAAAAATGTAAATTGAGTATTTGTGTCATACCAAAAATCGTATTATTTTCGTCGTATTTTTAGAGTAACTTTTTATAGGTTATTTTGGCGAAGGTTAGAATAGGTTAGGTAAATGTTATGATTTCCCCGCAGAATTACAACATAGGCCGGGGTTAGAAATAAGAGAAAATCAACTTAGAAAATATGACGAATCCCGCTACTTCGTTTTCTTCCATGATCCAAAAGTTGTGCTATATAAATCAGAAGGACAATGTATTAAACATCAAAGATTAAATTAAAATGCAGGTATTGATGATTTGTTTCTTTGATTTTTGTGTGAAATTAAATTCCATCATTAAGATTTGTATTTAACATTTTTTTTGTTCAAAGAAGCTAATAAAGTTTTAAAGTTTACTTTCGTTTTATGAAGAAAGTGTTAAGTTAATTGATTTTATTGATTTCTTAAACACACAAAAAATATGCATCAAATTTGAGAGAATGTACGAAAATGATAAAAAGAAAGTAGATAAATAGAGAGGAGAGATAGAAAAGAGTAAAAGTGAAAAAAAATCTTGTAAAATATCAAACTAAAAAATGATAAATGAATCTAAAATTCTTTTCACATCTTTCTCTCGATTAAATTCATGGATGCAGGGATCGGACAATGTGAGTTAATCTACCAATATTTTCCCTCAATTTTCATAAGCATGCTAAGGCAGAAATATTACACAAGAACATTAACTAGATCATATTTTTTGTCAGTTGTTATATCCCTGTTTTCTTGATTAAATTTGATTCCAATGCAGTTTTTAAATATCTAAATTGAAACAAGAACGTTTTTCTCCAAAATAAATTATGCATAGAAAAAAAGGATAACTATTACCTATTACCAAAAAATAATAAGTTAAAACTGAATAGTCAATCAATTAGCAGTATAAAGAAATAAAGCAGCTCATGGTGCCTAATGAAAAATGACGGCATACGATTCAAATGACCAATAATAGGCCAGTATGTATTTTATCAATAGTCAATTTAAATGTATACTGGCCTATCATTGGTCGCTTGTATCTTGTATCGCTTTTATTAGGCACTATAAGCTGCTTCAGTAGAAATCTTAAGGTAGGTTTATTAAAGTTTATAAGAACTCAATACTTTGTATTCATATTACCATTTTGTTAATACAGTTATGTCGATAATATGTCAGCCATCGCCACTTTTATATAGCGCCATATTGTCGACTAGATTCGTCATACCACAACTTGAATAGCATGAAGATGGACGACCCCAATGTATTTCAAGCTTGGCGAGGGTAAGGCAATAAAAAGGAGCTTCTATGAGAAAGTGTGTCAAATCATAATGTACTTGAAAGTGAAGTTTGAGCTGGCCCTAGTTGTTATAAAAAAATGTCTCGTCCTACTCCATAACTACTAAGGTATAAAACGAAAACTAAACTATAGCTACAGACACATCCCTTTCTGATATCTAGCAGGCATCTTACCTCGTGTATAACTCCAGGTTCTCTAGCCTCTTCCAGTTCTAGATGGTGTTCAGCAGTTCCAAGGATATTTTCAGCCACGCATTTGTATTTTCTAGATAGATAGATGCATAGATAGATAGTTAGTTTGTCAGTTAGATATACAATTAAATAGATAGTTAGATGATTAGTTAAAGGTATGTATAGTTAGATAAAAGTAAATTGCTAGATGGAGATAGATAGTTAGATAGATAGATGAATACATAGTTAGAAAGATAGTTAGACAGATAGTTGGATATATAGTTAGATGGATAGTTATATAGATAGTTAGATATATAGTTAGATAGATAGTTTGATAGATAGTCAGATAGATAGTTAGCTACATGGTTAGATTGATAATTAGATAAATTGTTAGATAGATAGTTAGACAGATATCTAGATGGATAGTTAGATAGACAGTTAGATATATAGTTAGATAAATAGTTAGATAGAGAGTTAGATAGATATTTAGATAAAAAAATAGATAGATAGTTAATAAAATGAATAGTTAGTTAGATGGATGGATAAATAGATAGATAAAGGGTAGGTGGATAGATATAATTGATAGATAGATAGATAGATGGATATATTGATAGAAAGATAGATAAATACATATATATATATATATATATATATATATATAGATAGTTAGATCGAAGGATAAATAGATAGACAAATATGAGTAGATAAATAAACATTTATTGTAATGAAAGGTTAGACTGCAATTTTCTAAAGTAATTACATTGTCAAATACACATCAAGAGAAGGCCGTTTCTGAGATATTTGTAATAAAAAACATAACATTAGAATCAAAGCTTATGATGGCCTGTTACTGTTCTATCATATTAATATTATGTTAGACCTTAAAATTAGCTATGAATCTGTCAACCACATATCATATAAATTGAGTTAAAGTACAAAAAATGGTCTAAAGAAGAATAGTAGCTGCAATGTGATTTCGTTTTATTATCTGTTTGGTCATATTCAGTCATCTAAAGGGATAAGATAAGACAATAAGTGATAAATTTATGTACATTCACCAATGATGATACCCCTTCTGTAGATTAGAATTAGATGTTGAAACGTTAAAATACTCAACTTAATGAGTAAACCAATCAAAATTCACTAAAGTCACCAATGTTTTACGCCAACCTTTGGGGACTAGTGCAATAAACAAATCATTGTCTCATCCCTCTATAGATTATATTACACTTTATTTATATCTTTATAAGCATAACCACCCAGTAGATAGATATTCATATACTTTGAAAGAAATCTTCACATTTTTATTTTTTCTTTCAATCTAGTTTATAAATTACCTGGGGTAAATAAATAAAATCTGTCATTTACAGAATTTTCCATGTTCAAAATATTCCATAGATTCAAAATTTTTTTAAAACATAGCTAAAAACTTAATGCATTGTAATAAGTAGGAAACTAAAAATCTGAAAAAAAACCTCAAAAATAATATTTGCATATGATACATGCATATATAAGACTATTTATTTAATAGTTATGCAAAAAAAGTACAGTTACTTAACATTTATAAATAATGAGCGGATACACCCCTAGCATCAAGTAGATAAGAAGGGGCAGAAAAATAGCCTAATATCATTCCAAGGCTTAAGTTTAAGAATAAAATAGCTTAAAATATCCTGAGACCTATGTTAAGCTTACTTAAAAAGGAGAGCTCAATCATTTCAGTAGTTATTGAAATCTTAAGCTTCAGACAAAAACAACTTTACTACTTTATATAAAAGGACTAGCGGCTGCGCCCCTAGCATCTAAAGGCTTTATATTCGAGGGGATATGGAAATACAGAAAAATAGTATACAACCATACCCAGATTTATTTTACAAATAAAATATAAAATAACCTAAAACTATCTTAGGACATATAAGAAGCTTCACTGTTAAGAAGAACCTTATCGATTTAGCGGTTAGCGAGATCCCTCGTTACAGACAATAAAAGCTTACCACTTTAAATGATAGTATGAAAAAGTGTGTATTTAATTATCTTTCATTGCTTTATATTCTAAAACACTAAAATAGAAAAATACAATTACACGCATTTTACTTCTTTAATACTTTGGATGATAATTTTAATTAAAACTCATAGAAATTAAATCTTTATTTCATATTTCTTAAAAATATGAAATTTAGACTCTATTTGACATAATTAAATCTAGTTATTATAAAATTATACCTTTTTCCTGTTAAAATTACCTAAATGAAAGATGAAACACCGTAATAATTAATTACCAAAAAAAATTTAGTATTTTGTACTAACATTAATTGAATTTTGGTAAATATTTGACATAATGAGAATAATATAAGAAAGAGGTTTGCGTTTGTTCTGGAACCTATTTACTAATTATTAAAAATAATTTGTATGATTTCCTTTTAATAGAAGAAATTTATAAGCATATTGTTGCTTCGCTTCTTATATCCAAATAATTGTTTTATGTTATATGCATTTCTATAATTTATCATTACGCCCCGTAATGTGATTGTCCACACTTTTGTACAGTGATTATAGTTACTAGCCAGAGTATTGTGTAACAGTAGTTTTGCTTCAAGGTGGCAAAAGATTAGGAGCAATTCAAAGTATTTCTTTAAAACTCATATATACTGCTGTCAAATAGAATAACATTTGATTTTCTTTTTTTTTAGGCTATTACCATATATTGATGTGTCAGAAATGTAAACAAAAATTTACGAAATTTCTTTTTGGAAGATTTAATATAATTTCTTTTTAGGAGTGGTGAAGAGCCCCAAGCCTTAGATAAAACACCTTTTGACATCAGTGTCTAAAATTATAAGATAAAGTACAAAAACTATTAATATATGTTCATATTTATTGAACTTTGTTATCATGTTTAATTTCCCTGTGCTACTATAGAATTAAGCTTTTCTAGCACCAGTATTGGATATACAATACAACATAGAAAAAAAAGATTAATATAATTTATCAATCTATTATATACTTTTGACCATATAATATAATTATACACACTATATGGTGTTCATACACTACCCCAAAGATATAAAAGCAAAAGGATTAGAGAAACAGCCATTTGGTGCTTTTGTAATAATTGACGGTTCTTTAGATTTTGATATTTAGTTATGTGAAACTGATTGCACACCACACAATATGCTAGATATTTGGCACCTGTAGAAATAATATTAATAGTAAGTTGGACTTCAGCAAAGCCTTTGACCAATATACTCCTAGAAACATAAATTTAATTCAGAGGATTAATTAATTCTTAAGCCCTTAAAGATATTTTCTAAGTCTTTTTGTCAGTCTGTCTGATTGCAAATTTTAGTTCAAGGAGGTGATAATAAGTCGTTTTCATTTTATATTAGATTCTCTTCCCTTTCTTCCCCGTTCCTTCCTCTACACTTTCCTATTCTCCATTCCCAGATTTATCGCCAATTAATCACTATTTAAATTCAGTTCAATACTGAAATACATTATATTGACTCTTTACTGAAATATAGGGGAAATACCAGGGAGTAAGGGAGGGGACAATGGATCGAATATTCAATTTTTAGGAGTCTCAGACTTTGGGGACTGGCTTAAAGGGAACATGCAAGAATTTAGCAGTTTCTAACCAATCTTGGGGACCAATTATGAATGACGTCACGCAAAATCATGCATAATCTCGCGGCAAACTAGCGGGTCAACACAAAGATAAACAATAACAAGCAGACAGAATATTTTGATTTTGAAAATTATTTTGTAAATTGAATCATTACATTTTTTATATCTAATTCTTGTTTAATGTTAATTCATTCCGATTATTGCGTTGTAGAAAGAAATTATATTAAGATTATTAGTTATTATGAGCAAAGCCTTCCTATAATTAGGTCCCGCACATTTGTACGTCCGTCACGGTTAGCTCTTTTCGTTACTTTAGACATGTTAGATGTTTCTTATTGATTAAATGTAAAGGCAAAAGTTTTTTGTCTTTAGCTTAATATTTCTGTAATTAATGATCCGATTAATTTTGCGTTGTTCAAGGTTTGTTTATCATTAAAATCTCAAGATGGTGTTATTTTATTTTTCTGTCCTGGATGCTAGGAGCGCAGCTACCAGTTATCCTAAGATATGTTACTTAAACCTTAAGATCTTTAAAATTAAGATGTACCTATGTTCTCAACTATTTTATTTATGTAGTATGAAATTTTGATGCAAGGTATCTCATTTTTATTTCGTTAAATGAAATAACTTGAGTTAAAAGTTCTGTAGGAAGGTAATTGTTTTAGTAAGTTTTGTAATATAATTATTTAAAGGCTTTTTCATGTCTAAGCTATTTAATAAATACAATAAAAAAATTTGGGTAAAAGATGTTGTAAAAGTAAAATGGTATGTTTCCTTAATTTTCCGAAGTTTAAATAATAACAATTATGGAAATGAATTGTAAACAAGGGTTTTGATCTCTAGAATCAAAGGCTTGTAGTAAAGCATCAGTTTAAGAATGGTGCATTTCGAATTAAAAACAATTCAAAAAGTCAAAAATTTTCACTAAAGTTTGCTATATTGCAAATACTTGTTTTATCTGGAAATATCTGGGTTTTCAACCTTAAAGGGTCACAACTATAAAATTGAATTAACTGCCCATTGTCCCCTCCCTTACTCCCTGGGAAATACGCATTTTAATTGTTGCCAACTTTTACAATTTTCAAACGCCAATTGATCAAATAACCTGTAACAAAAATCATAAGAAAATGACAAAAAAGTACATATTTCATTGTATTTATTTATTTATGTACTTTTCAATACTAGGTTGAAAGGGGAAATCTATTAACAGTCACAATAACAAGGAAAAAAACTTCCATAAAAGCGAAACTATTAAACAAAATTGTAAGTAAATTTGTTGCAGAACTTCTACCGCAATACAGGGTACTGTTTAATGATATACTTACATTTTTTAAAAATGATTATAAAGATGCTAAGTATATAACATTGTACCTGGTTGTATTAGAAATCAGTAATCCAAAATTCAGATGAAAAGGATAATCTTTTTCGTCAAAAAAAGTAAAAAATCACAATTTTTTTAAAAGTGATTACAAAGACTTAGTATATAAGCAAGTTTTAAAAGTTCCAATAACCACTAAAACACTACTTCCAAAATTGTATCTTTGTATCCTAATCGATGAAAAAGAGGGATAGAATAACAAATAGTTAAAAATCTATAATACAAAGTAGCTTGATGTCTGTCCGTCTGTCTGTTCGTCTGTCCCTTAAGATCTTAATCACTGAACCGATCGGGTTCTACTCTTCAGGAAATATACCTACTGGTCCTGTGGTGGCTATTTTCTTGGGGCGTGGGACACCCCCAACCCCCTAAAAATAAAAAAATTCCCCCTCATTTTAAAAAAAATTATTTAAAATTAGTGGTGGAGTAAGTACTTAATTTTTTTTTAAATTATTTAAAATTAATGGGGGCATCTCCAGAGGTACTTCTTTTTTTCTTTCTTTAATTACCTCTTGGGGCAAAGCCCCTAGAAGCTAGGGGCTAAGCGGCTAGTAATAATATATAGTAGGATAGATTGACAGATGAGTGTATTTAAAGATAGATATAAAGAAACCATTAATATTCAAAGCTCTTAAATTTTAAAAAATGTTGATAAGTTTGGTTAGAAATAGAGAAAGATGGATAGTTTGTTAATTGATTAATTTTAAAATAGTTAAAACAACAAAATGTCTGTCTGTAGCTAAGTATCTCGCTATTCGCTGGGAAAAAAAGTAGAATATACGTGAATATACGGGAAAAATTTGTCGTCAATTTCAGTAGCTAACATGGAACCCAATTATAGGAACATGAAAATCTGGAGTAAGATCTAAGTAATAATATATCCATTAAAAAGATTTATAACCATTTCTGAGGTGAATTCTTCATCCTCCCCAGATAAAATCTCTGTAGGAGACCTACCCCCTTCACTACCTCAAGTGCCCCTAGATGCCTCAGGGACGTATTAGCTTGTAAACTATATTTTAATACCTGTAATATTTCTTGTCATATGGATGGATTTGCAGAACAGATATTGGACCAGTACCTAAAACACGAAATCTTATATTTAAAGAAAGTATGTTATATAAGATCCCGTAAATGCAAATTCGTACTATGCATGATAAATCCTGTTACAATTTGCAAAGCATAGTAACTCTAAAATCATTACCAGAAAGTCCGATTAAAAACTAAATCTCAGATTAGTTGAGCGTTGCTTGTTGTCATCCTTGTTTCTTTAATAAATAAATTTTTCCTTCTAACATTTGTTATAATAACAGACTTTTAGACAAATTTATATCACCATAAACAATTTCTCTTGAACCTGAGATGGGTATTTAAAAGATGCCGCGTTTTTTCTCGACATTTTTTACGCTATGAATAACAAGCGCGGCATTTGCGAAATATAAACAGAGTATACAACTATTTATTTAATTATTTCGCTTTTGTTGGTACAGCCTTTTTAAAAGAAAAACAAATTATCTTAAATCCATTTTTGCTGCATATTAATTAATATATCTTTTTAGAGCTATATTAGACATTATACAAATGGCTAAAATAATAATTTTGAATTCTTAAGTTGTATACTATGTTTAGATTTCGCGAATGCCGCGCTTGTTATTCATAGCGTAAAAAATGTCGAGAAAAAACGCGGCATCTTTTAAAAACCCATCTCTGACCATCGATTCTTTAAAAAATAGATAAAGAAGATCTAGATGGATAATTTCTAAATCAGTCAATAGGAAAATAGTGGAGGATCAATACGGCCATAATATTGTTTTAAAAGTGTACATATTATGGTACAAAAGAAAAGTTATTTATTTTTTTTACAAAAAGAGTACGCTTTAAATAGTCGCATTTCCTAGGATAAAGCTTTGCTTGGATAGACTATACCGTATAAACATAATAAGCTGTGAGCTATGAATAGTTGAGTTTCATTGCTCCTATTATTGAATGACTGACTATGGGGTGCAATTAACCATCTAGATATATTATATCGATTCCTTAAAGTGAAGCTGTTCTACACGTAGGGATTGTTAGTGCATTGTAGCAGATAGCTCATAAAAATTTAAATAAAACCCTGTTAAATTTAAAATGGGCATTTTAATTCATACAGTAATTGGGTAATTAGGATAGCGCAGCAAATCTATGATCATCATCAGAAAGTCTTTATGGCATATATACTAATAACTTAAAAATTTACAAATATTTTGTTTTTTGTAATGGTGATTCCTAAGTCGACTATACAAAATTAAAACAGATAGAAAGATAGCAAACACGGTGAGTTATCCTCGACACTAAAGTATCTTACTGAATATGTTTCCTTCAGGGAGGTTTTAGGCTATTTGGCGTGGATAAAGTTAACCTATCGATAGTTTTGATCTTCCATATATGCCCTTTTGTTGTAAAAATCAAACTAAGCCTTCCCCTCCAAAGTATAAATAATCCATTATAATATAAAAAAAACTGTACAACATTTATACTATATAACTTTTATATTATATTATGTAAAATGGTAATTTTTGTATTCATTAATGTTATTTTTATTAAGTGCTTATTATTTTTTTGTGAGGTACTTATTTATATTCATTTTGCAAAGCTATTCTATAACTCATTTTGTCTGTCCAACTTCATATAATAAGATGTACAACTGACATTATTTATGATTTCCTTGACTGATGAAAAATAACTCATCTCTACATCCAGAAACTTGGTCCTATTTGTATTTTCATAAATTATGAATGGATTAGGATACCCTAGTTTAACATAAAATTGATATAGCTGCTTTTTAAACTTTTAAATTTGTTGGTAAGATTCACAAAATAGTTTTTAACCTTCCCTGGACCTATGACAAGCTTTACTGTAAAGGAGAACTATATTAGTACACACAGAAAGTCAGACATCCTGTGTTGCAGCTACCTTCTGCTCAACTTTATATAATTCCCTCTGAATTTGCCAACAGTTTTTGTTAGTTATTCATCTACCTATTGTGATGAATCTATCTATCATTTCCGTACAGTATGAATATATTGGCACTATGTATGGAGAAGAATTGCTCAGTTACCTAGTGGATGATACAACCCCCCATCCCCCGTCAATTCAATTTTAAAAATTTATTGGGTTTAACTTTCTAAAAATTAAAGAAAATTACCTTTTTGTATAGCACAATTAGTGGCTAAAGCGTTTGGACACTTAACTTATTGAACCAACCAATTAAAATTTAATAAAAGTACCAAAACTTGTTAAGGCAACGAGTAAGAAAACATTGCTATTGAACTTTGGGGACTAGAGTAATAAACAGCCCAATGTCCCCACCCTCTCTGCATTTACATAGTCAAAGTGTTATTGAACCAACGATTTAAGTTTTGAAAAATTTGGGGGGAGGATGTATTATGCATGACAGAATAAGAAATGTTTGCCCTGTATGATATGATTTATTTCTAAAGTGAAGATTTGGGTCATAAATCTTACACCTATCCTCTACCATTGCAAGAGAATAAATATTCTAAAAACTAAATGTTTTTATTAAAGTAGCTACTCTTTGTATTTTTATGTACGTTTGTCCAACTTTCTGTCCCGTGCGCTTAAACAGTTTGTTTTCCATTAAAAAATACAAGGGCAAACCATCACTAAAGTTTAATTGATAATTGGTTTTAAAATCTTTTTTTTTACATTTTGTTAAGGAGCTTTTATTGACTGAAGAAAAAAGCCATAAGTACAGAATATGTTTTTTTTACAAATGTTGCTTGTTACCAAGCAGACACATAAGCCTATTATAGAGCAGCTTTGTCACTAGAAAAATTAATTAACTTACTTAAGATTTTGAAATTAACATCTTTGTCTTCTTTACCAATTTGTATATGGTTGTTGTACCACCAAGATATTGTAGCATTTGGTATACTCGTGGCTAAATAGATACATAAATAGATATTTAGTTGGTTAGATAGATAGATAAAACCAAGATATTGTAGCATTTGGTATACTCGTGGCTAAATAGATAGATAAATAGATATCTAGTTGGGTAGATAGTTAGTAAGAAAGATAGATAGGACAATATTGGTTTGTTGTAAAATTTAAAAATTGTAGTATTTGGTATACTCGTTGCTAAATAGATAGATATTTAGTTGGATAGATAGTTATGTAGAAAGATAGATAGAATAATATTAGTTTGTTTTCACTAAGATATTGTAGCATTTGGTATACTCGTTGCTAAATAGATAGACAATTAGATAGATAAATAGATATTTAGCTGGATAGATAGTTATGTAGAAAGACAGATAGAATAATTATTTCACAAAGATATTGTAGCATTTGATTTACTCGTTGCTAAATAGAAAGATAAATATATATCTAGTTATTTAGATAGTTAGGAAGAAAAATAGATAGGACACTATTGGTTTGTTGTAAAACTTATAGACTGTAGTATTTGGTATACTCGTAGCTAAACAGATAGAAAAATATATATTTAGTTAGATAGATAGATAAATAGATACACAATTTCATATATAATTTTTATTACTTAATGGGATTTTGGTATTTGGGATACTAGGTACTTAATAGATAGATATTCGATTAGAAATTAGTTATTGAATGACTGATAAATAGATTACTAGATAGATAGGTATTGTATTATTTATTCCAATGTTTTATGTAGCATATGATAAGGTAAAATATATATATGATAAAATATATATGTATATGATAAAATATGATAAAAAATCTGTCAGATTAAATTGAAGGTGTGCTTAGAATCCAACCAAAAAAATAGTAAAAAGTAGCAAATGAAAAAAAGCACATAATTTGAAAGCAAAATACTAATGCAAAAGACAAAATTATCAAATGTTTTTAGTATTTAAAAAACAGAATTATAGATTTATGATAATCTAATTTTATTTCATTGTAAAATTGAATAACATGATATAAAATTAAAGCTTACTAGTACAAACTCGAACTAAATCATCAGCATTAAAAGAGACTTTAGTTGCTGTGATTTCATAATCATGTATAATTGATACAGGAATCTTTAAAAATTATGAAATAACAACCTGATCTATATTGATGCACTTGTCCCCAAATCGGAAAAGCATTGCTTAATAAAGATATGACTAGAATTAAAGTTACTTTCAAAGAACATAATTTAGATTAAATCCCCAGGATAAAATTTACCAATTTTTCAATCATTAAACTTATATTGACAATTAGGTTATGTAAAAAACAGATTTTATGAAAAAGTTTGACGGATTTTACAACTAATAAAAGTTTGGAAAGTGTCATGAAAAATAGAAATAATCTACTAAAGCATACTTTTTAACTTAAAAAAACCTTTTTTTAGTTCATTAAAAAATGTACACTAATAGTATGCCACAATTAAACTGTTTCCAGAACATTCAATATATAATCATTCTATTTCACTTTTATTTCATTGTGTTTCAATAAACAGCGTATAGTAAAAGACGTCCTACAATACCATTGACCAATGATAGGCCAGAATACATTGTAATTGACCAATGGTAAATTGTATACCGGCCTTTGGTCATTGTATCATATGACCATTCACATTGTATTGTCATTTTTATTGGACACTACGTGCTGTTTCCTGTTTCAATTTTTGCCATTATAAATAGCGTAAAGTTTCTAACAGCTTTGCTGACCCAATTATTCCTTTATTACCTTTATCATTATTATCCTGCAAAAAAAAATCGCCTAAAAACATGTTACCTACCTTGTCTTCTTTTATTTGTTCATTTGCCCCTGTGTGGGTTAAATTAATTTTCCTTTCGTCTGCACAAAATAGTAGTTTACATACCAGCAAATATTTTTTTTACTTTTTTGTAATCTTTACTGTTTTTTTTTTATAACTTTTATAATCTCATCTCAAGTTCATAATAATACACAGACTGATGGACAAAATTAGTAATTAAAGTTCATATGCATATTCGTTCAGGGAATCTTGAATCTTCACAAAAAACGGTCTAAACGTTTCTTACATTCATAAACATCTATAATATTAATAAACCTTGTATTTCGAAGTTAAAAAATGCATAGTTATTTTTTAGCTATTTCAACTAATGGCCATAATTGTGAGATACATTTTAGCAAATACATTACGTTTTCAATTACAAAATATGTAGATATAACGCAAGGATTTCAGGGATAGGACAAAGGACGATAAAAATCTCCTATCACTAATATCAAAATTTAATATTTAGGTTTTGGTATATAGAATATTTCGTGGGAAAGAGGTGTTGTAATAGTTATTTCTCGCATCGTATTATAAACAGCTTTCCGCGGATATAGAATGTACAATTATAAGATTAAAACCAGTTTTGTAGCCCCGAGGTGCCGAAGGCACCGGCTAAAAAAACTGGTTTTAATCTTATGATTGTACAATTAGCCTCGAGTTGCCGAAGACACGGACTAAAAAAACTTGTTATAATCTTAAGATTGTACATTTTATATTCGTAGAAAGCTGGATATAATACGATGCTAGACATAGTTTTTTCGTATGGAAGAGAACCGGTTCCTATCCACCGGATTCGAATGAATACGAGAAAACACTGTCCCCTCCTTCCTGAGATATAAGAAAGAAATAGGATATGTTTTTTTCTTTCCAATTTCATTCATAGTTACGTCATAGATAGATATCAGGATAGATACAATAAATATAGATAGTTAGGTATTATAAAGATACAGAAGGGATAGATGAAAAAATAAATATGAGAAAAATGTAAGATAGATTCAAAGTTAGATGAAATCAATAAATAAACATTTATTGAGACAAGAATTGATAACTAGGCTTAAAAATAAATTTCTGAAATTATATAATAATTTTATACCTAGAATTTTACCAGTGAGATGAGATCTTTCAGGGGGATAAAAATCATCGCATAATATTATAGACAGCTTTCCGCGGATATTACAATAAAAAATATAAGATTAATTACTGTTTTTTCAGCCCAAAGGAGCCGAAGGCATAATGTAAAGCATAGTAAAGGCCTCCTTCCGCACGTACATGCTTGTAATTTGTTTAATTAAAAGCACTTTGACTTTGCAAGAGTACTTGATTTGATTAATAAATCGATATCTTATTACTTTTTATGTTGCACAAGATTTTGATGTATTATTATATAGTGATACTCGCAGCAAGTAATAATAATAATAACCCCTACGCCCTACCTCTCCCCTCCTACTGGATGAATGAAATGACCAATAAATGGGGTCCATATTAGAAACATAAATTGACTACAAATGTTCCTCTTTCAATATAGTCAGTCAGTGATTTTCAGGGACTTTCAACCGATTAATGTTTGAGATAAATTTATGTCAGTTTTTCTCAGAAATATCACAGGGGTAAAATACACGAATACAAATAATACATGATTCAAATAGATTAAATTCAGTACTCTAATATCTTCATTTTTTTAGAGTAATTTTTCTTTGTAAATATAATATATCAATATAGGTGTCATTATTATATATATTTTATACAAGGTGGATAGATAATTGAAAAGATAGACAAATATATAGCTATAAAGTAAGATTCATAATGCAAGATAGAGAATTGAATAGAATTATAAATGATTGTAATTTAAAAAGAATTGAAGCTTACCTATACAAGATAAGTTGACTGGTCTCTGATCCCATGACCATTCCTAAAATAAAACAGTTATATTACTCAGTTATAAATAAAGTAACTTTTTCAACTTGACACCCCCCTTAGCTATTCAAAGGGGTGTATACTCAAGTCAAGAGGTTTTACATTTAAGGATTGTATCTACGCTCCTTAATTTTTCCAGGGGATGTATAATTCCCCCTTCTTCTGCAAGACTTTGTGCAACACTGTCCTATTATTTAAAGTAGCAAGGTTAGAATTCGATAACTAATGCACCGATTGAGTTCTCCAGTTGAGGAAGGGACCAGGTAGGTCCAGGGATGGTATTAAGCTATTTTGGTGTTATATTTAAGGGTTGGGATGGATTTAGGCTGTTTTTTACTGCCCTTCCCTACCTTATCGAATACAAATTACATAGATGCTAGGAGCGCAACCACTGGTATTAATGAAAGGATAAACATATTTTTTGTCTACTTGTTTAAAATTAAAACAGTAAATTATATTGGTCATGACTGACATATTATCGACTTTGAGCTTAGTGTTACAATATCAAAACATTTATATATGACTAAAGAAACCGCCTTCAATTTGTTTGTTTACGGGGAATTTATAAGTAGATAATGGTATACAGCCGTACTTTCACTTCCGAACAGGTATACCATATACCATTATCAAAACAACATTGTAGCATAAAAAAATAACACAGACTGTCCTTTCTCATTTATTTTTTTCTTATCTTTCTAAAAAGTCCCATTAATTGTTAAGAATTTTACAAATATGAATGTTAATGATTATGCAGAAGTGAAGTCACACATGGTCTAAACATTCTAGAAAGAAATACAGACATACATAGTCACAAATCAAAACAGATATCATAATTAAAGATAATTGAGAGGTTTTCATAATAATTGTATACTATAATCTTGGCAAAAAGACACAAATTAAATAAAGTTAGTTTTCATGAAAACGTATGACTTTTGAAATTAAAAAAATGATATTACTGTCCTTTCGTGTTCCGAATACTAACGTCTAGAAATTAGTTTCTGAAACTTAAAACCTAAGAACATCGGTTAATATATGTCAAACTTATAAAAATGCACCGCATAGAACAATAAAATTTATTTTCTGTTACTTGCAAGCTAAAACAAATTTTAAAAAGGGTTGAAAGGTAGTCACAGTGGTTGGAAAGCAAACATTATTCATTTAGCTTGAATGGTACTCACACCAATGATTATTTTTTTAGGGGTGTATAATTCAACACCCACTTTGTTTTCTTTTCTGTAGATAATTTATCCATAATCCTATCTGTGAATATACTTAAGGTAGCCAAGCACAACCCTTAAATAAACATCTATTTTCTTTTTTTATTATGTACGCAGATATTCAATAATTCACAATGTCCGTATGTTTGTGCGGCTATATGGAAAAAAACTGTACTCTTGTGAATTATACTTACATTTTGCATCTGTATCAAAGTATTTTTTATTATAAAGAAAATTTGAGCAAGGGAATGGATTTTAAGCACTGAATTATAGACTTGTTCTGCTATTCGTTGGCTCATATTATTTGGGAGTTTTCCAGGGATTTTAAGGGATAAGAAAATATATACATATCTTCTCTCAATCCCCCCTCCAACAATGTTGTTAAACATGATAAGCTCTTAGATATTTAAAATAATTCAATAGCAACAGTACACTTTTACATAATTGGAAGATATATAAAAAAAAATAATATTTACCCAGGGATCTAAAAGGATAAGACAATGGCCGATAAATTGATGCATATCCCCAATAAGGATACACAAAAATACAATTATTGGTTGAAACGTTTAGATCAACTTAATGGACAACGAATAAGAAAACGTAATTTTAAAACTTTTGTTATTTGTGTAATAAACAGCCCATTTCCACTCCCTCCTTGCATTTACCACAGACTTGTTTTCACTTTCATTTAATTTGATAAAGTTAAGTTTATTTTCTACAAGCAGCGGCTACGGCCCTAGAGGCATCTAAGGGCTTTGGGGTGTAGGAGAAGTTGCAATTGCAGTTTTAAAAAGAAATTAAAATAAACATTTTTGTTGGGGGGGGGGGGGGTCATTTTTCTAGGGGTGATTTCTTTTGGGAGGATGGTTGTACCCTCCCATAAAGTATCTATAAACTTTCTTAGGACCAATGCGATGCTAAAATGTAAAGGAGAACTATATCGGTTCAGTGGTTAGCGAGATCCCTAGGTACACACAGACACACATAGATCCTTAGATTCTGTTACTTTATTTAAGAATTTCTACGAATCTGCATAGCAAAGAAGCATAAGTTTGTATTCTTGTCTTCAATGTTATAAAATACAAAAAAAAGTTTTATGTTTTATTCTCATGTAATTTATATTGTTTTAATATGAAAGAAAATTGCACAATCATGTACTTTATTCAATCCTTTTATAGGAAAATGCTAATATTTAGAAAACAAGAAAAATAATGAACATAGGTAGAGTTGAAAATATTCAATAATTTCAAGTAACACGTAAACAGCTGGTCACATCTTTCAACACTCTTCATGAGGTCTAATATTAGTCAGGGACAGGTTTTAGACTGTTTATAAGAGTTTAGTTAATGCAAATAATCTTAACATAATTAAATACTACTACAATTATATTGCACCTCTATTTCTTCAATGAGATAGAACATTTAAAGCTCAGGCTGACTTACTGAATTCATTGTATGTACAGACAGACAGACCCTAGTAATATATACGATGCTAATTGTTGGCAAATATCTATCCAATACTGTCTTTATTGAAAAGGGTATATCAATTTAGGTTATATAAATATTAAGCCTTTTAGAATGTGGCTATCTATTTAAATTGTTAACTAAAATCCCATAATCATAACCTAAAAAAAATATCATAATCCCTTCAAAGTAAATTAAGCCCATTAGAAGAGTGAAAGAATATATTTTGCCATACAATTTGTTTTCCCTTTCTTCATTACTAAGCTTTGATTATGTATAGATTTTCTATTATTTAGTTTTCTTTACCTTATTGTTCATTTATGTTTATACAAAGCAGAAATTATTATAGCCAAAATTTATGCAAAAAGTAAAAAGTTGACACCTAAAAGTATAACATACTAGTAAAATTATGTCCTTTATTATAAGGAATTACAATCAGTCATTTTTGTTTAAGAAAGGCACAATAAAATATTTTCAATTTGGCTTCGAAACTGATTAATATCCGCTGAATTAGAATCAGTTATTAGATAAAATAAAATCATGTATTACAGACAATTTTCCTCTAATAATAAAATACAAATCATAAAACTAATACCAATTTTTGTGCGCCCGGCTTTTCAGCTCCTCGAGGTCAACAAAACTGGAATTATTCTTATATTTTTCAATTTTAATATCCACGGAAATAATACGATGCGATAAATAACTATTACAGTAAAACAATAAAGATGTCATTCAGTAGACATGTAATCAAGAATGTTGTCAGAAATGATTGCTAATTTATTATAGAATCATAGCAGTACAACATTAGGATCTACTGCAGTTCACAGTAAAATATTTATAAAAATCTATGAATTTTAAAGGCTGTTAGCTGCCAAAAAATGAACGTACAGAAAATACCCGCACACCATTTTAAGCGGTTTAAGAAGGCCTACAAATAATCTGGAATAGCCAAGATCCAATGATGCACAGGGAAAGCTTCGCTGAAGAAAAAACGCGTAAAATAGGCCTTTTTCGTGCATTTCTCTGCACTGCGAGATATTTATAGCATTATTTATTTATGGCTATTCCAGATTATTTGTAGGCCTTCTTATGCCGCTTAAAACAGTGTGCGGGCATGATCTGTACGTTTAGCCGTTTGGCTGCTAGCAGCCTTTAAAATTCATAGATTTTTGCAATATTCGTTACCAGCAATATTTTACCGTGAACTGCAGTAGATCCAAACATTATTATTCATCAAACAGTGTTTAACTTACAAATATACCTAAGTAATAGAGTCTCTGTTTTACTAACCAAATCTAAAAATTTCTTATATTTTTTTCTGCTTCATGCATAAAACTATTCTATTTACTTATCTTCTGTCTGTTTCTTTGTTTTTAGTTATTGGCTTATTCACTTACAACTTATTTGTAAGGTAGTTAGGTAGTTAGATGGATACATAAATGAATAGCTTGACAGATAGATTCATTTTTTTATTCATTGGCTTATTCACTAACAATTAATGGTAAGATAGACAGATAGATGCATTGTTGAATAGATTGATTGGTTTAAACCACATTGAATCATTCATTTATTATTTCTAATGCTGGTATTTATTAAGACAGATCCAATGATATAAATTTATAATTAATGGTTAGGTGTTTTGTTAACAATGTGTTCGCTACTTTGTAGTCAAATAGATTTGTCTATAACAGGGAGACTTGATAGATTGACAGTTATATATTTACATAAAAAGATATCCTTAGCTTTTTCAATGGATTATTTCCTTATTTGTAATTGATAAATTGATTAATAAATTGATTGAAAAATTGATTGTTAGATTGATTAATTGAGAAATTGTTTGTTAGATTTATTTTAGATTGGTTGATTTTTAATTTGATTTATTATTAGATTGATTGATTGATAAATTGAATTATATATTGATTTTTAGAACTATAGATTGATATTTTAATTGTTAGATTGATTGATTGGTCAATTGAATGTAAGATTTGAAAGATCAATTGACATGACATTTTTTTTCGATTTATATTGATAAGAAATTAATAGAAGTTTATATCAAGTAAATGATAAATATATTAAACTGACTGATATGATATGATATTTATATTCATGAAACTATCTATCTATCTATCTGTGTCCTAAATATAATTATATCACATGCTTTACAATGCCAATAAAGATCAAGGTGAAGGAAAAAAGTGCAATTCTATTATTTTTCACCTTCTCTCTTACACAATAAAGCTGGAATTATAGAGTAACAATTGAATAAATAAATAAATAAATTAGATAATTTTAAACTGGTGGATAAATAAATTTTTAATGAATAAAAGATTGTGATTACATTTAGCCTGGACATTCTACAAAAAATTTATGTAATGGATTAGACTATAGATTATGACTAATGAAGTCAATCATGGTTCCTATTGCAGTATGTCAGATAGATATGTATCAAAAGAGAAAAAGAATAACAGAAATGCCTTGGATCATAAAAAGTGTGCAACTCATTAATTAGGACTTCCAGACAAAGATTGTTTATTCAAAAAGCTCATTATCTGAAGAATGTTACCTAGCTAATGGAGAAAAAAAGTTTTGATCAAATTCTATGATGCCTTATCATTTTAGGACTATTTTTTTTAATTTTAGGACCCTAAAACGTAAAAGTTTGTTTGTCTAAGATTCATATTATCTTTATTGTCTAACTTTCTTCAAAAATACTGGGAAGCAATCTATCTATTGTCTCTTTAATCTTTTTTTCACAGATTGCAGCTACTTAATAACTAGCTTTTTAACCTTATATTGATTTCTAAAACAACTGAATCCACATTTGTCTTGAATTGATATAGGAAGCCTTTATTGTAAACTACAGCAGGACAAAACACGTAAAATATCAATTCTACACTATAAATTAATTGAGTAAGCTACAACGAAATAATTGATCCTTGTTTATTTGGAAAAGATCAGAGAAACTGCACAACGTTGATGAGATAAAAAAGTATTTACAGGCTATTGTACATCAAACATTGAAGGGATAATGATTCATAGAATTATATATATTTCAGTTTTATAAAGTTAGTTTATCAATCGGTCAATGAATTTATTGGTAAAACTATAAAATGATATTTTACTAATTTAATCCATCCATACAACAAACTATCCATGTACATATAGATACATCTATATATTTATTCGATCTTTCTTTTGATTCTTCAATTATATACATATTGATGTATCTCTAATCCTCTTTTAATTCATTATATCTATCTATCAATCTATAATCCATCTACCAACCAATCTATTGATTAATTCAATTTATAGTGTAACCTTTGAATCCTTTAACCATACCTTCTAATCCAGATTAAATATATATAAGTACACATAGCTACTACACAAATTTATGTCCTAAAGAACAATTTCAAGTCTATTTTAAAGAAGATAAGCTAATTTATCAAATAAAATACAACAAAGTCTGTGTGTCTGTCAGTTTGCAGCAAAAGATCTCAGCAAATGATGATTGGCTTTTATTCAACAGAAAATTTGGGTATAGTCCTTTCCACGACATCCCTCCATAAGGAGCGATTCTTCGTATTTTTCACAGTAGCTTTTCTCCTATTTCTAGCCCCTGCGGGGGGCTTTAACCCTGCGGGGCCAATTACCTAACCCTGTGGGGCAATCACCTAACACAATATACCCTAACCTAACCTAAAATAACCTATAAAAAGCCATTTTAAAAGTACGAAGAATAGCTCCTTATGGAGGGATGTCGTGGAAAGGACTATACCCGAAAATTTCAGTTCCCCTATCATTTTTTAGTTACTTTCTTAGTGGGAAACAATTGCACCCTTTCTCAAATTTTTTTCCTAAGCAAAGTGATCCTGTAACCCAGTTGAGTAAAAATAAATCTGAACAAAAGAATGTAAAAGATATTGGAATTTCCTCTCTTCTAGGCTGTTATCAAGGATTGATTGATCCTAACTGTAACTGTACAAATTGTACTAAAAATGATTAAAAATAAGATGTGATTTTACTTTAAGTAATGGTTCTAGATACTACTTCATACCTCACGTTCGCTGCACACAAATAGACAAATTCAGTACAAGGTTGTTAACAACACTCTACAGATACTCACAAAATTTAGATTACAAATATTCCCATCATTCTACCCAAATCAATGCCATTGCAATATACAGCAAGTTATTTAAGCAAAGTTCGTGCAATCAAAGAGATGGTTTTCTAGTTTAGCAAGATTTAGCCAATTTGTTGACAGAAATTTCTTGATTTTGATAGAATTAGCTTGACAGCCATGGGATCTAAAAGTAATAGATTCTTTTTACTCTCTACAATATACAACCAGAAAGAGATAATTTATCTAAGAAATCAAAACCTAAGAGAAAGTTTAAACTGAAAATTAAAGTTTAAGAACCTATAAAAATTATCAATCTTGAGGCAAAATATATTTCGATAACTTTTAGAGCTTGCTAGAAGAGGCGTTAGAGAAAATATTTAACCCGTAGAAAAACATCAACAATTTAACAGTTTATAATTATTATTAATTAGACTGGAGGGACAGTATTCCCGCTTTCTTGTGTACGATAATGTGTTAAAATTATCATATCCAGATGAAAATAAAAAATAATTCCAACAAAATTTAAAAGGTGAATTCTAAGGGTTAGATTGTAGTAATATCCAAATGCAACATAATAGATCTTCAGAAAGTAATAAATAGAGGTTACACTAAATCCTTGTAAATTTTGATGGTTGTATCCTTATTCATGAGAAATCTGCTTGCAATAAATCATCATAAACTGATTATATTTTTTTGCACAAAAGTAGGTAAAAAGTCTTTCTTACTAAGCTATTTCACTGCCACTGATAAACCATTTACCATTTAAGGAAATACAATTAAATTAAATCCAACAAATAAAACAATTCATATTTTAAAATGTAATATTAGGAGTTGGAGGCAAAGCATTCTTCTAGAAAATATATCCCAATCCATTACATAACATTTACCATTTACTTTAACTAAATACACATTTGTAACAAAACTCAACTTATAATTAAAACAAAACAATAGATACTTTACCTTTGATTAGAAAACATAATTAAAAACATGAGACTTGCATTTTTTATCTATTTAGCTGCGTCATAACTTAAGATGTTAAGAATCTTTCCTATTGCTACTTTGTCATTTAGATTTCAAGATTAGAAAGTGTCATGGAAAAATGTACCATTAACAGTCTAGACTTACAAACATTTAAGAGTTCTGATCTAGATTTGCATAAAACCTATTAAGGGCTGGTTCTAATCTTTTTTCAACCATACAAGATATTTTGAAGGCCTGTAAAAAATGACTTAATAAAATAATGAAAAATCAAAGTTTTTTCTTTTGTTCTTCTTGGGGGGGTTGTTTTAAATAATGTAAGTTTAATTAAAACATAATGAGCATTGGTTATCCATTTTGTTAGACTATATTTGAAACTTTTACGAATTTTGTCCACATGAATAAAAAAAAACACTGCTATCAATAAATGTACAAAAACTTTCAATAAATATTGTCATTTTAATACAAGTTAGAGTTAATTTATTAATAAATATTATGTAAAAAGTAATGTGATAAAAGTTTTTTCAAATTAATTCTAGGAAACATAATTTTGTTTAATGTCATATTCAGAAAAATGCTAAATAGATTTTTATCTCATAACAACATAATACGTTTATATTTTATAATTGTAATCTTATATAACATTTCAAAGTACTGGGTTTTCAAGAGAAATGTATTTTTAAAAAACTTAATTATGCAAAGAAAGAAAAAACAATTATATAAAGTGCTTTATATATGTATTTGGAAATCCTATTTTGGTACATTTATGTTTCAAATATCTAAAAATGAATATTTTCATCAAATAATACCTTAAAAACTGGTTTTTCCAAAGATATCTTAAAATACAAATTTCAGATTAATACAATAAAGGGGGGAGGAGCAAATATTTAATAACAATTAACAAGCCTTATAAATTGTAGTGTTAGAAGATAAATTAAATTTACTTGTTCTGTGAGCCTCTAAATTTTTTAAAGAAAATTATTTATGTTCAATTTTAATAAATGAAGAGAAGAATTAAATATCTTTGTGACTTACAATGAGTGTTCCCATCCTTGTTTATATCAAACCACCATTTTTTTAGGTTGTTTATATTATCAAACACTTTACTTAAGTCAAACCTACCCTTAAAAGGATAATTAACTGATTTTATTATGACCATAAAAATGCAACTTTATGTAAAGAAAACATAAATGTCCCGCTGCCTATTTTAGAGGCATTAAACTAAAATATATTGGTAAATAAATATGCTTTAAGATAATTTAGTTTATGCAGTTCTGTGCAATTGATACAAAAAAGTTTTGCGTTATATCTTTTTAAATATAATTTCTATAGCATTCATTGTTTTTGGCTGTATGATTTTTAGTATAAATTTAGTAGTATGAAAGACATCCTTTTTTTGAAAGTACATCATTTTCTAATTCTAATTTTCAATCTGTTATAGATTATTTTAATATAGATTTTGGGCATTGGATTTTTCAAATTATAATTATAAAATAATAATTAAGAATTTTACATTGAAATTTATTAATAGGCAAAGGCAATTGTCTTAACCTTTTTTCGAGGAAGCTTTGTGTTTATCAAGATCGAAATTAATTTCCCTATTCCATAATTCCAGTCCATAAAAAAATGTCGTCTTTGTTTAACTTTCCTAAAGAGTTGCGGTATTGTAAGATTGTTGTTTATGTTTTGGTCTCTCCACGTTACTTCTGATTTATGTGTGTGTGGATAAAGACATTCGGAGAATTGAGTCGGGCCTAACATTGGTCTCAGAGTGCGTGAATAACCCTAGTATGCCAGGTGCTTAAACCATAAGAACTTCAGGTAGTTTTTTCTTCATTTTATATAAAATTGTATGGCATATAGGACCGATTTATTTAAGGGCTCTAGCCAGCTACATGTGAAACTTAATTATGATTCAAATATTATGTTTTAGTAATTTTTATGTGCTTATATTTATGCATTTAACAATGATCTATTAAACCAAATAATTTTCCTTTAAAGCCAAAGTACCCAAAGATTCTTTAACCGTAGAAAAAAAAAGATTTTTAAAAAGCAAATAATATTGTGTGGATATATAAACTGGAATTTTGTATTAATTGATTTTGTAATTTCAGGACTTTGAAATAGTTTGTGTCAATAAATCTATACTCAAACCTGCTGTTGAACTTGATGGTTCCTGGTGTTGGGGGTTTTGCCTTGTAAGACTAAGATCTCTAGAACTTCCCGCAAATTCGGAAGTCACACTTAACCAAAGTGTTATGGTTAAGACAGCAATTTTATTTCTTCTGTCTTTTGATTGATATTTTGTGCATCGAATTTTCTTTTTTCTTATGATATAATTCAATGTATTCCTGAAATTTCCTTTTGACTTTGAAAATGTGTAAATGCATATATGATAATAGTTGTTATAATGCATTGGTTGTTCTCAATATGCAGGGTGGCTAACAAATTTAATATTAAACTACAGTTTTGTGTAATGATGTGTAAATTTATTGAAACTAAAAATATTCTATCCAATTAAATAATTGACTTATGGGAAGCCTTCAGTACAAGATATATACTTCCCCTCTGCTCCGCCCCTGATTTTTAGTGCAAAAAATAAAAAAATGATGAGTTCAAATGTAAATTTACCATTTAATAAAAGCGTAAATTGATAATATCAGTTTTTAAAAAGTTTGGTTACTTCTTTATGTAGGGCAACCTGTTCTGAAAGCTCTTATTAAAATAATTGTCATATTATTAACAATGCACGTTTATGTCGTTGCATCCTGATTTATACAGTAAAACTAAAGCATAAACTATCCCTAGAACACTGTTCTGATAATGATGCATAAATTTGTTCAACCATTGTTCAACATAATTTATGCATCATTTTAGAGGACAGCAGGTTTTAATATAATTTCACTGTTATTTATAGATTTTAAAATTTTATATAATAGTATTCTACAAGTTGTGATGACTGTAGTCATTTATACATAAGCTATATAGAAGTATGTCCAGTAAAATTACATAAAAGAAACTTCCTTCAAAGTTCTTCACCATATTTTGAAATAAAAATGTAAGTAAGGCAGAGGGTAGTATTTTATAATTATTACTTCAGGTTAGGTAAGATTACGTTAAAATGGGTACTGTGTAGCTGCGCAGGGTTAGGACAACATGGAGTTAAAGCACATCTGCAAGGGTTAGGCGCAGAAAGGAAAACTAACCCCCTTCCTTTTTATCAATCCCTTAAAAATTAGGGATGCTCAACGGGTCCTTTGAGGGAGAACACCGCAAACAAACTATTTAGTGTACCATCTTACACAAAGGATACACCTAAGCTTAAATAGAATTTTTTTAAAAAGTTAAAACTTACTTTTACTATTTCTTGATCTTCAAAGGTTGGTGGAAATTCAACTGTTATATGTCCTGATTTATAGGCAGTACCTCCTAAATAATAGATAGATAATCACATACGTATGAATAGATAGACTGATAACTAATAATCAGATATTCAGTAGCTTTTGAAAAGTTATTTTAGGTTAAGTAAATGTTAATGATTGCCCCGTAGGAGAAGAGCCCCCCACAGGAGCTAGAAATAGGAGAAAAGCTACTGTGAAAATACGACGAAACCCGCAACTGCGTTTTCTGTTCATGATCGAATACTGCTTATTGATGAAAACCATATTAATTTAAAACATATTAAAAAATAGGAATAAAAATTGTATTTATTTGAATGTTCTTATTTTTCCTTCTTTTTTTCTTTTGACTTTTCTTGATTTCTTTGAGTCTTGCATTGAATTAAATATTCATATAAAGATTTAATTTACATATTGAACTAAAATGTATGTCTATCTATCTATCCACAATCCACATGTCTATCATTCCATATATCTGTCAATCTCTTGCTCGTGCATTTAGTTAAGAATTCATATTTAATGTCTCAACGTTATATCTATCAAACTGTCTGTCTATCATTTCTAATTTTTCATGTATAACATGCAATATACATCTAACTTAAGGTTTTAATCAGTTATTCAAATCAACACACAGAGACTTCAACTTAAACTCTTACCACTTTAAATTAGTGTGGATATTTGTATTATATACATAATCGCCTTACAATGGAGTGCATGTCATGTATTTCTTTATATTTATCAACTAATTGGTACGCCCTTAAAAGCTTCTAGGGGCACGTAAAATGTTTTCTTATTAATCTATGTTAAAATCAGTTGTTTACCACCAAAAATATCCACTATGCGACGTTTATTTTGGTGGTTTTTCTTAGGAGCGTAGTGGTACCCTCACCCAAAATAGCTTTAAACATTCCCAAGCCTATAAGTTCTACACCATAGAGCAGAACCATATCGGTTAAGCGGTTAGTGAGATCCTACGGTACAAACAGACAGAGAGACGTCCTGTTTCTTTATTATAAGGATTCATCTTTTGATCCATGGTAGAAGGAGTATGTCAATTGTTTCCATCTATATTTCTATCAATCTATCTCCAAAATCTTTTTAGGTCGTGCACTTGGATAAAAATAGATCTTTAATTTCCATATTGAACTTCTCTTTACTTTCAAGGATAGTCAAAAGAATTATAGAAAAAACTTATCCGTTAAACCGTTTAAACCTCTGTAATAATTTTCTAAAAAATATAATTTTTTTTTTGCTTCAACCCATTCTTTTACATGACATAAAACAATTTTGATTAGCCACCGTTTTCCCTCCTCCTTACGGCTACGGCCAGCAACTGACTTAGACTGCCATCGCTTCCAAGAAACCGACCATGCCAAAAAAATCAAAGCCATTTCAAACTAAAATATTTATTTTAAAAAAGCAAAAAATTACTTTTAACTGGCTTTGACCTCACACTTGGGTGGCATTCTATTCGGAAAATTTTTATAGATAATACTTTTGATAATAAATTTTAGCTTTCCTTATGTAAAATTATTCCCTGTCTTTTTACATAATATGATGGTTTTCCTGACTCCCCTGTTTGAAATCTGTCTAATAACTTTTTAGTAGTAGCGCTACTCTATATTAATATTATCTGTCCATCTGTCTGTCAGCCCATCAGTCCGTCCGCAATGCTTCGTGAGAATGTTTACGCCTGCTATTTTGGATAAACATATATAAAATTTGGTTAATACATTTAAAAAACTTACATTTTCATATTTATAATTTTTCTATATAATTCACTTTGTCCGATTGTTCTTGCACAAACATCTGTTCTTCTACCTATCCATGGATGTAATAATCCTTATTTCATGTAGGTAAAATAAAAGTGTTTGTAAATTTTTAAAATTCTCGAGTATTCGTGATTTTGCCTTATTGAAAATTACATTTAGATAATTGTTAATATAGGTTTCAATATATATTCTTGGGGAAAAAAAGACAATTAACTTCTTAATTTCCTACAATGTAAGCAGTTTTGTAAAGAAAAACACAATTTGTCTAAGTAGGAATTTTTACCAGTTTTTACTTTTGAGAATATTGGATATGTAGAAGGTGGACATTTATGGGGGTGGATAAACACTCCTGACACGAAACTAACACCCTACTAGGGGTCTTTAATACACCTCACTCGATTTTTATTTAAGTTGGGTGTCAAAAATCGTAAAGGGAGTGTCAAAATATTCCAATATAAATACAATTGTCAATAATCATATGATATTTCTACTACTTTTTAAATTTCTATAACATCATTTATAATTTTAGATAACAAGTCTAAACAAATACATAAATTAATACGAAATCTAATTTGTAACAAGATTTTATGATCAGTCATCTGTTTATCTATTATCAATCTATCTAGATTTCTTGGAAACAATATCAATCTATCTTTTACAGACTACACATATTCTAAGAAAAGGAAAAAATTATTAGTTTTTTAGCCAGATAAGCAATATTCGATGTATTATCATTTCTGCATAAATTCTTATTTTATTTTTACTTCGTCTAAAGCAATAAATTTTATTTTCTAACAGCAAAGACTGCTCCTTCCCATTTGCTAGAAACCCTCTAATAGTGTTTTTTGTTATTATTAAAAAATGATAGGTTAAGATAATATGCAGTAGTTATTAAATATTTGTGGCTTAAAGACAAAAATCATTAATACGAAGGATATATGACACATTTATATATATATATATATATGTGTACTTATGTTTAGCTCAATATTTAAATGTTGAAGTAGATTATTAAATATAATAATAATAATAAAATTAAATTTATAAAGTAATAAATGTTAAGGTTTGCAAATCAGGCAATCAAAACATCAGTTTTCACCATGAGAAAAACTTTTGGAACACCCCTATTTTTCTGTTTTACGGGATGTGGTGTAGAGTAGTTTAGGTGGGTTGACACTTAGAGTGATGTATTTTGCCAATAGGGAGGATACAAGCCTCTTCTGAACGCCTCTAATTGTAATTTACTAAAATGCTGTTAAATTCTAAAGCTTTTCTAACTATAAACTTATTTTTTCTTGTTTTTTGTATATACTAAACGATGTGTGTTATTTGATTTAATTTAAATTTGCCTCCAATTTTCCTTCTTATTTGAATTTTAAATTGCATTATCTAAACCCATTTATCCCATGAATGCATGTGTTTTTAACATAAAAAAACACAACAAAACATAATTTAAGCAAGAAAAAAAAATAAAGACAGATTAAAAAAGTGTTCTAAAAAAGGTAAGTATCAGTCGTTTTATATAAATACTTTCGGATACGCCACTAAAGGCCTTTAAGGGGGAGATCTTACTACTCCTCCCCCCCCCCCCACCATTTGATATTTTATTTATTAGTTATTAGTGGGGGTGAGTATTTTTCTTTGAGTGATTTCTCTTGGGAGGGTCGTGGTACCCTTCCCCAAAATAGTTTTAAACCTTCCTAGGACCTATGCAAAGCTACCCTGTAAAAGAGGACTATATTGGTTCAGCGGTTAGCGAAATACTTTGGTTCAGACAGAGATCCTGTTACTTTTATATAAGGATTTTTTCATAAATTCTTAGATATGAAAAAAAATATGTTTTATAGATAGAAAGATAAGGTATTAATAAACTGTATTGTTATGAGTATTTGCATATTATGGCATTATTATTATCATATATTTATAGAAAACATATAATATTAGAAAAAATATGTACAAATAACGTTCAGGGAGGGTATTGGTTATTCTTAATCATTCAAAACGTGTGACTTATCGAAAAATTATTTTTTTAATGCAATATATACGTCATAACAATCATTATTAGGGTTAGTCTTGATGAAATAAATACATTATTTCGGACCTGGTTTGGTTAACGGTAAAATGCTCCTGTGATCGATTATCGCTAAAAAAATCTCTGAAAATCTAAACTCTAAAGGCTGAGCGTACATGTTACTGTCACACTTTGTTATAAGCGACATAAGAAAGCCTATAAATAATCTGGAATAGCCAAGATTTTTGAGATTTTTGTAATAGTTATTTCAGAATATATTTAGGCATTCTTTTGTAGGATAAAATTATGTATAAACATAATTTATACCTTCAACTGTTTTAAAGTTCATAGAATTTTAAATATAATCGATCACAGTAACATTTTACCGTGAACTACACCTAATCCATTATTTCTATTTTATTTTAGCAATTAGCAAGCGGAA
This sequence comes from Acartia tonsa, assembly GCF_053477335.1. Taxonomy (NCBI): domain Eukaryota; kingdom Metazoa; phylum Arthropoda; class Copepoda; order Calanoida; family Acartiidae; genus Acartia; species Acartia tonsa. The sequence continues at coordinate 27,477,155 of NC_137270.1, forward strand.
GTATTAGATTTATGAAAAATTTACAGTTTAGCACTTCAATAAATCCTTTACAATAAGTAGTAAGCTTTTTTTGTCTGTAGCGAAGGATCTCACTAACCTATAAACCGAAAGGGTTTTCATTTACAGGGTAGCTTCTCATATGTCCTGGGAAGGTTAAAAAACATTTTAAGAGAGGTTTTCACAATCCTCCCGAGATAAATCGCCCCTAGAAAGAAATGCCACCCTATTTTTTTTATTTATCTTTTTAAAACTAGTATTGAAAGTGGGGGGGGGGTCATATACCTTCCCTCTCCCTCAAGGAACCCTAGAGGCCTCTAAGGGCAAAGCTACTAGTAAGTGATCTCTCTTATCATATTGTTTTTTTACTACTATCTATCCATTTCCTCTTGTATTGTGTATCTATTATTTGGCTGGAATATTGATAATCACACAAATTTGCTCAGAGATGATATAATTATTATTTTCTCACCATATTATATTTATATTCTATCCCTATAAGGAATATTTATTCCCTTCCATAAGGGGGTATAAAACATGAAGTTATCCTATTATTTTACTAGATCATTGCAAGGTGGAAGGGGAAATTGGGCTGTTTATTGCACTAGTCCCCATTTTATATTAACATCATTGGGGACTTTTATTGAATTTTGATTGGTTTGTTCATTAAGAGGAGTCTCTAAATGTTTCGACCACTAATCTACAGAAGGGGTAATTTTGTGCATAATTATTAGGAATATAAATCTATTCATCGGTCATTGTTTTATCCTTGAGATCACAAATTGGTTTACAGAAGATTTTTAGTACATTGCGTTTGCCCTCAAGTATTGACCTATATCAATGATATAAGTTACGTAATTTATCGGTTAGGATAAGATTGCAGGACCAGAATATAAGGCTAAGTATTAATATATATATTTGCTGGTTTCTAAGATCATTTCATTCAATAATATCACAATAAAGTTTCTAACATTAAATCTAGTAAACTTTCTGTGTAATTATTGTAATTTAATGGCACCAGGAATCATTTAATATTATAGTTGTGCAACTGCGTCCGAAAGATATCACAACCGAATAGTACTCCATTGTTCCATAGTTCGCGAACAAGGCCAAACAAAGATAAATAAAATAAATGAGAAACAAAGTAGAAGAGACAGTTTTTGTTTTCTGGTTTCGATAATGTCAATTTTGTTCTCAAGTATTTGATGGATATTGTGAGATATTCACGCATACCTTGATAAAATGTTTCCCCCAGCTGGCTAATATAACGATACTCCCCATACCCCACTCTTATGTCTTTAAATACATACCCTCCCCTGACCAGGGAGGAACGTATTGGCAAACATCTAAGATTTATATTAGCAACCAAAATTGATGACAAAAATTCCTGTCAAATTATCCACATATTTTATATCCATTTCTGAAGTTATTGCATACCAATATAATCCTCTATATAATATGATTATTCCTTTTTTAGTGATGTCCACAAAATAATAAGAAACAAATAAATTAATCTTAGATCGTTATTTATATAGTATCTAGTATTTGCCAAAATTATAATTGTATTTTTTCATCCGGAAAAAAAAGTTCGACCATAGCTATACTAAGGTCTTAACTCTAAGGAGGAAAAATGCGGTTGCCCTAAAAGTGCATTGTTGAGCATGATATCCTCCCCTAGTTATTTTAATATAAAAAGTTGAGAGTAGTTTATTATTTATCACCTCCGACCAGGCTAGGTTAGATCATATTTGATGCTATGAAGCCTACCGGGGTTAGGTACTAAAGTGTTAGTGCTACACCTCACCTCCCGTGTTAGGTGTTAGGACAGTGTCGACTCTATCTATCTCATATGTATCTGTCTATCTATTTATCTAATATCTATCAATATCTCCTACCTTTATTAACAGCCTGGCATTCATATAACCCATCGTCTGTCCTGAACACATTTTCTATGGACAGTGTCGACTCCACCCATTTTACTTCCCCTACCTATCTATCTCATATGTATCTGTCGGTTCCATTGGAATTCAGTCCACACGGGATTCAACCCACGGAATTCAGCCCAGCGGGATTCAACCCAACGGTATTCAGCCCACACGGGATTCAACCCACATGGGACTCAACCCACGGAATTCAGTCCATACGGGACTCAACCCACGGAATTCAGTCCACACGGAACTCAACACACGGAATTCAGTCCATACGGGACTCAACCCACAGAATTCAGTCCATACGGGACTCAACCCACGGAATTCAGTCCATACGGGACTCAACCCATGGAATTCAGCCCACACGGGATTCAACCCATTATATATCTAAAATTACCAGTTTTAAAAAATATTTTTTTTTTAAATTTGAGAACTAAATTTTTAGAAAATTTAAAAAAAAGTTTTGAAAAAAGTTTATGTAAATTTTTTTTACTGTAGAAATTATTTGATAAAATATGCTTTATAAAAAAATTGGAGAAAAAAAGAATTATTTTCTAAAAATTTGTTTCTCAAATTTTTTATAAATCTTATTTTATAAAATAATTTCTACAAAAAAATAATTTACATAAACTTTTTTTAAAACTTTTTAAAAAAAATTTCTAAAAATTTTGTTCTCAAATTAAAAAAAATATTTTTTTTTGAACTGGTAATTTTACATATATGATGGGTTGAATCCCGTGTGGACTGAATTCCGTGGGTTGAGTCCCGTATGGACTGAATTCCGTGGGTTGAGTCCCGTATGGACTGAATTCTGTGGGTTGAGTCTTGTATGGACTGAATTCCGTGGGTTGAGTCCCGAATGGTCTGAATACCGTGGGTTGAATCCCGTGTGGGCTGAATACCGTGGGTTGAATCCCGTGTGGGCTGAATACCGTTGGGTTGAATCCCGCTGGGCTGAATTCCGTGGGTTGAATCCCGTGTGGGCTGAATTCCAATGGAACCGTATCTGTCTATCTATTCATCTAATATCTATCAATATCTCCTACCTTTATTAACAGCCTGGCATTCATATAACCCATCGTCTGTCCTGAACACATTTTCTATGGACAGTGTCGACTCCACCCATTTTACTTCCCCTACCTATCTATCTCATATGTATCTGTCTATCTATTTATCTAATATCTATCACCAACTCCTACCTTTATTAACAGCCTGACATTCATACAACCCATCATCTGTTCTGAACACATTTTCTATGGACAGTGTCGACTCCACCCATTTTACTTCCCCTACCTATCTATCTTATATGTATCTGTCTATCTATTTATCTAATATCTATCAATATCTCCTACCTTTATTAACAGCCTGACATTCATACAACCCATCATCTGTTCTAAACACATTTTCTATGGACAGTGTCGACTCCACCCATTTTACTTCCCCTACCAATCTATCTCATATGTATCTGTCTATCTATTTGTCTAATATCTATCTATCTATCCCCTACCTGTATTAATAGCCTGACATTCATACAACCCATCATCTGTTTTGAACACAGTTCTACTGACAGTGTCGACTCCACCCACTTTACTTCCCCTACCTATCTATCTCATATGTATCTATCTATTTATCTAATATCTATCTATCTATCCCCTACCTTTATTATTATTAGCCTGACATTCATACAACCCATCATCTGTTCTGAACACATTTTCTATGGACAGTCTCGACTCCACCTATTTTACTTCCCCTACCTATCTATCTCATATGTATCTGTCTATCTATTTGTCTAATATCTATCTATCTATCCCCTACCTTTATTAACAGCCTGGCATTTATACAACCCATCATCTGTTCTGAACACATTTTCTATGGACAGTCTCGACTCCACCTATTTTACTTCCCCTACCTATCTATCTCATATGTATCTGTCTATCTATTTGTCTAATATCTATCTATCTATCCCCTACCTTTATTAACAGCCTGGCATTTATACAACCCATCATCTGTTCTGAACACATTTTCTATGGACAGTGTCGACTCCACCTATTTTACTTCCCCTACCTATCTATCTCACATGTACCTGTCTATCTATTTATATAATATCTATCTATTCCCTACCTTTATTAACAGCCTGGCAATCATTCAACCCATCATCTGTTCTGTTTTTCTATGGACAGTGTCGACTCCACCCATTTTACTTCCCCTACCTATCTATCTCATATGTATCTGTATATCTATTTATCTAATATCTATCTATCTATGCCCTACCTTTATGAACAGTCTGGCATTCATACAACCCATCATCTGTTCTGAACACATTTTCTATGGACAGTGTCGACTCCACCCATTTTACTTCCCCTACCTATCTATCTCTCATGTACCTGTCTATCTATTTATCTAATATCTATCAATATCTCCTACCTTTATTAACAGCCTGGCACTCATACAACCCATCGTCTGTCCTGAACACATTTTCTATGGACAGTGTCGACTCCACCCATTCTCCTTCCCCTAAATTATTGTAAATGATTATTAGTATGTTATTGTAGGTGCTTCACCCATGCTTCTATATGTACTAAAGAAATCTTCACTCTCTCATCTTCTATTATCATGATTCTAGGCACTGTGGTAACATATTTTTAAGTGACTCTTATATCAGGATATAGGAATAGACAACAATTGAAATAAATCTAAAATAATATTTGGTGGGCACATAAAAAGGTCTTCTTTACTGCGAAGCGTTGTCCCCAAAAATCATGAAATAATCAGCTGAAATTAAATAAAAATCCTTACTATTCAATTATATATGGATTAATCATAAAGGAACCTTAAAACAAAGGTTCCTCAATAAAGAAGAAAGAAGTAACTTTGACTTTTAGTTAGTTGAATTATTTTCATGGAAAAAATATAAAATCACTATACAATTTTATATCTCTAGCTAGAATAGGAGCCGATATATCTAGGACCGACAGATGGCCAGATATTTTGGGGTTAATATTTTTTTGTAAAGCTTAGCTTTTATTTTTGATGCAAAAGTATCTTAAACAAGGATGACAACATCCATAAAAGCGAAGCACTGAAACGGTAGGACAAACGGACATTAACACTTGTCTAGTGTCTGAACTGAATAATCAGAATATAAAAGTAACGAAAGAGTCGAATCAAAATTGTAAGTAAATTTGTTGAAAAACTGCTTGATACAGGATAATGTTTTGGACATACTTACATTTTTAGGACTTGATTATAGAGTTGCTTTGCTTATACTATTGTTCTTTGTTGTCCCAGAAATCAATATACAAAAAATCAGATCAAACGGATAATTAGATCACATAAAAATTTGTTGTTAAAAAAGTAGAAAAATCAGCATGTTTAAAATGGACATACGGACATTCTGGTAATGATTATAGAGTTGCTACGCTTTCTAAATCGTCCCTAACTACTACAGGAATCATCATGCAAAGTTTGAAATCGATAGGACAATTCTAATATGCCTAAATTAACGAATAAAAGCTATCTATCTCGGACGGACGTACGGACGGACGGACGTAATGACCGACCCTAATTATAGAAAAGCTTCGCTTTTAAAAAATAAAGCACAATTAGACATTATTCCTAAATTATTTACTTTTTTTCTTTTCTAATATTATGCATTATTGTTTAATTATTGCGTACTATTAATTAATCCCTTAATAAAATAATGCTGATGATTATTTTCTTATTCTAATAAATACACGTTTTTTACGTATTATATTCTTTAAAAAAAGTAACAGGGTGTGTGTTTGTCTGTGTGTCTGTCTGTTTGACTGTACCAAAGGATCTCGCTAACCGCTGAACCGATCGTGTTCTTCTTAACAGGGTAGCTTCTCATAGGTCCTGGGAAGTTTTATAACTATTTTGGGGAAGGGAACCACCACCCTCCCCAAAGAAATCGACAAAATTAAAAAAACGCTGCCCTACAGACATTTTTACAATTAGCTATAAATATAATCAACACCATCTAGCGGCGAAAATAAATATTTTTGGTAAATATGTCCAAAAACATGTTTGCTCTTTTCCTGAATGACTCATTCATGCTGTGCCCGCCATGATGGAGATATTTAAAAAAAAAACTCTCAGTGGTGTATGATCAACAAATCTTTAGCCCTCTATTTTTTTTTACACAAAAAATTTAATCAATCAACCTCCCTTCCACGGCAATAAATTCTATATGTGTCTGTAAATTTTTGTCTACCTTGTGAAGTATAATCTGGAGCCCTAATAATCCTTTGAGTAACATCTATCCTGATATCATCTGCTTGAGTCCCGGTTCTGAATGGGTCACTAAATAAAACATTAGTATAAAATAACATAATGGAACAAAGCTTTAAAAGATATGATTTGATTATTACAAACTTAAATTTTGTATTTTCCCATAAAAAATTAAACAAATTATGATAACAAATAAGGAAAAAAGAAAACAAAGTTGATAACTATGAGGGACACACAAAAACGGGTTGGAACACTTGGAAAATAACTTTTGTGAACACTTAATTTAAATACAACGAACGGGGAAAATGGAATGGGGTACCTCCAAACAGGAACAGGGTCAAAATTATTTTTAAATTCAACGGAAACGTCGAAGCTTATGAAAAAAAGTGTTCTAAAACTCCTGTTTTCTAAACGTTTTCTATCTATACAAGACATAAATTTGAGTTTGGGGACGGATTAAAGATCAAATATTTACCTTCTAGACCATTTGCGCCAGATAATATCAGGTAAAGGATCTCCGCTGGCCACACATCTGAGTTGCCCTAGTGGCTCCCCAACTGGGTAGGTCACATTGTACAGTTCCTCTACACGTGGTCTGGATATAGTACAAGTCAGATTTTAAAGCGAGACTTTTCTATAATTAGGGTCGATGCGTCTTTACGTCCGTCTGTAACGAATAGCTCTTTTCATTAATTTATGCATGTTAGAATTGTCCTATCGATTTCAAATTTTGTATGATGGCTCCTACAATAGTTAGGTAAGATTTAGAAGGCGTAGCAACTCTATAAACGTCACTAGAAAATCCGTACGTCCATTTAAAATAAGTTGCATTTTAACCTTTTTAAGATGTGATATGTTTACCCTATTCATCTGATTTTTTGGAATAATAATTTACAACAAGGTACAATGTTATAAGCAAGGCATCTCTATAATCAAAAATGCAATAATATAATTAAACAAAAGTCTAAAGCAGTTTTGCAATAAATTTACCTACAATGTGTCTAGACTTATACATTTATATTCTACTTTTTTCAATTTTGACATTCTACAAGTGTTAATGTCAGTTTGTCCTAGCGTTTCATATCTTCGCTTTTATGTATGTTGCCATCCGTGTTAGACTATTAGAATGATTTAAATATTTATCTAAAAGATGACATAAACTATTTGTAAGTTTATTGATTTCTATAAAAATAGATAGATAATAAAATATAAGTTACAATAAAGTTTTATAATGAAATGTGTAATGTGTAACTATAAGTTCAAACAAGCAAACTTTTTATTGCTGAAATACAAAAGTTTTTATGTTTCTTTAAAAAAGTGAACTGTTACATATTTAAGTAGTAATATTCTTTACAGACTGGCTTCGAAACTGATTAATATCCGGTGGATTAGAACCGGTTCTTAGCTATACTGAAAATAACTATTCTAACACTATTCTTTTTCATATGTTTCTCACTATTAGCAGAACTTTTAGGAAATTGTAGGGGCTCATAAACTCAACCTTCCTTTATATTTTGCTTTTGGTGTATTTTTTTAGCTAGTATAAAATTTACTATTCTTGGCTTGATGTTTTTATATTTTTTTCAAATCCGTTTTATAAAAGAAAAGGAAATGATATTTTGAGTAGCTAACCATAAAAAGACAATTTGAAAATGCTATGCAAATTTAGTGTGACTATGTAAAAAAATTTGCTAAACTTTAATATTTACAGTAATGTATTAAATAAAAAAAAAGTTTTTTAGGATTGTTGAAGAGTTGTAGAGAGAGAATTTATAATATGGTTTCTAATGTCATCAAAAATTAAGAAGCACAATAAAGGGTTTTTAACTACGATAGTAAATACTTAAGTAGACAATAAAACAGGATAAGAAAACAGATTTCATTACCAGTATTAAATATGCATGATATTTGGGTACTATAACAGACAGATAGGTAACCCATATAATAATAGTAATAGTATAATCTTATAAATGTAATATGTTACCATAGCCATGCTTAAATCTTAGGAACCATTATAATGTGAACTTTGTTTCATATTTGTTTTAAATTACATGCATTTGTACTGGCTGCAATTTTAATCAAAATGGAAAACATTTTTTAAGATATCAGAAAATGTCCAGCCAAATTACAAGATTTAATTACAATAAGAGTTAAATTGATAGAGTTAAAGATAAGTGAAAAGTTTAGTTTAGAAGATTTAACCAAACAGCTAATATTTTATTTTATTAACTTTCATGAATAAATTGTAAGTAAAAGACTTAAGATAGGTTTGCACGACCAAACTAACTTTAGACTGAACAGTCAGATTAAGCTTCTATCATTCAAGATCTTTATATTGTTGATTATTTAGATTTTAGAAAGATAGATAAATAAACCTCATAATGACCTTATAGACTAGAAGGTGCTTTAATCCTACTAGCCTTATTTTTAAACATACATTTTTATATATATGTTTTGATGAATAGATAGACATATAGAAACATAGATTTACCTAAGAATAACTTACAGGCTTGTAGAAGCTTCAATTCTGCTAGCCATATTTTCAAACATAATTTTCTACACATGTGGATAATTTGATAGATGACCAGATAGACATATTGATACAGATAGATACAAAGATATATTTACCTAAGAATAACTTGGAGGCTTGCAGAAGCTTCAATTCTGCCAGCCATATTTTCTGCTATACACTTGTATTCACCTCTATCTCTTCCTTCAACCTAAACAGTAAACTTATAGATATATAGTTGTAACCAACTTAAAGCCATAAAAAAACTATAGATATCTCTAAAAAGTTTAAAAAACAAAATAATAATGTAATGTGCAATCAAACTAATGAAATAATTTTAAATATATAGTTAAAAATTCAGTCATTCATATTTATTATCTACAATAAATAAAAATTGCTTCTCCTACTAAATACTTCACATTACTGTTCTTTTTTTTAAAGATGCTTTTGCTAAACTTCTTATATAAGAGTACATACTATAAACATTTTTGTCTATGTATTCATCCAGCTAACTCAACTAAAAAGTTTCCTAGAAAAGTTCATTTTCAGTCAGTAAGCAAGAAAGAGTATACATAGTTAGATGGATAGATGAAGTGAAGAAGCCAGTCTTCTTATACAACCACCCCCCCCCCCCCCCCTCCAAACCCCTCCCATAACACATATAAACCTAATTTTAAACAAATTGCTAAATATGATTTATATAAAAATTTTTTAAATGTGATATCAACATGAATAAATCATGATTCAAAATAATGCTTTGGAAATATAAAAACCAAACAATTTAAAGTTAATCATTTCTAAAGAATAAGGAAAATTGAACAAAATTCTACATATTTCTGAGTCAGACATATAACTCCAGATTTTTTTTTATTTTCGAAATAATTTAAACAAAGATAAAAATTAACCAATATATTGTTCTAAGAAGTTTTAAGATTTTGAAAGTTTCTCAGAAAATATTAATTTGTGGTTAATTATTATATTTGTTATTATTTATCTTCTGTGTATCTATCTATCCATTTAACCAGCTATAATTCCATCTACATATGAATCTAAATAGTAATCCTCATTGTTTTGGGTAAAACCATAACCCAATTATTACAGGAATTGCTGGAAAATAGACAAAGAGGCCATATCCTGCAAAAAAGAGGGTGGGGGGGTATTTGGGAGGTGGTACATGCATATGTGTTACAATGATGAATCAAAACGATGTTGGTTTACCATAATTTATAACACAAGAACCAAAATACATTACACAATACTTAATTGTAATTCATTAACAATTAATTACAAAGAAGGTGTATCAACTATTTTTTTTATAGCAAGCCAGTTTTTTTAGTAAGTAGTAGATGTAAAATTTTTCATAGAATTCAGATATGCAATCGGTTTTTTTGTAGACCTCTTATTTTTTAAGTAATTTAAGTTTAAAAAAAAAAATTAAGTCGATTTTAAGGTACTAAAATGCAACAAAAAAAAGAAAGAAAATGGTCAATATGAACAAAAATAGTAAGATCTTTAATTTGACACCTTACTTTTTCAATTCTGTCAGGTAATTATTGAAAAAATCGATTTTTTTAAACCCACGAGAATAAAAACTTTGAACTTAATTTTATTATTTCACAAATAAAAAAATATGGGTTCATATATACCTTTAGAATCAGAAAAATATTACGAATCCATTGTAAGCAAAATTGAAAAAAAAGTTTACAATATAGTATTTAAACTACAATAAAAGGAATTATATGAAAATATCATATTATATTGTACAGGCAACGTCTTAATTCTTGAATTGACTATAAAAATGGGAAGGGGGTAAAGAGGGGGTAAAGAGGGGGTAAAAAAGGGAAGACAATAGTGTTGCCTGAACAAAAAATATAATTAGCCATTTTTGTATTTTCTATTTTTTTACTTTTTTTCAATTTTGCTTACAATGGATTCGTAATATTTTTCTGATTCTAAAGGTATATATGAACCCATGTTTTTTATGTCTGTTTGAGAAAATATTTAGGTCTAAAGTTTTTATTATACCGAGGTTAAAAAAATAGATTTTTTCAATAATTACTCAACAGAATTTTAAAAGTAAGGTGTCAAATTAAAGATCTTACTATTTTTGTTCTTACTGGCCATTTTCTTCTTTTATTTTGTTGCGTTTTAGTACCTTAAAACCGACTTAATTATTTTTCAAAAAAACTTAAATTACTTAAAAAATAAGAGGTCTACAAAAAAACCGATTGCATATCTGAATTCTATGAAAAATTTTACATCTACTACTTACTAAAAGAACCGGCTAGCTATAAAAAAAAAAGTTGATACAACTTCTTTAAAAAAAAAATCAAATGAAAAGTTTTAATTGTTTATATGGACTTTTATTAATTGACTAATTTCTAAATTACATTATTTTCTAATAACCTATCCCTGTAACCAGCTGTTAACTATGCATTGATTAAGATAAAAGGCCTCACAACTTAAGACAAAGAATTCCATTGGTTTTGCTAATAATATGGGTCCAAGATGTTTCTACAATTGCGAAGAATTGATGAAGGAACCAGGCAAAGTTACAATAGAATTTAAATATCTATCTTAAGAGTAGCTTTATTAGTACAAAGAAATATATTTTATCTAAAGAAAAACTATCATGCATCCATAATTTCTGGTAATATAATCATTTCTAAGACAAAATGTATAGTTTTTTTTTTTATTCTATCTTTCATTTCAACAAAGAAATTATTATGATTAAAGTTTAAAGTTTCACTCTGGAAGGTAGGGGAAATTGGACTATGCTTCAAAACATTTGGTACTTTGATTAAATGTTGATTGATTGGTCACACATTTCGAAAGGGAAATTTGGTTTAACCTCATTGGAAATAGTTTCAATTTATCGTCCATTGTATTATCCCTAATTTCTCGGAGTTATTATTGAATAGTTGATTAGGTTATGGGGATGTATAAAATATTATTCAGGGAGTAAGGGAGGGGACAATGGGCAATTAATTCAATTTAAGAGGGTTCGCTGAAAAGCAATGAAAACCAGATTTATCAAGAAAATTTTACCAAAATTGTAAAGGGATCATGGTAACCTAATTTAGAACAAAATTAGTTCTAAGAAAAAAATCATTTACTTGAAAATTAAATTATCAACACATCACAATGTAGTAAACATTCTGTAATCAATCACTAGAAAAATCTTGTTTAGAACTACCTCAACCCTTCTGATATATTTATAACTTACCCCTAAATTCAAGCGGTTCTTAGATTATTTAATACATAAATATCACAGTAGAGTTTCTATACATGAAAAGACATTTTCTTGGGAAAAAATATTTGTTAAAACCAGCGATAAATAACAAACTTTTCTGTCTGCATATTCAAAACTAGCTCAGCTTGTTAGCGGGGCATTGATGTGCAAGTCCCCAAAATCAGTAAGAATCTGCTGTATTCGTGCATATTCCCTTTAAGCCAGTCCCCAAAGTCTGAGACTCCTTAAAAATTGAATATTCGATCCATTGTCCCCTCCCTTACTCCCTGATATTATTTCAATATTTGCCTTCATTATAAACTATTTTACACAGATTCATAATTTGAAGCAGCTCATAATGCCTAATAAAAATGACGTCATACAATACAAATGACCAACGATAGAACAGTATCTATTTTAGCATTGGCCAATTACAATGTGTCAACCTATCACATAATTTTGCTATGTCATGAATCATCAAATAATTTTTTTGTGAACACCAAATGAAAGAGAGTCAAACCACATCAATTAACACAAACTTTGAATTGGTGTTTCTGAGAAGCAACCAAAATAAACTAGCAACTTGATTCCTAGTGTCCCTTTAAGTTTTAAGGAAACTTTTTATAGTGCCTATAAAAATGACGTCATACTTGCCTACCATTGGTCAATTAAACTGTATACTGGTCTGCCATTGGTAATTTAGTCTGTGTATTGACCTATCACTGGTCATTTGTATTGTATTCGTATTTACCTTATCAATTCTGAGTATTCCGGTGTTTTCAACTAATTTCCAACCTACAATATTAAATTGATTAGGATAATTTAATGAAAAATCAAGGTAATTATTGAAATCTACCTATCTTATCTTTCTCCTATTATACCCCATTAGGGAGTGTAGTAAATCAACTCTCTACTTTGAATTTTAGTTTTAAAAAGAAAACCAAGTTGGGTTCCAGGGGCGATTTTTGTTGGGATGTTAGAGGCAACCTCCCCCAATATGGTTATAAACCTTTAATGGATCTAAAGCTTCACTGTATAGGAAAACCATGCCGATCCAAGCGGTTAGTGATCGGAAAAAACATTCTATTCTTTATATAACGGGTATATTTCTTAAATATCTCTCAATCTATTAATGCATTATTTATCTATCTATCTATATAGTCATCTGTCTATCTATCCAACCTACCATCTCTGCTGGTAGCATCTTGACCATCAGGCCCCACCCAAGAGTATTGAGGTTCTGGAGACCCACTTGCCAGGCATTTTAATTCTGCAGGATCTGACTCTATACCTATGACAGGTTTGGGGGGCTCTATCCAGACAGGCGGCTCATGGACCTAGGGAAAACATTGATTATTGATTATTATCTTAAACAATAGAATTATGAGGGAAGAAGACTAATATATAGTAAAGAAATTGATCATAATGATAAAGGAACTATTAGATGGTTTCTTTATTAAGAAATTGTAACAGTTAAAACCTCATTAGAATCAGCTAAAATCTTTCTGTTAAAAAAGAATAAAAAAACAGGTAAGGTGGAATCTTAAACGGTTTTAAAATCATTTATTTTTTTAAAAGTTTTAATTGCCGCATGTTTATTCAGAACCAAAACTAGTTTAATAGATTTTTTTACTAATTAAAGAATTTTATAAACATTACAAATAATAATGCACATAACAATTTAATTTTTTTTTACTCTGCATTTGAGAAAATTATTTTAGATTCCAACATTATCGTTTGAAAAAATGTAATCAAATATTTGTTATTTAAGAACTGATTACTTAAGTGTACGCAAACCAGATTCTTTAATTAAAAGAAGATATTTTAAGAAAATTAAATAGGTTTGTGCATGGTATGTCTTTTAAGATCTCGTCAACATATAGAATAATAATTTATGCTCAATTTTCAGGAAGTGTTAATATCGGCTTGTAGTTTTTTTTCATATTGGAGGATACCAGTACGTAAAATATATAAACCGACGAAAGAAAAAATGAAAGAAAAAACACTCAATTATCATATGCCATATTTTTTAATCTTTCATATTAGGGTTACTCTCATCCACCTTTTTAGTGAATCCTCTAAAAACTTGGACTAAAGCCATTAGCTTTTAAAAAATGCATCGTGACAATTAATTTCAAAATTAAAATTGCACTTATAAAAAATGGAAAGGGATTAGACTCGTTTTTTATTATTTAAGTTTGATAGTTTTTCCCCTATTCTTTTCTATTTTTTTAATGTATAAAAATCTATAAAGAACTAAGGAGTAGTTTTCCTAACATCACTCTCGCACTAAATTTGAAAACTATTGAAACAAATTGATCTATGGGTTTTAATTAAGAAATTCGACAGTTTATAGCCGACTTTTTTATTGGGAAGAAATAAAAAAAATAAGGCCTTTCATACCAAAATGTGTACAGTTTCTACCCAATAGCAGGTCTGCTGGGTTCTCAAAGGGATTTTTTATTGGCGGAGCCTGATTACCTCTCTTTATTAGTACCTTTATTTCTTAAACATAAATATATATATGTTGAGACTGATTGAAAGTTAATTAGATTGATGGATGTATTTTTAAATAAATAAATTATTACATTATATGATTTTAGGGCTTTTGAGGTAGAGAGGAGGTGGTATTGGTTAGTCGACCTCTCCCAATATTCAATTTTAATTTTAAAGAAGAAAGTAAAAAAAAAATATATAGGGGAGCTTATTTTATTCTAGGGGCGATTTATCTTAGGAAGGTGGTGCCCTAATATAGTTATACACCTCACACGAGATCTATGAATAGCTTAATTGTAAAGGAGATTCATATCTGTCAGGCGGTTAGCGATATCTTCCATTACTGACAGACAAACAAACACACAGACATCCTGTAACTTTATAATCAAACTGTTGATAAAATTACCTCGAGTAAAATATCTCTTTCATCCAATTCACCAGTCTGAGGCACCCTGGCTCTGCATGTATATGTTCCTGCTTGATTTCTTCCTACATTCTAAAATAGATAGATAGATATAATTCACCAGTCTGAGGCACCCTGGCTCTGCATGTATATGTTCCTGCTTGGTTTCTTCCTACATTCCATAATAGAATGATAGATATAATTCACCAGTCTGAGGCACCCTGGCTCTGCATGTATATGTTCCAGCTTGGTTTCTTCCTATATTCTATAATAGATAGATTCATATAATTCACCAGTCTGAGGCACCCTGGCTCTGCATGTATATGTTCTTGCTTGGTTTCTTCCTACATTCTATAATAGATAGATAGATATAATTCACCAGTCTGAGGCACCCTGGCTCTGCATGTATATGTTCCTGCTTGGTTTCTTCCTACATTCTATAATAGATAGATAGATATAATTCACCAGTCTGAGGCACCCTGGCTCTGCATGTATATGTTCCAGCTTGGTTTCTTCCTATATTCTATAATAGATAGATTCATATAATTCACCAGTCTGAGGCACCCTGGCTCTGCATGTATATGTTCCTGCTTGGTTTCTTCCTACATTCTATAATAGATAGATAGATATAATTCACCAGTCTGAGGCACCCTGGCTCTGCATGTATATGTTCCTGCTTGGTTTCTTCCTACATTCTATAATAGATAGATAGATATAATTCACCAGTCTGAGGCACCCTGGCTCTGCATGTATATGTTCCAGCTTGGCTTCTTCCTATATTCTATAATAGATAGATTCATATAATTCACCAGTCTGAGGCACCCTGGCTCTGCATGTATATGTTCCTGCTTGGTTTCTTCCTACATTCTATAATAGATAGATAGATATAATTCACCAGTCTGAGGCACCCTGGCTCTGCATGTATATGTTCCTGCTTGGTTTCTTCCTACATTCTATAATAGATAGATAGATATAATTCACCAGTCTGAGGCACCCTGGCTCTGCATGTATATGCTCCTGCTTGGTTTCTTCCTACATTCTATAATAGATTGATAGATATAATTGATAAATCAATAGATAAATTGGTAGATGGATAGATAAAGAAAACATTAGATGGATTTTAGGTATAGGTCTCTCATTATCCCATTATATAAGGTAACATATCGTGATCAACACAGTTCATTTAAACATGTAGTTTGCATTTGATAAGTCCAATATACAGATTTCATTGTTAAAATTTAACAAATATTCATTTGTTTTTTTTTAGGTAAAAAGACATGCTATTTGGTTGAGTAAAAATATATAAAGTAGTAAGATTACTTTGATTGAAGCTTAAAATAAAAAAGTATGGGAATATAATAAAGCCAAAAAGAGTACAAAAAGCTGCCCTACTAAAAAGTTACTTAATATGTATTGAATATCATTGTTTTATAATATATTCTGTTATGCTAGACTCTAATAAGATTCATACCACAAACCAAGGATAATTATATTAGCAGTTGGAAAATATGTTTAAAGGCAATTAACAAAAGATAGATAGACATGAAGTTAGATGAAGAGAAATTAAAAATGTTTGCCATAGCTTCTTCCTCAAAAGTTATTGCTAACACATTGAAACATTTGGCAACAAAAAAGTATTTTATGCAAAAGTATTGTTTCATTTAAGAAAAGCCAATTTATTATGTTATGCTTTTCTGTTAATTATAATTCATAAAACGTATTGTATTCAGTCATTTGTCAGGAAACTTTAATTTTCCTTAGTAAACTTTTTTTACAATATTCGTTGTATGAAAATTTATGTTAGCAAGCTGATAACAATTATTTTAAAAAGTACATATATTTTTACTTATTTTTTAGAAATGATAAAATGTCAACTCTGACTATTATATGACCTTTTGAGGGCTTGGTGACGTTTCGGGTGCAAGTCCTCTCCCCGCCACCTTGAACATACTCTGTATTTTGATTGTGGTGTAACACAATCAATCACCCATAGTATATATTTAGGTAAGACCCATTAGACAACCAACTCATTGAATGCACGACCTTTGTCAAGAAGTACTAACTGTGCATGATAACGAGTTGCGCCTGTTTGGAGCCAAGGCATTCACCCTATGTTGTTGTTGTTGTTTTAGCCATCAGGAGCTAGACTCGTCACTCAATATACCAAGAAATTCCGCACATTTTTTAGGCATTCACCCTATAATGAACTAGCTAGGTCAAATCAACATCTAAAATACAAAAATTTACCTGGATTACAAGGCCATCACCTTCAATTACATACTCAGAACCTGTAACAAACAGACATATTTAGATGGTCAGCAGAACTATTATGAACAAAAGTAGATAGTTAAACAATTGTAAAACATATGTTAAAACATATAATTTTTCAAATTCAAACATGAAGCTTATCATGTAAATAAAATATCCCTTTAAATGCACAACCTTAATCTAAAAGTCCTTATATATTGTACACTATAATGAAATTCGCCTGTTTTTGCAATATATACATGAAGCTAGGAGATACGTCACATCTAATAAAAGATATAAGAGACAACTATGAAGACAAATTAGTCTATAATACACTCTCAATGTCTCTTCATGTAAAACTTTGGCAAACAAGATTATATAAATTAGCACCATTAGGATTAATTTCTTCCAATAAGAAGTTTTATTTGTCCCTGGTGTGTCGGTATGTATTTCTTGTATTCCCCGGCAAGTTCGAACCCATTAATCCCTTTTTTCCTTACACCAGAATTCCCCAGAGAATGAGTGTGTTATGTGGCATTCCTAACTATCTCCGCGCGTGGCTTGTAAACAAACAAAAGAGACGCGCACTTTTCCTTTGATAATTCCCATGTGAGGAGCTACGTGAATGAAAATAATGTATTGCTTGAATATACATGTGCTCTGATATGTGGAAGATCTCAAATAAGCCTTCCTGCTTAGTTTGACATCATATGTGGTAAGAATTTATCTTTTAATTCTTGAAAATAAGCGAAGAATGGTACAAATTTATGAAGAAATTTAAATCATTAATTTTTCAGCAAATAGACCATTTAACTGCTAAGTTTTGATATACGAATATTTACTTTTATAATGTTGATTATTTTATTCTAAAATTATCAATTTCTGATGCGATTTAATATGATTCGTGCCAATTTTAAGTTTTTTAGAAAATTCATATTTTTTATTAAATTAAAATCACGCAACCTTGATGCTAAAAAATAATAACAATTAATTTTATGTAATTAATTCTTATATTTTTGTTTTAGACTTACTGTTTTCATGGTAATAAATACACATTCGTAAACTTCACTATGTTGGTCATTCGGGAGGCTTCGAGATAAGATTTCGAGAACGGCTAGGCATTGCGTTCCGAAACAATGAAAACAAGACAGAACAGATGCAGCTAAGAAGAATCTGTGAAGTTTTGTGAATGTGTTGGTTGTGATACCTTACCACACATTATTATAGTCATAATCAGTACAGTTAACTTTAGTGACAATCATGGGTCCTAAAAAGAATAAAGGTGATCAATTGATAAAGCGGCTGCGCCCAGCCGTTGATGCCCTAACCAGTGAGCTAAGTAGAGTGATGAAGTTGGTCAGTGATACTTCAGAACTTGATGTTAGACATCTCACTAAGGAGTCAATCCTTGTCCACGACAAGTTCGAAACGTTCGACAGCATCATGGACGGTTTTAACAAGCTTGGTTTGAGAATCCAAGAGCTTGATGAGTTTAGTGACATTTATTCTGATATAGTTACTGTGCAAAAAGACTATAGTGCCTTGAAGGATGCTCTTGATGCTATAGAAGAGCTTAATGACATTCAAAGTGTTGTTGATTTAGTTGGTGATAATTTGCCTAACCATCAGGCTGAACTATATGATCGATGCTTGAAGATCGTGAAAGTTATTAAAGGGTCATATTTTCCCTTGCCCGATCCAATTATAAACACTTTGTCTGCTTTGATGAAACAATTGGCTGAGGTTAAGCTTGAACCTGTGAAGCCACCCACGACGACGGCGGGTGCCCCAGCAGCATCGCCATTTGTGTCACCGTTTGGCACACCACAGTTCGCCACCGGTTCTATGTTCACGCCAGGATATATGAATTGTGTTGACGAGCGGCTTCTCCCCTCATTCGACGGCCAGGAAGCATCTTACGTAAGTTTTAAGGACAATTTTAAAAAGCTTACTGTAGGACAGGATCCGTCGTATTTGCAGTTATTGTTGAGCAGTGAGAAGGTCTGTAAAAATAAAGAGCTGAGACTCCAATTAACTCAGATTCAATCGCATGAATCTCAGTGGGCTTACCTTGACTCGCGTTTCAAGTCTAAGACACGTCAAATGCTCTGCCTTTTCAACCAATGGGAGAAAAAGTCTAAACCGTTGGACTCCAACCAGATTGTGACTGTGTTAGCAGAGTTCGGTGGTGCAGTTAGCCAGCTGGAGCAGCTGACTAAAGATGATGAAGATGATGAGGTTACCACCAGCCAGTGGTTGACCGTGATCCTCCTGGAGATGTTATCTAAGAAACTCCCTCGAGACTTTCAAGACAAGCTTAATTTGGCATTGGGCTCAATGGACGTCCCAAATGTGCCAAAGTTGATGCAGATTATCGAAGAGCAGAGGGGCGCTATTTTAATGCGGTGCTCGACTGATACGGACACCCCCTCTAAGAAGAAGGGTAATCCTGCGGCAGCAGCTACAGCCGTAGGTAAACCTGGGTCTCCAGCAAAGACCAAGAAGAAACAGCCTTGCCCGTCGGAAGGTTGCAGTTCTGAACACTTGTTGTTTAAATGTTCTAAGTTTAGGGATCTGTCTGTTCCTGAACGTAAAAACTTTATCAAGAAGATCGGCGCCTGTCTGCTTTGCCTTCAAAGGGGACACAGGGTTGCTGATTGTCCTAAGGCCGATAGACTTGGCAGCTGTACCATAGACAGCTGCAATCAGCCTCATAATTCATTATTACATGAATCTGTTGCTGGTGGACAAGTTGCGGCAGTTTATGAATCACAGTTGTTCAGCAAGAACAATTATATGCTGATGTTGCAGCAGCTCCCAGCCGTGGCGGCTGACAAACGCCAAGTCACCGTCAACGCGATGTGGGATAGTGGAGCAAATCTCACACTAATTTCTAGAAGTATCGCCAAGAAGTTAGAGTTGCCATCAACTGGTCGCACAGCTACTATTTCTTTGGCGGATGGAAAGAGCCAGGCATGTCCTACGGTTAAAATCTGCTTGGTTGACCGCAACCGGAATTGCCATATTCTGGAGGCGGCGGTAGTGCCCAGCATTGGTACTGATGAAGGGTTACGTTCTATTGATCCTGCAGCCGCCGCCGAGATTTTCGATATGAAGCCTGATAATTTCTCTATGGTTGATGGTAAGATAGATGTTCTTATTGGGCACCTGACACCAGCTATGTTCCCGTGTGCAGATAAAATGGTTGGTGATTCTAGACTGTACAGAAGCTTATTTGGTACAGGTTATCTAGTTGTGTCTGCAGACGGCAGGACTGTTGCTAATCCTGTCGCTTGTAAAGCTACTAAGCTAGAGGTCAGCAAGATGGAGTTCCTTTCCACGGAGAGTCTGGGAATACAGCCGCCATCAATGTGCAGCGGCTGTAGGAACTGCCGCCATTGCGCTGCCATTGCCGCCGGGCAGTCCGCCTTGGACGTGCGCAAGCGGCAGCTGATTGAAGAAGGTTTGACGCTGGATCTTGAGAGCCGTATCTGGACGGCTTCATATCCTTATAAGACGCCGCCAAGTGTGTTGTTTGATAATTCAGAGCAGGCGTACAAGATTTGCCTGCGTGACCGGCAAAGAATGGTCAAAAAAGGCGAATATGATACTTTCTGCCAAGTGTTTAATGAAGCTGTTTCTCGTGGCGTGTATGTTAAAGCGTCGCCAGAAGATCTGTCTTATACTGGGCCTGTTTATTATTCGAGCCTGGTGTGTGCATACAAAGAAAGTATTTCCACGCCGTTGAGGATATGCGCCAACAGCAGCCTCTGTTGCAAGGGGATGAGTCTCAACAGTATTATGATGGATGGGCCAGTTCCATTATATTCCCTGATGCACAATCTTATTCGGTTCAGAAGCTACAAGTGTGCGCTTGTGGCTGATATCCAGAAGTTTTATAATAGTTTGTTAGCTACCTATGAAGATTCTCAGCTGAAACGCGTATTTTTTGCTGATACAGTTGATGGAGAGCCGGAGATTTACCTCACCAAAACTGTTAATTTTGGTGAGGCCCTCGCAGGCGATATGGCCGTGACCGCCCTCAGACTCACTGGTCGTATTTTTGGTGGAAGATCCCTGCAGGATGTTCATGATGTTTATGGATCTGAGAAGATTAGAGGTTCTGATGTTGTAGCCAATCAAATTGTGTGGAGAGATGTTCAGCAGCCGCTCAGATCTGAATTTGTGTTGTATCAAGATCCTCCTTCTGTAAAATTGGAGACTTGTACCTACGTAGATGACCACTTAAGCGGTCATAACAGTAAACCTGAAGCTGTCCAGCTGGTCCGAGAGCTGGAGCAGATGATTGAACCTGGAAATTTCAGATTTAAATCTGTTATTTATTCTGGAGATGATGTTGACAGAGCAAAAGTTTTGGGCATTGTTTGGGACCCAAAACAGGATATATTGTTTTTGCCTGTTAGAGCCAACCACGGCGCGAAGATTAAAGGTAGAAAGTTGCTGGAGGACCTGGACTTGGAGGATCTCTGGAGAAGTCTACCTGAAACGATAACTAAACGAGAAGTTTGGAGAATCGTACAACAATTGTACGACCCGTTGGGTTTAGCTTCACCATTGTTGCTTAAATCCAAGCTATGTTTACGCTCAGTTTGCATACATGGATGTGACTGGGATGATTCCATACCTGGAGAGTTGAGGTCTGAGTTTGTGAGCAGCCTCCAGGACAGGGCGGCACTTGGAAATGTGTCGTTCAGACGTTCGATGGTTCCTGATAAGCCATTGGGGCTTCCAATGGTAATTGGTTTCTGCGATGCATCAAACTCAGCCTATGCAGCCATTATTTACCTGAGGTGGCCAACGGCTGGAGGATTTGATGTAGTTCTGTGTTGCGCCAAGTCACGTGTCGCACCAGTTAAGATGGAGTCTATACCGAGGTTAGAAATGTTATCGTGTCTAATCTTGGCAAGGCTTGTGGATACAGTTGTCAGAGCCCTACCATTTGACATCTCTGGCAAAGTATTTTTTAGTGATAGCAGCTGCGCCCTAGCACAATTATCTAGTGACAGTGTTATGCTAAATGTCTTCAACAGTCATCGTGTTTCTGAAATACAACAGTTGACGAGCCCTGAAGATTGGAGATGGGTACCTACCCAACACAACATTGCGGATTTAGCTACGCGAGGTTTGTGTACAATTGAGGATGTACAACCTGGATCTACTTACCAGGAAGGTCCAAGCTGGTTGCGCCTGGAACAGGACCAGTGGCCCGTTAAAACGGCGGGTGAGGTTAACGCATCTATTCCTGAGAGTGAGCTTAATCCAAAGATGGCGAAGCTCAAGTGCATGTTCACACAAATGGTGGACAATGATTTCTGGAGGTCGCTGGCAAGGAGGACCTACAAGCAGGCAAGAAGGACTGTAGCTGCAGTTCTTAAGGCTGCTAACCTATTCAAATTGTTACTTGTCAAGAAACGTGGTGTTGCAACAAATGAAGATGGTGGTAGCAACAATGATAGTTCTAGGTATTATGAGAACTATACTTTCACAAACACTTATTTGGATTCTGTTTGTGACCTGTTTTTGACATCCTTCAACCAAGAGAAGGAGTTGACCATGGACGCCGAGGGGAAGTTCGATTCTCTTCAGCCGTTTCATCACAAAGTCCAGGTTTGTTGGCCCATAGTGGGTCACGATGGATGTTTTCCTCTTCGGACATTTACAATACTTAAAATGGCCGCCAGAGGTGACGAAGCTCTTGAGGCCGCAGCTGGAGGCCCAAGGAAAGTTATGAAGGACAGCCCAGGTGTTGTCTTGCTTAGCCGCCACAACAGGCTGGCCAAGCTGATACTACAACAATGTCATGATGAGCTGGGCCATGGAGGCCACAGGAAGACTTTGGCTCAAAGCCGAAGGTATGCTTGGATCA
This sequence comes from Acartia tonsa, assembly GCF_053477335.1. Taxonomy (NCBI): domain Eukaryota; kingdom Metazoa; phylum Arthropoda; class Copepoda; order Calanoida; family Acartiidae; genus Acartia; species Acartia tonsa. The sequence goes on from NC_137270.1 coordinate 27,500,105, forward strand.
CACATGGCCGCATGGAGGCTATGAAAGTGGTCAAGAATTGTGCTGCATGTTCCATTGAGTATGCCAAGCGTTCGAGTCCCGCAATGGCTGAGATCCTGCCCGATCGTGTGGAACCGTCGGTGCCTTTTCAACACGTCCATATGGACCTTGCTGGACCCATAGAAGTTGTGAAACCTGGCGTTGGCACCAGGAAAACCAAGACAAAGTACAAAGTCTGGTTGTTGATAGTAGCTTGTAGATTTACACAGGCTGTGTTTATTGATGTTTTGACAGATTATTCAACTGAAGCCGTGCTGGTCGGCTTGAGAAAACTTCAGGCGTTTTACAATATGCCAAGAAGAGTTACAACTGATCGTGGCTGCAATTTTGCAGGTACCAAACGCATTCTAGATGAACTTTTGAAGGATACCAGGATGCATTTTGAGTGGCATCTTGTGCCCACAGCTGCACATTCATTTGTTGGCACTGTGGAGAGACAGGTTGGGTTGGTCAAGCGAGTATTGAACAAGAAGTTGGCCGGAGCTACCGTAACCTTCAATGATTTACTGTTGTTGTGTGCTGAGACAGCTAGAGTGCTGAATTCTAAACCGTTGACTTATGCCACTGCTGGTGAAGATGTCAACACCTGGAGAATTATTTCACCTGCTGATTTGCTTGGAGGCAGGACAAATGATGCAATCTGCACGTTTGAAACCGGTTGCAAGGAGAGGATTACCAAGAGGTTGGAGAACTTGGAGGAGTTGACCAGGCAGTTCCATCAGGTGTACAAGGAGCAGCTCATGCCCGAGCTGTTGAAGTCCATCAAGTGGCATCGCAACGAGGTGCTGCTTGAGTCAGGAGATGTGGTGCTTGTTGATGACAGCACAAGTTTGATGAAGAAGTTTAAATTGGGACGAGTTCAAGAAGTGCGCCCAGGTGGAAGAACCGTGGTTGCCAGATACAAGTTATCAGACGACGCCGCCGCCACAGATAACGAGATTTCCGCAAGACGACTACTGAAGATCAATCTACCCAAAGTTTAGTATAAGTATCGTTCTTGTTTAACTTTGATTTTTATTTTCGGTAGATTTATCAGATTTTTTTCGAAAGACAAAAAACGCAAATTTTGATACAATTTCGTTTAAACTTTCAAATCGATGCAAGATTTTTTTCATTTGAAATGCAAACTTAAGTTTTTATACGTTTTCGCAAGTTCTTTCAATGATTTAAGTCTTTCCGAGACCTGGGATTTTTTTCGAGGAAAATTTCCTAGGTACCTATGCAGATATAAACATTTTTATCCTTGTTGGATTGAAATTTGATATGATAAGAAATTAACAAAATGAGATTTTTACATCATTTAAATATTTCTTTATGAATTTTATACAATCATATAAATAATTTAATATTACATGCATATTAAAAATATTACTATTTACCTTTGAACTGATGTACCTAAAGAAAAAATGCAGATTTTTTTCGCGATGAATTAAGTAGATTCTTTGATTTTCGTAGAATTTAGCTTAATAAGACCGCTTTACGACGTACCTAAGCTCTGTTTCCTCGGCCAGGCCCGACGCAAAACGGCAAAACTAAAGCATAAAATATTTTATTTTTGATTTGATTTGCTTTGATTGATGAATTTAAAAGTTTCTTTGAATTATTTCATGATTCTTTTTATTTGTTTTGAATTAAACATCACTAATTATGTTTGTTTCAGTTGATGCAGCCCTGCGCCAGAAATCCTGTTAGAAATTATGCAGTATCAAAAGATGTGATGGAAAGTCATAACGTCCAACAGGATAGCTGGCACAAGGGATTTATTATTATTCGATGGACATTGTTAGTTTGTATCTTGAGGGATTCATTCTAACTGAGGCCCAGATTGCCTTTAATTATGACTGTATGAATATGTATATGTTGCTTTCTTCTTAAAACAGAGAGAAATTGAAGATTCAGCATTTTAGAGAAGTTCTTTTCTTATATTGAGCTTTTGTTTTATTTTAGTAAATTTAATTTGCATATTTCAATTGCAATTTTAATTTTACGCAATTTTGATTCACGAAGATTTAAAATTATGAAATTTTAATTTTCCGAAGTTTGATGATTTTTTTTACAGTCATATTTTATTTAGATTTAAGTATCTATTTTATTAAAACATGTTTAGATTTAAGGATCTTACTTATCTTATCTGAAAAATGTTTAGATGTAAGCAAATTATTTTTCTGTCGGAGAAAAATTCTAATTAATGAGAAGTTTTTATGCAATTTTACTTTTCTTTTCTAGCAAAAAGATTTAGTAGAAGAAATGTTATTATTTAATCTTTCTTTCTTTTGATTAAAAAGTTTGAGTTGATTATTTAATTATCGATGCGATTTTTAGTATAAAAATCATTTACCTAATTTATTATGTAGGTACCTAATTGAAGTTTAGGTACTAATGATTATTAATTCATGTATTCGCAATTACATGGTCTGTAATTCTAAATTTATTTGAGATTATGAGGCCATGATATAATGAGATGTGTGAGTGGTAAATGTGCAATTCATGAATGTTGAATGCTTTTCCATTCCCTTATTCCTGTCCTTATGTGGTAACTGAGGCAGTTTGAGTCATTGTGGTATACGTAAGTTTCCATAACCAATTTTAGGCCTTATGGCCATGACATTTAAACTCTTGTAATTTATGCGTTATAAGATTGTGATTTCGTGGACACTGTCTGCACGCATGTTGCAAAGATGAGGTATTGTGTTCGATTCCCAGTGAATAGACGGGTGTGTGTCGGTATGTATTTCTTGTATTCCCCGGCAAGTTCGAACCCATTAATCCCTTTTTTCCTTACACCAGAATTCCCCAGAGAATGAGTGTGTTACGTGGCATTCCTAACTATCTCCGCGCGTGGCTTGTAAACAAACAAAAGAGACGCGCACTTTTCCTTTGATAATTCCCATGTGAGGAGCTACGTGAATGAAAATAATGTATTGCTTGAATATACATGCGCTCTGATATGTGGAAGATCTCAAATAAGCCTTCCTGCTTAGTTTGACATCATATGTGGTAAGAATTTATCTTTTAATTCTTGAAAATAAGCGTAGAATGGTACAAATTTATGAAGAAATTTAAATCATTATTTTTTCAGCAAATAGACCATTTAACTGCTAAGTTTTGATATACGAATATTTACTTTTATAATGTTGATTATTTTATTCTAAAATTATCAATTTCTGATGCGATTTAATATGATTCGTGCCAATTTTAAGTTTTTTAGAAAATTCATATTTTTTATTAAATTAAAATCACGCAACCTTGATGCTAAAAAATAATAACAATTAATTTTATGTAATTAATTCTTATATTTTTGTTTTAGACTTACTGTTTTCATGGTAATAAATACACATTCGTAAACTTCACTATGTTGGTCATTCGGGAGGCTTCGAGATAAGATTTCGAGTACGGCTAGGCATTGCGTTCCGAAACACCTGGTATTTTATTGAGCAAAAATATCTTTTTTTGAATGTTTTCAATCAATGAAATACAATTGATCTGAAGAAAATTATTTAAAAATAGATAAATCTATCTGGAAACTACATTTGTCAACCAATTTGAGACAAATTAAGGTATGATAGAAAAGTACTATTGGCTTAAAACTTTTTACCTGAAGTAATAATATGAGAATTCTTGATCCAATCAATATTTGCAGGTGGCTCTGCTCGTACTTCACACCTTAAATATATAGTTATTGAAGAAAAATAATGATTTACTAAATCTTTATTTTGATGCTGCCATCATTTGGAGATCAACCCACCATAATGTAAATTTTCATTTTCTGTTATTATCAATGTATTTTAATATACTAGCGGCTACGCCCCTAGAGGCCTCTAGTGGCACTTTAAATGTTTTTGTTTGTTAAAGTTAATTTTTTATGTACGATACCACCTTATTTGACGTTGAAGTCTCCCAGATTTTAAGAAAATTTTTAATTTTTTTGTCATTTCTTTTGGGAGGGTGGTAGTACCCTCCCCCAAAATAGTTAAAAACCTTCCCAGGACATATGAGAATCTACCCTGTTAAGGAGAACCCGATCGGTTCAGCGGTTAGCGAGATCCTTCGTTACAAACAGACAAACACACAAACAAACAAACAGACAGACATCGTTCTACTTTGTATTATAGATTGACTGAAATAAATTGTTGATGTTTTGAATATGAGTTTCTGTGTCAAAATCAGGGATCGGCAGCCGCGCCTGAACTGCGAATAAGCCTCAAATTGAAACCCGCAAGTGTAACATTTTTTTTTCTTGAAAAGATGGATTATCTGTTTATTGTTTAGACATCCAGCTGAGATTAAATTATAATTTGACGTATTCACTGAGGCTTACACGCAGCTGAAGCGCTGCTGCCGAGCCCTGGTCAAAAGGTGCAAAGGTTTGTGATCAATTATAAATGTAATTTTATATCACATGTACCTTTTCTTCCTAAAAATTTTCATACAAAATATTTGCAATCAATTGTTTGCGAGTCAAATCATATATTCCGTAAAATAAGTATATCCTTGCACTCTATGTAAACTACAGAACTAAATCTAATTAAGAGAGGGGTAGGTTTCTGGTAAAATCCGTAAAGGTGTGTGTTTTAAGGCTTAAAAATAGTAGTAGAACGATAATATTCCCTAAATATGTGTATTTCTTATTGAAAAGAACTATAGGACAAAATTTTTTTTTAAAAAGTTAACATAAAATTTTATCGTTCTACTACTGTTTTTATCTTATAACACATAACCTTTACGGATTTTACCAGAAAAATACCCCTCTCTTTATGAAATTAATAGACCTTATGATTTACATTCTGCAATCTTCAAACTTTTCCTCAAATGTTATTTTCCGATTGATTATTTTGTTATCTATAATACAAAGCAGCTTGATGTCTTTCCTTCCGTCTGTCTGTCTGTCCATCCCTTAAGATCCTGGTAACAACTGAACCGATCGGATTCTACTCTTTAGGGATTATAACTACTGGTCCTGTGGTGGTTTTAGGCTATTATCTTGGGACGTGGGACACCACCAAACCCCCCAAAAATAAAAGATCCCCCCCCCCTAATTTTTAAAGAAATTATTTGAAATTTGTGGTGGCAGCTTCAGTAGTACTTAATTTTTTACCTCTTGGGCAAAGCTAGAGGCTAGAGGCTAGTTTTACATATTTGAGTAAGGTAAAATTCTTATTCTGTTTTTTTTAAGTTTTTGTTTGGAACATTCGTCGTATACATTTCTAAAGTGTCTCGTATGAAGTAAATATTGAAGTAAGGCTTTATAATATTTCTGTATGCAAACCAGGGGATGACAAACAACTTAATGATTTACAAATTCCCATGTAACACTTAACTTATTCAGCCTCCCCCCAAATTTTAATTTTTCTTTTAGATAAAAAAGTAAAAAAAAAAGATTTTAGGAGTTCCTTTTGGGGGTGCGATTTCTCTTGAAGGTTGGTCGTACCCTCCTCCAAAATAATGGCATACCTTCCCAGGACTTATGAGAAACTTCAGTGTAAATAATCACCGAAATCTGTCAAGCGGTTAACAAGATCCTACGGTACAATCATATAAACAGACACACAGATATCCTGTTACTTTTTAAAATGATAGTTTTTGTGGATCTTATTTGTTGGTAAATTTAAGGGTTAAACTAAGACATTTTTGGAAAAATCTTTTTAACTGGAATGATGTAAAAGCTTAAAAATGAGCAAAATCATTTTGACATTGGTGAATTTTTACCTAATCGCACCTAATTGTTACAAAATTTCAAGCACATTTCTTTCAAGAGGGACAATTTATTACATCTGGTTGTTGGGAAAATAATAGATTTTTATTCGCTAATAAGATTAGTTAACCAAGTTGTTCACATAGAGATGATATAGATAAGGATAGGGCTAGCAAATCTGAAAAGAAGAAGGTAATGCAAAGTCCCTAAATGACGTCATAAAAACGATGGATAAGGAGAGGAGGAGTGGAAAATAAAACCCCTTAAAAAGAGATGGAAAATCCCTCGTTTTTATGACGTAACATGCTGATTTTTTAGGGACTTTTTTCATCTTCAGGTAATGCAAATTTTTTTTTAAAAATGTAAAAAAATGGTAGAACTAATGTCACATAAGCACAGTTACGTGGCAATATTGGTGTTTAAAGCAATGTTAAATGTAGGGAATTATGTGAAAGTAAATAATTAATAGATATAAAGATTATTATCTTCAAGTCGTTTTCATTCACATTTGAGTCATTATTATTATCATTTTTATTAAATATTCATCTTTTTCAAACAAAAGTCTCAAAATATTGTAACAGCACTTAATAAATTCTATGTTTAATGTTTATATTCCTACATTTTATTCACTTTATTTTTTTTGGAATATCTATATCTATTTTTGTGAGCCAAACATTGTTATATAATGTACTGTAAGTATAAAAGAGACATATTTAGAGATTATAAGTAAGAGTTGAGACTCTAGGGGACTAGGTGTCGCTTCGGGTACTAGACCTCTCTCCACGACCTTGGAACATACATACAATACTTATGATTGTGGTGTAAAGCGTCCATTCACCCATCAGACAACCAACTCTCTGAGATGCACGACCTTAGACTGAGAAGTCCCAACTGTTCATGGTAGCGAGTTGCACCTGTTTTGGGCGAAGGCATCCCCCCCCCCCCCCACTCTAACTATTTACGTCGCGCATCTGACATAGTAGCAGTGGGAACCATTTTTAACGTCTTTAGTTATGACGCGGTGTCGGACCGAGATTGGAACCTATCACACGACGAGCGGATGCGCTACGAGTTATGCCAAGGTCGCGGGTTAAAAAAAAGAGACATATACTGATGGACATACTCTCAGAAAATCAACACTTCTAAGAAGAAAAAAAAACTTAGAGGGGAATTTCTCGAAAATGAACAGATTAAGTATTAAATGCAGAGTCTTTTTCATCCATATTATTGCTTAGCCACTGGTAATAAATAATATCTCCTACATGAATATACAAAACAACAATTATTTACTTACTTTATTTTAGAGTTATCTCCAAGCTTAGCATACTGGTTAACAGGAGCATCATGCCATGTTATGCCAACTAAAATAGATAGATAGATAAATGATCATATATAACATGAATGGTAAATAGATAGATCAAACTAAATACAATTCATATGTACAAATATAATTTTCAATCTTGACCAAAACTAAAAACATTTAATAAAAATAAATCTACAATATGTGAGAAGGACAAGAAAGATTTATTAAATTATTACACAACCATGCTTCAACATATATAATAGAGGTAGATGAAGATTAGAGAAACAAATTAAAGAACACATGGTTAATAGATAAATAAAAAGATGGATTAGCAAATGTATTGTAGAAGAAAATATTAACCATTAGCCTCTGAGAATTCTTTGACAAAGTTATCATAATAAAAGAGTATATTATTTTCATTTTAATGATTGATAAATAAATTGACAGATGCATTTTATAATTGAAATTGAAAATTGAATTACTAGAAGAGTATCAATAGATAAATTGACAGTTAATTCAATTAGTCAATTGGTTATTATATTAAGAGGTTAATTGAAAATTAAATCTATTGATATTCATTATTGAATCATTATATAAACTGTGAATTGAATCAATAGATGAAGTAAAAGTTATGTAATAGAATAAAATTGAATTTATGGATAATCTGTGAACTTAATTATAAGATGAATAGTGAATTTAATCATTAGTTGCATTGGTGATTGAAATATAGATAAATAATTGAATTAATAGATGAATTGGTAATGGATAAATACATAGATGGAAGCTAGTAGTAATTCTTATAAAGCTAGTCAGAGAAGAGAATATATTATTCTCATTCTGATGATTGTTTGTTGAGCATTCTTTCAATTTAACTTTGTTTAAAGTTGAAAATGACTAGACATTCTGCAACAGGGATATGTCAACTGAGGAAATATGTTGCAGACTTGTTTAGGTAGTATAATTATGGGAGTTAAATTTTGTTTTACTACTTTTATTTCTTGAAACTTTTGGTCAAACAATAGGATATGCTTAGTTAATTCTTGCTTTTTTTTTATCTATCATTAAGTATACAATTCAATATGTTCAATTTTACAGATTTTTTCCAAATCAATATGTTTATTTGTACTTTGAAAATTAAAACCAAGAATAATTTTTTCATTTTAATTGACAAAAACAATAATAAGTTTTGATTTTGTAGAAAATTTAAAGAAAATATTAAAGATTATTCCACTTTAAGTATAGGCAATGTTTAGCTTTTTATGAAAGTGCTAGAACTGAGGTAAATTCTTAAAAAAAACTTATGACTCACTATAATCAGTTTGTCTCACTAAAATTTTAGTGAGGCAAAATTATCCCCTTTAAATTTTTAGTGAGCCTCACTGATTTTAGTGAGGCAAACTGATTTTAATGAGGCAATTTTTTTTACAAATTCACCTCTGTATAAGTTTTAAGTTTGTTTGCCCTGCATTGTAGAAATAAATCAAAATATATACATACTCCTTAGTGATTACTAAAATTTTCTACATATTACTTTACATAAATTTGTTGTTTGTCCAGCCTGATTCTACACTAGGAAAATACTGTTAGCATTAACTATAGAAACCAAACTATGTGTTCATACTTGTGGACAGCTAGACATCTTTTTGCAGATAGTTTTAACCATATGGGATTTCTATTGTATTCTTAAACAGCAGAATAACATCACATTTATATGCTGAGTAAGAGATAATATTAACAATATTAGAGAGTATTTAGAAAATATTCTTGTTTTATACACCCTACAAGAAGCTAGCAATTTCCAAATTGAACAAAAAGTAAAATTTCTAACTTGAAAATGGTTGAAGGGCCCAAACAAATTGCATAATATAAAAATATAATATATACTTTAATATGGCAAGAAGTACAGTAATGTGTAATGAACTGTAGAATAGGTTTGATAATCATAATATGTGGTATGTCACAGAAAAATTAGATCAATTGTAAATAAGGAAGACAAATCATAAACAGGATAAACACTTAATTAAAAAGCAGGATATGAGAATGGTAGTGCGATACGTTCTCCCTAGAGTAAATCTCAAAAATAAGGCTTCACTAGCTTTGGATCATTTCAAGTAGTTACTCAAGTGTATCTCAGCGCTGGTTTTGCTGGGCAGAATGCTTGTTAACTTTTACTCTTATAACTGCCTTGTGAATTTATGACCTATCAAAGAATCATAAAAGCCCACGCATGATAAAACAATTATTTTATAACTGAAGAAGTGCGTATAAGAGGCATTGATGTACAATTTTGATTGACAGGTTATACAGTAATTAAGTGCCTTGTATTAGCGCTTAGCAAGATATTTGGAGCATAGCATTTAACTAATAAAACTATAAGTTTGTTAAATTTATTTAAAACCAAGATCTCACATCTACAAGAATATAATGTATAATTTCATATGGCAAGAAGTACAGTAATATGTAATGCAACTGTAGAATAGGTTTGATAATCATAATTTGTGGTATGTCACAAACAGAAAAATGAGACCAATTGTAAATAAGGAAGTCAAATTATAACAGGATGAAAACTTAATTAAAAACCAGGATCTGGGATCAAAAGTACACCTGTACATTAGCAGGGGGGGGGGGGGAGGGCTGAGGCACTATGATGCATGGGTCATTTTCATCCAACCCAAAGTTGCATATTTGTGACATTTAATAAGTTTTAAAAGTATCTTTTCCGCCGCAAATTTAATGACCAAAACTGGTTGTGGGTCATATGGGAGATAAATGTTTAACTGAATCAAGAGTATACATTGAAGATAAAACAAAAATCAGACACATGACGTCATAAAAGTGGGAGATTATCCATTTTTTTCTAAGGGATTTCTTTCCCAATTTTCCTCTCATCTTCCTCATTTTTATGACATCACGTGTATGATTTTTGAACGACTTTCTCCCCATACAAAATAATAAAGGAAGGAAAAGACAGAGAAAGTAATATCAATTTTGGTTAAACCTGTGTGTGTTATGTTTTGATAAATGATACCACTCAATATTAAACTTTTCAGATAAATAGATAAACTAACATAGAAAAATAAAAATGGTGAACAAATGTAGAAATTTAGATATAAATTGGTACACAAATTAATATCTAGATTGATTTTAATAAATAGATTTAGTATGAATGGATCTAAAAATAGATAAAAATGTAGATTTATAGATATATTAATAGATGTATTGATAGATTTATAGATTTAAATATAGGTAGTTAGGTTAAGAGATCATTGATAAAATACAAATATGGATATTAAAAAACAGACTGAAAAAATGCATAAACAGATTTATCAAGAGATTAATCTATTGATGGATTCATTGTTTCTCAACAGATTAAGAATAACCTTTTCTTGAAGAAAGATAAACAGAAACAAAATAGATAATATATATATTAAGATATATAAGTTTTCCGGAATTTTAAAGTTAGGGGGAGATTTGAAATCTGTATCAAATTTTGAGGATTTTTTATAAAATTCGTTTTTTCTATAATTCTTTATCTAAAAGCGGAAATGCAATTTAAGTTAATTAATTTTGGCATCTGTGATTGGTGGATTTTAAAAATCTGCGCTCTGATTGGATGGCGTACATCATTCAACCAATTAGAGCGCAAGTAGTTTAAAATCCACATATTCTATTGGTCAAAATTAATTAACTTAAAATGCATTTCTGCTTTTAGATAAAGAATTATACAAAAAACGAACTTTATAAAAAATCCTTAAAATTTGATGCAGATTTTAAATCTCCCCCTAACATTAAAATTCCGGAAAACTTATATATCTTAATATATATTTAAACAAATAATTATACATAATATTTATCTATAATATGGAGAACAAAAAATAAGCCTAAGATAGGCTGATAGAAAAATTATAAGAAATAGAAAGATAGATATAAATACTTCTTGGTTTGATAAATGATAGTACTCAATATTAAACTTTCTGGACATAAAGTCAACAGACATCATACAATTTTATTATACACAGTTTCATATTTTTTCTTGTACTTAAGACTACAAATTCTATCTAAATTTCATAAATGTTGATTATTATTTGGTTAAAAATTGAGTGATGTAATATCTAATGGAAAAAGTATGATATAGTAATAGATTTTAAATCAAAATGAAAATTTAGATGGAACTGAAAATTGAGTTTAGTTGATGGTTCTAATTTTGCTAAGATTAGTGATACATTTATTGATTGATGTATATGTACATATCTATTTACAATGATAGGTACTGTTTATAGGTGCTTCTATAATATCTTCATCAATGAATAATATAACCATGAATGAAGTAAATAATGATCAAATTGAAATAAAAACTTACCATAAACATTGACATCAACATTGGCCTCCAGCTGCTGATTACTAGCATACATTCCTCTACAGGTGTACACACCAGCATCTGAGCTCTTCACATGCTTTATAAATAAAGCAGTTGCAGCTTCACCTGGCTGCTCTTCACTGTACATTCTACAAATAAAATATAATGACAAAAGTTGAATGAAATATTTATAGAAAATATAAAATCATGCTAAGGATTTTAATTATTAGGTTTTAGATTCCAGTAATATATCAATTTAAGAAATCAAAATTACAAAGAAAATTTTAAGTTTTAAAATACCAAAACTCACAATTTATATTTCCTTTTTTGTGCTTCCATACAACATTTAATCTAACATGACCATGCAGTAACGGGGTAATGTTATTCTTAATAATTTGGGGTGTACATCTTAAATAAATATATTTTCCATTATCTTGTCCCCTACGATCCCTACAAAAGATCATAATCTAATCTTAAAGACTCAATATAAAAGCTCATTATTTTGACTATAATAACCAATCTTTAGTCTCGAATCAACATCTTTTTTCATGGAGATGTAAAAAATAATCATAAATCAAACTAAAAAAATATTAATATAATTTTATTGCTAAATAACAAAATAAAATGTTTATGTTCTAAATAAAGAAAATTATACACAAAAATGACATGCTGATGTCTTACCTTATATGGTAGTCAAATAAGCTACATAAAATATGTCATTAAAGTTTAATATAGTTTTAAAGATAATATTAAAATCACAAAAATTAATTTTCTGAAATGGTGAGATATTTAATCTTATTCTCAAAATTTGATAATATTGCTGACAGAAACTGTATTGACTTTTTATTTAAATCCTTTACTCTCTTTTTTCTATATCAACTTCAACTTTATTCTAATTTTTTCTTTATAGAGTTATATTCTAATGTTTATGGATAGCAAAGTAGACAAGTAGATAATATATCTAGATAAACAGGTAGATAGATAGAAAGTAAGATAGATAGATAAAATATCTAAATAGAAATGTAGATAGATAGGTAGATATTGTTTACCTTTCATCTTGTGGTATAATTTCTCCTTTAGGATTAAACCATCGCAGATCACTGTTTTCAAAATAAACATAATTATAATATTCGTCAGCCACGTTCTCATAGATTAACAAGGATAATAATGTCAACCAGAAGCGCAGCAATAACAAGCTTTTAGATTAAAAAGAAAACAAATTCTAAAAAGGGAAATTTTAAGCCAGATACCTTTTAATTGACCAATGGTAGGCAAGTATGACCTCTATTGTATCACAAAGGCTCTAGCTTCTTATAAAAGCGGGAAGTTTGTAAATATTTTACTCAACATACTAAATCGTTACAATTTTCATGAGAAATACGCATTTTATAAGGCATACAAAACGCTCTAATTTTTGTTCTATTTAACGTAATTTTGTAATTTTTTTTGCTGGTTATTTCATTTTACATATACTTTTATCATTTTATCAAAAAAAAATTTATCTTTTTTCATCATTTTTTGGAGAAATTAATGCTTAAACTAAGGGTATCTTTAAACGCAAAATTGACGCACTTAGAATAAAAAATGCGTATTGAGTACAAAGGGGGGATAATTTCAAGTCATGCATGTTCCAAAGATATCTTTTTTTCCATAAAATTTTAATGTTTAGTCCACCGGAGATTACCCTGAAAATCATATATCAATTTAGGAAGGTAATTTTTGTAGAATAGTTACTGAATTTACAACTTTATGTACAGTAAAAGTATAGTTAAGATCAAAGGCGTGCAAAAGGTTGGTGTAGGGGTTGTTTACACCACCCTTGTAAAATTAAGGGGGATGGATACACCTCCCTAGGTGTCCACCCATGTCCACCCTCTTGACAAGAGCCTACACCCTCAGATACACCCCTCTATAAATTCCAAGGGGGTGTAAAGGAAATAAATTTACACCCCTTAAAATAAAGAGTGGGGGGGGGGGGAGGTGTTTAAGGCGGGTGTATAAAATTAAGCCACTGATTAAGATAATTCTATGCTATCTATTTTTAGATAAATTAATCATTAATTTCCAGACTTAACTAAAAAAAATCTTGCAATATTCTGTACAACTGTACTGTACAAATTTTAATCAGTAAATAAAAGTGATTGACACAAGAAGGAGCTCTCATACATATGTAATTAAACCACAGTTAATACCTCTAAAGATCTTGATTGATATATATTTATAACTTTTAATATTGTTTACAATAGTGATTAAAGTTAATGTTGGGGAGGGAGATATTTCCCAATCCTCTTTTTAAAGTTTGTAAAAATGTATTACTTATGTAATGAAGTTTTGGTGACATACTTAAATAAACTATCCTTGATTTTGGTTAAAGGGAGCTGTTAAAAGTTGTAAGTGTCAAAAAATTTAGGTGGTTATAAATTAATGGAATATAACCTGATATTATTATCATTTATGTACAAAAAGATTATAGATACAGTATTACACTTTTTTTCATAAGTAAATTGGATAATTTTTTTTATTTTTTATTGCAACACAAGGTTATTTGTTTATCTCCTGGTACAAGATTCAACATTATTATTAGTTAAATCTAATTTTCTATTGAAACAAGCATTCAACCATTTTTACAGTATTATCCATTTTAATATGAATTATTAAATATGTATTATTAACCCTTAACAGTCGGGCCCCTTGCCGCACCTTAATCGGTTGGTGATGGGGTGGGCGTTCAACGCTCCCCCCCTATTATCTCAGTTCCTATTAGACCTAGAGGGCTAAATCTTTTTTGTGCAAGTCCCCTGTTTGATAATAAATTTCCGACCTTTTATAAGTCAAAGTCAATTTTTGCTTAGTTCACCTTTTTATTTAACAACCTTTTTTACTTAAAAATTTTAAACGGCTGTAATTTTCTTATTTTTGAAGCTAGAAGAACAATTTTTTTACAGAAAATGTTTATCTTTAAGTAAATTTTATATTAGAAATATCAAATATAAATTTCAGCGGCTGCAGCAGGCGGTCAGCAGGGAAAACGGCTGCGGATCTCTATGAAATTTAGATATGTTATGTTGACATATAAGAAAAGCTTACGTTTAAAAGGGGGACGTAACTGAAGCTTTTTTGATGCTGGGGGGCGGGGGGGGGTTTCCGGAACCACTTGATGAACCATGCAAATTTTTTGGACTTAAACTGTTTTTAACCTATTTTTGAATGGGGGGTCAAAAATATACTAGGACACCTATAGAATCAGACTGCAGAGCCTAAATTTGAATTAAGTCCCTAATAAACTTTTTTTGGGGGATTTAAAAATTAATTTTTAGTGTTGCTGTAATCATTTTGACCGAAGCAAAAGCTCTTTTTATACTTCGGGTAATATTGTGGCTTACAGAACATTTTTATACAATTCACTTTATATTGATACAATAAAAAAACATTACTCTGTTCATTGGAAATATTTTTTTTTTCCAAAACAATTAATTTCATTGAAAAATCTAACATTTACAATAAAACAAATAATTCTGAAATCTAACCAATAAGAAGTCTTGTTTTATTTCAATTCCTAACAATTCAAAAAAAGAGTGTTTTCACAAAGTGACTAATTTCCAATGTAGTTAAATAATTTTTATTTAATTAAAATGAAAAGAATGAAAACCATACACATAAAAGATACATTCTTTTTAAAATTATTTTAAAAAATAAGTTTGAATAATCTTATTTTATAACGCATTTGTATATGTGACAAAAAACAATTTGTTGTATTGCATAAACATTTGTTGTCATTTAACCCTTTACAGCCATTTTTTATGTTTTTAAAATAAGTGAGAGAACACAAACATGTTAATGTTAATTCGTTGATATATTATAAAGAATTAACTTTTTAGTGAATTTTTATAGTAAAATCATAAGGCCTAATTTTACTCTATACCAGAATACAATATTTATGAAGCAAAACACTCTAAAAGCTACAAATTTTACCCAAATAAAAAAAAACCTTTTGCTTCGGTCAAAATGATCATGGCAATAGTAAAAATTAATATTTAAATCCCCCAAAAAAAGTTTATTGGGGATTTAATTCAAATTTAGGCTCTGCAGTCTGATTCTACTGGTGTCATAGTATATTTTTTATATATGTTTTAAAAATAGGTTAAAATCAGTTAAAGCTTTTAGGGGTATGAACATCTTATGGTTTCAAAGTCAACCCCCTACCCCCATCCCCTAGCCCCCTGGGGCTCAAAACCCCCCTAAAAATGAACATAACCTTAATTTTCTCAGAAACCATTTGACCAATAGGGATGATTTCTTAAACTTAAGCTTTTATGGTTATAAACTAACTTCTAGTTTAGAAGTCACCCCCCTGCCGCCTACTCCTAGCCCTCAGGGGCTCAAAAAAACCCTAAAAATGAACCTAACCTTAATTTTCTCAGAAACCATTTGACCAATAGAGATGAATTCTTAAACTTAAGCCTTTATGGTTATAAACTAGCTTTTGGTATAGAAGTCACCCCCCTGCTGCTAACCCCTAGTCCTCCGGGGATCAAAAAAACCCATAAAAATGAACCTAACCTTTATTTTCAAGGGGGTGACTTATAATCTAGGAGTTAGTTTATAATCATAAAAGCTTAAGTTTAAGAAATCATCCCTATTAGTCAAATGGTTTCTGAGAAAATTAAGGTTGGGTTCATTTTTAGGATTTTTTGGAGCCCCGGAGGGCTAGGGGTTGGTGGCAGGGGGGCGACTTAAAATCTAAAAGTTAGTTTATAACCATAAAAGCTTAAGTTTAAGAAATCATCCCTATTGGTCAAATGGTTTCTGAGAAAAATAAAGGTTGGTTCATTTTTAGGGTTTTTAGAGCCCTGGAGGGCTAGGGGTTGGCGGCAGGGGGTGACTTATAATCTAGGAGTTAGTTTATAATCATAAAAGCTTAAGTTTAAGAAATCATCCCTATTGGTCAAATGGTGTCTGAGAAAAATAAGGTTAGGTTCATTTATAGGATTTTTTTAAGCCCCGGAGGGCTAGGGGTTGGTTGCAGGGGGGTGACTTCTAAACTAGAAGTTAGTTTATAAGCATAAAAGCTTAAGTTTAAAAAATCATCCCTATTGGTCAAATGGTTTCTGAGAAAATTAAGGTTAGGTTCATTTTTAGGTGGGTTTTGAGCCCCGGGGGGCTTGGGGGTGGGGGTAGGGGGGTTGACTTTGAAACCATAATATGTTCATACCCCTAAAAGCTTAAGTCCAAAAAATTTGAACGGTTCATCAAGTGGTTCCGGAGAAACCCCCCCCCCCCCCCCCCCAGCATCAAAAAAGCTTCAGTTATGTCCCCCTTTTACGTCTCTAAGTCAAAAATTGCGGTCACAAAATCTATTTATCTAACAACTGCAAAATATCCTTAACCTTAAATATCTCAAGGGGACTTGCACAAAAAATTTTAGCTTACTAGCTCTAATAGGAACTGAGATAATAGGGGGGGGGGGACGCCCCCCCCGACTGATTAAGGTGCGGTAAGGGGCCTGACCGTAAGGGGTTAATTAAGTGAATCAGTCTGTTAGACCAATGGTAGAAACTCAGCAGATAGACGAGACAGACAGACAGGCAAGAAGAATGATCAAATTACAGTTTGACCATAATAGACAATTCATTAAATAAAATCCAATAGAGAACCTGTGAATGATCAGACAGATGGAGGGATAGACAGACAGACGGACAGACAGACAGTTTTTGAGGCATTAACAAATTAGAATTAGGTTATGCTAGATGATTCATTGAAATCCGAAAAAGAGACAGTTAGACAGATAGACTGACAAGTGGAGTGACAGACAGACAAAAAAACAGACAGACAGAGGGACAGACAGACAAAGGGGTATTGCCTAAAAACAGTTTGGCTGCTATATGAATCATTAAAACCCACCATAAAAAGAAATTTACATTAGTTTCATTATTTCGATACTCAACGCCCCCCCCCCCTCCCCAACTCAAAGGGGTTTATTATTTCTTAAAACCAATAAGTGACTTCTCAGCATAATAAAATTGAAAATACTTTTTATTTCATCAATTTATCTTAAATAGAACGAAAGTTATAATCATTTTATTGTCTACAAGAAAAATGCTTTGAGTAAAAATCAACCTAATTGTCAGTAAAAACGTCATATTTATGCATATTTACACAGTAAATAAATTTTAAAATTGTATTCTATTGTAATGAATAACTTAAGGGGGTTGTATGAATTATAAAAAACCTAAAAAAAACCCTAATTTGGTTAAATTAGTCCACGTAAAGATTGATTTAGTACAGTACGTATGAATAAGTTGTCAATTTCCTGCCAGAGTCCTTGTGGTATAGTCACTATGAAATCAGGGAGTAAGGGAGGGGACAATGGATCGAATATTCAATTTTTAAGGAGTCTCAGACTTTGGGGACTGGCTTAAAGGGAATATGCACGAATACAGCAGATTCTTACTGATTTTGGGGACTTGCGCATCAATGCCCCGCTAACTAGCTGAGCTAGTTTTGAATATGCAGACAGAAAAGTTTGTTTTTTTTATCGCTGGTTTTAACAAATATTTTTTCCCACGAAAATGTCTTTTCATGTATAGAAACTCTACTGTGATATTTATGTATTAAATAATCTAAGAACCGCTTGAATTTTGGGGTCAGTTATAAATATATAAGAAGGGTTGTGGTAGTTCTAAACAAGATTTTTCTAGTGATTAATTACAGAATGTTTACTACATTGTGATGTGTTGATAATTTAATTTTCAAGTAAATGATTTTTTTCTTAGAACTAATTTTGTTCTAAATTTGGTTACCATGATCCCTTAACAATTTTGGTAAAATTTTCTTGAAAAATCTGGTTTTTATTGCTTTTCAGCGAACCCTCTTAAATTGAATTAATTGCCCATTGTCCCCTCCCTTACTCCCTGCTATGAAATGCTTCCCCATTCCTTGACTATAGAAAAGCAGCGCTAATTATATTTATTCTACTGTCCATTCCTATAGATTATAACTTTGTAATGGATACAAGAATTCTGTTTCATTAAGTTTGTTACTAATTTTAAAGCTCTCATGTATAAGTTTTCTATTATCATAAAACAATACATTAATAGGATTTAGTGTTACTGCTTTCAATATTAATTAATTTACGCTGATATTGTAAGCGCAGCTACTCTAGTCCTAGTTTGGCCGTTTATTATGATAATTGTTCTTTCTATTTCCTGTTTTATTTAAAAACAACATAAATTAATCACTGATGGAATTGTAATTAGAGAAAGAGAGGACTTTCGACATTTTATGATAACATTTACTTTTTTGTTGGTTTAATAACTTTGGGGACTTTAATTAAGTTTTGATTACTTGGTTAACTAAGTTGGGTGTCCAAAAGTTTCAACTACTAATTGTAATCTACAGAAGTGGTAATTTTATGTATGTTCATTGTCTTGTCCCTTTAGATCCCTGGATTGTAATTGTGTAGTTCAAGAAAATATAGAAAATGAACATTTATAAAAAAAAAATCCCTACCTATCCTCAGCAGGTTTTAAGCTATTTATTAAGGATACATAAACGATATCTTAGTAGAAGACTATTGCACAACAAAGAATGTAACGTTTCTTTTTGATTCTGAGTCTAAGACCCTAGATGCAAGAGGTACAACCGCTTGTAATATTAAAAATTTTTGATTTCCAAATTTCTAGATGCAGAAATTTAATGTTTGTTTTTAATAATCTAATTAGAATTAACTCATAAATACTTTATAACTATGCAATGTTTTTTTTGCGGATTTGTATCTGGCATTTTCTAAGCAAATATAAAAATATGATACTTATACTATTTTTATACATTACTTAAATTGGACAATAGGCTGTGAGATCAGTAGTTTTGCCGTACGGAGCCTTCAAATTCACAAGGACTCTAGTAGGAAATTGACAACTTATTCATACGTACTGTACTAAATCAATCATTACTTGGACTAATTTAACCAAATTAGGTTTTTTTTAGGTTTTTGATATTTCATACAACCCCCTTAAGTTATTCATTACAGTAAAATATAATTTTAAAATTTATTTACTGTGTAAATATGCATAAACATGACGTTTTTACTGACAATTATGTTGATTATTACTCAAAGCATATTACTTGTAGACAATAAAATGATTATAACTTTCGTTCTATTTAAGATAAATTGATGAAATAAAAAGTACATTCAATTTTATTAAGCTGAAAAGTCACTTATTGATATTAAGAAATAATAAACCCCTTTGAGTGGGGGAGGGGGGGGGGGGGCGTTGAGTATCTAAATAAGAAACTAATGTAAATTTCTTTTCTTCTGTGGGTTTTAATGATTCATATAGCAGCCAAACTGTTTTAGGCAATACCCATTTGTCTGTCTGTCCCTCTGTCTGTCTGTCCTTTTGTCTGTCTGTCCCACCACTTGTCTGTCTATCAGTCTAACTGCCTCTCTTTTGGATTTCAATGAATCATCTAGCATAGCCTAATTGTAATTTGTTAATGCCTCAAAGACTCTCTGTTACTATTTACCTGTCCCTCTGTCTGTCTGATCATTCACAGGTTCTCTATTGGATTTTATCTAATTAATTGTCTATTTTAGTAAAACTTTGATAATTCTTCTTGCCCGTCTGTCTGTCTATCTACTGAGTTTCTACCCTTGGTCTAACAGACTTATTCACTTAATTTATAAAAAATTAGATTTAACTAATAATATGGTGGTATCTTGTACCAAGAGATACACAAATAACCTTGTGTTGAAAAAAAACAAATAAAAAATGATTCAATTTCTTCTATGAAGAAAAGTGTAATACATGTTCCTTTATTCTCTTTGTACATCAAAAATATGTTTCAAATTTATTATATCAGGTTATATTCCATTAATTTATTAACAACTAAATTTTTTGACACCCCACTTATGACTTTTAACAGCCCCCTTTAACTAAAATCAAGGGTGATTTTATCAAGATTTTACCAAACCTACTTTACATAAGAAATTTATTACATTTTAACATTTTTTTTATGAAAAGAGGATTGGGATATATCTCCCTCCCAACATTAACTTTAAAAACTATTGTAAAATATATTAAAAGTTGTAAACATATATCTATCAAGATCATTAAAGGAATTAACTCAAGTTTGAGGGGGGGGGGGGCTTAATGCAACCATCTCGTAATAAATGCACAAATTGCACTTAGAATTCGAATTTTGTTACAAAACTTGGCATGAGTAATCCTTGGTACATCTATTTTCCCAAAATGGAACAAAAAGTTGCAAAAGTGACGGCTAACAGCTGGCGGCTCAGTCATTTAGCCGTTTTTGGGCTATATTCAGGGCGAAACTATCATTAATTGCATAGGAATCAACTTTTTGAAACATATTTTTGCTTTAAATATTCATTTTAAAATTTCTTGTACCAGCTGCTAGAACTGGCTGAAAATGGCTGGGAGCGGCTAAGAGTATGAAGAGTATATATGGCTTGTGACATGTCTAGGGGTAGGTTTTTATTGGAACTGAGCTCAAAAATACTACTATAAATAGTGGGGGTCCATCCATTTGGCAGCTGGGGCTGTTACACAGACTGTTTAAAACCTACCTAGAGACACGTCACAAGCCCTATCTACTCATTCTACTCTTGGCTGCTCCCAGCTGAGCTTCGGCCATAAGTAAGCTGCCAAATGAATTTTTTTGTGGTATTTTAAAAATTAATAAAATAAAATCAATGGTCTTCTTATCAATAAAGGGGGGCTTGGTGCTGGAAGGTGGGCAAAATTGATATATATTGAGCTAAAATTTTTAAACTACCTGGTCCAGTAGTTACTGCATCTAAAAGAAAAACAAAATTAAAATTTTTTTTTAAAGAAAAACTGCAAAATTGGAATTTGACTTTGCAGATTTCTTGCTACACCTTCATATGTTATTATTGAGACTGCTCCATTTTTTTGGTAAATTTCAGGTTTATATTGACATACTAGAATTGAAATTTTGTAAAAATCTTTAAAATTGAGATCACACAAAAGAACTAAAAAAACATTCTTTTTGGACATTTCAAAAACTTTGAAGTGCTTGTGAGGTCACAATTATTGCATCACAGAAAAAATATTTAGCATGGGTCATTTTTTTGCTTAAATCAACCACATTTTTACTGGGGGCAAAAATTTTTTTTAAATTTTTTCAAAATTTTTTCATGGTGGGATGATTTAATTTACAATATATACTTTTGGCTGTTGACAGCTGTTCTCAGCCATTTTTGGCAGTTTTCAGCTGTTATGACAGCAAAATCTAGAAATAAAAAAAGTGTTTTTAGTAATATGTCTTTGTCCATGACATAAAGTTATAATGTTAATTAAGAAAAGTTTAATTCCATGGAAATATTCAATTTTTATATCCTTATAAGCCATTACCCAGCTGTCACTATTTTTGGTAGTATTTTTCAGCTCAACACCCCTTAAAACCTATCCCTAATGGATGATTCCTACGTAATTATTGCTGGATTTGCCCTGAAAATGCCAATTTCATAACAAAATTTGGATTAATTGATAATGGGATGGTTGCATTAACTCCCCCCCTACATATGTATGAGAGTTTCCTCATGTCTCAATTTACTAATTAAAAGTTGTACAGTACAGTTGTACAGAATATTGCAAGATTTTTTTAGTAAAGTCTGGTAATTAATTTACCTAAAAATAGATAGCATAGAATTATCTGAATCAGTGACTTGCTTAAATACACCCTTCTTAAACACCCCTAACTCCACTTTATTTTAAGGGGTGTAAATTTATTTCCTTTACACCCCCTTGGAATTTATAGAGGGGTGTATCTGAGGGTGTATGCTCTTGTTACGAGGGTGGACATGGGTGGACACCTAGGGAGGTGTATCCATCCCCCTTAATTTTACAAGGGTGGTGTAAACAACCCCTATACCAACCTTTTGCACACCTTTGATCTTAATTATACTTTTAGAGTACATAAAGTTGTAAATTCAGTAACTATTCTACAAAAATTATCTTCCTAAATTGATATATGATTTTCAGGGTAATCTCCGGTGGACTAAACATTAAAATTTTATGGAAAAAAAGATATCTTTGGAACATGCATGTCTTGAAATTATCCCCCCTTTGTACTCAATACACATTATTAATTCTAAGTGCGTCAATTTTGCGTTTAAAGATACTTTTAGTTTAAGCATTAATTTCTCCAAAAAATGATGAAAAAAGATAATTTTTTTTTTGATAAAATGATAAAAGTATATGTAAAATGAAATAACCAGCAAAAAAAATTACAAAATTACGTTAAATAGAAAGAAAATTAGAGCGTTTTGTATGCCTTATAAAATGCGTATTTCTCATGAAAATTGTAACGATTTAGTGCATTGAGTAAAATGTTTACAAACTTCTCGCTTTTATAAGAAAATAGAGCCTTTGTGAATTGCAAATCTACATCTTCCTTGGAATTTAACCCAAAGATGCTATTGAGTACAACTGAATATACACACAATAATAAAATCTACTAATCCATTTAAAAAAAATATTTATAGATGTGAATAAAATGTTTTTAAACTTGAAAATATTGGGCAAAATTTTGTAAAAATTATCTATTTTTCAATCCTAAGAAGATGTAAATAAATATTGTAATTTGCATTTAAATAAATCGTTTAAATTTGATTATTACGTCAATAAGTATTTTTGTATGAAATAAAATAAATAAAGGAAATATTTACTATAAAAGATACTTTAAGCATAAAATAAACATAATAACATTTTTAATTTTATGTTATTTATATCATAAAAATAACAAAAAAATATTGAATTTATTTCAAATTATTAGTATTTTTTTCTGAAATTAATTATTTTCTTAATAAAAAAAGTTAAATCTTTTCTCGATTTGTCCAATTAAAAGACATGTTCACACGAATAGTAATTTAAAAATCATGAAATTAATACCAGTTATGTTAGCCCCAAGGGGCCAAACGCTCAGACTTATAAGTTGATCTCACAATTATACTTAATTCGCGAAAAATAACATTATATTCTCTTTACCATATGACTATTTTAAAAAAGCGGCGGTTTTTATCTATCCACTTTACCGCTGTTGGCGTTGACAGACACCAAACCTCTTATAGTTTTCGGGTTGCGATATTATTAAACTTCAACCCCCCCCCCTCCCCACCCCCCTACATCTCGGGCTCCCAGAAACGGATTCAAGAATACCCTGATTTGAGATAAATTACAATAACCCCTAAAGCAAAGAAAGTAGTTCGATGGGTTTAATAACTGTTTCAGTTTTTTGTCTTGCTTAGCTTAAAAACTATTTGAGGTGAATTATTAAATTAACTTTCTGAAGAAAGAAAAAAAATTAATTTTTAGAAAACAATTCTATTGTAATATTTTGAATAGACTTTTGTGTGATAGGTTAAGCTTAAACACACTTTGGTATAATGAAACAAAAACAAAGTGTTTCTTCTCAATCACAAATAAACTAGAATTATCAAAGCCAAAATTTTTCTATATTTAAAATATTCGTCTAAAATCCTGAAACATGGGCTAAAATTCAATTTAATATTGAGTATCATCTATAATTATCTATCTTTTGAGACATTAAGGTTTATATTTTTATAGGTACTTAAAAATTTATTTCATTGTTCGTGTATTGACTTAGCTAAATAATCACATTAAAACTTTCAGCTGAACTTGTTACTAAACAAATCCAACTTTTCGATATTTTTTTTTTGCAATAGCTGGTTATAATTCAAGACTTATGAGTGGCTGAGGCGCAGTTGCCAAGCCATTCTTGTAGTAAGCTTCGGCTATTAAAGATATTATTTTTCTTAATAATACTTCAAAAATAACCTTATTATACAATGTAAAAAAAAACAGTAGTAAAATTATTTGTCATTTTTCATAAATATATATTTTCGCAGTTTTCAGAAAACACTTTAAAAAGATTTAACTATCTTCTATTGAAACCTTTCTTGTAAAGAATTCTATTTAAAGCGCACATTAATCGAGCATTACCAAAAATGATATTACAATGCCTTAAATTATCAACAGTTTTTAGTCGAAACAAAAGAACATAAAAATCTATCCCAAAAAGCTTAATACAGACATATTGACAGAAATACGTAGCTTGTGTGTCCTAGAAATATTTTTTTTAATCTGTTAAATATAATAATTGAATAATCAACATATTTCAAAAGAAAATACGGTCTTTCTTTTTATTATTTTAGATTTTCAATGCTTATAGTTTCAAGAAGCTTCACCATTATTGGATATAATCTTCCATGTTGTGTATTCCCCCCCCCCCCCCCCACCCCCCTCACGAAATTAGACGTATAGACATAATTGTGAAAAGCAATGCTGACTTGGTAATTATACAATATTATCAACATAATTAGTATATACAAGAAAAACCTCACCATCATAACAAATTCTTATATTTATATGGATAGATTTTTAAAACAAAATAAACTCTTCAAAGCCTTTTTTCCCAGGTAGGGAGGGGATCTTGAAGACTTTTATTGAATTTGATTGGTTAGTTCATTAAGTTGAGTGTCTAAACGTTTCAACCATCCATTTTTAATCCACAGAAGGTTTTTTGTTAACATCATTGAGGTATACATCAATTTATTGGCAAATGTCTTATCCCTTTAGATACCTGCTTTTTTCCTTTTAGAATGTATTGCCCGCTAACAGGGATAATTTAAACATGAAGATACGTTCTACAAAAATTAAGTATTATTCTAAACTAGCATCATTTTCTAATGAGGAGTTGTCACGCGGGTGATTGCTAGGCTAATATTATAGCTAGACAATAATCTGTTACTTCAATATAAAAAACGTTGCATTTCTATGTCTCCTAATGTCTATTTTTTATCTGTGCATTTGTAAATGTTTCCAACCTTATTGCGATGTTTTCATATACACAAAAATATTCTATTTATATCACCTTGTTATTCATATCTACTTTTAATTAAGTCTGAATTTTTAACTCGAGCCAACTCTGTGAGTCTTATTCGTTTGACACCTGTGTTCAATTTCCAATATGTGTATTAAGTAAAGATGTATAACCCAGACAATTACCTGGATCCAGTATTGAGGATCTTTTTCGTCTGCTAACCAGTTGCTTTCTTATCCTTTTGTAGCGGTCTGGCTGGGTTAATATTCCCGACGCTATTGGTTGATATTCAAAGACCCAAATGAAAGTATACACTGGGTCTACGGGGTGGGGACATACAGTTATTTAACACCTTCCCCCTCTTTTGTTTCACTTTAATCAATTTTCTACCAAAAAAATATCATTCTATTAAATTTGCCACCGAAGTAAATTACACCTCCCCCCCTTCATATGTTAAACGAACAAACAGAAAATATATAGAGTACTTATGTAAGAAAAAAGCTGTATATAGTTATGCATAAATATTCTTGTATTTGACTGAATATTTTTAATTATTATTTCCTGACAAGGTTTAGATTTGAGGTTAGAGCTCTACACGTCAATACTAAGTTGTTACCCTTTCTTACTTCCTAGATAGATAGATAGATAGATAGATAGATAGATAGATAGATAGATAGATAGATAGATAGATAGATAGATAGATAGATAGATAGATAGATAGATAGATAGATAGATAGATAGATAGATAGATAGATAGATAGATAGATAGATAGATAGATAGATAGATAGATAGATAGATAGATAGATAGATAGATAGATAGATAGATAGATAGATAGATAGATAGATAGATAGATAGATAGATAGATAGATAGATAGATAGATAGATAGATAGATAGATAGATAGATAGATAGATAGATAGATAGATAGATAGATAGATAGATAGATAGATAGATAGATAGATAGATAGATAGATAGATAGATAGATAGATAGATAGATAGATAGATAGATAGATAGATAGATAGATAGATAGATAGATAGATAGATAGATAGATAGATAGATAGATAGATAGATAGATAGATAGATAGATAGATAGATAGATAGATAGATAGATAGATAGATAGATAGATAGATAGATAGATAGATAGATAGATAGATAGATAGATAGATAGATAGACAGACAGATAGATAGACATTGTGCTAAAATTAGAACCAACAAACCTACCCGACAGACACACATTTTTAAGCAGCCAGATGAAAATGAATTTCAATAATATTTCTAGTCAGTCAAACATAATAATAAAATGAAGAAACTACTATAGCTCAAATAATGGTAATTTTAACTGACGTAAAATTCAAAGATTAAACCCTGGATGATATATCTCTCCTTCTATATATTAGAAACAATTGTGTAACACACTGCTTTGAAAAGTTTTAATAAAAATGAGTTCTGGACACAGATCAAAGGCTTTAATAAAGTCTAACTGCACATTAAATGCACATCAAAGGGTAGAAAATGAAGCTGTGTTGGCTATCTATCTTTATTTGGTTTGTCTATTTTATCATTTGCTATCTGTATAACTATCGGCTACGCCCCTAAAAACTTCTAGGTGAACTTTAGGTAAAGGAGAGAGGGGGGGGGGGGGTAGAATAGTACAAAAAGCTTCACAGTAATGGAGAACTATATCAGTCCAACAGTTAGAAAGATCTTATGGTACAGCCAGACAAACATCCTTTTACTTTTAACAAGAATAAAAATATAAATCTAACCTGCGGCCCAGCCGGTAGTATTTCTAACTGCTGTGGATTGGTTACTCGCTTGTCACTAAGTACAATATCTAAAACAGATAAATATATATTAACCCCTAACGGTTGGGGGTGCCCCCCCCCCCTCCGGTTTTTTCTATCTCATTTTCTGTGTGTGAAAGATAAAGAGCCCAAACTGCGTGACTTTTTAAGTATGGGTATGACACATAACTGAGAGTTGGAATTTTTTGAATATCTCCATCCTGGCGGGCACAGGATGCCAGCAAACCTAGCAGGGTCATCCAGGTAAAGAGCAAAAATATTTTTTTTGACTTAAACAAAGCATTTTATCTTACCAAAATACTAAAATATCCTTTAGTAGAACATCCTTATATGAAATATAGGTGTTCAAGTCAATTTCAGGTTCCAGGTATAATCCTGCAGGTCCTGATCCTCCAGGTCTCCAGAAATCTTTAAAAGGCTCCTGTGGGCGCCATTTTTGACTTAGAGACTTTAAATTTCAAACTTAAGCTTTTCTTACATGTCTACATAACATATTAGAATTTCATAAAAATTTCCGCCGCCGTTTTCCCGCCGACCGCCGACTGTGGCGACTGGTAGCTGATAAGTACAGCTGCGGCCGCTGAAATTTATATTTTGATATTTCTAATATAAAATTTACATAAAGATAAATATTTTCTACAAAAAAAGTTTTCTTCTAGCTTTAATAATAATAAAATTACAGCCGTTTGAAATTTTTAAGTAAAAAAAATACCTAAAAACGAACGTTGTTAAATATAAGGGTGTGGCAAGGGGCCTGGCTGTTAAGGGTTAACATATTAGATTAAATTTAGATAGACAGATATATTACTAAATAAAGTCAGAAAGATATTTAGTTGTAAAACTAAACTGTATTTGAAATATTCATATCCTTCTTTTTTGTTAAATATGGCCCCTCTTTTCAAGCCTAAAATAGTCAAAAACCTGATCAAGATAAATACAGAGAAATACTTAATCACTTAATCAAACCAAAAACATTATAAATTCTACCCAAACGAAATAAAGCTTTTTATAGAACCTATAAAATTGACCTCATACTAGCCTACAATTAGTCAGGTAAAATGATTACTGGCCTGCCATTGGTAATTTAGTCTGTCTATTGGCCTATAATTGGGCATTTGTAATATATGACGTTATTTCTATAGGCACTATAAACAGCTTCGAACCAGATTGTTATGGGCCTAAACTTTGTGGGAACAACTAAAATAAACATAAAATGACATAGCCTAGCCTTACCTAACTAATCTAATGGTTGCAATCCCGCGTAGCTAAGTAAGATTACGTACGTTTTAAGTAAAAGCAAAGAAAAACCAAGCATTTTGTTTTATAAATCTGTTGATAATCAAGAAAGCACTAAGTACTTGTTATGAAGTCAATATAATACTGTAATAAGGAAAAAAAGAAAAGAAAGAAATATAGTTGAGTCTTGACTTTAATTAGGAACCAATTAATTAATATTTGGTGTTTCTTAATTTCCTCAAAATTATCACATCTTAAATAGAAAAATTACTCGATAATTTGATATGTCCGTCATTTATTATGTCTTCTAGAAAGGCTATGGGTTTAACGAGAACGGAGCAATAGGATCAGTAATATTTGACATAATATCATTTGATATAAATTCATTTCACATAAAACATTTGACATAAAGTATCATTTGACATAAACTCATTTCACATAAAGGTACACTTCACATAAAAACGTTTTACATAAACTCATTTGACATAAAGGTACATTTGGCATAAAGATACATTTCATATAAAGGTACACTTGACATAAAGGTACATTTCACATAAAGGTACATTTCACATAAAGGTACACTTGACATAAAGGTACATTTCACATAAAGGTACCCCGAGCATGGCAATCGGTGAACAGAATCTCAGTTCTGCACCACAAGCCTCGCACGACTGAAGTTCCCATGTCTATACAGTCATATTTATATGAAAATATTTTTAGAAGATTTTTGAATTTTTTTTGAAGATTTTCTTTTAATAATAAATAAAAATTTCTAAAATCTTTTAAAAAAATGGAAAATCTTCAAAAAAAAATTCAAAAATCTTCTAAAAATATTTTCATATAAATATGACTGTATAGACATGGGAACTTCAGTCGTGAGAGGCTTGTGGTGCAGAACTGAGATTCTGTTCACCGGTTGCCATGCTCAGGGAAAAAAATAACTACCTCAGGTAGACTTTGAAATGTATCTTTATGTAAAACGTTTTATGCCAAGTGTACCTTTATGTCAAATGTACCTTTATGTGAAATGTACCTTTATGTCAAACGTACTTTTATGTCAAATGTACCTTTATGTCAAATGTATCCTTATGTAAAACGTTTTTATGTGAAGTGTACCTTTATGGCAAATGTACCTTTATGGCAAATGTTTTTATGTCAAATGTACCTTAATGTGAAGTGATTTTATGCCAAATGTTTTATGTGAAATGAATTTATGTCAAACGATATTATGTCAAATATTACTGATCCGGAGCAATGAGCATCCAGCATATAATTTACACAGTCTGGTTGTCTGTCGGCCATGCTTTAAAAGACATATTTTTTGTGAAAGATTTCGTGGTTCATAAAGTGATCTAGTTTGTATAACCATTAAATATCCGCTCTATAACCAACATGTCCTTTTATCAAACAATAATTCTTAAATTGATTCGCTACTTATGACTGCTGCCATCCTTGTTAAATCAAAAAACTGCTGCATATTATTTTTTCTTCAATTATATCAATTAAATTCACGTATGTGGTTGCTCGCCAATTAATCGTTTTATATAAGTTTTCTGATGTTTTTGTTGCTATGCTAGTCTTAGTAGCGTAGCAAGCTAATCTATATATTTTTTGCTGAAAAGAATCCTTAAATATTGCCTACTTTTAAAGTTAGGTTTTCTTTCTTTAGCTTTAGATTTTTATAAATACTGAAGCGATAGAGTACTAAATTTTATTCAGTTTTTTAGTTATATACCTTTCCAGGACCTATATCAAGCTACATTGTAAATGAGAACCATGTCCGTCCTGCGGTTAGTGAAATCTATCATTACAGAAAAAGATCTTGTTAATTTCATATTAGATTTAGTTTGGAGTACGTCTAAATTAACATTGTGTTTTTGTTTGGTTAATTTCTATAAAAGTAAAATTTTGCATTTTAGCTGCAAATGACTTTGATAAAACCGGATTTAGTATCATTATATATCCTGTTAAGCCAAAATGCATTAACTTAAGATTATTTGATATATTGCGTAACTTATACTTTTCACTCAATTTGATTCAATCATACATTAGAGTTAAGTTAGAGAGGTACATACCTAATGAAATAATGAAAATCCTGTTAAGAATTACTTAATGGGACAATTACTCTTCTTGGATCGTACATTCGATGTAACAAGAAGATCAAAATGATTTCGCAACCTTCATGTATTGTGTTATTAATATACACCTGACAAAGCAGCTGTAGGAATTCTTTAAAATTTAAGTCTATCCTTATACTAAAGTAACAGGATGTCTGTGTGTCTGTGTATCTGTGTGTCTGTGTGTCTGTACCAAAGGATCTCGCTAACCGCTGAACCGATTGGGTTCTCCTTAACAGGGTTGATTGTCATATGTCCCGGGAAGGTTTTTAACTATTTTGGGGGAGGGTACCACCACCCTTCCAAGAGAAATCCCAACAAAATCGAGAAAAAAAATTGAAATATTCTCGCTTGCGTAGACGCAAAATATTTAAAGGCCACTAGAGGCCTCTAGGGGCGTAGCCGCTAGTATTATAATATTTAATACAAGAACCAGTTCTAAGCCACACTGAAAAAATCATGTAAATCATCGTATTACAGACAATTTTCCACGATTATTAAAATAAAAAAATCATACCAGTTTTGTTAGTCTTTGCTATTTGTCCCTCTGGGTAAACAAAACTGGTTTTAATCTCACAGTTTTTCATTTCAATATCAGCGGAAAGCTGCCTATAATACGATGCGATAAATAACTATTCTTATTGTTCAACACTCTAAGTGAAATCTATCTATGTATGACACTTTAAGAGTTGATCCCTTGATTGGTATGAAAATCTCTTTTTAAACACAATTTTCAGTGGTTTTATATGAAAGTAAAAACAAACGTATCCTACTTATTCACAAATATAATCTGATGGAAAAAGTTTAAAGATATCAAATCTCTCCTTTTCTGTCCTAACATTAGGGTATTAGCTTAAGAAACACCAATCAGACAAACAACTTTTTAATTGCACAACCTTTGCCTGGAAGTCCAAACTGTGCATGGTAACGAGTTGCGCCTGTTTTTAGGCCAAGGTATTCCCTCTAATATAACTATCAATGTCGCACACCTGTCAGTTGGAGCCGTTTTAATGTCTTTAGTTATGACGAGTTGTAAAGCCGAGATTCGAACCTATCACATCCCAGATGACGAGCGGATACTCTACATGTTATTTACGGTCGCGGGTCATATCAATGCCATACTAGCAAAAATATCTGCAATGATAATATTATAAAACTTAAAAGAACTTATCCTTGCTCACTTTGAAATGTCATTTAAAAGTGTTTGAATGATCTAAAGTATGCCAAGAAAAATATCTTTCACTTTCTATTTCACTCGGGGATTTACGGATTGGACAATTATGGTAAATTAGTATTTTCTTCAAAATTAATAGAGGAATTCTGTATTTGTTACATTATAAACTTTGGTGAGCAAATAGGGTTGTAAATTAAAAACTACATCGATCTATACATCTATTAATGGCTCGGCAGCGCAGCTGCACCTAAGTCACAACTAAGCCTGAAATTTAAACCTGGTTGGTTGTTTTACATTTTTTTTTTTTGAAAATAGGGATATTTGGATCAGGTTTAGACTATATACATTTTACATATTTATGTTTAATCTAGCTATAAATTTTCTTTCTATCTATCTACACATAATATCTTCGTGGATCTAAAGGGATAAGACAATGGCCGAATTATTGATGTTCTCCCCCAATGATGATACACAAATCTACCTCTCTTGTTAATTGAAATTAGTTATTGAAACGTTTGAACACTCAACTTAATGAATCAACCAATCAAAATTCACTAAAGTCGTCAAGACAACTATTAAGAAAATATTATTATGAAACTTTGAAGACTAGTGAAATAAACAGCCCATTGTCCCCTCTCTCTCTGTCTCTGCAATATCTTTCTTCATATCTTTACTTATCCTTACTCAAATATTTCATTTGCCAATAAATTTGAAGGATTGGCCAAAAACTGAATAATGAAAGAGATATTTTAATTTTTATATTAAAAAGTTTATTTCAGCGTATACCTATCTCCTTATATTTATTTGTAGATAAATATTTCTAGCTTTTGATTTAAATTTGTGAAAATGTGATAAAACAAGGTTGACAATATCCATAAAAGCTCAGCTCTGAAACGATAGAAATAACGAACATAAACACTTGTAGAGCAAAATATAAATGTATAAGTATAAACAGAATTGTAAGTAAATTTGTTGCAAAACTGCGTCAATACTGGATACTGTTTAAGGACATGCTTTCATTTTTAGAAATTGATTATAGATTTACTTTGCTTATAACATTGTTCCTTGTTGTAATAGGTATCAGTGTTCAAAAAATTCACATGTATGGAGTAAATAAATCACATAAAAAGATTGTTGTTAAAAAGTTGTAAAGCAACATGGTTTAAATGGACACATGGACTTTCTAGTAACGATTAAAGTGTTGATACGCTTCTTGAATCATACCTACCCGTTATAGGAATCATCATGCAAAGTCTTAAATCGATAGTACATTTCTAATATTTCTAAATTAACGAAAGAAGCTAACCGTTCCGTACGGACGGACTTACCCTAATTGTAGAAAAGCTTCCCTTGATAATAAATTTATTTTAATTTCAGCACACTAAAAAAATATGTACTTTTCAATTTGATATTACATAAGAATCAATTAAAAGTTTAATTATAAATGATTTGAGAAAAAACTTGAATCTTGTAAGACAGACAAATTCCAAAATATTTATTCTGTTATCTTAATCTTTTTTCAAAAGGAATGCAATTATCAATGGTTATTCTTAGAATGACAAGGTAAAATATTAGAGGCCAAGCAACACTATAATTTTCAAGTCCTAAAACTGAAAAATTTTAATACGTCCCTATAAACCCTGTATATGTTCTGTTTAAGCGTCGTTATTAATTATTATTATCCTTTTTTAAGTACTGATGCTCTCAAAGTGATTACTTTTTTATCATTGTCTAATCTAATGAGATTCGATGTCATTGTTATATTATGTATCATTATAAATAGGTTATTATTTGTATATTTATTTTCCACCCGTAAATTTTTAAAAATTAATGGAGCTCCTAGCACTCACTTAACCTAACCTAAAAGAAGAAATACATTTTGATTAATAATTATATGTTAGCCAAAAACATTTTATGATTTATACAGAAAAATTTTATCTCAACTAAAAAGAAATATAAGGATATATATTAGAAATTGAAAAATTAATCTAAAAGTTTAATTTGTCAATGAATTTAAGAAAAAGAAATACAAATCTTCTTTTTTTCATTTCTTTTAAATTTTTCAAATTAAAATTTTATAGGGATTATCTTTTTACTGTAAATCCAAAAAATATGATGAAAAGATTTTAAGAGAACTTTAAAATTTCAAATAATTTAAAGTAAAATAATTGAAACTTAGTTCATTTGAAATGAAGATCTCTAAAACGTCAGAATCGATTCTCCTACAGTTCCTTAGTTTTAAATTCTAAAATATTTTTACAATGAGTAATTTACCAAAAATGTAAGACATAAGACTACTGCGTAATATTCATGGCACTAAAATGCTTTTTCAGAATTAAAAAAAAACAAAGATAAAAATTAGAAGGAAGAAGACAACAATGGCAAAATAATTCAATCAACATCTAAAAAGTATCAATCAATCAATAATGAAATTTAACAAACTAGGCTTTTTAAGTGTCTATAAATATAACGTCATACTGGCCTACCATGGACAATTAAAATGTATACTGGCCTGTCATTGGTAATTTAGTCTTTGTATTAACCTATCATTGGTCATTTTTATTGTATGAAGTCATCTTTTAATAGCTTATTAACATACATTAAAATAGTCTCAAAAGGGCTAAGAAATTGAATGAAAAATGAATATATCCCCTAAATATAATACATACACATAGTATGGATTATATTTAGCCTTAAGAAGTAAGTAAACGTTGCATGCGAAGGGGGGGGGGATTAAAGAATAAACTAAAATTGCCCCTCCATCCCTGACGTCTAGTCAACTATTTATTTTTGAGTAAAATTGTCCACTGAACCTGGTGAACTCAATTTTCAGCTTCATTATCTACAAATTATAAATCCAGCTCTCTCCAGGGACACAGGAAGAGGACAAAGCATTGAAATACGTAAAATTTCTTAAGCTTTAGACTAAAACCCTAACTACTATATATAGTAGGATTAAATACACAGAAACTTAAAACAGCAAGATGAAGATCGAAAAAAAATACCAATATAAATATAAATATAAATAAACATACTTTGATAACACATGAAAAAAAGGTAAATAGATGAATAAAACTGTAAACTGCACAATTGATAGAAAGATAGATGGGGATAAATAGATTGATAAACTATAAGCTACTGATTAAAAATAGTTTTACTAAATACAAAAAGATCTTCGTGTTTTATTAAAACTTCTCTAAAACTTTTTTTATGCGAACAAGCGAACCATTTCTACAGTTAGGGTCGGTCTTCTAGTTCAAGTTAAAATTTTCTCATCGATTTCAAACTTTACATGGTGGTTTCTGTAATAATTCCAAACGATTTAGAAAGCGTAGAAGCGTTAATGTTCGTTTGTCCTACCATTTTAGAGCTTCGCTTTCATGGATGTTATCATTATTTTTTATGTTTTCACAAAATTAAAATAAAAAATCTATCAATTAGAAAAATCATCTTTAAATTATTATAATTTTATATATATGTCCTCAAAAACAGAACCACTTAAAAATAAATATATAAAATATAAAGAAACTGTATATACAGTGTGTTTTTTTTTTATGAGAACTTTTTTAA
Organism: Acartia tonsa; assembly: GCF_053477335.1. Classification (NCBI taxonomy): domain Eukaryota; kingdom Metazoa; phylum Arthropoda; class Copepoda; order Calanoida; family Acartiidae; genus Acartia; species Acartia tonsa. The sequence continues at coordinate 27,535,290 of NC_137270.1, forward strand.
AAGCAATTTTACCCCACTTATAGTTATCAGAATTTAATGATTAATGACTTATTTTCTTCGTTTTTTATAACCATTTTTAGAACATCAAAAAAATATTTCAGTTTTTATTAAAAAAGTAGAGTAAAATAAAAAATTCAAAACCTAGGTGTCAACATCTAAAAATGGTTTTAGCGCATTTTTCTCATGCTCAAATCTTCTACCCTTGGCAAGAATGGCTGCAAAACGCTTCAAAGTTGAGATACAGAGTTAAAGATACAGATACTTTTTGGGACATGTACTAGAACATATTAAAGTTTGAAGGCCATATTTTAACCAGGGAGGGAGTACTGGCCCCCCAAAGTGGACTACTGAAAATCCAATTTTTTTCTTGCAAAAGGTAGAAGATTTGAGCTTAAGAAAAATGCGCTAAAACTATTTGTAGATCTTGACACCTAGGTTTTGAATTTTTGATTTTACTGCACTTTTTAAATAAAAACTGAAATATTTTTTTAATGTTCTAAAAATGGTTATAAAAAACGAAGAAAATAAGCCGTTAATCATTAAATTCTGATAACTATAAGTGGGGTAAAATTGCTTTCAAAAAAGTTCTCATAAAAAAAACACACTGTATAAGGTTTTTTGGTTAAATATAGAATAATATGAATATGAACTAAATAGTTAAAATAATTATTTTAAACCTTTCTAATGACGCCTTACGGTTCTATAAATACAAAAATATGAATATAAAAAATAGGACAACTAATTGCTACATAAAAAATTTACAGCAACCAAAAAATTTAACCGCTGAAGACGCAAAATTAAATACAGCCGCCAGTAATATAAAATGTGTCCATATTTTGTTGAGACAGCGGAAAGTGTCATGTGTGACCTCATACAAAATGCGTCTTTTCTAGGGATTTCCTTTCCATTTTCTCCTCTCATCCTTCCTCTTTAGACGTATCTTTATGACGTCAAGCATGACACTTTCCCCTGTCCCATTTTTATACAGCCGTTTCAACCCGTTTGTTACTTTGTACTACTAACTTTCTATAACAATTATGCTATATAACATAGAAGGAATATCATTTGTCTTTTATTTTTTTCTTCTTTTATTATTGAAACATAAATTGAAAGGGTTTTGAATAAGCGTAGCTATGAAATAATTTGTGTATGTACGTCCATATGTTTCGAAGGGCAGCCAGTCAATTGTAAAAGTTACTGGGATTTTAAGACATATGCAACTAATAATCTTACAATTAGTTAAACATTTTGATTTCTAGCTGTAAAAATGTTTTAATTTTGATTTAAGTTTAACCCTTACAGATTGGGCCCCAATTTCCACCTTAATAGATCGGGGGAGGGGCTAATTTGACCCCCCCCCTCTATCTCGGCTCATGTTACAGTTAGAGACATAAACATTTTTCAGGTGGTTCATTTGCATATTTAGAGAAAATTACTTTTCTAGTCATAACGGTCAGACTGCTCCTTAGCCGCTTTTTAGCGGCCAGCCGCTAAATATTAAAACAGCTGTAGAGCGGCCAATTTTAAAGCTAGGATCACCAAATTTTAGATGGAACTTTGATTTTTTATAATCGCAGAAAAACGGCAAATAACGGAACCGTCAATTTTGGCGGTTACGGCGGTAAAACGGCGGTTGGCGGCGCCAATTAATATTTTTATCTGTTTCTGATCTCAATAAAAGACTACATAAAAAATTTGGTTGGTCTATAGCTGTTTTGAAATTCCGCGGCTGGCAGCTTAGAAACGGCAAAATTACAGGTAGGTAAAAGAAAATCGGTCAAGGGGGTGTCAAACGGTCATGACCTTACTACTCACAGAAGTTTATTATTGCTCAAGGATGTACCACAATTTTTTTTAGGTCTCTAGCTGTAATAGAAGCCACGATATACATAATATAAGTCCATATTAAAAGCAGGACATAGAATCGGTCATAAAATCGGTCAGGAAGCGGTCAAACGGTCAAAGGGTCATAACACCACTATTCTCAGATGTTCATTGATATCCCAGTATTCACCAAAAAAAATTTAGGTCTCGATCTTATACACAAAAGTCATAATGAAGAAATTAAGATTTATTTAGATTTTTTTCTAAATTTGGTGCCACCTAACCGACTTTGACCGGACGTCACGACCGACACAGACCATATATCCTTATAAGATCAACTCTTGCCAACGTATAATTACTAAACTTAAAAAGTCATGAAGTCACAACTCTCTATCTTACCTACAAAATCTATCTATCTATCTATCTATCTATCTATCTATCTATCTATCTATCTATCTATCTATCTATCTATCTATCTATCTATCTATCTATCTATCTATCTATCTATCTATCTATCTATCTATTTATCTATCTATCTATCTATATATCTATCTATCTATCTATCTATCTATCTATCTATCTATCTATATTTCTTTCTATCTATATATCTATCTATCTATCTATCTATCTATCTATCTATCTATCTATCTATCTATCTATATATATATCTATCTATCTATCTATCTATCTATCTATCTATCTATCTATCTATCTATCTATCTATCTATCTATCTATCTATCTATCTATCTATCTATCTATCTATCTATCTATCTATCTATCTATTTATCTATCTATCTATCTATATATCTATCTATCTATCTATCTATCTATCTATCTATCTATCTATCTATCTATATATATATCTATCTATCTATCTATCTATCTATCTATCTATCTATCTATCTATCTATCTATCTATATATATATATCTATCTATCTATCTATCTATCTATCTATCTATCTATCTATCTATCTATCTATCTATCTATCTATCTATCTATCTATCTATCTATCTATCTATCTATCTTACTTGAAAGATAACTGAACCGACACAGACCATATATCCTTATAAGATCAACTCTTGCCAACGTATAATTACTAAACTTAAAAAGTCATGAAGTCACAACTCTCTATCTTACCTACAAAATCTATCTATCTATCTATCTATCTATCTATCTATCTATCTATCTATCTATCTATCTATCTATCTATCTATCTATCTATCTATCTATCTATCTATCTATCTATCTATCTATCTATCTATCTATCTATCTATCTATCTATCTATCTATCTATCTATCTATCTATCTATCTATCTATCTATCTATCTATCTATCTATTTATCTATCTATCTATCTATATATCTATCTATCTATCTATCTATCTATCTATCTATCTATCTATCTATCTATCTTTCTATCTATCTATCTATCTATCTATCTATCTATCTATCTATCTATCTATCTATCTATCTATATATATATCTATCTATCTATCTATCTATCTATCTATCTATCTATCTATCTATCTATCTATCTATCTATCTATCTATCTTACTTGAAAGATAACTGAAGAAGAAAGCAAGAAAGATATTTCTCTCCAACATCATGATAAATTTATTTTTTTCTTCTTAACTTTACATTTTATTTAATATTTAATTTAATAATAAAATCTGGAATATTAGAAAACAATGATGACAACATCCATAAGTAGCGAAGCACATAAAATCGTAGATGGGAATACGTACAGGTAGATTTAAAAGGTTTTTACTAAAATCAAGAATAGATTTATTGGATAAAATAAATATGAAACCTTGTTTTATTTTGTATGATGACGATGGTCAAAGTAAATTATATTAAAGATGCTCATAACAATGGGAAAAATTATTTTGATACTGATATCCCATAAAAGTTTGAAAATTGGATCAAAATAAACAAAGATCTTGGGAAATATGTAAAACATATAAAAATAGCCAAAAACCTGATAAAAGGCAGTCTGGCCGCCATGGTTGTTTTCAAAAAACGACAAAAAATTTAATTTTTAAATCCTTAAAAACTTTAAAAATTTGGAAAATCGGACCATATACACTGAAGATATGGAAAAAAGTGTTAAATATATTTATAAATAGCCTAAAACCTGCCAAAAAGGCAGTCTGGCCGTCATGGTTATTTCCTTTAAAGACGGGAAATTTAATTTTGATATCTACAACTGAAAAAATTTTGAAAATCGGACTATAAACACTGAAGATATGGAGAAAAATGTTAAAAATATAAAAAAAAAAAACAGCCTAAAACCTGCTGAAAAGGCAGTCTGGCCGTCATGGTTGTATTCTTTAAAAGACGGGAAATTTAATTTTGATATCTCTAACTGAAAAAAATTTGAAAATCGGACCATACACTGAAGATATGGAGAAAAATGTGAAAAATATAAAAATAGCCTAAAACCTGCTAAAAAGGCAGTCTGGCCTTCATGATTGTTTCTTTAAACGACAGGAAATTTAATTTTGATATCTGTAACTGAAAAAATTTTGAAAATCGGACCATAAACACTGAAGATATTGAGAAAAATGTGAAAAATATAAAAATAGCCTAAAACCTGCTAAAAATCGGTCCGACCGCAAATGATGTCTTATAGTCAATTGTGCTCCTTAATAATGGGAATGTTGTCAAAAAATTTCAGCATTCTATCTTTTATAGGAGCTGAGTAAATCCCATTTCCCCCATAGCGTTACGGACTGACGGACTGACGGACTGACGGACTGACTGACTGACTGACTGACTGACGGACGGACAAAGTGAATTATAGAGTAGCTTCGCTACTAAAAAAAGAATGGAATACAATCAGGGCTTGGCAGCTGCGCCTTAGCCGCGCGTAAGTCTTAACTTAAACTTTTACTTTGGTCCTTAAAACAAATCAATGAATATGCCATATAAGAAACAGTTTTAGACATACAGGTGATTTTTTGGATTATAAAACGCCGATTTTACTGAGACTTATGCACAGCTGAGGTGCGGTTGTCGAGCCCTGAATAATTTCATAAAGTATCAAATTAAAAATGTGTTACAGTTTAAGAATAGATGGTCTTATTTTGTTGAAAGACACCTAATAGACCTTAAATGTATATAAATTTAAAGTTTACAATGGAAAATAACCATCTAAATAATGCTTCAAAAAATATATTTTTTTTCATATTAGTAAATTAAACATTGTAAAAACATATTTGTAAAACTAATGAAAAACTTCTATGTACAATATGTACAGAACAAAATCGGGCTTTGGTTCAAAAGTTTAGATACAAGAAATTTAAAGTTAGATAAAGTGATCGTCCATAGTTATTTTACGAAAAAATTAAAAGTGTAACAATATATATTTTTTCATTAATGTGAGTGCGTTCTTTTTAATAGCGAAGCTTTTCCATTATTAGGGTCGATCCGTCCGTAACGGATATCTTTTTTCGTTGAATTAGGCATGTTAGAATTGTCCTATTGATTTCAAATTTTGCATTGTGATTCCTTTAGTAGTTGGGTACGATTTAGAAAGCGTAGCAACTCTATAATTATTACCAAAATTTCCGTACGTCCATTTTAAACATGTTGATTTTTTTTACTTTTTTAACAACAAATTTTTATGTGATCTAATCATCCGATTGATCTGATTTTTGGTATTTTGATTCCTGGGACAACAAATTATAATGTTATAAGCGAAGCAACTCTATAATCAAGTCCTAAATATGTAAGTATGTCCATAAGCATTATCCTGTATAAAGCAGTTTTTCAACAAATTTACTTACAATTTTGCTTCGACTCTTATACATTTATATTCTTATTATTCAGTTCTGACACTATATAAGTGTTCATGTCCGTTTGTCCTACCGTTTCAGTGCTTCGCTTTTATGTATGTTGTCATCCTTGTTCTATTCATTATTCATACCAGCATATTTCTTTAAAAATAGAAATTATGTAATCATGAAAGAATAAAATTCCGATAAGATTTGAAATACCTTTAAAAATAGTTTATTGAAACAACGCTGTACTTACTTACTTAGTCAGACACATTGAATGTTTTTTCATTGCTACAAATTAATTTCATACAAAAGAGATTTATCTTATTTGAAGAATGGTTATTTATCCCATCGTATTATAAACAGCTTTCCACTGATATCAAAATGCAATGAAATGATGAATAATAACAGGAGAATAAAAGAATTACTAAAATTTGTTAAATAATACTACACAAAATTATCCTTTCTGTAGATTAAAATAAGTGGTTAAAACGTGTGAACACTCATCTTTATAAAGCAAGCAATCCAAAGTCACCAAAATTGGTAAGCCGACAAATAAGAAAAAGTTATATACAACTTCGGGGATAAGTGTAATAAACAGCCTATTTGTCTTCTTTTTCTCTGAGAAGTTGTTCATATGACAAAATATCATGGATACATTGTAAAAACGTCCATATTAAGAAACCATAGAGGACAAAAATTCATAGTTTTTTATGTATTTTTTTAAAAAGTGTTTCTTCTTAGTAGCTAATTTATTTTTTTTTTAAAATCATTTTGATGTCAGCTGCTAGTGTAAAAAAATTCAAACTGAAAAATTCATGAATATCTCTGTTTTATCCACGTATAAGATATTTAAATATATTAATTGAAAAAAATAGTTGTTTTTAATATCCTATGATCTCTAAAACTTTAAAAACAATTATCAAAGATGTGTATAATAGTCTTTTTTTTATTATTTTATCTTATTAATTGATAGTTGATTAAATCTGCAAAAACATAGAAAATCTTTTCTGTTATGTGATTGACATTGAGAGGATTATCTTAACATATTACTTGTTAGAAGTGTAGGTTCTCTATAATTTATTTCGTCTTTATGTCTGTCCATTTTTTATTTACTTATTGTTTTCAATTACTGTATATATTTGCTTGCAGCTATGCCCTTAGAGGCTTTCTCAAAATAGCTATAAACCTTACCAGGACCTATAAAAAGCTACCCTGCAAAGGAGAACAATATCAGTTCAGTGGTTAGTGAGACACACAGACAGGCAAGAAGAGATCCTTTTACTTTATCATAAGGATGCAGTGGCGTACACAGGGATTTACCATCAGAGAGTCTTTTAGGTTGTGGTTAAAGGGGAAGGCAATTCTTCCTAATATTTTTTTAAATGGTTTAAACATTCCCCCTCAGAACGCTTATATTACGTGTCCATATCTGTAAATTCATAGCGAAAAATATTACTACTCCAAACTTGTAAATGTCATTTCCCGATTGGTTTGGTTTAAGTAAAAAATTAAATCTATTTCAATTTATTATATTTAACAATTTATAAAAATAAGATACCTATGGAAAGTTTTATACTTATTGTTTAAAATCAGACAGGCTTTAGGTAAAACATTGCATATAGAATAGAAAAATAATATTAAATTTTGCTTTTGCACATAGCACTAAAAAATTGTTTATATATCTAGGATATTCTTTTTAAAAGAATGTCAATGACGTTAGCCACTTGGGAATATTGACTCTACAATCTAAAGTCTACAGTCTATACGCATACTATAATTTTTAGAAAGTCTAAACTGAATTACAGATTAGAGTTCGCAGTTTCTGCGCAATCTACAATAGACAGTTTATATGCAATCTTAATTTTACAGTTTGTTAGCTCTAGGTTAGTCTCTACAAGTTTTAAGTTCTATTAAATCAAAAATATTTTGTTGGCTTTGTTATTTAAGCAAACAATTAAAGAATGCTACAATATAAATTATTGTATTGAAAAAATGGGTAGTATAAAATAATGAATAGATAAACAAAAAGATTTTATATCCTGTGTGCATTTCTCTTCTAGAATATTTGGCAAATGTGATGTAACAAAACAAAACATTACTTTTCAGGTAAAGATGCTCAGCAATAACAAGGCCATAATATTTTTCTTGGAAAAAGATTTATATGCAATGATACACGGCAACGTTCTTGAAAAGAGACTATCCAAGGAAAAACCACAGCTTAATAGTATGGATATATTTCGATTAGTCACATCTAATCCTTGTCAATCTACACAAAATTAAACTAAAGATTTATAGTAACATAAAATATTTATATTTCATGCTAGGATGTTAAAAAAATGATATATTTCATGCAGAAATTGTCAATAAATCAGAATAATTTTATTTAGACAATCTTGATACTTCATAAATGTATCAATAAACAAGGAAGAAACATGGCTAATTACAGAGTGACTGCTGTACAATCACATAACATACAAAGAATAAATGAACTGAAATATTTATCTGCTAGCGGCATCTTTTATTACCTAACCAGCCGAAAAAATTGCGAATGGGTCGCAAATTTTGGCGAAAAATGGCGAATTCTTAAGCGAAAAAAAATTCTTTAAAAAATTTTGGGGGGGATTTTTTTTTGTTTGTGGAGGGGTTGGGGATGTCCTACCCCCCTAGAAAATAGCCTAAAACCACCACAGGACCAGTAGGTATATTCCCTGAATAGTAGAATCCAATCAGTTCAGTGGTTACCGAGATCTTAAGGGACATACGGACGGACAGACAGATATCGATACTTTGTATTATAGTCTTGAAAAAAAAATAACAAAAATGAACCACCCTAGTTGCAGTTCCTTTGTGAAATAGTTGGCACTAATCTACCCAAACATCACCATAAGTGTGGCTCACAATTAGCATAGTTATATAAAAGAGTGGGAGAACAAAAAAGAGAGAACATTGAGATAAATAGAAAATCACAAAACCTTATGTAGTATAAACAATTGATCTCCAGTGAATGTAAATCATATTCTGTATTCTCATTGGTGTAGGAATCTTCAAAACAAATATCAGCTATCTATCTTACATAGGAGCTAAGCAAATCTCATTTCCGAAATGGTGCAGACAAACAGACATTTTAAATTACAGAATAGCTTTCTTACATATAAAATATGAAACTATGTATGTTTTGTTTATAGTAAGGGGGGATAGAAAGCTACAAACTAGAGAATGTCAATCAAAAAATCTAATATTTGTTTGATAACTATTTCATGTGTATCATACAATTAAATAGAAAATTTTAATGACCATGTGTTAATTACACTTAATCTTTCCCTAATCCTTAGTACAAATGTTTCACTTTATGCTATAGTCAATGGTCATCCTGTTATATAAAAAAGTAAGGAATTTTTGTCCGTTGCTTAAAATAATGAGAACTACTGAACTGATTGATCCCATGTTAGTTTCAAGCTATTATGTCAATGAATGATTTTAAGCTATTTCTGTAGCCCATAGATGCTACAAACATAGCAGTTATTGTATCTTTAAAGTACCAAACAAAGTATTTTCCATTGTTACATAAAAGTGTGGTAGATGTTTATCAAAAATATTCATAATATTATGTATGTCTGGCATGCAGTAGCATATCCTATCAAATATAAAGCATTATCTGAAGCAGTGTCCTATTTATTTTATTTGTACCTTCAATGAATTTGTTATTTTGAAATTGAGTACAAATGATAAAAAGAAGTAGCAATTAATGACATTAATTGATTGTTGTAGAAACCATGTCAATAAGCAAAATAGTTTTAAATTGTATATTTTATATTGCCATATTTAATTGAAAAAAATAGATAATGACATTTTGATCATCTTGAACTATTATACTCTTTCTAATAACTTGAGGTTTTTTTAAAAGCAGCAAAATAAAATATATTGCATGGTCAAGATAATCATTACAATACAATTAATTACACATTTACACACAGAAAGAATGTCTAGTAATAAAAATTTCTCAATTGTGTTATAAACATGAGCAACACAATGAGATTATACTTTTTGCAGTTTTATAGATTTTTTTTAGTATGATAAAGAGTGATTGAAATTTCATATTCTATTTTTTATCTATATTTGATGAAAGGTAAAATCAGTGTGATGCAATCTGTAAATGTATAGAATAAAAAGTGAATAAATCTTCACAAAAAAATTCAGCTTTTAGCTTGAATAAAATCAAAACACTTCAAAGCAATACTGACAAAATAATGTAAAGACTGGATGCTCATACGCTTTAGTAATTTTCAACCAAAAATTGACAGACGGATAGAAAATTGAAGGACAAGTGGACAAATTGATTTATTGTGTAGCTTCACTACTAAAAAGAAATAAATTTTTATTTGTTTTTACGTGAAAAAGTAGTTTTCAATATCAATTAGAGAATAATTAATTAAAACATTCATATTTCTAGAAATATATTTCTTAACAGAGATTATAGTTAAGCAGATTTTAGCAAAACTTATGTAAATCCTTTATTAGAAGCTAGAAAGAATATACTCTTATTCATTTGAATCTGAATAATATCCAGTAAATTAGAACTGGTTACCACTATTTTAAAAATTTACTTCTAGCATTGTATTGTATCCAGTTTTCTATGAATATAAAATGTACAATCATAAGATTAATTAGCACTGAGAAGTCAAAGGGCTAAAAAAATCTGGTTTTAAAATTATAATTGTACACTTATATCTGCAGAAAGCTGTATATAATACAATGTGAGAAATAACTATTCTCATATTAATTTTGATACAAATAATATTAACTCATATACATCAGACAAACTTCATCACCCACTTATTGATAAATATTAAGTGTCAATAATAAATATCTGAAGCATTCTTAAACAAGGATGAAAACACTAATAATTAATTATCAAAGCACAAAAAATCATGGATGAACAAACTGACATAGTAAAAGATAGTTAATTTTTTGCTATTTTTGGTCCACACTTTATAAGGATGCACACATTTGCCTCAGAATAATTAGGTGGGTGTCTTTTTACTTTTTAGCGCAGCTATTCTATAATTAGGTCAATGGAGTAGTAACGGTAATAGGACTATCAAGATTATCTGCTGAAATTTACATTTCTCACTGAACATACCAAGCTAATTTATCATTTTAGATTATATAATTTTTAATGTGAGAATATGAACGCCAAAAAGTGCTGACAATTCCAAAACTTTTGGCACAGTGAGCTAAGGTTTTCAAAACTACTTGATTTTTCAAAATTACAGTAAAATTACAGGAGTAAGAATCATGAAAATATAATGTGATACTTCTTAATATTTAGATTTAGAATTGACACTAGGTTAGAAAACCAATTACATCATATCAAATTATGCATATTAATAGAAAGATAAAAAAGAAAGAATGGAATGTGAGTGTCAAGTAAGATCTCGTAAACAGCAAAATAAGGTTTTATGCTATTGTAATTAATAGGATGTATTCTTATGTAAAAAAGATTCATCTTATCAAATAATTTGAATGGTTCTTGATGGAATTCTTGAGACGGATTAAATTAAAATTAGTCAGTAAAAAAATTAATATTTCTTAGAATTCTTCTTGTTTTATTTTAAGTAGCACAGCTAATTTATTAACTAACACATTCTGTCCTATGTAATATAAAAATGCGTATTAAGCATTTCAAACACTAATTGTACAAAACTCTATCTAGCATGCTAATTCAATTTAAGCAGCCTAATAATTATTTAACATTTAAAAGAATTTGATATATAAAATACAGAAATGTTTAAAATCTTAGAAAACTGAAATTTAAAAATGGACAGGGGGGTGTATAAACCTCCCCTGACAATAAAAGAAAATCCTCTTGATGTATGGTTTACGCCCACTTAAAGCTCACACCCCTTCCACTTTTGTTAAAGGCGGTGTCAATTTTTTCGGGTGAGCTTCGCACAGTACACCCCCCTGACAAAACCCTTGCACGTCACTACTAACAAGTTATAGCCGCAAGACGAACAGGACAAATTATAGCGAAGTCATCAGGAAGGAAGAGGACAATGGGCTGTTTATTACACTTGTCCGCAAAGTTTTCAAAAACGTTTTCTCATTCGTTGGCCTAACAACTTTGGAGACTTTTTAATGAATTTTGATTGGTTGATTCATTAAGTTGAGTGTCCAAACGTTTCAACCAATAATTGTAATTTACAGAAGAGATAATTTGGTGTATAATCATTGGGGATGCACATTAATTTATCTGGCATTGTCTTTTCCATAAGGATCCCTGGAAACTATGTAGTTTTAAAGCCAGGATTGGACTGGTTGGAAACTTGTAGACAGGAAATTGGAAATTTGTGTCTTACAACTTCAATTTTCATATTTAACTTAAGAAAATATACAGAGATAGGTCAACAGCAGAAAGATTTTTAAATCAAGTTTATAGAAATAAAGTAGTTGCATATTTATTGTTAGATTAATCAAAATTTGAATTACTGTCTTTACATTTTCAATTAGATACAAACATATATTTGCTAGGTAATAATTGTTATAAATAGCATCGTATATTTATATAAAAGAAGTTAAAGGTTTATAATTAGTGAAAATTTGCTTTAAATTTATAATATAATTTTTAATTTATAAAGTTGATCAGAGCTATTGATTTTTATTTTCACAATCTAAATAAAATTATTCGTGGGGACAAAATTAAACTTTGAACTTTATATTTAAGATTGTGGTCATATTGAGAAATATTAATTCAACGATCTTATATTTGTAGCTATACAAAGGTATGTATTTACTCTATACAGTCTCCACTGCTTATATAGATTCTTTAGATAGCCTAAAAAATGTCAAGGCCAATTTCTTCTTGCCGATCATTCAAAAATCTGAAAGCCTAATTGAAAATTTCACCTAAACTGTTTATGATATCTTTAAGGGCAAAAATATGAAGGTATAAGAAATGCAATACACATTTGTAGCATAATTTTTAATGTATTGCCAGCTATCATTTATATTAATTAACCTTCAGACAAATTAGTTTTTTTTACATTTATCTTTTTTTTATTAGCATCAACGTTACTCTATGATTTATTATGTACGTCTGTCCAGCAGTGTGTTTTGTATTAAAAAAAAAAAACGATTTATCCGATTATATAAATCAGAAACCTTTTTTGTATGTAGCGAAGAATATTACTAACTGCCGATATAGTTCTCCCTTACATGGCCAGGCAAAGTTATATAAACTGATTATGAGGGGCGTAGCCGTTGCCGTAGTCGTGGTCAGAGTTACAGCCACCAACCTAATAGCGATCTTTAAATCATATTAACCACGCGTTGCCATGGCCACAAAAAAAATGTAATCTTTAAATCATATTGGCAACGCGTGGTCGTAGTCGTAGCGTGGTTAACCACGCTAAAAGTGACCACAGTCCATTAGTGTGGCTAAAGCGACTACGACTACAACTACAACTACAGCCATGACTACGGCCACGGCTACAGCCACGCCAACGGCTACACATTTAAATATCCAGCTCTGATTAAAGAGAAGCTTTGTCTAAAACATTGGAATTTGTTGTCCTTGTATTGGAAAAAAAGTTAATTATGTCACACGAAAAATTGTTTTAAAAAAGTAAAAAAAAACACGTTTTAGATGGACATACAGACTTTCTGGTATTGATTGTAGAATTGCTACGCTTTCTAAATTATGCGTATTTGTTACAGATTTCGTCATGTCAAGATTTAAATTAATAGAAGAATAAAAACATGTCAAAATTAACAGAAAAAGCTGTCAGGTACGTGCGGTTGGGCATACCCTAACTGTAATAAATCTTCGTTTTAAAAAATAGATTATTCACACAAATCACTAAAAATGCAATAACATTCACAATTGTTATCACTAAAGCCAAATAACATCGCGAAATAACTGAATAAAATATCTAGGTATTTACTAATAGTGGCAAAGATACATACGCAAACAAGGAAGTGTTCATTCAAAAAAGACATTTTTTTGCAGAGGGAAAAATTTATTGGTCAGTTCGTTCGTCACGAGGAGGGAAGAAGATAGGGTAATGGGGTTGCTGGGGTTTTATTATTTTAGTCAGATGCGAGCATCATTTAATCAGAGTAAACAAAAATCCAGTGCAACATCCAATTAATAATACATCGATTGCAGCTTTATGCAGCTAATGCTAAAATAAATATAAAAAAAAACAATTAAAATTTTTTTTTTTTACATAGACGTCTAAGGGTGAGGGTAAATTGGTGTTCACACCCCATAAACATAAAAACCCTAATTTTACCACCTTAAAATTTTTAAAAATACATTAGATTGACCCTTCCCTCTTACCTCTGAAACCCTTCAGTTTACCCCCCTCCAAATGAAAAGCTAGGATGTCCTTGATTAAGATTCTTGTTCTACCATTGGCTACTCTTTAGGATAGGGGTTAACATTATTGTTCTCCTTTTTTGCTATTTTAAGACTTTTAACAATTTCCTAAAATATCATTATGAATAAGAGTTGGGTTTGAGTATATTTTTAGTTTTATTATCAGAATATGGTTAATAAAAATTCTAGCTTGCTACTCTGTTGTTGCACTAATGTATATTATTCAAAGAAACAGCCATGAAAGATAAGAAAATTGTGAAATAGATTTGTATGTATTTGTTATTATAGTTTTCAGGGGTTAAGGAATAGGTTTCATATATCTTTAAATTTAGGTGTCTATATGTTTACCCGTGTTTTAATATGGGGGTTTAAAACTATCCCTTTTAGGGGCTTCAAACCTAGAGGCTGGGGGTGAAATCTAACCTTCTAACCTTCTATTCCTTTATTTTTTTTTATAATTATTATCTATCTCTCTCTTTTCCTCTATCTTTCTCTTCCTTCCTCATCCTTTCTCACCCTCTCTCATTATCTCTCTCTCTCTCTTTCTTATCTCCCCCTAACTGCACCGGCTTTAAAAAGGTATTTGGATGACTAAGCTACATTAACAATCATAAAAGGTACAAAATAAACAGTCTCTTATAATGAGAGACAAATCTAGGTTCCGATTTTAAACTTTACATAATAGGTGTATTTAGTTTCTTTTCTCGATTTTTACTAATTATTTTAAAAAGTGATTAAAGTGTTCTAAAAGATTTATTTTAGTAACCTAATATTATTAAACTGTTAAAAGTAGTATTATTGTGGTTATTTGCCAGTGTACTTTTTTTGATAAATTGGGTATCTGTCATTGCATATTATGAATTTACACATAGCACCCAAAGTAAATATGTTCCATAATCAATATCTTTGTGAAACACATCCCTAGTAGTTTTTACCCCTTTTCGGTCAGATTAGAAATCCACAGTCACTAGATTTCAGATTTAAATCTGCCTCAATATGACTCTTTGTTACCAAAGTTCAGATATGACAAAATTTGACCAAAGTTCAGATTTCAATCTGAAATTTAGTGACATTATGTCAGGTTATTTTCTCATTTTTGGCAATGCAAACAAATCTGACACAATATCACCAAAAGTCATATATGACATTTAGAGACATAGAGTCAGAGTTGGGGAAATTACCTAATCTGACACATTATTGCCAAAAGTCATATATGACATTTAGTGAAATAGAGTCAGAGTTGAGAAAATTACCTAATCTGACACAATATCACTAAAAGTCATATATGACATTTAGTGACATAGAGTCAGAGTTGGGGAAATTACCTAATCTGACACATTATTGCCAAAAGTCATATATGACATTTAGTGAAATAGTGTCAGAGTTGAGAAAATTACCTAATCTGACACAATATCACCAAAAGTCATATATGACATTTAGTGACATAGAGTCAGAGTTGGGGAAATTACCTAATCTGACACATTATTGCCAAAAGTCATATATGACATTTAGTGAAATAGAGTCAGAGTTGAGAAAATAACCTAATCTGACACAATATCACTAAAAGTCATATATGACATTTAGTGACATAGAGTCAGAGTTGGGGAAATTACCTAATCTGACACATTGTTATTAGAATTCATATATGACATTTAGTGATATAGAGTTAGAGTTGGTGAAATTACAATCCTACCCCATACTACTAGTGACATTATGTCAGGTTATTTTCTCATTTTTGGCAATGCAAACAAATCTGACACATTATTGCCAAAAGTCATATATGACATTTAGTGAAATAGAGTCAGAGTTGAGAAAATTACCTAATCTGACACAATATCACTGAAAGTCATATATGACATTTAGTGACATAAAGTCAGAGTTGGGGAAATTACCTAATCTGACACAATATCACTAAAAGTCATATATGACATTTAGTGATATAAAGTCAGAGTTGGGGAAATTACCTAATCTGACCCATTGTTGCCAAAAGTCATATATGACATTTAGTGAAATAGAGTCAGAGTTGAGAAAATTACCTAATCTGACACAATATCACCAAAAGTCATGTATGATATTTAGTGACATAGAGTAAGAGTTGGGGAAATTACCTAATCTGACACATTGTTGCCAAAAGTCATATATGACATTTAGTGAAATAGAGTCAGAGTTGAGAAAATTACCTAATCTGACACAATATCACCAAAAGTCATATATGACATTTAGGGACAGAGAGTCAGAGTTGAGGAAATCGCCTAATCAGACATATTGTTGCCAAAAGTCAGATATGACATTTAGTGATAGAGAGTCAGAGTTGAGGAAATCACCTAATCTGACACATTTTTACCAGAATTCATATATGACATTTAGTGACATAGAGTCAGAGTTGGGGAAATTACCTAATCTGACACAATATCACTAAAAGTCATATATGACATTTAGAGACATAGAGTCAGAGTTCGGGAAATTACCTAATCTGACACAATGTTACTAAAAGTCATATATGACATTTAGTGACATAGAGTCAGAGTTGAAGAAATTACCCAATCTGACACAATATCACCAAAAGTCATGTATGATATTTAGTGACATAGAGTCAGAGTTGAGGAAATCACCTAATCTGACACATTGTTACCAGAATTCATATATGACATTTAGTGATATAAAGTCAGAGTTGGGGAAATTACCTAATCTGACCCATTGTTGCCAAAAGTCATATATGACATTTAGTGAAATAGAGTCAGAGTTGAGAAAATTACCTAATCTGACACAATATCACCAAAAGTCATGTATGATATTTAGTGACATAGAGTCAGAGTTGGGGAAATTACCTAATCTGACATATTGTTGCCAAAAGTCATATATGACATTTAGTGAAATAGAGTCAGAGTTGAGAAAATTACCTAATCTGACACAATATCACCAAAAGTCATATATGACATTTAGGGATAGAGAGTCAGAGTTGAGGAAATCGCCTAATCTGACACATTGTTGCCAAAAGTCAGATATGACATTTAGTGATAGAGAGTCAGAGTTGAGGAAATCACCTAATCTGACACATTTTTACCAGAATTCATATATGACATTTAGTGACATAGAGTCAGAGTTGGGGAAATTACCTAATCTGACACAATATCACTAAAAGTCATATATGACATTTAGAGACATAGAGTCAGAGTTGGGGAAATTACCTAATCTGACACAATGTTACTAAAAGTCATATATGACATTTAGTGACATAGAGTCAGAGTTGAGGAAATTACCCAATCTGACACAATATCACCAAAAGTCATATATGATATTTAGTGACATAGAGTCAGAGTTGAGGAAATCACCTAATCGGACACATTGTTACCAGAATTCATATATGACATTTAGTGACATAGAGTCAGAGTTGGGGCAATTACCATATCTGACACATTGTTACCAAAAGTCATATATGACATTTAGTGAAATAGAGTCAGAGTTGAGCAAATTACCTAATCTGACACAATATCACCAAAAGTCATGTATGATATTTAGTGACATAGAGTCAGAGTTGGGGCAATTACCATATCTGACACATTGTTACCAAAATTCATATATGACATTTAGTGAGATAGAGTCAGAGTTGGGGAAATTACCTAATCTGACACATTGTTACCAGAATTCATATATGACATTTAGTGACATAGAGTCAGAGTTGGGGCAATTACCTATTCTGACACATTGTTACCAGAATTCATACTAAAGATGTAAAATTAGTACCTACTGCTGCTCTTTCAGGCGTTAGAGATTGGAGTAAGAGTAGGGGGGAAGCCTTAGCCCTAAATCAGGTATGCATGGGGGTCCTTGGCATGGTGCACTAGTGATAGAAAAATGCTGTAAGGTCATAGGTTGATTAAAAAGTCATTCTGGACTAGCATTGTGTAGTAGCTCAATAGTGTATTAGTGGCGTTTGTTAGTTCAATGACTAGGAGTCATGTTAGATCCTAGGTTGCATTGAAAAGTCCCTAGGATTTGATGTGGCTTCAGTCATTGCTGATACAGTGTCATGTTCATGCTTTGGTTGCATTAAAAGTTGCAATAATACCATGACCAAAAAATCACGAAACCTTAACTCTCCACCTTTAAGTTTGACATGTAAATGACCCACAGGTTCTAATTAAAGTGTCAAGGAAACTGTTAGTAAGGATGCAACTAGAATCCACGTCATACCAAAGACGGTAATAATGGTACCTACCTGCATTGTTTGTCACAGGACATAAAAAAAATGCAGAGTAGGGGGAATGCCTTGGCCCAAAACAGGCGCAACTCATTGCCATGCACAGTTAGGATCTCCAGACAAAGATCGGCAATCATTAACCCTTACAGATTGGGGGGGGGGGGTCATATTGACCCCCACCTCTAGTTTTTTCAATGTCATTTTTTTTTTAGGTAAGATAGAGATTTTGTTAGTTGTGACTTTATGACTTTTTAAGTTTAGTAATTATACGTCGGCAAGAGTTGATCTTATAAGGATATCTGGTCTGTGTCGGTCGTGGCGTCTTGTCAAAGTCGGTTAGGTGGCACCAAATTTAGAAAAAAAATCTAAATAAATCTTCATTTCTACATTATGACTTTTGTGTATAAGGTAGAAACCTAAAATTTTTTGGTGAATACTTAGATATCAATGATCTTCTGAGAAAAGTGGTGATATGACCGTTTGACTGCTAACTGACCAACTTTATGACCGATTTTTGTCCGGCTTTTACTACAGACATATATCATGATTATCGTTTGGTACATCCTTGAGCAACAATAAACAGATAAAAATAATAATTGGTGCCGCCAACCACCATTTTACCGCCGTAACTGCTGAAAATAATGGTTCTCGTTATTTGCCATTTTTTGGCGATGATCAGAAAAAGTAATTTTTTGTTATGAAAAATAATAGTTTGTCCTAGCTGCAAAATTGGACGCTCTACAGCTGTTTTAATATTTAGCGGCTAACCGCTAAAAAGCGGCTAAGGAGCGGTCTGACCGCTATGACTCTAAAAATACACATGAACCACCAGAAAAAAAATTTATCTGTAACAGGAGCCGAGATAGAGGGGGGGGGGTCAATATGAAATAATTGATTAATTTGATAAACTTTAGCCCTCAAGTTTTTTCTATCTCATTTCTGTGTGTTAAAGATGGAGTGACTTTTTAAATATGGGTATGACACATACAGAGAGTTTGAATTTTTTGAATATCTCCATCCTGGCAGGCACAGGATGCCAGCAAACCGGGCAGGGTCATCCAGGTAAAGAGCAAAAATATTTTTTGACTTAATCAAAGCATTTTATCTAATCAAAATACTAAATTATCCTCTAGTAGTAAATCATTATTAGAAATATAGGTGTTCAAGTCAATTTTAGGTTCCAGGTATGATCCTGTAGGTCCTGATCCCTTAGGTCTCCAGAAATCTTTTAAAGCCTCCCATGACCCCCAACTTTAGCGAGTAGTAGCTGCCAAGTACAGCTGCAGCTGCTTTGTTTTTGTTTTTGTTTTGAGACTTCTAATATAAAATTTACATAAAGATAAATACTTTTTTTAATGTATTTCTAGCTTCAAAAATAAAAATTACAGCCATTAAAAATTTTTAAGTAAAAAAGAACTTAAAAGAAAACGTTATTAGATAAAAGGTTGAAGGAAGCAAAATTTGACTTTGATTCACTAATAGTCAGAAACTTATTATCAAACAAGGGACATGGAAGTAAAAGTGGCTGACTCAGATTATGACGTCAAAAAAAATTTAACCAATGAGAGGCCAATATAAATTTTATCATTGGTCAATTACAGTGTATACTGGCCTTTCAGTGGTTAATTTTTTTATGTTTTAATCTGAGTCAGCCACTTTTACTAGCTTTGGGACATGCACAAAAAAATTTTAGCTTCTAGCTCTAATAAGAGCTGAGATAATTGAGGGGGGGGGGGCAAATTGATAAGGGTGCGGCTAGGGGCCCAACTGTTAAGGGATACCTGGCAAAAAGAGTTATTTTTGCATCATTTATAGACAGCTTGCTGTAGATAGTAATACGATAATTTGTAAGAATTATTCCAGTTTTGTTATCTATGAGGCTCCAAAGGCACGGGCGAACAGTGCTGGTATCAATTGTATTAAGAATAATCAATTCACTATTTGCAGAAAATTTTCTATAATACGATGTTATGCATGATTTTCAGTATGGCTGTGAACAGTTTTTAATCCAGCGGATTTTAATCGGTTTTGAAGCTATACTGGAAAAGTAATTACACTTTTTAAAGCTATTTGACTTTCTCTGATGCTATGAAAGATAGACTGCTGAAATTAATAGATATCTATGACATATGCACATCTAGTCTATACATTGTTTTATCAGTCATTTTCTTTTAAAAATATTAAAACTTTTTTTTATAAATCATGATTTTTAAAAACATATTTTCTCATTCATTCATTTGTGTATTATTAAAGTGCAAAGTTATTCTATGTTGACGTTCGTCCGTTCAAGTCTGTAAATATAAGAGATGAAAGTTTTGAGTGAATTTTACAAGCCTTGGTATGACCAGCGGGTATATTCCCAAAAAGCTGAGTCCAATCTTTCAATTTTCAAGATCTAATTCTTTATACTGCATACACTGTTCTTTAAAGATATACATCTGAACCTAAATTGGTAGATACGTCAATTTAATAACCGTACAGGGATCTAAAGGGAAAAGACAAGTGCCGATAAATTGAAGTGCATACCCAATGGGGATGCACAAAATTACCCCTTCTGTAGATTGCAATTAGTAGTTGAAACGATTGAACAGGGAACTTAACCCTTAACGGTCGGGGGAGGGGGGACGTTGAATGCCCCCCCCCCTCCAGTATTTTCTATCTCATTTTCTGTGTGTGTGAAAGATAAAGAGCCCAAACTGCCTGACTTTTTAAGTATGGGTATGACACATAACTGAGAGTTAGATTTTTTTGGTTGCACTAAAAACCCGTAAAGGTTGTAAGTTTTAAGTTAAAAATAGTAGTAGAACGATAAAAATTTATACTAACTTTAAAAAATATTTAGTGAATATTATCATGCTACTACTATATTTAAGCCTTAAAACTCACACCTTTACAGATTTTTTAGCAAAACCTTACTAATAATCATCATTTCAAATTAATGTTTTTTTGACGTATTTATCAAATCATATTGTGTATAGGTATATTACTTACAGGTAATCCTTATATATTATTGCTTGTTTGGCTTTTAAACCAAATGATACTGTTTCTTCAATTCTTCTAAAATGAGCAACTTTTACTATAAATGTGTGAGGATTAATATTATCTTCCCATTGTTAACTCACATGTCAGACAATATTGTTGTAGAATGCTGAAAAAAGTAAGCATTTCATTATTTAATAGCAGCTATGCCCCCTAGAGGCCTCTAGGGGCAGTTAAGAGGGGGAAGTCGAATTTGATAACCCAATTTCTTATTTTAGATTTTAAAAGAAAAAGTAAAGAATTTTGGGGGAGGGGGGAGTTGGAATAATTTTTTTCTTGGGCCAATTTTTCTTTAGAGGGTGGTGGTACCCTCCCCAAAAATAATTATAAACCTTCTCGGGACCTATGAGAAGCTACCCTGTTAAGGAGAACCCGATCAGCTCAGCGGTTAGCAAGATCCTTTGGTACAGACAAACACACAGCCTGTTACTTTATTATAAGGACTAGCGGCTATGCCCCTAGAGGCCTCTAGAGACACTTGAGGCGGGGGGAGTTGAATTTTTAAAAATTGTTTTGGAGGTGGGGGCTGACGCTCCTTATTTTTATTTTTAGTTTTAAAAAATAGATTAATTTTTCTGGGGGGGAATTTTTTTTCTATGGGCGATTTCTCTTAGGAGGGTAGTGTTACCCTCCCCCAAAATAGTTAAAACCTTCCCAGGACCTATGAGAAGCTAGCCTGTAAAGGAGAGTAAGCGAGATCCTTCGGTACAGACAAACTGATAGACACATCCTTACTTTATTATTTTAAGGATATAGCTAATCAGTAATTTACCTCCAAAATGGCACAATTTATTAAGCATTTTTCTTTTCATGTGTCAGATTGAGAGAAGAGAAAACTAGAGGTAAATTTGTGAGATTAATAGGGGATGGTTAGTTTGATGGTTGGTTTGTGTGTGTGTGTGTGTGCGTGCCCGTGTGTGCGTGCGTGTGTGTGTACATGCGTGCGTGTGTGTCTGAGCGTGTGTGTGTGTGTTTTGTAAGTGCGCGCCGGTCAATACAATGAGTGTCGGGTCGCGTCAGTTATCCAAAGGCAACCATAGGAGAACCACGCAATTGTTATAATTATGTGCAATGTATTTTTAGTTATATATAGTTATTTGATAATTAATGAAACATTTCTATCGAGTAAATTCTAACTGTATTTTTAACGGTGCCTCTAAATAATTTTATATTCTATAAGTAATACTTTTAAGGATATCTAAATTATTTAAAGCCGTAACGTTAAAATAAAACTACGCATTATTGAAGCCAAACTCTATTGAAAAGAAAACTGGCAGTCCTATATGATTAAGGTAAGAACATTTTTAATCAAAAGTTTATAAAGTTTTATTATTATTGCGGCTTTCTACGTATATTAAAATGAAAAAAAATATATAGAAAGAATAATTATGTTTATTTTAATATTCATTGAAATCTGTAATACAATGCTATATATTACATAAATCAGTATGGCTTAGAACCGATTCTAATCCTGCGGATATTAATCGGTTTTGAAGCTCTACTGAAAAATTATAATACATTTTTACATGTGAAGCTTTTTTTATAACTGGAGCTGGTCCGTGCGTTCATAAGTCCATATTGGGGGGGGGGGGGGGGTTAAGCAAGGACGTCAAAGCTTCGATTTTATTAATTTTGTCATCTTTGTTTCTCTGTTGTTTATCAGGGATCTAAAGGGATAAGACAATGGCCGATAAATTGATGTACATCTCATTAGATAATACACAAAACTACGACTTCTGTAAAATGTCCATAGTGGTTGAAACCTTTGGACACTCAAATTAATAAACCAACCAATTAGAATTCAATGAAAGTGCCTAAAGTTGTTAAGCCAACGAATATTAAAACTTCATCTTAAAACTTTGGGGACTAGTGTAATAAACAGCCTAATGTCCCCTCCCTCTCTG
The DNA here is from genome assembly GCF_053477335.1 of Acartia tonsa. NCBI lineage: Eukaryota > Metazoa > Arthropoda > Copepoda > Calanoida > Acartiidae > Acartia > Acartia tonsa. The sequence continues at coordinate 27,558,423 of NC_137270.1, forward strand.
GATAATTCTATTGTCATTTTCTTATCTCTACAATTTTAGTATTGGCATAACATTGTAAATTACATTTATAGGAAAGGAGTGAGGAAAGAGATACCCAAAGTTTTATAACCACGCTTATTTTATAAAAGATCTTTTAGGGATTTTTATTAGTTGGTTTCCAACTTGTTTTGCCCAATCTTTACCTAATCAATTCATTAAATAATTTAATTCCACAACAGGGGTAATTTTAATGATGATTGTCTTATCCCTTAAGATCCCTGAATTATCCCTCACCTCGTAAGGGCTAGATTATCCCTGAAGTATATACAAATTTTAATAACCATGTTATCTTGTTTGTTGGCCCAAAAGCTTTAGGTACTTATATTAAAGTTTGGGTATAGTCCTTTCCATGACATCGCTCCATATGGGGCGATGATTTTCTATAGCTCCTTCAAGGAGCTATAGCATAGCCTCTTATCATATGGAGCGATGTGAAAGCCCCTTTTAAGGAGCGTTCATATCGCCCCTTATGATAAGAGGCTATGCTATAGCTCCTTCATGGCCTCTTAATAGCTCCTTTGAAGGGGCGTTAATATCGCCTCTTATGATAAGAGGCTATACTATAGCCCCATGATGGCTCCTTCATAGCCTCTCCATCGCCCCTCCGTAGTCCCTTACCTTAATTTATATAACATCCCACTTGATGGCCCCTACATCGCTCCTCCATCGCCCCTTCTCCAAATTTATATTACATTGTACTTTGATGGCCCCTACATCGCTCCTACATCGCCCCTTCATCGCTCCTACATCGCTCCTTCATCGCTCCTTCTCCAAATTTATATTAAATTGTACTGTGATGGCCCCTACATCGCTCCTACATCGCTCCTTCATCGCTCCTACATCGCCCCTCCATCGCTCCTCCATCGCTCCTTCATCGCTCCTTCTCCAAATTTATATTAAATTGTACTGTGATGGCCCCTACATCGCTCCTACATCGCTCCTTCATCGCTCCTACATCGCCCCTTCATCGCTCCTTCTCCAAATTTATATTACATTGTACTTTGATGGCCCCTACATCGCCCCTCCATCGCTCCTACATCGCCCCTCCATCGCTCCTTCATCGCTCCATCTCCAAATTTATATTACATTGTACTTTGATGGCCCCTACATCGCCCCTCCATCGCTCCTACATCGCTCCTTCTCCAAATTTATATTAAATTGTACTGTGATGGCCCCTACATCGCTCCTTCATCGCTCCTTCATCGCTCCTACATCGCCCCTTCATCGCTCCTTCTCCAAATTTATATTACATTGTACTTTGATGGCCCCTACATCGCCCCTCCATCGCTCCTACATCGCCCCTCCATCGCTCCTACATCGCTCCTTCATCGCTCCTTCTCCAAATTTATATTAAATTGTACTGTGATGGCCCCTACATCGCTCCTACATCGCTCCTTCATCGCTCCTACATCGCCCCTTCATCGCTCCTTCTCCAAATTTATATTACATTGCAACTTGATGGCCCCTACATCGCTCCTCCATCGCTCCTTCATCGCTCCTACATCGCCCCTTCATCGCTACTTCTCCAAATTTATATTACATTGCAACTTGATGGCCCCTACATCGCTCCTCCATCGCCCCTTAATAGCCCCTTACCTTAATTTATATAACAAAGCTCCTATATGGCCTCTCTATCGCCCCTTAATAGCCACTTACCTTAATTTATATAACATAGCCCTACATAGCCTCTCCATCGCCCCTTAATAGCCCCTTACCTTAATTTATATAGCATAGCCCCTACATAGCCTCTCCATCGCCCCTTAATAGCCCCTTACCCTAATCTATATAACATAGCCCCTACATAGCCCCTTCATCGCTCCTTCTCCAAATTTATATTACATTGTACTTTGATGGCCCCTACATCGCCCCTACATCGCTCCTCCATCGCTCCTTCATCGCTCCTACATCGCCCCTTAATAGCCCCTTACCTAAATTTATATAACAAAGCTCCTATATAGCCTCTCCATCGCCCCTTAATAGCCCCTTACCTTAATTTATATAACATAGCCCCTACATAGCCTCTCAATCGCCCCTTAATAGCCCCTTACCTTAATTTATATAACATAGCCCTACATAGCCTCTCCATCGCCCCTTAATAGCCCCTTACCTTAATTTATATAGCATAGCCCCTACATAGCCTCTCCATCGCCCCTTAATAGCCCCTTACCCTAATCTATATAACATAGCCCCTACAGAGCCCCTTCATCGCTCCTTCTCCAAATTTATATTACATTGTACTTTGATGGCCCCTACATCGCCCCTACATCGCTCCTCCATCGCTCCTTCATCGCTCCAACATCGCCCCTTAATAGCCCCTTACCTTAATTTATATAAAAAAGCCCCTACATAGCCTCTCCATCGCCCCTTAATAGCTCCTTACCTTAATTTATATAACATAGCCCCTACATAGCCTCTCCATCGCCCCTTAATAGCCCCTTACCTTAATTTATATAACAAAGCCCCTACATAGCCTCTCCATCGCCCCTTAATAGCCCCTTACCTTAATTTATATAGCATAGCCCCTACATAGCCTCTCCATCGCCCCTTAATAGCCCCTTACCCTAATCTATATAACATAGCCCCTACATAGCCTCTCCATCGCCCCTTAATAGCCCCTTACCTAAATTTATATAACAAAGCTCCTATATAGCCTCTCCATCGCCCCTTAATAGCCCCTTACCTTAATTTATATAACAGAGCCCCTACATAGCCTCTCAATTGCCCCTTAATAGCCCCTTACCTTAATTTATATAACATAGCCCTACATAGCCTCTCCATCGCCCCTTAATAGCCCCTTACCTTAATTTATATAGCATAGCCCCTACATAGCCTCTCCATCGCCCCTTAATAGCCCCTTACCCTAATCTATATAACATAGCCCCTACATAGCCTCTCCATCGCCCCTTAATAGCCCCTTACCTAAATTTATATAACAAAGCTCCTATATAGCCTCTCCATCGCCCCTTAATAGCCCCTTACCTTAATTTATATAACATAGCCCCTACATAGCCTCTCAATCGCCCCTTAATAGCCCCTTACCTTAATTTATATAACATAGCCCTACATAGCCTCTCCATCGCCCCTTAATAGCCCCTTACCTTAATTTATATAGCATAGCCCCTACATAGCCTCTCCATCGCCCCTTAATAGCCCCTTACCCTAATCTATATAACATAGCCCCTACATAGCCCCTTCATCGCTCCTTCTCCAAATTTATATTACATTGTACTTTGATGGCCCCTACATCGCCCCTACATCGCTCCTCCATCGCTCCTTCATCGCTCCTACATCGCCCCTTAATAGCCCCTTACCTAAATTTATATAACAAAGCTCCTATATAGCCTCTCCATCGCCCCTTAATAGCCCCTTACCTTAATTTATATAACATAGCCCCTACATAGCCTCTCAATCGCCCCTTAATAGCCCCTTACCTTAATTTATATAACATAGCCCTACATAGCCTCTCCATCGCCCCTTAATAGCCCCTTACCTTAATTTATATAGCATAGCCCCTACATAGCCTCTCCATCGCCCCTTAATATCCCCTTACCCTAATCTATATAACATAGCCCCTACATAGCCTCTCCATCGCCCCTTAATAGCCCCTTACCTAAATTTATATAACAAAGCTCCTATATAGCCTCTCCATCGCCCCTTAATAGCCCCTTACCTTAATTTATATAACATAGCCCCTACATAGCCTCTCAATCGCCCCTTAATAGCCCCTTACCTTAATTTATATAACATAGCCCTACATAGCCTCTCCATCGCCCCTTAATAGCCCCTTACCTTAATTTATATAGCATAGCCCCTACATAGCCTCTCCATCGCCCCTTAATAGCCCCTTACCTTAATTTATATAGCATAGCCCCTACATAGCCTCGCCATCGCCCCTTAATAGCCCCTTACCCTAATCTATATAACATAGCCCCTACATAGCCTCTCCATCGCCCCTTAATAGCCCCTTACCTAAATTTATATAACAAAGCTCCTATATAGCCTCTCCATCGCCCCTTAATAGCCCCTTACCTTAATTTATATAACATAGCCCCTACATAGCCTCTCAATCGCCCCTTAATAGCCCCTTACCTTAATTTATATAACATAGCCCTACATAGCCTCTCCATCGCCCCTTAATAGCCCCTTACCTTAATTTATATAACATAGCCCTACATAGCCTCTCCATCGCCCCTTAATAGCCCCTTACCTTAATTTATATAGCATAGCCCCTACATAGCCTCTCCATCGCCCCTTAATAGCCTCTTACCTTAATTTATATAATCCTTACCTTAATATATATAACATAGCCCCTACATAGCCTCTCCATCGTCCCTAAATAGCCCCTTACCCTAATTTATATAACATAGCCCCTACATAGCCTCTCCATCGCCCCTTAATAGCCTCTTACCTTAATTTATATAACATAGGCCCTACAAAGCATCTCCATCGCCCCTTACCTTAATTATATAACATAGCCCCTACATAGCCTCTCCATCGCCCCTTAATAGCCTCTTACCTTAATTTATATAACATAGCCCCTTCATAGCCTCTTCATCGCCCCTTACCTTAATTTATATAACATAGGCCCTTTATGGCTCCTGTACAGCCTCTGTAATTGTATTGCCCCTTCATTATAGAAGGTAGGGCATTAAGGTAAGGAAGGAATGTGACCCTCTACAGTTTTAAATTTAAGTTTTAAAAGGATGACAAGGATGACAACATTTATAAAAGCAAAGCTCTGAAACGGTAGAAAAAAGTTTAATGAACATTAATAATGTAGAATGTCAGAACTGAATAGTCAGAACATAAATTTAAAATTCGAAACAAAATTGTAAGTAAATTTATTGAGAAATTGCTTACATGCAGGAAAATGCTTAAGGACGTACTCACATTTTTTGGACTTGTTTATAGATATGATTCGCTTATAACATTCTATTTTGTTGTCCTAGGAATCAGTATCCCAGAAATCAGATTAATCGGATAATTTTGATACATAAAAATTTGTTGTAAGTTAATAATTAGTATGCTTAAAATGGACGTACGGATATTCTGATAATGATTATAGACTTTCTAAATCGTACCTTTCTACTACAGGAATCACATGCCTAAATTAACGAAAATAGCTAACCGTTACGGACGTACGGACTGATCCTTAATATAGAAAAGCTTTGCTTTTAAAAAGTTAAAAAGATTTTTTGAGGGGATGGGGTAATATTTTTCTTGGGGTGAATTTTCTGGGAGGGTGGAGATACCCTCCCTCGAAATAATTATAAACCCTCTATGAACTTAAAAGAAGCTTCACTGTAAAGGAGAACCATATAGGTTCAGCGGTTAGCTTTTCTACAGACAAAAAAAGATTACTACTTTATATAATAGGTTATGAAAAAGGAAAAAAAAGCAAGATAACAAGGATAACAACATTCACAAAAGCAAAGCTCTAAAATCAGGAGGTCAAACATAAATTTTGTTAAAATTAGCGTAAATCTATAATACAAAGTAGAATGATGTCTGTCCATCCGTCTGTCTGTCTGTTTGTCCGTCTGTCTGTCAGTCCCTTAAGATCTCGGTAACCACTGAACCGATTATATTCTACTATTCAGGGATTATACCTACTGGTCCTGTGGTGGTTTTAGGCTATTTTCTTGGGGGGTGGGATACCCCCAACCCCCCCAAAAACAAAAAAATCCCCCCCCATTTTTTTTTTTGCTGAAGATTTTCTTGGTCCTATTACGAATTTCGCCAAAAAAATTTTTTATCACCTCTTGGGGTAAAGCCCCTAGAGGCTAGGGGCGAATCTGCTAGTATAGAATATAGTAAAAGGGCATAATTTTATTTTTAGTATTTGATTATAATACTAAACCTTGTTGTCCTAAGAAACATTACTCCAAAACCCAGATGAATGGGACAATGATATTATACAAAAAAAATGGACGTACATACTTTCTAGTAATGAATATAGTATTGTACCCAACTGTTATAGAAATCATTCTGCAAAGTTTGAAATCGATAGGATATTTATAACATGTCTAAATTAAAGAAAATGTCGTCTAACCGTTTGGACGTACGGACAAACCAATCCTTACTATAGAAAAGTTTCGCATTTAAAAAGGAAAATTATAATGAAAATATAATGAATTAATAAAATAAATATAAATAATATAATAACATAATGAAATAAAGAAAAAAAAATAAACTAAGAGAATGAAATTTTTTAGTTAAATAGAATATTGAATAAGGATCATATAATGGACAAACAGACAAAGTAAGTTATAGAGCAGACTTTAAGAGAATATGCTATTACTCAAAGATTATCACGAAACCTAAGTCTTTTGAAGCATAATTGAGAGACAGACAAAATAATTTATAGACTGGATATACATATGTCATGGGAATATTCACTAAAAATCTCAACAGTCTATCTTTAACAATAGCAGAGAAAACCACATGCTTAACTTAATGAGAAGAGCAATGACGAAAGGACTAACCCTAATTGTAGAAAAGTTTCTCTTTTAACAAAAAAAGTATTTTTTTTGGTCTGAAGCTTAAAAATTTCATAAACTGACTAAATTCTCCATTTAAGGGAAGCTTCACATAGGTCATGGGATGGTTTTTTGCTATTTCATTTTCAGATTTAAGCCCCTAATTGGTTTAGGCTATTTTTCTGCCTCCTTACATTAAAAAGAGCGCAGCTGCAAGTGAATAAGAAAAGAGAAATATAAAAGAAGAATACATATTATCCTATTATATAAAGTAGTAAAACATAAACAAACGTTGGAGTGGACAAACCTAGGAATGGGACAATCGTCGGAGTGGACATTGCTTATGTAAAACGCAGGAGTGTCTTTAATTTTATTTATAAGATAAAAATCTTTCAAAACAAAAAAAAAATCTTGAATATCTTTTCTCACAGACTGAAATTTTAAAATCAGTCTGACAGTTTTCCAAAGTAGGTAAGTTCTATCGAAAGGCAAAGGTTTGAAACAGATAGAACATTTCATTAAACTAAAACATATTTTTTTCTCACATTGTTTACAACTGTCAAATATGTTTTTTTATATGCCTAACCCCTGCAGGGGGCTTATTTGTATATTTATATCTTAACCTAACCTAACCTGTGTAGAAATAACTAAACAAATGTTGTTGAAACCTAATTTTTAAGATATTATAGACACTTCTGCGTTTTACTTATATAATGTCCACTCCGACATTTGTCCGAAATATCCTGCGTTTGTCCACGTTAGTAAGGCTTTCTGTTCTGAAACTTAAGATCTCAATAACTACTAAACAGATTGCGCTTTCTATTTCAGGTAAGCTTAATATTTGTCTTGTAATGGCTTTAGGCTATTTTATTTTAAGTCGAGGGATGGTTTTAGGCTATTCTATTTTAAGTCCTGGGAAGGTTTTAGGCTTTTATTCATTCCCCTTTGAATACAGAGCCAATAGATGCTGGGGGCGTAGCCGCTAGTCGATATACAAAGTTTTTTTTTGTCTGTAGCAAAGGATCTCGTTTGCTCCTAAACCGATATGATGTATGTCTGTCTGTCTATATCGTAGGATCTTGCTAACCGCTGAGTCCTGAGATGATTTTAAGATAGTTTATTTTTTTTCCTTATAATAAAATAACAGGATATTTGTCCATAAAAAGCGAAGCAATATCTTAATTTTTGTTGTTGGAACTGTTATTCAGTTGATTATACCGAGGATCTAAAGGAATAAGACAATGGCCGATAAATTTTTATCCTTCCCTAATAACGATACACAAAATTGCAACACTACAACCAAAATATGACAAAAGTCCCCAAAGTTTTGAGCCAACGAATAAGAAAACTTCATTATAAAACTTTGGAGACTATTGTAAAAATTGCCTAATGTTTCCTTTCTCCCTGAGATTATACAGACTATCCTTAAACTAATATTTACATTAAAGTAACAGGATGTTTATCAGTATCAACTGAACCGATATGCTTCTCCTTTACATTGAAGCTTATTTTACTCGCAGGAAAAGTTTTCATTTTGGGGAGGGGACCAACACTTTCAGCCCCCGGAAGGTATCACTTCCCTTAAATTCTTAACCTTCCCCCTCCCCCCCCCTCTCCACCACATCTATTCATTAAAGTACTCCTAGGGTCATCTATGGGATTAGCCGTTAGTGACTTAAAAATAATTCAAGTGCAATGATATATTTACCAAATTAATACGATAATTTTGTATACATTTTTTATGAAAAAAAATTATTTTGCCAAAGGCAGCCAAAAAATAAGCAGCAAATATTTCAAAAATGCTCTGATAATCAGAGATCTACAGGGATAAGACGAGTGTCGATAAAATGATATATATACATATATACAGTGTGTTTTTTTATGAGAACTTTTTTGAAAGCAATTTTACCTTACTTATAGTTATCAGAATTTAATGATTAATGGCTTATTCTCTTCTTTTTTTATAACCTTTAATAGAAAAGCAAAAAATATTTCAGTTTTTATTCAAAAAGTACAGTAAATTAAAAAATTTAAATCTTAGGTGTCAACATCTAAAAATGGTTTTAGTGCATTTTTCTTATAATCTACCTTTGCAAGAATGGCTGCAAAACGCTTCAAAGTTGAGATATAGAGCTAAAAATTTATATAGATACTATTTGTGACATGTACTAGAACATTTTGAAATTTGAAGGCCATATCTCAACCAGGGAGGGAATACTGGCCCCCCAATGTACTCCCTCCATTCTTGGAAAGGGTAGAAGATTTGAGCATTAGAAAAATGCGCTAAAACCATTTCTCGTATTCATTTGAATCCGGTGGATAGGAACCGGTTCTCATCCATACGAAAAAACTATGTCTAGCATCGTATTATATCCAGCTTTCTACGAATATAGATATGTACAATCATAAGATTAAACCCAGTTTTTTTAGCCGGTGCCTTCGGCACCTCGGGGCTAAAAAAACTAGTTTTAATCTCATAATTGTACTTTCTATATCCGCGGAAAGCCGTTTATAATACGATGCGAGAAATAACTATTTTAGATGTTGACACCCATGTTTTGAAATTTTGAATTTACTGTACTTTTTAAATAAAAACTGAAATATTTTTTTGCTTTTCTGTTAATGGTTATAAAAAACGAAGAGAATAAGCCATTAAATTCTGATAACTATAAGTAGGGTAAAATTGCTTTCAAAAATGTTCTCATAAAAAAAACACTTTATATATATGTATGTTTATATATTAATTATTCCCATTGATGATTCACAAAATTACCCCTTCTTTAGTTTAGAATTAGTGGTTGAAACATTTAGACACTCAACTTAATGAACTAAACAATCACTAAACAATAAAAAGTCCCCAAGGTTGTTAATCTAACGAATAAGAAAACGGTATTATAAAACTTTGGAGACTAGACAGCACTCTTGGATAAGCCAACTTATAACACTTTGGGAACTATCCCAATCCTCCCTGGCGAAATGACAATGAGATTTTTTGGTAAATTTGTGGCAAACTTTATTCTTAATAAATTAGCACTTGCCAAAATTATACTGGAGAGATATTTCATTGAAGAATAAATCTTTTTTTTTGCCCAAACTTTTCGTCAGCCAATAATAACAGATAAGTTAAACATTGTAAAAATAATATAGTAACTTAACTCGAGTTGTCGAGAAATTAGGTCCTGAGATGGTTTTAGGCCTGGAAAGGTTTATAACAATTTTATCTGTATTTCTTAAAATAAATCAACAGAATCTTTGTCTGTATGTATGAATGTCTGTCTGTACCGAAGGATCTTGCTAACCGCTGAACCAATATGGTTCTCCTTTACAGTGAAGATTCCTATAGGTCCTGAGATCGTTCTCCTTAATAGGGTAGCTTCTCATAGGTCCTGGGGAGGTTAATAACTATTTTATTTTAATCCTTATAATAAAGTAACAGGATCTTTGTCTGTATGTATGTCTATCTGTACCTTGCTAACCACTAAACCGACATGGTTCTCCTTTACAGTGAAGCTTCCTATGGGTAATGAGATGGCTTTAGGCCATTTTATTTTTAATCCTTATAAAAAGTAACAGGATCATTGTCTGTATGTATCAAAGAAGATCGCTAACTGCAGAACCGATATGGTTCTCCTTTATAGGGTAGCTTCCAATAGATCCTGGGAAGGTGTATAACTGTTTTGAAGGAGGATATAAGGGGCTATTAAGGGGCGATGGAGAGGCTATATAGAGGCTATGTTATATAAATTAAGGTAAGGGGCTTTTAAGTGGCGATGGAGGGCTATTAAGGGGCGATGGAGAGGCTATGTTATATAAATTAAGGTAAGGAGCTATTAAGGGGCGATGGAGAGGCTATGTAGCGGCTATGTTATATAAATTGGCTATTAAGGGGCGATGGAGAGGCTATATAGGGGCTATTTTATATAAATTAAGGTAAAGGACTATTAATGGGCGATGGAGAGGCTATATAGGGGCTATGCTATATAAATTAAGGTAAGGGGCTATTAAGGGGCTATGTTATATAAATTCGGGTAAGGGGCTATTAAGGGGCGATGGGGAGGCTATGTAGGAGCTATGTTATATAATTAAGGTAAGGGGATATTAAGGGGCGATGGAGAGGCTATGTAGGGGCTATGTTACATAATTAAGGTAAGAGGCTATTATGGGGCGATGGAGAGGCTATGTAGAAGCTTTGTTATATAGATTAAGGTAAGGGGCTATTAAGGGGCGATGGAGAGGCTTTGTAGGGGCTATGTTATATAGATTAGGGTAAGGGGCTATTAAGGGGCGATGGAGAGGCTATGTAGGGGCTATGCTATATAAATTAAGGTAAGGGGCTATTAAGGGGCGATGGAGAGGCTATGTAGGGCTATGTTATATAAATTAAGGTAAGGGGCTATTAAGGGGCGATTGAGAGGCTATGTAGGGGCTATGTTATATAAATTAAGGTAAGGGGCTATTAAGGGGCGATGGAGAGGCTATATAGGAGCTTTGTTATATAAATTTAGGTAAGGGGCTATTAAGGGGCGATGGAGAGGCTATGTAGGGGCTATGTTATATAGATTAGGGTAAGGGGCTATTAAGGGGCGATGGAGAGGCTATGTAGGGGCTATGCTATATAAATTAAGGTAAGGGGCTATTAAGGGGCGATGGAGAGGCTATGTAGGGCTATGTTATATAAATTAAGGTAAGGGGCTATTAAGGGGCGATTGAGAGGCTATGTAGGGGCTATGTTATATAAATTAAGGTAAGGGGCTATTAAGGGGCGATGGAGAGGCTATATAGGAGCTTTGTTATATAAATTTAGGTAAGGGGCTATTAAGGGGCGATGTAGGAGCGATGAAGGAGCGATGGAGGAGCGATGTAGGGGCGATGTAGGGGCCATCAAAGTACAATGTAATATAAATTTGGAGAAGGAGCGATGAAGGGGCTATGTAGGGGCTATGTTATATAGATTAGGGTAAGGGGCTATTAAGGGGCGATGGAGAGGCTATGTAGGGGCTATGCTATATAAATTAAGGTAAGGGGCTATTAAGGGGCGATGGAGAGGCTATGTAGGGCTATGTTATATAAATTAAGGTAAGGGGCTATTAAGGGGCGATTGAGAGGCTATGTAGGGGCTATGTTATATAAATTAAGGTAAGGGGCTATTAAGGGGCGATTGAGAGGCTATATAGGAGCTTTGTTATATAAATTTAGGTAAGGGGCTATTAAGGGGCGATGGAGAGGCTATGTAGGGGCTATGTTATATAGATTAGGGTAAGGGGCTATTAAGGGGCGATGGAGAGGCTATGTAGGGGCTATGCTATATAAATTAAGGTAAGGGGCTATTAAGGGGCGATGGAGAGGCTATGTAGGGCTATGTTATATAAATTAAGGTAAGGGGCTATTAAGGGGCGATTGAGAGGCTATGTAGGGGCTATGTTATATAAATTAAGGTAAGGGGCTATTAAGGGGCGATGGAGAGGCTATATAGGAGCTTTGTTATATAAATTTAGGTAAGGGGCTATTAAGGGGCGATGGAGAGGCTATGTAGGGGCTATGTTATATAGATTAGGGTAAGGGGCTATTAAGGGGCGATGGAGAGGCTATGTAGGGGCTATGCTATATAAATTAAGGTAAGGGGCTATTAAGGGGCGATGGAGAGGCTATGTAGGGCTATGTTATATAAATTAAGGTAAGGGGCTATTAAGGGGCGATTGAGAGGCTATGTAGGGGCTATGTTATATAAATTAAGGTAAGGGGCTATTAAGGGGCGATGGAGAGGCTATATAGGAGCTTTGTTATATAAATTTAGGTAAGGGGCTATTAAGGGGCGATGTAGGAGCGATGAAGGAGCGATGGAGGAGCGATGTAGGGGCGATGTAGGGGCCATCAAAGTACAATGTAATATAAATTTGGAGAAGGAGCGATGAAGGGGCTATGTAGGGGCTATGTTATATAGATTAGGGTAAGGGGCTATTAAGGGGCGATGGAGAGGCTATGTAGGGGCTATGCTATATAAATTAAGGTAAGGGGCTATTAAGGGGCGATGGAGAGGCTATGTAGGGCTATGTTATATAAATTAAGGTAAGGGGCTATTAAGGGGCGATTGAGAGGCTATGTAGGGGCTATGTTATATAAATTAAGGTAAGGGGCTATTAAGGGGCGATGGAAAGGCTATATAGGAGCTTTGTTATATAAATTTAGGTAAGGGGCTATTAAGGGGCGATGGAGAGGCTATGTAGGGGCTATGTTATATAGATTAGGGTAAGGGGCTATTAAGGGGCGATGGAGAGGCTATGTAGGGGCTATGCTATATAAATTAAGGTAAGGGGCTATTAAGGGGCGATGGAGAGGCTATGTAGGGCTATGTTATATAAATTAAGGTAAGGGGCTATTAAGGGGCGATTGAGAGGCTATGTAGGGGCTATGTTATATAAATTAAGGTAAGGGGCTATTAAGGGGCGATGGAGAGGCTATATAGGAGCTTTGTTATATAAATTTAGGTAAGGGGCTATTAAGGGGCGATGGAGAGGCTATGTAGGGGCTATGTTATATAGATTAGGGTAAGGGGCTATTAAGGGGCGATGGAGAGGCTATGTAGGGGCTATGCTATATAAATTAAGGTAAGGGGCTATTAAGGGGCGATGGAGAGGCTATGTAGGGCTATGTTATATAAATTAAGGTAAGGGGCTATTAAGGGGCGATTGAGAGGCTATGTAGGGGCTATGTTATATAAATTAAGGTAAGGGGCTATTAAGGGGCGATGGAGAGGCTATATAGGAGCTTTGTTATATAAATTTAGGTAAGGGGCTATTAAGGGGCGATGTAGGAGCGATGAAGGAGCGATGGAGGAGCGATGTAGGGGCGATGTAGGGGCCATCAAAGTACAATGTAATATAAATTTGGAGAAGGAGCGATGAAGGGGCTATGTAGGGGCTATGTTATATAGATTAGGGTAAGGGGCTATTAAGGGGCGATGGAGAGGCTATGTAGGGGCTATGCTATATAAATTAAGGTAAGGGGCTATTAAGGGGCGATGGAGAGGCTATGTAGGGCTATGTTATATAAATTAAGGTAAGGGGCTATTAAGGGGCGATTGAGAGGCTATGTAGGGGCTATGTTATATAAATTAAGGTAAGGGGCTATTAAGGGGCGATGGAGAGGCTATATAGGAGCTTTGTTATATAAATTTAGGTAAGGGGCTATTAAGGGGCGATGGAGAGGCTATGTAGGGGCTATGTTATATAGATTAGGGTAAGGGGCTATTAAGGGGCGATGGAGAGGCTATGTAGGGGCTATGCTATATAAATTAAGGTAAGGGGCTATTAAGGGGCGATGGAGAGGCTATGTAGGGCTATGTTATATAAATTAAGGTAAGGGGCTATTAAGGGGCGATTGAGAGGCTATGTAGGGGCTATGTTATATAAATTAAGGTAAGGGGCTATTAAGGGGCGATGGAGAGGCTATATAGGAGCTTTGTTATATAAATTTAGGTAAGGGGCTATTAAGGGGCGATGTAGGAGCGATGAAGGAGCGATGGAGGAGCGATGTAGGGGCGATGTAGGGGCCATCAAAGTACAATGTAATATAAATTTGGAGAAGGAGCGATGAAGGGGCTATGTAGGGGCTATGTTATATAGATTAGGGTAAGGGGCTATTAAGGGGCGATGGAGAGGCTATGTAGGGGCTATGCTATATAAATTAAGGTAAGGGGCTATTAAGGGGCGATGGAGAGGCTATGTAGGGCTATGTTATATAAATTAAGGTAAGGGGCTATTAAGGGGCGATTGAGAGGCTATGTAGGGGCTATGTTATATAAATTAAGGTAAGGGGCTATTAAGGGGCGATGGAGAGGCTATATAGGAGCTTTGTTATATAAATTTAGGTAAGGGGCTATTAAGGGGCGATGGAGAGGCTATGTAGGGGCTATGTTATATAGATTAGGGTAAGGGGCTATTAAGGGGCGATGGAGAGGCTATGTAGGGGCTATGCTATATAAATTAAGGTAAGGGGCTATTAAGGGGCGATGGAGAGGCTATGTAGGGCTATGTTATATAAATTAAGGTAAGGGGCTATTAAGGGGCGATTGAGAGGCTATGTAGGGGCTATGTTATATAAATTAAGGTAAGGGGCTATTAAGGGGCGATGGAGAGGCTATATAGGAGCTTTGTTATATAAATTTAGGTAAGGGGCTATTAAGGGGCGATGTAGGAGCGATGAAGGAGCGATGGAGGAGCGATGTAGGGGCGATGTAGGGGCCATCAAAGTACAATGTAATATAAATTTGGAGAAGGAGCGATGAAGGGGCTATGTAGGGGCTATGTTATATAGATTAGGGTAAGGGGCTATTAAGGGGCGATGGAGAGGCTATGTAGGGGCTATGCTATATAAATTAAGGTAAGGGGCTATTAAGGGGCGATGGAGAGGCTATGTAGGGCTATGTTATATAAATTAAGGTAAGGGGCTATTAAGGGGCGATTGAGAGGCTATGTAGGGGCTATGTTATATAAATTAAGGTAAGTGGCTATTAAGGGGCGATAGAGAGGCCATATAGGAGCTTTGTTATATAAATTAAGGTAAGGGGCTATTAAGGGGCGATGGAGGAGCGATGTAGGGGCCATCAAGTTGCAATGTAATATAAATTTGGAGAAGTAGCGATGAAGGGGCGATGTAGGAGCGATGAAGGAGCGATGGAGGAGCGATGTAGGGGCCATCAAGTTGCAATGTAATATAAATTTGGAGAAGGAGCGATGAAGGGGCGATGTAGGAGCGATGAAGGAGCGATGTAGGAGCGATGTAGGGGCCATCACAGTACAATTTAATATAAATTTGGAGAAGGAGCGATGAAGGAGCGATGAAGGAGCGATGGAGGGGCGATGTAGGAGCGATGTAGCAGCGATGTAGGGGCCATCAAGTTGCAATGTAATATAAATTTGGAGAAGGAGCGATGAAGGGGCGATGTAGGAGCGATGAAGGAGCGATGTAGGAGCGATGTAGGGGCCATCACAGTACAATGTAATATAAATTTGAAGAAGGAGCGATGAAGGGGCGATGTAGGAGCGATGGAGGGGCGATGTAGGAGCGATGGAGGGGCGATGTAGGGGCCATCAAAGTACAATGTAATATAAATTTGAAGAAGGAGCGATGAAGGGGCGATGTAGAAGCGATGGAGGGGCAATGTAGGGGCCATCAAAGTACAATCTAATATAAATTTGGAGAAGGAGCGATGGAGGAGCGATGTAGGAGCGATGTAGGGGCCATCAAGGGACTAAGATATATATAATAGTGAAGGGGCCATGAAGAGGCGATATTTAATTAAATAGCCCCTTGGGATAAGAGGACATATCATCTCCTCTTTAGAAGGGGCGATAAAGGAGCGATAAAGGATCATTTAATCGCCTCTTAGGGCAAGGGGCTATTAAATCGCTCCTTTCAAGGAGTCATAACATCGCCTCTTGTTATATGGGGCTATTAAATCGCTCCTTTCAAGGAGCCAATACATCGCCCCTTGTCATAAGAGGCGATCAATTAAAATCATCGCTCCATATGGAGCGATGTCATGGAAAGGACTATACCCTAAAGTTTTATTATCACAGGTATCTAAAGGGATAAGACAATGGCCGTTAAATTAATATACATCCATATTGATAGTAAACATAATTACCCCTTCTGTAGATTTCAATTAGGGTTGGAAACGTTTGAACACTTAAGAAAATAATGATAGATTATTGAATTTTGATTAGTTGAGTCCTCAAAGTTGTTTGTAAAAAGGGAATTTTCATCAATTTATCGTCCATTGTCTTATTCTTTAAGATTCCTTGTAAAAACGAAAATTTAGTTTAAAGTAAAAACAAGAATATTAATCCATAAATGCGATGCTATAAAATAAAATATTTACGCTTTCACTCGAAGTACCTTGATGAGCACTGAAACCATTAATTTTGGGTCAGGTTGTCAGGATAGGTTGTATAAGGAGAAGGGGGGGGTGGCATTTTACTCAAAACGTTTTTTATTTGAGGCATATCTTTGAGCAAATAAAATGAAGTTTTTTACACATTATTTTAAAATAATTTTACTCTTACAATTGTATATTTTAAAATCCACGGAAAGCTGTTTAGTGTTTATAATACGATACTATAAATAACTATTTTAGTGTGGCTACGAATGTAAGCTTTCTCTCTTGATAGGTTATGAGTCATACTGAAAAAAACATTATTATATTGTAGAAAACATTGCTTGCGCGATAACTGTTTACAATATGCACAATTACAATTATAAAAATGGGACCCCTTTTGTAGATTAAAATAATCGGTGGAAAAGTTTGGACACTGCTTTTTGTAGACACACCATACCCAGGGATATAGGGATCATTGAGCAGTAAATTACATTTTTACCCAAGGAGGGAGAGTACACTGGACTGTATTTACACAGGTATCCAAAGTTTCATTACTATCCTTGCTCTATGGTTAGCTTAAAAACTTTGGGTACTTTTGTCTAATTTTGATTGGTTGGTTCCAAACAAGTAGTGCCCAATCAATAATTTTAATCTACAACAGGGGTAATTTTATTTTCAGTATGGCTCTGAAACCGATTAATATACGCGGGATTAATACCGGTTCAAAGCCATACTGGAAAAATGTTAGACAATTTTATATGAATATTAAAATGAAAAAGGAATTGTGGTTGGTTGGTAGCAGATAAACTTTATTTAAATATGGGGTAATTGTTTATCATCATTGGGTATGTACATCAATTTATTGTCCATTGTATTATCGTCTTATCCCTTAACATCCCTGATTTATTACCCTCCCTAAACAAATAAAATATAAGATAGGGTTAAGATTCCCACATACCTTTATCGAAAGTTAGGTCCCCAAATTTTATAAAAACGTTTTGATTCGTTGGCTTAACAACTTTGGGGACTTTATTAGATTTTGATTGGTTTGTGTAATATTTAGTTGAGTGTCCAAACGTTTCAACCACTAATTGTAATCTACAGAAGGGGTTCTTTTGTAAATCATCATTAGGTATGTACATTAGGGTGGGTCGATTTTGGACATTTTTTTCTGAGGCCAAAGCGGGGATCTGCACTCAATTTATATAGATATAATACACCTCTGGATGATTTAAAATTTATCCTAAGTCTTAAAGCCGCTGACGACCAGACATTCAATTGTATAGCTATTTGTAAATGGGAGTCAAAAATTTATTGAATCAGAACTATGGCTTCATGGTGCTCCCTGGAAATGCCTTGAGGAGCTGAGTCAGGAACTTTTGTCCGTTTCAAAAAATCTCGTTCCTAGCCTGAGAAAATCTAAAAAACCTCTACAAATTGGACAATTCTCAATAAACCTTAAAAAATTTTGGTTTTTTAGTAATTTCTAAGGCTAGGAACGAGATATTTTGAAACGGACAAAAGTTCCTGATTCAGCTCCTCAAGGCCTTTCCAGAGAGCACCATGAAGCCATAGTTCTGATTCAAATTTTTTTTTGAATGTCGTCTTTGCATACTAATAAGTAATGAATTATATTTTTAAGTGGTCGTGTTCTAAAACTCAATTTTTTAAAATTCTTTTTCGGTCAGAAATGTTTTTAAGGTTAATTTTATCTGTTGCATATCCCCGCTTTGTCTAATTCCGATATGAACCCACCCTAATGTACATTAATAAATCGGCCATTGGATATAGTTGAAATTGGGTTGCTGTTTGTTAGGCATAATTATTTCAAACTTTTTTATATTTTTGAGGGAGGGGCCGTTTGACCGTAAATTACATTGGTACCCAAAGTTTTATAACCGCATTATCTTGTTTTATTTCCATGAATTTTGATTGCTTTGTCTTAATTTTTGGTCCATTATTTTTTTCTACAGAAGGGGAAACTTTGTCAGGGATCTTAAAGGATAAGACAAACATAATTAATTACCATTTCTGTAAATTAAAATTAAAATTAAATTGAAAGCTTTTAAAAAAACTACCAAATAAAAATTTAATTTAAGTACCCAAAGTTTTTAATCCAACGTTTAAAAACTTGATTTTAAAACTTTGGGTTCTAGTGTAATTTCCCCCTTCCTCAACTTTGTTCATTTATTATCATTGCAGTCAATTGACGTATCCCCTATTATCCCTGGATAAAAACAAAGTAATAATTATAAGTTGTGTAGAACTCTACAATTCTCTCAATAAACCTCTTTGTCCTTCAGTCCGTCCGTAACTCTATGGAGGGCGATGCAATGTTGTAAACTAACAGACTGCTTAATTTTTTGGGGTATAGTCCCTTTCGTGGCAATGCCTCTTAAGGGGTGTTTCGTCGTATTTTAACAGTAGCTTTTCCCCTATTTCTAGCACATGCGGGGGGCTCTAACCATGCGGGAAAATCAACTAAACCTAAACTAACCTAACCTAAAATAAATTATAAAAAATAATGTGAAAATAAGAAGAAATGCCCCTTAAGAGGCGTTTTAACGAAAGGGACTATACCCAATATTTAGTACTAAAATTTAATTCATATTTTCTTCTTTTTTTATCAGCCGACACAATCCTCTCTATAATAATAAGTTTTGTGCTTTGGTTCTTATGGATGTTGTCTTTCTTGTTAAAGGCGAAGCTTTTGTATAATCAGGGTCGGTCCGTACGTCCGTACGTCAGTCACAGAGAGTTATCTCTCTTCGTTAATTTAAACAGGTTAGAATTGTCCTATTGATTCCAAACTTTGCATGATGATTCCTGTAGTAGTTCAGTTCAATTTTGAAAGCGTAGCAACTCTATAACCAATACCAGAATGTCTGTACGTGCATTTGAAACATGTCGATTTTTAACTTTTTTGACAACAAATTTTTGTATGTTAAAATTATCCGATTCTTCTGATTTTTTGAAAACTGAGTCTTATTACAACAAGGTACAATGTTACAAGCAAAGCATCTCTATAAACAAGTCCCAAAAATGTAAGTATGTCCTTAAACAGTATCATCTATTTATGCAGTTTTGCAACAAATTTACTTACAATATTGTTTGTATTGATGCATTAATATTCTGCTAATTCAGTTCTGACAATCTACAAGTGTTAATGTTCGTTTGTCCTTCCATTTCAGAGCTTCGATTTTTATGGATTTTGTCATCCTTGTTATTAATATTCCGCAGTCTAGTATTCTAAAACTGGATATTTGCCCCCTCCCCATTTGAAAAAGCTTGTACATCATTACTTCCCAGACCTCCCAGACAACGGTTTTTAAAAGCGAAGCTTTTCTATAATTAGGGTCGGTCCACCGTCCGTACGTCCGTCCGAGATAGATAGCTTTTATTCGTTAATTTAGGCATGTTAGAATTGTCCTATTGATTTCAAACTTTGCATGGTGATTCCTGTAGTAGTTAGGTACGATTTAGAAAGCGTAGCAACTCTATAATCATTACCAGAATGTCCGTACGTCCATTTAAACATGTTGATTTTTTTACTTTTTTAAAAACAAATTTTTATGTGATCTAATTATCCGTTTTATCTGATTTTTGGTATATTGATTCCTGGGACAACAAAGAACAATATTTAAGCGAAGCAGCTCTACCGTTTGTCCTACCGTTTCAGTGCTTCGCTTTTATGGATGTTGTCATCCTTGTTTGATATAAAAAGAATAGCGTCGCTTTTAACAAGAATGATAAACATGCATTTTTATGAAGTGACAAGGATGACAAAATCCATAAAAGCGAAGCCTTGAAACGGTATGACAGACGAACATTAACTCTTATAAAATATCAGAACTGAATTTACAAAATATAAATATAAAAGTTTTGACAAAATTATATGTATATTTTTAAAATCGAAGCTTTTCTATAATTAGGGTCGGTCCGTACGTCCGTCCGAGATAGATAGTTTTTTTTCTCGTTAATTTAGGCATGTTAGAATTGTCCTATCGATTTCAAATTGTGCATGGTGATTCCTGTAGTAGTTAGGTACAATTTAGAAAGAGTAGCAACTCTATAAGCATTTCTAGAATTTCAGTACGTCCATTTTAAACATTGATTTTTCTAAGACAACAAAGAACAATATTCAAGCGAAGCAACTCTATAATCAAGTCCTAAAAATGTAAGAATGTCCATAAACATTATCCTGTATCAAGCAGTTTTTCAACAAATTTATTTACAATTTTGCTTCGCCTCTTATACATTTATATTCTGATTATTCAGTTCAGACACTATACAAGTGTTAATGTCCGTTTGACCTACCGTTTCAGTGCTTCGCTTTTATGGATGTTGTAACAAAACTTCTTAAATTCAGAATTCTGTTTAAGGACATACTTACATTTTTAGGACTTGATTATATAGATGCTTCGTTTATAATATTGTACCTTTTTGTATTAGGAGTCAGTATTTCAGGTCAATCGGATATGAAATAAAATTATATTGTTAAAAAAGATAAAAATCAACATGTTTAAAATGAACTTACGGACATTCTGGTAACGATTATAGAGTTGCTACGCTTTCTAAATCGTACCTAACTACTACAGAAATAATCATGCAAAGTTTGAAATCGATAGGACAATTCTAACTTGCCTAAATTAACGGAAAAGCTATTAGTTACGTACGGACGAACTGACACTAATAATAGAAAATCTTTGCTTTTAAAAATTAAGTCAAGTAGCGCAGATATAATTAAATCTATGTATACATTATTACCATGAACAATTTATCTGTAAGTAGTGAAGCTTTTCTTTTGTTTATAAGATGTGCAGCTACATAAAACTATTATATACCCTCCCCAAACAAATTTTGAAAGTACATTAGATCCTCAATTTCCTCCCATTGGGGAAGTACATCAATTTATCAGCCATTGTCTTATCCCTTTAGATCCCTGGTTTTTTTTTAAAGCGACTTATAATTGGGGTCGGTCCGGTTAGCTAGAATTATCCTATTGATAATCAACAAATATTCATTTTTTTGATAATTTTTTTGTTGTCGTAGAGTTGGCGTAAAACTTGTTTCTTGATGTATATAAAGGGAAGTGGGTAAGAACAGCAGAAAAAGAGGAAGAAGATTGTGGGGTAATTTTCACTTAGAATTGTTTGTCAGAATCCAATCCCTTTTCCCTGGTTTAATACTTTGGAGCTTCGCTTTTTTATGTTTCCTCGTCAAAAGAGAGGCCTTTTTAAGTACGAAACTTAAAAAAGTGATAATACATCAAAATACCCCTTCTGAACTCTATAATTATTGGTTAACACATTTGGACACTGCTGGTATATTAATTGACTAATCTAATTTGATAAAAGTACCCAAAGTGTTGAGCAAATGAATTAAAACTTTGTTATCATTGTAATATACAGTTCAATGTCTCCTCCCTCTCTTTTTGACCAGGGAAGGCTTTAAGTTATGCTGGCACCCAAAATTATCTTCGGTTGACAACACTTACAGGTTTTTCTTATTAAATTTTGAATGTTTTTTACTACATTAGAAGAGTGCAAATTTTTCAACCAATAATTTTATTCTACTGTAGGATTGTCTTGTTTATCATCATTTGGGATATGAATAAATGTTTTGTCCATTGGTTTATCCCTTGAATTCCTGTTAAATCTTTAACGTTTTTTCATTCATTGGCATAACAACTTTAGGGACTTTTTTACTCATTTTGAGTCTCCAAACGTTTTAACTACAAATTATAATTTACAGAAGGGGTAATTTTGTGCATCATCATTGGAGATGTATGTTAAGGCGGGTTGATTTTCCACTTTTTTGTTTACACAATTTTTTTAGTAAAAGTCCCCAAAGATGTTAAATCAGCGAATGAGAAAACGTTATTAAAAAACTTTGGGGAAAAGTGTAATAAATAGCTCATTGTTCACTCTCTCTCTGGACAATGTGGTGATTAAACTTTGGGTACTTTCTTATTCCCTACTTTGACATTGGGCTGTTTATAACACTGGTACCCAAAGTTTTATGATAATGTTTTCTCATTCGTTGGTTTAACAACTTTTACTAAATTATGATTGGTTGCGTTATTAAATTGAGTGTTCAAATGTTTCAACCACTAATTTTAATCTTCAGAAGGTGTAATTTTGTGTGCCATTGATATGTACATCCATTTATCTGCCATTGTCTTATCCCTTTGGATCCCTGAGTATCATTAGATATTGCTATTTTGTTCAGGGATCTAAAGGGATAAGACAATGGCCAATAAATTGTTGTTGTATATCCCCAATGATAATACACAAAATTAACCCATCTGTAGATTGAAATAAGTGGTTGAAACGTTTGAACACTCAAAATTATGAACAAATCAATAAAAATATAATAAATATCCCCAGAGCTGGCGAGCCAAAGAACAAGGAAAAGTTATTATAAAACTTTGGGAAATAATATATTAAAATGCCCATGGTTTTTCCCTCCCTGTATTTTGTTCCTAACGAGCGGCTACACTCCTAAAAGCCTCTAATAGTGGGGGGGGGTGAATCACCTCCCCTTAATTTTCAATTTTAGTTTTATAAAGAAAAGGTAAAAACATATTCTCAGGACCTATGAGAAGCTACATTGTTAATTAGAACCATATTGGTTCAGCAGTTAAAGAGATCCCATTGTATTAACAGACAAACTGACACTCCCATTTAGACATCCTGTTACTTTTATACAAGGAGAAACGAATATATGAATTGTACTTTCAATAGATAGATAGTTTAAGTTTTAAAAGGAAAATAAATATATAAAAAAACTATATTAAATTTATATAGTTGGAAAAAATATTTTGTGTTGTATCTTTTTTAGATATCCTTTCTGGTTAGTTTTTTTTCTAGATAATCGTTTTTGTGGTTAAATTTTTGTGTTATATAACAATCAAGTTATTTGCATAAACCATAGAGGGAGTGGACATTGGACTGGAAATTATACTGGTTCTATAATCTCTAATTTGTTGGCTTAAAATCTTTGAATATTATTTTGAAATATTAATTGGATGTTACATGCCAAACATACAGACTGAAAGTTTTAAAAATTTTCATTTAAAATTAGGTAAAATTAAAGTTAGAAGAACACTTTAGATTTTAAGTACCGAGGCATTTAAAAAAAGGTTTTAGTAGGATTATAATCAATGTTACTTTGTGTTTCGTGCAAAAAAATTGGTGGCATCTAGGAGTAAAAAAAATTACAGTAAAGATTGCATATTTGTGTAATTTAAAAAGAAATTTTGTTAATCTAACATTCAAAATAAGAGGAAAAAAAAACTTTATGGGGGGGGGGGGGGGAGTATTAAAAAAATATAGAAACTACTTCAAAATATATCACAATATGAATCTTGATCTTAGCAACATTGATAAAAACAAAAATATTGTTGCATATTCTGTGTTTTTTAGTTTCTTTTTTTCTGATATGATATTATTATTTAGTTTAATAAATTGTTTAATTTGTTTAATTGAATGTTCAAATCAAATATTCATAGATATCTAATTAATAGTATTAAATTTTTCCTTATTTTTGCATCAAAGGTGTAGTTGCAAGAAATGCATTTAAACTTAATTTTTTATGTTCAATAGTTTATCTAGAGGACATACATTTGAAATAATTTCAATTTTCTACCAGGTAGTTTTAAAAATGACTAGTCCAGTGGTGCCTATTAATTGTTTTTCATTTTAATACAAAATTATATATGTTAGATGGTATTTTTGTAACTTATGCTGGCCATCAAACTTTTTAAATGCACTTTATGTAACTATCTCTTTAGATATTATTTGTTGATTATTAGTTTACCTATTGTCAATAATTAATTTAACACAAAATTTTAGAATCACTTCAATGTCAGGTTGTTAATTTATTTTAGTCTGGTGTTGAAGTGGTTTTGAAAATCTTAAAACTACATCATAACTTATTTTTAAATTGTTGATGAACATTTTTTGATGCATTTACCACACAAACAAAGAAATGAGAAACCAGGAAAGAGACAACTTTCAATAGAATAACTTAAATAAAAGATTGTTACTTAAGTACAAAATCTTTTATGATAGTTAATTCTGTTGACCCATTTTCGCAACCAGAATCTTTTGAAGAATACCATCACTTAATTTTATAGTTTTATATTTTTTGTGTAAAAATTATTCAATTTCGTAAAATTTATTGCTATTAAAATCAAAATATCAGAATTATTATTTGTTTAAATAAAGAGTATGACTATTTGTCATTAAGAGTCAGATTAGAGTATGACTACTTTTCACTTGAATTCAGATTAGAGTATGACTGTTTGTCATCAAATATCAGATTAGAGTATGACTGTTTGTCACTAAAAGTCAGACTTGAGTATGACTGTTTGTCAATAAAAGTCAGTTTAGAGTATGACTGTTTGTCTGCAAATGTCAGATTAGAGTATGACTGTTTGTCATCAAATGTCAGATTAGAGTATGACTGTTTGTCATCAAATGCCAGATTAGAGTATGACTGTTTGTCATCAAATGTCAGATTAGAGTATGACTGTTTGTCTTCAAATGTCAGATTAGAGTATGACTGTTTGTCATCAAATGCCAGATTAGAGTATGACTGTTTGTCATCAAATGTCAGATTAGAGTATGACTGTTTGTCTTCAAATGTCAGATTAGAGTATGACTGTTTGTCTTCAAATGTCAGATTAGAGTATGACTGTTTGTCATCAAATGTCAGATTAGAGTATGACTGTTTGTCTTAAAATGTCAGATTGGAGTATGACTGTTTGTCATCAAATGTCAGATTAGAGTATGACTGTTTGTCATCAAATGTCAGATTAGAGTATGACTGTTTGTCATCAAATGTCAGATAAGAGTATGACTGTTTGTCATCAAATGTCAGATTAGAGTATGACTGTTTGTCATCAAATGTCAGATTAGAGTATGACTGTTTGTCATCAAATGTCAGATTAGAGTATGACTGTTTGTCATCAAATGTCAGATAAGAGTATGACTGTTTGTCATCAAATGTCAGATTAGAGTATGACCATTTTTCATCAAATGTCAGATCAGAGTATGACTGTTTGTCATCAAATGTCAGATTAGAGTATGACTGTTTGTCATCAAATGTCAGATTAGAGTATGACTGTTTGTCATCAAATGTCAGATTAGAGTATGACTGTTTGTCATTAAATGTCAGATTACAGTATGATTGTTTGTCATCAAATGTCAGATTGGAGTATGACTTTTTGTCACTAAAAGTCATTTAGCAGTATGACCATTTGTCATCAAATGTCAGATCAGAGTATGACTGTTTGTCATCAAAAGTCAGATTAGAGTGGGACTGTTTGTCATCAAATGTCAGATTAGAGTATGACTGTTTGTCATCAAATGTCAGATTAGAGTATGACTGTTTGTCATCATTTGTCAGATTAGAGTATGACTGTTTGTCATCAAATGTCAGGTTAGAGTATGACTGTTTGTCATCAAATGTCAGATAAGGGATTAACTGGGCAAATTTTGAGGGTCAATTTAATCACAGATTACGATCTTAATCACCTGAACTTTGCTCACATTGAGTCAGATTCGTCAGATTATAATCTGAAATCCCCCCTGACAGATTAAAAATTTGGCGGCAAATCCTGAGTAATCTGAGTTTTAGTACCTTTTTGCGCAAAAACACAGGTTTTGTCAGATTACAATCTGACGAAATGTAATCAAATGTCAGAGTTGATTGATGAGGGGCGGGCAGATTAAAACCTGAGGAAAACCTGACAAAACTCAGATTAGACAAGGTTTTGTCACTACTTGTCAGATTTAAAAACTACTAGGGATAGAATAGAGTAGATGGGCAGTTAGAGAGGTTGTTTAGTGGCTTGATGCAGCTGTCCATAAAATTCAAACGTTGCAAGACAATTCCTGTATAAAAATTGTATAATTTAAAGGCTGAATTTTTGCAGTTAGATAATTCCATGATATAATTATCAACCTAATTCTAGAAATGGGGATTCTTGAAACTATGTGGCATACCATTGGATAATACAGTATCTTTTGCATGGTCCTAAATTTGTATTGTTGCCATGTCAAGCTTCTTAAATTTTTGACAAATCTATTATATAAAGTAGTAAGATTTTTTTGACTAGAGCGAAAGATCACGCTAACCGCTTAACATAATATATAGGTTTCATTTACAGTGAATCTACTTATAGGTCAAGGGAAGGTTTTTAACTATTTT
This sequence comes from Acartia tonsa, assembly GCF_053477335.1. Classification (NCBI taxonomy): domain Eukaryota; kingdom Metazoa; phylum Arthropoda; class Copepoda; order Calanoida; family Acartiidae; genus Acartia; species Acartia tonsa. The sequence continues at coordinate 27,585,036 of NC_137270.1, forward strand.
GGGGGAGGGTACCTGAACCTCCATCCTTTGAAAAGAAATCGCCTCTAGAAAAAATGATTTTCCTATTTTTTTTCTATTTAAAATTGAAACTTGAGTACAGCGTCCAATCTTCATAGATCCCCTAGAGGCCACTAGGGGCGTAGCCGCTAGTTAAATATAAAATATGAAATTTTATATTTATTCATCTAATAAATATTAATAAAAATCTGTTCTCTGTAATACGTTTTATTTGTTGAGCTTAGTTTTTATGGATGTTGTCATCCTTCTTTCATTTATTTTTCAGTTGTATCATTTCATTATTTGTATATTTTTCTATGGTAGAACACCTTAAACAAACATTGTGTCAAAGACTCAAATCAATAAATAAACAAATATGCATACAAGGGGATCGAATATCATAGTTTATTTGTAAAATTTGTACCTAATTACGAACAATGTTACTTTTTAAAAAATAGACAGTAGTACAAACGGACGTTGACAGTTATATAAAAACAGAATATTTTGAGTGTTTTGAAATATTTTGAGTACAATTTGACTGTTTAGGATATACTTTGTTATATATTTAGAAAATGGTCATAGAGATACTTCACTTATAAAAGTTTGCCTTATCAACTGAGGAAACATCATATTAGAAATTTAAGATAAGCAAATATAAACAATCATAAGCAATGGGCGTGGTGATTTTTTGGTAATAATTAACGAGGAGCTAGGCTTTTAAAATTACTGTTACTAGATAAAGTTTGAAATATATGGGACAATTCAAAAATGCTAAAACAACGATCAGAGCTGTCCTCTTGTAATAATATGTGCAATAATCATTGATGTACAAACAGCATATGCAACTTAACCATCTTCTTAGTTTGAACAATTTAGGTATGTGAAATGTGAATATCAAAACACACCGCACACATTTCCTTTCAATAACTTTTTATTATATTTTTCATTTGTTTGACAATTTTGTTTTCTTAATCTCCTCCCTCTCTTATAGAAATATCATTAACTCTTTGTATTAGCAAAGCTACTCTATCAAATCCTTTCTGTAGGTCTGTACTTCCGTCAGTTCATTCGTCAGCAACTTTATGGGGTAAATGTTACTTTCTTTGCTATTCAAGATAGACTGCTTATGATTATAGTGCTATAGATTTGATTATAGAGATGCCTCGCTTATAATATTGTACCTTTCAGTGGCGTGCGAAGCACTTTGTCTAGGGGGGGGGCATTTTGATGATTTTGTAAAATTTTGCCCCCCCCTAAATCAAAGTGCCCCGGGGGGGCACTTTGCTTTAGGGGGGGGCATTTTGATTATACATACTAATTTTAAATAAGGGCGTTTTAAGGGGTGGGATTATTTGATTATGGGCCTTCCATTCCTTGTCCCTTCTTCCCCATCCCTATTTCCCATTTATATCCCCCATCTCTTCCCCCCCCCATCTCTTCTTCCCCATCCCTTCTCCCCACCCTGCAATGACCGAAGGGAAGGGAGCTAGAAAGCATCTTCGAAAAAAAAGTACAGAAGATAATTTAACCTCCCCCCACCACAAAACATTTTCTATGGGTGGAAGGGGATGTTATAAAATCTCAGCAGAAAGGATGAATAACCCCATTAATAAAATTTTGGGGGGGGGGGAGAAATAAAAAAAACTCATTTTGGAAATAAGGGGGGGTTTTTTAATGCAACCATCTCGTAATCAATGATTAAATGGCACTTAGAATTCGAATTTCGACCTGAAATTTTTCATGAGTAATCCTTGGTAGGTCTATTTTCCCTAAATCGAACAAAAAGTTGGGAAAGTAACGGCTGGCGGCTCAGCCGTTTAGCCATTTTTTGCCTATTTTCAGGGCAAATTCATCATTAATTACGTAGAAATCAACTTTTTAAAACATATTTTTGGTTTAATTCATGTTAAATGATAGCAATAACAGTTTTTTAAATTTCTAGTACCAACAGCTACCGGTTGGAAAGGTTTGATAAGGTTTTTGAGCGAGATAAAGCATTATGTGGAGATAGGTTTCGTGACTAATATGCTCTTAAGATAGCAAAAAAATGGGAAAACGGCTAAGCCGCCAGCCGTTAGCCGTTACTTTTCCAACTTTTTGTTCGATTTAGGGAAAATAGACCTACCAAGGATTATTCATGCACAATTTCAGATGGAAATTCGAATTCTAAGTGCCATTTAATCACTGATTACGAGATGGTTGCATTAAAAACCCCCCCCCCTTTACCAAAAATTAACCTAATATGTAAAACTGATTTTAAATATTTCTTTATTGTATGACAACAAGGATGACAAAATCTTTAAGAAAAAGCCCAAAAAATCATTAATAAGAATACAGACAAGTAGATTTAAAGAGCATCTGTTGAAATAAATATATATTTTAGATAAAAAAAGTCACAAATCCTTTTTCCTGTATGTTGTGTGATGACAGTCAAAGTAAATTACATACTGGATGCTCTAAACAGCGAGAATTTTTTTTTTTAATCTTATAATCCACAAAAACATTTATCGTACAATAAAAACCAAAGATATAAAGAACTATGTAAAAAATAAAAAAAAATACTTGTCCTTTCATCTACAGATATAAAAATCTCTTAGAAATATGGAAAACTTTGGGGTATAGTCTCTTTTGTGGCAACGCCTCTTAATGGGCATTTCGTCGTATTTTCATAGTAGCTTTTAATAGGTTATTCTGGGATAAGTTAGGTCAGGTGATTTCCCCACAGGGTTAGACAATTGGCCCCGCAGGAGCTATAAATAGGTGAAAAGCTACTGTGAAAATACGACAAAATGCACCTTAAGAGGCAATGTCACAAAAGGGACTATACCCAAAATTTAAAAGATACAAAATTAGCCAAAAACGTTCTGAAAAGCAGTTCGACCTCCATGAATTTTAATAGTTAATTATACTCCATAATGATGGGAATGTTAACATTAAGTTTTAGCCTTCTATCTTTAATTGCAGTTGAAAAAATCACATTTCCCCCTTAGCATTACGTACTGACAGCCATAGTGAATTATAGAGAAGCTAAAAAGTTATATCAACATATCCTACCCTCTTTAAATGACACTTTAAAACTCTGTTAATTTTTGATTAAGTTTTGTTTCCAATGATTTATAAGGGCGGTGGGTGAAGCGCACCTAAAAATATTTACTCCCCCTTTGAACTAAAATCAATTAAAGACAACAAGAGTGGCGTATTTTATCAAGTTAGAAATATAGAGTGTAGTTAGTTTTAAGGGTTTTTAATGATAATTGCCATAAAAATACATGTCTTTTTGTAAGGGTATGTACACAAAAAAAATGATAAACTTATCCTGAAAATAATATGACATCATATATAGTTATTCATTTAGACAGACATACAGTGTTGAGAAAAAGGCTTAGATAAATATCAACGCTGTTTCTTTTTTATATAAAATAACTTTTTGATTAAATATTTGTTGTTTACACATGTTTTTATAGAAATAAAAACAAAATATACAATATGATAAAAAGCAGAAACCATTTGGAAGGGCGTGAAGCGCAAATTTTTTTCTTCAAATATGCAGGGAGGGAGGGGTTTTTGGGCTATTTATTACACTAGTCCCCAATATTTCATATAAAATTTTCTTATTCGTTGGCTCAACAACTTTGGGGACTTTAATGGAATTTTGGTTGGTTGGTTAATTAAGTCGAGTTTCCATACATTTCATCCACTAATTGTAATCTATATAAGGGGTAATTTTGTGTATCATCATTGGGGATGTACAAAATTTCTTTGGTAAAAAGTTTATATTATACAAAATAAAATACTTCCTATTACCTGGTTTGTTATGTTCAGTGAAAAAAGATTATAACCTAATTTCTACACTAATTAAAAAATTTGGTAAGGTTAAATGAATAGTAACTGTCTGTTTGGCGCGAAGCGCCAAAATTTTTTTTTGTTGAGTATTTCTTGACCTTTTTTTTGGAAACTGGGATAGGTTTGCTTTTTGTAGGGTAGGGGGCAAAAAGGGGCATTTTTGTTGACCAGGGGGGGGCAAAATGGGGCATTTTTCAACATTTAGGGGGGGGCAGGGGGGGCGGTGGCTAGGGGGGCACACTTATTAAATTTAACCAACCAAAGAATTTTTTATCCAATCTTAACCAGACAAATGCCATCTAGCTAAAAAAGATGCGTAGATTTCATTTCTGGCAACCAGAAAATCCGCAGAAATCAAATTAACGAGATCCAAAAAAGTTTCATTAAAAAAAACCTTACACCAAAAAGAACAAACAATAAATATAACGACGACTTAGTTTCTTTTTCCTGTTTAATACGAATTTTTTAAACTAATTTTCAGGCATGCATGTATTTTATAATATTCTTTTCTGAGAAACATAAAAAGGATTTTTAACATGAACAAAAAGCTACTTTTAGTTCTAATGAAAGATACTCTTTTTTTCTTGTAATAAAATTACTTTTGTACATTAAAAAAACCCGCATTGTCTCTATTTTATATTTAAACATGCATATCGTAATGATTAAAAAATCCAGCCATTTGATATACCTAGAAAGAAAAAAAAGAATATTTTCTCCCTGTGGGCAAAAGAAATTTTTAATTATAAGGGTGAAAAAAAGGTTTTTGAAAAATATAGTGAATTATTAAAAAGTGAGGTGACATAGTAATATAAAAATAATCGGGTGTAGTCCTTTTCGTAACATCGCACCTTATAGGCCGATTCTTTGTATTTAAAACAGTAGCTTATCTCCTATTTCTAGTCCTTGCGGGGGGGCTCTAACCCTGTGGAGCCAATTACCTAACCCTGTGGGGAAATCACCTAACCAAATATAACCTAACCTAACCTAAAATAACCTATAAAAAGCCATTTTAAAAATGCGACGAATCACCCCTTATGGGGCCATGTTACGAAAGGGACGATTCCCAAATAATTAAATATGTTTTTTTTGTGGGACAGTCATTCATTTAGTAGCGAAGCATTGTTATGAAAATTAAATGCCTTTAATTTTTTTCAGCAGCTTATTTGTAATGGCTCCAATACTGTATACTATGTCTGTATGTTTATTAGCTCTCCCAATTTTTCTTCTTGGTATTAAATCTTGTTAGATAAACTTTTTTTCTGTACTGAGAATTTTTAATTGTTGATTACTTTGTTTCCAAGTGACATAAAACAGGCCTTTAATTACTGATTAAAACTGTGTCTTATTTATGCATAATTTTTTTCACTTTGGGACACCCTAAAAAGGTTAAAAATGAAAATACTTTGTTTTGTCAGGTATGTCCAAGGGTGTGTTTATTGTTTACCCCCCTCCCACATACACACCCAAAACGCATTTGGGGATGTCACAGGCACCATGTATATTTAAGAAGAAAAAAAATGTTACTTTACTCATCCCCCCCCCCCCCCCAACCAAAAAATTTACAAACAACCATTTTGGTGGAAGTATTTACCCTCCCTTCCCCAAATAAAATAGGATTTTAAAGAATTTCGTCTTTTTATCTCCCCCACCCAAATAAAAAAGCTTTGATGTCCATGATCATGGCTGTGAATACAATATAGTTCCACCTGATAAAAACAAGATTTCTATTATAAAATTTACATAAAAATAAACATTGTATGAAAAAGATAAAATAAGAAAATGACAGCTGTATTAAATTTTTTAGTAAAAAAGGACCTACAAACAAAGGTTATTAAATAAAAGGGCGAAGGAAGCGAAAATTGACTTTCACTCACTTATAGTCGGAAATTCATTATCAAACAGAGGGCATGCACAAAAATTTTAAGCCTTTTAGCTCTAATAGGAAGTGAGATAATAGGGGGGGGGGAGGCATTGAACGCCCCCCCCCCCCTCCCCCTGGCCGATAAAGGTGCGGCAAGAGGCCCAACTGTTAAGGGTTAAGCTTTGGAAGGGGTCCGACTGTTTAGGTTAAAATAATTTCAATTTATTTATCTCTAGGGGCTCTGTTTTCTGAAGGGTTAGGAAGGGAACGTAAAATAGCTTAAACCCATACCGGAACCAATGTAAAGTTTCCCTAAAATGGAGAACTCAATCAGTTTAGCAGTATCAAACCTTAAGATACTGACAAAATATCTTACTAAGTTTATATAATAGGATAGGCCCAACAAGTGTTATTTATAATTTTAAATTCTATCAGTCTAATAATAAAAGCGGAAAGAGTTTATAAAGACGACACAAAAACATTTATAAAAATTACTTATTTTTTTATTTTTTTAGATTCTTTAATGATTTTAACGTTTTTATTATGTAAATGAATAAAGTTTTATTCAAACTTAAAGGATTTAATCTTTTTCTTTGAAATTTATATGTCTAAACAGTAAAAATATGAAGTTCTTTATTACGAAATCTCAAATCATTAGATTTTAATTAAGTTTATTTATAAAAATAAAGAATAAATTTGGCAAAAAATATAGCTACAAAAAGGATTACTGCTTTATAAAACTACCTTGATTGTAGAATTGCATTGATTTTGTTTAATAACTGTAAAAAATTAGTTTTTATGTGATGCGTTGCTTATAATCAAACCTAAAAGTGCATTTTATTCAATGATAGAGTGAAAAAAACATATACCTTGCTTTATAGTTTTTTTTCTCTCTCTTTTTATTCATTTATATAATATGTATATTAAGAATAAAAAGTATTTATTTCTTTAAATATTCATACTTTGCTAAAATGCCCTGGTAACTTTTTGCAATATATTCGCTCTAAAAAGGATTCAGTATCTGACTTTTGCATTTAAAATGATAGATTTTATACCAATTATTATGTTTACTGCAGAAAAAAATTATTTTTGTGTTTATATGCAATTTTCTATAATAAAATGTGAGAAATGCCTTTTTTCACACGTAGGGCGAAAAAACTAACACTGAAAATAAAATGTATGTCTTTAACATGTCCTAAACTCATAGATAAAAACTTTCATAAGAACATTTATTTCAAAATATGTCATTTAAGGCATGAAATTAATTTTGCAAATTAACATTGCAAATGTTTGCAAATAACTTTTGAAAATGGTTTCTGCGGATTTTCTAATTTACATAGGTGTTTTCTGCACATTTTCCCCTTTCCAAAAATACCTTCCTCGTTAAGATTGGTTTCAAGAAAGTATTTACTTTCCAAAAATGATATGTGGGGGGGGGCAGGGGGGGGCGTTTTAGTCGCTAGGGGGGGGGCGATTGCCCCAAATGCCCCCTTCGGTTCGCACGCCACTGGTACCTTTATGTTCTAGGAACCATAATTCTAAAAAGGAAATTAATATAATATAAATATCATACAAAAAGTTAAAAATCAGCATGTTATAAAAGGATGTTTTGGTATCGTTAATGGAGCTGCTACGCTTTCTAAATTCTACCTAACTGTTAGGAATCAGAATGCAAAGTTTGAATTCGATATGACAGTCCTTAAGTTTCCAAATTTACGAAAGGGCTAATCGTTACGAACGGGCGGACGTTTGGATATTCCTAATTATAGAAAAGCTTCGCTTTTAAAAAGATAGTTAACTAAATATTACAGACGACGTAAATTAAACAAAAACTAATCCTCTTAATTAGAAAACGCAGAAAATTAAACAATATTTGATTTTATTTAATGTTATACACTACTAGTAGCAAAGCCTCTTTTTATTTCAGAATGTTTCTACGTCCTTTGTGCAGTTTTTTGCTAAAAGACAATCAACTAAATACTTGCTGTTCGACTGATGTATAACAAAGGTGGTTTAAAAATCTTTATTTGAAGATGAAAACTGTGCATCTAAAAAAATATAAAATACATAGATAAATGCAGATAAATGCTTTCTGAAGGAAATGTCGTTATCGCTGATTTTTCTGAGTAAGGATTAATGGGTATGGGAATTTTCATTTAGTACACGACACGAAGACTCAAGAGACGCTTCCCTGTGTCGATACAATATGATATATGCTTCTCAATTTTCTTGTGAGGATTCTCTTGGTCATAAGCATCTACACTACACATATTTTTGTCTGTGTGTCTGTTTGGCAATAAATGTGTTTCTTTTCTTCTTTTAGTTTTTTGACTTTCGCTACTTTTTGTTTTGTCATATTTGTTTTACATAAAGATAAATGTTTAGGGATTAAATTAATTATAATTTATCTATCTTCCTTTTTCTCATTACATGGAAACGACACCATTATATGATAATTAATTTGCCACCGAAATTTTAATATTGCATTGGTGTAATGCTTATTTTATAAAATTTAATAAAATTCACCGAAGTGTTTAAAATAACGAATATGAACTCATGTTTATAAAACTTTGGGGACCAGTGTCCGATGTCTTCACCTTCCTTACAATCAAATATTGGGCTTTATTGATAACTGCATCGTCATAGGAGTCTCCATTTCTTAAGAATGTTTTATTATTATCAAATTTACGATATAAGTTATCTAATTTGCTTTAAGAAAAAAACTCACTTACATTTACTGGTTGTAAAAAGTTGGTATAATATAAAATCAAGTTTTAATCCGCTTATGAAAATGCAAAATTAAATACATATTAATCCTAAAAACTTTTAAATCTGATTTATATAAATTGACAAGAAAAAATTAATTATATTTTTCTAATATTAATGTATTTTAATTATATTTTCATTTAATATATGTAATATAAGTGTTAAAAAATCAATGTAACAGGATGTTAATCTGTCTGTGTTTTGGTGTGTCTACATAAGAATATATTGCTTCATATATGACTCGACAAGGTTTTAAAAAGAATTAGGGAGGATTCCTCTAACTTCCTGAGATAAATGACAGGTAAAAATGGTTCCAAGACAAACGCAGGAGTCCTAAACGTCGGAGTGGACAAACGCAGGAGTGTAAAAATATTAATTTAATCTACACAGATTAGGTTAGGGGTTAGAAATTGAAAAAAACCTGTTAGATGGTCTAGAAAAGGTTAGGTTAGGTTAAATGTCCATTCCTGCGTTTGTCCACTCCGGCGTTTGTTCCTAACATTTGATAACGTTTGGAATCAGTTGTAACCCCCATCTATTTCAAATTTCCCTTGACGCCTACAGGTAAAAAGCCGCATGGGTTTCGAATATATGGTATTATCCTCTTAAATTTCTTTTTTCAATTTTGAAAATTTGAGTATTTTTTTACAAAGATCATCATTTATTTCAGTGACTTAATTTGGGACAGCTACCGTAATTGACGAAGGTGATAATAAGTAGTTTTCGTGACAGGGATTCTGAAAAACAATTTCCACACAACCCACTTACTTCCTCTTTCTTTTTACCCACTTGCATTTAGTTACAACACAAAAAAAACATTCCGCCACAAAAAATCCAAATTCCAAATGTTATTAATTGTAAGAAAAACGGCCCCTGATAATGAGACAGTAGGTCCAGTAATAATGTGATTAATTGTGGAGCATAAACTAGCAAAAGTGTCTCAACAGGTTTGTTTCAAACTTCTCCAGTCGCCTGCTGTAGAGGGATAGAGAGGAGTATCAAACCCCCCTGAAAATTGAAAATTGGGGTGGAGTGTCTTCCCATTTTGTATCCCTTAATGATTCCTTATTCATCTGGAGAATCGCTGTGCACGCCACTGACCTACGCAATGATGACCTATTACCTAGATTCATAAACTAAGAACCTATGGCTGATCAATCAATTAATCAAAGGACAGTCAAATATATTGAGTTTAGAGAAGCTGCAAAATTTAGAACTGTAAATCAGAATATAAGAGAAACCTTATAAAAATCTGTAAAGTATTTTACTTTTTATTTCTAAACCTTCAAATATTTGATTTTTATACAGTTTTGATTAAAGTTAATTTCTTTTTTTGTTTCATTGTTGACATACTTGTTGTATTCGTTTCAAACTTTGAATATTTTTGAAGCAGCTTATAGAGGCTATAAGAATGACGTCATACAATACAATTGACCAATAACAGGCCAATATAGATTTCACGATTGTTCGGTTACAATGTATCATTGCCCATTGGTCATTTGTATTGTTTGACGTCATCTTTTTTATAGGCACTATAAGCTGCTTCATACATTCCTGTAAAAATTTGTGCTTTTATATCATCATATTTCCTCAATGTTCCTATACCTAATATATGTAGTTAAACATGTTAACCTACGTTAATTTATAACAGTTCAGAGGTATTATTAGAACAAGGTTAAATTGTCTCCAGAAACAACATTAACAATCTGAAGAGCCTAGTTCTGATGTTTATTAAAGGATTATTGTGACTTGTCAATACAATAAAAACAGACTCCTTAAGGGATAAGACATTGGGCGATAAATTGATATACATCCCCAAGGATGAAAATCCAAATTACCACTTCTGTAGATTAAAATTATAGATTGAAAAGTTCGGAAACTATTAGTTTCAAATAAACCATTCAAAATTCAATAAAATACCCAAAGTTTTTTTATCAAAAGAATACTTTGGGTACCAGTGTATCCTACATTCCAATTTCCCGTCCCTTAATGGAATCAAACTATTTTTATATTTCTTAGATTGATATTTTTGTAGTTGCTATAGATAGATAGATGATAAGATCGTATTTTCTAATTTTTATAAATCTATGAAAAAATTAGATATATAACTTAATAGTTATAAAGCTGTAATAAATAATTGCCAAATATAATACATCTTACAATGGGTTAATCTAATAGATAAACAGAGAGATAACTTGATAGATGTATAATCTGACAGCTGTAATAGATAGATAGATACTAGGGAACATATTTTGATCTTTCACCAACTTATGGGCAAAGTTTTAAGATTGAAGTTTGAAAATATTAAGTTTGGTTTTAGAGCCATAGATTATTGAAAAAGAACAACAATGCAATATCTTATTTTGAATAATAGAATTCCAGTGAGTCAACCCTTAATATCAATTTCTTTTGTCTAAGATTTATAAATGTCCTGTTAGACCTAATCACAGTATTGACACACACTTTAACAAAAGTGGCCATTGCTGACATATTAATGAAAAAAGACTATTAACATACTGAAGTGACCTTAAAAAACATATAAATGTGACTAAACCTCCCTTTTATTAAAGCCATATAGTAGACATATATTAATTATTAAAATTGCATGGTAAAACCTAAAAACAAAGGTTGCTAAATAAAGGGGCAAATTAAGCAAAATATGGCTTTGACCTTGTTATAGTTGGAATTGTTTTACAAACAAAGAAACTACAAAAATATTTCTAGCTACCTATCTTTATCAGAAGCTGATATAATAGGGTTGGGAGAAGGGGTGAGGTGTTCGTTCAACTACCGATAACGGTCTAAGAAGTGGTTAACTGTTAATGATTGAATTGTGTTCTATTTTAATTTTCTATGGCTATTTGCGACCAAAAAAGGAGAAAGAGAAACACAAAAGAAAATCTTTTAGTATTCTGCGTTTAAACAAATAATGGAAAAAAATCATTTTGTTCATTTTTCCTTAAATCTTTTAGACATTTTAGTTGTTTAGCTTATTTTTTGGATGGTTTAGTTAAAACTTATATCTAAAGAGTTTTAAAAGCTTTTAGTATTTTGTGAGTTTTTACTAAATTTTTATATAAACTCAGGGACATAAAGGCATAATAAATTGATGTACATCCCCAATGTTATTAAACAAAATTTCCCCTTTTGTAGATTACAATTAGTGGTTGAAACGTTTAGATACTCAACTTAATAAAAAAACACAATTAAAATTCATTAAAAGTCCCCAAAGTTGTTAAGACAACAAAACTGTGGGGAATTGTGTAATAAACAGCCCTTTGTCCCCTCTTTTTTTTTTGTAGAAACTGCTTAAAATTAGATGCCTGCAAACAAGCAATGTTTGAAGTTATTTAGATATTGTAAATGTAAACAAACTTATCAAAAAGTAGGTTATAAGTAAAAGACCAAAGTTACTTAAAACTTACCTTTAAGTTACTTTTATAGTTGTTACATATAGCGGTATGACAGCAGAATTTCAGGCTGGCATGGGTAGAAATTCTACTGTTAAATTATGTTTCAAAATGTAGGAACTAATTTAGCTAACATCAATGTATGGTTTGTGGTTAAGGAATATGACAAATAACTAGATGTGTTCCATCAAAACACAACATTTATTTCTATACCCAAAGTTAACAACTAAAGTAGCAATATAATGACCTATAGGTTGCTTTGTTTCGCTTTGAGTTTTAGACCTCTCCAGGCACCTTAAAACACATTTCAATTCTTACATTTGTGGTGTTAAGCGCCCATTTGACTGTTGGTTATTGGGTTACCCAACAGACGACCTTTATCTGGAAGTCCTAACTGTGCATGGTAATGATTTACGCCTGTTTAAAGACCAAGGCAATACTGCTACTCTAACTATTGATGTAACGCTTCTTACATAACAGCATTAGGTCTCTGGTATGCCGTGGTTTGGTCCAGACTACAAATCGCCTTTGCCCCGATAGCAAGCCGACACGATACCAATTACGCTAATGCTAATGGGTTAGCAATATGATAGGCAATAACATTTTGAAAAAAGGGCAGTTTAGTGTTATACAATACTAGCAGGTTTAAGATTGCAATTATTAGTAAAGCTCTGATAATTTGTATAATTTTGTAAGTGTACAAAAACTCTTCAATTACTAACCAAGTAATTACATACAAAAACTTTTTTTTACAAATTTATATCTAATATTAGACTTGGATATTCAAGAATAAGATCTAATTAAGCTTTCTGATTTTTTTTCAAGTAATTGGGTTGTACAATATTTGTACAAAACAAAGATATTTTAAAAGCAGTCAATAATATTTTATAAGCATTGTTTTAAAGGGAATAGGGACGATACTATTTTGGACTATTCTGAATCTGTCATCAAATTGAAGTATTGACATTTACAGAAAAACGTTCATTTATAATATTTACCCTTTATTGTATTAATAGAGATATAAATATGCAATTACAGAGATTTATTGATTTAATTTTCGTTGTCCTATCCCTCCTGGGGAACTTTAAGAATGCAAAAATGGATTAAAATGAGGGGGTGTGAGTAAGTAAGTTAGTCAGTGAGGGAAGTTGATATTTTAAGAGATGCTACGCATTAATACAAAAATATTTCTTAATGAACCCACTTTATATAAATTAATATTCTAATGGGTTTAATTATGCAATACTTTTGTTTTATTAAAAAAAACTGTGAAGGGTATAAAAAAAAAACATAAAATATCTTAATTCAATGAATTAAATATATTTTTTTAACCAGTTCTAGTCGGTAGTGTCTGGCACTAGAAATCTAAAAAGTGTATTTTTGTATCGTTTGACATGAATTAGAGCAAAAATATGTTTCAAAGTTGATTCCTACGCAATTAATGATAGATTTACCTTGAAAATAGACAAAAAAAAGACTAAACGATTGGTGGCTCCGCCGTTACTTTTCCAACTTTTTTGTTCAATTTAGGGAAAAGACCAACCAAAAATTACTCATGCTAATTTTCATATCTAAATTCGGATTTACACTGATTACGAGATGGTTGGATTATGAACTCCCCCTTTTCTCAAAAAAACATAAAATATATTTTGTAAAAAAATTGAGGTGTGAAAAAGATTTGTTTGTTTAAATTTTAAGTAAGTTGATTATGTAGGAGGGTGTATCCACCCCGTGACAAGTCTTTTTTAAACCCCCATAAAGTTTACATCCCCCTCTAAGTCTCTCAGTTTAAGGGGGTTGTCAAAATATTCACTTCCCTGGAAAAACCCAGTGCACACCATTGTATTATACTTAATCAGTATAAAGAGTATGTGATATAAAACAAGGATAACAACATAAATAAAAGTGAATCTAACATTTGTATGTTTACAGCGATTTTGATATTTTAAAAATCTTAATAATTCTGTAGTTTTAATTATATATATGCTGAGTTTGTTAATTGTACTAGGAATCCCCAGGATTTAACTATTAATTTGATTATGTAAATCTTAAAATCAGAGTCGAAGTAGCAACAAATATCGTGCCTAATTGTCTTAGTAATAATGGTGGTAAATCGTTTAAAGAATTTTACTAACAGACATGTATAACAAACATATTATGTTCAATTGTTAAAAGTAGTTTTGCTTTAAACAATATTTAGTAACTACTAAAGATTATAATATTGGTCCCAAGCGAGAATTAAAACGTCGTGAGTAAATTTTAGAAAATAAGGATGACACACATCCATAAAAGCGAAGCTATGAAACGGTAGAACAAACGGACATTAACACTTGTATAGTGTCAGAACTGAATAATCAGAATAAGAGGAGAAGCAAAATTGTAAGTAAATTTGTTGAAAAACTGCTTGATACAGAATAATGTTTATGGACATACATAAAGTTTTAGGACTTAATTATAGAGTTGCTTTGTTTATAATAAAGTACTTTGTTGTCCGAGGAATAGGTATACCAAAACTCAGAACAATCAGATAATTAGATCACATAAAAATTTGTTGTTGAAAAAGTAAAAAATCAACATGTTTAAAATGGACGTGCTGTCCGTACATTCTGGTAATGATTATAGAGTTGCTACTCTTTCTAAATCGTATCTAACTACTACAGGAGTCACCGTGCAAAGTTTGCAATTAATAGGGTAATTCTAATATGCCTAAATTAACGAAAAAAGCTATTCGTCTCAGAGGGACGGACGTACGAACCCACTCTAATCATAGAAAAGCTTCGCTTTTAAAAATACAATATTTATCAGTTTGAGACACAGAGAAATTTTTTATACAAGGATGAGAGCATTCGTTAATCCAAAATAACAAGATGTCTATCTGTCTGTCTGTACCGAAGGCTCACGCTAACCGCTGAACAAATATAATTCTCTTTGACAGGGTAGCCTCTCAAAGGTCCTGGGAAGGTTTATAACTATTTTTGGGGCAGAGTAACACCACCCTCCAAAGATAAAGCGCCAAAAAATAACATAAATAACCCTAGGGACGTAGCCGCTAGTAGAGAATAATCTAAGAAAATAAACAAGCATTTTTTAAAAATTTTATAAATAAATATTATTTTTCTACAAACATGTTTATCATGTAATTTAATCTTCTTAAGGTGTACAAATAAAGCTATAATCTGAATATAAATGTTATAAAATGTACAAAAACGTTGGGAAAGAATATGTATGCAGAAACAAGGACAATTTTGTCCATAATCATCAATATCAAGTTATTATGCTTCTAAATTGGCACATTTAGGTGAATCTATCTTATGAATTTCATAGATAAAAAAATTGATATTTTATTAATTAGAGTGATCACATTGTTTACTTTTCTGAAATATATACTACAATAAAAAGTAAACGTCATTATTAAATGTTTATCTAGTAATTTTTAAACATAAATATTTTTAATTCTAGATGTTTAAAAAAATATCGTTCCTATTATAAATTTGTTTTTTGTTTTTTGTTTCTTCGTATAATTTATATAGTTGAGTTTAGTTTATGGATGTTGTCATTCTTGTTTAGCATACTTTCACCTACAGCTGACTATTACAATATTTAGAGTACACTTGAAGTTTCAATCCGTTTCAAACTCAAAGTGATATCTAAGGCTTATACAAATTACAATGTCACAATGAAATTTAAACTCACGTACAGATATTTTGATATGTTATCATTTTCTTTTGAAAGGTTTTAAAACCTGTTCTCAAATCATTTTAAACATGTAACTTTTAACATTGAAAAATTATTTGTATTTGAAAATTGATTTATTTAAATAAAAATATTGTAATAAAATTTAAGAACAAACAAAAGCTGTGTTTCTATAATAACATAATAATATATGAATTGATTATAATTTTGAACCCAATGTCATAGATAATTACTTGTGAAATTACATATAATATAATATTGTTAATGGCATAATACTTTTTAAAGAAATTTATTATAGAGATCCCACCCATTTTTCACTTTTTTTCTTAATCGACTTAGGATTTGACATCTTAAACATCAAGACGATAGAAGTAAATAGCATTTCAGTCTTAAATTATTATTTCGAAGCGCAGGAACGTGTAATGTGTGACGTCATAAGAATACATCTATTATACTTATCTTTTTTTAGGAGTTTCCTTTCATGCTTTTCTTCTCATCACTCTTTTTTAGACGGATTTTTATGACGTCACAAATGACATTTTTTAGCGCTTTGTTATTTCAATATTTTGAAGGAATAGCAATTTAAAGGGACTGTGAACGTAAATTTTTCTCATCTTAATATCAAATCTTAACATTATCTCATTCATAATATCTCACAGATAGAGCAAAACGCGCTTTTGTTTGCTTAAAAAACGGCTTTTTCCGACGATTTTTATAAGGTACGGGGAAAGGAAGAAATTTTCCGTATTATATAAAATGTGCATTAAATTGCTTTTTTCTCCCATTATAGCTAAAATTAAACTTTTTCACATAGTTCTAGATTTTTCCTAACAGTTAAGCTGGCTTTTAACATAATCCTTGCTTTAATCCAATGTATAGTTACTTAGAAATTGATAAAATAAGCAATATTTTTTTTATTGAAAACCAAATACAATAACAAAGCCAGAAACAGGTTTTTTATTAGTATCCAATTAACTTTAAATGGCCCATCTCTCGCCCCACTTTAATTACAAATTTGTAAATAATAAAGACGCAATATTTCTTTATAAACAGTCTGATAAAAGTGTAAACTAATTCTCCAAAGTGGGTTATTTATTGTTCAACACAATAAAAAAGGATATTATTATTTTATATAACCTATGAGATTCAACCCTTTGTAGACAGTGAGGTATTTTTTTGTCAATAATACGAATTTGAAATATGTCTTTATTACCTAATTACTACGTTATAAAAAACGAATTGGCAATTTTATAGCATAAAATAAATCCTTAACAGTAAGTAAATTGTTTCAACTATATATGACAAGTTAAATATCCCTACAAACATTATAAGAAACAAAAACGTTCAGATTTTCCCTGTTTTTTCCTTTTTCCCTCTCAAAATACCATAAAATCAAGGCATTATTTCTGGATATTTTTGTGAATAGGACATTTTTGGTTGATCAGTGTAGTGAAATGTGCTTAGTAAATGTTAAGATTTGATAATCAGATGAGAAATTTTTACGTTCACACTCCCTTTAAGAAAATCCTATCAAATGTCATTTTAATGTCAAACTGACTCTAATTAGATTGTTAAGTTTTCATTTAGTAACAATCTTTTCAAGTTTAAAATTAGAACAATATTAAAACATTGTTATTATACAGGAATCTAAAGATATGAGACAATGGCCGATAAATTGATGTATATTCCCAATGGTTATAAACAAAATTGCCTCTTCTGTAAGCTACAATTAGTGGTTGAAACGTTTGAACCCTAAACTTAATAAAACAACCAATACAAATTCAATTAATAGTCCCCTAAGTTGTTGAACCAACCAATAAGAAAACATTATTTTAAAACTTTAGGTGCTAGTGTAATAGATATCCCATTGTCTCCTCCCTCCCTGGTTCTTATATCAAAATTGATTGACTTGTTGATTTTTTGTAATAGTTGAGATGCATTGCCAACAGCCTCCAGGGAATAAAGCCAAATTTTTTTAATTCTAGAATCTAGGGTGTATTTTAGTTATAATAGAGGCATTATGCTCTAACATTACACAATACACATAGGCCCTAATATTTTAGAAGCTGAACTTCTTTGAAAAGATTATAAAAAAACATACAATTTTATAACTTGCGTTCTATAATATTCACTTATAAGTAAGGATTATTAGGTAATAAGTGAGGTTTTGTTTCAGCGTATAATACCGTACTAATAACTATTTTCTTATGTCCCATCTATCTCTCTCTCTCTCTATCTCTCTCTCCCTCTCTCTCTCTCTCTCTCTCTCTCTCTTCTCTTTAAAGGCCCACCATTGCTATCTCACTCTTTTTCTCTCTCTCTATCTTTCAAATCTGGTTACGACCATTTCGTATGGAAGAACGAGAAAACGGCTGGTTTCCACCACTAATAATTATCACATTGTATGACAGCAGTGTAGCAAGCTTTTAGCAATTGATTTTTGTCTGTGATTATAGCCCATAATATAACTTTTAAAACCACCGGAGGCGAGAAAATCCGTCGGAGTATTTAAGAGTCAACAAGTCGGTGTGTTTGGGAGAAAAAACAAGCAAAGCTCGGGATAGGGTCAGGTTTTAAAAAATAAATTTTAGAGTATAACATTGGTAAATTGTTATATTTCTATAAGGTATTCTTTACACAAAGTATGTTTATCTGACTGCTTTATTTTGTACAAATAATAGTAGGGAAGATTTGGTTGATAGCATCTAAGATTAAATGTTGTTTTTTTTTGTTAATAATTCTATCTGGAATCATAAGATACTATGAATTATTTATCTTCTAATGCAAACGCCTTAAAACAGCTGATTTCAATTCTTAGTTTAATTTGACCTAGAAATATTTTTTTTCTTCAAAATTACATTAATTCTTGGCTACAGTTAAAATTTATAGTTTAAGTTTCCACATCCTCCCCCCAAAAAAAAAATCTTATTTATAAAAAAAATTAAGATTGTTAAGCTGCACCACCCAGTTTAGTATCCTTAGAGTTAGAATAAATCTGTTATACATAGATTGCGTGATTATTAAACAGAGGTGAACAGCCAACGGACATCGACATCGAGATTTTCATGTACTCAATTCAACTAGAGCTCGCAGCTGGCTGAAATAACGATATCCAACCCCTTTACACCATCTCCTCCCATCATACTGGATGATTTAACTGACCAATGAGGTCTATATAAGCAAGCTAAATTAACGACACAATTTCCCCTGTCAACATATCCACGTATATCCTATATCCATTGAAAGGACGAACTTTACTTTTAAAAAAAACAAAACATAATTTTCAAAATACTACTAATAACGTTTTTAATTAAATAAAAAAAATATTTGTGTTTTTAGTAGGGTTGGGCCGGATACTGTTTTGGCCGGATACCGGATACCCGGCTGATTTCTAATACCGGATATCCGGTTCCGGCCGGATATCTGGCCAATGTTCGATATCCGGCAATTATCGGATATCCGGCCGGATAACCGGATATCCGGCGTCAAAAATCAGCCGGATATCATGAAACCGGATAGTTTTAATATCCGGTATCCGGCCGGATATTGAAAATGGCCGGATATCTGGCCAAACCGGATATCCGGTCCAACCCTAGTTTTTAGTTTTGTATATGTATTGTCATCCTTGCCATATGATGTATGACATAAGTCTATCTAAAGTTAAATTACTGACACTCATTTTTAACAAAGTTTACCCCTCCTCAGTTTGGAGTTTTCTGTTTTGCCAAGTTCATAAACAATACTACACTCATACAGGGATCTAAAGGGATAAGAAAATGGTTGATAAATTTATATAATATCTACATCCCCAATGATGATACACGAGATTACCCTTTTTGTAGATTGCAACTAGAGGTTTAGACACTCATATTAATGAACCAACCAATCAAAATTCAATAAAAATCCCAAAGTTGTTAAGCCAGCGAAAAGAAAACGTTGTCATACAACTTCAGGGACTAGTGTAATAAAAAGTTCAATGTCCCCTCCCTCCCTGACAAACATATTCATACATTTATTTGGAGGCTATTGGAAGAAAATAAAAAATTAAGTTATGACTGTCGCACAAAAATGATTTTTTAAAACCTGAGTTAATAATAGTTTTATACTTGTTATGCTTACTATATTATGTTTTATTATTGCAGAAATCTCCAGACAAACAAAACCCCACATGTAGAAAATTATCTTAATGTAAAAGAAAGACATTGTAATCTGTTTTGAAACAGTTTCACTTAGATGCATAAAAACCAATTTTGTAGAACACATTTAAATTTTGCCCAGAGCATTCTGAAGGAACATCATTAAAATTTTAAATGTATTTTGTAGATAGATAGATTAGTAGGAATAGATATAAAGATATAATACAGAGAACAAAAGTTGTAAATATAAACCTGCAAACAGATAGTTAGAATGATTAAATTGATGAATATATATTGGATATACATAAGGAAGTATATTAACATTGTCATAATGTAGATGTTAAAAAAGGTCCCAATTTCTTCTATGTCAGGGAGGGGGGGGGGCCCGGGGGGGTACCTAGGTACCATAAAAAATCGTGGTTTGTTATCTGTTGGTTGATTTTTTAAAAGTGTTTTAAAAGAAAATATAACATGACACTCCTTAGGAATCTTTGGCTGTTCGACCTGGCGTTTAGACAGCGGTTTTATAATTTAATGTTTGTATTTAATATGACCGATAGGTACGTAAAACATAAAGATTAAAGATAGATAGAAGTAAGATATTTGTAGACAGTTATATGTAAACATATAGTTAGATAAACAGATATTTCCTAGACTGATAGCCAAAAAGAAAAAAATAGACAGATAGTTAAATAGAAGAATAGATAGATAGTTAAATATAATAATAGATAGATAGTTAAATATAATAATAGATAGATAGTTAAATAGTAGAATAGATAGATGGATAGATAGTTAGAATTATTAATATAGAAAAGTATATGTAAACATATAGATTGATAAATGGATAGATATATATTTCTAAATAGATACCTAAATATAAAAATAGATAGATGGTCAGATTTATTTAGTTGGAAAGATATAAGTAAACATATAGATAAATAAATGGATAGATATATATATTTGCTAGATAAATAGTTCAATAGAAGAATATATAGATAGATAGTCGACTAGATAGTCAGTTTGTGTGTTAAAAAATAATAAAAAATATGAAGAGAGAAAAGTATATCTAAACTAGGGTTGGGCCGGATATCCGGTGTGGCCGGATATCCGGCCGGATATCCGGCCATTTTCAATATCCGGCCGGATACCGGATATTGAAACTATCCGGCCGGATATCCGGCTCTATAATTTTTTATACTTTACACCAAAAATCTCTGCTTTTTAAAATCTTAAATGGCTATAATTTTCTTATTATTGAAGCTAGAAGAACATTTTTTCTGAATAAGTTTAACTTTATGTAAATTTATATAAGATTTCTGACGAAATTTTTTTTTACTATTTTAATATCTGGTAATTTGGCCGGTTATACGGCCGGATATCCGGTAATTTGGCCGGATAACCAGATATTTGCCGGATATCCGGCGTTGGCCGGATATCCGGCCGGTTACCGGATATCCGGCATTTGAAATCAGCCGGATATCCGGTATCCGGTATCTAGCCAAAAAAGTATCCGGCCCAACCCTAATCTAAACATATAAATAAATAAATGGATAGATAGTTGAATAGAAGAATAGATAGATGATTAGATAGTCAGATTTATTTAGTTAGAAAAGTATTTGTAAACATATATGTAGATAGATAGTTTAATAGAAGAATAGATAGATAGAATCAATATGCAAAATATCCCCGGGCAGGTAATAGAACCAATATTATATGGAGGGACATTAAGTAAATTGAAAATCATTTTATTATTCCTTTAATATCACTTTCTGTTAGTTTTATATGCTTTATGTAAGTTGTATATTCTCACCTTGGAAACAGACAATTTAAATAGAAATTATGTTTATGAGAATAAGCAAAAAACATCATGGAACCAATATAAAAAATTGCCTAACTAGGATAACCATAAAGGCTAAGCTCTGAAACGGTAGGACAAATGAACATAATCAATTGTAGAGTTGTAGAGTTTCAGAGCTGAATAAGCAGAATATAAATGTAAAAGTCTGAACAAAAAAAAGTAAGTAAATTTGTTGCAAAACTGCTTAATTTAAAGATATTGTTTAATAAGAGATATAAGTTTTCTGGAATTTTAACGTAGGGAGTAGATTTGAAATCTGCATCAAATTTTAAGGATTTTATATAAAATTCGTTTTTTGTAAAATTCTTTATCTAAAAGCGGAAATACATTTTAAGTTAATTAATTTTGACCAATAGGATAGGTGGATTTTAAACTACCTGCGCTCTAATTGGTTGAATGATGTACGACATCCAATCAGAGCGCAGATTTTTTAAATCCACCAATCACGGATGCCAAAATTAATTAACTTAATTTGTATTTCCGCTTTTAGATAAAGAATTATACAAAAAACGAATTTTATAAAAAATACTTAAAATTTGATGCAGATTTCAAATCTACTCCCTACATTACAATTCCGGAAAACTTATATCTCTTATTGTTTAAGGACATTTTTAGGACTTTATTATAGAGATCTTTCAGAATTTTAGAAATCCATAAAAGCAAAGCTCAGAAATGACAGAACAAAGTAATTTTTTTCTAATACTTTTAGACGAAAGATATTAATATCCTACAAAAAAAATTTAGATACAGACAAAATCATAAAATATAACAAAGATATGCAAAAAAATAAATACATAAACACATACTTACAGAAAACCATCCATTTACTGCATAGAACGATTGTATCATGAAATTGGACAAATTTTCGGTATAGTCACTTTCGTAACATCGCACCTTATGGGGCGATTCTTCGTATTTTTCACAGTAGCTTTCCTCCTATTTCTAGCCCCTGCGGGGGGCTCTAACCCTGCGGGGCCAATTACCTAACCCTGGTGGGCAATCCCCTTACCCAATATAACCTAACCTAACCTAAAATAACCTATAAAAAGCCATTTAAAAATACGACAAAACGCCCCTTATGGGGCGATGTTACGAAAGGGACTATTCTCCAAATTGTATACATCCATCCAAACATTTATTCAACTAAAAAACTAAATGAAAAAGAAAAATTTTAAATCCCATAAAAGCACCTAAAATAGCATTAAAAAGATCTAATTCGTGGAAAAAAATTGTAAAAACCAAGGCATGCAGAATTGGTATGTATCCACCTCCATAACACTTAAAATGCACCCTTTATTGTTTATAAAAATTAAGATTTGATCCGAAGTATTTTGAAAATGGCTTTAGTTAGAAAATGGTTAGGTTAGGTTATATTGGGTTAGGTGATTGCAACGCAGGGTTAGACAATTGGCCCCGCAGGGTTAGAGCCCCTCGCAGGTGCTAGAAATAGAAGAAAATTATAAGGGGCGTTGCCACAAAAGAGACTAGATCATATAATTCCGATTATACTAGAGAATTTCAATGTAAAAAAGCGTATGGAGGTGGCTACAGCAAAGTGTGAAGCTGCCGCCAAAAGTGGCTTAGACAGGATGTGGATCAGAGTGGCTTTTTAAAAAAAATATTTAGAGAGTATACATTTAGAGAAGGAAATTATGTAGATGAAAATATAATAATCATGCCTTAAAAGTCGTCTTACAGCAACTAAATCTTGAAAAGACAAATAAAAGTGAAATAAAGAGAATGTGCTGATAAATTAAAAGAAATTAATCATCTGAATAATTTCAAAAGTAAATTTCATAAAAAAAAAACCGGCTCAAATCTATATGTTGAAAGTAAGGTATGTTCTACCAGGTCTTTAGGAAACTTTAAACGGCTTTAATTCTATTAGAAAAATATTTTAAATTTTAAATCAAGATTATCTGATTTGAGTAAATACTTTAGTATGACGACATTTGTCTTGGTATCTCTTTCTAATTCTGTTTTACTTTTTTTCTCATAGAGGGGAAAAAAAGGGAAAAATTAGTTTCTTTCTTACACATAATATTTTAAATATTTGACAAGCAAACAGGAAAAATTTTGGCTTCATATGTATATAATAATGTTTCATTTTTTTTAACTTTGTTTCTAGCATGTACGATGATAGTGATGTGATGTTTCCCTAAAATGGTGCAATGGTTTTCGAGATTTTAACACATTAACAAAATACCAACCAATAATCTTTATATGAGAGAATTATTTGGATATTTAACATTTAACAAGGCTAGAAGCACTTGAGGGGGGGGGGGTGGGAAAGGGGCTGGAAGTCGATTTTAGTTTTAAAAAGAAAAAAGTTTCAGAAACCTTATAAGTCAAACAGTATGGTATTTTTGTTTCCAGGGTCGATTTATCCTGGTAAGGTGGTGGTACCCTCTCCCAAAATAGTTATAAACCTTCCAAGGACCTATGAGAAGCTACATTGCAAAGGAGATCTATATCTGTTCAGCGGTTAGCGAAATTCTTCGGTTCAGACAGAATGATATAATAGATGAATAGGATTCATTTTTAAAGAAAAATATAATCTCGATTTGAATGTAAAAACAGATTCATATCAATTCTAAAACTTCTGAATTGTGCTATTTAAGCTGGTTCTAAAAACACAATGAAATACGTTGATTTTCATTAGAGTATTTGCTCAAGATAGCCTGTTTTTGTTTAGTGCCTACTTTATGTCAAAATTTCTTAAGAATTGTCCTTAATGTGGTGTGGTCTTTTTATCTTAATTTCTCATGGGGATAAATTTACTCTTTTCCTGTCCCTTCTCAAATAATTTTTTTCTATTCCAGCCCAATACTTAAAAATTGCATTGTGTAAATTATCCTTTTAAAATGGGATTGAATAAGTGTGGCTTAGAATGGCTGCGGATGAAGGTGGTTGCAGCTGAAGATAGTTGCGGCAGAAGGTGTTTGCGGCTACGGTTTCAGTTTATAGAAACCTCGGTGGATCTGTTTAAAGTGCCTATAAAAATATTACATATATTTATGTTCTATTATTAGATTTTAATCAAGCCTTCTGATAATGTCAAATTGACAAATTAAATAAATTAGTTACATCTAATTTTGAATTTTTAAGGATACAACTCAAAGTTAGAATGAATAACAAAGTAAAGTGTTTGGGATTTTAAATTTTACAGAAATAGGAAGTAAGTGAGTGAACATGATAAATAATTCAAAACTAACATGTCACATCATGTAGGAGTTTTAAACACTTTCTTTTTCTTGATTGCAATTTGCATACATTATTAACTGATGAGCTATAGCATTTAATACATTTGAATATAAATGACTATTTTTAATACAGAGTGTAATATAGTTCGCCTAATTCCGTAAAGATGGGTGTAAGCTTAAATATAACCAAGCGTATTTGACTGGAAGCTTGCACTCAACTTTACGGAATTACGCGAAGATGATTAAAGTCCCTCCACAGATTTTGACGTTATACGATAAAATAACCAATGAGAGGCCAGCATAAATTTTACCATTGGTCAATTACAGTGTATACTGGCCTCTCATTGGCTATTCTATTGTATGACGTCATAATCTGTGGTGGGACTTTAATCGTCTTCAATTACGCAAAAAGGCCCTCTTTAATGATGGTAAATAACCTGGAAAACCTGTTCTGGTACATTTCTGTTTCAAACATTTAAAAATGATTTTTTCATCAAATTATGCTTAGAATTAACGTTTCTCTTAAAACACCCTGTATAATTGTGTTAGGTTTTTTGTCATGGAAATCTCTGCAAAATAATCAGAAATATCGTATTCTATCAAGTAGTAAGGATTTTTGTCTGAAGCTTGAGATTTCAATAACTTCGTACTCATTGAGTTTTTCTTTATAGGTTTTAGGCTATTTTAATTTCAGATTTAAGTCTTGGCTTGAAGCTATTTTTAAAGCACCTTTAAATACAGAGACTCTGGATGTTACGGGAGAAAAGCCGCTATAGTACTTAAAATGAACACAGTAATAGTGTCTGACTGATTATGACGTAACAAAAAAAAATTAGCCAATGAGAGGCCACTATAAATTTTACCATTGGTCAATAACGGCCTCTCATTGGCTAATTTTTTTTGTTACGTCATAATCAGTCAGACACTATTACTGTGTTCACTTAAAATAGTATAGCTGAGTAAATATCATATATTAATGTGTTAGTTAAATGTGTTTTTAAATTTTAATATAACATTTTAAGTGTATTACATAAAAGTTCTGGCAAAATTTTATATAAATTTGAAAAGTAGATTATTGTTTAATAATCCATGAAAATAGAACAAGGGTAATTATATTTATAAGTAGCGTTCAATTTTCAGTAACTGATTATAAATTTTGTACTTATAGTTAGTAAATCTCTAAATACGAAATTGTTATAATTAGAATAATTTAATCATAAAATGTTTGTGTTTTAAATCATTTAAATACATTAAAAATAATTCAAATTATGTCTAAAATTGTCTAAAATGTATGCCAGTTGTCAAACGGTTGATTTTGCATATCCTATAATCAAACAACAGGATATCTATCTGTATGTTTGTTTGTACCGAAGGATCTAGCTAACTGCTCAACCGATATCTTCTCCTTTACAGGGTAGCTTCTCATGTAGCTGGACAAAGTGTCTAAAAGAATCAGCCATTTTCGGGGAGGGTACCACCAACCTCCCCCCTTCTCAAGTGCCCATAGAGGCGTTGCCGCTGGTTATAGCTAAAGTGTAACTGTGCTACTTTAAAGAGACCAAGATAGATTGATAAAGAAAGGAAATATTAGAAAACTTTTAAGATAGTGATTTAAGTTCAAAAGTGGGATCTAAAGTTATTTTCAGCATATATATTGCATTCAAGATTTGTCCTTCAAAAATGTAAATGTACTGTTCTGTTTATAACCGTATAGTAGTTGGAATCACTTTATTTCTACTAGTTCTACTCCATTTCAAGTTTTCAATTTGAAAACTTTTTTATGGTTTATCAGTCGATATGAATTTTTTGGATTTTAGGTAAATTTTTCTTGAATTAAATTTTTAAAATTGAAATGAATCCATTAAGGTAGGGACAATCTGAAAACATTTAGATAAGTCTGCAATAAACAGTTGAATTTCTGGAGATAAAGATATGCTTGGAGAAATATCATTGTTGAATCAAATTTTATTTTTTAAAAATGTTTTCATCAAGTAGAACAGATGATTGTGTATGATTTACCTTGTAGGGTAATTAATCTTTTCTTAGAACCATAAACATTGCAAACCCATGCCAATTACAATGTGTCGGATTTAACAATATTTACATTGCATTGCATTATTTTATCTATTTCATCCACCAATTGTTACCTACAATTTCTGTGATTAACCTTTTATTTCATTTGCATGTGTTATAACCATTTTCGGTTTGGTTTTGCTAAAATAAAATTTAAGTTTTATTCTTTTTTAAACTGTTATAGAAATATCAAGAAATAATAACACTTTTTTTGTAAAAGGACAATACTTGTAATTGTACTCTGGGTTATTTGTAGTATGGATATCAGGGCTCAGCACCCATGCTCCTGTGTTCATATCCCTACCATACATTATATTATTTTTTTTGTAACATCATTTTAGTCCTAATCAAGGACGTCTAAGTGTAAACGGATCTTCCTCCCCCTCCCCTCCTCATAAAAATGATTTCAGTCAGTTGTTGAGGGGTCGGGGCAGGAATACAACCTCAAAACCTATAAAAAAAAAACCTGAACTGAAATTTTTTATAGCCCTAAGTTTGTACAATAACAGTTATTTCTCCCATCGTATTATAAACGGCTTTCCGCGGATATAGAATGTACAATTATGAGATTAAAATTAATTTTTTTTAGCCCCGAGGTGTCGAAGGCACCGGCTAAAAAAACTGGTTTTAATCTTATGATTTTGCATTTTTATATTCGTAGAAAGCTGGATATAATACGATGCTTGACATAGTTTTTCGTATGGATGAGAACCGGTTCCTATCCACCGGATTTGAATGAATACGAGAAAGTGAATTTTTAAAGTTTATACAAAAGAAGTGAGTGTTTTCACCCATACCCCAAATATTTTAGAGGAATAACAGAAGGGTAACTAATCCAACATCCTCCTATCCCTAAAGTAAATTTTAAAAAAGTAAAAAGCTTGGACGTCCACTGTCATAATATGACATAATTATGAAATCTATATCAGGCTTAGCCGAGTGTGTAAATTTTTGTCAGCCCCAACTAAACCTTATCTTTCAGGTGGAATCGGATAAAGATACCGAGCCCTGGTAGATATCACAAATAAATATTAAATATTATTGGAGGAAAATTCCTCAATATTATAGGAAAATATTTATTGCATAGTACATACCAACATACTGAAGAAAAATATAATTTTCCAGAAAAAGAATTTTTACAAAATCATAAACATATAATCGCATTCAATCCTAATACCTTTATACAATATTTTACAAGTCATAAATCCTTATGTAAAAGTAGGTTTCTGTCTCAAAGAAGGTTTAGGCCTGTTCCTAATGATCTTGCTAACTGTTGAACCAATATGGTTCTGCCTTAAAATTTAGCTTTTCATGTGTTCTGCAAAGGTTTCTAACTATTTTAGGGGAGGGTCTTTCCATTCTCCAAACATATATCAGCCCAGAAAAACCATCCCCACCCCCTCCTAAACATTTTCTAACTTTTTAAATCTGAAAAAAAAACATTTCAGCTATTAGACATAACTACATTAAAATCTGCAGAATTAAAGATTAATAAAGATCACAAATGTATATTTTTTAGAGTTTCATTTTTCACGGTAGAAAATGGAAGATGGCCACTTTCAGATGTTCACGCAAAATTCTTAAATCCTTTATTTGATTTAGTTGATAAAAACAGGTGAATACCCTTTAAAAAAGCCTATCATTCAAGCGGTTAGTTAAATATTTCAGTAAAAACTGAAACAGACAGACAGCTAGCCTATTTTATCTGTATAAGCTGCAAGAGGCCTTACTTAAGGGGGCACAGGAAGTCAACCCTCCATCTTAAATTGTATTCTTAAAAGTTGGATTGTTTTGAGGCGATTTCTCTCCCCAAAGAGTTATAAACCTTCATTAGACCTATAACAAGCTTCACTGTATAGAAGAACAATATTGATTCAGGGGTTAGCGAGATCCTGTTCTACACAAACACAGAAAGACAGAAAGATATGCAATTACTTTTTATAAGGATAAGGTTTGCACTAGTTTTATTTTGCTAAATTAGATAAGTTCTCTATCCACTCTTTCTGTCTCATCCAATCTTTATTTGTATAGAAAAGCTTCAGATCATATAGGGAATTTCTGTCCTTTTTAGGAATGACTTCATTTCCTTTGTATGATCCAAAGCTTCTCTATAATGCATTGCACATAATTTCTTGCTTTATTGATCAGAGACGTTGGGGACTTTTGACTGTAAATCACACTGGTACCGAAAGCTTTATAACCAAGTTATCTTATTCATTTAAGTATACATTAAAGGAGTAACACCCACCCCCATCAAATTTATGGACAATGGACATTCATAAAAAAAAATTTCGAAATATTTACAAATCAGGTAAACTTTGAATTTCACCCCCAAAAATGTTTATGGTGGTAATAAAATGAGATTTCTCCCAAACTCGAAGCTTGGACTTCCTTGCATTATATAATCTACAAAATACTTTCATCTGCGCGGTTTTTATTTGTTCTTTCATTTTTACACAAATTTTATCTTGCAACACTAGAATTTGAACGCCGATGAAACCAAATAAAATGTTGTGGGCAAAGTGTATTACAATAAGTTATCAAAAATCAAGTTTTTCATATTTTTTATGAACCTTGACGATAAGAAAAGTTCCATTCTATCTGTTTAATCAAATCATAAATTGTTATTGTTGAGCTGTTTACGGGAAATACTTTGATTAAAACCTTTAAGTTGAACAATGGACAACGTATATACGACGTATGATAATATTCATAAAAGCTCTGAAATGATAGGACAAAAGAACATTAAATAACTGAATATGCATAATATTTATGCATAAGTCTAAACAAAATTGCAAGAAAATTTGTTGCAAAACTTCTAAAACACTCGATACTGTGTAAGTCTACACTTGAATATAGAGATGCTTCGCTTCTAAAGATAAATGAGGTAGACGCCAGGGAGGTCAGACAATTTTTATAGATTAGCTGCGCATCAAAATTTTAGTTTACTTTCACAAATAATCTTTGGTTCAATATGTTTTATGTTAAGTAATATCTGACCAAATGTTTACAACATTTTCGTCATTGTCCCGACAAGTCATAAACAAGGATGACAACATCCAATAAAAGGAAAGCTCTGAAATCTGATGGTAGAACAAACGAATATAAGCATTTCCAAAAATTAGATGTATAGGATAATTGTTTCATACAAAAAAGTTTCTAAGCTTTCTAGATCGTACCTTAATGTTACAGGAATCATTATGCGAAGTTTGACATCAAAAAGTAATATTAACATGCCTAAATAAATAATAAGAGCTCACCTTTTCGTACGGACGGATTGACCCTAATTATAGAAAACAGAAAAGAGAATAGATATGTTCATAAGTAGCACAAAAACCATTTTTGACTAGATTAAGCTATTTCTTCGACTAAATATTATAAAGGTTTAATCGTTTACGAGATCTTAACGGATATACAATTACACAGATACAAATATCATGTTGCTTTACTATTAGCGGCTCTGACTTAGCCTATAGGGGCTATGCCACTGCAACCCTTACCCCCCCCCCCCCAACCCTTTTGATTTTTTGTGTGGATACGGAGGGTGGGTGTTAATTTAGAGAGGGCCCCTGTCCTCCAAGAAAGTAGTTCAAGACAACGGTGTGGGTTGTATATTCCCTTAAAAGCAGAAAGTTTTGAGAGGTTAGCAAGATCTTAAGGGACAGACTCACGGACATTGTTTTACTTTGTGATAAAAGGATAGTATAAAAAGCAGAAAAGATGAATACTTTATCTTGTGAATGCATTTCTAATCTTATAAAATATTGTAGGTGAAAGGAAGAGAAAATTAGTTTAAACTTATTAAATGGTTTCCTATGCATAGCCCAGTAGTCAAATTAGTGTTCTAACAAGACCTTAAAAAGAGGTTTTTTTCACCTCCCAAAAATTGTTTTTTATGAGCAAAAAATTATGGAATTATGGGGATTGTGTCAGCCAAAGGAGGGAAATTTATTTCATTCTTAATTAAATTAAAAAGGATGACACCTTCCATAAGATGAAGATGACATATTGCCTAATCGTCCTAGAAATCATTATACAGGAAATCAGAGGAATGGTTTAATTTATGAAAAAAAATGTATTAATAAAGTTTAAATATTAATGTTCTAAATGTAACTATGAACGTTTTGGTATGGATTGTAGAGTTGAGTTTATTAATTAGTACTCATAACTGTTACGGGAATCATCGTGCTAAGTTTGAAACCTATATAACAATTCTGACATGCCTAAATCAATGATAAGAAAAGCACATAATTGTATGTGGAGCCTATTATTAGTTATTCATTGCACAGATAAAGTAAAAGTAAATCGCCTGTATAATTTTAAATTTTTATTCTGGTCATTATTAAAAGCGAAGCTTTTCTATAATTAGGGTCGGTCCGTATGTCCGTCCGTCCGAGATAGATAGCTTTTATTCGTTAATTTAGGCATGATATAATTTTTCTATCGATTTCGAACTTTGCAGGATGATTCCTGTAGTAGTTAGGTACGATTTAGAAAGTGTAGCAACTCTATAATCATTACCAAAATGTCCGTACGTCCATTTTAAACATGTTGATTTTTCTACTTTTTTAACAACAAATTTTTATGTGATCTAATTATCCGTTTGATCTGATTTTTGGTATATTGATTCCTGGGACAACAAACTACAATATTATAAGCGAAGCAACTCTATAATCAAGTCCTAAAAATGTAAGTATGTCCATAAACATTATCCTGTATCAAGCAGTTTTTCAACAAATTCACTTACAACTTTGCTTCGACTCTTATAATTTATATTCTGATTATTCAGTTCAGACACTATACAAGTGTTAATGTCCGTTTGTCCTACCGTTTCAGTGCTTCGCTTTTATGGATATTGTCATCCTTGTTTTTAATTATGTTTTTTAATGATTTTTATGTAAGAACACTATTTTTAGTTTTTAAGAATGAAAATGAACTTCTCTTCCTGCTTTACCCATATTCTCAGCTGTAACCCTGACACTTTACTAAAAATTATGAAGAGAACGTCATGTAAGAAAAAAAAATAATACAAGGGTGGCGTGTGTCTTTAGATAATTAAACACTAGTCTCCAATTTTTAACGAACCTCCATATTTGACCAATGGAAACTTTTAAGCTGTTTTGATTAAGTTATCATACAACAACTGCAAGATATTTGGCATTCAGGTAATATTCAACCCCCCTCATATTCATTCCAATCAACAAAAAACTTTAAAACAAAAGTATAGGGCAACCATACCAAGACATACAAGAATTTTTTTTAGTTCAGGGTACAATAATAATACCAGTAGGTAAAGTATAGTTGAAATACCTGCATTTCTAACCCACATTTTTAAAAACTTTACTATCATGTTGGTCATCTTAAGAGTTAATTATGAATGTACTGTACTATACAGTAAAATTTCAACAAAAATACATGACAATTATGTCTAAAAATTAGCAGTAATAAAAAGTATACAACACCTTTAAAATAAGTAATCTTAATGAATTAAAGGATGCCTTTCTTTCCCTCTATATTAAGCTAAAATTATTTGCAGGAGGTGGTACTGATGGTTTTCTTTCCGCGACTATTATTAACCTTGACTAAAGATGAAGGAATGATAAATCTAGTCACTCACGAGATATTTCTAGACATACACACAGACACACATTCTACCTACTACTTTATAGGAAGGCTTTAACTACCGAAACTTGAATGAAACAAAAATAGTTAAACTCTTCACCTAAAACTTTAAGTCTAGAAATAATTGCAAAGTTAAAAAGTTAAACTTTTTACTAGTACAGCTACTATACAACTAGGATATTGCTGTAAGTCTGTCCATAGGCGTCCAAGGGGGGGGGGGGGGTAATGGGGCGATTACCCCCCCAAAATTTTTTTCATTTTAGCCCCCCCATTCAAAATTTACCCCTACCCTAGGGGTGCCGTAGGCACCCCCAACCATTTAGGAGGGGGTATTTACCCCCCCCAAACAATTTTGGGGGGGTAAATACCCCCCCCAAAATAAAAAATCTCTAATAAAAAAAATTTTTGCGCGCTTCGCGCGCATTTTTAATACTATATATTTAATAAAATTTAAATTACCCCCCCAAAAATTTTACCCCGGGGGTAAATTTTGGGGGGGGGGTAAACTAAATTTACCCCTGCCAACAGATTTCAGGGGGGGTAATTACCCCCCCAAGTAAATTTTACCCCCGGGGTAAAAATTTTGGGGGGGGTAAAAAAAATTTGCGGCGCGCTTCGCGCGCCATTTTACCCCTCCCAAACACGAATTACCCCCCCCTCAAAAAAAAATTTTTACCCCCCCCAAAATAAAAAGCTTGGACGCCCCTGAGTCTGTCTGTATATAAGCGTAAAAGAACAACTGATAAGTAAAACTGATTATGTACTGCCTTCAATAATATTTCTATCTAAATAATTATAAAGATTCAACTTTCCAACTGTCAAGAAATTCACCTCACCTAGCAAAACCCTGTACACGCCACTGGGAAGCTGTTTATAGTGGCTGTAAGAAGTCATACAATTCAAATGCCCAAAGATAGGCCAACACACTGACTAAATTACCAATGGCAGGCCAGTAATAATCGTTATTAACCAATGGTAGGCCAGTATGACGACATTTATACAGGCACTGTAAAAAAGCTTCAACAACTGATTATAATTGATGTACTACATACATATAAGATAATGTGTTTGTCCATAGTGTTTAGTTTTCCATGCTTTAATAAGCAAATATTCTTGCTGCGTTACCTACATATAGTCGTATTCTTTTTCTGTTCTTAGCCGAATTTCGATTAAAAGTCTACTTTTTGTAGTTTTACAATCATTAAAACAAATCTAAAACTTTAAAGAAAGGAAATAAAGAAAACTGATATTGGTTCAACCAATGATTTTGATTTTTAGAATAAATAATTATGCTTACCATCATTAGGGGTGTGTTTCCCTAGCTATCGTGCATTGTCTTATCCCTTAAGATCCCATGTTTTTTTTTCAAGAAAATTTCTGAAATGCTAGAATATTTTTTCTATTTAAATTGCAACTTTCAGTAGTTTTTTTTATAAAAGAGCTAAAAACAATAAAATCTGACACTGAAGGAATTCTGCAACTAAAATTTAATATTTCTACAGTCTAAACTTTAAATCTAATAATAGGTGTAATGTATTGGATATAGGATTTCTATAAATAAAAACACATATTTCAAATATTTCACCAAATATCGAATAGAACCTTAACAACTAGGAGTATAATATTCTTTTTAGTAGCGTAGCTAATAAATAACTATGGATTTCTAGCAAATCAAGACATCTCGCACTAGGTCATATAGTTTAATTGATTTTTTGTACTTACTGACGATTTATTTTATTTAACAAGGTTGACAGCATCCATAAGAAGCTAAGCAAACAAGGTTCATGTACGAACAAATTGTAAAATATAACAGATTTCCAATGATCATAAGAAAAGAGAGAGACAAAGAAAGAAGGATTTGAAATCAAATTATGAATTCTTTATAGACATACATAAATTTAATGTCTTGTGTAACATTAATAACAGACCGACGGACCAAGAAAGTTTTATACTCGATAATCTTTGGAAAGGGTAGGTTCACATAAATTGTCATCATTCCACCTATATTGGGCAGATATAATGAATTATAAAGTAGTTTCGCTAATATAAGTAGTATACACAGCATAACTAATTTACCTGCCCCAAAAAAATCATGTATATGGTGATTCAAATCTAAAAGTAGCAGTAAGCAGACGGACACCTAGACGTACGTACGTCAATGTCTTATCCTAGTCATAGAGTAGCTTTCTAAAATCTTCAACAACTAAATGCTTAGTTATAATATACATGTATTTCAATCTCTAATTATAAATATATTTTTATTCTATATATTATTTTAACAGAAATATTTTGGATAACTTTAAAATATGATAGTTTACTAGACATTTTACAATTAAAACAAGGATGACAACATCCAAAAAGTATAGATTAAAATCAGATGAAAATCAACAATAAATTGATGACAGAGTTTTAATAAAACATTGAAAAAACATAATATTATTTAACAAAAAAAATTATTTGTATTTATTTCAGTTAATTTACATTGTTTTCCACGCATTAGGATTTTTACTCATTTTATAAAAAAACTGCCTAAAAGGATTATAATGCTTATTTTATTATCAGACGAAATTGAACGACAAACCGTAATGTAGAAAAGCTTGGCTTTTAAATAAGAAAGACAACAATTGATTGTACCATTTAACACAAAAAAAATATAACAAACACTACTTTAACCCTTACAGATCGGGAGGGGGGGGGGGGTCATATATAAAAAATAAAAGTTCGTCCTAAAATTTGGTGATCCTAGCTTTAAAATTGGCCGCTCTACGGCTGTTTTAATATAAAAAGCGGCTAAGGAGCGGTCTAACCGCTATGATTAGAAAAAGTAATTTTCTCTAAAAATACACATGAACCACTAGAAAAAAAATTTATGTCTCTAACTGTAACAGGAGCTGAGATAGAGGGGGGGGTCAGACCCCCCCCCCCCTCCCCCCGATCTATTAGGGTGGGAATTGGGGCCCGAGCTGTAAGGGTTAATAATAAAATATTTCCAAATAACAAAGTTTACTAGGGGTAAAATATGTATATAAACTAACTAACTTTGTAATCTCCAATGATGATAAAATTTCTCTTTAAGTTGTTTACAAATATTTACTTTATGTATTTTTTTAATGCTACTTTATTGATATTGATTTTAGTAATAAAAAGATTGAAATTAAATTTATTAATATCATAATAGTTTTTTGTAATTTTATTCTAATCACTAATATTGTTCTTTTACAACTAAATGATAATCGTGTAATAGTATTTTCTGATTTTTTAGCTGTTTGATAGATCTTAATTGTTATTTTTGCCATCAGCTGTTACAGATGCACTACAGCTGTTATTGTTTTCCAAGGGCTTATAATAAGTGCTCCTAGAACTGTTTGTTTAGCCGCTCTTTATCAAAACAGCTTCTGATATTATCCATTCAACAGCTATCATCTTCGTGCACAGTGTCTAAATCTGAGAACTTGACAGTTCTAACCGCTGAAGATGTTTGGTCTGTTGTAGAGTCAGACCTGCCGTCATAAAATAATAAGTATAAATAATTCTTTTTCTAAAATAAAAATAAATTTATGCGGGGAGTGAGAGGCCAATAGCGGTAAGATTGATCTGCAAAATAGTATTCCCCCCCAAAAAAAACATATATAACACATTCCAGACATCCAAAGACAATGACCATAAATTGATGTACATCCTCAATGATAATACTTAAATTTACCACTTCTGTAGAATACAAATAGTATTTGAAGCGTTTGGACATTCAACTTATTGAACCAACCAATAAAAATTTAATAAAAGTATCCAAAATACATGTGCTTTTGACTTAAGGAGAGCATTTGATAGTTACATTTTTTTATACTTTTTTATTCTTTCAGCTAATATTACTCATTATATGTATGCCTTTTATCTTCATCACTACAATAACTTTGGTCAGCAGAGGAGTTTACTACCGGACTAGTAGCTTCCTAAAATAATATAAATAAATTATAACAAAAAACAAGAATGGCAACTTTTATAAGTAATAAGCTCATCATGTAGTTGCTGAAAAAAATGATAATAGATTTTAAAAGCAAGCCAAAAAAGGCTATTATTCTGACAAGTTCTAAGTGAGTTATTTTTTATGAAGACAGGGTGAAAGACGGACTGACAAATGAGTTATAGAATATTTTTCTTACTATAAGGTAATTTGTTTTTTTAGAGACAAATAGTTCAACGGTTACCAAGATCTTCTGCTTTGAACTAAAAGATACTAACTATTTTGTATATTTCAGGTAAATAATAATAATAATAATAAGTAATATAACTATACCTGGCCAGGTTTACCCCCAGATAAACAAGGACATGGTGTAGATGATTGGGGTAGCTGCAGAGGGGGAAGCTGCAGGTATGCTGTAGAAGAGCCTGAAAAATAATAAGTTCCAATAGTCGAACATTTAAGTTTAATTTTCATCATATTGAACTTATGGTTTAGATTGAAGGTAAATTCTCACCATACCCCATGGGGATAGCACCTGGAGAAAACAGAATATACTAAACCAGAAGATGAAGGTAGTTGAGCTATCTGATCATACCCTAGATGGAAAGATACCTGGACAGCTGGATATACTATACTTGAGGATGAAGGTAGTTGAGCTATCTGACTATACCCCATGGGGAAAGCACCTGGAGGCAGCAGAATATACTATACCTGAGGATGAAGGTAGTTGAGCTATCTGACCATACCCCATGGGGAAAGCACCTGGAGGCAGCAGAATATACTCTACCTGAGGATGAAGGTAGTTGAGCTATCTGACCATACCCCATAGGGAAAGCACCTGGAGGCAGCAGGATATACTCTACCTGAGGATGAAGGTAGTTGAGCTATCTGACCATACCCCATAGGGAAAGCACCTGGAGGCAGCAGGATATACTCTACCTGAGGATGAAGGTAGTTGAGCTATCTGACCATACCCCATAGGGAAAGCACCTGGAGGCAGCAGGCTGCGTCCATCTCCACAGTAAGGATGGAAGGAATCCTAGAGTTTATTTTGTAAAAGACTTTAATTAATCATTTTAAGTGGCACAACTACTACATTATTCTGTTCGTACGGCGCTACCAAACACTGAAACTTAGTCATAGGAATTTGACTGTATTCTCCTTGCAAAAAGAAAGTTTATACCTATTAATTTATTCAATTTTTCCCAAAGTACAAAATCTTTAATCTGATATTTAATGTTTTATAAAGAGCCCAATTACATAAGGTGTACTCCGTGTAAAACCTACTAGTATTTATAAATAAATCAATGTCTTACATACATTTATTATTTACTAATTGATTTTTAATTGAACCTAGAACTAATTTATGTAAGAGTCTGATCTGTAATTGAATTACATAAAAAACTCTACGTGTTTTTACTTGAATTCTTATTCAAAAGAATAAATCAAAGAAAAAACAATGATGATAACATCCATAAAAGCGAAGCTCTGAAACGGTAGGACATTAACCATTAACATTTGTAGAGTGTCAGAACTGAATAATCAGAATATAAATGTATAAAAGTCAAAACAAAATTGAAAGTAAATTTGTTGAAAAACTGCTAAAATACAGGATAATGTTTAAGGACATACTTACATTTTTAGGACTTGATTATGAAGATGCTTCGCGTATAGCATTATACTTTGTTGTACTAGGAATCGGTATTCCAAAAATCCGAGCACAACAGTAATTTTATCATATAAAAATTTATTGTCAAAAAAGAAAATCTTTGCTTTTAAAAAGAAGAGTAAATCAGAAAACCAACATTATAAAAGATCTTTCCAAAATTATTCCAAAAATAAAGTCTTTTAAATTATGTGATTCCTGAATAGGATAGAAGAAAGTGGCAGGTACAGGTAGAGAATGGGGCTGGCAACTCACATCCCCTACAGATGGGAATGATGCCCCGGGGGTCCAGGTAACAGGATGACCTTCTTGGCCTCTCACAGGTACTGACCCAGCTGCAGGCTGGAAGCAGGCAATATCTGCAAGGTTTCCCTGGCTTCCACCCGGGTTCTTGAAAGATTGTAATGTCTAAAAGATATATTATTAAGATTGTTGTGCTTTTGCTTAGTAAATAGTTCTCAAAAATTTTATTAACTTTTGTAAAATACAATTTTTTATCCCTAATTTTTTTTTTTTTTTGTTTATCCTTCAATTAATTAAAGCTATTGTGGTCCTAATGTTTATAATAAAAAATATTTCAAATACAAAACTTTTAAAATGTAATTATTCACTGCAGTAATAATGATTTTGTAATATCAAAAAGAATTCTTAACTAGAAGGAAAAATATCTAAAATACAGTTGTTCTCTGTAAAAAAAAAACACTTCCATTCTCTTGTTTGAACAGCTACCATTGATTTTTAACCCTTTATTTGTTGAATATTTAAAATATATTTTTTTCAGGAAATTTCAAAAACAATGTTATTACAACACCCCAGACTATTTACCTGTATATTGTGTTGATTATAATGTTGATGTATGCTGTTTAATCTCCTGATTGTGTACGGATTTCTATGGTAAAGTAACAATAATTATTTTAATACTAAATAAGCTTCATTTTTCTTTTTCCACCAAGATATTTAGACTACCTGAATGTTTTATTTAATTCTATGAATTTGGTCCATATAAGAATTAATTTCCTGTCATTTACGACGAAAAAATCAACAATAATAAGATTTTATAGTGTAAACCCTTTGTCTACTGCATTTCCAATGATAAAGGATAACCAAAAATGCCTTTCTGTTCATTTAGATTATTAGTTTAAAAGTTTAGACACTTTTAAATTTATTAAAAGTACCTAAAGTTTGAGCCATCAAAAAAGGCATTGAGTTCATAAAGCTGTGAGTAAGAGTGTAATTTACAGTCCAATTTCCCTTTCTCTCTAGATTTAGAGCAATTGTTACTAAATCATCCCTGTTGAAGATATCATCACTAGAAAATGTTCTCATGGCTTTCTCCGAGGTTGTATGAAGTTGAGCTCCTCGTTGTGATACTATGGACATATTCAGCTGACTAGGGTCTCCCTCTCCCAAGTGGGCCAATGGATTGATCAGTCCATGATCTAAATTAAATTAAAAGTTAAGAAGTCATTTAAATTACAAATAAATTTTTATAAATAAAAGCAAAGTAAGTTGTTGGAGCGTTACGGACCAAAAAACTGTTATACAACTATTGGCTATTCCTCTAGAAGCGTCTAGGGGCACTTATAGAGGGGAGGAATTCGCCCCCCCCCCCCTCTTCATTTTAAATTAAAGCTATAAAAAGAAAAGGTAAAGATAAATATTGTGGGAGGGACATTTTTTATAAGGAGGATTGAGATACCCTCCCCCCTAAAAAACAAAAGAAGCTTTACTGTAAAGGAGAACCATATTGGTTTAGTTGTTTCCATGATCATTTTTTACAAACCAAAAACAGGTTACTACTTTATACAATGGGATTTCTAGGATCAATTGTCTAACAACGAACAATTAGTACATAGTAATTGTGATAAACTCAGGGAGTAAGGGAGGGGACAATGGATCAAATATTCATGTTTTAAGAGTTTCCGACTTTGGGTACTGGCTTAAAGGGAATGTTCAAGAATTCAGCAGGTTCTGACTGACTTTGGGTACCAGCGTATCAATATCCAGTTAACTAGCTGAGTTATTTTTGAATATTGCAGACAGAAAAATTTGTTATTAGATGACTGGTTTTAACAAATATTTTTCCCAAGAAAATGTCATTCCCATATAAACAACCCCTTAAATAGTGGATGTAAATATTCATTTATTTCCCTGCACTGGTATCTCATTTATATCCCTGGTATGATTTTAAAAGATTTTTAATTTTTTTTGGAAGATTTTATAATTTTTTTTGGAAGATTTTATAATTTTTATTAATTACTAAAAGAAAGAAAATAATCTATAAATGATCATAGCCGGGAAATAAATGAAAATTAAAAACCAAAATTAAACCACATTTTAGCATAAAAAAATGAGTTTTTTGTTTAAATGAGAATGATATTCCTGTCCAGTTTTTTGTTTAGGAATGAATATTTCTTACCCTCGTGAATAAATGATGACCTATCGGTCCATCATTTATTCCCTCGGGTAAGAAATATTCATCCCTAAACAAAAAACTGGACAGGAATACCCCATTTCTTAGAAATTCTACTGTGATATTTATGTATTAAACAATCTGAGAACCGCTTGAATTTAGGTAGCAGTTAAAAATATATGAGAAGGGTTGACGAAGTTCTAGTGAATAATTACAGAATGTTTACTACATTGTGATGTACTGGTAATTTAATTTCCAAGTAAATGATTTTTTTTCTTAATTTTTGTTCTAGATTATATTACTATGATCCCTTTACAATATTGGTCAAGTTTTCTGGATAAATCTGGTTTTCATTGCTTTTTAGCGAAAACTCTTAATTTGAATTAATTACCCATTGTCCCCTCCCTTACTCCCTGGATAAACTAAACAATCCTTTAATATTCATCATTTATCTATCTTTGTATTGTTTCTTTTTTCTATATCCTTATTTGCTTAGTCTCTTATTTATAAGGTGAATAAAAATACACTAAAAGTATTATTTATATGATATATTTATAGTATTTAATTTCTTATGTTGGAAAGATGTTATGTCATAAAAAATATAATTTTTAATCTTATTTAAGTTTAATTACAAATTTATGTAATCTATTTGTGATAAATTCTAGTATATATATTTGAGTGTGCTCTGTCTTTCGCATACAAATATTTTCTTTATGTTTGCAAAAGGCAAAAAATATCAACAAATAAGAGAACTTTTCAATGATGGTACAATTTAATTGTAGAGTTTTGTTGTTTTAATGATATATAATTCTGATGATATAATAATTTGCGCAATGTGTAATTGATTGCACACTTTATATTTGTGATAGACAGACAGAGCATAAAGATATGTATTGATAGTTGCTATACTATTATTATTAAAGCTTTTGTCTTCAACATTCAACATTCTAGGCTATTCAATAAACATTGGCCTACCAGAGATGGGGATCTTGAATTTTTCAAGAGCTTGACTGCTACATTTGTATAATCAAAGTAAAAGAATGAGCTATCCTGATTCCTTATCCCGATTTTGTATTGGGTTTTGAAATAAGCTAAAAGCGTCGGAAATATAAGCACAGTCGAGTCCCCAGAACAGAAAGCAATTTGCTAGCATACGAATAGGGTCTCCATCACTTGAGCAAGGTAAATGTCTGAATTATACATCTTTACTGATACATAACTGGATATTAATTGGTTTCGAATGAATACGAGAATAGTTATTTCTTTCATCGTATTATAAACGACTTTCCGCGGATATAGAATGTACAATTATGAGATTAAAACAAGTTTTTTAGCCCCGAGGTGCCGAAGGCGGATACATAACTGGATATTAATCGGTTTCGAATGAATACGAGGAATAAAATTACACCATCTTTAGATAATTATCGGTGAAAAATTTAGGCACTGCTAG
This sequence comes from Acartia tonsa, assembly GCF_053477335.1. Classification (NCBI taxonomy): domain Eukaryota; kingdom Metazoa; phylum Arthropoda; class Copepoda; order Calanoida; family Acartiidae; genus Acartia; species Acartia tonsa. The sequence goes on from NC_137270.1 coordinate 27,626,988, forward strand.
TTTGATAAAGATTAAATAATGCCCTAAAGTTTTTAATTCAATAAATGAGAGAACGTGTTAAAAAAAGATTAGTCACCAGTTTAATTTACAGTCAAATGTCCCCTGACTGAACAGTACAATCAATTTCGATAAATAAATGAAATTCCTCAATAGTTTTCATAACTTTACAATTTATTCTTTTAGTAAGAATAAATAAAGATTACTTAAAGCAAATACAAGACAAATAGGTTCTTACCCCTTTTATGCATCCGTATCTATCATAAAACAAAAATGTGCTTTACCTAAAGTGCCTGGTGGTCACAAAAACGCCCACCTTATTAAAAAGACAATACTAATAACATAATCTAACCTTCGGTAACAAAATAGCAAATGAGATAAGGGGTAAGGTGTATTTTTGTAATCGACCAGGTATTTTAGGAATATGGCAAAAGATTTATATGTAAGTCTTTTATGTTTAATTGATGCCTGAAAAATAAAGGTGCTAAAAAATTTGTTTACAGATTTGAAAATAAGGCAAGAGAGTTATGTATGATTCACATTTTTCATGATATACTTTTTAGTAACTTTTCATTTCAAGGTCCTAAACCCTGGAGCTTGCCAGTGCATCCTTTTCTTTTTTTCTTTGATGGAGCAACCACTCAAAACTTTAGGCTTACTTTAGGTTTTGTCACCCAGAGTTTTGGAATAGTGGGTATTGATGTCCTTAGATTGGGTTTCCATGTCATTTGATTACATCACTTTAACATATCTATATCGGGCTAGACAGTAGACAAATCAAATTGTAATATTACACCATCAAAAAACTTTTATCAAGTTAGAGGCCTTATTATTTATACGACTCTATAAAGGCTACTGTTTTTACTGAAAATCAATACAAACAACTGCATTTAGCTTAGAATAAAATAAGAAATAAGATCCTTGCAGAATTTTAATTCCGTTTATCTAAACAAAATCTCCCTTGCCTACTTTTACTCACTCACTTACTTGTATGCTTTAAGCCAATTACGTGAACAATGAAACTAAAGGTTTCTAAAATTTCATTATTCAAGCTTGTTACTATACTATGTACTAGAGGCTACTAAGGATCCTTGAGAGAGGGGTAAAGTATAGCAACCCTTTTTAATTTTTAGTTTTCAAAAGAATAAGTTAAAAAAATTGTTGGGGGTCTTTATTTCCTAGGTGCGATTTCTCTTGGGCGGGTTGTGGTACCCTCCCCCAAAATAGTTTTAAACCTTCCCAGGACCAATGAGAAGCTACACTGTAAAGTACACCCATATTGGTTTAGCGGTTACTGAGATCCTTCGGTATACACGAACAGACACAGATCCTGTTTCTTTTAAACAAGTATAAAACTGTGACAGCAAAACAAAGTACAACTGTTGCGAAATGTCTTGTCAATTGTGCATGCCACTCATAATGACAAGAATTGCCAAAATTTGACATGTGGTTAATGTGTTATCAATAGAACATGTAAATGTTATCAGGAAAATATGCTATCATTCCAGTATTAAGATATATTAACAGAACATGTTATGATAAAAAGACAGTGATAGAATAATGGTAGATAAATTAGACTTTATGTGTAAAACTAACTTTGAAGCCTTATTAGATGTTTTTAGCTTGTTCGCTCTTAACCCACGGCTTTAAAAATACTAATCTAAACCTGGTAAGGATTCATCAAATTAAGTAAAAGGAATGCCTTGACAGATTTGCAGATGGATTTTATTAACCTTAACAGTTAAGACTTCAAGACAAAGGCCGGAAAATCGGCTCATTTTTTATATTTTATCCTGGCTGCGCTATTAAAGAAGATATATTTTAGTTTATAGGGTGGAAAAATATTAGATCTCAAACTATTTCATTAAACTACATAAAGGTAAAAATATAACTAAATAAATACGCAATAAATTTGATTTCATAATATTTCCGTTTACATAACTCTTAGAAATAAAAATACCAAATGTTTTGGTATGCATTTGATAGAGTATGGGGAAAGAGAAAATCTAGAGGAATAATAAGAAGAAAAGAGAGAATTATAAATCACACTGTACCTTAATGCAGTAAGACAAATTTTATCAGAAAGATCAATTACGCTTTAAAACTAGACCATTTCAGAATTTATTGATAACAATGAAAGTAGTAATATGATTTAGCATATTTTTTTTTATAATCACCTCCTCACCCACCTTTTACTTATTTTGAAATAAATTGAACACAAGAGTTGGGTTCTTATTTGTTCGTTTATTACTTTAAGTTAGGTTAGGTTAAGTTATATTGGTTTCTGAATAGCTCCCCAGGGTAAGGGCCCCCTACTACTCTCCCCAACCCCTCATCCTTATTATTTTTTTAAAATAAGGAGTGGGGGGGGGGGGTTATCAATGCTCAACCGGTCAATTGTAAACTAATACCAAAATTGCATATCAATCTTGAATTTAAATTTTAATAACATTAATCAAATGCTTTGCTAACATGAATTAATTTACTTGTAAAATTAATTATTCAATAAAATCGATTAAAAATTAAACTTTAAGTTACTTAATTATGGTAAATAGCCTCCAGAATGAAGTCTAGCTCGCATCATTTTATGTTTTGTTTGATGTTAAAATGTCTTGATTTAATTTAAGTAATGTGTGAAAGAGATAAAGATATTGGGTTGCATCAACTGTGAAGGACACTTTTTGATCAATAATCAACCTGACAATGCATTTCTGTATCTTTCTATCAATCATATCATGTTACTTTATATAAAAGTAACAGAATGTTTATATGTTTGTAGCAAAGTATCTCCTGCTCTTTTGATATGGTTCTCCTTTACACCAAAGCTTCTTATTTGTACAGAGAAGGTTTAAAATATTTGTGAGGCGTGGGGGAGGGGGGGTGGGGATTAACTTCACCCTCCCACGGTAAGCCTCCCCTACAAGAAAATGCCCCCTCCTCAAATTTGTTTTACTGTTTTTTCAAAACCTAGAATTAAAAGTGGCGGTTCGAAGTCTACCTCCCCTAGTATTTTTAGTATATCTTCACTTATAAATCGTAAAATCAATTAGATTTTCCAATTAATTTTTGAAGGACAAAAAAAACTAATAAACTTCATAGATATTACATATACAAACAAACACAATATATTAATACTAGCGGCTATGCCCCTTGCATCTAGGGACTCTAAAGAACAGAGAGGGTTAGAAAAATAGCATAAAACCATCCCAAAACTTAAATCTGAAGATAAAATGGCTTAAAACCATAACAGGGTCTATATGAAGCCTTCCTGAAATAGAGAACCCAATCAGTTCAGTAGTCATTTAGATATTAAAGTTCAGACCAAAAACCCTTACTACTTTATATAATAGGACTAGCGTCTACGCCCCCTAAAAGCCTCTAGTGGCACTTTAAAAAATTTTTTTTTGTTGCGTTCAAGTTTCTACGATATGTTGCGCAAGAGTCTCTTTGTACGATACATCGCAATGTTACGTAGGAGTCTCTATACTTAAAACAAAAATTTCGATTTATTATTATTTCTCTTGGGAGGATGGTGGTACCCTCCCCCAAAAGAAATTGGTTAAAGATATTACCACTACGACTCAAAGGCAAAATTACATAAGCTTTAATTTACAACAAAAAACAACGAATATAATTTAAACTAATAATTTTTTCATCCTTGTTATTTATACTGTGCATTTATTTATTTTATGTACATTTTCCTAATTTTCTTATTGACATATGTGATGTATAGTCCCTTTCTTCCTGACTTGAGAGCAATGTATGTATTTTGTATATTAGCTTTTAGTTCTTGTGTCAACGGTTTCGGAGCAAGACATTGCTCTGCAACACGACACGAACATAAAAGTGAACAGTTGTCTTAATATTAATGTTATTATTGTATGTTAACCTTGTATTGAATTAATACACTTTATAAGAATATTTAGCTGTTTGTTCTTGCTATTACTATACGTCATTTTGGCGCAGTAGTGTAGTACGAATCTACGGCTCAGATTTTCTTTTAATTGTATTATTTCTTTGCTTTAGTTTTGTTCAGGAATTTTTGGACGCCATGAAGGTGGACATTGCTTATTACAGGAAGTTGTCCCCGGTGGAGAAGGAGGTGTATATGCTCGAATTGCTGGCCTCGATGCAGGGTGATATTCAGTCCTTTAGAGATAAGCTGGATAACCTGATTAATCGAAGGGCGCCGCTGGAGACGAAGGTTCAGGAAATTAAGGATAATGTTGCTGCGGTTACTGGACTGGCTACTCGGATGGACGATTTAGAAGATCGTCTTAATAAGGTGGTGGAGCCTAGTGTTGATAATGATATCAAGACTGAGAATGTGACCGTTGTGGATGAGTTTATGACTGGCCAGCAGCGAATTCTTGAAAAGATTGCCCAGCAGAATAGTTTGAATGACCAGCAGAATGGTTCGAATACCCAGCAGAATGGGTCGAATAACCAGCAGAATACCCAGCAGAATGGGTCGAATAACCAGCAGAATGGTTTAAATAACTCTATGCCTTGGCAGAGGACGGCTGGAGGATCTGTACCAGAGGAGAAGCCTAAATTGTTTGCTAGTGGTTCTCGAACTATTTTTGGTGGAATGCAAGATCATGAAGATAAGATTGAAGCTCGAACTGCTAATGAAAAATTTTGTTTCCTTGACCAAGGAAGTTTGGTGGTGTTGCCAACACTTTCTATGGACAATTTCAAAGCTCCAATTGCTAATGAAAAATTTTGTTTCCTTGAACAAGAAAGTTTGGTGGTGTTGCCAAACAGGTTAGGGGGGGGAGAGTGTATAGGTGGAGAGGACCAGGTAACAGTCAAGGAGATGGTGAACCAGGTCGAACCTCTGGAGGAGGAGAGACATGTGATGCTGGACCAGGTCGAACCTCTGGAGGAGGAGAGACATGTGATGCTGGACCAGGTCGAACCTCTGGAGGAGGAGAGACATGTGATGCTGGACCAGGTCGAATTCCTGGACCAGTTATGCTTAAAGAATGGAGAGAGGGTGAACCAGGTCGAACCCCTGGTGAAAGAGAGATATGTGATGGTTAAGAACACCATGTCACCATTCTGTCCATTGAAGGACACCACGACACCATCCTGTCTAGTGAAGGACAACATGTGGGTGGAGGACACCAACATAATGTCCAGGGAAAGATATGTGCCGCCCTGGACATGTACTATGTTGGTGGAGGACACCATGAAAGGGGAAAAGGTGCCGCCCTGGACATTGCAGGACAACATGTGGGTGGAGGACACCAACATAATGTCCAGGGAAAGATATGTGCCGTCCTGGACATGTACTATGTTGGTGGAGGACACCATGAAAGGGGAAAAGGTGCCGCCCTGGACATGTATCAGCAGGGAGAGAAGGATAGACATGTGTTGTTAAAAAATTATCCTTTTATAGTTTGTTTCTACAGGGAGACAGTTGAGTATTGTTAAAAATTGTTAAAAATGTATTCTCTCTATCTTTTTATAGTTTGTTTCTACAGGGAGACAGTTGAGTATTGTTAAAAATTGTTAAAAATGTATTCTCTCTACAGTTTATTCCTTTCTACAATTTGCAGGGAAGCAAGGATTACATGTATTTCTTTCTATAGCTTATTCAGGACAGACGTGTATTGATTAAACGAGTATTTCTTTCTACAATTTGCAGGGAAGAAGGATTTTCTCTACAGTTTTGGATTGTATCAACAGGATATACATGTACTACGGCCTACGGCGATTTGACGGCGGTGTGGCGGCGATCGATTTTTGTAGTTTTGCAATTAAGATATCTATAATTGAATAAGTATTGTATCTGATAGATTTGACGGCTTATAAAAATGTATAGAAGTTGTGCTTCTGGAAGTATTTCTATTTAGGAAATAAAACTCGCAGATGTTATGTTGACATACAAATCATAGATTATTTGTGGAGCAACTTTTTCTAGAATGAACGAAAATTTATCTGCTATTGTTATATCCCTGTATATTACTGATCTTACTCGATTTTTTGGGAATGAACGTCAATTTATTTTCCATTGTTGTATCCATTGCTAATAAATGTAGATCTCTGATATTATTCAAATTAGTGGGATAAATGTTAATTTATCTGCCATTGTGGTGTCCATGCATAAGGTTAGAATGTATAACATATAATTTGGAAAGCGCTGACATTGATTAAATAATAAGAAGAGAAACGAAGCAACTCTATAAAGTTTGTGATGGAAAATAATTTGATTTATGGTAATTATTTGAATTCTGGAAATATAACATTTTGTTAACTATTGAATACGAGTTTATGAGATTATGTTATTATGAAAATCAAAATATATGCATTTATTTTTTTTTGTGTTTTGTTACACTGGAATTGGATATTTGGATATATTTATTTTTGTTTCAGACTATTGTGGTGTCTAACAGAGATAAGAATAAAAAAAAATGGAAGATGGATTAATTTCAACGAAAATAGGAATACAATTTTGTAAAATTGTTAATGGAAGAAAATTGATTTTATTAAATGTTAATATCGTGATTTTATGAAAATTGGATAAAAATTTGAAATTAGATACTTTAAAAAGTATTAGAATTTTGATGAAAGGCTGTAAATTGTTTTAAAAGTTGAGTCAGTTATTATGGTTCTAAGTATTTAATTTTAAAACAATTATATTGCGGTTTATGTATAAATAAGAGTAAAGTTACTCTTAAGCTTATATGAATGGAAACAAAATATTTTGAATATGGTTAAAATGTGCTATGAATAATAACGATTGTACTTGCGTGAAGATAGATATGTGATCTTTGATCTGTGATATATTATTCATAGTACGAAATTTCTATTATAGATAGAACAGAAATTTTGTTTGTTTTGTTTTTGAATTTACGTTGATTTGGATTGATACATACTTGTCATCATGATCAGTAGAATGTGATATTTGATATTTGATATTTGATTAATGGGTGGAATTTTTGTGGATTTAACTAGATTTATTTTAAACAATTAAATGGCGATTTAAGATTGGAATGCATAACTCAGCAAAAAATTTTTAATGAAGCAAAAATTGTTATTCAGTATTTGATTATGATGTGAGATAGAGAGAGAGAGAGAGTGAGAGAGAGATATGTGTGTGGAATTGGATTGTACAATGGACATATTATATGTGGATTAATTATGATATGTGTGCAAAATTGAAATGTATAATGGACATATTATATATATATGAATGAATTATCGGAAATATTTGTATAGTAGGAAATGAATGATTATTGGAAATATTTGTATGGAGAGCAGAGAAAACTTGTTGATGTGTGTGCAATGGATATATTATTTATGGATGTTTGTTGAAAATAAATCGGAAATATTTGTATAGTAGGAAATGAATGTTATTGGAAATATTTGTATGGAGAGAAGAGAACACTTGTTGATGTGTGTACAATGGATATATTATTTATGGATGTTTGTTGAAAATAAAACTTTGTGCAAGTTTTGACAATAGATCTAGTATATATAGGATTGTGTAGGGAAGAGATGTCTATTGTGTATATCTATATCCAATGATGGGTGATGCAATATAGATTAATACTAAATGTGTTGTTTAGACTTGGTGGTTAAATGTTGCAAGTTTAGTTTGACCTATATATGACTTCTATTGAAACGTTTTCGAATATGATGTATAAACCAAGGATATTAATATTCATAAAAATGGAGCATTAACACTCGTATAGTAAATGTTGATATATGATTTATATGATATATGATTTTTATTGTAATGAGGATATGATGTATAAAAACAAAGATGACAGCATCCGTAAAAACGAAGCAATGGAATGGCAGGACAAACGGACATCAACACTTGTATAGTGTCAAAATTAAATAATCAGAATATAATAAGATTCAATGCAAAAATTGTAAGCAAATTTGTTTGTAATAAACAAGGAAGACAACATTAATAAAAGCGAAGTATTGAATGGTAGGACAAACGAACATCAACACTTGCATAGTGTCAGAACTGAATAATCTTTGTAAAAACAAGGAAGACAACATTAACAAAAGCGAAGCATTGAATGGTAGGACAAACGAACATCAACACTTGTATAGTGTCAAAACTGAAAAAATAAGTGCATAAGAGTCGATGTAAAATTGTAAGTAAATGTGTTAAAAAAGAACTGATTGAAACAGATTGATGTTTTACTTACATTTTATGAACTTGCTTATAGAGTGGCTTCGCTTATAAACCGCTTAACACATAGCACATCTACTTGTTGTTGGGTAGGTGATAGGTTTGAATCTCGGTCTGACACTGAGTCATAACTAACAAAGTTAAAAATGGTTCCTACTGCTACTATGTGAGATGTGTGACGTTAAAGTTAGAGTGGGGAAATGTTTTTTTGAAAAAGGTTGTGCATCTCAGAGTGTTGGTTGTCTGAAGGGTGATTGGATGCTTGACACTGTAATCATAAAGTATTGTACTTTGTTGTCCCAGGAATCAATATACATCAAATCAATCGGATAATTAGATCATATGAAATTATTGTATTATAATGTTGAATTTTGTTGTTCCCGGAATTAGTATACAATCGGATAATTAGATCATATAGAAATTTGTGGTCAAATCAACATGTTTACAAATGGAAGTACGGACGTCATAGAAATGATTATAGTGTTGCTACGTTTTTTAAATTGTACCTACCTGCTGCAGAAATCACCATGAAAAGTTCGAAATACAAAAAGTAGATAGATGTAAAGTATGGATGGGCGGACCGAATCTAATTATAGAAAAAAACAAATATATCAATAACACAGGGTGGTGAATCAAAATGGTCGTATGGATGGGCGGACCAAACCTAATTATAGGAGAAGAATTATATAAATAACACAGGGTGGTGAATCAAATTGCACTCAAACTTGAAATTGAAACATTATGTGTTGCTCAATTTTGGATGAATCAAATTAACGTGAATAGATGTGGGCGGATTTCAATCTATTTAAAAACTTGGAATATAATGAACGTATTGCGAAAGTTTTGGTGGATCAGAATAAAATGGAAAATATTGAGGGGTGGATTGAAATCTACTAAAACTTGGAATTATAATGGATGTGTTAAGTTTTTGTTTAAGCTTAAATTTTATTAAGGACACTCGACATAGAATAGTATATATTGCGATTTAGTGATGTTGATTCAGCAAAATTATTTATGAAGCTTAGAATTTCATGAAGCAAAATTGTTATAATGCATTAGATATTTGAGTGGAGCTGTCTCTCTTCATGGAGAAGGGGGGTGGGCAATAATTTGGCAAGGAAAGTTTGCACTGTCTCTCGAAGTTGGTATGCGCAAGGTGGGGTGGTGCAGAGAGGTAGCAGCAATGATGAGCAGGAGTTGGGCGTTGTATGCGCAAAAGTTGAGCTGCGCAAGAAAGTGCTCTCAGGTATAGAGAAAAATAGTTAGTTGTGCTTCAACTTTCAAGATTCTAATACATAAAAATAGTTGTGGATGATATAAGTTATTATTCAGATATTTCATTGAATAATTAGGTAAATTTTTTACTGTATTAGACTAATATATTGTATTAAGAATTATTTTTATGTTGCTCGATTATTGACAAACATTTGATTAATATTATATTTCTTAATACATTTTTAAGAAGACATGTTGAAATTTTATTTGTTAAGTGATAACATTTAAGTATGGCATCTAAAATAATTGTATTATGTTTTAGATTGGTCGAAAAGAGGAGTAGTTGTGGTGGTTGAGATACAGTATTACCTGTTGGTGAGTTTTAGTTTGTTAAGATTTTAATGATGTTCAATATTGATATACATTTGATTAATGTTATATATACTAATACATGTTAAAGAAATTATTTTATTTTGTTGAGTGAAAATAAAATATGTATTAAATAAGTTTTGGCATCTAAAATGATTGTATTTTGTTTTAGATCGGCCGCAAGAGAAGTAGTTGGTGGTGACTGAAATTTAGTTTTGAATTTGGCCATTGTTTTGTGTTGACATTGATATTATTTGAGAGTGGAGGCTGGTACATGATACACTTTGATCTGACCGATTATATGTTGAATTGCTGCTGGAGAATCTGTTTATAGATTAGATGTGAAGTCTGTTGAAGTTCAGAATGCTAAACAGGAAGCTAAACAGGAAGCTAAACAGGATTGTTTAGTGATTGGGTCAGTAATATTGTGAAACATGCTATTGCTGCTGGAGAATCTGTTTATAGATTAGATGTGAAGTCTGTTGAAGTTCAGAATGCTAAACAGGAAGCTAAACAGGAAGCTAAACAGGATGCTAAAACTGTTCTCAATAATGCGGTCAAGAAGCTTGGAGTATCACCAGGAAGGTAGATATCAAGTTCAAGGTTCCTGTATTCTCTGGCAACTATAAGGAGATTTAGTGATCATGAAAAGTACCTGAAGCTAACAACTGAGTGCTTGCACAAAACTCCAAAGGAAGCCTGTGCTGGATTGACAACATATTTGGAATGTATGGAGCTGCTGTTTATGGATTTACTAATATTCTGTCTATTGTGCAACAAAATATGTTTCCTCATGATGTACTAGAGCTGATGATGTTACAGATTAAATACTTGCAAACAATGATTGATGAAGCTATTTTTGAGCTTGAATATGATATCTTGCAAACAATGATTGATGAAGCTATCTTTGAGCTTGAATATGATATCTCTATATATGGGAAGACTATTACTGATCTTGGCAAGAAGAGTCTTAAATCAACCAGTAGTGGCAAATCATATGCAACTAATGATAGTACTGGTGATAGTGATGATCATAATCCTACTGAAGCAAGTCAATCTGTTGGTACTGGTGATAGTGATAATCATAATCCTACTGAAGCAAGTCAATCTGTTGATACTGTTGTTGCAACCCTTTCTCAACCTGTTATAAGTACTCCAATCAACAGTCCAACTGCTGCCAAGGAGAAGAAAAGTAATTTAGATTTATAGATTGCTAGATTTATAATAACTGTTGAAAAGTTTTGAAGACTTGGAGGTGTTAAATTTAAGCATTTAAGCAACAGTTGTGGATAATAAGACGTCGGAGAGTAGTTTTGAAGCTTAATTTGAAAATTGAGGATTCGTATGTCAAGGATAATGAAATAACATTGGGTTAAATGAAATATGTTGATATTGTAACATTTTGAACAGATGTGCACAGTGTGCCAGATTAACGTAAATAAATGCACAGTGAGTCAGGTAGATGCAAAGAGTTAAACGAATTATGTTGATATTTATTTTGAACAGATGTGCACAGTGTGTTAGGATGATGCAAATAAATGCACAGTGTGTCAGGATGATGCAAATAAATGCACAGTGAGTCAGGTAGCTACAAAGAGATGTATTTACAGTTGTCAAAATGAGAAGTATTTAGTTGATAGATAATGATATACAGAGATATACACCATGGGCTAGAAGCTATTGTGAAGTTGTGCAGAATTTTAAAATAGCATGCATTGTGTCTTAAATATATTTATGATTGATAAAACGGATATTTGTAAGTTGTTAATACAGTGGGCAGTCAAAGTATAATGCTGGTTAGTGAAATTTTAGCTGTTCAAAAGAAGGCGGGGCTTAAAGTTGATGTGGCTGTTGTAGATTTGACTGCCAGGTTGGATATCTTACTTGTCAATAGCTGGTGTGTTTGTCGATAGTTAGTATTGAAAAACAAAATGGATCAGATTTCGAATCAATCTATGGCGAAGGTTTTGGTTGCTTTTGTTCGGCTGCAGTTTTCTCTGTGTTTGTTGTTTCTGTTCATTGTTTTCAACGTTATCATTGGTTGGAGTGTCGACAGTAGCATCATTGTTATAACGAAAATCATTGGCAGTTTCTGTATTTTGAATGACATGTCGATTTTTGGAATCTAACAGAGATGTTAATAGTAGTTATTGTGGTTGTCATTATTATGCTTAAGTCATGCCTGACTATGCAATAGATATAATCTCCTGGATGATAAATGTGAACAGCAGTTCTGATTTTTGATCTGAGACCTCAAACATTTGGCAGGTTTGGTTACTAGAATGGTTGAGTTAGATGCTCGGTTGGCTAACCTGCAGGATCAGCAACGTATTTTGAATCAGGAAAGGGTGAATTTTGGGAAGTAGTTAGAGTCGATGCTAGAAAGGATTTGATCCCAATTTTTTGAAGAGATTGGAGGCTTCTTGTGGTGGAGGTGAATGGCTGTTGTGTTGTTTGAGAAAATCACAGTTGCTAAGTGGAAACCAGTTTATAACTAAGTTTATAACTAAGCTAAGGTCAACTGGTATAGTTATATCGTCTGTGGTGTTGTAGCATTGGTATGGTTATGTCATTTGTGAGATGTTGATGGATTGATGGATAATGATGGATTGATGGATATGAATGATACTACTATGGTTGGTATGGTTATATCATTTGTGAGATGTTGATGGATTGATGGATAATGATGGATTGATGGATATGAATGATACTACTATTATCAAGAAAAATCTGGCAAAAGAAAATGAATATTATGATCAAGAATAATTATAGTTTTACTGTGTATTAATTCATATTTTATTTTATTTTTATGTATTAATGTTTAAGTATTTGTTGAGGCAGTAGTAGTCTCGAAAGGTTTAATATTAATGCTTTTATAACAATGCATCTCTAATGACATGTTTTTAAATCAATGCATTCTGATGGTTATATGTTAATCAGTGTTTTTATTTATCATGCATTTATAATAACTATGTTAATCAATGCATTTCCAATGTTTATGTGTTAATCAATGCATTATATGTTAATCAATGCATTTTTCAATGATTATATGTTAATCAATGTTTTTTTAAAAAAATAAAAAAAAAGAGAAAAAAAAACACATAAAAAAAAAAGGAACATATAAAAAACATAAAAGAGTTCTAAGGAACCAAAACAAAAAGAAAAAAAAATGTATATGAAATGTTTAAAGATCTGGAAATAAAATAAAAAAAAAAAAAAAAAAAAAAAATTATGGCAGGTGTCATACCAGATCAATTATTATCTATTTAATAAGCATTCAATGCTACTTATAATATATATGATAATTAACATGTAATAAACATATTGTTATATTCAATCTGAAATATTACAGTTTTGAAATCCATGTTCCTGTTAAAGCCAGGGAGAAATGTGATGTATAGTCCCTTTCTTCCTGACTTGAGAGCAATGTATGTATTTTGTATATTAGCTTTTAGTTCTTGTGTCAACGGTTTCGGAGCAAGACATTGCTCTGCAACACGACACGAACATAAAAGTGAACAGTTGTCTTAATATTAATGTTATTATTGTATGTTAACCTTGTATTGAATTAATACACTTTATAAGAATATTTAGCTGTTTGTTCTTGCTATTACTATACGTCACATATAAGTGTGATTGAAGGGCGATATTTTTTTCTAATCAACTTTTTAGAATATAGTTTCATCTAGATAGGATACAGATAATAGTTCTAAACACAAAACAAAAAGAATATGTAATCTAATCATGTGTTTTCTTTATCTCATCTTGTCCTTAATTACGTTTGTTTCTTTGTTTATAACTAGCGGCTTCACCCCTAGCCTCTAGGGGCTTTGCCCCAAGAGGTAATTGATGAAAAACAAATTAAGTACCACTAATTTTAAATAATTAAAAAAAACGGGGTGGGGAGGATTTTTTCATTTAAGGGGGGTTGGGGGTGTCCCACCCCCAAAGAAAATAGCCTAAAACCGCCACAGGACCAGTAGGTATATTCCCTGAAGAGTAGAATCCTATCGGTTCAGTGGTTACCGATATCTTAAGTTACAGATGGACTGACAGACAGACAGACATAATTCTACTTTGTATTATAGATAAGAGATACATATGTCGTTACTTGGCTTCTATTTTCAATTTTTTATGATGATTATCCTATACCTTAAGATTTCTATATCTAATGAACCGATTAGGTTTTCTAATTAAGGGAAGCCACAGATTGATCCTTGGATGGGTTTAGGCTTAATTTCAGATTCAAGTCTTTAATTGGTTTTCTACCCTTTCCTTCTAGACGATAAAGGCGAAAACGCTAGTATCTAATAATATTTAATATAGATCATTAACTTTTTAATTTACTTTTTATAGAGCTAAAAAAGAATCTGTTCTTAAAGTACTCGACTATATCTTTTGAAATAATTATGTATGTTATTATAATTTGCGTCTATGTGTTAATTTACATTGTCCATCTGTATGTTATTTTGTTTGCGGGATTTATTCCAGATATCTAAAGGGAAAAATAAGCAAATCACATTCTCACATAAACGACCCCTTAAATAGTGAATGTAAATATTCTTTTTTTCTCCCCGAGGTAGTCATTTTTTCCCCGAGGTAGTCATTTTTTCCCCTGAGGTAGTCATTTTTTTTCCCTGAGCATGGCAACCGGTGAACAGAATCTCAGTTCTGCACCACAAGCCTCGCACGACTGAAGTTCCCATGTCTATACAGTCATATTTATGTGAAAATCTGAGAAAATATTTTTAGAAATTTTTTTTTTTTTTTGAAGATTTTAAATTTTTTTTTGAAGATTTTATAATTTTTATTAATTGCTAAAAGAAAGCATAATTACCTCGGGTAAAAAAATGACTACCTCGGGGAAAAAAATAAAAATTAAAAACCAAAATTAAACCACATTTTAGCAAAAAAATAATGAGTTTTTGTTTAAATGAGAATGATATTCTTATCCAGTTTTTTTGTTTAGGAATGAATATTTATTCCCTCGGGCAAAAAATTTTCATTCCTAAACAAAAAAACTGGATAGGAATACCCCATTTCATTAAAAGTCTTAAAATTGTTAAACCAACTTATAAGACACGTTATTATAAAACTTAGGGGACTAATGTAATAAACAGCCCGATTTACCCCCCCCCTCCCCCCCTCCCTGGATAATGATTTGTTCGGTTGCTATTTTAATAGAATTCTTATCTCTTTCCCTGTTATTATCTAAATATATGTATCTTTGTATAATATGATGGAGTTATGTATGGGACACTTTTTTGTATTAATAAAAATCATAGACATAGCTTCTGTATATGATAGATAGGATACACTAGTAGACACCATTCTTATATTTCATTACATCAGGGATAAAAGGCATAAGACAATTAAAAAGAAGTTGTAAATACGCAATGATGATAAACAAAATTACCCCTTCTGTTGATTGAAATTATTAATTGAAAACTTTTGACTATGCTATGCAGAAGGGTTGAATAACTGTAAGTCCCCGCCTTGTTTACACAGTGCCGACTTTCAATTGGATTTGGGTCTTTGAATATCAGCCAATAGCGTCGCATATCTTATCACATCCAAAAGAGCAGATATCAATTGCTTGCAGACGAAAAAGGTTCCAACACTGGAAATAAAAAGTTGTCTTGGTTAAAAATCTATACTTAATACATTTATTGTGTTAATAAAACGTTAGTGCCAGTGTATTTTTTAAAATTTACAGTCTAATGTCACCTCCCTCCCTGGATTATATATACTATTTTCGTAGATAAACAATTTACTGATAGTATACTATAACCAGGGATAAATGAGTAGTACTATGGGAGAAACATAACTACAAATTTTAATAATCTAACATTAAAATCAAATTAAGGGTTTTTGTTAAAGATTTTTTTTCTATCAAGTGTGTTGTTTAAGTCAGACATAAACTAATTTATGGATAAATAATAGTAAAATACTAGAAGAATTATCAAATCAATGATAAGGAGAAAAAAAATTAGATGAATATTATAAAAAAAAAATTCTAAAAATGTGTTGATATGGTCAGAATTCAAATAATTTTAAAAGCCTTTCTTTGATATAAAGTTATTAACTTATTTAATACTTATTTTCAAAATCTTTACGAATTAGTTTGTTACCTTTTTTTCTTGGCATTGTTGAGAAATCAAAAGGATATCTCGGCTGCAGCTGAAATAAACAAAACTCAATAAACAAACCTCAATTACACAAGATTACCCCTTGTTTAGATTAAAATTTTTATTGGAAAAGTTTTGACACTGAATTTTTGTTTAAACTTTTACCCTATTAAGATTTTATAAAATTCCCTAAAGTATTTAAGTCAACGAATAAGGAAAAGTTATTATTAGTTTTTAGCGAACGAATAAGGGATTGTTGTTTACTTTGAGCAGAAGTATAATTTACAACAAAATCTTCTTTTTACTTGAAGAACCTAGTAATAGTGTCGGACTGATTATGACGAGAAAAAAAAATAGCCAATGAGAGGCCATTATTGACCAATGGTAAAATTTTTAGTGGCCTCTCATTGGCTAATTAATTTTTTACGTCATAATCAGACACTTTTACTAGGTTTTACTTGAAATACGTCAGAAACTAAACAACTTTAAAAGTCTATTTACTGTTGAAATTAAAATAGGTTACACAATCACATTTACAAGGCCAAATAAGTAACCCGAGACTCAAATGTGCATAGTAAGCGCACAATAACCCCATTTACAAAGAAAACTATTATACTGACTTGAAGATAGGAAGTCATATTTTCTGTTGAATAGGATCTCCGTAGGGCACTCTCATCAAAACTTCTAAATTTCAATGTACATTAAAGATGATTTATATAACAATTTAGAAATATATTTTATATCATCCTGAAATAAAAGTACTTGAAGTCTGTCTGTGTTGCTAAAGATCTCGCTTTCTGCTAAACCAATAATGTTCTACTCTACAGTGAAGCTCCATTAAAAAAAGTTTACCTTGAATCATCTGAGATTTTCTTAACTGTAACAACAGCATCTAAAAAAAGTAATTTCAAATGTAATCATTTAATTTGATATGTGTTTCAGCTACAAAAAAAAACACGATCACGCATCTGACATAGCAATGGTTAGAACATTAAAACATTTAACCTTAAACTAAACAATGCTTTTATTAAATAATCTTAACAACAACTGTCTTCAAAGAAGCAGAGGTTTTATTGCATAATGCAGATCAAAATTTAATTGTTCTATATAACCCACGCCTTTGGCGTGAAAGATAACGTGTCTGATTGCTGTCGGAGAGTTTTCGGGTTCGAGTCTGGAGCACACCGTGTCATATTAGAAACATTAAAATGGTACTTAATAATAATATGTCTGGAAAGTGGCACTAATAGTGGGAGAAGGGGATGCCTTGGCCCATACACAGGTGCAACTCAATAACATGCACAGACATAAGTCTTACAATCAAAAGGGTTGGTTGTCTGTTGGATGTTACTTAACCTAATATCATATCAGGGCGTTAAAGTATTACAGACCATTGCAAGTGAATATGCCTTTGGGTTCTCTAGATGACCACTTGAAATAGAAGAAAAATCCCACACCAAGGAAATGATAAATTGTTTTATATATAATGTATTAACTCAAGAGTAGCTGTGTTAGTAAAATGTGTCACAAGAAACATAAAAATTGTAAATTAAAAACATAATTTTGATGCACTGGGTGAAGCACAAAATAAAAACTTTTTCAGACATTATTTCAATCCTAATTGAAAAAGTTTTTTCCCTCAAAGTTGGAATTACATGTTACAAGAAAAAAATGCATTTTTAGTTAGAAAGGATCTAAATATTGTTTTCAATTGTTGCCAAAATGGAAAAAGATAGAAAGATATTTTGGTGACATACAAATAGATAGAAAATAGAAATAGATAAAAAAATCTGAGATATAAATTTTAAAAAAAGGGTATTTTTTTGCAAGATGATAAACTATAGGGTAATTTAAGCATATTTACATTTGCTTGAAGTTAAACTGCGTTGGTAGAGTATACCATAACAAGGATGACAACATCCATAAAAGCGAAGCACTGAAACGGTAGGACAAATGGACATTAACACTTGTCTAGTGTCTGAACTGAATAATCAGAATATAAAGTATCGAAAGAGTCGAATCAAAATTGTAAATAAATTTGTTGAAAAACCGCTCGATACAGGATAATGTTTTGGACATACTTACATTTTTAGGACTTGATTATAGAGTTGC
Organism: Acartia tonsa; assembly: GCF_053477335.1. Lineage (NCBI taxonomy): Eukaryota > Metazoa > Arthropoda > Copepoda > Calanoida > Acartiidae > Acartia > Acartia tonsa. The sequence continues at coordinate 27,644,967 of NC_137270.1, forward strand.
TTTGTTGTCCCAGGAATCAATATACCAAAAATCAGATCGGACATTCTGGTAATGATTATAGAGTTACTTTCTAAATCGTACGTAACTACTACAGGAATCATCATGCAAAGTTTGAAATCGATAGGACAATTCTAACATGCCTAAATTAACGAATAAAAGCTATCTATCTCGGACGGACGGACGTACGGACCGACCCTAATTATAGAAAAGCTTCGCTTTTAAAAATAGGGTAGTTTAACTTTCAGGGCTTGGCATCCGCACATCAGCCGAGCATAATCCTCAAATTCAAACTCATGTGCAAATGTAAAATTCTGAAACGATGGATTGGCTTTTAAGGATGAGGTTTTGACAATCCAGCTGAATATTAAAGTTAAGTCCTTTAATGAATTCTTTCATAAAAGTTACATATAACAAGGATGACAACATCCATAAAAGCGAAGCACTGAAACGGTAGGACAAACGGACATTAACACTTGTATAGTATCTGAACTGAAAAATCGGAACATAATGTATAAATGTCGAATCAAAATTGTAGGTAAATTTGTTGAAAAACTGCTTAAAAACAGGATAATATTTATGGACATACTTACATTTTTGAACTTGATTATAGAGTTGCTTTGCTTATAATATTGTTCTTTGTTGTCCCAGGAATCAATATACCAAAAATCAGATCAAACGGATAATTAAAACACTTGAAAATTTGTTGTTAAAAAAGTAGAAAAATCAACATGTTTAAAATGGACGTACGGACATTCTGGTAATGATTATAGAGTTGCTACGCTTTCTAAATCGTACCCAACTACTACAGAAATCATCATGCAAAGTTTGAAATCGATAGAACAATTCTAACATGCCTAAATTAACGAATAAAAGCTATCTATCTCGGACGGACGTACGGACGGACCGACCCTAATTATAGAAAAGCTTCGCTTTTAAAAATAGGAAATGAAAGAGGTTAAACCTATTCTAAGTTTAGAGCAATAGTACATTTAGTAAAAGATCTTTGGAAGATATAAAATATTTGATTTATAATAACCTCTCTGTAGCAATGACAAGCTAGCATTATTTTTTCTTGAAAATTGAAACACAAAGGTTATAATATAGTTTTGTAAGCATTTTTCAAATTCTGTATTATTTAATTATACATAGATATATAGACAGCTTGAATGATAGACAGATATTTGATGCATTTTATCAGTTAACTTGGAACTAAATATTGTTTTACAAATGTTTTTTTGGAGGGAGGAGAAAAAGCTATTGCAAAATCTTGGCTTTGGGATGGGCAGGCATTAAAACATTTTGTTTAATTTCTGGCGAACACCCTAAAACTTTTTACCCGTTTTTAATCCCCTTATGGTTCACACGCCCATAAATCTATAAATATAGATGTATAAACAGAAAACTACCTGGAACCCTTTTTTGGGAACCTTTTTGTATAATAGCAAATTGATTACTGCTCTTTTGTAAAGACTTTGCAGTGTTAATATTCCCGACGCCATTACTTGATTTCCAAAGACCCAATTGAAAGTCGGCACAGGGTCCTCAATGTTTGGGACATAGTTATTAAACCCCTTCCAAACTCGTAATTCTGCATGGTCATTCAAATTAAATATTATACCCCCATTTATAAGTGCTCATTCCAACCTGATCTAATATATCTAATGGCGAGTTTTTATTGTCATTTCTACATATTCTTTATCCATAATTACATAATGATTTAATAATTAAACAATCTTAATTTTTTTAAAGCCCAGTTAACAAAAGACAAAGGGCGACCTCTGCAAATTTTAGGTCGACCAATAGAAGCTTTAGGTTGACAGAATTTATAAATGTGTTTGTGGGTTGTACTATCTTACTATCAAGTTTTAAAAATACATATATTTTAATGTTTTTTTTTCCTAATCCATATATAAATCCTGTTATTGCATAGCTTAAAGGAAATATATTTGTTTTCAATATTATATTGAAAACACCATCTTTACATGTGTGTACAAAAATAATCAGTATTACACCTTATCATAAGATTTGTTGGTCGTTTGGTCGGTAAGCTAGTTAGTTATAGGCTAATATCCGCTTTCTGAAATGAAACAAATATGCAACTTTTTTGGGAAATTTTTTTGATCCCTCAATCCTGGTGGACGCAGGAGCCATCCAAAATCCAGGTTAATCTAGACATACTTTTCCCCCGATTCTCTAGAGCCATTTTTAAAAATGGCGATTTTTAACCACCTGAACAGGGTGAAAATTGTACTTTTTTTGGTTGGGGTGAACGGGCGTTATGTTTTTTATACTCTAATATATCATGAAAGTGCATCGCACATATAAACATTGAACAACAAGATAAACAGGTAAATACATATCCATTTACTAATTAATAGAGTTGTTATTTTAAGATTGTTTTTACAACATATTTAACCTTTATATGCAAATGTTGCTACCCAGAAATCTATTTATGTTTTAATCACAATTTTTACAACATCAAGCCTTGGTAGGTTCTCTAAACTTTATTTAAATCTTACCTGGTGTATAGTCTCCAAGAAATGACGAAACAGAATGTATCGGTGAGGTGGGAGTGTTGTCTAGCAATCAGAGTATTTTCAAATTTTTATATCGTACTTAGTCCATTAATAATAAATATATTGGAATGCTTTTAATGTTCATTTTGAAATGTTTATTGGGACTTAGTGCAGTTCACGGTAAAATGTTCCTGGTAACGAATAGCTCCAAAAAGCTATGCATTTTTTGGCTGCTAGCTGCCAAACGGCAGAGTGTACATAACATGCCTGTATACTATTTTAAACGACGTAAGAAGGTCTACATATTGAAACAAGATCCAATGTTGGCCTCCTTTTGTCGGTTAAAAATTTGTGCAAGCGTGATCTATACGTTCCACCGGTTTGCCGTTGGAAGCCTTTAAAGTTCATACATTTTGGAGATAATCTTTACGAGGAACATTTTACCCTGAATTGCAATTGACTCGTATATTAATTTTAAAAAGAAGAATCATAAAATACATTGAGGAAAATACATTCGCATTTTATTCAGATACCACAATTTAAATTTCAAAAGAATTATTTACTTTCAATCATATTTGTCAGTACATGTATTATTGCATATGGTTTTCAATTCCATATTTTGTTAGTTTTTAAATACATTTTACACATTCTAGTTGTTAAAATTTTAGGTAATTTGTAAATATTTTCCAATGGAGAAGTGCATGATTTGTCTAAAGCTTTTTTTCCCTAGAAGAATAATTACGGTAACACCCAACAGATAATCAACTCTTTGGTTGCACTATCTTTGTCTAAAAGTCCTAATGGACAAAATTGTCTTTTTAGAACATGCAACTCTATCTATGCATCAACTGCAAAGTCTTAAAATTGAATGGTAAAGTCCTAGATAGACAAAGTTTTAAGAATAGCTTCATTTGAATAGCCCTTAGCATTTAAACTCAGAGAGAGAGAGAGAGGGGGGGCAATGGGCTGTTTATTACACTAGTCCCCAAAGTTTTACAATAACGTTTTCTTATTCATTTTTTATCAACTTTGGGGACTTCGGTGAATTTTGATTGGTTGATTCATGAAGTTAAGTGTTCAAACGGTTCAACCACTAATTTTGTAATTTTGTGTATTATTATTTCTACCTGGCTCCTAATCTACCATAAACTATGGCAATAGCATAGTAGTAAGAGGTTTTAACCTACTAAACTATTTTCATCTCAACATAACTTTAACAAAAATCATACACACCAACAACAAATCTGATTTAGCATATTTGAATGAAGAGGGTCATTTTTTCGCGTATTTTCCGTAAATTTGTGCGTTAGCGTTTTGTCAAATGCGAATATTAAGTCAAACTGTTCTTAATTATGAACATGTCATATAATAATCGCTTTTGACTAGAAGCTTGCATCCAACTTTATAGAAAATACACAAAATACCCTTTTTAGTTTTAAAGGTACAATGTTTGTGTCTGTCTGTTGGTCTGTAAGGATAATATAATATTTTAAAATAAAACTGCTAATACATAATTTTTATTTGTTTTGTTAGTTGGATTGTATTCATCCTATATTCAAGCCACTCTTACCATATTCTACTTAAATCTATTTACTACATTACTACAGGGATAAACCGGTGAATTTAAAAAAAAATCTAAACCATTGTCTTGTTAACCATTCGGTCCTGTCAAATCAAATAATATTGACATTTAGTTAAATATACAACCTGCATACAAATTAGTAAGTTATAGTTTTCTCTGAAAGTAAAAAATTGTTCCTATATGCCTGGCAAACAATAGAAATTCAAGTGCATATTAACAGTAAGTAGTTCAATTACCTTAGACTTCATCCATTTAGGCAAGTAACGTAGAAAATATTTGGCTTATTAACTAATAAGGATAATTAAGTTATTTAATTCAAGCTAGCAATTATAGAATAAGTATTTTAAGCATATCTATAACACAAAGATTTGAAAAGTTTTCAAATAACTTACAGTCATAAATGATTAATTTCAGTCAACCTTCATCACTGACTATAATGAATTCAGTCCTTACCAATAGCTAAACCTATATGAAAGATTAAAAAATTCATTTACTTGTCTTTGTGTTTGAAAAACCTGGCAGTCTAACAAGTCGTGTATGCTCTAGTTGTAGAGTAGCTGCTCTACTAAAAATAGCAATTCACAGAAAGACCATATAAAGCAGACAAAACCCCCCACAAAGTTCTCATATAAAATTTAAACTACAATAAACAAACAAAGAGTTTATTAGATAGACTATTAAACAAGGATAGACTAAAGTTTTAATTAGTTGTTTAATACAGATATGATATTAACAGTAACATAAAATCATCTTTTTATATAAAAGAGGTAGTGTGTATCTCTAGTTGTTTGAGACAATGGGAGATAAATTGATGTACAAATAAAAATAAATAAGTTTACAATTTTGTAGATTAAAATCATTTGTTGAAAAGTATTGACATTGATAGTTTGATGTTTAAACTAAGCAATCAATATTTAATAAAGTATCCAAAGATTTTGTGCCAATGAAAGGCACAGCTGGTTAAAAACTTTGGGTATGATTTACAGTCCAAAAAAATGCTATTGTAGCATTAAACAACTCAAAGGAAGAAAAAAACAAAAAGTCAAGTGATAGAGAAGAAAGTGAAAGAAATAGAAAAAAATGAAACAAAGAAAAACAAAGAGATTTTTAAAAAATATATAGAAAAAGAGACGAAATAAATTTTTGATCCAAGTTAAAACGTTGAAATGCTGGTACATTTATGAATAAAACTATTTGAAATTGTGTCATTTTTCATCGATTTACTCAGATTTATTACAGGGAGGGAGTGGACAATGTTTGTAAAATCATATTACCCCCCCCCCTTCTTCCACCATGCAACCAATAAAAAATACACATTTCAATTTCGGGGGTAATTGATTTAACGATCATTGCCCTATCCCTGTATTCTTATATTTTCCAGCACACATATTGAATTCAAAGGCGAATGTAAAGTGGCTCAGCTTATGTTATCATGTTCCTTTTAAATTCAAATTCTAAAATGGCGGGCGAAGTATTGCTCTGGATTATTTAATTCTATCATAGTTGATACTTATTGAATTTAGACGACTCTTTAAGTAGTGTAACTTACATATTAATTTAAAAGGCAAAGCATGTTAGTAATGTCCTTTCGAGTTCAAACTTGGGATGGTTTTTCCAATAGTAGTTAATATTTATTCCTAGAACAACAAAGTACAATGCTATAAGCGAATAGAAATCCTAAAATGTAAGAATGCCATAAACACTATCCTGAATTTTGCAACAAATTTACTAACAATTTAGTAAAGACTAATAAATTTTTATCATTATGTATTAATGTTCGTTTGTTTTTCCTTTTCTAAGCTTCGCTTTCTACTAGAAGTTACTTACTAGAGGTGTAAAAATGCACTGGCGAGTACAAAATCTTATACTTGCGCGTGTGGCCAAAGTAATACCATACAACGTTTCTAGTACACAATATAAGAGTTTTTCAAAGTACAAGTATGTACTTTCTAGTCATTAGGTATCTTAAGGGATAAGACAATGGACGATAAATGTAAATACATCCCTAATTTAACCATAAACAAATTTACCCCTTCTGCAAATTAAAATTATTGGTAAAGGAGTTTTGACCAACAAATCAAAATCAAACGTACCCAAAATTTTTAAAAACACTGTTATAAAACTTTGAGTACCAATGTAACTTAAAATCGTTTGTCAGTTCTCTATCTGTAGTACACACTTCAACTTTTACATTAGGGTGCATCCATCCAAACTTAATACCCCCCGTGTATAAACAAAAGTAAAAATAGAATAAATGATCACACAAAAGTTTAGAAGAAATACAGGACCGTGCATGTTTATAACACGCAAATAATGAAATGAAGAGCAAATACATATGAAGACATAAAATTACTAATGCAACTATCAACAATAATTTGTGTTTTTCTGACCATAACATAATGACATCATACATAAAAGCGGAAACGGTAGGAAAACGAACATTAGCACTTGTAGAGTGTCAGAACTGAATAATCAAAATATAAGTGTATAAAAGTCGAAACTAAATTATAGATAATTTTGTTGACAAACTGATTAAATACATGATAATGTTTAAGAACATAGTTACATTTTTAGGACTTGATTATATAGAGATGCTTCGCTCATAACATTGCACTTTGTTGTCCTAGGAATCAGCATTCGAAAATTCAGATGAATAGGATAAATATATCACATGAAAAATTACTGTCAAGTAGAGAAAATTTTAAATGTTTTAAATGGACTTTCTGTCAACGATTAAAGAGTTGCTTCGCATTCTACATTGTACCTAACTGTTATAGGAATCGCATGCAAAGTTTGAAATCGATAGCACAATTCTAACATGTCTTATTTAACGAAAAGACTTACACACGGACGGACCTATCCTAATTTAAGAAAAGATTCGCTTTTAAAAGGACGTAATATAGTGTTTAAGTCATGATAAAAAGTTCAAGATTAAAATGAAAGAGGCAAAACAAAACATAGAAATTAATTCAAAATAATCCATCAAGTATATAGAATCTAAGCTTTGTAGAACATGACGTAAGGTTTAGAAATGGTAATTTCTTTTTTTCTTAGTACGTCTCTACATACACAATGTACTGTCAATGGATATATGCTAAATGGATATTGTAAGATAATCTCGAATACCCTGATAAAATATTTCTACCAGATGGCTACCCCCCCCCCCCACTTATGACTATACACCATCCTCTCCCCTAACCATGGAGGAATGTATATAATAACCAATACCTGAAGACTATATCAGCAACCTACATTGACGACAAAAATTCCCTTGTCACGATATTCACGTATTATATATCCAATTTACTGTCAAATATATATTGAAAATAAAATGAATTGATTCTTATTGGAAATAATTCTAGCATCTCCAAATATTTTTTAGAATTCATAAAAAAAATTGAAGAATATCATTATGAATCGTTTTTGTTTCTACAAGTAATACAATAAAAAAAATATAAATATATTTTGCTTAATCTTACAAAAGCTTTTAAATAACTTAATTGAAGATTCCTAAACTAAAAAAAAATATTTCTTTCTTATTAGTTATTCTTTTATTAGGGTACTATATGATATTTTATGTTAATGAGTTACCCGTAGTGTTAAGCTTTTTAAAATGCCGATAAAAGTTATGTCATACCATTGGTCAATTTAAATTTCTACTGACCTGCCATAGGTAATGAAAACTGTGTATTGGCCTATCATTGGTCATTTGTATTGTATGACGACATTTTAAAGAGATTTCCGAAGTGTGTGTTCAGCCGCAGCATCTAGAAGGTAAATATTTCGCATCCGCTTTTTTCAATACTCCCTATCTAAAAAATCAACTATAAAATTTTTTAATATTTCAAGTTTGAAAATTTCCTTGTGTATTAGGAGTAGCTTTTCCATCCTGACTGATTGTATCCAATGATCTTTCTGTCTCAGAATCTCCTCCAACATACTATAAAATAATTATTCATAAGTAGTGCATCAATAATAGTAAATTCTGCATATTTTACAGTTTTTTTGACAAATTATAATTATCCTTCAAAAACAAAACTTTAAGATATGCAGAAAATTCGGGAATAGTCCCTTTCGTGGCAACGCCCCTTAAGGGGTGATTCGTCGTGTTTTTAAAATGTCTTTCGATAGGTTATTTTAGGTTAGGTTATGTTATTGCCCCACAGGGTTAGGCAATTGGTCCAGCTGGGTTAGAGCCCCCCGCAGGGGCTAGAAATAGGATAAAAGCTACTGTGAAAAAAAAAGAATCGCCCCTTAAGGAGCGTTGCCACGAAAGGGACTCTAATCATACAGAAGCTGCATTAATTAATTGGTTTAATAACTAGCTGAACTAATTAAGTTCGGGAAAAAAGCATAGGACACTGAATTTTGCCTTGATGAAAAAAAAACTTTTTTCTGTCAATAATCATCTGTAACGGCTTTAAGGCGGCTTGGACAACTCTTCTCCCATTCTCAATTTCTAATCTAATTTTCTAAGTGTTAAAGTTTGAAAGCCATAATGAATATCTTTTTGATTTTGTCAGCCAGGTGGTAGGTTTTTTTTGTCTGTAGCTCAAGATTTCGATTACTACTGAACCGATTGAATTCTACATTTTAGGTAAGCTTCACATAGGTCCCGGGAGGATTTTAGGCAATTTGATTTTAGATTAGGATCTTGTGAGTAATGGTTTTAGCAAATTTTTTGCTTTTCCTTTCCCTTCGAATAAAGAACCCCTGGATACTAGAGTCACATACGCTAGATAGTTATATAGTAGCCGTACTATTATATTTTTAACTTTAAACTTAAGTCTACGTTACCTGGCATTTAATCCTGCACATTACTCCAACAGAAGCCAGGAATATTATAACAATGAAGATAATAATCACTATAATTTTACAAAATTCCTTTACTTTTTTTCCTACTAGCGGCTTTGCCCCTAGCCTCTATGGGCTATGCCCCAAGAAGTAATTAAAAAAAAATAGTACAACTGGTGCTACCGCCAGTAGTTTTATGTAAACTAACTTCCCAATAAGAAAAAAAATGGGGAAAAATAGGTACATATGCAAGAATAGAAAAAAAAATCAAAAAAAAGGAGGGGATTTATTATTTTGGGGAGGGGGGGTTGGGGGTGTCCTACCCCCCCAAGAAAATAGCCTAAAACCACCACAGGACCTGTAGGTAAATTCCCTGAAGAGTAGAATCCGATCGGTTCAGTGGTTACCGAGATCTTAAGGGACAGACGGACGGACAGACAGACATCGTTCTAATATGTATTATAGATATATAAATTTCAAAATGATTCGATGCTTTGAATGAAAGTCCTTAACAAGCAATAAATCAGACTTCCGTGAAACTTGAAAGCACTTGATGGAAAATGAAAAGGGAATAATTCGCCTTATATTGGAATTATTTCACATATAAACATTATGCCCCATTATTTCAATTATTTTGCTCGATAAGCCACTTTCAGGGAAATAACCTTTAACTTTTTTAGATATAAATTGTAAAGATAATGTTTTAAATGTGAAAAAATATAGAAAATAAAAAATTTGGTAATGATCTTTTATTGTACTGTATAAATGTTAGTTTTGACAATGTGATGTAAATGTCTGCAACATACAGATAATATGTATACAATATACATGTAAGTGTATAATTAGCTCAAGATCAAGGGCACATATGTAAAAGTGTTTTATCTTTCTTCATAAATAAACTAGATATATTATATAATATAATTTTTTATTTAGAATTGGTCGAATAGTTTACAATTTTTTTTTACTTATTAGCTAGTCTCTTTAAAGGATTCAAAATGCAGAGACATATATTTTTTTTAACTCTTATTCAATACATCTTAACTGGAACTGATGATCTATTTTGTAGTGAAAGAATTGTATTCCATTGATAAAATGTTAACTTGTGTTTAAGTAAATCCTTATAATAAAGTAACACAATATCTGTTTGTCTGTACCGAAAGATCTCGCTAACCATTGAACCGATCGGGTTCTTCTTAACAGGGTGGCTTCTCATAGGTCCTGGGAAGTTTTATAACTATATCCCTCCCAAGAGAAATGACAAAAAAAATCGAACATTTAAAGTATCACTAGATGCCTCTAAGGGCACATCCGCTTGTATAATATAAAGGAGAAATGTATTTTTGTCTGAAGCGTAAGTAATAAACCGATTTAGTTCCTAATTTATAGATATAGGTCTCTAAATAGTTTTAGACCAATTAGTTTTCCATAGAGGCGAAGCATTTAGTAATTTGAATTCAATAAATAGAAATGAAATCGTTACAACAAAACAATTTTAGTTTTGTATTATTATATTCTTTGATTTTTTCTGTAAAAATTAACATGAGTTTTTTTTTCAGATATATACTTATGTATAATTTTCAATTATATTATCATAATGTGTTTTTTTTTGGCACAGATACCATTTACTCTGGAGAATTTTTACCATAGAATTAGCATTCCTACGGCATGATTGCAAAAAAATGCAATGTTTGTATACACACAATAAACATTCCTTCAATACAATACAAACATACCAGGGATCTAAAGGGATAAGACAAAGTCCGATAAATGTATGTACATCCCCAATGATGATACACAAAATTTCCCCTTCTGTAGATTACAATTATTGGTTAACAATTTTATACACTTAACTTAATGAATTAACCAATCAAAGTTCATTAAAATTCCCCATAGTTGATGATCCAACAAAAAATAAAAAGTCATTTAAAACTTTGGGGGCTAGTGTAACAAACAGCCCATTGTCTCCTTTCTTCCTGCAAATACACAGTCAAGCATACAGTTAAAACAAGGAGAAGAATATCCATATTATCAAAGTTCTATAAATCATGTCAATGCAATTATTAACAATAATTCAACTGTTCATTAGTTATAATATTGTTTAGATGAAACACTTACATTCATTTCAGTTTTGATTTTAGAGATTCTAAGCTTATAATATTGTGTCAAGTTTCCCCCTCACCCCCTCACCCCTTTAACCCATCCTTTCTACTTTATGAACGAACTGACCAATAAATGACAGGGAGAAAAGCAACCTAAATAATGAAATTTTTTTCCCTGTCACATTATCCACGTATATTCTACATTCTATGATATTAGTAATATAGATACTGCAGCAGAGTGAGTGCCAGTTGTTGAAAAGGAGAATAGAATTGTTTTGGCAAGGTTGCAAGTAAAAGTTACCTAGGCAAAATTCAAATAATTACCTGAATACCAGGTGTGCTTAAAAACAAGAACGATTTTGTTCACATAATGTGTACATTTGTTTTAAAAACATATCTATATTGTAATATTTTCATGTCTATCAATTATACCAATATAAATATTATACATATGATTAAATTCTAATAAAATTTTTGTAGCCAAAAGTTTTAACATACAAGCAAAGCTCATTTTGAAACTTCAGAAATAGCATAAAAACGTTTATTCCTTTATTCCTGAGTTTTTGCAAGTTTGTGTGCAATATATCCCCCCCCCCCCACATCACACAGTCTCCCCACCCATATGATATTCTTCTCCTTTTCTAATTCCATTGCTTGTTTTAAGTTTCCATTTCACTGGAGTTTATTTACTTCCGGCATTCACAATGCATGGCACACAGAAATGAATGAGAAAAGAAAATGTTTCAAAAAAAAAGCTGAACTTGATTAATAGAGAAACAAAGACTGTTTAGGTCAGCCATGTTAAAATTTGCTATTTTTAGAAGTAAAACATTCCCTTTTCAGTTTAATTTTGATAACGTCAATATTCTTCAAATATAAATTTACCACAGAGCTTATTTCAACCCTTGTACATTTGACCACTAATATATTCTTCGATATTTAAAGAAAGCTTGCAAGAAATACCACACATTAACTGCTGAACTTGCGTTGTACCGAGTGTACTGTAGCCAATCAGAAGGCTGAATCAGCTAAGCAACTAATCACAGCTGAGCTTGTATTAGTTTCCCCCTTTGATTCCGCTACGATTTTCGTTTACATATGCAATTTAAATCGAATTTTTTTCATAGATTTTGACTATAAAATGTGGTGTTTTTATTGTAAAAATGTAATCAGTTACCGGCAATCTAAGTTTCTGACAAAGAAATGGTTATAATTTTGTGTCTAGGCGACGTAATTTAATATTTTTTTTTCTTTTATGAGCATTGGAAATTTTTCAAAATTTTCATATTACATAAAATGCTATTTTGAAATGCATAGAACTTTTTTGTTATTGAAGCTAAAGGCTTTAAATTTGGGGTATTGGGTCTACTTGTGGCAGTCTTTCAGCAGTTAAAGCGTGGTATTTCTTGCAGGCGTCCTTTAATCACAAATAAAAAGCTACCAATATATTTTAAGATCATTTTAGTAATTTTTACATTATAAAAATAGTCACACCTGAAACTTGTATTTCGTAAAATCGCTTCAATTTTAAGCAACTATAAACACACACAAAAAAAATATAAAGAATGGAATTTAAAGGGAGTTTACATAAATTCTATTGTCTTATCTGTTAAAATTCCTGGCGGTTTAACAGCCGTTTATACAGCCATTGTCATTTATTTCATTAATTTTCTATTAACTTAATATTCTAATTAAAACGAGGAAGATGTTTCTACATGGCGAGACGATCACTTGAATGACAATTAAGCATTAACCATTGAATGAATATATCTACATATAAATATCTAATGTCCAGAGGAAAATGCAATGAAATGCAAAATATATGATGATACGAAGAAAAATAACTTATATTTGGATAAATATAATTTTGTTGTTGCATAACATTTGCTAAATGTAATACTAAAGAAACCTACATAATTTAAAGAAATAGTAGTAAAAGGTTGCAGTTGCAGTCGAACGGCCTTAATAAATTTTTTTAATAAATGACTTTTAGGCTGCTGATCATATATCAATGATGGTTTTAGTAGTAATACATAATTTTTAAAACAATTACTTTATATTTATTTGTATAGAATAAAATGTGAATTCAACTATAAAATAAGCTTGAATCCAGTGACTAGTGTAAAATCTTGAGCAATACTTTTTATTGACATATTCAAGATAAATTCAATTGGAAAGCTTCAATTTCTTTACAATATTTTATGTTGCACCTCAATTCATGACGTCAGTGTAAAAAAAACAATATCAATTAAATTTTATTGAATAAAATAGCTGTCCTTCTGTAAGAAATAAAAGAAAAACATTATTTAGACTATTAGTGATAAGGTTTTTTATAGAGGTTTCCCATGATAAGCTGTTTTCGAACTATTCTTATTTTCAAGTTAAATACCCCTTCAATAACCACATTTTGAACAATAGAATATTTTTGTGTTTAAGTAATAATCTTTCATGAATGCCATATGTATGTAAGCAATTTTTGCGTGTGCAATTTTCACTCAGGTTAGCCATTTTTTAAAAGCATTTTTTGAGTTAGCACGTTAATTAATTCTTTCCATACTGAATTAAGTGCATGCATTCAATTCTTCACCAAGTAATGCGATTTCGACATAGGGATAGGCTGCCGCTGTTAGCACGGCTGCATGAGCGAATCATTGAAAGATTTTATAGATTTAAAAAAAAATATCTTGTAGAAAAAAAACGACTGCAAATAAGCATTTGTGCCGTACCGTATCTATTTGGTTCAGCTGCAGACTAATAAAAAAGGAAGCTTGTTACTTAAAAAGATTTGTGTATATGTTCTAAAAAGGTATACTCAGCTCTAGCTATTTTAAAAATTCAGCTGTGGATAAATAAAGACATGGAATCAGTTACTATTTTTTGACAGCTGCCGCTTTCGATAAGAACTATCTAAACAGGGCAAATTGCTAGCTGTGGTTGTGGTTTATTAGAATAATGAAGCTGAATCCGGCTGCCGACCCTTAATGTAAACAACTAATGAAATAAATATTGAAAGATTTTTCTGCAGGAAAATGAAACAAGAATGCAATTAAATTTTGCAAATGTTTCTTCAACAAACTGCAATGCATTTTGACATTTTATTCATAAATATTAAATGCTTTAGATGATCAAAAGCATGGCTTTTCTTCATTTGGGGTGTGTCTAATACGTGCGTCTTTCAATCTTACGGGAAGTTTTCCTGATTATACATGATTTTATCAATGATTCCAGGATCGAAAAAGCATTGTGTTGATAGAGTAGCATTAATTTCGACTTGTTGTCAAGTACGTCCATATTAGGCAAATTCTGAAATACCGAATTTTGGAAATTTCCCTCAAAGTACCTTGTTGAGCATTTGTTGATTTTAAAGATAAAATAAAGGAATTCCTAGGAAGATAAGAATTGTTTTCAAAGCCATGGGTGGACCATTGTCTGTCTCAGAGGAGTCTTGTATTATAGATGGTAAACCTAAAATGGTAAAATTTGTTCCATAGTGCAGCTACTATATAATCATGGTAAGTCTGTCTGAAAGACTGTCAATCATAAACACTAAAAATGAATGCATAATATAGTTTCTCTTTCTTAATATCGATGTACTCCCATCTCCTAACACACACACTCACTCAAAACGCTAGCAGTAGAGTCACTCTTAATAAAATTCATGTTATTGTCATTCAAAAATCACATTTACTGGATAAATCATAAGCTTTTGACTTTTACCAAAAAAAAATGGATCTATAATTTTACTCACATCTGTGTTATCAATTCATTATTCCATGACTTATAAACATTCTATTCTGGATTTATTATTTACAATGTTAAGAATGGTCTACAATAGTGTATGTTCAAATTACGATATTACGTCGGACTTGATAGAGGCGAAACAACAGTATAACAAATATTTTATAATTACAAACACTTACTTTCTTGTAAAGGATCAATGATAGGTCCATTTTCTCCCAGGGTACCGCCAGGTTCCTGCCAGCTGGATTTGCTGGTAAAATTGAACAAGGTTGACCATCTGCCTGCCTGAGCATTACTGAAGTCCAACCTAAATATTTAATAAAATACAATATGTGACAATAAAAGTGACTTTGATGGGGTGCCTTTGGTATATAATCATTGGGCTAAATCCTAAAACGTCTAGGGTTATGTTTACAATATACAATTACTTATGACGTACTTATTGACTTAATGACATACAACAAAAAAGTAGAAAAATGTAAGCATAAATGATAAAATATATATGTGTAATAAGGACATTATTCATAGTTGTTAAAATAATGACAATATAATATAAGCAGACGTACATTTAGATAGACACAGACCATATATTCAGAATCACAGAGAGAAGGGCTACTGGACAGTAAATCATGCAGGTACCAACAGTTCTATAAACACCTAAATTATTTTCTGGCTATAAAAACTTTGGGGACTTGATTATTTTTTTCAAACTAGCAGTGGTCAAAGTTTACATAATAGCTGCGCTACTCTAACACGATTTTATTTCAACTACATGTAGTTTATATGTAGGATGATATTTGAAATTTATTGTTGAAATGTTGAAAATATATGACTTATGTTTTACTCCCCCGTAATAAATGCATATTTGGTGTGTAATCACTTCCGCGGGGAGTGTCATTGGGGAGAGAGAGAGAGAAAGAGAGAAAGAGAGAGAGAGAGAGAGGATAATGAACTGTTTTTCCCCATGTCCCCAAAGTTTTATAATTACGTGATCTCAATCACTGGTTTAACAACTTTGGAGACTTCAGTGAATTGTGATTGGTTGTTTTCATCATGTTGACTGTTTACACTTTTCAACCACTAATTTTAGTTTACAGAAGGGGTAATTTTTTATTGTATTGTATTTTGGGATAAACATCAATTTATCAGCTATTGTTTTATACATTTAGATCCCTGGCCATTGGGTCATCTGGTAAAAGTGGAGTAGATACATTTTCGCTAGTGCAATCAAAAAAGCATTTTTTCATGGCAAACTAAAACTAAGCATAAAAAATAGATGGGTTGTTTTATGAAGAGATTTAAAAGTTATTCATATGCAGAAGTAAATGGACACCTGGATATTTTGCACATTCTATTCCAGAAACCAAGGATTTATCTATTGCAAGATAATTCACATTTTCTTCCACAATTATGCTTATAAGTAGCGACTTAATAACAAATTGGAATGCGATCGGACGGATTAACCGCGGTAATAATATTACTTTGCTACAATAATATGTAAGAACTTCCTTGGAATTAGAATGTTAAAATGGTTAAGTAAATTTAACTTGTACAATATACATTATTAGTGTAAATAAGTAATAATAAGTAATGGGACAATTTCAAGGGTTTAAAAGTCCATTAATGACAGATTATGTTCCATTAAAGCCTATTTTTAAGTCTAAGTCATTTTTATTGCCAATTGTCTAAAGATTAGTTTACAAATTATATTACATGCTTGGTAATTCTAGATAAAACCAAGCTAAATTTCAAATAAAATCCTAATTATAATTTTACAAGACAAGCTAAATAACTACACCTGGCCCCATTAGATGAATAACCTTTCAGGGAAAAAAAATAACTTAATATGATCGCAAATTGACCTTACATGAATGACGTTAAAAATAGTACCTACTTCTTCCAAAGGCGCGTGATATAAATAGTTGGGGCATATAGAATGGCTTGCCAATAAAAAAGCGCAAAGCATTAACATGCACAGTAAGGACTTCCAGACAAAGGTTATTTACTCAAAGGGTTGCAAGGACTTGGACCCAAAGCAACACACCTCACCCACGAGAGGTAGTTTTAGGTAAAAGCTATAGAAATTACCATCAACAGAGCGTGTTACTTATACTATTAACAACAGATTTTATACTGTCTATAAAAATGACGTCATACTGGCCTACCATTGGTCAATATAAGGTATACTGGCCTACCACTGGTAATTTAGTTGTACTGGGCTATTGTTGGTCATTTACATTTAATGATGTCATTTTAGAGCACTATAAAGAGCTTCCTAATACTACAACAGTGATTGTATGAATACAATGTACAAATTGCATTACAGACTAACACATTTATCCCAAAAAAATCCAAATTATAATTCTAAATTTGTGGAAGCCTAATTATATGTAATAAAATGCATTGAAAAGTAGGAAACAACGGTCCTGAATTTAAATCATAAATTCTCTCCTTCTCTCACACAAATTTCTCAGAAATATCCCTTCAATTGCTGTTGGAACACCTTTAACCCTACCATCAATATTTAATATGTTCTGCATATTTTAAAGGTACTCAAAGGTCTTCTAACTTATTACAGTGTACTATCTCACTTGTTCTTTTGTGATTATCTATCCGCCATTAACCCTTAAAAATCAGGCCCATGATGATATAAATATTATAGTTAGTTGACTAAAACATTTAATACATTAAAACAGTGGAAAGTGTGAACCTTGTATTGTCTACAAATAGATTATAGAAAATTTCTCCTCACATTTATAAAATAATATTTCTACATTTTATTTCATTTTCCTTTCTCTGTTTTAATAAAACTTTTACTATTAATCTGTCCTGCTTTTGTCTTTTAACATATAGATTAATTTTAGGCAATGGACAAAAACAAATATGGTATCCAGTGCTGGTTTGTCAGACGAGTCATTTGCAGTGCAAGACAGAGTTCTTACTTCATTCTTAATAAACCAGGGCAAGACTTATAGACAAAGGTCGTGTAGCATAATCATTCATATGTTGAAATACAGAACAAAAGCTACGAGAAATAACTATTCTAGTATTGCTTCAAAATTGATAATATCCGCTGGATCAGAACCGGTTCTTAGCTTCACTGAAAAATCGTGTATCGTAACGAATTATATCCAGTTTTCTATGAATATAAAAATGTAAAAGTCATAATATTAAAATCAGTTTTGTTAGCCCGTATCTTCGGCATCTTGGGTCTAATAAAACTAGTTTTAATCTTATAATTTTGCTTTTTATTTCCGCGGAAAGCTGTTTCTAATACGATGCGATAAATATCTTTCTTAAACAGGTGTAATTGTATTTAACTTACCTAGCAAGGTACATTTGACCGCCAGAAAGTCCCTGGACAGTAAAGTTTGGTTTACTGGAGGTCAGGTTTCTATGAATAACCTAAAAGTTTTCAAATGTCAGATATCATCCCTATAAAAGTTACAGGTTGTCGGTGTGTCTCAATATGGAACACCTGTCGAAACACTAGGCCAGGGTGATATAATGAATCAATGATCGAGTAGCTTTCACCAGAATTTTGGTTCAGCTTGACATTTAACATAGAATACACTCAGCTAAGCGTGAATTTTATCAAGATAAAATTAGCCAATGGTTTTTCACTTTTTCAATCTTTGTGTGCATCTGAATCCTAACTTCAGAGCTACATTAGGGCGGGTTCATATCGAAATTAGACAAAGAGGGGATGTGCAACAGATAAAACTAACTTAAATAAAATTTCTGATCAAAAAAGAATTTTAAAAAATTGAGATTTAGAATGCGACCACTTAAAAATGTATTTCATTGATAAAAAATATGCAAAGACGACATCATTAAAAATAATTTGCAGATCCCCGCTGTGGTCTCAGAAAAAAAATGTCCAAAATCGACCCACCCTAAGCTACATAGACCATAAACATCTTGAAAATAAAAGAAACAAAGTTAAAATTGAATTGAAAATTTATACAACTTTTATCTGACATTCTCCTTGAGATTTTCTAGTCTGTAGATTTGAAGAGTATAAAGCCCGGTTATGTTTTCCCTCTATATTTTTATTATATATTTTATTTTTATAAGCGAAGTATCTCTATAATCAAGTCCTAAAAGTTAAGTATGTCATTAATGTCCTGTATTTAAGTAGTTTTTCAACAAATTTACTTTGTTTCTACTTTTATGCATTTATATTCTGAATATTTAGTTCTGACATTATACAAGTGTTAATGTTCGTTTGTCCTACCGTTTCATTGATTCGCTTATATGGATGTTGTCATCTTTGTAATTCGAACAAGGAGAGTAATAATTTTCAATTTCGGAGCTCAGTATTTTAAAATAATGATTTCACCGTTTTCTAAAATATTTTCTAAAAGTTGCCAAATGATCTTAATAAACAAATAAAAGTATTAAAGGAAAAAGTTTTATGTTGAAATGAATTATTTTACTAATTAAAATAAAGTGAGATGACAGTTGTCATTATTCAAAATTTGATGATTTAATTATAATATACAATTCCTTGCAGTACAGATGTGCATCTCCTGTTGGATGTAGCTCCAGGTTACACTCCAGGTTTATACCAACCTCACCTGAAATAATAATAATATATATTCCTTGTAATACAAATGTGCATCTCCTGTTGGATGTAGCTCCAGGTCTATACCATTACCAACCTCACCTGAAATAATAATAATTTATATTTCTTGTAGTACAAATGTGCATCTCCTGTTGGATGTAGCTCCAGGTCTATACCATTACCAACCTCACCTGAAATGATAATAATATATATTCCTTGCAGTACAAATGTGCATCTCCTGTTGAATGTAGTTCCAGGTTACACTCCAGGTTTATACCAACCTCACCTGAAATAATAATATAACATATTCCTTGCAGTACAGATGTGTATCTCCTGTTGGACGTAGTTCCAGATTACATTCCAGGTTTATACCAAACTCACCTGAAATAATTATAACATATATTCCTTACAGTACAGATGTGTATCTCCTGTTGGATGTAGTTCTAGGTTACACACCAGGTTTATACCAACCTCACCTGAAATAATAATAATAATATATATTCCTAGTAGTACAGATGTGTATCTCCTGTTGGATGTAGCTCCAGGTTATACTCCAGGTTTATACCAACCTCACCTGAAATAAATATGAAATATATTCCTTGCAGTACAGATGTGCATCTCCTGTTGGATGTAGTTCCAGATTACACTCCAGGTTTATACCAACCTCACCTGAAATAATAATAATATATATTCCTTGTAGTACAGATGTGCATCTCCTGTTGGATGTAGTTCCAGGTTACACTCCAGGTTTATACCAACCTCACCTGAAATAATAATAATATATATTCCTAGTAGTACAGATATGCATCTCCTGTTGGATGTAGTTCCAGGTTACACTCTAGGTTTATATCCAACCTCACCTGAAATAATAATAATATATAATCCTTGTAGTACAGATGTGCATCTCCAGTTAGATGTAGCTCCAGGTTACACTCCAGGTTTATACCAACCTCACCTGAAATAATAATAATATATATTCCTTGTAGTAGAAATGTGCATCTCCTGTTGGATGTAGCTCCAGGTTACACTCCAGGTTTATACCAACCTCACCTGAAATAATAATAATATATATTCCTTGTAGTATAAATGTGCATCTCCTGTTGGATGTAGCTCCAGGTCTATACCATTACCAACCTCACCTGAAATGATAATAATAACATATATTCCTTACAGTACAGATGTGAATCTCCAGTTGGATGTAGTTCCAGGTTCTACCAACCATAACTAAAAAAGTAAAGCAGCATAGTTTTTTTTATTGCTGCGCTACTTAGAAGTATAATTAGCCTAGTTGTTACACAATTATTTTTCTATTTTCTCCGATTTTATCAAATTAAATCAGTAACTAATAAATTTTCTAAAGTTTTCATTTTATTTGGAATTCAGAAAAGAGCTTTTAAATAAAATTTTGTTCATTAAAACCCGGAAAGAAGTTGAAATGAATGAATTTTTGAATCAAAAACTTATTTAATAAAATCTATAAAGGTTTCAAAGCTTTCAATTGATATTTTTGTTTTTATTTCTATGCTCTCGTTTTTTTTACAGATTTATGTAATTGTAAAAATAAAATATGTATGAATTTTACTTTGATGTTTGTCTGTATTGAATTTCTGTGTGTCATCACTTCAGCAACAAGTATAATCACTTACAAGAATTATTATTACAGCACAAACAAACCAATCTAATTTACTTTACTAAAATGACTAAACATCCACCTTTATTTTTTGCAATAATACCTTTTGGCAAATATGAAGCACTCTTCAGGCACAAGACTTTAGCAGAAGTGAAGGTACTCCAGATGTTTCCCCATAAATAAGCTTTAACAAGGCATGAAAGTAGTTCATCTCAATATCAAGAATAACATCAAAACATATACAAATGTCTAATTTTAGAATGTGCTTTGATTTTCAGATTTTTATAGTCTCAAAGAAACACTCTTGATAAGATAAATGAATGAATATTAATTATGGCAATTGAATAAATTAACAAAATCTATTAATTAACCAAGAAAAATGTAAATTGACATATTTTACTAAGGTCATTACAAATCTAACTAACTATCTAGATCCAGTGTTGTGGACAATTTTTTATCTGCGAGCCAATTGCTTTCTACAGGCTCTTTTGTAGCGACTTGACTGTGTTAATATTTGTGATTCTATTTGCTGATATTTAAAGACCCAAATGAAAGTGACAGGGTCCACGGGGAAAGGACATACACTTATTTAACCCGCCCCTTTTCATTGTTTTACTTTAATTTTGTAACTATAAAGTTAATAGATCAAATGGATTTCAATTATTAATGCATCTTATAAATTAATCAAATGTCTATCCTATCATATGTCATTGATATAACACTTCTAATTTGAGGTAAATCAAAATTTAAATTTTATTGTTACATAACTTTATCTCAAATTTCTCAATCTACAGTATGAAATTATATAAGATTTGGGGGGGGGGGGGGATCATGTCACACGTACAGAGAGTGCAATTTTGGAATAATTGTCAACGAAGCTTTAAAAGTGCCTATAAAAATGACTTACTGGCCTATCATTGGACAATAAAAATTTATACTTGCCTGCCATTGGTAATTTAGTCTGTTCATTGGCCTATCATTGGTCATTTGTATATCATTATGTCATTTTTTATAGGCACTATACAGTCATTGTAAAACGGCTGGCCGAATTTCTGCACCAGGATATCTTTTTGTATTTGTATCTGTGAGTCTGAACCTTAAGATTTCGTTGGACAGCTGGACCTGTTTGGTTCCCCTTTGCAGTGAAGCTTCTTATAGGGAAGGTATATAACTTTTTTTGGAATGGGATACCTCCACCCTCCCATGAGAAATATCCCCTGGAAAAAATACTTCATTCTTTACTTCAAAATTACAGAAAAAGTCTGCCTTCCTATTTCCCACTTGATACGATTATGGAATTATAACCTTCCTTTCAGTATACAGAATTCAGTTTAAATTACTTTCAATTTAGCATTGAAGATTGAATTGAATTAAAGCCAGTTTTAATTTTCCTTTTCATTACCTATCTTTCTATCCACCACATAAATATAAATAAATGTAAAAATGTAAAATGTAGTATTTGATTATCATTTGAAAAAAAAATTTATAAAAGCAATTTAGTTAAAATAGATATCTATTAAATATTTTGTGAGGTTTTTAAGATCTTACCGGATCAGCAATAAATAAAAACCTATAACTCTATGGGATTAATCTACTATAAATAAAATATAGTTAAGTTTTTTTTCTATATCCCAATTCATAAAAAAACGATTTTATTTGAACAGACGGGCAGTTGCCGAGCCCTGCTTCTTTGCTTTGGCAAGGTCAAATTAAAATCAAACAAACCTAACACATAACATAATTTTATTTCAACATCAGAAAATTTACTAATATTTTTACTCCCGTTTTGAAAAATAACTTTATCATTAAAAATTTCGAACAAAAACCTAAAAGCAAAATTGTGTAAATTAAACTTTTACTACACAAAAGAAATATTTAACAGAACTTAATACTATTTTGTTATTATCTATATTTTTATCTTTTATATATAGTATATATAATAGTAAAACAACGTTTTTACTTCAATTTTATTTATCTTTAACTTAAAGTTTCATGCTTTCGCAGGGGGGGGGGGGGAGACGGAGGAAATATAAAATCTAAAAAGTGGTTATTTTAAAGTTTAAAGGTGGGGGGGGGGGGGGTATAATGATGCGTGAAGCGAGTCGATTTTTTAATCAATGAACCAGCTTAATTTGTCCCAAAAAAAGTGAACGAATGTTACAACCTTTTGGCCGATTTATCATGATTGACGTCATATTATAAGAGAATATGACGTCATACAGCATAGTCTAGTTAAATGTAGGAAAATCTGTAAAAAAAAAATTTGAGACACTATAACCTGCTTCAGATGTCTGTCCTATTTTTATTAAGATTATATATAGGAATAAACACTCTGAAATATAATATGTATATGACTTAGATAATTATTATAATTTTATCTATATTAGTTAGTTCATTTAGACGATATACGGGTACGCCTAAGTGTAAAAAAGTTTACCGAAAGTTTCATAAAATTCTAGTATATTGTGGCTAATGAATTGTCATTTTTTAAAAATCTATTTCCCTTTTCTTTCCTTTATCATGAACATACAGTCTTAACAACATTAGTAAAATTAAAGATAGACATAGAACAGTGTTACATACACATCTCTCAGGAGTGAAGGGATCAAACAATGGGGTATTTTATTTGGATCAGTAATATTTGACATAATATCATTTAACATAAATTCATTTCACATAAAACATTTGACATAAAATCACTTTACATAAAGGTACATTTGACATAAAAACATTTGCCATAAAGGTACATTTGCCATAAAGGTACACTTCACATAAACACGTTTCACATAAAGGTACATTTGACATAAAGGTACATATGATATAAAGGTACGTTTGACATAAAGGTACACTTGGCATAAAGGTACATTTGACATAAAGGTACACTTAGCATAAAACGTTTCACATAAAGATACATTTCAAAGTCTACCCGAGGTTGTCATTTTTTTCCCCGAGCATGGCAACCGGTGAACAGAATCTCAGTTCTGCACCACAAGCCTCGCACGACTGAAGTTCCCATGTCTATACAGTCATATTTATATGAAAATATTTTTAGAAGATTTTTGAATTTTTTTTTGAAGATTTTCCATTTTTTTTTAAAGATTTTAGAAATTTTTATTTATTATTAAAAGAAAATCTTCAAAAAAAAATTCAAAAATCTTCTAAAAATATTTTCATACAAATATGACTGTATAGACATGGGAACTTCAGTCGTGCGAGGCTTGTGGTGCAGAACTGAGATTCTGTTCACCGGTTGCCATGCTCCGGGTACCTTTATGTGAAATGTACCTTTATGTCAAGTGTACCTTTATGTGAAATGTACCTTTATGTCAAATGTACCTTTATGTCAAATGTACCTTTATGTCAAGTATACCTTTATATGAAATGTATCTTTATGCCAAATGAGTTTATGTGAAACGTTTTTATGTCAAATGTACCTTTATGTGAAATGAGTTTATGTCAAATGATACTTTATGTCAAATGTTTTATGTGAAATGAATTTATGTCAAATGATATTATGTCAAATATTACTGATCCATTTTATTTACTTTTAGTACTAACATCCTATGTAATTTTTCCTAGTTTAGCTAAATTTTCAGACATTGGGTACTCGACCAAAAATTCATAGAAAATAGTCAACACAACCGCTTCGCTCGGGTTTCAAGACACTAGGAGAAGATGGCTGATCTACAAGTGGTTCTACCTTCCTATCTACCCTTCTGGTAGCTTTGGTATGGATCACGCCTCGCTTCGCTCGGGTTTCAAGACACTTGCATAATAAATTATCAAGACATGATAATTTTAGTTGGTGCAAAACTTCAATCAAATATTTCTTTAATTTAACAGTATTAAAACCAATTTGTTCGTTTTTTTAATAAATAGTATAACAGAATTGTCGAGCTTTAAAGGCAAATTCTTTAGTAATGAATTAAAAACAAGACTTAATCTAATATAATTAGTGGTGGGGATTTAAGATTTTAGTAGAAATGCTATTTTTTTCTTAAATAACAGTAAATGGACACTTATTTTCTTATATGTCATAAGTTTTTTTTTCATAGTTTACATATGTCTTTTTATACAATCATATTTTAACATCATCAAATATTAATAAGCTTCTTTTTATGAACTTGTGTACAATTCAATGTTTAGTTAAATAACATGATTTTTAATTCTCCAGTATTTATTTTATTGCCAGTTTAAATTTTTATTAGGGAGCAAGTGTTAATGAAAAGTATGCACATATATACCTTCAACGGCTGCCAGTAAAAAATATTCAAGACAAATGGATATATTATTACTTGGATCTTACACCAGATTTTTATGTTCTCTGATAAAGTGAAACTCGTGATGGGCTAATATTTTAATTATTTCCTCTACTCACTATTGTTTTCATACTCAAACTGACAATAATTTAACTAAAACAAAGTTTGGCACATTTTTGTTGCAAAACTTTTGTTTAAAATGTTGCTTAATGAGAATATTCGTGTTTTGAAATTATTTTCTCATCAGTACAATAGTTAAAATTTAATATTGTACACAGACAAAAAAAAAGAAAGGATTGCCAGCCAACAGTTTTCAAGAATGATAAAAAGTGTCTGTGAATTGTTAAGTTTACCTAAAATTATCTCTCGGGAGTGAGTTGATGTTTCAGGAACTGGTCAGCTCATACATCATACAACAGACGGCTGCGGATGCCCAGCCGACAAATTTGCGAAATTTTCGCCAACTTTCGCAAATAAATTGTGAAAAAATGGCGAATTCGCGAAATATTTGCGATTATATGTTGCGAAAATTAGCGAAAGTTTGCAAAATCGCATATTTTGCGAAACCTTTCGAAATCGCGAAAAAACATGCAAAAAAAAAATTAGCGAAAATGTGCAAAAATGCTTTTTTTTGGCGAATTTTTTTGGGTTGCAAAAATATACAAAATCGCAAAAAAAAAAATTAGATAAAAGTTGCAAATTCGCAATAAATCTTAAAATGTGCTAAAACTTGCTAATTCACTTAAAATGAAAACCTTCAAATTACCTATCTTGCTAATAATTGTTAATGATTGCAATTTAGCACTAATTAGATTTATTCCCAATCTTGCTAATTAGCAAGTTTTAGAAAATTTTGAGATATAGTGCGATTTTGCAACTTTTATCTTAGCTTTATATTTGCGATTTTGCATACTTTATCAACCCTAAAAATTCGCCAAAAAAAAAAACTTTTCGCGTATTTTCTCCCTAATTTTTATAATTTATAATTTTGCTAATTAGCTAGTTTATCACATTTTGAGATTTAGTGCGATTTTGTATATTTTTGCCAAATTTTTCAAAATTCCCAATCTTAATTAGCAAGTTTAGCATATGAGATTAAAGTGATCGCGAATTTAATTTTTCAAAATGCATTTTCGTTTACCTTTTCGTATTTTTAAAGTAATTTTCAAAGTATAATGCCTTAAAAGTTCAACTAAGTTAGAAAAAAATCAGTTTAAAATGCAAAGAGTATTTCCACATGAAAATAATGTTAAAATCTGTGCAAGAATTAAATTATGAAATAATAAGCTATTTTTTCGCTCACAGATAAAAACAAAAAAAACAATACTTAGGAAATATTTTTATAATACATCTCTAATAATATTTGTCTTCAAACTTTCTTTAAAATGTAATGAAAAAGTTTGGTTTATTTTAAAAAATTATTAACCGAATTTCGGTATGCTTGAGCTGGTATAAAGACAATAGAAAAAGTGTTTAAATCTATAGAAAGAATGATATTTAAGAATTAAATTGTTTAAAAAGTAAAAATGTATTATATTTGCTATATACTTCAGCAAAAAATTCAATCATTTTATTAAAGTTTTTCCATAAAAACAAACATTATTTTTTTTGTTCCAATGAAAAGTTATTGTAATTTGTCACACACACACACACACACACACACACGCACACACACACACACATACCTTACCTATCTTGCCACACACACGCACACACACACTATCGTAGTATAACACACACACACACTTAACGCCCCACCCACGAACCCACTTGCTACATAAAAACCAGGGAATTAGAGGCATAAGACAATGGCCGATAAATTAATGGATATCCAAAAGGAAAATATACACAAAATTACACTTTTTTTAAACTATATTTAGTGGTTTAAACATTTGGACACACAAAGTAATGAACCAACCAATAAAAATTAAATAAAAGTCCCCAGAGTTATTTATTCAATGAATAAAATGTCATTAACTTTGGGAACTAATGTAATAAACAGCTAAATATCCATTTCCTCCCTGAATACAGAATAGAAAGAATGTCGAGTTTTTAATAAAAAGATTTAACAATATCCTATTTTATAAAGTGGTAAGCTTTTTTTGTCTGTAGCGAAGGTTTTAGGCTATTTTATTTTTATTAAAAAAGTTGCTAGTGAATTAAATAAAATTAAATATAAAATTACAAGATTAGAATGATAATCTTTTTATACATTAAATAATATTTAATTTAAAACTAACCTAGGTAGAGTTAGGTAGAGAGAGAGAAGGAGAGAGAGAGAGAGAGAGTGAGAGAGAGAGAGAGAGATAGATAGAGATAGATAGATAGATAGATAGAGAGAGAGAGAGAGAGAGAGAGAGAGAGAGAGAGAGAGAGAGAGAGAGAGAGAGAGAGAGAGAGAGAAGAAGAGAGAGAGAGAGAGAGAGAGATGGTTAGAGAGACAGATAGATAGAAAGAGAGGTAATAAAATGTCGTGCCGGTAAAAAACATTTTACTTTTCGAACTTCGGCTAATTTTCTTTTTTGCTTTTTTATCATTAAAATGATAATCATGTTGTGTTACTTTTAAATGACATTTAAAAAAATACACAATGCTTTATCTATATTGAATACAATTCCCTATAAATGCACTGCAATTGTTTGTATTTAATGCATTTATTATTCAGTTTTCATAATAATGATAAGCGCGGTATCGTTCTGTTTAGAAAATTTGAAAATTGTTTTTCATCTAATTAAATATTTTCCATTTTTGTAGGCAATATTTTTAAAGATTTATCTTCAATTGTTAGTTATCTACCTATATATATAACGTTATTTGCAAATTCACAGCCACTTTAAGTGCGATTTTGCAAATTTTTGCCAATTTTTGAAAATTTTCAATCTTAAGCTAATTAGCAAGTTTAGCATATGAGATTAAGTGCGATTTTGCATATTTTTGCAAATTTTTGAAAATTTTCAAGCTAGCTAATTAGCAAGTTAAGCATATGAGATTTAGTGCGATTTTGCATATTTTTGCAAATTTTTTTAATTTTCAATCTTGCTAATTAGCAAGTTTAGCATATGAGATTTTGTGCGATTTTGCATATTTTCACAAATTTTTTTAAATTTTCAATCTTGCTAATTATAATGCAAGTTTAATAAATGAGATTTAGTGCGATTTTGCATATTTTCACCCATTTTTTTAAATTCCCAATTTTGCTAATTAGCAAATTTAGCATATGAGATTTAGTGCGATTTTGCATATTTTTGCAAATTTTTAAAAATCTTCAATCTTGCTAATTAGCAAGTTTAGCATATGAGATTTAGTGCAATTTTGCATATTTTCGGCAATTTTTAAAAATTTTTCAAAATTTTCAATTTTCCTAATTAGCAGGTTTAGCATCTGAGATTTAGTGAGATTTTGCATATTTTTGCCAATTTTTAAAAATTTTCAATCTTGCTAATTAGCAAGTTTAGCATATGGGATTTAGTGCGATTTTGCATATTTTCGCCAATTTTTAAAATTTTTTTTAAATTTTCAATCTTGCTAATTAGCAAGTTTAGCATATGAGATTTAGTGCAATTTTGCATATTTTCGCCAATTTTTAAAAAAAAATTTAAATTTTCAATCTTGCTAATTAGCAAGTTTAGCATATGAGATTTAGTGAAATTTTGCATATTTTAGCCAATTTTTAAAAATTTTCAATCTTGCTAATTAGTAAGTTTAGCAAATGAGATTTAGTGCAATTTTGCATATTTTCGTCAATTTTTAAAAATTTTCAATCTTGCTAATTAGCAAGTTTAGCATATGAGATTTAGTGCGATTGTGCATATTTTTGCCAATTTTTTTAAATTCCCAATTTTGCTAATTAGCAAGTTTACCATATGAGATTTAGTGTGATTTTGCATATTTTCGCCAATTTTTTTTAAGTTCCCAATTTTCCTAATTAGCAAGTTTAGCATATAAGATTTAGTGCAATTTTGCATATTCTCGCCAATTTTTAAAAATATATATTAAAAATGCCTAAAAAAAGTTTTTCTAAAAAGTAAGAGACACCTAGCGGCAAATATTTGAACTATATAAAGTAAAAATTTGTTTAACTCTATTTTAAATGTGCAATGGAAAAGACAGCTCTCCACAATTTTATACAAAGGGAGGGAGGGGACATTGGGCTGTTTTTTACACTAGTCCCTAAAGTCTTAGTATTGTTCCTTGGCTTAACAACTTTAGGGACTTTATTGAATTTTCATTGGTTGTGTTATTAAGTTGAGTGTTTAAACATTTCAATCACGAAAACTAATCTACAGAAGAGGTAATTTTGTGTGTCACCATTGAGGATATGCAAATCCCTTTAGATTTTATTGAGAACATTTCCTGTTAGTTAGACAATGGGTGTTTTTGGGTATTAATAGAGATGATGTGAATTGTCTTTCTTATATACCCATTATTTAGTTCAAAGATGAAAACGCACGAGCATTGTCAGTCAAATATGCGCACTAGACCAATAGCAGTTACATGAGGTGTATATGAGAGCATATGAGCGGTCAAACTGGACACGTAATAAACAGGGAGGGATTGGGGATTGGAATTTAAAATATGCTGCTACCCAAATTTTATAAAACGTTTCCTCATTTTGGTTGGCTTTTTAAAGTTGGATACTTTTCTTAAATTTATATAAATATTTATCCCAAACTAAATCAAATACAATATGCTTAACATTTGAAAATTAAAAAAACAGTGGTGCTTCGCTGATAACTTTGTGTTTGTTCGTTAAGATCTCGGTAATCATTAAACTGATTAAGTAATTCATTTTAGGGAAGCTTCCATAGGTTCGTTTTTAAGCAATTTTAGTTTATCATCTTATCTTGTTTATCAACATTGGGAATGTATGTATATCAATTTATGTTCCTTGGCCTCTCAGGGCTAATTAATTTTATCTTTTTCTTCCAATATGTGAATAATATTCAAAAAGATGCATATTTTGTTTTATAAGTTGACCTCTAACTCATCAAAAAAAGTTGATTTTTAACTTTTACCTGTACAGAGACCACCTGGAGGCCTGGAGCTCCGGAACCTGGAGGACTATCCAAAAAATCTTAAAACTTGGGAAATTCATCATATAAGAATGATTTTACGTATGTAACATAAGTTATGTATAGAGAGAGATAGTTGTGTATGTATATTTATATATTTTTAAAGAGCAATTGAAAATTTAATGCAAACTTAGGGATCTAAAGTGATAAGACATTGAATGATAATACACAAAATTACCCCTTATATTATTAAAATTAGTGGCTGAAACGTTTGAACACTTAACTTAATTAACCAACCAATCAAAATTCTCCAAAGAAAAAAAATATTATTATAAATTGTGGAATTAACGGCATTTTATTGCAAAAAGATCAGTACAAAACCGTGACATATGATCACACTGCCAAAAATAAATAACTCAAATGACATTTTCACATGTTTATTGATAATAACTGTAAAAAATACATACTTGAACAGTAGAGATTAACAGAGGATACAATGTGACCAACACCTGGCCCTTCCAACTTTATCCAAGGATGTTTATCTTTCAAAAGTGGTTGGACACAAATGTGGACACCACACAAAACAGGATCATACAACGGAAATTCTAATAAATACATAAAATTACTACAAAACAAATGAAAAGATAACTTGCATAAAAAGCCCTATAAACTTGAATTGTAGAAAAAATTACTTAAATTAGAAAAGAAAAGAAAAACTTAATAAATGAAATAAAATGATTTAAAGTAAAGTACCTGATTAAATTTTGCCTATATATCACTAAAATGCAAAGATAATGTGTACAGCTCGCACTTTTATACCTTACTGGCATTAATATTTACAAATAGAACTGGTTTTTCTTAATATTTGCTGTACACAAAAAATAAATTTAACTTATACTCAATTTTTTATATATATTATTAACATTACACAAAAGTGATTATTTAGACATAAAATGCATAAATTTTAATATTTCAATTGATTTTTTTATAAGTTAAACCCTTTTCAGACGACATTCCCCACAAGGAACAAAAAAAAATCAATAAAATTGCATTTTTTAACTTAAATCTAATATATCAAATATCAATCATATATTAACAATAAATCATCAATAGGATCTGCTGCATAAAAATCCAAGATTTCCTCATTGCTACCATCATTAGCAGAACCACCATCAACACCAGCAGAACCACCATCAACAACAGTAGAATCACCATCAACAGCAGCAGAACCACCATCAACAATTGTAGAATCATCATCAACAGCAGCAGAATCACCACCAACAGCAGCAGAACCACCATCAACAATAGCAGGACCACACTTAGCAGTAGGATTATGCTCAGTAACAGTAGCAATATCAGTACTCTCAACTGCACTCTCAGTTTGATAACTTTATCCTTGAGGGCATCTCCATTTGGTAATGTATTGCACATTGGATCAAACTGTATACCTATATTGTGATAAAAGTCAGGTGAAAGCACTGCAGGTTCATTGAAATTATAACACAAACCCTTACCAATATCTCCAGGATCAGCTATTCTTATAGACTTATGCAAAGACTTTGATGTCAGCAGTGGTACATTACCAACCAAAAACTGTAGGCATTGCCTATCACTCAAGCTTCCACCACCAGTCAGACTGCGCCATTTAGGTAGAAGTGAAAGCACCTTGTCTGAATTTCAGTATTTGTCCTTTGTGTAGCACAGGAGAGTTAGCAATTTTCTGGGACAATTAACATAATCAGCTCTTACAGGTAATTCAGCACAATCCAAAATATCAGTTATAAGCAAACTAATCCAATTCAGAAAACTGTTAGATGATTTTTTTGTTACAATTATAGCCATCCCAGGGGTAGGAGCAACAAGCATTGTGAACAAAATTTGACAAAGCACAGAAACTTTCCATAACATCATCACAGAGTGTTGTAAAAACATTGAAAGATTTTCATTATCATTACTAATTCAATGACCATCATTCTCAACAAACATCTCTGTATTGTATACCCCAAGAAAATGGAATGCAAAAGCATTCAAATTGTAGGGAACATTGGAAACTCCAACCATTGTTAGCAACACTGACAAATCAACACCTTTTAGAACTATTTCAGTCATGAACTCATTGGGGGATTCCAAATTTTTAGAATATTCTAAAGCAATGGCCAAACCTTTAAACTTTGAAAACAACACTTTGTATATTTCAGGTGTACATCCCTTGATGGAAAGAAAAAAACCTTCAGGTGTTGGTATCCAGGGAAATATTATATGAAAGTGTTTGTTGTTGAAAGTAAAGGATATTCTAGCAGGCAAGATAACATCTGAGTATTTGTTGATTTGTATTCCAGCTTTACTATTTTTAGACATACAATCTCTTAACAACCCTTGCTTCCTGTTTTTAGGTGGAATGAAGCAATTTTCTTGTCCATCTTGATCTAAATAAATATAAACAATATTTGAAACATATGAATCACTTGATTAGAGAGCCATAGTATCAATATAAGTATTTATATGTCTTACACTTTTTACCTTTAAAAAAGAACCTTATTACTACCAACAAGAAGAGTAGATTAAGATACTAAATAGTAGTATAAAATACATTAAAATTATGAATAATTCATAGCCTTACATGATTTGAAAGACTAAGAATTAGGCAAAGTAATATAGAATATATATACATGTACAGTATAAGTAATATTGAATATGATTTTGTCTTAAACTCACATAATTTGCAAGTTTAAGAACTAGACAAATTCAATAAAAAAATGTTTTGATTAGACTACATTTTCAATCAATCTTTCTTTGTGTTTATTGAATTGATGAAATCTTGTCTATGATTGCTGTAGAAGCTGTATCTAAGAACAATAGACCTAATAATGAATGCTTACTATTGTATCCACACAACAGAAGATTAGGGGTGGTTACAGTAAATTCAGGTGAATTAACTGATCTAGCTGAAGATCTACAGACAGGTAAACTGTTAAATGATTTGAAATCTGAGAAAACAATGTTTCCCAACCTAAAAAACTCATTAGTGAGTTGCCCTGACAATCTCGGCAGGATTTAGTGAAGTTTTTAGAATTTCCTTTCTGCCATCCCTGGTAAACAACATCAATCAGATAAGGCTGATTTGCATTGTGTTGTGATGCATAGCATTTAGCAGCAGATGACTGAACTTCTACTGAAGAGGATGGTGCTATAGCACACATTACTTTAGAATTTGGAAAGGAACGATCATTATAGTTTGAAATTGTGCTGTGCCTAGGATTACTAGGACTTGACATTGTGCTGTGCCTAAGATTACTAGGACTTGACATTGTGCTGTGCCTAAGATTACTAGGACTTGACATTGAGTTGTGCCTAGGATTACTAGGACTTGACATTGAGCTGTACCTAGGATTTCTGGGACTTGACATTGAGCCGTACCTAGGATTACTAGGACTTGACATTGAGTTGTGCCTAGGATTACTAGGACTTGACATTGAGCTGTACCTAGGATTTCTAGGACTTGACATTGAGCTGTACCTAGGATTACTAGGACTTGACATTGAGCCATACCTAGGATTTCTAGGACTTGACATTGAGCCGTGCCTAGGATTACTAGGACCTGGCAGTGAGCCATGGCTAGTATTACTAGAACTTGACATAAAGCTGTGCCTATGATTACTAGGACTTGACATTGAGCCATGCCTAGGATAACCAGGACTTGGCATTGAATTGTGCCTAGTATTAATAGGACTTGACATTGAGGCATGCCAAGGATTACTAGGACTTGAAATAAAGCTGTGCCTAGGATTACTAGGACTTGCCATTGAGCCATGCCTAGGATTACTAGGACTTGGCATTGAGCTGTGCCTAGTATTACTAGGACTTGATAGTGAGCCATGCCTAGGATTACTAGGACTTGGCATTTGGCTATACCTAGTATTACTAGGACTTGATAGTAAACCATGCGTAGGATTACTAGGACTTGGCATTGAGCTGTGCCTAGTATTACTAGGACTTGATAGTGAGCCATGCCTAGGATTACTAGGACTTGGCATTGAGCTGTGCCTAATATTACTAGGACTTGATAGTGAGCCATGCCTAGGATTACTAGAGCTTGGCATTAAGCTATACCTAGTATTACTAGGACTTGATAGTAAGCCATGCCTAGGATTACTAGGACTTGGCATTGAGCTGTGCCTAGTATTACTAGGACTTGATAGTGAGCCATGCCTAGGATTACTAGGGCTTGGCATTAATTTGTGCCTAGAATTACTAGGACTTGATAGTGAGCCATGCCTAGGATTACTAGGACTTGGCATTAAGCTGTGCCTAGTTTTACTAGGACTTGACAATAGTCTACTAGAACCCTTTGTAGATAATGAAGAACAATGGTCAACGGAGTCTTGGATTGGGGAAAAATAATGCTGGATAGGTGGAACTCTTGTATTACCTTTTGCATCAGAATCCTTTGATAAATGATAATTATCAATAAGGTTATCAGATGTAACACCTGAATGCTTTGAACTAGGACAAGGGTCTTTTATGTGTGTGAGTAAATCTGATCTTAGTTCTTGTACCTGGTTGGAAAGCTGTTCAAGACTGTTCTTGAATATTTCATTATTTTCATGTAGAACTTTAAACTCCTCAACAACAGCTTCCTGAAAACCAAGCAATCTTCTATGCATCTCATTGTTTGATTTAATACATTTATCTTGGATCATATTTGATTCATGGCAGACCTTATCTTGGATTGTTTCATCAAGTTTTGAATCCAAATAATTTGAAAAGTTTGAAAGATCTCTTTTCAAATCAGAATGAAAAGCAGAGATTTTATCCCTGCAGTTTTTCCTACATTTAGCAAGCTCATCTATAAGCCATGTTTTATTACCTAAAGAAAGATACTCTTGACTAGAAGAAGGTTGACAATTTTGTACATGAAGATCAGATTTTTGCAACCAACCTGGATCATGGGTAACCAGATTAGATTCATTGTCTTTGTTCATGGGGACAGTGTTATCAAGAGAATGTGAAGAAAAACTATGAAAATATTCCTGATCTTGTGATTTTGGGATTCCAAAATTAAATCCAACTTTAGAAGATTTATGTGATGAAGATTCATTCGTGTGGATAGATATGAGGAATTCAATCAATTTAGGAATCTTATTTTCCAAATCCTCAACAATTTTTCTGTCCTCAGCATTCATAAGGAGTGGCAGATTTCCTACCCAGTCCTGGAGATCACTTAATTGCTCAAGAATTTGAAAAGTGCTTATATTAGCAAGAAGTGTTGGATTTTCAATTCCATCATAGAGCTCATCAACTTTTATCCTGAATGAGACAAGTAGCTCATGTTTGTTAACCTCACGCGAAGAAGAGAAAATGTCATTGAAAACATTATCTTCAATGACAATATCATTGTTATCCCATTCCATGGATGGTTGAAAAGATTCAGCTGGAGGAAGTCTATTTTCAGCATTTGCTTGAAGAGGTATTTGCTGTTCCTGATCATGCTGCACTTGGAGAGAATCTGGAAGATAAGTATTGGCAGTAGTATTAGGAATATAACTACTAGAAGAAGCTGTCAGTAACTTATTCCTTTGAAATATGTGGCCTATAACTGAGACTGATCGTTTTGGAGAAGAACTCAATAATGGAGAAGTTAAACCAACATCCTTACCTCCTGATCTGCTTGAAGGAGCAATGTGATCAACTGAAAACTGCTTAGAGGAGTCCTTAGGTGACTTTCCAGATGAATCAAGAAATTGTGTAGGTAGTGGCGTGGCTACTCTAGGAGATTGTGTTTGTGTTGGGGGGGATTTTTGAAAAGAGTTCAGCATTGTTTCCCCTCCCTTACTTATCAATGAGAAAGCTTTAGAAAGTAGGTTAGTGGGGGGTCTGGTTTGTTCCAGAATCCGGGTAGCTATCCCCCCTTCAACTCTACTTTGAGAATTATTTGCCATGGAGAGGTGGGGTAAAGCTTGGGTATGATCACCCTGGTCCTCCCCCATCCTTTCCACAGACTGAATTGTACTTGAATTTCCATCAGAAGGCAAAGATTTGGGTTGGTTACCCATCCCATCCCTTCTCGATTTAGATCTTGTTTCCATAGTACAAATTCAACGAGAATCTATTAAATTATGTTTGTATATCATAAACTATTATTTGATCAATGATTCTTCAATGTAAATGGTGTATTTATGTTCTGTTAATATCAATATGGTGCTTACTTAGCTATTGAATTAACCTACTGTACATAAATACTTAATAGGAGTGAAAAAAAAAATTTTCATGCACAATCCCTTTAAATGCACAATATTATGCAATTTAAAATGAAGCAAATTTTGTTCACACTCCCTTTAAATACATAATATTAAAATTAAAATGTAAGTATTTTGTGCACAATCCCTTTAATATGAAATTTAAATACAAGGATTTTCATTCACAATCCCTTTAAACATATATTATTAAATGCAACAATAAAGAGAAATAATGTGCGATCGCGCACCCGTGTGTCTTTATGTTATTTCAACACAATAATGCTTTATCACTCTCAAAATACCTTGCCTAGCTTTACAGACGACTACAAAACCTGCGTATTTACGCAACAACACATTCAATATATATATATAAGTACATAACCAATGATATATTGATACTGCAACTCTTGGGTTTAAATAAAGTCTTGAATTGTAAACGTCTAGGCCAATTTACGTATGTGGTCGGAGGTTAAGCTTTGTTGAAAATTTGTCGACTAATACGGATAAACTATTTCGGCGATTTTTTGCGTAGATATATGCTTAAATATCTATTATTTTAGCTACATAAATTTCACATAAATGCAAGTAATATTGAATACTTAGATTTCTATAGTTTTAGTAATGACTTTGAAGAGAAATCGACGTTTTTTCCATAACCATTGACAAATAAATAGATATAAATAATATTTGAAACATATGAGTCACTTGATTAGAGAAACATAGTATCAATATAAGTATTTGTATGTCAATAAATGGAGTAATGCAACTGATATGACTTTAAATAGAAATCGACGTTTTTCCATAACCATTGACAAACAAATAGATATAAATAACATTTGAAACATATGAGTCACTTGATTAGAGAAACATAGTATCAATATAAGTATTTGTATGTCAATAAATGGAGTAATGCAACTGATATGACTTGCGTTTGCAAATATTAAATTTCTTTAGAGAGGTTTAGTGACTTTTTCAGATTGATCTTTCTAAACTCAAATCATAATAAATATGTGAAATGATTTAGTTATTTTTGGCAGCGATTTAAATTGGTAGATATTCTACACAGATTTTTTGTTAAGAACTACCAGGGAAGCTTTACTATTGTCATAAATAGTTATTCAAATAGCCTTTGGTAGTGCAAATAGATAAATATAAAGGCAAAGACTTGGGTTAATTTCCCAACCCTTCCCTTTAATCAAATCAAATTTTGACATTTTAATCAGAATTGTGGAATTAACGGCATTTTATTGCAAAAAGATCAGTACAAAACCGTGACATATGATCACACTGCCAAAAATAAATAACTCAAATGACATTTTCACATGTTTATTGATAATAACTGTAAAAAATACATACTTGAACAGTAGAGATTAACAGAGGATACAATGTGACCAACACCTGGCCCTTCCAACTTTATCCAAGGATGTTTATCTTTCAAAAGTGGTTGGACACAAATGTGGACACCACACAAAACAGGATCATACAACGGAAATTCTAATAAATACATAAAATTACTACAAAACAAATGAAAAGATAACTTGCATAAAAAGCCCTATAAACTTGAATTGTAGAAAAAATTACTTAAATTAGAAAAGAAAAGAAAAACTTAAACTGTTTTTAACCTATTTTTAAAACGTATATAAAAAATATACTGTGACACCAGTAGAATGAGACTGCAGAGCCTAAATTTGAATTGAGTTCCCAATAAACTTTTTTGGGGGGATTTAGATATTAATTTTTACTGTTGCCGTGATCATATTGACCGAAGCAAAAGGTCTTTTTTTTATTTGGGTAAAATTCGTAGCTTTTAGAGTGTTTTGCTTCATAAATATTGTATTCTTATATAGAGTAAAATTAGGCCTTATGATTTTACTATAAAAATTCACTAAAAAGTTAATTCTTTATAATATATCAACGAATTAACATTAACATGTTTGTGTTCTCTCACTTATTTTAAAAACATAAAAATAGCTGTAAAGGGTTAAATGCCAACAAATGTTTATGCAATACAACACATTTATTTTTGTCACATATACAAATGTGTTATAAAATAAGATTATTTAAACTTATCTTTTAAAATAATTTTAAAAAGTATGTATCTTTTATGTGTATGGTTTTCATTCTTTTCATTTTAATTAAATAAAAAATATTTAACTACATTGGAAATAAGTCACTTTGTGAAAACACTCTTTTTTTTTAATTGTAAAGAATTATATAAAACAAGACTTCTTATTGGTTAGATTTCAGAATTATTTGTTTTATTGTAAATGTTAGATTTTTCAATGAAATTAATTGTTTTGGAAAAAAAAATTATTTCCAATGAACAGAGTAATGTTTTTTTATTGTATCAATATAAAGTGAATTATATAGAAATGTTCTGTAAGCCACAATATTACCCGAAGTAAAAAAAGAGCTTTTGCTTCGGTCAAAATGATTACAGCAACACTAAAAATTAATTTTTAAATCCCCCCAAAAAAGTTTATTGGGAACTTAATTCAAATTTGGGCTCTGCAGTCTCATTCTATAGATGTCCTAGTATATTTTTGACCCCCCATTCAAAAATAGGTTAAAAACAGTTTAATAAATGAAATAAAATGATTTAAAGTAAAGTACCTGATTAAATTTTGCCTATATATCACTAAAATGCAAAGATAATGTGTACAGCTCGCACTTTTATACCTTACTGGCATTAATATTTACAAATAGAACTGGTTTTTCTTAATATTTGCTGTACACAAAAAATAAATTTAACTTATACTCAATTTTTTATATATATTATTAACATTACACAAAATTGATTATTTAGACATAAAATGCATAAATTTTAATATTTCAAT
Source organism: Acartia tonsa (assembly GCF_053477335.1). Classification (NCBI taxonomy): domain Eukaryota; kingdom Metazoa; phylum Arthropoda; class Copepoda; order Calanoida; family Acartiidae; genus Acartia; species Acartia tonsa. The sequence continues at coordinate 27,684,240 of NC_137270.1, forward strand.
TGATTTTTTTATAAGTTTAACCCTTTTCAGACGACATAAATATTATAAAACTTTGGGGACTAGTATATTAAACAGCCCATTGTCCCCTCTTTCTCTTCAAACTTTTCCAACAAATAATCTAATTGTTCATAAGGGGTAATTAATTGACAAAAAAAATCAATCTTTTATCTTTTATAAGAGCCGAGAAAATCACGTTTCCCCCAAACTAAGACAGACAGACATTTCAAATTATAGAGTAGCTTCGCTACTGATAAAAAAAACAATAAATATCAGAGAGAGAGAAAGGGGACAATGGGTATATTACACTGGTCCCCAAAGTTTTACAATAACGTTATCTTATTGGTTGACTTAAAAACTTTGGGGACTTTAGTGAATTTTGATTAGTTGGTTTATTAAGTTGAGTGTTCAAACTTTTAAACCACAAATTTTTAATCTACAGAAGGGGTAATTTTGTATATCAATTTATCGGCCATTTTCCTATCCCTGTATAAACATACACTTAATCATAGAGTAGTTGCATTTATTCAATTGTTCATTAAAATTTTTCCAGTTTGGCTTAAAAACTGACTATTATCCCCTTGATTAGAACCGGTTCTATGTTTTGAAGCTTAAGATCTCAATAACTACTGAACCGATTGGGCTTTCTATTTCAGGTAAGCTTAATATTTGTCTTGTGATAGTTTTAGGCTATTTTATTTTAAGTCGTGGATTGGTTTTAGGCTATTCTATTTTAAGTCTTGGGAAGGTTTTAGGCTTTTTAACTCTCCCCTTTGAATACAGAGCCACTAGAAGCTAGGGGCGTAACCGCTAGTATTATATAATGGATTATTATTACATGGATTTTACACAAGATTATCATGTTCTTTAATAAATTGAAACTATTAGCTGGCTAAAAGAACAAACGCTCTTATCCACCCACTTTACCTCACCCCTCCCCTCCTACTGGAAGAACAAACTAACAAATAAATGATATTCAAGTTAGTGAACCATTCAATGAAAATTCAATAAAAGTAACTTATATAGTTAAAAATTTTCTAAGTTGTACCTACGTACTACAGGAATCACCTTGCAAAGTTTTAAATCGATGGGACAATCTAACCTGCCTAAATTGACGAAAAATATGACAATTCTAACTACTTAAATCTATAATACAAAGTAGAACGATGTCTGTCTGTCCGTCTGAAGCTTAAGATCTCAGTAACCACTGAACCGTTTGGGCTCTACTCTTCAGAGAATATACCAACTGGTCCTGAGATGGTTTTAAGCTATTTTCTTGGGGGTTGGGACACCCCCACCGAATGAAAAATCAGGTTAATCAAACATCTTGGTGCAAAGCCCCTAGAGGCTTTATATATCCTATTATATAAAGTAGTAAGCGTTTTTTGTCTGTCCCGAAGGATCTCGCTAACCACTAAACTGATATTGTTCCCCTTTACAGTGAAGCTTCTTATAGGTCCTAGTAAGGTTTTAAACTATTTTTGGAGAGGGTGTCTTCACTTCCCTCCCCCCCAAAAAAATATTTTTAAAATTCTTTTTAAACTCAAATTTAAAAAGTGATAGTCAACTTTTCCCCCTCCTACCAGTGCCCCTAGAGGCTTCTAGGGGCGTAGCCGCTAGTCCTTTTATATAAAGTAGTAAGCGTTTTTTGTCTGTAGTGAAGGATATCGCTAACTGCTGAACTGATTTTGTTCACCTTTACAGTGAAGCTTCTTATAGGTCCTAGGAAGGTTTTAAACTATTTTGGGAGAGGGTGTCTTCACCCCCCTCCCCCCAAAAAATATCTTCTTTATCTTTTTGAAACTCAAATTTTAAATGGGATGAGGTCGACTTTTCCTCCTCCTACCTTAAGTAAAGTGCCCCTAGATGCTTCTAGGGGCGCAGCCGCTAGTATACATATATAGCAAAGCTTTCTGTCCCTATAGGTTGAAATCTTTATTTTCATCAAATCCTAAAAGGAATAGATTATTTCATCGTTAGATGGTTGTCCGCGGATAGTAAAATGAAAACTTGTAAGATTAACTCCAGTGTTATTGATTTTATTTTACCCTATGCGGAAAAGTGTTTATTGTGATACATGACCCAAGAACCGGTTCTAATCCAGCATAAATTTATCAGATTCAATACCATACCGGTTAAATATTTGTCTGTTCTTGTACATGGAAATTTACGGATAATTAAAATTGACATTGAATTTGAAATTCACTTAATATAAGGTGTAGAAAACAGGGATCTAAAGGGATAAGACAATGGCAAATAAATTCATGTACATCCTCAATAATGACACACAAAATTACCCCTTCTGTAGATTAGAATTAGTGATTGAAATGTCTGAACACCTAACTTATTAAGGCAACCAATAAAAGTCCCCAAAGTTGTAAATCCAACGAAAAATACTAAGACTTTGGGGACTAGTGTAAAAAACAATGTTCGCTCCCTCCCTGTGTATAAAATTGTGGCGAGCTTATATTTGCCATTTAAATTGGATTTCAACAAATTTATACTTCATATAGTTTAAATTTTTGCCGCTAGATGTCTCTAACATTTTAGAAAATCATAATTTTTTTTGGTATTTTTGATATAAGTATGGTTGTTTAAAAACTAAATAAGTATATCATATTTATAATAATTTCCTATTTAATTTTTTTCCGGTATTTTGAATTTTTTGTAAGAAAGAATAACAAAATCTGAACAACAGACAACAGTATACAAAATTTGAAAATATTATCATACGATGGAATTGATTACAGCCTTTGTCACCCAAGAATAAGTATATGAGATTCTTATTACTTATCTTTTGAACCAGAGGCTAAAATTAAGCATATCTTAAGTAAAATAATGTGCACCCGTCAATATTTACAAGGTAGATTAGAAAAACAATGGCTAATTTGCAATACTTCTTGAGCCAGAGCTTACAATGTTTAGTTGAAATATGACGTAAAATATCGTGAAAAATCTGCAAATAAACATACGGATCCGCTGGGTAGATTAGGAGAATGACTGCTTATTTGCAATGATACGTAAGCTAGAGCTAATATAATAGCCGCGAAAATAAATAGACAAAAGTCGCGAATTAGCAAGAATTTGGAGGGAATAAAATAGAGAAAAGCCGCAATTTCGCAATGATTTTGAGGAAAAAAGAGAATAGCCGCGAAAATAAAAAGATAAAAGTCACGAATTTTGAGGAAAAAAATAGAGAATATCCGCGAATTTGCAAGGATTTCTGGAAAAAAAGCCGCAAATTCGCTAGATTTATCTGCGATTTTTTTGCGATTTATAAAAGGCGAATTTATTAAAGGTGATGACGAAGAATCGCAAATATTTTGCGAAAAATGCTATTTTCGTTCTCTCAAAAATCTAATTAACACAGTCGCAATTATTAGCAACTTTTAGCTTGCTAATTGGCAATTTTTAGCAACTTTTAGCTTGCTAAGTCGCAATTTTTAGCCTATACATTTCGCAAAATTTTCGTGAATTCGAAATTTTTCGCAAAAAATTCAAAAATTTTGCTAAAAACTGCTAATTCACATTTAATCCCTTGCTAAAGGTCGCGATTTTGCCAGGCGAAATCGCAAATTTGTCCGCTGGGTGGGTAAATATCCAGCTTAACAATTCTGCGACTGTCCTTCTTTGAAAAGAGTTTCAAACGGAACTGAGTTGAAAAAATGTTCAAAGTTTTAGTTTTAATAGTCTGGCATTTCTACCATAGCAGAGCCAGAAAGATATGATGGTGACAATAAAAATAACCTTTCACTATATTGCTAAAAACTTTAAGTGTTAACATATAAGATAATTAGCGGCTACACCCCTAGCATCTTGTAGAGCTCTTTATTCGAAGGGTAGGGGTAGCAGATATACTAAATAGCATGAAACTATTCAGAGATTGTTTCGGTATGTTTTTCTTGTATTCCCTGGCAAGTTCGAACCCATTAATCCCTGTTTCCTTACACCAAATTTCCTAGAGAATGAGTGTGTTACGCGGCATTCCTAACTATCTCCGCGCGGCGCGTGGCTTGTAAACGGACAAAAGAAACGCGCACTTTTCCTTTGATTAGTCCCACGTGAGGAGCTAAGTGAATAAAAATAATGTATTGCTTTAATATACATGTGCTCTGATGTGTGGAATATCTCAAATAAGCCTTCCTGCTTAGTTTGACATCATATGTGGTAAGAATTTATCTTTAATTCTTGAAATTAAGTGTAAAATGGTATGATTTTATGAAGAAATTTTAAAACATTAATTTTTCAATAAATAGACCATTTAACTGCTAAGTTTTGACATACGAATATTTTCCTTTATATTATTGATCATTTTATTCTAAAATTATCAATTTCTGATGCTATTTAATATGATTTGTGCCAATTTAAAGTTTTTTATAAATTTCATATTTTTCATTAAATTGAAATCACGCAACCTCAATGTTACAAAAATAATAACCATTAATTTTATGATATTAATTCTTATATTTTTGTTTTAGACTCACTGTTTTCATGGTAATAAATACACATTTGTAAACTTCACATGTTGGTCATTCGGAGGGCTTGAGATTAAGATTTCGAGAACGGCTAGGATTGCGTTCCGAAACAATGAAAACAAGACAGAACAGATGGAACTAAGAACATTCTGTGAAGTTTTGTAAATGTGTTGGTTGTGATACCTTACCACACATTATTATTATAGTCATAATCAGTACAGTTAACTTTAGTGACAATTATGGGTCCTAAAAAGAATAAAGGTGAACAATTGAGTAAGCGGCTGCGTCCAGCCGTTGATGCCCTAACCAGTGAGCTAAATAGAGTGATGAAGTTGGTCAGTGATACTTCAGAACTTAATGTTAGACATCTCACTAAGGAGTCAATCCTTGTCCACGACAAGTTCGAAACGTTCGACAGCATCATGGGCGGTTTTAGCAAGCTTGGTTTGAGAATCCAAGAGCTTGATGAGTTTAGTGACATTTATTCTGATATAGTTACTGTACAAAAAGACTATAGTGCCTTGAAAGATGCTCTTGATGCTATAGAAGAGCTTAGTGACATTCAAAGTGTTGTTGATGTTGTTGGTGATAATTTGCCTAACCATCAGGCTGAACTTTATGATCGATGTTTGAAGATTGTGAAAGTTATTAAAGGGCCATATTTTCCCTTACCTGATGCAATTATAAACACTTTGTCTGCTTTGATGAAACGTCTGGCTGAGGTTAAGCTTGAACCTGTGAAGCCACCCACGACGACGGCGGGTGCCTCGACAGCATCGCCATTTGTGTCACCGTTTGGCACACCACAGTTCGCCGCCGGTTCTATGTTCACGCCAGGATATATGAATCGTGTCGACGAACGTCTTCTTCCATCTTTCGACGGCCTGGAAGCTTCCTATGTAAGTTTTAAAGACACTTTTAAAAAGCTTACTGTAGGACAAGACCCGTCGTATTTACAGTTATTGTTGAGCAGTGAAAAGGTCTGTAAAAATAAAGAGCTTAGACTCCAGTTAATTCAGATTCAATCGCATGAATCTCAGTGGGCCTACCTTGACGCACGTTTTAAGTCCAAAACACGTCAGATGCTCTGCCTTTTCAACCAATGGGAGAAGAAATCTAAACCATCGGACTCCAACCAGATTGTGACAGTCTTAGCAGAGTTTGGTGGTGCAGTTAGCCAGCTCGAGCAGCTGACTAAAGATGATGAAGATGATGAGGTCACCACCAGCCAGTGGTTGACCGTGATACTTCTTGAGATGTTATCCAAGAAGTTGCCACGTGATTTTCAAGATAAGCTCAATTTATCATTGGGCTCGATGGATGTCCCAAACGTCCCAAAGCTGTTAAAGATTATTGAAGAACAGCGTGGCGCCATTTTAATGAGGTGTTCGACTGATATGGACACCCCCTCTAAGATCTAAGATGAAACAGTCATGTTTTGTTAATGGCTGTAATGAGATGCACTTACTTTACAAGTGCCCAAAATTTCATGACCTGTCAGTGCCAGACAGGAAGAGTATTATGGAGAGTGCTGGATGCTGTTGGATTTGTTTGCAAAAAGGGCATAAATCTGTGGATTGCCCGAAGGCAGATGTAATAGGCGGCTGCAAAGTGGACAATTGTGGTCAGGCCCATAACAACCTTATGCATGAGAGTGTTGATATGGCTGCCGCCGTCTATGAAGTACATACTTCCCCTGAGGCGAATCTAATGTTAATGTTACAACAGTTAGACGTCGTTGATATTAATCGCCAGAAGGTCCCAGTGAATGCCATGTGGGACACTGGTTTAACTACTTCAATGGTAACCCAGTCACTTGTTAATAAACTTCAGTTACCCTTTACTGGACGTTCAGCAAGAATTTCTCTAGCTGACGGTGAAGTTAAATGTCTCCCGACGGTCAAGCTAGGTTTAGTTGATCGACACAAGAATTATCACATGTTAGAACCTGTGGTAGTGCCTCTCATTGGTCCTCAAGAGGCGATCTGCTCCATAAATCCTGTGGAGGCAGCTGTTTTGTTTGATATGAAACCTGAAGATTTTACTTTGGTTAATGGGCAGGTTGATTTGCTCGTAGGGCACCTGCACCCATCGATGTTTCCCTACTCTGAACGTTCAGTAGGAGAAACCATGCTTTACTCCAGCCTGTTTGGATCTGGATATTTTGCTGTTAGTGCTAATGGTTTAGCAAAGAGTAGGTATGTTGTCTGCTCAGATTTCGAGTTGGAAAGTGAAGCTATAGGGTTTTTAAAACCAGAAAGCTCAGATGTTCAGCCGCAGCCGACTGTTGGTGCTGCTTGTGATGCTATTATTGAACCTGTTGGTTCTGCTTGTAACGCTGCTGATGCACCTTTTGGTTCTGCTAGTGCTGCAGCCGTTGACAACCTGGCTACGGCGGGTGTTGCCGTGGTTATTACTGATAATGATGTTAGTTGTGCTGCAGTTATTCCTGATGATATTGGTAACGATACTGTAGTCGTTGATAACTTTGTTACGGCGGGTGTTGAGCCGCTGAATGATTCGGTTCCAGCCGGACAAGAGCCGACGGGAGTTTCGGTTCCGGCTGGACAAGAGCCGATCAGAGTTTTGGTTCCAGCTGGACAAGAGCCGACGGGAGTTTCGGTTCCAGCTGGGCAAGAGCCGATAAGAAATTCGGTCTCGGCCGGACAAGAGCCGACGGGAGTTTCGGTTCCGGCCGGACAAAAGCCAGTAGATGATTCTAAGTTTTATGACAGCCACACTTTTATTACGTGCCCTGGTGGTGTTATGAATCAAGAATCGACTTGGTTGCTGCCAAGCTGGCCGCCCGACGCAGGGTAAGAGGCCTGCCAATGGCGGGTGGAAATATGGCGGGTGTTGCCGCCAGAAAGTCATTGAAATTTTTCAAACCACACATATCTAATCTACAACATGAACTATTATGTGAAAATGATCTTTAAAGAAAGAATATTACAAGTTATATGTTGAGCTTGTGAAAGGAACCTAAATCGGTTCTGTAAAGAATAAGTATTCATTATTCAACTAATTTTTGTTCATACCTAAGCACAAATATTCTACAAAACTGTTTAGACTTTTAAAGCAGATTTAAAAAGATTTTGTTTCTTTAAGTATGATTTGAAAAGCAAAAGTTTGTGTGTATCAAATACCAAATGATTTGCAGATTTTAAATTGAGAAAAATAGATTTTACAAATTATTTTTCTAGTTTTTTTTATGGTTCACGTTTACTTAAAAAATGTTAATTCTCAGATTCTCATATGAAATAATGCTTTAAAGTAAAGAAAACAACATGTAATATTATTATGATAATGTTTAAAATATTCCTCATTATTATTTTAAAAGATTATCGCAAAAAATCAAGATATTTGTTTAAATTTGTAAGCAAATTAAAGATTTTCTTTCATTCCGGAGGCAGAGATCTTAACAATTCATGTACAAAAGTTTTCGTTCACTCCGGAAGCTGGGATTCCTATTAATCCACGCGTAAAGATTTTTTTCATTCCGAGAGCAGAGATTCGTAGTAATATACGTACCTAGCGATTTCGGACAATTTTAAACCTTGAGAAAATACTTTAGCAATTATTTTCCTAGGTATATATATTTTTCGTTCATGTTTAAGCATTTATAATAATGAACACGATGTATGGTATTATTAAAATATTGATTATTATTTTATCTGAATGCCACAGAATTAATTTAAGATAAACTATGCATATTTTAAATTAACTCTACCTTCATTTTTATCGCATATATTAAAATACTGCTTCAATGAATTTTTTTTGTAAAAAGAAATTAACCATTTCTTAAGATTTATAAGTAACGCAAGTTTGATTCACGAAGATTTAAAATTATGAAATTTTAATTTTCCGAAGTTTGATGATTTTTTACAGTCATATTTTATTTAGATTTAAGTATCTATTTTATTAAAACATGTTTAGATTTAAGGATCTTACCTATCTTATCTGAGAAATGTTTAGATGTAAGCACGAGTATTTATCCGCCGGAGAAAAATGCTAAATATTGAGAAGTTTTTTATGAAATTTTACTTTTCTTTTCTAGCAAAAAGATTTAGTAGAAAAAATGTCATTATTTAATCTTTCTTTCTTTTGATGAAAAAAGTTTGAGTTGATTATTTAATTATTGATGCGATTTTTAATATAAAAATCATTTGCCTATTATTATGTAGATACCTAATCAAAGTTTAGGTACTATTGATTATTAATTCATGTATTCGCAATTACATGGTCTGTAATTCTAATTTTAATTGAGATTATGAGGCCATGATATAATGAGATGTGTGAGTGGTAAATGTGCAATTCATGAATGTTGAATGCTTTTCCCATTCCTTATTCCTATCCTTATGTGGTAGTGGACTCGGTTTGAGTTATTGTGGTATTCGCGAGTTACCATAATTAATTTTAGGCCTTATGGCCATAACATTTTAAACTCTTGTGGTTTATGTGTTGTGAGATTGTGATTTCGTGGACACTGTCTGCACGCATATTGCAAAGATGAGGTATTGTGTTCGATTCCCAGTGAATAGACGGGTGTGTTTCGGTATGTTTTTCTTGTATTCCCTGGCAAGTTCGAACCCATTAATCCCTGTTTCCTTACACCAAATTTCCTAGAGAATGAGTGTGTTACGCGGCATTCCTAACTATCTCCGCGCGGCGCGTGGCTTGTAAACGGACAAAAGAAACGCGCACTTTTCCTTTGATTAGTCCCACGTGAGGAGCTAAGTGAATAAAAATAATGTATTGCTTTAATATACATGTGCTCTGATGTGTGGAATATCTCAAATAAGCCTTCCTGCTTAGTTTGACATCATATGTGGTAAGAATTTATCTTTAATTCTTGAAATTAAGTGTAAAATGGTATGATTTTATGAAGAAATTTTAAAACATTAATTTTTCAATAAATAGACCATTTAACTGCTAAGTTTTGACATACGAATATTTTCCTTTATATTATTGATCATTTTATTCTAAAATTATCAATTTCTGATGCTATTTAATATGATTCGTGCCAATTTAAAGTTTTTTATAAATTTCATATTTTTCATTAAATTGAAATCACGCAACCTCGATGTTACAAAAATAATAACCATTAATTTTATGATATTAATTCTTATATTTTTATTTTAGACTCACTGTTTTCATGGTAATAAATACACATTTGTAAACTTCACATGTTGGTCATTCGGAGGGCTTGAGATTAAGATTTCGAGAACGGCTAGGATTGCGTTCCGAAACAGAGATCTACGTAAAGTTTCCAGAAAATAAAAAAAAACTTAATCGGTTCTAAATCTTGAGCAATAAACAAAAAAAAATATTTATATTATGATATCTACTAGATAAACATATAAAAGAAAAGTACCAATAATGGATATGATGATCAGGTACCAAGCTTTTTTTTATTTTGAAGAGTTTAAATAAAGGGTTTCAAAAGATTGAGGGGCCAATCTACATTATTTTTTTATTTGAGAGGGGTAAAATGAGAGGTTTCAAAGTTTGATGTCGGTATACTGACTTATAATCATATCAATTTATATTTTGTTTATCCTCCTAGTTGAACTATAGATAAAAGTTGAAGTATAAAATATAAAAATTAAAGTGAGCAAAGGTTAGCATATATGTACAATATAAACATGTTTATATCTAAATAATTTGTATATTTAAATTTTGGTGTTTATTCTATCAAACTGAAATCAACTGAAATCAAAGAGCGTATTACATATTTTGCAAGATTCATAGTTCTGTCAGGGGGGAGGGGAGGTATACAAATTTTCAGAATTGAAAAAAAATAAAAGAGGATAACGCCAAAAAGTAGGTTAATTTGCATTTCAATTAATTTTTTCAACTTTGTAAAGTAGAAACATCCTAAATTCATGGAATACACCGAGTTTACTCAAACAAATTAGTTTTATATACCAAATATATACATCCTAGTCATACCAGCCTCCTAACACCATACTGCGTGACAAATTCTCTAGAAAAAAAACTTGCGGCTGCGCATCTGTAGTCTATGGGGAAGCGATGGAAAGAAAAATAGCATAAAACCAACCATAAAACATAAATCTAGATAATTAAATAGCCTAAAATCCCCAGGAACTATGTGAAGCAAAAAATTCAGAACTCAATTGGTTCAGTAGTTATTGAAATCTTAAGCTTCAGACAAAAAAGCTTTACGCTCGTTCGGTCAGGTAATAGGCTGAATTAGAGCACTCTCAGGGGAATGAAAAACCGTACTAATAGCAATAAGTGCAAGGCCCCCAACTCATCATAAGTTGGTTGAGCTCTCTGGTCGAAATTTCATTCCTTACTCGTCATGGGGTAATGGCGCAATGGGTAGGGTGTTGGACTGGTAATCTGAGGGTTCCCGGTTCAAGCCCTGCCACGTGGAAAATTAACTCTGATGATTTTAGCCATTGACTATTGACTCTAGGTGCGTGGTGACGCTTCGGGCACAAGTCCTCTTCACGTCACCTTTGAACATACACTGCGTTTTAAAGTGCAGAGTAACGCGCTCAATCGCCTAGGTATCAACACCCATGAATTTAGCCATACTGATGAGCCCTAAAAGGGCGAAACACTGTGTCTATGGAAACTTTTTATAATAGGATATTTTTACAATGTTCCTAATATTTATATACATTTTAGTAGATGTAACCTATCGCCTATATCGTTGAAAAAAACCTTTCTCACTACCAAAAAAAAAAATAGAGAATAGTTATCTATCGCTTCGTATTAGAACAGCTTTCCGCGGTTATAAAAATGTACGGGTATAGTCCGTTTCGTGGCAACGCCTCTTAAGGGGCGATTCGTCGTATTTTCACAGTAGCTTTTTATAGGTTATTCTAGGTTAGATTAAGATAAATTAGGTTAGGTAATTGCCCTGCAGGGTTAGGCAATTGGCCCCGCAGGGTTAGAGCCAAACTGTGAAAATATGACGAATTAAGGGCTATACCCAAACGTACAATTAAAACAAAAATAGTTTTAATATTAAGATTGTAAATTTTTTAATTCGTAGAAAACTGCATATAATATATACGATACATGATTTATTAGTGTGGCTGACAAACGGAGATTAATTGGTTTCGAAGCCATACTTGAAAATGTATTTCCTGAAACAATATCTCAATTGGGTTGACACAAATGATCTTAAAGATCAAGGTCGATTTAAGATCTTAAAGGACACACTTACATAAATTACTTTTAGTTAATGTATAGGTATTACATATATATCTTTTTTACTTATTTCTAGTATTCACAATAGTGAGAATCACAAACGAAGATAAGTGTCCCTAATGGTATTTTCTTATGTCAGGCTTATGTAAGCTTTTAGTTAAGTATACCTTTGGATTTTCTTAGTTATTGTTAAGTATTCCTAAATGTAGTAATGTCAAGTAAGACTTAGGAAAGGTTTAAGGTATCTTATAAAGTTTACTAGGGGTTCCTATTTTGTTCTTAGTTACATTAAGCTATGTCAAGAAAAAGCAGGTTTGATGATATACGAGTACCTTTTGGGTTATGTCTTAAAACAGCCAATTGTTTTTCTAACCAAAATTTTTAAAAAATATTCCTATCTTTTTAAAGTTTTTGAGCACGGTTCCTTGTAAATTCCGCCACATACATCCTATCTGTGTTATAAATAATAGCAAGTAACCAAAGATATTTTTGATTTTTCTAATTATAAAGAATGGTTACTTAAAAATATTTTTATAGGGTGATTTTTTTAATAGAAAATATGGTAAATTAACCTCCCCCAATATATATAAAAAACACAAATCATATTCAAATATTGGAAATGGGCAGGTGTGCTAAACATTTGCAAATTATTTTTTTTCGTTAAAATGAATGAACAACAAAATAGATGTAATTATTTGATTCTACATTTAAAGAGCTATAATTCAAATTTTATTACAATGAGTACACTTTTAGTTATTTATAATGTTTCTTTTTTTCTATTTATGTAGACGAAAAAAACTTTACTCTAATTCAGACTTATCTTTCATATTTTTAAATTTTATTTTTTAATTATTTAATTAGGGTTACATAAAATTACTTAGGTATACTTAACATATAAAAGGTATCTTATCTAGTTAAGACAGGTAGAAAGCAAGTACAAATTCTCATTCAATCCAGGGAGGGAGGGTTCATTGGGCTTTCTAAAATATTACATTAGTCCCCAAATTTGTATTATAATGTTTTCTTATTCAATAGCTTAATAACTTTTGGGACTTTTTTTCGAAATTTAATTGGTATGTTCATTAATCTTAATATCCAGCCGTTTCAACCACTAATTGTACAGGACAAGGACGTCCAAGCTTTTTTATATGGGGGGGGGGGGGAGATCAAAATTCAAAAATTTTGCCTAGGCATCCCAAAATTCAATTTGGGCGGGGTATCAATTTATCTACTATTGTCTTATCCCTTTAGATCCCTAATTTCATCTACATTTAACTGATTGATATATTCATTTGTGTTCCTTCATATGCGCTAAAATCCGTATACTAAAGTAGCAGGATGTTTGTTTGTCTGTGTCTCTGTACCAAAGGATCTCGCTAAACGCTGAACCGATCGGGTTCTCCTTAATATGTAGATTCTCATGGTTTCTGGGAAGGTTTATGACTATTTTGGGAGAGGGTACAACCAACCTCCCAAGAGAAATGACAAAAAATCGATAATATTTAAAATATATGGGAGACTTTATTGTAACATAAAGAGAATTATCGTAAAATAAAGAAGTAATGTAGAGACTTTAAGAAATAAAAACATCTAAAGTGCCACTAGAGGCCTCTAGGGGCGTAGCCGCTATTTTAGAAATAAAGTAAAAGTGAAGGTAAATACAATGGTCATAAAAATAGAGATATAATCAAGGATGTTTAAAATATCTTGCTAGCTTCTGGAATGAATAGGTTTCTTTTCATGGAAGCTTCTTATATGCCATTAGTTATATTTAAAAAAAGGAAACTTATTCTTGCTTTTAAAAACTTTTAAAGATACTAAAAACTGTTTTCATGCGTAGTTCTTAGTCCAGTCCTACACACACAGACAGACATACACCATATCTTTTGGCTACCCCTCTAAAGATATTAGATTTATATGAATTGCTTCAAAATGTTTTGTACAGGATGATTTTTAAAAGCGAGGCTTTTCTATAATTAGGGTCGGTCCGTCCAAGATAGAGAGCTTTTATTCGTTATTTTAGGCATGTTAGAATTGTCCTATTGATTTCAAACTTTGCATGATGATTCCTGTAGTAGTTAGGTACGATTTAGAAAGCATAGCAACTCTATAATCATCACCAGAATGTCCGTACGTCCATTTTAAACATGTTGATTTTTCTACTTTTTTAACAACAATTTTTTATGTGATCTAATTATCCCTTTGATCTGCTTTTTGTTATATTGATTTCTGGGACAACAAAGAACAATATTATAAGCAAAGCAACTCTATCAAGTCCTTAAAATGTAAGTATGTCCATAAACATTATTCTGTATCAAGCAGTTTTTCAACAAATTTACTTACAATTTTGCTTCGACTCGTATACATTTATATTCTGATTATTCAGTTCTGACACTATACAAGTGTTGATGTTTGTGATTTTTTAAAATTAATTTCGTTATTAGTATAAGCTGGTAATAAATAGCCCATTGTCCCCTCTTTCTCTATTAAAATAAAACATGTGATGTTTTATTAGCAATTTTCTTAGCACAGTAAAAAATGTTTTCAGTGTTCTCTTTTCCCTAAATCAACACTTCATAATAGATAGGCGAAGCATTGCCGTAAAAAAATGTAATCAAAAATAAGTCATTTAAAGCTGTCATTCAAGATTTGAAGAAATAAAGGAACACCAATAAAGAAATTATCAAGTAAGAATTATTAAAAGGTATAATCTAGATACATACTCCCAAATTCAGCCAATAGGGGAGGATCAATCTACCATATTTTGGTTAGAAAGTAAACAAAATTTGGTTAGAAAGAGCAATTATCCTTTGATATCATTCGCAAAATGAATCATCTATAAATAGTCTTTCATAGGATAAGCCTTTGCTTTGGTTAATCATATGGTTAAAAAATTTCTTCCCTCGCATGATTTAAAGCATATGACATACCATATATAAGAAGTCATCTTTAAATAGTTAACTTTCTTGGAATAAAGTTACCTCTTTGGATATTCCTTATATAGTTTCACAACTTATTGGGCCCGATTTACCATCTAGATCTACTATATCTATTGGTTCATTATACTATACTTTTGTACTTTCTTGGTAGTATATTTTTTTAAAGGTTATTATTTAAAACAGCTAACTGTTCTTTTAGCTTAAAAATTAAAAAAAAGTATTATAGCCTTCATTAGTTTTTAAGAAGTCTCACACACACAGACACACATCCTGTATTTGTTATACATGATAGCTACAACCCCTCTAATATTTAAAGATGTTAGATTTTTAAGTTAGGTTAAAAAACGTTTTTTTTTTTAAGCGAAGCTTTTCTATAATTAGGGTCGGTCCGTCCGTAGGTCGGTCCGTACGTTCATAACAGAGAGTTAGCTCTTTTCGTTAATTTAAACAGGTTAGAATTGTCTTATCGATTCCAAACTTTGCATGATGATTCTTGTAGTAGTTAGGTACAATTTAGAAAGCGTAGCAACTCTATAATCAATACCAGAATGGCGGTACGTCCATTTGAAACATGTCAATTTTTAACTTTTTTGACAACAAATTTTGTATATTAAAATTATCCGATACTTCTGATTTCTTATGCAACAAGGTAAAATGTTATAAGTAAAGCATCTCTATAAACAAGTCCCAAAAATGTTAGTATGTCCTTAAACAGTATCATCTATTTATGCAGTTTTGCAACAAATTTACTTACAATATTTTTTGTACTGATGTATTAATATTCTGCTAATTAAGTTCTGACAATCTACAAGTGTTAAAGTTCGTTTGTCCTTCCATTTCAGAGCTTCGCTTTTATGGATGTTGTCATCCTTGTTATATAGTGATTTCTTACCATGTTATAGGCACCATGTGAAATTTAGGTAAAACACATGACACATAATCAAATATTAGAAATAAGCAAGTGTTGAACCTATGTACTTTTTTGTTAAAATGAATAAACATCTATATAGATGTTAAAATTAAAATCTACAAAGAGTCACATATTATCAAATTTGATATGTTTATTACAAAGAGTAGCTTTTATTTCTATAAGATTTTGCCTTATAATTTTTTTCTATTGTAGTAAAATTAAAAATAATCCACACAAAGTCCACATCAAATTGTCTGCATATGAAAGAATTTTAATTCTTATTATTTTTAAAATTAATTAAGGTAACCTTTATTTTTCATAAGTAAGGCTTGGAGAAGTGGATCAAAAGGGTCGATATATGAATTAGGGGCATTGAAAAGGGGGAGGGGATTAGACTAGCTTTACATAAAGAGTTAGGTATGATAGCGAGTAATGGATATCTGAAAATACGCATTGACGCCAAAGAGTACAAATGTTACGCCAATTGTGATCACAACTCTCACGTTTATATAAAAATGCAACATATAATAATAGCTATTAAAACAATTTTCAAGCATAACTTTTATCTTTTTAGGATAACAATTAAATAAGAAAAATATTTTTACCATATGAAATTCGTGATCAAACACCTAATTGAAAAAAAATGCAAGACATAGCTCTTATTTTAAGAAAGACTAGGGGCAACGAACGCCCCCAAGAAGCCTCTAAGTGTTCTTAAGGTGGGAGGGGGATAAGTCAACCGCCCTTCTACTTTTTAATTTGAGTTTTAATAAGAAATATTCAGAAAAAAAATTTTGTGGGGGATTTTAAATTGGGAGGGTGGAGATACGCTCTCCAAAAATAGTTAAAAACCTTCCCTGTACCTAAAAAAAAGCTTAATTGCAAAGGAAAACCAAACAGATGTTATTTTCAAAAAAAATTTATAAAACAAAAATTGGCGCATTTGTATGAACACCAGAATTATAGGTTTGAAAGGGGAAGGAAAAAAAGAGAGGGGGAAGAGAGGGGGTAAACTAGTTTGAAGATATCTGAGAATAGTTATGATCGCCATCTTCCACTATCGTTAGGTATAGCTAAAGGGTACTTAATTGGAAAGAAAGCAGGTAGAGGAGAGAAGAGAGGGGAAGGGGGGGGGGGTGATAAGGGTTACTTAGGAAACTTATGTAAGGTTTTTAGTAAAACTTTAAGGTAGGCTTACATTAAAAGTTAGGGACACCTAAATAAATTAAGGTATTCTTAAATGTATGAGAAAGCAGGTAATTTTTCTTTCTTCTCTAACTTGTTTTAAAACACCTTTGGCAACCAATGAATATATATTTAAGATCTAGATGGTCTATCTGGCATCAAATTCTGTTATACATATAAAGTGGTTCCTATAAGACAAACCCCTTTGTTAATTTTTCAACTTTTTTATTTCATGGGTGGGTGATCTCCAACACCACCTTAAATTTTTTTAAAAATACTTTTATTTTATATTTTTTGGGGGTTGAGTACCCTCCCAAACCCCCTTAAATTAAAAAAAAAATTAACTTCCATTTTCAATTTTAAAATTTTTTTTCTTTTATTTTTGAATTTTTTTGGGGGTGAGGTGACCTCTCACACCCCCGTAAAAATATTTTATCTGAAATTTTTTTATCTTCCATTTTAAAATTTTTCTTCCATGAAATGGGGTGACTTCCCACACCCCCTGGTACAAATATTTTTTTCTTCCACTTTTAATTTTTCTGGGGATGGGGTGACCCTCTTAAAAAATGTTTTGTCTTCAATTTCAAATTTATTTTTTTTTGGAAAAGGGGTGACCTTCCACACTCACTAAAAAGATTTTTCTTGTCAAATTATTTTTCTTCAATTTTCAATTTTTTGGGGGTTGGGGCGACCTTGCACAACACCCTACAAATTTTTTTTTTAAATTCTGTTTCTTTCATTTCAAAAATGGAGTTTTAAAAAAATTTCTGGATACCTGGAGCGGGACGGCCAAGCTTTTTTTGTGGGGGGGGGGGAGAAATTATTTTTAAGGGGGGATAAAATGGCGTGCAAAGCGTGCCGCAAATTTTATTTAACCTCCTTAAAATTTTTACCCTGGGGGTAAAATTTGCTTGGGGGGGTAATTACCCCAACTGAAATCTGTTTGCAGGGGTAAATTTTGTTTACCCCCCCCCCCAAATTTACTCCTGGGGTAAAATTTTTTGGGGGGTAATTTAAATTTTATTAAATATTTAGTATTAAAAATGTGCGGGAAGCGCGGCAAAAACTTTTTTGTTAGAGATTTTTATTTTGGGGGGGGGTATTTATCCCTCCTCAAATTGTTTGGGGGGGTAATCCCCACTTCACACCCCCCCCCACTTGGACGTCTATGCTTGTAGGATCAGTACCTTCAGAATCATACATGGAACCTGAAATTGACTTGTATGCCTATATTTCTTACCAGCGGCTACGCCCCTAGAGGCCTCTAGGGGCACTTGAGGAGGGGGAGTCGAATTTGATAACCCAATTTCTTATTTTAGATTTTATTAGAAAAAGTAAAAAAAATTTTGTGGAGTAGAAAATTTTTTTTTTTTAGGGGGGGGGCGTGCCGGGTGCCCCACATCATCATTTTTAATTTTAGTTAAAAAATTTAAAAAAAAAAAAAATTTGGGGGGGGGGTATTTTTCATTTTTGGGGGCGTTGGGGGTGTTTTACCCCCCAAGAAAATAGTTATAAACCTTCCCGGGACCTATGAGAAGCTACCTTGTTAAGGAGAACCCAATCGGTTCAGCGGTTAGCGAGATCCTTTGGTACAGACACACAGACAGACACACAAACATCCTGTTACTTTAGTATAAGGATGAGGATGTACTACTACAGGTTTGGGGGGATGTTTTATGGGGTTTAGGAACCCCTCCCCCAAATAAAATAAAATGGAGGGGATGAAAAATATATCTCCCAAAAAGTTGTATTTTGTCCCAAGTTTTTTTTTATGTTTTTTTGGTGATCCCCCCCCTTAAGTAAAAAAGGACGTAAAAACAAAGGTTGTTGAATAAAAGTGTGAAGGAAGCAAAAATTGACTCTCACTCACTTAAAGTCGGAAATTCATTATCAAACAGGGGACTTGCACAATTTTTTTTAGCCCTCTAGCTTTAATAGGAGCTGAGATAATGGGGGGGGGGGCATTGAACTACTGATAAAGGTGCGGCAAGGGGCCCAACTGTTAAGGGTTAAGTCTCACAAATTATGGATCCCGATTGACCATCTAGTTCTATTATATCTATTGGTTAATTATACTGTAGTACGGCTGTACTTCCTTATTATTTTTTTGGTTATCTTTAAAAACAGCAAATCGTTCTTTTAGCTTGAATTAAAAGAAATATTATGACCTTAATTAGTTTCAAATGAAGTTTCTATTCAATTCCCACGCACACACAGACATACATCCTATATTTGTTATACATAATTGCGGCTACTTCTCTAAACTTTAAAGATGTAAGATTTATAAAGAAAGATTTTAAATTTTTTTTGTACAGAGTGATTTCTTTGCTTGGTATACAGGCACTACATGAACTATAGATAAATCACATGACTCATAATCAAATATTTGAAATGGAAAAAGTGCTGAATCTTTGATCCTTTTTTGTTAAATTGAATTAACAACTATGGCGATGTGAAAATTAAATTCTACAAAGAGTTATATTTAAAACTTATTACAAAGAGTATGCTTTTAGTTATATATGATTCTATAAGATTTTTTTCTATTGTATTAAAGTTTAATTTAATCCACAAAATTTTTTGTTAAAAAAATATATCAAATTGTTAAACTGTTTTTAACCTATTTTTGAATGGGGGGTCAAAAATATACTAGGACACCTATAGAATCAGACTGCAGAGCCCAAATTTGAATTAAGTCCCCAGTAAACTTTTTTGGGGGGATTTAAAAATTAATTTTTAGTGTTGCTGTAATCATTTTTACCGAAGCAAAAGCTTTTTTTTTACTTCGGGTAATATTGTGGCTTACAGAAGATTTTTATATAATTCACTTTATATTGATACAATAAAAAAACATTACTCTGTTCATTGGAAATAATTTTTTTTCCCAAAACAATTAATTTCATTGAAAAATCTAACATTTACAATAAAACAAATAATTCTGAAATCTAACCAATAAGAAGCCTTGTTTTATATAATTCTTTACAATTCAAAAAAAGAGTGTTTTCACAAAGTGACTTATTTCCAATGTAGTTAAATATTTTTTATTTAAATAAAATGAAAAGAATGAAAACCGTACACATAAAAGATACATACTTTTTAAAATCATTTTAAAAGATAAGTTTGAATAATCTTATTTAATAACACATTTGTATATGTGACAAAAATAAATTTGTTGTATTGCATAAACATTTGTTGTCATTTAACCCTTTACAGCCATTTTTTATGTTTTTAAAATAAGTGAGAGAACACAAACATGTTAATGTTAATTCGTTGATATATTATAAAGAATTAACTTTTTAGTGAATTTTTATAGTAAAATCATAAGGCCTAATTTTACTCTATACCAGAATACAATATTTATGAAGCAAAACACTCTAAAAGCTACGAATTTTACCCAAATAAAAAAAATACCTTTTGCTCGGATCAAAATGATCACGGCAACAGTAAAAATTAATATTTAAATCCCCCCAAAAAAGTTTATTGGGGACTTAATTCAAATTTAGGCTCTGCAGTCTCATTCTACTGGTGTCATAGCATATTTTTTATATACGTTTTAAAAATAGGTTAAAAACAGTTTAAGCTAAGAAACAATTTTATTCATTATTTTTTTAAATAAATTAACGACACCCTTAGGTAACCCTAGGTGGAGAATTATATGAAAAGGGAGGATTTATAAGGCTGGGGCATCATAAAGGGAGAGGGGTTTATGATAGAGATTCCTAAATCTTTTACTTAAAAGATAGGAAGAGTTTTTATTAATCAGCTAAAAAATCTCTAAAGTAGTAAAAACAAGATTAAGATTAAGGGAAAAAATGTAGAAAACTTAAAATAGAATATACAGCCTCATTCATGATAATTTTTAACGCCTCTAAGTCTAATGAAAATTCTCTTATATAACCCCAATTGAAAGACCACTAAGGGACGGGGGGAGGAGGGGAATGGTGAGTGTTATGGCGGCTATTCATTGGGGGGGAATCGTTTGAAAAGGGTAGATGTGGGGGGTACCTTATATTGATATGATAGGTTTATGTAAGGTTAAAGTATTCCTATTAAAATCTTTACCTAAGCTTGACATTACTAAATTTAAGGGTAGACTATCTCCCCTAAACTAAAGTAAGGCTAAAGATACCCTTATTTTTAAGGGGTCCCTAATAAACCGTTTGTGATTAGCTTTAATGACAGTACACAGATAGAAATTATATTCTGAAGAAATTTCAAGGTTGCCTAATGTTTCTTTATAAAATTTGGCTTCAACAAAAATTAGATAAATCATTTGTTTCCTATTCTGTGATTACCCATAAAATATTAAAACTTTTTTATTTTTATCCAAAACTTTGTTTTAACTGTTCCACAAAAAAAACTTTTGTGAAAACATATCAATATTCCACAACTTTTGTTCTCATATGTGTAGCATGTCTGTCTGGCTATAATTGAATTGTCTTTAACTTACACCTTTTCTCTATCAAAGCCTTTCATTAAAATTGGCTACCAATGCTCTTACATCCGCCAGAGTCTGTGTGTCTTTTCGTCTGTGTTGCTTGCAGGCAAATTAGTTGTATAAAAGTAATATTGTAGTAAAATATAAATCCTTATAGTAAAGTAACAGAATGTGTGTTTGTCTGTTTTTTCTGTTTGTCTTTACCGAAGGATCTCGCTAACTGCTGGACCGATCGGGTTCTCCTTATGAGGGTAGCTTCTCATAGGTCCCGGGAAGGTTTATAACTATTTTAAGGGAGGGTACCACCACCCTCCCAAGAGAAATCACAAAAAAAATTAATTTTTTCCCCGTTTCTCGATTTTATGAAGAGAGTTTAACGCAACACAGACATATTTTAAACATAAAAAAACATTTAAAGTGCCACTAGAGGCCTCTAGGGACGTAGCCGCTAGTAAAATTTGAATGAATAGTTCTAAATTGTAAGTATTTTGATATCATTAATGGGTTAAGATAAGGATCATTTATATTGAAATTTTGTTAAATTGGGATATTGACAACCCTATTCCTTGCGCTAATGTAGATTCTAATATTGCTTTATTTATTGAAAAAATTGAATGAATATTAGAATTCCCGAGAATTAATCTCTAACCTTTTTATTGAAATAATGGAAAATATCCGAGAAAGGGATTTTTCATCACAAAAACAAGGACAATTATATTCTCCAAGATATATATGTCCAAGATATATATGCAATAATAAACTGCAAACATTTTGCAAAAAAAATCTGTCAAGTAATTGTATTTTGAATCATTGTGAAGAGCAGACTATAAAAGATGAAGAAAGTCCCTCAAGACGTCATAAAAATGAGGGATGAGGAGTGGGAAAGAAAACCCCTAAAAAAGAGATGGATAATCCCTCGTTTTTATCACGTAACATGCTGATTTTTTAGGGTCTTTCTTCGTCTTCCAGACTATATTTTTGTTATTTCAAACAATTTTATTTATTCAATTATAAAATCTGTCAATAAGCAAAGAAATCACAGCAATTCTTCTCAAAGATATGTTACTGATCATCTGACTTACGTACAAATAGATATAAAATCAATATTCCTTATGTTTTGTTATTCTTTTCCAAGATTTTGTTTAGAAATAAAGAAAAAGCAAATCTATAAGTCAATTTTTAGATCAAAGGGATTTGGTGTTAGACAAGCCTCTTGGTTTTCTACAATATTTTTCATACTTTTTAGAAGATATAATAACAGAGAAACTGTACAAAAAATGATATTTCGATGTACTCTTTTAACCCACTTACCCTTGATGAAATTAATTGACAGAAATATTAATCCAAAAAAAGTTTTCGACCCTTCATTATTGACTTTCCTAAGTTTTTCTTCTATGTATATTAAACAATTAATCATGAAATTACCCTGTAAAAGCATAAAAATTAATGTACATAATAAATACATATCTCTTGAATCAGCAATTTTTTTTTACTTCTGAATAGGTAAAATATTAAAGAATTTATTTGATATTTCATTAATAGATGAACCTTCCTTAGTAAAAGTTTATTGATTAACTTTAATGATAATACTACAGAACAACTCTAAGATAAACACTTTGAATGAAATGAAGTTACATTGCCTTTCTTACTTTGTTTTACCAATCTTCTTGCACACAATCAAAGGTGAAACATCACTTTAGCAAAGAGTAATGTCTTATATTATCAAAGCCATCAAATAGCAAACAATTGTTATTTCAAACTGATCCTTTCCTTTCATATCATTTACCTCCATAGTTTTTTTGCTTTAGTGTATTTTGGTTAAATATCACTTTGAGAAATTTTACTTTTGTGGAGGATATATACCAACACAATAAAAGTATTGGGTAATGCAGGTTGTTCTACACATCAAAAAAAGTACAAGGGACAATAAGAAGTTATTCATTAGATCCAGTCATTATTTAACAACCAAGCACTCAGTCTTTAATTGTTCTTTATTATCTTACCTTGTTATGAAAAGGCAACTATTTAATAACATTAGAAAACCTAAATTAAGACGCTTGAACCTTCTACCCCTAGAATTTTTTGCCTGAAATTGTACATTTTGTTAACAAAAAAATGCAATCATAGAACAATTATCCTAATTTTGAAAGGTTAAGAAACAACTCAGATAAATATGCGTTGTATGTAAAAATCTGATAGCATAGAATCTTAAAAATATCTGTGTTTTATTTTAATTCATCTTTATATAAAGGTATGTTTTCTTTATTATTAGGAAATGAGTTACTGCTAATTTTGGCCCACTGAATCCAATATTTAAAATTTCAAACCTGGTCTTTGAATGGTATAGGTACAGGGTTTGATAGCCAATCCAGCAGAGTTGTGAGCTAAACAGGTCAGGTTTCCATAGTCTTGCTCTGAAACAAAGTATTAAAATTTTAAGAAAAAAAATAGTTGTTTTATATCTTATTTTAGAAGAGTCATGACAAAGTTTGATCAATTACATTCTAAAAAATCTAAAAAAATTCATGCGTTCGCTAAAGAACACAAAACATCCTACTTAGGGCGGCCCTTTCCACCCATTATTTCTAACTTTCAAGATTTCAAAAATAATTGACCCGATCGAGTTCTCCAATTTAGGGTAGCTTCATTAAGGTTCCGTTTCGGTATTTGGCTTTTTTATTTTTATATTGATGGATTAAGCTATTTTGCTGTAATTTCCTACACTTCAAATACAGAATTCCTTGATGCTAGGGTAGGCTAGTTATTATCAAAGTGCTTATTAACCTTGAATCTGAGTATTCAGATTGTCTTTACTGGTTATAAATTCATTCTATTTACGCAAATATTGAATAGACAATGGAATGTAATAAGAAGGAAATACATTATCTAAATGAAAATAAACAAAATTGTATGAAACTTTTCTTATTAACTTTTTAAAACTGCCAAAAAAAGACTTTTATTGATGAACTTTTTACAGCTACAAGTGTCTGCTTTACTAGAATTCTCATACTTAATCCTTGTAGACCCTTGAATAGACAAGAGGATTTGGTTTTCTAAAATTCCTTTACAATATCTTCAACAAAAAAAATCTTTTGTTTAACTCAGTCTAAATAAATAAAAAGACTTGTAAATTTACAAAAAAATAAATTTGTCATCTTTACTCAATCTGTGACCCTTCAAATGGCGATAAATTGATGTACATCCCCAATGATGATAACACAAAGTTATCCCTTCTGAAGATTAAAATAATGATTAAAACGTTTAAACACTCAACTTAATTGACAAACAAATCAAAATTCCCCGAGGTTGTCAAGCCAACGAATATGAAAACGTTATTATAAAACTGAGGGGACTCGTGTAATAAACAGCCTTTTGTCCCTTTTCTCTCTCAAAAATAATACTGTTTAACAAAACCATTTCAATTTGTTTTAATTATTTAATTATCCCTTTATCCCTTTATCCCTTAACCTTTAGTAGATCCTTTTATTTTGGTAAAGAAAGAAACAATTAATGATCAACAATTCTTTATCACTAACAAGGATTCCAGCAAAATTAATAATTAATACAAAATCAGCAATAAATGTGTTTGAAGTTCATCTCTATAACTCCTTTTCATAAAATTTCGCACCAATGCAATCGTCTAAAGACAAAATCATTTCAATGTAGGATTTGAAAGAAAAAATAACATAATCACTAAAACAAAGATTTTTTTGTATGAAGGGAGAATAGCCTTGAATGATAGTCCAGTAGAAAAAAAAAATTTTATGCCAAATGCAAACAATAATGGTAAGTGCAGTATTATTATTTAATAGATAAGTTAATACATACCGAATAATTATAAACAAATTTACACCTACAAATCAACGAAAAATGTTTACGAACTAGTACGATTTACAATCCAATGTCTTCTCCATCTCTGGAGTTGTGTGAATTCTTTGATCCAAAACAGGCGGAACTATATAAATCTACATTTAGGTCTCCTAGACAAAAAAAACGAGTAATCAAAGTGTTGTTTATTGTAACATGCCTTAGTACCTATTATAAACTAAATGCACCTCACAAACCAGTGAAAAGACATTATTAAATAAGCTTACTGCTGTAGAAATTAACGTCCTAGTATCACCCCAATTTATTGAAATTAGTAGCTATCAAGAATACAAAATTGTGAGAAGAGGTAAAAAGCACAAAGAAAACCAAGAGATTAATCAGAAATAAAATGATACTAAAACTTTTAAATAAACATTTTATTTGTAACTTGTATAGAATTATGTTTTGTACATAATGCTTTCCCTAGATGTTGCACAGTGCAACTCTGTTAGGTACGTGACATCCTCTAGTTCTTCTGATTTAATCTTTATTGATTTAAAATTCAAAGATTAACTCTAAGCAATACAAAAATGTACTATTGAGGCTACAACCGCTTGTTTAAGAACTTTTAACAAATACCACAAAAGGAAATTGGATACTTTTATTCTTATGTGTTAAATTCTGCATTAACTAGCTCATAATTGAAAAGGGGTAGAAAGAGTTGTAAATTAATTTATTTTATCTTTTTGAATACTTACATAAATAAATACGCAAGTCATATTGCCAACTATAAAAGAAAAAAAATCATTTGATAAACTTTTCTGATCCCTATATTTTGGGGAATTACTAGAAAAGATTTCATCTGCAATAATTTATTTTATTTGTTGGCAGCCTTCAACTTCATACTACAGACAGCTGACTTACAAACTTACAAGAGAACCCGATGCATTAGCGCAAAAGGAAGCTTGCTTGCTCGCCGTTGGGTAGGTGACGGGTTCGCGACTGGACCACACTGTGTCCTTATGCAGTTGTGTCCGATGTGTGACTAGAAAAGTAAGAATAGGGGAAATATTTTGTCCCATAAGCAGGCGCTAAACATTACCATGCACAAGAAGGACTTCCAAACAGAAACATTGCAATCAAAAGATTAATTGTTATGTATTACTTAACCAACTTAATAACTGGTTCAACAAAATCATTTGAAATAATCGATTTCATAAGAACTTTGGAGTCAAAGAGGACCTAGCCCTCAGTATCCATTAGTTAAAAATTAACTTATAAGAATAAGAAGTTTAAAATATTTGTGTAGTTGCAATAATATTCACAAAAGGAATAAACAATCCTGATATTACTGGACACCACAAATTTTATACATACGTAACAAAATTAATTTCATGAGAAACATAAATGAAAAAGAAGAGGTCCAGGAATTTAGTGTTATAAGAAATAGCCGATAAATTAATATACATTTCCAATGATGATACACAAAATTACCCCTTCTGTAAATAATAATTAGTGGTTGAAACGTTTGGACGCTCTACTTAATGAACCAACCAATCAAATTTCAATAAAAGTCCCCAATTTTTTTAAAACCAACGAGTAAGAAAACAATATCACAAAACTTTGGGGACCTTAGAGAAGTTCGCATTAAATTGTGATATTCATAGTCACCTACACTTAACAAAACATTTAATTAATCAAATTTATAAAATAAATACTTTACTGCTGACATTGTCATTTTCTGCTACTAAAAGGTTATTATCATCCTTAGTTATTAATGCTATAATTTACAGTTTGTAAACACATCTACATACATATATACTCAAATATATTTGCTCTAATTTATATAGGTAATAGAAAACATATTGATACGTCATAAAAACTAAGGTCAGAAAATGAAAATCATTCATTAAACTTTAAACTCAAAAGCTGTTTAACAAAATCTTTCATTTAATTGGTTTAGTTTCAAATTTATATTCATGGTCTTTTTATATTAAATCATTAGGTATGGGGTGTAGGGAAGTGATAACATTCCCTCGAAATCAAAATTAATACGATCTGCTCCTTTCTTTTATCCCCTTCACTCCCCACTGATGAAACACTGTGTGCGCTACTGTGTATAATTTTATAAATCTAAAATTATTTTGAACCAAATTTTCATCAAATAAGGCTAACCTTTGTGATATATATGCCTAAATTATTCCATCATAAATATAATTTTGGTAATTTGAAAGCTATTAAATTTATTGAACTAGCCTTTGTTTTGTTTTTGGTAACTCCTTTTAACCCATCAAAATTTTATTTACAATTTTAACTTCAATTTTTTTTTGTTGTGTTCAGAATTAAATATTGGATATCTTAAACATGAGCTCTCTGTAAAAAAAATAATTAGTATAATTTAACAGGAGGGCGTCGTAGCTAAATGTTACCGCATTTAGTTTTGGGCACCGGAGTATCTTTAATTAAGATAGTTTAATGTTATTTTATAAGTTACTAGCGGCTTCGCCCCTAGCCTCTAGGGGCTTTGCCCCAAGAAGTTTGATCAACCTAATTTTTGTAATTTAGATTTAAAAATAAAAAGTAAAAAAAAAAATTTTTTTTTTGGGGGGGGATATTTTTCATTTTTTTGGGGGGTTGGGGGTGTCCCACCCCCCGAGAAAATAGCTTAAAACCATCACAGGACCAGTAGGTATATTCCCTGAAGAGTAGAGCCCAATCGGTTCAGTGGTTACTGAGATCTTAAGCTTCAGACGGACAGACAGACGGACAGACGGACAGACAGACAGACAGACAGACAGACAGACAGACAGACAGACATCGTTCTACTTTGTATTATAGATAAGGACTGACCTGAATGTACTGAATAGGCAAGCAGGGAAGCATTATTGTAGTCCTCGTACATACTTGAGGGTATATCAACCTAGAAAATCAAATTATAAATGATACATGTATGTATGTAAATTAAGGGATATAAGTTTTCCGGAATTTTAATCTAGGGAGTAGATTTGAAATCTGCATCAAATTTTAAGGATTTTTTATAAAATTCGTTTTTTGTAAAATTTTTTATCTAACAGCGGAAATACATTTTACGTTAATTAATTTTGACCAATAGGATAGGTGGATTTTAAACTACCTGCGCTCTAATTGGTTGAATTATGTACGACATCCAATCAGAGCGCAGATTTTTTAAATCCACCAATCACGGATGCCAAAATTAATTAACTTAATTTGTATTTCCGCTTTTAGATAAAGAATTATACAAAAAACGAATTTTATAAAAAATCCTTAAAATTTGATGCAGATTTCAAATCTACTCCCTAGATTAAAATTCCGGAAAACTTATATCCCTTAATGTAAATATCAGCATTGTTTTAAAGTAACAGGATGTCTGCCTGTGTGTGTCTAGGGAAGGATCTCTAAAAAATGTTGTTCACTTTAATAGTGATGCTCCTTATAAGTCTAGGGGAGGTTTATAACTTAATTGGGGGAGGATCAAATCCCCCTCCCAAATCGCCCGTAGAAAAAAATGCTTCCTACAAAAAGTTGTTTTTACAATGGTAAAAATTACATAAAAAATTTATTAGGCTAGCCTAAGAATTAAAGTTTCTTATTCTTACTTAGATATAAAGAAATATGTAAGGCTTTAGAAACTTTTAGTCTAGTCGAACATTTATTATATGAATTAGCTCCTTATATAGTAAAAGGTTGGGTTAGTTAAATTTTATCAGTTAGTTAGGGTCTACTATAATATTTTATTTTTCATCAAAACTTTTATATACAAATATATAATAAGATTATGCATATATTGTTAGCAATTTACCATCCAGCTAATACGAAATAATTAATCTTTTTTTATTATATCTGTCTAATTGACTATCAAATAATCTATTATCTACATTTTGCCCACTTCTCTATACAGCTAATGTGTTTTATTATCTAATAAATGATTATTAAGTATTACAATTATCTTATATTAATAAATATATATAACTTTTTTGCATATATACAGTATATTAAAAAGACATTCTCAATTTTTCTTATTTTTGTATCAACATAATTATGAAAAAACAAGGATGACAACATCCATAAATGCGAAGCACTGAAACGGTAGGATAAACGGACATTAAGACTTGTATAGTGTCAGAACTGAATAATCAGAATATAAAAGTATAAGAATCGACGCAAAATTGTAAGTAAATTTGTTGAAAAACTGACATTCTGGTAATGATTATAGAGTTGCTACGCTTTCTAAGTCGTACCTAACTACTACAGAAATCATCATGCAAAGTTTGAAATCGATAGGACAATTATAACAACATGCATAAAATTAACGAATAAAAGCTATCTATCTCGGACGGACGTACATACGGACTGACGGACGGACCGACCCTAATTATAGAAAAGCTTCGCTTTTAAAAATGCGGCTCAACTTTGGTTTGTTGTCAGTTTAGACAAGCGACTTGGGTTAGATTTTCGGCCTTCAACCCCCATATTTTAGAATAAGTTTATAAAAGTATAGTTTCTCGAATGACTAACCCATAAGGGGTCCGTAACGACTACTTAGTAACCAATATAACCTAAACTTACCTGACCTAAAGCAATAAACAAACAAATGAAAACCTCCCGCTGCCCTAATTTTAATTCATTTCAAAATAAAGAGTTATATTAGCTGGTTGTTGAGGTAAAATTAGAATTATTGTTTTTATTTTATTTCTGTGCATAATAAACAAAGTTGAAAAAAGTAAAAAGTAAGAGTATCTCTTTCTTATTTAGTATGATACAAAGATTAATTATCTTTTGTTTATTATGTTTTATTTAGTCTAAATAGCATTTTTCTTATATATAGAAATGACTTTGCTTTTAGTCTCTTGTGGCTTTGATTTTTAGAGAAAAGATATCAACATTAAAAATATGCCTTTTTACGCCACTGCACTGTAAGCATCACTTAAAATGTGTGAACCTCCAAGATTAAGCTAAAGAATAGGATAGAACCAATTATTATATAAAAGTAATAGGATTTCTGTTTGTCTGTCTTTCTATACAGAAGGATCTTGCTAAACGCTAAACCGATATGGTTTTCCTTCACAATATAGCTTCTCATAGGTCCTTGGATGATCTAAAAATATTTTGGGGTAGGGTACCACTAACCTCCAAAGTGAAATCTTGAAATAAAATCAACCATCCAATTTTTATTTTATTTTATTAGTTGGTAAATGTGAAAACTTAATATGTATACATATCTATCAATATAGATATTTTCAATATCTACATTTTACATTTAAAACCATAATACTTTGTGAAAATGGATCTAGAATACATGGATATTGAGAGCTTCTCGCATACAATGAAATATTTTTTTTCAGATGGATAATTCAATGATATCTCCATGCTCCCTTATGGCTTTACCCCATCCTCTCCTTTAACCATTGAGAAACGTATTGACCAATATCTGAGCCAATAGCCGACTAAATTGATGACAAAAACATCCGCTGTCACAATATCCACGTATTCTATATCCATTTGTGTGAATAAAATATTAAAGATGAGCAACAATAATATTCCAATTCTCAGTACATTTAGGTTTTAATAAGTTGTAGCAAAATTTATTTTAGCAAATCATAAAACAAAACTTGATGTTTTCTAAATCTAAGAATATTTATGTATAAACTCAGGGACATAAAAGATAAAACAATGGCCGATAAATTTATGTACATCCCCAATAAGATCCAACGAATAAGAAAACGTTTTATAAGACTTTGGGACTAGTGTAAAAAATAGTCCAATGTCCCCACCCTACTTATAATTAATGCATTCAATTTTTTTCAATGCTATTACATTTTTTGCAATGTTATTTAAACATAATGACAATTGTAACTATGCTCACATTTATATTTGAATATTATTCCACAGAGAAAGGGATTTTTAATGGAGGAAAAATTTATATACATCCCCTAATGATGATAAACATAAAAATCCACTTCTGTATATGAAAATTATTTGTTGAATAGTTTAGAACCATCCAGTCAAAATAAAAAAAGCATATCCAAAGTTTTTTAGACAAAGAATATGATGACTGTCTTCTCTCCAATTCTTTAGTAAAATTATCACTTGGGTTGTTAGAAAATATTGGGGGGAAACAGGTGTTGTAGATTTATTATCCTTTTCCTCCCTGTTATTATTCCGAATATGATGCTTGAACGTTTCCTGTTATTACTATCATTAATCCTCTAAAATGGATATTTAGCTAGATATCTTTTATTTTATTGGCACAGCTTCTAATTTCAAATATCTGTCCGTCAGTAGGAGTTTTTACCGCTGCTATTAAAGATAAACAGTCAATTTTTATTTTTGTGTATGAATATTCCTTGATCTATAAGATTCAGCATTCATTCTATAACTCAAATCACTTATATGTTAATAAATATATCGGTGATCACTGGGATTTTCGAACGCATAGAAATTTCGTAAGAAAGTTTTTTCGTCGTGATCTATTCATGATAGTTCAAATAATATGATACGCAAATTGATCAAAAATATTGAAATAAATTACTACAGTAAATTTCAATTTTAATTAAAGAATAAATCTATTATTTAAAGGTAATTTTAAGGTTTTTTAATGTTCAATCTATACATATATATTTTAAAAGTCTTAAAAAAGGTAAAAGTATCTCAGAGTACATTAAACAAGTATATGCCAACAAATGCTAACATAATCACAACAAATAATAACATAATCAACATTTTCTTTACTATGCAAATTTCTATGTTTAAAGCTTGAAATCAATTTTTAAGAAATTTTCTTTTTACATTTACTTATCCCTGAACTCTGTGAGTATGGTAGAATTACAAACAGCTGCATATATAAATTTTTTAAGGATTAATACTAACAGGTATAAAATTTAATACAACACCTTTTTTAAAGTGCAACTTAATTGGATTAAATGAAAAGATAAAAAAACAAAAGTTTGGGTTCTTTAACTCATACCTACATATCTCATCATTCACCATTGTTTCTTATTTGGGAAGAAAAAAATAATTTCTAGCACTTGCAAGAGGCTTTTATCCTACAGTTTTCTATTCCCATAATGTACTATCCCTGTGAAACTCCTCTAACACTAAATTGGCCTAACCTAAGAGAATATTATGTAAGTGTGTGTGTGTGTGTGTTTTTGTAAAGAATTATGTATTTTGTTAACTTTTACATTGGTATCCTTGATTAAACCTTTATAAAAATAGGGTAATAAACTAATTCTGTGACTACATCCTGTATCTTTATATGAGTGTTTATATATTTTAGCAAATTAAATTATTGTTATTTTATGATTATGACATCTACTAATTTATTATTAAGGGTTGATATGGTATATCCACAAATCAAATATAGAAACAATATAAGAGTCTACATTTTTCTTTTTTTATAAAAAAAAAACTTTCACACAAATAAACAGTAAAGTGAAAGCTTTTTCTCATTTTGGCATATTTTCCTGACAAAAAGGTTGGCAAGGTGAATTATTGAGTAGCTTTACTCTTAACTTGCATTTCTCATAAAGTTGATAGGTCACACATATTTATTATTATGGTGTTCCATTCTTATAACAAAATAAATGTGCTATACAAAAAATCAAAAAAATTATTTAGTTTATGAAAACTAGACTCCATTAATATATAAGAAGCCAACAAAAGATAATTAAATGCAATAAGCTTTAGCAGAAAATATTCATAACATATCAATCCTATTATATAAAGTATTTATCCTTTTTTTGGCTAAAGCTTAAGATCTCAATAAGTGCTGACCCAATTGAGTTCTTCATTTTAAGGAAGCTTTACATAAGTCCAGGGAAGGTTTTAGGGTTGACATCCCCAAACATATCCTAGAGGCTAGAGAAGAAGCAGCTAGTATGTTAATATAATAGATACATTTCTTAACTTTTTATATTATGTTTTCAATACTAAGATACATAAATATTTGCTATGTAATTAATTTGCAGAAATGTATGAAAGACTTATACTCATATTTCAATACTACATTTGACATTTGGCGTTTATACATTACAGCTAAGAAAAAATAACTGGACTCTCAGTTTAGAGGAGACCGGTTTTGTCCAAAAAATTATAATTATAATTTTCACAAGATTTATTTGAATAATAAATGAAAATATGTAGAAAAAACATTGCTAATTAATAATTTATTATTATTATTCTTTTTAATTTAACGGTAAATGTATGAACGCCATGATCTGCACCTGTTGTCTACTACTTCCTTTCTCTCCAAACGGGCGTTTACATAGGGGGGATAAAGGGAACAGACCCCACCTTTTTTAAAATTCAGGAGAAGACCAACTTTAACTTTTAAACTCCAAAAAATTTTAAAGTTTGTTAACCTCAAAAAGAAGTATTATTGTATAAGGTATAATAAAAAAGGTTATACCAATACGATACTATAAGAAGAATAAATAAAAACCAATATTTTGAAGTTTAAATGTTTACCTCCCTAAAAGATAAAAAGCTTGGACGTCCTTGCCTATATAATGTAAAGATTACCCCCCCCCCAAAAAAAAAAAAAAAATTAAATTCGGGTTGCCATAGGCCCCCCCCCCCACAAAATTTGGAATTTTAACCCCCCAAAATGAAAAAACTTGGACGCCCTTGAAATAACCCCACTTTTTTGGGATTATGAATACGAACTTTCTGTACGATTTTTCCAAATTTATGTTCTCTACGAAGGAACTCTCACGAAATTGATACCTGCAATCAATATATCTGTTAAAGTTTCCTGATATATGTATCTGATTTTTAATCCAATGAGAAACGACTCTAAAAATTAATTTCTATATGGAAAGTAGTATTTAAAAATCTATTTTAAAAAAGCTATTTCAGTTTACTGCACTATTTCTGCTCTGTCTATTTGAATAAAATTATCCTGGCTTATTTGTATATCTAGAATATTAACATATACATTATATTTATATTTATTTGACCTTTTCTTATGCAAAAGATAAAGATACAAATATATTCATATACATATAGCAACTATATAGGTGCATTATTTATTACAACAGCTACGCCCACTAGAGGCCTCTAGAGGCATTTGAGGAGGAATGGGAAGTCGAACCAACCCATTTTCATTTGAGTTTTAAAAAGAAAAGTATATTTTTGTTGAGGTTCATTTTTTATTGGAAAGTTAGAGAAACACAAAATAGTTAAAACCTTCCTAGCTTTTTTAGTGGGATAATCACCCTTTTACTCACCCCTCCCCCAACCATCACTCTCTTACGTTTTTTTTTTTATTCTGAAGCAATATGTAGTTGGCCTAACAAATATATTGATGTTGATAATAAGAGTAATAATAAGACTATTAGTATCTATTGTCTTATTTTATATACATGTTTCTAGATAGAATATTTATATAGATATAATATCTCGGAATTTATTTTAGCTTACATTATTATGAATGTATATATGATATTATTGAAATACTTTATTTTAAAATTTATTGAAAAACGGAAGAAGCTTAAGATCTCGATAACAGCTGAAGTGACATAATCCTTTACAGTAAAACTTGTTATATGTCCAAATAAGGTTTATAACTATTGAGAGAGTGTATCTCGACCCTTCCCCCGCCCCGTCTTTTTAATTTCTCTTTTTGAAATATAAGGGAAAGTATAGTTACGACTTTGATCGAACAATCAATTAATGCTATTGTTAAAAGACCTCCATTAAAACGCTGGTTCAATGAGATATATAATAGTTCTGTAGCTATTGAAATCTTAATCTTTAGACAAAAAAAACTTACTACTTTAAAATGTAAGATTAGTTAGTAATAAAGTATGATTACCTCATATTTACTGTTTTTAAACTTCCAATGGTACCCTCTTGCGGCAGGATACCCCAACATGTCACAGTTTACTAAAAATATTAATAATATCTAAAACTATATTTTAAATTATAGCTTGTCTTGGGGAAAATATATTTCTTATCGTATTGAAATTATAGAACTAAAACCAATTAAATCAAGACTAACAAAACCAGGGCTCAGCGAAATTGTTATATTATCACTTTAAAATTCATCTGGATGTCTAAACCTGTTCCAAAACAGACAATCCATCTTTTCAAAAAAAAATTAAATTTGAGTTTTATGCACGGCTGAGGCCTGAGCATAATTTGTTTATATTCATGTTTTCATGTAGGAATTATCAAGATTAAATGGGAACAAATTGATTACTTTGAGGTTATTATGTGAAGTTTGCTCGAATAAAAAACTAAAAATTACCTAAGATGTTGGACTGTGGATACAAGATTATGTTCATGTGATCATGTTGACATTCTGGTGCAACTAAATAATATCTTTAAAATATATTTATAGAACCAGAAGCTGCGCCCCTATCATCGAGAAGCTCTATCAGATGTAATAATACTGTCAAAACCCATCACAGCATCTATGAAAAGCTTCCATAAAATGGAGAACTCAATCGGTTCAGTAGTTAACAAAAGCTTAAGCTTCAGTCAAAAAATCTTACTACTTTATATAATACGATGATAAACTTTTTGTACTACATGAACAATATATATGCATGAAGTAGAATGATGTCTGTCTGTCAGGCTGAAGCTTATGATCTCGATAACCACTAAGCTGATTAGGTTACTATTCTTACAAATATTTTGATTCAATTTTCCTGGAAGGAAACATCACCCCCTTTACACTTTCTTGTAATTAAAATGTAAAAACCTTTATCTGGGCAACTATTTGACACAATCATCCTTGTTATTGTGTAGCTACATTTGTTTATTTTGAATTATTTAGTATGTATTTGTCTTAAATAAATAAATAACAAATTTGTCTCTTTTTAGATTCCCAATTTACATTTAGCTTTTCTTTTCCTACATATTAAACTACAACAATCTAAATATTATTTTTTTAAAGCGAAGCTTTTCTAAATTAACGGTAAGCTCTTTTTGTCAATTTAAACAAAAATTGTCGTATCGATTTCAAACTTTGCATGGTGATTCATAAAACAGTTAGATACCATTTACGAAGCGTAGCAACTCTATAATCGTCATCAGAAAATACATACTTAAATTTTTTTTAAAGCGAAGCTTTTCTATAATTAGGGTCGGTCCGTCCGTCCGTCCGTCCGTCACGGATAGCTGTTTTCGTTAATTTAGACATGTTAGGATTGTCCTATCGATTTCAAATTTTGCATGGTGATTCCTTTAGTAGTTAGGTACGATTTAGAAAGCTTAGCAACTCTATAATCATTACCAAAATGTCCGTACGTCCATTTTAAACATGTTAATTTTTTTTACTTTTTTAAATAGCTTTTTTCGTTAATTTAGGCATGTTAGAATTGTCCTATCGATTTCAAATTTAGCATGGTGATTCCTGTAATAGTTAGGTACGAGTTAGAAAGCATAGCAACTCTATAATCATTACCAGAATGTCTGTACGTCCATTTTAAAAATGTTTTTTTTTACATTTTTAACAACAAATTTGTATGTGACCTAATTATCCGATTGGTCTGATTTTTGGTATACTGATTCCTGGGACAACAAAGTACAATATTATAAGCGAAGCAACTCAATAATCAAGTCCTAAAAATGTAAGTATGTCCATAATCATTATTCTGTATCAAGCAGTTTTTCAACAAATTTACTTACAATTTTGCTTTGACTCTTATACATTCGCATTCTGATTATTCAGTTCTGACATTATATAAGTGTTAATGTCCATTTGTCCTACCGTTTCAGAGCTTCGCTTTTATGGATGTTGTCATCCTTGTTTAAATGTATTCCTAGATAATAAGGTATAATATCATAAGCGAGGCATTGAGTTCTGAAAACTACAAGAGTTATTGTTCGTTTATGCTTCCTTCTGATTTTAGATCTTCGTTTTTATGGATGTTTCATGGATATTGTCGTCCTTGTTTTTATTAAGTTTGAATTATTTTGTCTTTCTATTTTTAAGTCTATTCTATAAGTTTAAAAGATTGGGTTGTGCTTTTTACTTTTTATTTTAGGAATATTTTTTTCTAAGTGGTGAGTTTTTTCTTGAAAAAAATGCTATTTTTGATTTACATAGCAATTAAAAGAAAAAAAATTACAGGTATAAAAACTTGAATATATATAAAAACATTGGTTTTAAATTTATCAATTTCAATATAAATATTCTAGTAGACTACAAAATGTGTTGGTATCAACTATAAAAGCCTGTATTAGAAGCTATATAAGTCTATATTGGGTAATTTATCATACTAGATACTTCTTCATAAAGTATGTCATGGCTTCTATATTTATATAAACCAGAGCTTAAAACCATCACAGGACCAGAAGGTATATTCCCTAAAGAGTAGAATCCAATTGGTTCAGTGGTTACCGAGGTCTTAAGGGACGGACGGACAGACAGACGGACAGATAGACGGACAGACAGACGGACAGACAGACGGACAGACAGACGGACAGACAGACGGACAGACAGACGGACAGACAGACGTACAGACAGACGGACAGACAGACGGACAGACAGACGGACAGACAGACAGACGGACAGACGGACAGACGGACAGATTGACAGACGGACAGACAGACGGACGGACAGACAGACGGACAGACAGATATCAAGCTACTTTATATTATAGACTAGCGGCTACGCCCCTAGAAGCCTCTAGGGGCACTTAAGTTAGGAGGGGGAAAAGTCGACCTCATCCCATATTAAATTTAAGTTTCAAAAGAATAAAAAAAATATTTTTTTTGGGGGGGGGAGGAGAATAGTTTAAAACCTTCCCAGGACCTTTAAGAAGCTGCACTGTAAAGGAGAACAATATCGGTTTAGCGGTTAGCGAGATCCTAAAACAAAAAACGCTTACTGCTTTATATAATAGGATATATATTTACAGGATTTAAAGAAACGCTGGGAACGAAGGTTTTGTGTTCTTGTTTATTACACTCTTACTGATAAACCTATGAAGGTTATGGTCGATTCTATATTTCTCTAAAATATACTTGTACTAGCGGCTTCGCCCCTAGCCTTTAGGGGCTTTGCCCCAAGAGGTAATTAATGAGAAAAAAAATTAAGTACCTGGTGAGATCCCCCACTCCACCACTAATTTTAAATAATAGAAAGAAAAAAATTGGGGGGGATTTTTTCATTTTTAGGGGGGTTTGGGGTGTCCCACCCCCAAGAAAATAGCTTAAAACAACCACATGACCAATTGGTATAAACCCTGAAGAGTAGAATCCGATCGGTTAAGTGGTTACCGAGATCTTAAGGGACGGACATACGGACAGACAGACGGACGGACAGACATCATTGTACTTTGTATTATAGATATATTTCAGTTTAGTTAACACTATAAACTGTGATATTGTATGTATATGGACTGGAGAACCCGGCCAAGACCTGTGAGAGTTTATATGAGTCTATCTTTACCACGTCAAGTTTATTAATCTCTGGTTAGGATAAATAAGGATGACAGCAAACACTTCCATAGACAGGGATTAAGTTATCATATCTTAAAGAAAATTATTAAAATGAGAAAAAAAATAGTGATGGTTATGGCTTATTGTATTTTATTTTATCAGTGTTTAACTAGAGTGCCAAAAATTGTTAAAAACCAATACCAGACCAAGAATCTTTCCGATTAAAATATACAAGTAAAGAAACAAATCAAATATGGCTTAATACTTTATGACTAAAAGTGAGATATTAAATGGCATTTAACGTATTCGCCTATACATTTATAGACATATCTGTATTAAAGTGTCTTTAAGCCAAAAAATATACAAAGAATTTCAGATCAGACTTATAATAGTTATTTCTCGCATCGTATTATAAACGGCTTTCCGCGGATATAGAATGTACAAGTATAAGATTAAAACCAGTTTTTTAGCCCCGAGGTGCCGAAGGCACGGGCTAAAATAATTGGTTTTAATCTTATGATTGTACATTTTTATATTCGTAGAAAGCTGGATATAATTCGATGCTAGACATAGTTTTTTCGTATGGATGAGAACCGGTTCCTTTCCACCGGATTCAAATGAATACGAGAAATAATATTCCGTGTTTCTAAGATCTAAAGCAAAGTTACTCTATAATCGTTTATCGTTTGTCGTTTGTCCAAAAGTTTGATTTGTTGAGCTTTGCTTTCATGAATATTCTTAGTTAATTTTTTAAGAGAATCTACTTCTCTGTTTGTTTCCATATGTAGCACTACAAAGTAAAGCATAAGAAACCTTGCCAAAATATTCGGAATCATGTACACATACTTATTCATTTATTTTATGTTCTTACTAATAGCTACCATAAGTTATTTGTTTTAAAACAAGGATGACAACATCCATAAAAGCGAAGCTCTGAAACGGTAGGACAAACGGACATTATCACTTGTATAATGTCAGAACTGAATTATCAGAATGCGAATGTATAAGAGTCAAAGCAAAATTGTAAGTAAATTTGTTGAAAAACTGCTTGATACAGGATAATGATAATGGACATACTTACATTTTTAGGACTTGATTATAGAGTTGCTTCGCTTATAATATTGTACTTTGTTGTCCCAGGAATCAGTATACCAAAAATCAGACCAATCGGATAATTAGGTCACATACAAATTTGTTGATAAAATGTAAAAATCAACATGTTTAAAATGGACGTACGGACACTTTGGTGATGATTATACAGTTGCTACGCTTTCTAAATCGTACCTAACTATTACAGGAACTACCATGCAAAATTTGAAATCGATAGGACAATTCTAACATGCCTAAATTAACGAAAAAAGCTATTTAAAAAGTAAAAAATCAACATGTTTAAAATGGACGTACGGACATTTTGGTAATGATTATAGAGTTGCTACGCTTTCTAAATCGTACCTAACTACTAAAAGAATCACCATGCAAAATTTGAAAGCGATAGGACAATTCTAACATGTCTAAATTAACGAAAAAAGCTATCCGTGACGGACGGACGGACGTACGGACGGACGTACGGACGGACGGACGGACCGACCCTAATTATAGAAAAGCTTCGCTTTTAAAAAAGAAATTGTAAATTTTTTTAATGGGTTTGGGGGGTTGTTATATCCCTCCCAAATTAGTTAAACTATATTGGGGCAAGGGATTTTTAGATTTATCTTGTCGTCTTTAGGGAGGTTTTTTGTAGACAATAATCTATGAGTTAAAATATAATTCTAAACTGCGTTTAGTACCAATCTACAAATATCCACTTATTAAAAGCGAAGCTTTTCTATAAATAGGGTCGGTCCGTCCGTCCGTACGTCCGTCACGGATAGCTTTTTTCGTTAATTTAGACATGTTAGAATTGTCCTATCGATTTCAAATTTTGCATGGTGCTTCCTTTAGTAGTTAGGTACGATTAAAAAAGCGTAGCAACTCTATAATCATTACCAAAATGTCCGTACGTCCATTTTAAACATGTTGATTTTTTAACTTTTTTAAACAGCTTTTTTCGTTAATTTAGGCATGTTAGAATTGTCCTATCGATTTCAAATTTTGCATGGTGATTCCTGTAATAGTTAGGTACGAGTTAGAAAGCGTAGCAACTCTATAATCATTACCAGATTGTCCGTATGTCCATTTTAAACATGTTGATTTTTTTACATTTTTAACAACAAATTTGTATGTGACCTAATTATCCGATTGTTCTGATTTTTGGTATACTGATTCCTGGGACAACAAAGTACAATATTATACGCGAAACAACTCTATAATCAAGTCCTAAAAAAGTAAGTATGTCCATAATCATTATCCTATATCAAGCAGTTTTTCAACAAATTTACTTACAATTTTGCTTTGACTCTTATACATTCGCATTCTGATTATTCAGTTCTGACATTATACAAGTTTTAATGTCCATTTGTCCTACTGTTTCAGAGCTTCGCTTTTATGGATGTTGTCATCCTTGTTTATATCTCTTTTCATCTATCTATCTATATGTATACTTATATCTACACATTTTCTACCTACTAATCTGTATTTACTTACATTGTACATTAACATGTATCTGACTAGAGGTTGAGTTTCCTTGAGAATTTTCAGCGTAGCAGTAATACACACCAGATCTCGTCCTTAATATCAATAACATTGTTTTTCATGCCAACTTTTCATATATAAAAATAATTAACTTTTATGTAAAGGCACTTTTTTCTGATACTTTACTCAAACAAAATTGAAAATCGGATGAAAATGGACAAAATACGCAAAATTTATCTAGACAAGATAATTTTCAGTCAACAAAATTTATGAATGGCGGGTAAGGTAACATTTATATACCTTTGTCAAAAGGCATAAAAAGTAACTATATGGTAAATAAAAAAACATATCAAATTATCCCTTCTGTAGATTTTAAAAGTTTGGAAACTACACAAGTTTGAACTGCAGACTAAGATTTAAATAGAATACTTTCTAAAATTATTTTAATACAAGAAATGTTAAAAAAAAACTTCGCGTACCAGTCTAAATTCAGTTCAATATCCCATAATTCCCTAATAGTTTCTGAATGCTAAATGTTCAATTTAAACAAAGGTTAAATAGATTGCACAAAAGTTAGTTATGCAATCTGAACAGACAAATATGATTTAATATGTAAGAGAGAGATTTTTCATTAATTAAATAATCAGCAGCTTTCTTTTAAAATTTAGTGTACATTCTTTTACATTCAAAGAAATTAGGTTAGTTTTTTCAAAAAAAATCTGAAAATAAGTTTAAGACAGTGTAATACAAGTTTAATGTCTTTTATTTGAATATTTTATAGACACATTTTATTTCTGCATAATCCAGTTATTTATCAACCTTACAAAGTTTAAGAAGTAGATAAAAAGATTTTTTCAATGGTATTATCCCAGAAGATACTTTAAAACAAGGTCCAGGGGGGGGGGGTTATTACAAATACTTATAATAAAAACAGAACCATAGTATCCAATAGTAGCAAAATTGTTTGAAAATTTTAGCAATACAAATGGTTAAAAAGGAAGATAAAAACTTAAATGAAAAAAAGAGAAAAAGAAATATAAATATTTACAAAAACAGTCAGGACATTGTGATTGATACAAACAAAGACGACAATGCTTACTTTAAACATTTATGTTTATATACGTTTTGCAAAAAATTTATGAATATTTAAATTTTTCTTTAATTAAACAAAGCTTGACTTTAAAAGAGTGCTTGATATGAATAAACTTAGAACAAAAGTTCTAAAAGTATGAAGATAAAACAACAAGTGTCTAATACAAAATAGAATTATGTCTGTCCTACCAATCGTCCTTATGTCTGTTTGAAGCTTAAGATCTTTTAAACCGCTGAACCGATTGGGCTCTACTCTTCAGAGAAGCTGTTTTCTTGAGGGTTTTTACACTTTAAATGAAATAATAGGTCTTACCAAACTGAGGAAAGCGAGAAAAATATTACATAATAGCAAGATTGGAATAGCAAAATAAAAGATTGTGAAACTTCGAGAAAGAAATTACAGAGTATTGAAAGACTAGAGATAGATATTAATCTACTAAAAGTGTCCATCCGCCATTTCAGGTACAGTGTATTATCAAAGTATTCTTTCATTTGCATAGGGATATAAAGATTGATAAGATGCTAAATTAAGGATATATATTTCCGTTTAACATTTATCTCTCTATAATGCATATTTTAGGTGATTGAATAAACAGGACAATATTGTGTTTGAAATAATAGCAATAATGTAAAGTACGGTAAAGATATAAAATGAGTTTAACTTAATTTACTAAATAAACATTGCAATGTTTGCAGGAATGTTTGTCAATGTCACCTAAAACATTAGATCCCTTTATATAAATGCTAAGTACATGAATGTCCCTGTCAACTAATTATTATACCTAGCAAGAATTTATATGACCCATAAAAGTATACTTGTAAAGGTGTATAAAATTAGGTATTTAGCAGGGGCGTCCAAGCTTTTTTTTGGGGGGGGGTAAAAAATCTTAGGGGGGGGGGTAATTCGTGTTTGGGGGGGGTAAAATGGCGCGCGAAGCGCGCCGAAATTTTTTTTTACCCCCCCCAAAATTTTTACCCCGGGGGTAAAATTTGATTGGGGGGGGTAATTACCCCCCCTAAAGTCTGTTGGGGGGGGTAAATACTCCCCCCAAATCTGTTGGGGGGGGTAATTACCCCCCCCAAACTAATTTACCCCGGG
This sequence comes from Acartia tonsa, assembly GCF_053477335.1. Lineage (NCBI taxonomy): Eukaryota > Metazoa > Arthropoda > Copepoda > Calanoida > Acartiidae > Acartia > Acartia tonsa. The sequence goes on from NC_137270.1 coordinate 27,727,348, forward strand.
GGTAAAATTTTTGGGGGGGGTAATTTAATTATGTAAAAAAAGCAACTACCTAATCTATTAAGTTAATAAGTACTATCCTATAACATAAAGTAGTAAGTAAGGTTTATTTGACTATAGCTTCAGATTTCATTACTTTTAATACTGAGTTCTCCTTTTTAGGAAAGCTTCACATAGATCCCATGATGGTTCCACACTATTATAGGTCAATCCTTTGAGTGGTTTTAGGCTATTTTTCTCCTCCCTTTTTACCCTTTAGAAAACACGAGTTCTTAGATGCTAAGGGCGCCACTACTATTCAAATATATAGTAGTATCTCATTCTTTAGAACATAAAAATACAATAATTAACTCACTAACCAATGAACCAATATGGTTATACTTTAAAGTGAAGCGTCTTATAGGTCCTGGTAAGTTTTATAACTAGTTTTGAGACACCCTGACATCCTCCCAAAAGAAATCGCCTATAGAAATTCTTTTTCATTATTTAATGAAATATTTAATTTAGTTAGGTATCTATTTTATGGAATCTTCAGTGCTTTACAATAACATCATAGATCCCCCCCCAAAAAAAAATTTTCAGTAAAATTTTTTTTTTAAGAACATTCAATTTGGGGGGGGGGGTAAATACCCCCCCCAAAAAATTTTTTTTAAAAAACATTTATTTTGGGGGGGGTAGTTACCCCCCCAAAATGGTTTGGGGGGGGTAAATACCCCCCCCCCCAAAATCGTTGGGGGTGCCTACGGCACCCCCAAGGTAGGGGTAATTTTTTTTTGGGGGGGGTATTGTTCAAAAAATTTTGGGGGTGCCAAATGGCCCATTACCCCCCCCCTTGGACGCCTATGGTATTTAGATCTGGTTAATGTACTCAAACATGACCAAAATTCGTGGATTCCCTAATAGATATGTAAAGTGTATGGTATATGTCTTTGTAAACTTATTATTATATCTAGCAAGAATTTAGATGACCCTTTAAATTTGACTTGTATAGGTGTAAAAACCTGGACTTATAATACAAAAAAAAATATAAAAAAATACAAAAAAAATATAAAACAAAATGTTATAAACAAAGGTCTTTAGATCTGGTTTCTGTACTCTACATGACAAAACCCTTGGATTTCTTAATATAAGACTTTATAAACTTATTATTTTAGTTAGCAAAATAAAGAAAAACTTATTATTTTAATGATCCAAACAGTTTATTATGCATAAGTATAAAATCCTACGAAAAATTGGGTCTTTAAGTCTGGTTTATGTACTCCAACATGACCAAAATTCGTGGATTCCCTAATAGATATGTAAAGTACATGGTATATGTCTCTGTCAACTTTTGTTAACACTTGGAAGATAGGATAATATTGGTAAATGTATCAATCTTATACCCTATACATACCCTTCTCCATGGAAATAGATATGTTTATTTACCAAATAATTCATATGTTTTTATATATGTACTAGTGACTTCGCCCCTAGCATCTATGGGCTTTGTCCTAAGAGGTATAATTACATCTTCTATTACTTACCCAGCCGAAAAAAATGCGAATCGGTCGCAAATTTTCGCGAATAAATGGCGAATTAGCAAAATATTTTGGGGTTTTTTTTTGGGGGGGGCGGGGGTGTTCCCCAAGAAAATAGCATAAAACCACCACAGGACAGGTATATTCTCTGAAGAGTAGAATCCGATCGGTTCAGTGGTTACCGAGACATTAAGGGACTGGCAGACGGACGGACGGACAGACATCATTCTACTTTGTATTAAAGATAACAGTGTAATTTTTTGTTATTATCATATAACAAGCACTACTTTTGATTATGATTAACCTTGTTTTTGAGAAAACAAAAAAGACAAATAATTTAATTTCATACGTTTATTTTCATTCATTTATATTTTTAGTTTATTAGCCCATGCTTCTATAATTACGTAGACATGATAAGAAAACGACCAACTTCTTCAGGGAAACAGGGATAGGACAATTAGCAATTAAGGGGAGGGGGGGGGGGGGTTAATGCAACCATCTCGTAATCAGTGATTAAATGGCACTTAGAATTCGAATTTCGATCTGAAATTTTGCATGAATAATCCTTGGTAGGTCTATTTTCGCTAAATCGAACAAAAAGTTGGAAAAGTAACGGTTAACGGCTGACGGCTCAGCCGTTTTGCCAATTTTTGCCAATCTTAAGAGCATATTAGTCACGAAACCTATCTCCACATAATACTTTTTCTCGCTCAAAATCCTTATTAAACGGTTCTAGCCAGTAGCTGTTGGTACTAGAAATAAATATGGTTATTGCTATCATTTAACATGAATTAAACCAAAAATATGTTTTAAAAAGTTGATTCCTACGTAATTAATGATGAATTTGCCCTGAAAATAGGCAAAAAACCGCTAAACGGCTGAGCCGCCAGCTGTTACTTTTCCAACTTTTTGTTTGATTTAGGGAAAAAAGACCTACCAAGGATTACTCATGAAAAATTTCAGATCGAAATTCGAATTCTAAGTGCCATTTAATCATTGATTGCGAGATGGTTGCATTAACCCCCCCCCCCCCCCCCTTGTATTTTAGAGTCAAAGCAAATTGTCTTGAAAACCTAAACTATCTAGAAAGCTTGTTTAATTTGACAAGTGCTAATCATATCAAAATTGAGAACCGAAAAATAAGAATGTTTCAAAAAAATATTTATTTCACTCATCTCATTTTCAATTTACAGAAAATAATATGGGGTTTCTATAAAAGCATCACCGTAACGTATCTATATTAGAACTAAATTGTTATGACAATAAAAAAGATTTTTAGAACCAACTAGAATAAACATCGAGAAACTAGTTCAAATAGATTTTCAAATTTGCCAAAATACGAAAAGCACCAATAGTCTGAGACAGCTAAAAAAAAGGATCTTAGATTCATTGTTCCATCCCTATATCTCTGGCAATGTGAAGATATTTATTAAGTAACGTTGTTCTTAGTTATAATTTTAGAAAGGTTGTCATTTTGGTAGAGCATGGAAATTATTTAGAAAACAACTATCTTCTATATTTTTCTACTTTTTTTATTTACACATATCAAAGAATTTTACTTTATTTTTTCTTTTTACTGCAGTAGATAGTACGAACTTTTAAAATACCCTTGCCAGAATTTTTGAAACAAAAATTGTCAAAAATGTATTAAACATGTAAAAGCATGTTTTATTTTAAAGTAATGGAGCAAAATGAAAAATAAGACTAGCAAATTTTAAAAGTAAATAATTCTTCATTAATAAGTTACAAAAGTATTATCTATTGTTATTTTATAGGATAAGACAAAAAAAAGTATGCCCATCTCTAGTGATGATACACAAAATTACCTCTTCCGTAGATTACAATTGAAACATTGCAACGATTGGACACTCAACTAGATGAACCAACCAATTAACATTCATTAAAGGTCCCCAAGATTGGTAGGTAAACAAATAAGAAAACGTTATTATTAAAAAAGTTTGGGGACTAGTGTTAAAAACACCCCAATGTCTCCTCCCTCACTGTAGTATTTGTGTTAGTTTATTAAGATCTTTGAACTGATTTTCTTTGAAAAAATATACAGAAAAAAATTAATAATTAATTTGTGTTGCTTTGTTCGAATATGTTATTTCGCGTATTTTACAAATACCAAGAATTCGTTGGCTTTCATCTTAAAAATCCAAGAAATGCGCGTTAAGAATTCAAATTCGAGGTTAAGGATGCTTTTTATAAGCGCAGCTTTTCTATGTTTAGGTTCCATCCGTCCTTACGTCCGTAAAGATTAGCTTTTTTCATTGATTTAGACATGTTAGCATTGGCCTATCGATTTCAAACTTTGCATGATGCTTCCTATCATAGGTAGGTACGATTTAGAAAGCGCAGAACTCTAAAATTGTTACAAGAAAGTCCTTACGTCCATTTTCAACATGCTTTTTTTGATTTTTGATTTTTTGAAATACTGATTCCTAGGAAAGTTATAGGCAAAGATTCGATTTAATCAAGGGCTAAAAGTGTATGTCTGTCCTCAAATAGATAGTATTTATTATTTCAGTTTTACAACAAATTTACTTAAAATTTTATTTCAACTTATATGTATATTTACATATATTTTGCTTTTTCTGACACTCTACAAGAGTTATTGTTCGTTTGTTCTTCCTTCTGATTTGGAGCTTCGCTTTTATGGATGTTATCATCCTTGTATAAAGCGAAAATACTCTTTAATTATTTCTGTTTTGTTCTTTTCAACAATGGCTAGAAGCAGCTTTATAGTTATTATACAAGGCAACTCTTCATTAAAACTTGTTAATGTTTTTCTTAAAAAGTGGAACAACTTCATTAAATTAAGAATTAAAATGACGATTTCTGTAATCTATAAATTATAAACTAAAATAAAGCTAATTACAATTTAATTAACTTGTTTTTTTGTTTTGTTTTTCGTTTCCATAGAAGTTGTCATTCTTGTTATAAAACTATTGATCTACAAACTACCCACCCATTCCATTATTGTTTGTACTATCTATCTATTAACTATTGTACCTTGATATATTTTGAAGAACTAAACTGTTTTTAGTGACCAAGACTCCTTTTGCTTCGTTGTCTGTTATTTCTAAACCCTGAAAAATAAATTTAAATAAATTTCGAGGATTTAAAAAAAAAAATTTTGGACAATTTTTTGAAATAGATAAATAGATGTACGTCCAGAATGATGGTTACCCCATCTGTAGTTTTAATTAAAGGTTAAGATTTGACACTGTTAGTTTAAAACAACCATTTAGATCACTTTATCTGTGTGTCTTTTATTAAAACTGTTTTAGTTCATCGCTACCATCCATTGCTATCATTGATATTTTCATCCTTATTTTAAGACCAGCAATTATATAATTATCATTTAAAGTTTCTAATCTAATTAAAAACCCATGATTGCTGACTAGCAATTCTATAACTAGGATTTGGCCGACACAGAAAGCTGATTTCCTAGATTGTAGCCACTAGAACATATAATAAGATGGCGGAAAGTGTCATGTGTGACGTCATAAAAGTACGTCTATTATCCATCTCTTTTTTAGAGGTTTCCTTTACCACTTCACGTCTTATCCCTCCTTTATAGACGTATTTTTTATGACGTCAAACATGAAACTTTGCTCTGACTCACATGTAACAGTATATGTTAAAAATTATGTTAATATTTTTCTTTAAAATACGATTCAATATTTTTACTTGGTGTCTATGAAACCTAATATTTTGTTTTCTTATACTCAACTAGACGAACTCTTTACTTTCTTCAACTTGCATAGTCATACAAAACGACGGAAAAATGAAGCATATTATAGCGCCTAATAAAAAATAACATCATACAATACAAATAATCAATGATAGCTCAGTATACTTTTTAATTGACCAATGGTAAAATGTATAATGGTACCTAATTTGTATTGTATGACGTTATTTTTTATTATGAACTATAAGCTGCTTCGGGAAAAATAAGTTATTGATATAAAATGGATTGGTAAAATAATGTGACTTTTTTCATTCTATTTATTATCATACCAATTATCTTACTATATTCTTACACCGGATTGTCATGTACTACAATAAAGTGAAACTGGTAGCTGGATAAAATTACGATCCACCCAGGTTACACCATCCCCTGCCCTCCTACTGGATTGTTTGTCTGTAACCAAGGATTTCAATTACTACTGAACTGCTTTAATTTTGTAATTTATAAAAGGTTCAAATCGATCTTAGTATAGTTTTAGGCTATATTTCTGTCCTACCCTATCCGTTTTGAATACAGACCCCCTAGATGCTAGGTAACATCCTCTAGTTTGCTATAAAAATATATTTTCTGAAAAGAAGAAGCACTTTTCTCTCTTGCTGGGAAAATTAAATCAACATATGTTTTATATCTCTTGACAAAACATTTATTAAACCAATTTTACATGGTATGTAAAAGGTAGGGAGGCTTGTTTTACTTCTCAGTGCATTTTTTACAACGTGTTCAGTACATGTACTAGTTTACTAATAAAAAACAGGGATCTAAAGGGATAAGACAATGGCAAACAAAATTACCCCTTGACTAGATTAAAATTATTGATTGAAAAGTTTGGACACTGCTAGTTTTATACAGAAAATCAAGATTTAATAAAATCATCAAAAATGCATGGTAAAGGAATGATAGATAGAACGTGAAAACGTTTAACAAAACTTTGGAGACCAGAATATTTTTCAGTCCAATATTTCACACTTCCAAGTTCCCGAATAAAAGAAAAACAAGTATAAAATGTTTACAAGAAACGCAGCAGAAACGATTAACGGTTACCGAGATTGTCAGCTTCAGACAGATAGACGGACAAACCGGTATCCTACTTTATAGCCTCTAGCCTCCAAGGACAGGAAAATAGCCTAAAACCACCCAAAGACATTTATAATGCTTTCCTGAAAAGTACAATCAAATCAGACAAACAGATTTCGAGATCTTTAGTTACAGACAAAAAGAAACATTACTACTTTAGTATCTTACTATAGGCGGAAAACTGTCTATAATAGGATGCGACAAATAACTATTCTATAGTTAAAACTATTATTCTGTTTATTATCCAGTAAGTGAGAATTAGGCTTCTTAATATATTATCCTTCTAAATTAAATTTAGTGCAATAGACAGAATAAGACTACCAATGCATTTCTTTACAGGGTCTGCATTCTGGAAAGGACAAGCTTAAAAATGATCCATGTGACGTCATAGAAATGAGGCAGATGAGAGGGGAAGTTGGAAAGAAAACCCCTAAAAAAGAGATGGATAATCCATTATTTTTATGCCTTCAAATGGATGATTTTTTACACAATTTGGGCTTTGTCCTGGAAAGATGGAGATTTTAATGTTTCTAAGTTTCTTCTGAGTTTTCTTTTCAGGAAAGCTTCACCACATTTTATATTTTAGTCTTGCGGTGGTTATATGCTTTTTTTTCTGCCACTATATGATAAAGATCCCCCCGGTTGCTAGGGAGCAGCCACTTATCTATGGATAAAGTAGTAAGGTATCTTTGTTTAAATCAAAGGATCTAGGAAATTGCTAGGTAAAATTACATGTTTCTCGTGGTAGCTCATAGCAGAACTTAGTGTATTCTTGGCTTATGACCATCCACCCAATTCGCTTAATAATAATTCTGGGTCTATCCTGTCCTGTCTATGCACTTGAAGAAGTATGCTTTTTTGTCTATCAAGAATTCACTAACTTACATTGCAAGTCTAAGTTTTGAGGTCTTTATTGTGTATGTTCATACTCTTGGTATCTGTAAATATGAACAGTCAATTATTCATCTATCATGATTCTCATCTTAGAATGTACCCCCTTAGTCTGGGAATGGAATTAGAAGTTGATAAATGTTGGACTTAGAATTAGCCCAAGCCGTGTTCTGTTAATCTGCTGTGCTTTTATTAGGTCGAAATAACACTATGGAAATACAGTTTTTGTAAGAATCCTTATATAAAAGTAACAAGATGTCAACATGCAGTGTCTGTAACAAAAGACCGCTGGATCGATATGACTCTTCCTTAAATAAAAGCTTTTTATAGGTCCTAGAATTTTCTTTTGTCTATTTTGAGGCAATAAACCTCCCAACCAATCCTAAGTGAAAACATTCTTACAACCCACCCTTTATACTTACTATAATTAAAGGTGAAAGACTAACCTGCCTCCTATGTTTTTAAAATGCCCTCAGAGGCTACACCTAGTTTTGAAAGTAGAAATTATGTCCTCATTAAGTTTCAATAGTTTAAGTCGACTGTATGTCTTTAAATGAAAGTAGTCTCAAAAATAACATTTTAGTTAATGTATGGCATAATATTGGTCATAATATAAACGTTAAATTGATGTAAATAAACTCATTTATCTAAGATAATTTCTAATAAAGATCATTTCGTCAGCTAAAATCATTCAAATTTGATGTCATCAGTTGGCTTTAAGGATTGACAGGGTTGCTAGCTCTACCCAACATACATTAAACCAAATTTAATCTTGGTAATTTGTCCAACAATATTTAAGAACAAGCTAAGTTTTTGGTAAAGATTTTAGTTCACTGTTTTATTCAAATTTTAACAATTTTAACTTAAAATAGTTATTCAAAATAATCATATCTAATGTTATCTTTTTAGACAAAATGAATTGAAAATTAGTATAACTTTTCATGTTTTAGAATAGTGTAATTTTAATAAAAATAGGTTGAAAAGTATTCTAGCTTTAAAACCTAAAAAATAGAATTTAATAATATAGCCATTGATTCCGTATATATCCATCAAAGGACGGGTGGATTAATGCCTACTACCTTAAATTTTAAAGTAAACAAGTAAAAAAATACATGCCCATTGACCATTCACTAATAAGAAAAGTCTAATTTTAAAAGATCTTAAGTCTTGAAAATAGTAAATAGGTCTTATTATTAATTTGTGTGTCCTATGTCCACTGGATCCCATTTTTCATGCTTGTTTAGTGTTTACACGTCATGACTGTGTTTGTTTTAACACAATTTATTTTGGTGCACTATTTAATCAAATTAAATGGCGCACACGACTAGGTAAAACATTAAATATATATACAGTATTAAAAGGATAATTACAAAAAAAGATTAAAAATACTTTTATGCTTTGATTTCAAAACTTATTGTAATAATAAGTGGTCCTTGAAAATGAAGCTCTTTATAGTGCCTATAAAGATGACGTCATACAAATAAAATTACTAATGATAGGCCAGTACACAGACTAAATTACCAATGGGAAGCTTCCCTAAATTGGAGAACCCAATCGGTTCATTAATTTTCAAAATCTTAAGCTTCTGACAAAAAAAAACTTACTACTTTATGTAATAGAATAGCAAAGGATATGTCATTATGTTACTTCTATTTTCTCAGATTGTTTTAGAAGGTAATTGCTCAGGCTTTTCATTATAGATGGTCCTTTTATTCTAGTAAAAATATGAGAAATGATGAAAATTACATAGAACAGATAATAGAGCAGGCACATATTATAAAAAGGATACATGAGACGCAAATGGAGACATTTTGTTTAAAAAAATAATTCAGAAATACTCAGATTTCTAAAGGAATAAGATAATGGCCGTAAAAATTAATGTACATCTTCAATGATGATACACAATATCCCCTATCTTTAGCGTAGAATTAGTGGTTGACACGTTAGAACACTTAACTTAATAAACCAACCAATCAAAATTCACGAAAGCCCCCAAATTTGTTAGACCAACGAATCAAAAACGTTATCATAAAACTTTGGGGACTAGAGTAAAAAATCAGCCCATTGTACTCTCTCTCTCTTTGGAAATACTATTCCAAAGCTTCTCATATTAGACTAAAAGTTATAAAAGTATTTAGACAGTCCAGGTAGTCTTTATTACACAAGGTGAGAGAGGGCAATAAAGAAATTAATATTCCCCTCCCCCCCAAAAAAATAAAAAATAATAAATGAAAAAAATGTAAATTTTCATCTTAATGGCTTGGAAATTATGAATTAATTTAGCTGTACTTTTCCTTCCATCCCCGCATTATTGATCAAAAGAATATTATACTGTGTAAATTGCCCTAATTGTATAAATACTATGCTTGAAATAGACAAGAAACATATACAGTTTACAACGTACATTCATATATATAAGCTGTGTAAATTAATCTATTTAGATGTTTCTGTCCTCTCTTTATCTCATTCTTTCCCAGGGATCTAAAGGGATGAGACAATGACCGATAAATTGATATATGTACATCCCAAATGATAATACACAAATTAAAATTAGTCGTTGAAATGCTTGAACACTCAACTTAATGAATAAACCAATCAAAATTCACTAAAATCCCCAAAGTTGTAAGGTCAAGGAATAAGAAAAAGTTTATTTAAAACTTTGGGGACTAGTGTAATAAACAGCCCATTGTATCCTCTCTCTCTGTCTTTATATCATTCTTTTCTCTTCTTATTACAATGTTTATACAATGTTAAATTCAAACTTTTTCCTCTAATTAGTTAAATAGAATAAAGCTTCAAAGAATAATTCTCATAGTTTTCTATTCTGAAAGCAAAAATTTTCTCCAGATTTTTATGGCCTGTACTTCATTTGTACTTTAAGAACATTTAGATCCTGTGCATTTTAATTTTTCAATTGGATATCACTCATTTTGTATAGCAATCCACGCAAGGTTCTTGCCACTACGGGAAGCATAAACCATGCGGTAGCCAACCTAACCAAACAAACCATGACTAAAACACGTCCTGGACTTAGTGCTTAAAAAAATTTCATGTTACAATTACGAAAAGAACTATAATATAAATATTTGAATGTAGGTTGAAGGTAAATTCAATTAAAAAGGGCTAATTCATTGAATTAAGAAATGTAACTTTTCCCCAAAGACTTAATACTTCCCTGACATGATTTTTAGGCCCCCGTTAATAAAATACTTGATGAAAATAACATATAGTGCAGGCGTTATTTATTCAAAAATTTGAATATTAAACATTAGAAATCTAAAAGTAAGAAAAACATATGGATTTGAGACACTGCAAGAACATCTATATCTTATTCTCATGTGATGAACTGAAATTTAATTTCTGAATGTGTACACAGTTTCCTCGGTGTTTCCTCATCCTATCTAAATATTTAAAAAACTTCCAAAAAAATCTAAATTTGAATGTATAAACGATTGTTACATTATACATTCAAAATTTTAATTTTTCAAATTTAGATTTTTTGGAAGTTTGAAGCTTTTTTAGCTAGTAGTAAATATTGAGATAAGACGCGGATGCTAGGTACACTTTCGGAAACTAAAATTCAGTACATCTCATTTGATGAACTGGAATTTAATTTCCGAATGTGTACACAGTTTCCTCGGTGTTTCCTCATCTTATCTCAATATTTAAAAATCTTTAAAACTTCCAAAAGAAAATCAAAATTTGAGTGTATAAACGATTGTTAGTTATACATTCAAAATTTTAATTTTTCAAATTTTGATTTTTCTGGAAGTTTGAAGCTTTTTTAGATAGTAGTAAATATTGAGATAGTTATACATTCAAAATTTTAATTTTTCAAATTTTGATTTTTTTTGAAGTTTGAAGCTTTTTTAGATAGTAGTAAATATTGAGATAGGATGAGGAAACACCAAGGAAACTAAGTACACATTCGAAAATTAAATTTCAGTTCATCAACAGTGTGTGTTGAGTGTCAGGGATGTCAGGGAAATGACAGGTTGAGCTAAATTATTCCACAACCATGCATGCAATCCTCTTACATTTACCAAGATACCACCGACAAAATATAACTTTTAAGAATTAAATGAAATATTAATTTATAATCAATTGTCCTATCCCTGTATCCCTGATGAGTTGTGAGCAATGAACAACCTTTTAACTAATTGGTCTCCCTAGCTCTCTGTACATTTTTGTGCCTATAAGGCAAACATATAAAATGACGAATATATCCAAAAGTAAGAGAAAAATAACAAGGGCAACAACGTCTATAAGTAGCGAAACTTAAAAATTATGAATGTATATCCGGAAAAAAATAACTATATAGCAGTGTCATAAAAAATAAACATTAAACTTGATTAAATAAATCAGGAATTTTGAAAGCTTACGTTTCACTCATAGCGGACTTACTGACTAACGACGGACAAAATGAATTACAGAATAGCTTATCTACTAAAAGCTGACAACATTTCAAACGATTTTTTAAAGCAATTAAAAAATTCATGGTGAAAATCAATTTTATTACACTGTTTTTATCAACAGATTTTAATTCCCTAATGTTGTCTTAATGTTATACTTTTTAACTTTTAAACAAAAGAAAAATAAGCATTGGCACTTTTTGTTTGCTAAGGGTGTAATATTTGTACGCTTTTCAAATATTTGTGAAGCAAAACTGTGCAATTTTGTCAACAAACAAAATTGGGAAATGAATTCAGGATCTTTTTAAATATATTTATTTTATTTTTATAGCTTAAACAAAAGCATTATGCTGTTATATTCATTCGATTTTTTGCAGTTTGATATTAGAATAGCATTTAATTTAGCGCTAACATTTCTCACTCCATAATGAAGAAAAAAATGTTCCACTATCCTAATAATATAGTCACAGTATATCTGTCTGTCTGTACCGTAGAATCCTGCTAACCACCGAACCGATATGGTTCTCGTTTTCAGTGTAGCTTCTCATGGGTCCTGGGAAGGTTTATAGCTATTTGATAGGAGGGTAGCACCACCCTCACAAGAGAAAACACAAAACAAATACTAATCTAATCAGGGGCGTAGCCGCTATTATGATATAAATCTGAACCATATTTTGAATGAGGAACTATGGGTTGGTTCAAATTTAAAGAGATTAAGGTAAAAAATTTTCGGACAGCTTTAAGATGTAGGAACTCTAAATTATGTTTACAAAATATTTATTTTTAACTTACATTTCTAAACCAAAGAACCGACGGAACTCCAGGTCTGCTGTCCACATAACATTCTAAAAAAAATAAATAGAGAATTAAAATAAAAAAAATAATCGTGTTTTCCTTCGTATTTATTGTGCATTTTTAAAATTAGAATTAAAAATATAAGTTAAGGTTAAAATTTCCCCGCAGAATTAGAGTCCACCCGCCTCTATCGCAGCTATTTTAAAAACATACAGTAATAAAAAGCGCATCCTCACTTTGAATCAAAATAAGAACAATCAAACAACATTCTGTAAAAATAGACAAAAAAAATTGAAATTCTAAAAATTTTCTTTTGATAACTGACCCTAAAGTCAACCACAACAATATGATCTATTGAATTTAAAGAATATAAATATAACTTAATATGAAAAACATGTTATTTTTGCAATAGTTTATATTTTCTACTGAATAAATAATATGCTGATCTTACATGTAAAGGAAACAAATAAGAGATATGTCCTAGAAAGTTATTTTTATTTCCTCATTATATGAATAAATAACCAGAAAAAATCAACAATACCCAAATAAAAAACTATCTATTCTTTACAATAAATAATTTTCATAAAATTAAAATTATTTTATTAGCATAATTGGTTCAACTGGAAAATCCTACAACAAAAATTGTTGTATCTATTTTAATAAGCAGCAATGTCATTATCATACAAAAATACCATTATTAGAATTCCATCTAAGATCATTTTTATTCTTAATGTTTTTCAGAAAAACCAAAAATATTAAAAATACTTAATATTAGAGCCTTAAGTCTATAAAATTTAAAAATGATTAATTTAAACATTTAATCTTTATATCTTGGTTAAACTTGTTAAAAAAAATCTTAGTTTTTACCTTTTATATTAACAATTTTCTCCATTTCAATGACAATGATAGAAACGACAAAAAATCTAATTTTATTTTTCACCAAAAATCAAAAATGGGTGGGAATAAAGGGGGGGTAGCTATTGATATCTTCACCCACTGATTGTTGAAACCAGAATAACTGTACTACATACAACTGTTCAGAAATTTCTATTTCAACCTTAACCCTTTACTACCCAAGCGATTATTTTATTTTTATTTTTAATTTTTTCTCAGTGTTATTCACCATTTGTTTGTGTTTTTTTATAAACTTTAAACGATTTGCTCCTATAAAATAAGGGTCGGTCCGTACGTCCATAAGTAAGAAACAGATAGCTGTTATCGTTAACTAGAGGTGGCGTTCTAAAATTATCCCGCTATTAGCTAGATTGAATATTAATCGTTTTCTTCCATTGTCCTATCCCTGTTTAAAGTATTAAAGTATTTATAATTTTGCCTCTCTTTCTTTAAAATATTTTAGGATCCTAATTTTTTTTATTTCAAATTATCGTCCTGAAAGGGTTAAAATGTTTAGTTAACTGTTAAATTTTAGTTCAATATCTGACCACATTACGCACATATTGCTAGTATCAAATTATTTTAAAACTAAGTTTTCTTTTATTTACTATATCATGAATATAAATTTTCTGTTTTATGAATATAAATTTAATACTTCAATATAATTCAAATAGCAACATGAAATAAAAAAAAAGAATTTATTCTTCATGCAGTAAAATAATGGATCAAATCGTTCTGGTCAATGAGAGTTTATTATGAATTATTGGAGCACTATGGGTTTTAAACACTTAATATTTGGAAAACTTGAGCTCATATATAAACAATTATTTCCTATATAGATCTGTCATGGATCGTGATGCAATAAAGCAGGCCGTTTCGTACATGTTAAAAATTGGAAGATTTCATTAAATAAAAGTTCCCGCAAATATAAGTATTAAAAAGATCTCAAATTCTACATGATTATTTCCTTAGGTATAATTTAGAAAGTGTAGCTATAATCGTTACAAGAAAGTGCATTTAAAAAATGCTCATTTTTCAACATTTTTTCAAAACTGATTAATAACCAGAGGATAAGAACCAGTTCTCAGTAACACTGAAAACTCATATGGCGCATCGTATTATATCCAGTTTTCTATGAATATAAATATGTACAATCATTATATTAAACCCAGCTTTGTTAGCCCGTGCCTTCGGCATCTATTGGCTAACAAAACTGGTTTAAATATTAAAACTGTACATTGTGTATCCTTGGAAAGCTGTTTATAATACGATGCGAGAAATAACAATTACCAAGATATAAATCAGTGCCTTCCATAACCCTGTTAACATCCAGGCCCTGTCCAATTTCTAGGTGCAAAACAGGAGCATCTAAAACAAAAGCTTTAATCAATCAGTTTTAAAAGTTAAGCTTTTCTAAAATTAGGATAGGTCCTTAATAACCCTTAGCGTTAATTTGGGCATTTTAGAAGGGTACTATCTATTTTTAGCTTGGCATGATGATTCATGTAACACGTTTAAACAATTTGGAAAAAGTACGTTGCAACTCTATAATCGATACCAAAAAGTATATTGTTGTCATCCTTGTTTTAAAGTAAATGAACTTTCAATTGTAGCTTGTTCTAAAACAATAATGATAATTTAAAACGCAGCGCAGATACAGTAATTTAAAAAATTGTAAATACAAAAAAACAGAATGTGTTTATAGAAGTATGTAGTGTTTTTAGTCAAACGTTTTGATTTACAGGTCCTAGCTATAAAAAAACGCTGCTATAAGTCTTTTTGTAAAAAAAATCAAATCTGCTAAAAATAAGATTTTATCATTAAGGTGAAGAATAAAAGGCTGCGACTGGTTATATATAAAAAGAAATATGATGGTGGGATTTAGGATTATAAAAATAATAAATTAGATGTCATTAGACGATTTTTTCGGCGGCCCCAGCTGTTTCATTATGATTCTGCTGCGGCTGCGGCAGCGAAGCATGTAAAGAAATGATTATAAAAATTAATATTATGGATACAATAAAGTTTGAGTAAGTTTCTTCTAAGTTTTTACAAGTTTTTCCTTCCTTCTCAATTATAAATCTTAGGATAAGAACAAATAAGCTTATAGAATAGTTAATTAATTTAGATTACTAAGAAAATCTTTATTAATATTAAAAGTTGGTTTGATTACATATTTACATATCTGTATATTCCAATTTAATTATAATCAAATTTCGAATTGTAATTTTTTTAATATTTCAAAAATAATATCAGGTGGTATTATTAGACCATTGCGCTAGTCTTACCATTTATTTGGATTTCTGGGTTTGCACTTGCAAGTTTTTTCGCTCATCTTTTTTCACTCATTGGAATAATTCTTCATGTAAAAAAAGAAACAGTTGGTATATTTGTGGGCGGTTTCCCTCAAATTGTATTCATACCACATGTAGAAAAAACTCATTTTTATTGCTTTACGGCTTATAAACCCAAAAGGGAGAGGGCCCCAATAAGACTATTAATTAATTAACAATTAACTAAAATTATGGAAAGGAGGATTTTTCGTAAGTTAAAAACTAGGATCTAGTGAAACCACGCATTTTCAAAGAATTTTTCATAATAAGCTTGTAATAATGATTTATAGTATTTTAGAAAGATATTAGTTTAACATTAATGGTCCTATCGCTGATTCGCTGGAAGTAATGAGAATGTTTGCAAAAAGTTTGTATGTGTTTATTTGTCTAGTTTAACAAGAAACATTTTACTAATTCTTGTTTGTATAGCGTCACGGACACAGTGATATGACAATTGAGAACAAATTTGTTTTCTCCAATTTTGTCTTTGGGAGCTTGAATTTTTTGTTATGAAAAAAAACAGCTAAAAATCATTTTTTTGCGATTGTAAAATTTTTAATGTCACATTTTTAATTTTTTTTTATATATGACTAAATTGTATATCTTATACTATTGCCTTCTAGGGGCTTTGCCTATAGAGGCTCATGTTTGTCCCCGCCTATCCTATTTCTTTCTGAATAAATATTGAGGGGGCAAACATTTTTTTCTGGGTGAAAGCCCCTCAGGGTGTATGTTGTTCCCTAAAAAGTAAAGCATAATCGAGTTTTTAAGCTTCAAACACATAAAGAAAAACTATCTTGAAAGAAATCTTTACTGTTAGTTTTTCGATATTTTATTTAAAAAGCTACCATATGTATAAAGTGAGGAGAGATTTAAAATAAAGAAATGAATTCTAATAAAAACTTGTGTAAATTTAAAGGCAAATTTCTGTTTTGTATGACCTATTCCTTTTCCCTTACAAAGACCAAGATAATTTATTTTTACCCGTATTGTTTATGTCTTCTGGGCGTTCAAATGGGTTGCAAATTTTAGATGTAATTTTTGTAGATACAAATTTTGTTCTTAGGAATCTAATTTTTAAATTGCCTCTACGTTCCAGATGATTAAAAATTAACGATGAATAAAATTTAGTAGTAATATAATTTACAGAGAGTAGGGGACAATGGGATGTCTATTACACTAGTCTCCAAAGTTTATAATAACATTTTCTTATTCGTTAGCTTAACAACTTTGGGAACGTTGGTTGGTTTATAAAGTTAAGTGTTCAAACGTATCACTACGAATTTTGATAAACAAAATCACCCTTTATGTACATCAAAATTCGTAGTGAAAAGTTTGATAAACAAAAAAAACCTTTGTGTATATCATCATTGGAGATGTACATCAATATGTAGGCCATTGTCTCATCCATTTAGATCTCTGAATATCATTGCTAATAAATATATTTCTTAATAACAAGCTGAAAAGCAATTCATTTCAATTTTTTTTTTTTTATGGACAAGTTTGAAAAAGTTTTATTGGAAAGGAATTTTCATTATCATTTTATACATTAAATTGGCTTATCAAGTTATAGCTATAATCTCTGATTGTTCAGCTAAGAAATAAAGATCTATATTGGCTCTCTAAAACTATAATCTCTACTTAGAAGGACATACACCTAAGACAGGGTACATTTGTTAAACAGTTTAAATCTGGGTTCTTAAGGTATAAGAAAATGGACAATAAATTAATGTACATCCCCAATTATGACAAAATTTTCACTTCTCTAGATTAAAATTGTTTGTTGAAAAGATTGAACACTATTAATTTAAACCAAATAAACCAAAATGCAATTAAAGTAACAAAAGTTTCTAACCCATCAAATAAAAAAGCGTGGCATCAGTGTAATTTTTAAGTTCAATGTCCCCTACCTGCTTTTAAAGTCTGGTTTATAAGCGCTGCAACACTGAAACTATTATTTGTCCGCCTGATTATGAGAATGATTTTGTCCAATTTTAAAATAAAATTTGCAAGACATACAAAAGCAATGACATATTTAATGAATTACCTTTGAATATGTTTTACAAATTAATTAATATAAAAGGAGGGAATAATTGTTCATGTTTTACCTAATATCCACACAAATATTACATTGATTTAAATCTCAGAAATGTTGTCTGTTTCCTGGATTGAAAATGGACCAGGGAGGGAGGGAGGGAGGGGACAATGGGCTGTTTATTACAATAAGTTATACGTCCCCAAAGTTTAATACTAATTTTAAAATATACGTTTTTTCTTATTGACCTAACAACTTTGGAACTTAGTGAATTTTGATTGGTTGATTACTTAAGTTGAGTGATAATCGTTTCAACTACTAATTGTAATCTACAGAGGGGTAATTTGTGTATTATCAATGGAGATGTACATCAATTTATCGGCCATTGTCTTATACCTTAAAATCCCTGAAAATGGATACTGTTGCAACTCAATTTATCAGGATAAAGACGATAAAGAAATTTCAATTTTAGGACATTTCTATGTTCCACTTAGCAATTTTACACGAATAGAAATAAAATTTCTAAACAGTATGTTTTAGTAAAAATAAGCTTTAATCTTTTGTAAAAATTTATATATTCAAGGAAAATTATTTTATGTACTTTGATTCTATGATAACTAAAGAAAAATATGAATAATTTTGTCCACAATTAGTCAGAGTTCCTTAGGATAGTGGATGACAAATTGGTAAAAATAAGCTTGGATATTGCTAGTTTAAACCAACAAATTAAAATTTGAGTATCCAAAGTTTTTTTTTAAATCTACGAATGAGGGAACATGTTTGTAGTCCAAAGTTACCTACCACCGTGATAAGTAGCACAGTAATGTCTAGCGTAAACTTTTAAAGAATAACAGAGCAGTAAACTATATAACAAAGTTAATATTTAAAATTGTTTCTAAATTTTTTTAAAAATTATTTTGGTTGAATAATTGATCATAGCAGTATCAACTTTATATGATTAAAATTTTAATACAAATTCACGTTATCTGTCAGTCCATTATTAAACAGCTAGCGAAAATAGACAGCTGAAGTTTTCAGTGAAGATTCCAATGAAATAAGTGCATCTAATCTATACATTGTTTTGTCCGTCTGTCTGTCTATCATGCTTCTTAAGATACAAATCTTAATTTTACAAGTTTCGTGATTTTCATTAGGTTGTTGCATATTCTTTCTCTTTCTTTTCTTCGTTATGAGAACCGAACATCTGCACTCTAACTCGTTTGATGTGTTTGTCAATTCATTTTTTTGTACTTTTGGATGTACTAATTCTTGTTTGAGTATATTTCCATGTCCACATCCACAAAATAAATTTTACTAATGTGTCTACTCGCTATTTTACATTTTTATTCAAGAGTAAAAAAAGATTAAGAGTTCTTTTATACCTACATATATATTTAATAAAATCAAATAATAGTCGAATAAAAAAGACTGGATTTGTCGTAATAGGACTAGTGTTACAGATATCTATGTCGAAAATTTTACCATTTTTAGATGAACTAATAGATTAAGATGGTCGATAACTAACTTTATACTAAGAAATTCAACTGTTAATAGCTGACTTAAAATATACATATATATTGTTTTGTACACGATATAATTTACCTAAACTAAGCTTTATTCTAAGAAAGGCAAGGAACTCATTATTCGAAAGAAATAACTTCCTTTCTCACCAAAATATGTACACTTTTTAGCCTATAATATAGCCGGATTATCTTTACTGAATTATAACTATCAGATGCTATTTAAATCTTGTATTTTTGTAAGATTAATTAATCTTTCCTTGTCCTATTTCTTTATTCTTTGTGAAACAGAAACTGTTTACAGACTCTTATAAAAGAAATTACTTTTCTAATTAACTTCCAATTTTAATTACAACCATTTACATTTTTAATTAATGGATACCAGTTGCTTCATTCTTAGCCTTTAGAAGATTACTGGAGAGGTTAGGAAAGTAGCTTAAAACCAACTCAGACATCACCTCCTATTTTCTTTTTAAGTTTGGAAAAGAAAAAGAAAAAAAAAATTTTAGGGGGAGATGGTGATGTCATTTTCGATGGGAAGCTTTACTGTAAAGGAGAACCATATCGAATCAGCAGTTCCTTTGCTTCTTTGATACAGACAAAAAAAACTTACTACTTTATATAATAGGACTACCGGCTACACCCTTAAGGCCTCTAGGGGCATTTGAAAAGGGGTAGCTGAATTCGATAAGGAAAAGTAAAAAATACCAGTTTTGTTACCCCAGGCCTCCAGCCACTCGGAGCTCACAAAACTCATTTTAATATACGCAGGAATCTGTCTGTAGTACGATTCAATAAATAACTATTATTTAATTGCATACATCTGTCTTTCTCCGGACCCCAATGTGTATGTATAAAGAAGATGCAATTGCTAACTAAATAAGTCAGACATAAAGGAATACAATATTTTCATATTATATAAACTTTCAAAATTTAATTAAATCTTATTTTTTTTGTGATTGTATATTTAAATACTTTTAAATAATAACTAAGAAAACGCTACGCTACATAAAATATTATAAGTGAAAATTTCAAGTAATAAATGTTATGTTTGATATTTTTCTTAATTTAGATTATAGTTTTGTAGGCCAATCTTCTTGCCTTTGCCCACCAAGGAGGGAGGGGACATTATGCTGTTTATTACACTAGTCCACAAAGTTTTGAATAACGTTTTCATAAACGTCGTCTATAACTTTGGGAAGTTTCATTGCATTTTGATTTGTTGGTTCATGAGGTTAAGTGTCAAAACGTTTCAACCACTAGTTGTAATCTACAGAATGGGTAATTTTGTGAACTATCATTGGGGATGTACATTAATTTGTCGGCTATTGTTTTATCCCCTTAGATCCCTGATTGCCAACACACACACACACACACACACACACACACATACACACAAACACACTGATAGACCTTCAACTAGAAGTTTTAACTTGAAAACCATATTTTCTAAACTTTTTTCTCCTCTGCTTAACATTTCAAGTTTTAAGAGAAATTTTATTAAGTTTTACAACTGCTTGAATTTCAAAGATCAGCCTTCTCATACTTTTTGAAAGTATTGAAATTCGATACACTTAAGATTTCTTAAAATATATATTTAGGTTAAGTCATATAGTCATGAAACTTTAACTAGATTTATTTTTTTTAAATTTCAAATTGGTTTCATAGATCTATAACTATGTCTTGCTTTCCCTCAAAGTGAATATAGAGCACAAAACCCTCCTCCCCGTTACCAATATTTTAAAGTAGATTGCAAATAACGAAAGGGAAACATTATTTCCATTGCCTTATCCCTGTCAGGGTTCCTTACCCTGCGGGCCTATACTTGCTCTCACCCAGCTGGGCTACCCAGTACCCAATATATCCTAACTTTACCTGATTTAACACCCCCCCCTTATTTGCAATATATATTTCAACATAAGTCGGGGCAGGGTTTCTGTGTTCGACTATACATTTTGGGAAAACCGCCCAGTTCATTGAATTAGATAACCTAAACCTGATAGAAAGTGTGAATATGGTTAAAATCTAACCTTCTATTTATTTGTATAAGACCGCTGATAGGCCTGAGTCATTAATTATGTATTTGCAATAAATAGTAAATATAAAAACAAGAAATATAGACAGATAAATTGATAGATTTCTTCCTTCTCTCTTACTTCTTCTCTGTATCTTTTTCTTATTACTTATTTTGAATTTGTTATCCTTTTAATATATTTAATATTCTTATCATATTTAATAACTTTTTCAAATTATTTTTTTCCTTTTTATTTGTCTCTATCTTTTATCTTATCATTATTTTTAAAGTGTTTTTCTTTTTCTTCTTTCTTTTTAATCTTCTTTTTATACTTTTATTATTTTCTTGTTTTTAAAAAAGCGAAGCTTTTCTATAAATAGGGTCGGTCCGTCCGAGACAGATAGCTTTTTCCGTTAATTAAGGCATGTTAGAATTATCCTATCGATTTCAAACTTTGCATGGTGATTCCTTTAGTAGATAGGTACGATTTAGAAAGCGTAGCAACTCTTTAATCATTAACAGAATATCCGTATGTCCATTTCAAATATGTTATATGTGATCTAATTATCCGATTTTTGGTATATTGATTCCTGGGGCAACAAAGTAAAATTTTTTAAGCGGAGCAACTCTATAATCAAGTCCTAAAAATGTAAGTATGTCCTTAAACATTATGCTGTATCAAGCAGTTTTTCAACAAATTTACTTATAATTTTGCTTCGACTCTTATACTTTTATATTCTAATTATTCAGTCAGATACTATACAAGTGTTAATGTCCGTTTGTCCTACCGTTTCAGTACTTCGCTTTTATGGATGTTGTCATCCTTGCTTTTTTATAATTTATATAATTTTTAAACCCATCTCATTCTTTCTTACACTTCATCCCTACCAAAATATCCATGGTGTGTTATGCTTTCTTTTTCTCTCTCTAATTCTTTAGCAAACCTTTAAAATTGTACCATATTTCACAATTATTAGCCTATTTTTAGCCTTTTTATAATGAAACAAATAATGTTATTTTCATCTTAAAATAGCATAGTCCTTAAGAAATGTATTTTGCCAATTTATTTTTTGTATTAATTATTTGTTTTCTTGGATTGCAAGACATATCTAATGGTTCAATGTCTGCTTTTCGTCCATCCGTTTATTCTAGTTTCTTCCAGTTCTAATAACTGTCTATGTTTTTTTACTAATTATTGTCTCTTTTCTGTTTGAGTACATAGTTTACTAATAATACAATTCTAGGTATGAAATGAGTTCAGTTTGTATTATTAATTTACAAGAAGAATGTATGATTGTGTAATTCAATTTGTTCGACTGGACGCTATCGGGGAAAATTTGACCTTGATGAGGGAGTTTTATTTTAGTTCTAAAAAGATACACACATAATAAACTTCTGTCCTTTTTACTTATATAAAAATCTAAAAGGAAATTTTTATTTTTTGAGAGTTCAGAATGTTAAAATCTAATTTTTAACAAGGATGACAACATCCATAAAAGCGAAGCTCTGAAACGGTAGGACAAACGGACATTAACACTTGTATAATGTCAGAACTGAATAATCAGAATGCGAATGTATAAGAGTCAAAGCAAAATTGTAAATAAATTTGTTGAAAAACTGCTTGATACAGGATAATGATTATGGACATACTTACATTTTTAGGACTTGATTATAGAGTTGCTTCGCTTATAATATTGTACTTTGTTGTCCCAGGAATCAGTATACCAAAAATCAGACCAATCGGATAATTAGGTCACATACAAATTTGTTGTTAAAAATGTAAAAAAAATCAACATGTTTAAAATGGACGTACGGACATTCTGGTAATGATTATAGAGTTGCTACGCTTTGTAACTCGTACCTAACTATTACAGGAATCACCATGCAAAATTTAAAATCGATAGGACAATTCTAACATGCCTAAATTAACGAAAAAAGCTATTTAAAAAAGTAAAAAAATCAACATGTTTAAAATGGACGTACGGACATTTTGGTAATGATTATAGAGTTGCTACGCTTTCTAAATCGTACCTAACTACTAAAGGAATCACCATGCAAAATTTGAAATCAATAGGACAATTCTAACATGTCTAAATTAACGAAAAAAGCTATCCGTGACGGACGGACGGACGGACGGACGTACGGACGGACGGACCGACCCTAATTATAGAAAAGCTTCGCTTTTAAAAATGATACAAATTTTTAGAGGAGAGCTATTATCAACCCCCCGCCCCCCCCCCCCCCCCCCCTCATAAAAACACTTGCTATACAAAGGAATACACAAAAAATCTGCAATTTGTTGTTTATACATTATATTGTTGTACTTTACATTGTTTTAATTAAGGAAGCAAAATGTTGCGGTATTTTTTACACAATTGTACTCAACAATATATACTAATATGCTTGTTCTTAATATGTACACAAAAAGACTTAATTAAAAGTGGTTGCCTAATGCATAATTATTTATTATAAGATTTTTAAAATCACATATAAATGAAAAAATAACATTTTTTGCAGAAAAACTTCAAAACCGATTAATATCCGCTGTAATATTAGAACCGGTTCTCAGTAATACTGAAAAATCATAAATTGCACCGTATTATAGACTTTTCATTTTTCACGAATATTAATAAAAATCATAAAATTAATAGCAGTTTTGTTAGCTTGGAACTTTAATTTTTCATTTTAATATCCGCAGAAAGCTGTCTATAATACGACGATGCGATAAATAACTATTTTCTCATAAAATTACCAATATCATTTGTTATTGAAAGTAAAAGAATGAATGAGCCAGTAACCAGGAATAAGACAATGGCAAATAAATTGATGTACATCCCCAATGATGATACACAAAATTACCCCTTCTGTAGATTAAAATTAGTGGTTGAAACGTTAGGACACCCAACCAAATGAACGAACCAATCAAAATTCAACAAAAGTCCCCTTGTAAGTCCAACGAATAGAAAACGTTATTATAGATTATAAAACTTTGGGGACTAGTGAAATAAACAGTCCAATTTTTTCCTCCCTCCCTGGCCGTTTATTTCAGTGACAGAAAAGATAATATTTTGATAAGAAAATATTTACTCTCTACTTATAGCTGTCAGTTATAATATTCTTGCATTCATATTTACCTCATATTTTCACTTTTTACTTTTTTAAATGAAGCTTAAGTTGTTCATGGTAAGTTAACAATTTTATTACAGAAAAAAAGTTTTGTACCAAAGGTTCTTGATGACCGCTCAACCCATAGATGTCCAATCTTTTTTTTTTGGGGGGGGGAAATTTTAAGGGGGGGGCAATCCGTATTTGGGTTGGGTAAAATAACGCGCGAAGCGAAATCAGTTGGCAGGGGTAAATTTAGTTTACCCCCCCCCCCCCACCAAATTTTTTTTATTATAGATTTTTATTTTTTGGGGGGGGGTGTTTACTTAGAGATATAAGTTTTCCAGAATTGTAATGTAGGGAGTAGATTTGAAATCTGCATCAAATTTTAAGGATTTTTTATAAAATTCGTTTTTTGTAAAATTCTTTATCTAAAAGCGGAAATACAAATTAAGTTAATTAATTTTGGCATCCGTGATTGGTGGATTTAAAAAATCTGCGCTCTGATAGGTTGTGAAGTTATAATATTTATACTTACAGAAAACATCCAGAATAATGGTGTCAGAAATAGAATTTCCAGGTAGCTGTGGATTTTCAGCGTGGCAGGTCAACTCCTTTTTATTCAGGGCTCGGACCATGCTTAGCTGTACTGACGACGTGTTGAATCCCTAAAATAATATGCTCCTTTCACACAAAGGGCTCGTTAAGTAATGCCCCCTCTCCTTATGAAAATGAAAAACTAACCTCATCCCATTTTATTTTATTTTTATTCAATTAGAGAGTGGGGGTGGGGGATCAGAACTCAACAAGGTGTAAAATCGGCGAAAATAACAAATGTGGATAACAAATTATATTAGATTATAACTGAGATCGAACTGTTTTAGTCCAAGGCATTTACCCTACTATAAATATCAATGTCCTGCACTTAACATATCTGCAGTATAATACATTTTAAAGGTTTTAGTTATGACGAAATATTAGACCGAGATTCGAACCTTTTACCTTCCTGATTACTCTATAACGTAATGTAGACCCTAGTTTTAGAATAGCTGTTCTAATAGAATTTAAATTATCGTTTCATATCTTTGATTGCAAACTACATATATAATAGATAGATAAACATATTTTTAAAATCAAAGCTTTTCTATAAACTTACATATTCTCTTCGATAAGTTTTGACACTCTACAAGAGTTAATCTTCGTTTGTCCTCCCATTTCATCACTTTTAGGGATGTTGGCATTCTTGTTTAATTTTAGATTTACCAAATGAATATGGTTGTCCTTGTTTCCTAGCGCATCTACTCTATCTATAATTTATCTGGAGATCTCTATAATTATTGAATTTACCTTTCTAATGTTGTCATGTATTGGCTTCTGGTTCAGGTACCATGTAAACTCTACGGATGGATAAAATTCCTAAATATGAAAATAACACATTAATTAAAGTCAGTTTGACTTAACCACCGTGTTTGACTAGAAATTCAAATGTAAAAAGTCCGTTTTATGGATTGATTAAATAAAAAAACATTTATGTAACAATCTCGTAATCTTAGTGCTTTTAAAAACTTCTTATAAATACCCAGTATTTACCTCAGTGGCGTGCATAGGTCTTCCAAATTTTAAATTGAGGGGGTTGTTGACACCCCTCCCACCACCACACACATCTGATTTACTTGTTATTTTTTCTCAAAAATGAAAAAAAAATTCGCTATAATAATATTCTTTCATTACAAGAAATTTGACAATCTGACAGACGTACAATGATTTAACCTACTCATAGATTAGCTACGCATCTAAAATAGATCCAGCCTAGCGTACCTGTGCCGAACAGGTAAAGGTGTAAGTTTTATTCACCACCAGCTTTCTACTTCCTTCGGCTATCATCACACGGCTTGGTGCAACTGAAATAAGTAGATAAATACTAAATTTGAGTCCTAAAATAACAGGAATTCTGTGAGTCTGTTTGTCTGTTTGTATCCAAGGACCTTGCTAACCACGGAACCGATATAATTCTACTTTACAATGTTGCTTTACATAGGTCTCAGGTTTAGATATATTTTTCAAGCACATGAATAAAAGAGAAAAAACTTTGGGTACCAGTATAATTTACAGTCTTCTGTTCCCTGCTTCCCTAACTACTATAACTTTAAAAACATTTTTTAAATTTTCACAAAGCAGAAAGGATGGCATACCCTATATACGTATGTCCTATTTAAAATCACCTAATTTATTTAACTTCTAAGGAATAGAAAATTCAATCATATTAAATTTGCCATTTCAGTGTAAAATTATTGCACATTTTACATATATGTTGCTAAACAGTTCACAAATAGAGCACCATTTTTATTTAATTCTAAAGCAAAAATTGACTAGAAATATTTTACTGTATTTACTGTTCTTTTTATTATAGCTTGCTTTTGATATAATTGATACAATTTGTTAATAAAATTTTCATGGCAAATAAGCACCTTCTCTAAAATCACTATAAACCATTAGAGCACCAATTTTATTTAATTTTAAAGCAAAAATTTACTAGAAATATTTTACTGTATTTACTGTTCTTTTTATTATAGCTTGCTTTTGATATAATTGATATAATTTGTTAATAAAATTTCCATGGCAAATAAGCACCTTCTCTAAAATCACTATAAATAATTATTCTTGTTTTATTGGTTTTATTGTCTATGTTATAAAATTGCTTTAATGTACAATCACCGGGACGGAAAGAGATGAGATATTGGGCTGTTAATTGCACTACCCAATGTCGGCTATCTTATTCGGTGGCTAAAAAGTTTTGGGTAATTTTACTGAGTTTTGTTAAATTGGTTAATATTTAGTAGTGTCAATGTTCAAACGTTGAAACCAACAAAGGTAGATCATTGGTGATGTACAACAAAGAATTATCCATTGTTTTATCCCTAGATATCCCTCAAAATCATACACTTATAAACATTATACAAACGAGTAAATAATAGAATACTACGCAAAAGGAAAAGTATAAATAAAAGTCGCACTATGTAAATAATAGATATAAATAAACAATGTTACAAAGCCTACAATACATAGTTATCAAATATAAAAATAGTTTTATACTTTGCTTTTTATTTTTTCAGAAAATAGAGTACATAAACTATTTTTCCAGCATCGCTTCGAAACCGATTAATATCCGGTGGATTAGAACCAGTCACAAGACATACTGAAAAATTTTATATAGAATAGTATTATATCCAGTTTTGTACTAATGTACAATCACAAAATTAATACCAGTTTTAATACCTTCGACCCTTAGGGGCTAACAAAACTGGTTTTAATCTTAAAATTGTAGAGTTTTATAACTGCGGAAAGCTGTTTCAAATACTACGCGATAAATAACTATTATTAACCTAAAGTTGACAGATCCTAAAAAGCGAAGCTCAGAAAAAAAAATATTAATTAAAGTGTATTTTGTTAAATTTAAGAATGAATTGAATTGTCCTAAAGATTGTTGAGTTTCTTATTATATTAAACCGCACTGTAGTAGGAATCTTTATAAAGTTCAATAATACAACAAAATCTTTGTAGTACGAGTTTCATATTAGATTCCTCAGTAAAAACATCATTCAAATATTGCAAGGTTTTACATTATAGACTAGGGAACGTCTAGTCACTAGAGTTTTTTTTACAATTGAATGAGAACCTGTTAAATAATGGGCTAAATCCTATGAAATTTCTTAACTACCTTAGGCGTCAGGGTTTCCTTACATATTCCCTAATGTAAATAAAAGGTTAACACCTAGAAAAGCAAAGAAAATTTTATATGATTTAGTTTAGTATGTAATAGAGAAATATTCCTAGCCCTCGAAATAAATATATTTCTAATTGTAAACTCAATAAAGAGTAGATCATACTGTGGATAAAAACTAAATCCCCCCATCAAAGATGGGTTTCAGATACCGTTTTTACATTCACAATAAAAATATTTGTAGTAGCGAATCTTTATTATATGTTATTATTATAAGCATGAAGAAGAGTGGGTCCTGAGGGGCTTCCCATTATCTAATATTATCTAACCTAACCTGACCCAGAGTTGAGGGGCTACCAAATATAACCTAACTAAACCTTTAAAAAGCTACTCCCCTCCCCATCCTTATTTTCAAGTAATTTTAAAAATAAGGACGAGTTTCAATACTCAACAAGGTTCTTAGGGTGAAAGCACCAAAATTTCTCCAAGATTTATTTATTAGATCTGCATGAACACTTCTAAAAAGAACTAAAAGATAAGCATATAAAATACTTTCTATTGTAATAGATAATACAAATAAAATACGTCACAGTGTGAAAAAACAACTGCAGTATTGCTCTCGCAGGCGTGTTGCATGAGGCAGCTTATAGCGCCTACAAAAATAGACGTCATACAGTACAAATGAGTAAGGATAGGCCAGTATTCATGATAAGATGTATACTAGCCTATCATTGGTCATTTGTATTGTATGACGTCATTTTCTATAGTCACTATAAGCTGCTTCGTTTGCAGTCTTAAACAGGCTGACAACATCTATATCAGTTTTCAAAAAGGTACTTTGTGTAAAAGCGCATTGATGTTTCATATGATTTTAAAATACTGCATTCATAGTACATTCTGGCCTATTTATACATAACCTTCCTAGGATTGGTATATATTATTACATTTTATTTGTGAAGCTACTCTATAAGATACCGTGCTTGTATGTGCTCCTGTCTTTTCATCACTCTTTTCCTTTCTCTAATTGTATAACGTTTCAAAAAGCTTCGCTGATATTCGATGCAAAATTTATTGTTTCTTTTAAAAAGCTTCAAAGTCTTAAGGGATACGACAATGGGTGAAAAATTGTTGTAATGTATTTAAAAGTTTTTAAATACTGCTAATTAAATTACCAGATTAATGTTCAATTAAAGTCAACAAAGAAAACGTTTTTTTAATTTTTTTAAAGTGGAATTTACCAATCTATAAGGAAGCAGCTTATAGTGCCTAATGACGTCGTACAATACAAATTATCAATAATAGACCTGTATACATTCTACCATTGGTCAAATGAAATTATACCGAGCTACCATTGGTCTTTTGTATTGTATTACGTCATTTTTTATAAGGCATTGAGCTGCTTCATATAAAAGAACTAGGACACTACACACACAGACACAGCTATAAGATAATCTAGATTTTTTACTCAAAAATTGGTTGTTAACGTAATTGTCCTTGTTTTTTTTATTTATTGTCACTGTTCATGTGATCCTGGGTCAATTTTGTTATGTCTCTCTGGAATTTTGTATCCAAGTCCTTATAAAAAATTCATGTCACATAGCATACAAGAATACACACACACACACTCACACACACACACACATTCATCGTAAGAGGAATTTCACAATGTTATGCCTATAATCATAGTTTAAAAAAGTTAATAAATGTGTTTTTTTGAATTATAGACAGCTGTCCGTGTATATTAAGTTTACAAATTATAAGATTTAAATCAGTTTTGTTAGCCCCCAGTCTTACTAAAATTAATTTTATGATTTTTATTCATGGAAAATTGTCTGTAATTCGATGCGATACATGATTTTTCAGTATGACTGCGAACCGGTTCTAATCAACCCGATATTAATCGGTTTCTAAGCAATACTGGAAAATATTTCAAGCCTTATGTGTTTCTCTTTAAAAAGATGGACAGCTCCAATTTAAATTTCACGTTTTGAAAATGTTAGGCAAACAATTCAGAGAGGGGACAAAGGGCTGTTTATTACACTAGTCCCCAAAGTTTTACAATACCGTTTTCTTATTCGTTAGCTTTACAGCTTTGAGGACTTTAGTGATTTTTTATTGGTTTCATTAGGTTGAGTGTTTAAACGTTTCAACCACTAATCTTTATCTACAGAAGAGATAATTTTATTTATCATCATTTGGAATGCATATCAATAAATCGGCCCTTGCCTTATCCCTTTAGATGCCTGCAAATAATTGATGAAATATTGTATTCGCAAACAAACAGTATATTCAACAGAGATTTCTCCTTTGTCTTTATATTCAAATTAAATCACGTGATATTAATTAAGAACAGGTATATTGTCTTTAAGGAGTAGAAATATTTGACCTAAGAAGCCTCTAGGGGCATTTAAGGGGTGGATGTCCATTTTATTTTTAAAAAGAAAAGAAAAAATATGAGGTTGGGGACATTTTTTCTAGGGGCGATTTATCTTGGGAGAGTGGTTATACACCTTCACAGGACCTATGAGAACCATAAAGAAGTTCAGCGATTAGCTAAATCCCGGTACAGACACAGATCATGTCACTTTTATATGTGGGGATTTTAAATCAATGGGGCGATTCTATAATTCATATATTTACAACGTATCATTAGAATTGCAAACATCCAAGATTTAATCCACTCACTGCATTGAAGCCCAAGGCTTGCAGAGCTTCTAAATCTGTATAAAGACAAGTCATTGTAAAGAACCAAAAAAAAACATAATTACCTAAAACATTGATGATTGTCTGAGCTATTTGGGGCTGGGATATTTGGTTGTTATTCGTCAGGCAGGACAGGCTTGTCTCACTATCTTCTCTGGTTAATACTAGATAGATAGATAGTTGATGCTAGGATAAGAGGTTAAAAATATTGATGGATAGATGGATGGATGGATAAATGGATAGATGGATGGATAAATGGATAGATGGATGGATAAATGGATAAATGGATGGATGGATAGATAGATAGAGAGATAGATAAATAGATTTACGGGTGGAAAAATAGATAAATAGATGTCCAGGTGAAAAATTCTATGAATCATCACACAGCACATGAACCTGTATTAGATAACTTATTTCTATGAAGACATTTCAGGTTATTTTTAAAGACCTATATTATAAAAACATCACAATATAAATACTAACAGAACAGACTGAAATTCTATTGTGACATCCAGATGTTAAATATCTCTGGGTATTGACTTTACTTGGAATTCTGAAAGATACTTTTCTGTCAAGTTCTAGGTTCTAGTTGTTTATACACCATCCATGCACCTTTCCAGTGTTTTACAGTTTCTTGTCATAAAAAGGACCTAAATTATTCTTAAACTTTATCTGTAATAATTCACTGTTAAGAGTTAATTGTATAAAAAAAATCTTCGAAAATTGCAGCTGGTTAAAATAAACACCTGATATCCTTAAAACTATTTCTAACCAGAAACCCAAGGCCTATGTTATGAAATTCTTACCTTAAAGAGTTTATACTTTAAAGCAAAAATATATTGTTGAACATGCAAAGGAAAAGATTTTGAGACCATTTTTTTGGATTTTTAGATATATAGCGATTGTCATATTCTGTCTGCATTCAAGCCATATGTAATTTTAGGAATTTATGGCTACTATATATCGTAGATGACATAATATATCTACATGCTTTTTTATAGTCTTTATGGCTTTACTAATGATCTTGTCTGACATAACATCAACAGTATAATTACGCTATATAATATATTTATTAAGATATATAAGTTTTCCGGAATTTTAAAGTTAGGGGGAGATTTTAAGTTAATTAATTTTGGCATCTGTGATTGGTGGATTTAAAAAATCTGCGCTCTGATTGGATGGCGTACATCATTTAACCAATTAGAGCACAGGTAGTTTAAAATCCACCTATTCTATTGGTCAAAATTAATTAACTTAAAATGCATTTCCGCTTTTAGATAAAGAATTATACAAAAAACTAATTTTATAAAAAAAATCCTTAAAATTTGATGCAGATTTCAAATCTCCCCCTAACATTAAAATTCCGGAAAACTTATATATCTAAATATTTATGTTGACATAACAACGACACAATTTAACTTTCTTAATTTTTACTTAATAATACTTTCTTGATAAAAAATGCGGGTATCATCCCTTTCGTGGCAACGCCTCTTAAGGGGCAATTCGTCGTATTTTCACATTTGCTTTTTAAATGTTATTTTAGGTTAGTTTAGGTTAGGTGATTGCCCTGTAGGGGTAAATCCCCCGCAGGGGCTTGAAAAGGTACTGTGAAAATACGACGAATCACTCCTTAAGGGGCGTTCTCACAAAAGGGACTATACCCCAAAATACTATTCCTGATATGTTTTTCATTATCCATATACTAGAAGCCCGACTTTTTATTTATAAAACCATATTAGGCCCTATAAGAAGCTTAACTGTAAAGAAGAACCATATTGGCCCAGTGGTTAGTAAAATCCTTTGCCATTTAAAAAAAAAAACTTACTACTTTAAACAATAGGATACCTACAACTTAGTGATTATTTCAAGCTATTCAATCAAATGTTACAAATGTACGAATACTCTGCTTCGGTAATGTTTTAGCCGAAACTTTGTCCAATTCTTGGAAATATGCAAACCATACTGAATGTGTGAAATCACCTCCACATAATATACCAGAATCATTACTACACCACTAAAATCCGCGAAGGAAGGGGACAATTGGGCTGTTTATTACACTAGTCTCCAAAGTTTTGTAACTTTGAGGACTTTAGTGAATTTTGGTTGGTTGGTTCAAATGTTGAGTGTTCAAACGTTTCAACCAATAATATACACAAGGGGAATGTTGACAATCCATATCACTGTGGGCTAGAATTGAATCAAGACAAAAGTACGTGCCGAGCCCTGGGACCTATGTATGGTGAAAATAGACATAGAACCATGATGATTCCAGGTAAAACCAAAATATTTCAGCGGGGGCTTTTTGAGAAAATTATATTTGAAAATTTCAAGTTCAATTTTCACCCCCTAGGAGTTGCTGCATAATCATGACAAGAAAAGCAAATATTAATTATTTTCAATTTTGAACAACTTTGCTTTTATGAAGTCCTTCTTAAAACCTCTCTATATATGATTTATTTTAGGCTGCATTTTCGTGACCTTTGCAAAGCAAGTGATAGAAATGGCCATTTATTAACTCCCTTCAGGAATCATCATGGTTTTATGTCTATTTTCACCATACATAGGTTCCAGGACTCGGCACTTACTTTTGTCTTGATTCAAATCTAGCCCACAGTGATGTATCTCAATTTTGCCTTTGACAAAAAAAAACCTTTTCCATTAACATTAAACACTATTTGTAATTAACTTGTAATTATGTGTTTTTGCTAATGCTGATATGTGGGAGTGATAATACACTGAAACTAATAGATCTAACAAGGCAGAGAGTAATATTCTGAGAAAGAACAAGTTTGTATTCCAGAAGAAAATTATACAAAACAAACTTATGAAAGATTAAATAGAAAAACGTTGTACACTTTATTTTACTAAAGAAAGATTTTCTAAAAATATGATATTTCTAAAAATATGACATTTCTTCATTTTAGGGAAGCTTTCCACGGATAGAAAAATAAAAAAAATTAAGATCAATTTTAGTTTTGTTATCCTCCTAGGGCAGAAGCTCCGGGCTAACAAAACTGGTTTTATTTTCTTGTTCGCAAAATAATTGTCTTTGATAAAATACGCTATATGACTTTTCAGTCCGGCTCCGAACCGGTTATAATTCAGTGGATATTAATCGAAACCATACTTAATTAATTATTTTTTACCTGGAATTTCCAGCCTGCTGGTGATCGTATTTCCAGATGATACCTAAAATAATATGAAAATTTTAAATTAATTAAGATAAACATAAAGAGAGGGGTCAATGGGATGTTTATTACACTAGTCCCCAAAGTTTTCTTATTCGTTGGATTGACAACTTTGGGGACTTCAGATAATTTTGATTAATTGGTTAAGTGAGTGGTCACACGTTTTAACCAGTAATTTTAATCTACAGAGCGGTTAATTTTGTGTATCATCATTAGGTGTGTACATTAATTTATCAGCTATTGTCTTATCCCTTTAGATTCCTGACAGATAAATAAGGTATTGCCAAAATATGAAAGAAACAATTAAAAAACATGAAAGAACCTCTACAACACAATCTTTATTGTTAAAAAATCACCATATATGAGATAAATGGAATCTATTTCATTTAAAGCCATTCATATTTTTGAGTTTACCTTTGTACCTGTAATAAATGACACCCCCCCCCCCCCCCACCCCCTCCTCTCTAAAAATATAAATTGTAGGAGATTATCCCAACCCATCTGGGCAAATCTTCAAAAGGGTGGGGGTACAGCCTCTAGTATATATAGTAAGTAGGCCAAATTAGATAGATGTAGAAATTCGTAAAAAGTGCAGGGGTCTTTTCCAATAATGCAAAAATCTATTTGATGAATAAATAAATATTATTTCAATCTTATGCTATTGATTAAAAATGGGTATGCTCGAACATTTTAGCCAAAAAAAATTTTCATTAAATTATTTAATTTCTAGTTTAGTTTAGTAGCATTTTGTGACCTACATTATAAATAGAATTATTAGTCAGGAATTTTAAGGGATAAAACAATTGATGATAAATTGATGTACATCCCCAAATAAGTTAAAAAGAATTACCCCATCTGAAGATTGACACTGCTAAATGGTGATCAAGATCTGATAAAGTTTTAAGTCAACTAGAATAATGATTGAAGTTTTTATAATACCAATATAAAAGACTTGTAAAGTATATTCTCTATACTTTAGAAAAGGTGAAGCTTTATTGTATGAATAATGTGAAAATTGTGCAATATTCAATGCATCACTTAAATATTGATATTTCAAAATTCACAGTGTAATCACAAGTAATAAAATCTTTTTATGGCAACATTAGCAGGACAATTGAAGGGCGTCTACACAAGGATGTCTGCCTGTTTGTAACGAAAGATCTAGCTAACCGCTAACCGATATGGTTCTCATTTACAGGGTAGCTTCTGATAGATCCTGTGAAGGTTTATAAATATTCAAAATACATAGTTTTTTAACCCCGAGATGCCGAAGGCAAGGGCTAAAAAACTGGTTTTAGGATTATGGGCGTTATCCTCTTAGAAATTTTTTTTCAATTTTGTAGATTTGAGTACCCCCCCCCCCCTCCCCCCCCCCCCCCGACAACGGTCTGGATAGAACGACGGAGGAAAAGTTCCGCAATTCAATTTAAGTTTTTCCTCCTTTGCCTCACACGGCTGGTTTTTTATTAAATGAATAAGTTAGGGTACAATGTTTGGCACTTTCGATATAAGTAAATGATAATGAAAAACCCATAGAATACGATAATACCTTCAGAAAAATCGATAAAAATAGTTTTCATACTAAATTTTGATTTTTAAATTTTTTTTCTTAAATGTCATAGCAGAAGATGCAAAATGTCGTCTTAGTTTTTGAGGGTTTTCATATTCTCTGAAATCTAAATTATCAAAATATTTTTTTTGGTAAATGATTATATGATATATGTCAAACATTTTATCAGAAAAAAAATATTTAAAATTATAAAGTAGAAACCTGAATAATTTTTCTTGTGGAAATACTTTTCTTTAATTTTGATAAACATATGTCTGCTAGCATGAAGATGTTTGTACTGCCAATACACGTTGGGTTTTATTTAAAGAATTTCTTTAAAATGTTGTTTTTTTACCTTGTATACCAATAACGCAAATTGCTATCAGAAAACCCCCGTACCCCCCAATCGACCAAGACTTGCCTACGGCCCGATCTTTTAGGATTGCTTTGTAATTCACATTTTTGAAAGTCTTTCAACAGTATACACAGCAAATGCTCTCTTTTTTAACTAACTTTCCGAATAATATACCTAAAGCATTTGAATTAACAAAGGATATGCTAATATTTTTACCATTCAAGTTTATTTAATATTCTAACAAATAGTGCAACCCTCCAAGTTATGGCTACTTTTCATGAACATATGATCTAAAGAATAAGCTCTGACGCAATGTCATATAAGGATATTATAATATTCATTAAAAAAATTGTTATTTTTGCATATATGTTACATTTTACAGTATTTTGTGGCTCAAAAGAAAGACAATTAAAATTTATTTCATATTATATAGTTTAAATTGCATAAGATAACCTAGAAATAGTAAAAAAGTCCCTTTCTTTTTTTGTCGTAAAACAGAAATTAACAAAGATTTTTATTAAAAAACACCTTAGTGTAAAAATTAAAAATTTTAAATATGGTCACAAAAAGATTCAATTAGTTTATTAAATGTTTCATTTTCAGCAAATTACGATTAATCTCTATTACAAAGAATAAAGTGTAAAAAGATATTCTCGTTATAATTTTAAGCAACTTAAAATGCATTTTAATACCTTTTAATGATTTATTTTTTAAAACATCATTTTATAAAATGTTATTGATTTTTAAAGTTATATATTAGAATGATTTTAAATTTTGTTAACAGTTTGTTTTAAATGTAGAAAATTGGTAATTCTAAACATTCAAAAAATGATTTTATTAAATTTTCATCACTTAAATTGCATGTTTGATGAAATTTTCAACTGATAATTCAAGAAAAATCGTTTAAGTTTTATTATATTTTACTTTGAAATGTTAAAAAATATAATTATTGTCAAAAATGTGGAAGTTATACTTTCCTCAAAAAAAGACCTAAAACATGCAAATTAACACGTGTAATGAGATTTCTTTTCTTTCAGGTTTAATTTTAAGTAATTATTGATATTTTTTGTAAAAAGGATTTTATATAAAAAGTTTTAAAACTCGAGTTATGTAGTGGTTCTAAAAAAGGTTGCAAATTTATGCAATTTTCTTGCAAAAAAAATTTTCTAGGATTTTAAAAATCGCATAGGGTGTTATTAGACGTACTTACAGATACAATTGCTAAGTCATTTTGGCCAAACACTAAAATAAAGTTTTGACATCTGAGGGACCATACGTGCTCAATCAAATCGCATTTAGATAGAGGCTAGAGCATATTCATCTAGGCATAGGTAGGGGGGTTTGCGTGTAAAGGGGGAGGCAGAAAATTGAAACAGTATAAATATTTAGGTTGATAGCATATTATTCATTAGTATTTTGTCAGTGGGCACAATGGCGACATTTAGCGGAAGTAATGGCGTTCAGGGTGGTCAACATGGAGACAAGGGTGTTGGAGGAGGAGCTAAGGGCAAGGGAGATATTAGAGGGCAGAAAAGAAGATACAAAGAAAGAAAGAGGCTTGCCAAGAAAATGAAGATGGCAGCTATGAGTGGGAACCAGTACCCACGATGCGCCTTTTTTATAATTTAATGATATTGTTTTAACAATTACTAATGGCTCTGTTTAGAGCCCCAATAACTATCAATGAGATTATTATTCTAAAATATTATTCTAAAATAAGGGGGGGAGGGGGCGGAAAAATGTTTAAATTTTCGCGCGCTCTTGATGAGAGGGGTAATCTAATTTTCAAAATTTCCAAAAAATATTTTAGGTTAGGTTAGCTTATAGTCTAGGGAGCCGAGCGCTGGGGCCACAGATGTTCGTTGTCGAGGGTACTCTAATTTTATAAATTTCAAAAAACTATTTTAGGTTAGGTTAGGTTATAGGCTAGGGAGCCGAGCGCTGCGGCCACAGATGTTGGTTGTCGAGGGTTCTCTATTTTTATAAATTTCAAAAAACTATTTTAGGTTAGGTTAGGTTAGGTTATAGGCTAGGGAGCCGAGCGCTGCGGCCACAGATGTTCGTTGTCAAGGGTACTCTAATTTTATAAATTTCAAAAAACTATTTTAGGTTAGGTTAGGTTAGGTTATAGGCTAGGGAGCCGAGCGCTGCGGCCACAGATGTTCGTTGTCAAGGGTACTCTAATTTTATAAATTTCAAAAAACT
Source organism: Acartia tonsa (assembly GCF_053477335.1). NCBI lineage: Eukaryota > Metazoa > Arthropoda > Copepoda > Calanoida > Acartiidae > Acartia > Acartia tonsa. The sequence goes on from NC_137270.1 coordinate 27,765,413, forward strand.
ATTTTAGGTTAGGTTAGGTTATAGGCTAGGGAGCCGAGCGCTGCGGCCACAGATGTTAGTTGTCAAGGGTATTCTAATTTTATAAATTTCAAAAAACTATTTTAGGTTAGGTTATAGGCTAGGGAGCCGAGCGCTGCGGCCACAGATGTTAGTTGTCAAGGGTACTCTAATTTTATAAATTTCAAAAAACTATTTTAGGTTAGGTTAGGTTAGGTTATAGGCTAGGGAGCCGAGCGCTGCGGCCAAATATTTATGTTATTCTAAACCCATTAAATTACTAACAATATTTGTTAAAAAGTATCGTTAAATTTGACAATTTTTAACATAAAAATAAATTACTTACAATATTTGTAATATGATGCATTTCATTATGGCTGAGAACCAATTCGAATCTAGCGGATATAGCCATATAGGTTTATAAAACTTTGGGTACCAAATGTAATTTACAGTCCAATGTTTACTAAAGGTTATGAAACTTTGGGTACCATGTGTAATTTACAGTCCAATGTTTACTAATGGTCATAAAAGTTTAGGTACCAATTAGTCCTGAATTAACATGATTTGCCTTATTTATTACAGGTTTATTAATTGAAAGAAAATTGCCTGTATTATGATCGATTTTTAACGTTTAAATCCCTTTAATTATGCAAACTTTTTCCGTAGGTACTAAGTTTAAAAAGATTACATAAGATCTCAAACTTGATAATGTTTTTGTCCTAAACAGGATGGCATCATGGTTGGGCTTGCCGGCGCTCTTCTTGGTAAACTTAACGGCGAAAGTGTTGGTAAACAATTGAGATTTTCATTTAAATTTAAAACTGTTTGCATCATGGTTGGGATTCCCGGCGCTAATCTCGGTAAACATTTCGGCGCAAATGTTATAAAACACTAAGTTTTTAAATGTGAAATTTAATATTTATATTACTCTCTGGCTTTGTACTCTCTCGCGCTCCCCCCCAACCCAATCCCCATGGCATCTTGTCCTGATTCTAATTTCGTAGTAAACTGACCTAATTTTGCTACATGTACGAATATTTATATGTGCTTTTAACTCTCTTGCGCCCCCCCCCCCCCAACCAATCCCCACGGCGTTCCAAAGAGTTCCACTTCCAACCAATCAGAGTGTTTCATTTTTGACCAATCACACACGAGTATTTTGAAAGCTTTGCAGATTTTTTTTATATAAATAGACTGTAAAGACAGTATTACAATTAGTCGCGTGAGGGCTTGTGGTAGCAACCTGAGTGTTAGCTAACCGGTTGCCACGGCGGCTAAAGAGGCTTATGTCTCTATCTTCCCTCCCCTCCCCTCTTTCCTGTCACGCATCATAATATTTTATGGAAAATATTATTTTGTTGTCGGGGGGGGGGGGGGGGGGGGGTACTCAAATTTTCAAAAGTGAAAAAAAGAGTTGTAGGAGGAATTTACCGGATTATGATTTTATTAGTAGAAAACTGGATATGATACGATACATGATTTTTCAGTGTGGCTGAGCACTGGTTCTCATTCACAGGATATTAAACGGTTTGTTCATTTAGTAACAATATTTTATTTACAGACAGACGGACGTACAGAACACCTTAGTATAAAAGTTATATAAAATTTAATAGATAAATGCATCGCTTAATGTCAGAATTGGTTTTTACACAATCCTTTAAATCGCTAGTGAACCTCACACGAATAAAATAAGAAAAAGATTTAAGAAAAAGGTGCCCTTGAGGGTAACTAACTATCCCTGCGGGATTGCCACATAATATTTTTAAACTACCTAAAGCCAAACCATTGAAAACAAACTATTAATAAATATGATTATTTGCACTTTGACGGTCCCACATTTCCTTATATTCATTCAATTGTATTCGCCCCTCGAAAAATAGCCTAGATCCACCCAAAAATATTTACTTACTGAAAAGTTCAACCCCCTACGGACCAGAATTTACCGAGATCTTCAGACAAAAAAATACTAAAATTTAATTAAATAATAGGATGATTGTCAAAATATGCCCGTTTAGGGAGGGGTGATGTAGTGGGGGAATTGGGGGTTGCTCTACTGTCCATTAGAAAGATACTGTCATGGTTTCCTATTATTGCCTGGCTAAAATATGATTCCAATATCATTTCAATTTTGTATTTGCCCACCCTAAGCTAGACCAGGGATAAGAGAAGCATTAAGTGTGTTGACTATATGGCATAAACAACGTTAATAACTGACAAATTGTCGACATGCTGCCAAAAAACATTTGATAGATAGAAAGAGAGTACTAACCTGTCCTGAAGCTGAAAGCTTCTTCCCATTCTTTAGCCAGTAAATATATGGTTTCGGGGTTCCTAAAGTAAAAAAAATGTAAGTATTTTTTTATTAACCTTTCTGGAATAAAAAAGGCTTACTAACCAAATGCTTTTAGAACCTTAAAGTTTTTTTTTGTGCATTAATCTTTACTTCATTTCCTACTTATAATCTTTAATAGTTTGTTTAATAATTTTCAACAGTATATACTAAAATTTCTTAATATCCAAAAAGTATGTAAAAATACACAATAATGTGCAATTCTTCAAAGGCATATTGAAATAATATGCAATACGTCAAAATTAATTTAAGCAACAAGAACAGAAGGCATTTAGAGTAACTATAACTTTAATCCACACCATTAGTGTAATTGTTAAGGTGTCAGCTTGTTGTCAGGGACGTGTAGGGTTTGGGTCAGGACCACACTGCGTTATGAATGGTACCTACTGATGCTATGACAGGCGTGTGACACCAATTAGAACTTCCAGACAAAGGTCGTGCAATCAAAGGGTTGGTTGTCTATCGGGCGAAAGGACGCTTTAAACCGCAATTGAAAGACACGTAGAATGTTTCAAAGTGCGTGGAGAGGTCTAGAACCCGAAGCGACATACCAAGCCCCCTAGAGGTCATCAACTACAAATTTATAAGTAGTATAGAGGAAGATATAAGGTTTTTCCTAGTGACATAAATAAGTTTTTATGGTTATGCAAAACTAAAGATCTGTTTATGATAGGTGTGTTTTGTAGTGCCTACCAGCCGCCGTTTCTTTGGGTGGCTGGCCGCGTCTTAGGACGGCTCAAGATAGGCAGTTTTTACTTCAAATTGTTAACTTACAATATTGTAAAATTTGAAGGAAAAAAAGATAAAAAGTTAATAAAATTTAATTTGAGGTTGAGATTTTTATTTCTTTCAGTCGTCAGTCATTATTTTCTCATATAAGATGGGTTTTCAAAAGAAATAATGCCGTGTTAGTATGACATCTAGTTGCCAACTAAAAATCAAAATAGGTACATTTTTCGTTTTTCTGTTAAATATTACTAGCAATATTTAATAAAAAAAAACTAATAGGATTAAAAAGTAGATTATAAAAATATTGGAAATGTACTTTTTTATTTTTAGTTGGCATCTTGATGTTAATAAGTGGTATAATACACAAGGTATTATTTATCTTGAAAACCCATCTCAGCCACTGCATATTTGTTTATAATAAAGCTCCTAGATGCGACTAACAAACCTTAACGTTTAGGATGTATATTATAAAACTTTCTGCATTTCATAATATTTAAAACCAGAAATAAATTTGAGAATTGCAATGGCTGTGTGTGCAAGTTATGAAAGCACAAGAAATCTATGACTTTTGCATTTTTTATAAAAAAAGATGATAAAAATTTATGTATTGATTTCAAAAGTTTTCAAATAAATTAAATCAATATCTTTTATAATATTTGTAAAAAAAACTCCATTCGTATACTATTGAAATATCAATGGACTAGCAGCTACGCCCCTAGAGGCCTCTAGTGGCATTTAAATGTTTTTTTTTATTTTAAATGTCTAATTTAAGAAATAATTTGTCTATGGTCAATCAGCTGTTAAATAATAAATTCATGTATCTACGCAGCGCAACTACGCTACGTAGAGACATTCATACGCTAGCGACACTATGCGGCAGGAATATTTCAATTTTTTTCGATTTTATTGTGATTTCTCTTGGGAGGGTGGTGGTACCCTCCCCCAAAATAGTTATAAACCTTCCCAGGACCTATGAGAATCTACCCTGTTAAGGAAAACCCGATCGGTTCAGCGGTTAGCGAGATCCTTCGGTACAGACACACAGATAACACACAGACAAACAAACATCCTGTTACTTTAGTATAAGGATATATAATTTACGTAGATGTATTAAAAGGGGAAATTAGTTGTCAATTTAGCTTGCTAATATGGACCTCATTCAGTTTGCTCATAAAGTAGAGGGGAGGTGATAGGGTAAAGAGAATGGATGGTGGGTATCGTTATTTTATTAAGCTGCGAGAATCACCTTATCAGAGTACATGGAAAATTGGAGCAACATCAAATTAATAATATATCGATTGAAATATCAATAATGGTTAAAAATCAACACACACAAAATTATTAATTGCAGCTTAGAAAATCTCGCTTTTTACTCCAAATTTCTAAGGGACAGACTGACATTTGTAAATATACAAAAGCTTTGCTATAAAAAGAAATAGGATAAAACGAGTTATTTGGTAGCTGGACTGATAAATATTAAAAAGATGTGTCTTATTTTCTGTAAAGGTTGAAAAAAAAACAATCTACTGAAATCTACAATACAAAGTAGAATACGGAACCAATTAGGTACTTCTTTTAAGAGAATTCACCTATTGGTTCTTTGGTTTAAAGCTATTTTCCTGAGTAGAAAATATCCCCCTACTCTAACACTACATATACCTTCTAACAGACAACCAATCCACTAATAACATATGTGTACATTCGCGACACATTTTGTACGAGGTCCGAACCCATCATATGGTAATATTAATTATGCCCGAACAAAACTATTAACCAGGAATCACCAAACTGTATATGTGACTACCTGTAAAATATTTGTGTGCAGGTAGGGCCTAAGGAAAATTATTGTGGTGCATTTATAAATTAAATTACAACTGGGTCACTGGACTGATACATATCAGGGAAGAATGGGACATTGGGCTGTTTTTTACATTAGTGCCCAAAGTTTTGTAATAACGTTTTCATATTCGTTGGCTTAAAAAGTTTGGGGACTTCTATTGAATTTCAATAGGTTGGCTCATTAAGTTGAGTAAACAAACGTTTTAAGCACTACTTGTGGGTGTAATTTTGTGTTTTATCATTAGAGATGTAGATCAATTTATCGGCCATTGTCTTATCCATTTAGATCCCTGATAACATATGACGGTTCCTATACACTTCCCATATTTAACATAACAATACGTTTTTTGTATTAAAAGGCTTAAAATTTGAAGTTACTATGAGAAGTTCAATAGTTTAGAAGCCAACTTATAACTTAACTACAATAGTATGTCTTCAACTAGAGCTAAAATAGATTGTTGAAAACATTTTTTCTACATTAAGTTTGTGTGTCCCAAAAACCCAAAACCTGTCATCAGGATTAATATACCTCTATTCATTAATTTAGACATGTTTAAATTGTCCTAATCATAAAATACATATTAAAAGATATCTATAATCATAAGGTATAACATATGAACCAACTTTTTAGTTTCATATTAATCATTTGATATATAAAATGAGATTATTTTAAGACGCTAAGACACAATATTAAAAGCGTAGCATCTCTATAATTACAATAACATCTGGTCGAAAATAAGATTATTATGGGGTCTAATAATTTGTATCTCTATTATCAATACAATAGATCCGGAAAATTTTGCTATTTCTCCGCATGGATAAGTTTTTGATGTCCCACATTTATATTTTAGTTCTTTTTTAGTGTACAAAGGTACCAAATATATGAGATTTTTTTCTTTTTTAGATAGTAAAGTAAAAAAGTGGTTCAAGGTCTTAAAGGGCTTGTCATATCCCGTTTTACACACATTATCCTTGCAGAGTGGAGATTTTATATTTTTTACATGCTTTATATGTTGAAGGGTTAGTAAAAAAAATACACAAACGCATAAAGAGTAGAGTAGCTTCGATACTACAAAATTCAACAAAGGTTATCAAAGTTACATGTTTCAATTTGACTCACTTCAACATTGTCCTAGTATTTCCTTAATATTATACATAATATTTTATAAATTCCTAAGCACCTAGCCTCAAGGGTCTTTAATCAAAATTCACGTTTGTTCTAAAAGAAATTTAATGAGTCGGAGGATAATTTTTATAGATTACTTATCCTGGAAGTGTTAACCTACCCTTCCTCAAAAGATATTAAAATATGTCACTAACTTTAAAAATAAAAGATTTGTGAGCTGGATCTTTAAATCATTTAGTGCTGCCCAACTGCCACTGCCCATGCCAATAAAACATGGATCTTTAAATAAAAATGGCAGTGGTGAGCAGGGAAACACTTTGAAAACACACATAGGCTCATTGGCAGTTGTCATTTTACGATGCCGGTGGATGTTTCCCAAGTGTTTTTCAGCTTACCACTGCCTTTTTGATTTAAGATCAAGCTCAGAGCTGGTAAAAAATTGGTATTACATAAATCATAAATATTTGGTTTGATAAAATTGTTTTGAACGTGATTTCCTGAAATAAGCTTCAGGTTTTGCCATTAATCCTTGAGAGCAGAAAATAATTTTTCCTTATTTTATTGTGGACATTTCAAAGCAAATAATCAAAATATGGTTGTGGGGAATATGGTGGGTCCACGCATGAGGTGCATGATCAAATATCTCATGATTTATCGTTCTTAATTACTGACTACTTTTATACAGTGGGAGGCGTAGTGAAACAAATTAGTTGGGGGGGAAAAGACCAATTCAACGGTGTGCGGTCATTTCCGCATATTATCACATAAGCATATTGTTTTATCAATACACAAAAGCAAATTAAATTAGAAGTTGTATACAGTAGTGAGTGTAATGGATCTAAAGGGATAAGACAATGGCTGATAAATTAATATACATCCCCGATGATAATACTTAGAATAACCCCTTATGTAGATTAAAATTTGTGGTTAAAAAGTGTGAACACTCAACCTATTGATGCAACTAATTCAAATTGACTCAATCCCCAAAATTGTTAAGCTAATAAATAAGAAAACGTTATTTAAAACTTTGGGGACTATTGTCATTGCCCACTCTTTCTCTGCTGTACAAAGTTTATACTGTGTTAACAAGGACAAAAGGGATGAAAAGTAGAAAATGTTTTTTTTCATGAAATAAAAGAAATATATTTTTTTCATTAAATAAAAAAAATATATTTTGTATCATGTATATCAAAATATTGTAGATCCTAAATAAATTTAGCTGAGTAATTTACCACATCGTATTATAGACATCTTTCCGTGGATAATAAGTGAAAACAAGGTTTCAAATGCCTGAGCTAACAAAACTGGTGCTAATATTATGATATTTACTTACTACTCATTTAAAATTTCTGTAATATTAATAGTAATAGAGTAGCCCCGCTACTCTAAATTATTTTGTTTTATACCAACTAAGAACTAACGGCAAATTTTCAGATATTTTAATTTATTTTTTTTTAAAAGAATTAATTAATGATTATTAAAATCTCAAAAGCTTTTTTTTCTAAGTTTGTTTCAAAAATTAATTTAAATACTATGAAGAAAAAAAATACTTTATCGATGTACTTAATAGCTTAATGTACTTTTCTTCAATTTATACATGGAAACGTTTTATGGGGGCGTTGTTCAAAAAAGTGGTTTAAACACCACCAATAATTAAAATTTAAACAAAAATTAAAATCTGTATATTAATGTATTTTATATACATAGATATATTTAAATCTTTTACTACAAGCGACTTTAGATAAAGTATCAATTAATTCACATGCGTCGCATGTGTTTGAATGTATTCGCATCAATGTAAATTATGTTTGCAGGGATAAATGGAGTTGAAATATGGATCTTGAAATTGTTGGCGAATTTTATCTATAATTTAGATGTCTGTCAACCCTTAACGGTCGGGGGGTGGGGGCGTTTTTTTTCTATCCTGTTTTTTCTATCTCATTTTCCATTTTTTCCATCCTGTTTTTTTCTATCTCATTTTCTGTGTGTGAAAGATAAAGAGCCCAAACTGCTTGACTTTTTAAGTATGGGTATGACACATAACTGAAAGTTGGAATTTTTTGAATATCTCCATCCTGGAGGGCACAGGATGCCAGCAAACCTGGCAGGGTCATCCAGGTAAAGAGCAAAAATATTTTTTGACTAAAGCATTTTATCATGCCAAAATACTAAAAAAATCCTCTAGTAGTACATCCTTATATAAAATACAGGTGTTCAAGTCACTTTCAGGTTCCAGGTATGATCCTGCAGGTCCTGATCCTCCAGGTCTCCAGAAATCTTTAAAAGGCTCCTGTGGCCGCAATTTTTGACTTAGAGACTTCAAATTTTAAACTTAAGATTTCTTACATGTCTACATTACTATAAAATTTCATGAAGATCCGCCGCCGTTTTCCCGCCAAGTACAGCTGCGGCCGCAGAAATTTATATTTTGATATTTCTAATGTAAAATTTACATAAAGATAAACATTTTCTGGAAAAAAAATTTTCTTCTAGCTTAAAAAATAAGAAAATTACAGCCGTTTGAAATTTTTAAGTAAAAAAAGACCTAAAAACAAAGGTTGTTAAATAAAAGGGTGAAGGAAGCGAAAATTGACTTAGACTTATAAAAGTTTGGAAATTCATTATCAAGCAGGGGACTTGCACAAAAAAATTTAGCCCTCTAGCTCTGACAGGAACTGAGAAAATAAGAAAGCGTTGAACGCACCCCCCCCCCCCCAACCGATTAAGGTGCGGCAAGGGGTCCGACTGTAAAGAGTTAATGTAACTTTTTTACTACATTTATTTTTAATTTTTTGTATTTTTTAGGTATTTTCCTTATAGGATTTCAAACAGAGTGATAGATTAACAGGGAGAAAAGACAAAGTGAGTTGCTGTATAGATTTGCTTTTAAAAATTAGTTTATTTGCCAACATTTTCCTGCCATTCAACTTTCTCCTCATCCTCAAATGGTTAAAGATTCAAAAATAAAACAAATATATTCTGTTCAAGTGTACTCTGGTTGAGAAAATTGGAAAATTAATCAGTATTATTCTGTTAGCACAGTTATGGAATCTCGACCACAAAGATTTTTTTATACAATCTTGACAAGTGAGGTATTTTTGGAAAAAGGAATATACATAAAAAACGCCTATGTAAATTAGAAAATCTGCATAAATCATATTTGCAAGTTATTTGCAAAAATCTGCAATGTTAATTTGCAAAATTAATTTCATGCCTTAAATGACTTATTTAGAAAAAAATATTTTTATGAAATGTGTTTATCTATAAGTTTAGAACATACTTAAGGCAAAAAATCTCTTTAGTGTTAATTTTTTCACCTTATATATGAAAAATGCAGTTTCTCACAATTTATGATAAAAAAAGGTATAAAAACAAAAAATAAGTTTTTTCTTGGTGTAAACACAATAATTGGCATAAAATTTATCATCCTAAATGTAAAAATCAGATATAGACTCCTTTTTAGAGCAAATATAGTGCAAAAAGTAACCAAGACATTTTTGCAAAGTATGAAAATCTAAAGAAAATATTTCTTTTTGATTTTGATATACATATCAGATAAATGTATATAAAATTAGTGATCAAAAACTATAAAACAAGTTATAACTTTTTTCAACCCTATCATTGATTAAAATGCACTTCTAGGTTTACTCATTACCAAAGTTGCACATAAAAAACTCTTTTTATTAAGTTATTAAACAAAATAAATTCAAATCAACAATTAGGCGTTTTTTATAATGCAGTAGGCCATTTTGTAGTTGTTGGCATTTATTTAGTTTAATTACTACATAAAAAGAGTTTTTATGCACTACTTCGGTAATTCTTAAACCTAAAAGTGCAATTTAATCAATGACAGTGTTGAAAAAACTTATAACATGGTTTTTAGTTTTTGATCACTAATTTTATATACATTTATTTGATATGTATATCAAAATCAAAAAGAAATATTTTCTTTAGATTTTCATACTTTGCAAAAATGTTGTGGTTACTTTTTGCACTATATTGACTCTAAAAAGGATTCTATATCTGATTTTTACATTTAGGATGATAGATTTTATGCCAATAATTGTGTTTACATCAAGAAAAAACATATTTTTTGTTCCTATACCTTTTTTATCATAAAACGTGAGAAACTGTTTTTTTCATATATAAGGTGAAAAAAGTAACACTAAAGAAATTTTTATGCCTTAATTATGTTCTAAACTTATAGATAAACACATTTCATTAAAAGATTTTTTTCTAAATCTGTCATTTAAGGCATGAAATAAATTTTGCAAATTAACATTGCAGATTTTTGCAAATAACTTGCAAATATGATTTCTGCGGATTTTCTAATTTACATAGGCGTTTTCTATGTATATTCCTCATTCCAAAAATATCTCTCTTGTCAAGATTGGATAAAAAAATCTTTGTGGTCGAGATTCCATAACTGTGTTAGTGAGTAAATTCATATCAGATTTTTAAAAGCAAAGCTTTTATATAATTAAAGTCTGTCTGTCTGTATGTAAGTTTATTATTCTGGCAGAGTTAGCTCTTCTGGTTAAATTAAACAGGTTAGAATTGTCCTATTAATTTCAAACTTTGTATAATGATTCCTATAATAATTAGGTATGGTTTTTGAATTGTAGCAACTTTATAATTGTTACTAGAAAGTACATCTAAAACATGATGATTTTTTATTTATTCAGCTAATTTTTTGGATTCTGATTCCTATTACAACAAGGTAAATTGTTATAAGCAAATCATCTCTATAAATAAGTTGAAAATGTCCTTAAAAATTCTCCTGTATTAAAGAAGATTGCAACAAATTTACTTTACTTCAAATTTTTTTTGGACCTGTGTTTAGTATTCTTCTTATTAAGTTCTGATACGCTACAAGTGTTTATGTTTGCTTGTCCTACATTTCAGAGGTTTTCTTATATGGATGTTGCCAAATGAGGAAGTCTGTAATAAGATATGCGCCAAAGGGCAATAATAGGTAAATTTTGTTAATTTTATTATAATTCATGTATAATCATATCCATATTCCATAAAAAAAATTAGGATGGGAGTTTGTACACTTACAGATTTCATCCTGGGACTTTCCCTCCAGGGGCTAGTGGAGCAAAACAGCTCTAGACCAGCCAATTTTGTATGTAGTCTATTACTGTAATCATAAACATATAAAAAACTTAATTGGCGTCGGCAACCGCCGTAAACGCCGAAAATGGCGGTTTCCGTTATTTGCCGTTTTTCGGCGATGGTCAGAAAAATATTTTTTTGTTATGTAAACTAAGAGTTCGTCCTAAAATTTGGTTATCATAGCTTTAGAATTGGCCGCTCTACAGCTGTTTTAATATTTAGCGGCTGGCAAAAAAAAATGAAATAAGGGGGGAGGGGGGAAGTTAGTACACTTATAGGAAATGAAATTCAATAGCAAATTTTGCCCTGGCTTATTTTTCTAGTTATCATCCTAATTCTTTTTGTAAGCTCTCTTACATGACTGGATCTATACATAAAACTTTAAAAATTTAATTTTGTGACTTTCCCTCTAGGGGCTAGTGTGGCAAAAGAACCCCCCAAACACTAAAAATTTAGGTTCTGAGCTTATTTTTAGAGATATTGAGATGATTTTTTTTTTCCAGAAAGCTTTTTTAACATAACCAAACTAAGTAAACATTACAGATTTCATTTTGAGACTTTCCCTCTAGGGGCTAGTGGAGCAAAAGACTCCCAAACAGTAGAAATTTTAGTTCTAAGCTTATTTTTAAAGCTATTGAGATGATTTTTTTTTCAGAGAACTTTTTTAACATAACCAAACTAAGTAATCATTACAGATTTCATTTTAGAACATTCCTTCTAGGGCCTAGTGGAGCAAAAGACCCCAAAACACTGAAATTTAGGTTCTGAGCTTATTTTTAAAGATATTGAGATGATTTTTTTTTGTAGTAAACCTTTTAACATAACCGTACTAAGTAATCATTATAGATTTCATTTTGGAACTTTCCCTCTAGAGGCTATTGGAGCAAAAGACCCCCCAAACACTAACATTTTAAATCTGAGCTTATTTTTAAAGATATTGAGATGATTTTTTTTCCAGAAAACTTTCTTAACATAACCAATTAAGTAATCATTACAGATTTCATTTTGAGACTTTCCTTCTAGGGGCTAGTGGAGCATAAGACCCCCAAACACTAAAAAATTAAGTTCTGAGCTTATTTTTAGAAATATTGAGATGATTTTTTCCAGAAAACTTTCTTAACATAACCGTACTAAGTAATCAATACAGAATTCATATTGGGAATTTCCTTTTAGGAGCTAGTTGAGCAAAAGACCCCACAAACATTAAAAATTTAGGCTCTGAGCTTAATTTTAGAGATATTGAAATGTCTGTCCATCTGTCTGTCAGTCTGTCCATCAGTCTGTCAGTCAATAATATTTTTGGGAAAATGTGATTTTTTAAGCTGCCATTTAAGATAGAAGGCTAAAATTCTTTGTCAACATTTAATTTGTTGAAAAACTGCTTAATACAGGATAATGTTTATAGACATACTTACATTTTTAGGACTTGATTATAGAGTTGCTTCGCTTATAACATTATAGTTTGTTGTCCCAGGAATTAATACACCAAAAATCAGATCAATCGGATGATTAGATCACAAAAAATTTGTTGTTAAAAAAGTAAAAAAATCAACATGTTTAAATTGGACGTACGGACATTTTGGTAATGGTTATAGAGTTGCTACGCTTTCTAAATCGTACCTAACTATTAAAGGAATCACCATTCAAAATTTGAAATCGATAGGACAATTCTAACATGCCTAAATTAACGAAAAAAGCTATCCGTTACGGACGGACGGACGGACCGACCCTAATTATAGAAAAGCTTCGCTTTTAAAAAGAATATTTAGCAATCCTCATAAGAAAATAACAGGATGTTTGTTTGATAGGGGGGAACTTCAACGCCACACACCCCCCCCAACATATTAAGGTCCAGAAAGGGTACCGACCGTTTAGGGTTAAACATAGAGTAAATTCGCTACTAAAACTTAAACTCTAAAGTCATCCTAGATGTAACACGAATGTTATTTAGTTTCCTGCGAAGTTGTCTCCGATACAACCGCTAATTTTTAAAATCAAATTAATGTTTTTGATATACAAAATAATAATCCTTTAATAATTTTTAGTGCATTTAAATATAGAATGTAAATATTCTAACTAGAAAAAAATAATTTCTATCTAGGCGTTGCAAAGTTTTAAGTTCGCCAAATTTGAGATATGCCAGAAAGCCGGACCCACCTTTTTCCCCACAACCCAAAATATACATGTTTTAGTATTAATAATATATTCTTTTAATCTAAAGAGAGCATTGCTTAGAAATTAGAAAAAATGAAAAACTGGGAACTCTACTTTCTTTACTCTGTAATCGAGGGGGTGGTGTCTAAACACCCCTCTTACACGTCCCTACAAGAAACTTAGCTAGGTTGGTACAATTTTCTTTTCCTTTTTATGATTTAAATATCAAATGTTATTCTTAAGTCAAAGATACATAAACTAATATCTATTCTAAATAAAGCATTTTCCAGCATGGCTTCAAAAACGATTAATATCCGCTGGATACTAAAAGATCATTTATAGCATCGTATTATAGACAATTTTCTATGAATATTAAAAAAAATATAAAATTGATATAAGTTTTGTTATAACGGACATTTGGCTTAACAAAACTGGTTTTAATATTTTGATTTTTTTATTTTATTATCCGCGGCAATTTGTCTATAGTACAATGCAATAGATAACTGTTCTAATAAAATTTTGATTATTGTTCATCTTTTAAAAATTTTCGATCTAAAATCCTTCTTTCAAACATTTATTAGAAGGTAAATTGGTTCTAGGACAAACGAATGAGTCCCAAACGTCGGAGTGGAGAAACGCAGGTGTGTTAAAATATTAATTTTATGAATTCTTTCTATACAGATTAGGTTAGGTTAAGATATGAATGAACAAATAAGCCCCTCGCAGGGGTTTAGGCATTTAAAAAACCTATAAGATGGTCTAAAATAGGTTAGGTTAGGTTAAGTTTCCACTCTGACGTTTGGGGTTCCTGCGTTTGTCGTAGGACCAGTAAATTAACATATGCACATAATAATATACCTACTAAATAATTTTTTTCTTCTATAAAATTTTGAACTAAGTATAAAAATCAAAGTTAAATTGTTGCCACACCTGATTTAAAACTTTTAAAAAGTTTGCACACAAGAAATTTATATGCACTTTTCTTACACAGGAAAAAAAAAATTTCACCACTTAGATTTATATAGTACGCTTGAGTGAAATAAATTTGGATTTTTTTTTATTTGGTGGATTTTTTAAAACGTATAATTTAGATTTGATTTGCAAAATATTATCTAATACTAGTTAATACTAGAAGAATTATGGTGAAGAAAAACAATAAAGTAAATACTTAGCAGGCATTGTTCATAAATCACCAGAATTGTTTATTTGAAGTTTTTAACTTACTTGCATATGCCAGTTACGTATTAACAAACATGCCTTTTTTATAGAGTGGCTTCTCTTTTAATATTGATGACAAAACCCATTAAGCGAAGCTCAATATATATGACAGACAAACGAACATAAATAAGCAAAGATAACAACTATCTCAACATTCACCAATTCCATTGTATAAAGTAGTAAGGTGTTTTTTGTCTATAGTTAAGAATTCGACAACTGCTAAACTGATTTGGTTCGGATCTTAGACAAAGTAGCTTTGGACAAAGTAGCTTAGGACAAAGTAGCTTCGGACATTTACTTTAAAAAAGTAGCCTTCTAAGGAAAGTAGTCTCCACTCTTAATAAAGGTATTAGGTTATAGGCTAGGGGGCCGAGCACACGTGGCTAGGCAGGCCAGGGGGCCGAGCGCTGCGGCCATTAAATTTATTAACAGTGGAGGCTACTTTCTTTAGGAGGGTACTTTGTCCGGAAGCTACTTTGTCCTGAAGCTACTTTGTCCTGAAGCTACTTTGTCCGAAGCTACTTTGTCCGAAGCTACTTTGTCCGAGGCTAATTTGTCCAAGTTCCATTTGGTTCTACATTTTAGGTAAGCTTCTCGTAGGTCCTGTGATGGTTTCAGGCTACTTTATTTTACATATGTCTTAAAAACGGTTTTAATCTATTTGTGTAGCCAATCTCTGCCCCTTCGAATAGAGCACATAGATGCTAGGAACTTTTAGAGCTAGCCGTCATTGGCTGTCGGTCGGACAAATCCTAATAAGTATAAAGCTTCGCTTTTTAAAAGAGAAAAGGTAGAGAATATGAAATAAAATCTTCTGAATAAAATATGATGCTTGTATTTGTTTATTACTGTGCAAACAATTCAAAATAAAACAAGGATGACAACATCTATAAGAAACGAATTATTAGCTAGTGAAGTTTATTTGAAACATATAAAGGGTAAAGGAGTCGGTAAATTATGTGTGTCGAGTTGGATAACAGATTAACTAGGTAAAAAAATTGTGTAAAAAAGTATGTAGTTATAATGTCATTAAACTGTCGTTTTTTTGTCAGCAATGACCACTTTTTATAAAGGTATAGAAGCAACTAATAGTGCCTCTTAAAATATGACGTCATACAATACAAATGACCAATGATAGACCAGTAAACATATATATTGACCAATGGTAAAATGTTTGCTGGAATATCATTGGTCCTTTGTATTGTATGACGTCATTTTTTATTTGGCACTAAAAGCTGTTTTAACGGTTTATTGATAATAAATATAATAAATACTGACGTTAAACCAGGATCCCCTAGTTTAGGAACGGACATTTGTATTTATAGAAAATCTTTGCTACAAAAATAAAGAAAAAAAACATATGTATTTCTATTCTTGCATGAATTTCAAGTTTTGCCATGCAAATTTTTCATGGTTTTTAAAAGTGAAGCTTTTATATAACTAGTATAAATCCACTCTTCTGACTTAGTCATTAAACTATATCGAATGATTTTTTTAACTAGGTTAAAATTAAATTATGTAGGTGATTAACATGCTTATCTATACCTTTATTGTGTAATTATTTATTTAATGCCTGTTCATTCATAATTTGTTAATTTATTTAACCTTTTACAATGGATTTTATTAGATTGTTTCAGCTTTGATAAGCTTGTAACAAACTTATCTTACAATAACGATTTTAAGTCACTAACCAATTACATTTTTCAACGTTGTAAATTCACAGATGAACGGACACATAAGACATGTATCGTGGCTGCGCAACTAATGTAAAAATCTTACCTCCCGTTACCTCACAAGTGACGGTCACTTTGTCCCCCTCCTTGAAGGGACCAAGTGTCTCTGCTATATTTTTCCCCATGGAATCTACGAGTATTGGCCTTTCTGGTGGTACTAAAAAAATTATATGATATTTAATAATTTAATATTTTACAGAGAGGGACTTTAAATTACAATGGTACTCAAAGTTTAATGAACACTTTCTCTCATAACTTGCAGGGAGTAAGAGAGTTGACAATGGGCAATTAATTCAATTCAAGAGTTTTCAAAGAAAGGCCATGAAATCCACATTAATCCAGAAAATTTGGAGGAAATTGTTAAGAGTTTGTTAATTTCATGCACTAGAATCCAAACTCAGTCTGAAACTGCTAAATTCTTGCACATTCCCTTTAAGCCAGTACCCAAAGTCTGTGACTCCTAAAAATTAAATATTCGATCCATTGTCCCCTCCCTTACTCCCTGCATTATTTGACTTAAGTTTTGATACTTTTTAAGATTTTTGATTGGTTACTTCAAACTAGGAGTGTCCAAAATTTTGTAATGTATAGTATAGGTTATTTTTCTAATTATTGGGGAATGTATACATTTATTGTCTATTGTCTTATCCCTAAAGCTAGGAAGATAGTTAGTGCACTTAGTAACAAGATAATAATGGTATTTTGTTTAGAGTAAGTTTTCGTGATCGGCAGCCGCATTAAACCGCAGAACCCATCAATTTTTGAAAATCTGCAGCCAAGCCGGTTTGGTTTGAAAAAAAAGCAGCTGCAGATAAGTAAAAAATTAGCAGATGAGAGGCGATTTTCAACATTATTTTGACAATCCAAAATCGGTTAAAACTGCCTTTTTCCCATCTGCCGTGTAGTACTATCACTACGCGGCTGCCAAGCCCTGGAAAGTTTACTTGAAAATCATTATTCTAGAAGTTTACTAAGTTTGAAAACTTGGGCAAACTTAGCACACACATATTAAATGTATTTCTTCTAGATTAATAAAAATACAATTTAAACTTTACAAAGATTTGTTACAAGGATAACAACATTCATTGTTTTCACTTAAACGTATTGAAGCGCTAAAAAGGTATCATGTGTGACGTCATAAAAATATGTCTTATTCCATCTAATTTTAGGGGTTCTTTTCTCATACCTTCATTTTAGACGAATTTTTATGACGTCACACATGACAATTTCCAGCGCTTCAAACTTATTTCATGACCACCCCATTATTTACAATTTTGAGAGAAAAAATCATCTTCTAGCCACCGCGGGTCACTTTCCCTTCTACTCTTCTAAGTAGTTATTGCAATCCTAAGCTATAGAAAAAAATCCTTACTACTTTATTTAAGACTAGCTGCTTAATCTAAAAATATAATGGCCTTAAACGATCCTGATGTAAAAGTCCTCTGAAATGGAGAACCCAATCGGTTCATTAATTATTGAAATATCAATCTTCAGACAAAATAACCTTACCACCTAGTAGGATGATATTTGACAAATTCATATATACTATTTGGAAAAAAAAATTTTGTCGTATATCACGTATATAGGTTGCCATCCCCCTCCCCTTAAAAAAATTAATAAAAATATCTTACCTACTAAGGAAATATTAAAGTGTATGTTCTGAGTTGGAGAGGCTGCGTAGTCTATACGACATCTATATAGATAGATAGATAGATAGATAGATAGATAGATAGATAGATAGATAGATAGATAGATAGATAGATAGATAGATAGATAGATAGATAGATAGATAGATAGATAGATAGATAAATAGATAGATAGATAGATAGATAGATAGATAGATAGATAGATAGATAGATAGATAGATAGATAGATAGATAGATAGATAGATAGATAGATAGATAGATAGATAGATAGATAGATAGATAGATAGATAGATAGATAGATAGATAGATAGATAGATAGATAGATAGATAGATAGATAGATAGATAGATAGATAGATAGATAGATAGATAGATAGATAGATAGATAGATAGATAGATAGATAGATAGATAGATAGATAGATAGATAGATAGATAGATAGATAGATAGATAGATAGATAGATAGATAGATAGATAGATAGATAGATAGATAGATAGATAGATAGATAGATAGATAGATAGATAGATAGATAGATAGATAGATAGATAGATAGATAGATAGATAGATAGATAGATAGATAGATAGATAGATAGATAGATAGATAGATAGATAGATAGATAGATAGATAGATAGATAGATAGATAGATAGATAGATAGATAGATAGATAGATAGATAGATAGATAGATAGATAGATAGATAGATAGATAGATAGATAGATAGATAGATAGATAGATAGATAGATAGATAGATAGATAGATAGATAGATAGATAGATAGATAGATAGATAGATAGATAGATAGATAGATAGATAGATAGATAGATAGATAGATAGATAGATAGATAGATAGATAGATAGATAGATAGATAGATAGATAGATAGATAGATAGATAGATAGATAGATAGATAGATAGATAGATAGATAGATAGATAGATAGATAGATAGATAGATAGATAGATAGATAGATAGATAGATAGATAGATAGATATGGATAGATAAATATATAGATAGATAAATAGATAGATAGATAGATAGATAGATAGATAGATAGATAGATAGATAGATAAATAGATAGATAGATAGATAGATAGATAAATATGGATAGATAAATATATAGATAGATAGATAGATAGATAGCTAATTAGATAGATAAATTAATTTTGTCTATTAAACTTTCTGTCAGCCTGTCAATATTTTTTTGTTTTTATTGATTCTTCTATCCATATAATTTAACTTATTGTTTATCAGCGGAATGGGGACAAAACACCTAATTTAAAAATGCCTAACTAAAAATGCCTAACTAAAAACACCTAAGTTTAAAAATACCTAATGTTAAAATTTAGAGTGTCTTGCTTCGTAAATAGTGTATGCTAGTATACAGTAAAGTTAGGTCTTTTGATTTTATCTATCAATACCAATTAAAAATTAATTCTTTACAATATATCAATTAATTAACATAAAAATGTTTCATGTTTATTATACATTAAAACACATAAAAATTGGCTGTAAAGGGTTAAATAAATTAAGATGACAACAAATGTTTATGCAATACAACAAATTTATTTTTGTCACATATACAAATATGATATAAAATAAGATTATTCAAACATATTTTTAAAAATATTTTTAAAAAATATGTATCTTTTATGAGTAGGGTTTTCATTCTTTTCATTTTTATTAAATAAAATTATTTAACTACGTTTGAAATATGTCACTTTGTGAAAACACTCTTTCGGAAATTCTAATTTCTAATTGGTTTAAATTCAGCATTATGTTTTTTATTGTATTATGTCAGATTTTTCAATAAAATTAATTGTTTTAGAAAAAAAATTATTTCCATTGAACAGAGTAATGTTTTTTTTATTGTATCAGTATAAAGTGAATTATATAAAATTGTTCACTAAGTTACAATATTACACGAAGTAAAAAAAGACCCTTTGATCTGGTAAAAATGACCAGAGCAACAGTAAAAATAATTTTTAAATCCCCCAAAAAAAGTTTATTGGGGACTTAATTCAAATTTGGGCTCTGCAGTCTGATTCTATAGGTGTCCTAGTATATTTTTGACCCCCCATTCAAAAATAGTTTAAAAACAGTTTAAAAACACCTAATTTATAAATGCCTAATTTAAAAACGCCTAACTAAAAATGCCTAACTAAAAATGCCTAATTTTAAAAATGTCTAATTTTAAAAATGCCTAATTTAAAAATACCTAATTTTCAACTATCTAAACGCCTAATTTAGAAATGCCTAATTCTAAAATATCAAATATTTTCACTAAAATACCTAATATTTTGATAACATTAATCCAATAGGCTGATTGTTATTGCTAAAGGATCTTGCTAGTCGATAAACCAATATGGTTCATTTTTACATAGACGTCCAAGGGGGGGGGGGGGTAAAGTGGGGATTACCCCCCCCCCCCAAACAATTTTTTTTTCATTTTACCCCCCCCCCTATTTAAAATTTACCCCAACCATTTAGGAGGGGGTATTTACCCCACACAATCAATTTTGGGGGGGTACCCCCCCTCCCAAAATATAAAATCTTTAACAAAAAAATGTTTGTGCGCTTCGCGCGCATTTTTAATACTAAATATTTAATAAAACTTAAATTACCCCCCCCCCAGAAATATTACCCCGGGGGTAAATTTTGGAGGGGGGTAAACAAAATTTACCCCTGCCAACAGATTTCAGGGGAGATAATTACCCCCCCCCCCAAGCTAATTTTACCCCCGGGGTAAAATTTTTTTTTTTGGGGGGGGGGGTAAAAAAAATTTGCGACACGCTTTGCGCGCCATTTTACCCCCCCCCCCCCCAAAAAAAAAGCTTGGACGCCCCTGCATTTTTACAATGAAGCTTCTCGTATGTCATGGGAAGGTTTTGGGGAGGTTACCAACACCTTCCAATGAGAAATCACCCTTTGAAAAAATCCCCCCCCCCCCCTCCGTTTTTTAATATTTCTTCAATCTTTCTTTATCAAACTAGAACAAAAATGGGGGATGATTAACTATCACACCCCAAGAAAAAAAGGGATGCTACGGCTACTTAGGTTAGGGAAGAAACCAAAAAAAATTTAAATTAATTTGTTTCCTTGTCCTCAACCTTTGAAATTCTGGAGGGGGGGGGGTCATGAACCCTCAATCCCCCCCCTCCCCCCAAGACTTAATTGAATTCCCCTCCGCACTGCAATCGCCCCTAGAGGTCTCTAGGGGGCATAGCCGCCGGTTTAGTATATTTAACAACAGTTTTAAGATATACTTAAAATTAGGTTTTTTTAGATTAGGTATTTTAAAATTAGGTATTTTTAAACTTAGGTATTTATAGTTAGGGGTTTATAAAATTAGGCATTTTTAAAGTTAGGTGTTTTGTCACATTAGGCATTTTGAAAATTAGGTATTTTTAAATTAGACATTTTTAAATTAGGTATTTATAAATTAGGTGATTTGTTACATTAGACATTTATAAAATTAGGCATTTTTAAATTAGGTATTTTTAAATTAGGTGTTTTGTCCCCACTCCTTATCAGCGATTGCGCACCTAGCATCTAGGAGCTCTTAATTTATAGGGGCAGAATAAAAGCTTTAAACCATCACAAGACTTAAATCTGAAATTGAAATAGCATAAAACCAACACGGGACCCATGTGAACCCAATCAGTTCAGGAGATATTGAGATCTTAAGCTTCAGACAAAAATCATCGATCTAGTATTCTTTCAATAAAATCCAATCAAGTAAGAAAATTAAAGTACATTTTCAAGAAATATTGTAAAATATTAACTCTTGAAGATATTTCTTAGAAACAGATGCAAATCCAAATGAATTGCAAAAAAAAACTGGTAGAATACACTGAAAAATATTGGCAGAAAAGTAAGTTCGGTGAGGATAAGTTTCCTAAAAATTATTGAAGAGGGGTGAAAGGGTGTTAACTCTCTAAAACTTTAAACCCATTAAGTGACCCCCATTAAAGTTTTTAAAAGTATATTAGATTATCCCCACAAAAACAAGCTTGGCTGTACATGTATTCACTATATATTATTTTTTCTGGACAGACGATAATTAATAATGTTTTATTGATCAGAACATAAAGTTTGTGGAAATATCCTAAAAATTATAGAATTGTGTCTTTTTATATGTTTTCCCATGACAGGAGGAAACATTGGACAGAAAACTATACTGAGCTGGATCTTTAAATCGTTTAGTGGTGCGCTGAATGGGGGCGATCCAGTTCACCCCGGTTTGGCGAGGCAATGTCACTCGTTAAGCAATTGCCGCGCTAGTACCGCGCCACTGGGCGCGCTAATTCGCCCATTCCATTTTGATTTAAAGATTGAAATCTAATAATATCTAAGTGCGCCGAAATAGATCGCCCCGATTCAGCGCACCACTAAAAGATTTAAAGATCCAGCTCTGGTAACCAAAGTTGCCCTAAAACTTTGGGAACTTTTATTAAATCTTGATTAGTTGGTATAAACTTCCAACAATAGTTGTAATCTTATACAGTAGAGGTGTATTAATATCATAATTGGGGATGTATAACACTTATCGTCCATTGTCTTATCCCTTAAGCTCCCTGATGTTTCCTGTATATTGTACTGTAGGTAGAAGGTAAATAAGAGAGAAGGAAGGAATGGTAGCACAAGGGAATTAGAAAATGAAAGTGGCTGCAGAATTTGATTACAGATAAATGAATAATTAAATCAATTATAATAATTCATCATTATTATTATAAAAGTTTTGAAATTAAATACAATTGACTTCATTTTTTAATTGAAGGGAGGAGTATTTATTTTTTGGGATAATATCTAATATCAAGAGGTAAAGGACCGAACCGTCAAATAGCTTAAATCCTGCCTTGGAACAATACCAAACTTAATAGGCAGTTGATTATCAAACTACCACAACAACAATTAAGAAACCAAGTAAAAAAAACTGCTATAGAACAGCATATAAACTCTGCATATTAAGCCAATATGTATTTATTCCACTATCTCTGGTGTATAATAGATGCAGTAGTATGCATTTCACTATGGTCTAAAACATAATAAAAAGAGTATCATTATTTCCATGAGCTGATGGCATGGACATGGAAAAAAACAAGAAATTCGATGAAATTGTGACTAATCTTTTACTGAGTTAAGGAAACAGCGTATAGTATCCAATAAAAATGACGTCACACAATACAAATGACCAATGATAGGCCAGTATACATTGTAATTTACCAATGGTAAATTGTATACTGGTCTATCATTGGTTATTTGTATTGCATGACGTCATTTTCTATTGGCCACTATACGCTGTTTCTGAGTTAAGCCACTTTTCAGATATACATTCATTTTATTTTATATTTTGTCCATTTGAACCAACTGTGGATTTAGTGCAATTTTTCTTTCACTTAGATTGGCAAACATTCATCTATCAATCTATCCATCTATTTATCTTTGATTGGTAAATATCTTTTCTCACAGTTTATCAATCTATCTTTTATTGGAAGCTATTTATATCTTAGATTGGGTTTCTACTTTTAATAATGAAGCTTCATTTTACAGGTACTAGCGTCTACGCTCCTAGAGGCCTCTAGTGGCATATGAAGGCATGGAAAGGGACTGATTTCCATTTTTCGTTATAAAGAGAAATATTTTTTTTTGGGGGGGGGAGGTTCTTCTAGGGGCGATATTTCTTGGTTGTGATTACAAAAGTGTTATAACCCTTTCCTGAACCTAGTAATAGTGTCGGACTGATTATGACGTAAGAAAAAAAATTAGCCAATGAGAGACCACTACAAATTTTACCATTAGTGAATAATGGCCTCTCATTGGCTAATTTTTTTTCTTACGTCATAATCAGTCCGACACTATTATTAGGTTCCCCTTTCCTGGACATATGAGAAGCTTCACTGAAAATTAGAACCATACCGGTCCTGCGGATGGCGAGATCCTATGTACAATCACACAGATACACAGACATTCTGTTACTTTTATTAAAGGATAGATTTCTAAACATAAAAACTAACGATGTTTTTTTTATCTACATCAATAAAAGTTTAATTTTTTCATATCTTTTTTTTTCTATGACAAGATATGAGAATCTTTCTATGAATGAAACTGATAAAGTATCTATCAATCCAACTATTGATTTATTCAAGATTAAATTTTTGATGCACTTTTCAAGTTTAAAGAGGATTTTTATTTTATTTTCTGGTCTATCTATCTACACTACATATAAGTGTATTTATTTTAGTAAACAATTTGATTTTTCCATATATCTACTTTTTTCATATAGGTACCCTTCCTTGAAGCGATATTAATAGATAGATAGATAGATGTGCATGTATCTATGATTATCTGAAGTTTGGCCAATCTTTGCGCACAGCTGAGTGTACTATGTTACATTATACAAAACTACTAGCTTCGCCCCTAGCCTCTAGGGGCTTTGCCCCAACGGGGTATATCAAACTAATTTTTCGTGCTTTAGATTTTAAAGAAAATTTTTTTAAATTTTTTTTAGGGGGGTGTATTTTTAATTTTTTTGGGGGGTTAGGGGTGTCCCACCCCCAAGATAATAGTTATAAAACTTCCCGGGACATCTGAGAAACTACTCTGTAAAGGAGAACCCGATCGGTTCAGCGGTTAGCGAGATCCTTCGCTACAAACAAACAGACAGACATCATTCTACTTTGTATTATAGATGACTCGCAATTCTCTTGGAAGCTATAGATAGATTATTAGACACTATCATTTAGGAGTTCGTATTCATAGAGGTAAATAGAGTATAAAAATAACCAAAACTATCCAAAGACTTAAAACTAAATAAAAGCTTCGCTAAATCTTAGGATACAGATAAAAAAAAATTACTACTTTATACCATAGGAATAGAATAAATATATAGTTACCTGTAAGATCCTTGATCAGAATGAGTTATATTCACGATGTTCAGCTTTACTCCACTCTGTTTAACGAATTCAAATTTATTCTTAATTCAATTCAAATGATAAATACTCATAAGAGATTGTTTAATCTACTCACAGGATCCTAAAAGATATTCGCAGCATCTTTAGAAGTATTCAGCTTCCTAACTGACTCACTCCTTTCTGTTTACAAACCGTATTAGAGTATATGATATTAGAGTGCCCTACCTAAGAGTTAATGCTATTTAAGTATACTAACAGTTTCGCCCCTAGCCTCTAGGGACTTTGCCCCAAAAGGTAATTTTATAAAGATTTTTTTGTTTTTTGGGGGGTTGGGGGTGTCCCACCCCACAAGAAAATAGCTTAACACCATCACAGGACCAGTAGATATATTCCCTGAAGAGTAGAATCCAATCGGTTCAGAGGTTACCAGATCTTAAGGATCAGACAGACGGACAGACATAAAGCTACTTTGTATTATAGTTTATTATTTATTCTAGATAACACCCTTTTATTTTCTTAAATAGAATAAATTGAATATTTTAAACTTTTCATTAAATTACCTTAATTAAAGTTTTTAGACCATTTTACATTATAATGATGTCTGCTATGGTTAGTAAAAACTGGGTATGCCCACCCAATGGGATGTCCAACGAACACCGTATAATTTTTGCCTTCCAATTGTAAAGTCAACACAATAAAGCCAGGTTAATATTTATTCCTTCGAAAAAAAATCAATTTCTGCTTGATTAGAACTGGATCTCAGCCATACTGAAAAATCATGTATAGCATCATAAAACAGATAATTTTCCATGAAGATTAAAATAAAAATGATAAATTAATACCAGGAAGGTTCAGACTTACAAAACTGGTTTTCATATTAAAAATATTAATTTCAATATCCGCAGAAAGCAGTCTATATAACTATTACCAATTCAACTCATGAATATGTCTATATGACATTTGTCCAACATCTCTGAGTATATATAGAAATGGTATGGCTATGAAGCTCCCATATAGGATAATACCATTTATTGTTAGTGCTACAGCTACACAATACAGGGTCACTCAAATATATTTTACACAAATAAATAATTAATAAAAAAAAGACAAACTTCAACCTTTAAAGCATTATTTGAAAAGTCTGGTTAACAAATATAATTTTTAAAAGTGGAAATCGATTAAAGATATTTTCTTGTACATGTGCTGCGTTCAATACATAAAGTAGAAAGGTTTTTTAAGTCTGAAGCAAAATATTTCAAAAAATGCTGGTCCAAAAGGTTTGTACTTTTAAGGGAAGATTTACAAATGCCATTGGGTGAATATAGGCTATTCATAGACAAAATGTGTAAATCACCCTGTGTATATACTTGGCATTACTACTACACGGAGATATTGCTATGGCTTTGGCCTAGTTCTACGGACTATGGCTACTAGGGTTACTTGATAGTCTAGTTTTACATCTTAACTGCTGGTGAAAAACGAAGAAAGTGCATTGTAACTCTGCAGAAGCTGATCATCTTTGGAAATAATCTAAAGTTAACCCACACTTGAATATTAGACTATTTTACACAAATTTTAGATATTTTTATGTATAAAGTTTAACAAGATTCTAAAAGCGAAGCTAAACAAAATAGAAATAATTAAAGAACAGTTTTAGAGTAGCAAAGGTTTTTTTGCACTCCATTTTGAACCTATTTCCATGTTTAAAGTATAGATTACTAAACCCTCTAATATATCTCTATTATATAAATGACAGCCAATATCATGTAATACATACAAGTACAAATTTTTGGTGTCCGCACGACTGCATCAAATACGCAGTGACGTTTAAAATGCCCTAGTTGTAGAGTAGCTGCACAGACAAACACCGTACCATGTCAAACTTTTGTGCTGTTATAAAATCAACATAAAAATAGACTTAATTAGTCTTCTATAGTTGATCAGGACCTGAGGGAATTGGACAATGGACTATATACAAATGTATATTCCTAATGGTGAGAAACAAAATAACCCCTTCTACAAATTAGATAACTGGTTAAAAAGTTTCCACACTGGTTTGAAAATAACGAATAAAAATTATATAAATTACCTATTGTTTTTCATCTAACTAACAATATAATTTATATAGTTCTTAGTAAAATTTTAAATTGTTGACAAAAAAAAACATTAGATTTGTACATAGAGTTTCGTGGTAAATTTTATTATTTTAAAACTATACGTAATTTCTAAGGAGTTTTAAGACTTAACCTAACCTAAAATTATTTTAATTTAACAATATTTTAAAGATAACAATTTTTGTTTTCTGCTGTTTTAGAGAAATAACCCAATTTTGCATAAACTTTGGTTTCAGATTAGAATTTCCAACAGATAACAACCAGAGAGTAAAATGAATAGAATTAATCCACCACCCTTACTTTCCCCTTTATTTTCCGGATATTAGATTTTTTTATTTCATTGATTGAATTTTGAGAGAAAATTAAATCATATTTCATTGTTCTATCATATCCCTGTAACCATGGTTGACAACCAAATATCAAATCTAAACTTGAAAAAAAATAAATGTTACATTTAATACACCCTTATTCTATACTGCTAGTGCTCATAAAAAAATTAAACAAGGATGATAACATCTATAAAAGCAAAGCTTAACCAATGTGATGGTCATAAATAAACAAAAATAGAGTAACATCACATTGCAACTAAATGTCCCAGGAATCAGTACTTTTAAAAAATATATGAAATGAATTATTTCATCATATAAGTTTTTTTTTTAAATGCCAAAAAGTCATTATGTCAAAAAAAGGATTTGAAACACAGAATACCCTAAATAGTTAAATTTAATATAAAAAAAACTAGTTTAAAAACTAAATTTTCAAAGAGAATTCAGGAAACTCAGGATCCGAATTAAGCTGATATATATTAAGGTACATTGCTTTTTCCAAAATACTTTTCAACTACAATAGGCAGATGTGGGGGATGTGAAGTAAGCAAAAGGGGGAATGCAATCATATCCCAATTAAGTTTTAAGGGGGAGGGTGTTTAAACCCCCTACCACACAGCAGTTTAAATTCAGGTGGATATTTATTCATCGTATATACCTATCCATGTATTGCTGAAAAACAGTACGTGGTATATGAAAATAGTTTTCCCTTTAAAAATTAAAACTTGTCAAATTTAAATTATTCAACCTGCATGTTTCAAAACGTGCTTCCCGCTTCTGGGAGGAGGACAGGTAATATGGAAAACAAGGATGGAACATACATATTAAAAACCTAATTAGAATAAATTTTCTCTTTGATGGACGGGGGAAGTCATTTGCACTGGTCATTTGACATCTTATGCTTATCTTCACAACAAATTCCAAATATCTATCTTAAAAAACAGACAGGATAATCAAGTTTGTGCTGTAAAGCAGATTACGAAAAGATGAATATGGTCAGATTGACAGACGGGTCAATATGTATGATAAATACATAGTTTCATCAATAAAAAGTATGGTTTAAGTCAACCATATAAATGAAAACTTGGTTGGGCATAAAACAATTACCTTTTTTGTGACCATTACCACATAGTATTTGATATTAAACACCTCCAAGAAAACTAATTCTTTGCTATTTAATAGGGGTGTATCAGTGAGATGTAAATACTTGTAAAGGGGGTTGTAGAGCGATGGACATTTTTGATGTATACCCGCCCCCATTAATTATTTAACAATGTGTGTAAACACCACCACGATAGTTATTTACTAAAACGATCATCAAGGAAATCTAACAATTTAACAATCTGAACAGTTTCAAGATTTGCAAATAATAAAAAAGTAGTGCAAGAGTTGTTTTTTTTAGAATAAATATCTCTATTCCTAATCTGTTAATCAAATTAGTTAATTATAAGTTTGTCATTTAAAGGTAAGTCATACTCATAACTATCTTTAAACTTTAATTTGTTACCAAACAAAGATGACATCATCCATAGAAATGACATAGCCAATCAAATCACAATCATGAAATATACTTGCAAAGTGAAAAATCACTGAATTTAAAAATACATATATGCAATCATCTTTAAATTAGAATTATACCTAGTAAGAAGATATGGTTTAAATTTGAAATAGTTGCTTTAAAGATTGTACAAACAAAAAAACTTTTCAATTACAAATAACAAAATATATTTGGATAATTAATTATACATTTTGAAGAATTTCAAACATTTTTATACCAGCATAACTTTTTCTAATTTTCAAGACTTTTATGCAAGATTTTTGTATGGGTTTAAATTCTTTTATATTTTATTTTAACAACAATTTAAACCAAACAAACATTGTCTTTTTGTTTTTTGTTGGGAGGGATAAGTTTCAACCCTCACCCTCCTTATCTCAAATAATTTTGAGAATCAGTGGCAACCCTCATCCTCCTTATCCCAAATATTTTTGAGAATCATTGGCAAAAACTTATGGAGGATGATGAGGGTGAATCAAATAATTTTGAAAAAATTTTGGCTGGTCCCTAAGCCCTGAATTAAGCACTGTATAAAGTTTATAATGATACTTTCAAACTTTTCATCAACTAAATCTGAGAATGTTGAAACAAAACTTGAAACTACCAACCACAGCTCAACAAGGACAATTAGGTCCATCCTTACAATAAGAATTCTCGCTAACCGCTGAACCGATATGGTTCTCTTTTAAAATGTATCTTCACATATGTCCTGGGAATGTGGGGAGGGTACAACCAACCCCCAAAGAGAAATCTCGCCCAGAAAAAAATGCCCCCTATTATTTTTTTTACTTTATCTTTCTAAAACTAACATAACTATTTAACCGGCCCTTCTCCACCTCAAGTGAATCTAGAGGCCTCTAGTGGAGAATACGCTTATAGGTAATAAATCAGTAAAAGCTCGACATCTATTTATTTTCTATATTTAGCACCTAGAGGCATTGTATGTGAAAAGCTAAGGAAGAAAGAGAAAATAGCCCAAAACCATCCTCAAGGATGGTGTAAATGTGAGTATTCAACCCTCTAGCAAAATTCATTTGGATGGATACATTCCTTTTGCGTATTATACCCCCCTTTTAAAGATTCTATAACATCACCGCCAATACACCCCCTAAAACAGTAAAGGGGGGTGTCATTTTAGAAATGTAACCCCACCCTTGTAAACTAAAACAATTAATTAACCTTTGGATGACTATTGAATATGTTAGATATAAAGGAGTGTTGTTATCAACACATATCATATATCAGGATTATTACATTTCTTGTGAAGATTCCCCTCGAGTATCTTAATATATTATTTTGTACATTCAACTTTAAGGCCTTTTCAAGATTATTTTATCGAATAGTAAATATTATCAAAATGCCAAATTATTAGAAAAGTTAAAATAGATTTAATATTTGCAAAATAAAAGAAACAGCATTTAATATAACCATCTCTACCCTCCCATCTGCTTATTGTGAGGGCCCTGTAGTCCTTTTTATAGTTACATGACACCAATAATTAGATATAACTATTCCCTATAATGTACTGTCATTGTTGAAAAGAAGGTGTTTCTAGGAATCCCTCAATTCTCTTTCCATTAAAATTAAAATCTTAAGATTTTATTTAATGAAAGTTTGACTTATTTTTTAGAGTCTGTTTTACAATTAGGTTGCGTCCATCCTTACGTCAGTTCGTAGCTTTAATCTTTTAAATATTAACTTTAGTTATATAAACAATAAATTTGGATATGATTAAATCATTAAAACATCAACTTATAAGCTTGACTAAATTTTAAAGAAATGTATTCAAATTTGGATCTTTTACATTCTTATCAGTTTTACAAATAAGTAATAATGTGTGTCTTCTAGCAAATTGTTGCATAAACTTTTCTTGTTTAGACATAAGATCTATTGCTCAGTGAAACGCCTCCCTACTATTTAATTTTATACTTTTAGCTCCTTCTTTTATCTTTAACCAAGCGTAACTTTTCTAACCATGTACCAGTATTTAAGTTTGGAGGGATATTCATTTATAATCCACGTCTCTTCTCTTTCTATGTTATATTTTTTACTAAAAAAATTCTATAGAAATAAAACAAAATTATCTCTAAACAATTATGAAATACAAAGGGTTAGACTATAAAATTGTTCAAATTACTCTTGACATGTACATATACACTATTAACGTCAACAACTATAAAGTTACATTCAGCCTGAAAATTGTATGGATAAAGCATCATACTCAACTATAAGTGTATGAAATTTTAGAAGGAAAGACTCTCTAACTGTGAATTTTTACACTCCATAACTCACTTTCTCAGTTTGTGTGTCTGAAAACTTTAATAATAATAAATGGTTTAAAGAATAAGTTTTATTGACTTAATTGATATTTAATCACAACAAATTGTAAGTTATTTCTGTAAATTTAGTATGCTTTCCTAATTTTAAACATAATCATAAACAAACACAGGTTAGAAAGGTATAGATTTTTCAAGGGCCAAAAAAACTATCTCCATCCCCAACTACCACAAAAAATGCCTCACGGAAGGGGGTGTGGAGGTAAGCAACCCAAATTTCCTGACTAACATTTATTTTGGGGATTGGTATATAAATATAATCCTACCCCAAAATCATTTTCATGCCAGTCAAATCATTGTCCCTATTGAAATAGAATTGTTATTTATGGCATCAGACTGTAGACATCTTTCCACAGATAGTAAAATAACGAATCCATGATTTTTCAGAATGGCTCAGAACCAGTAATAATCCAGCTAACATTCAACGATTTTAAAGCACAAAATTTTTTTTATTAATGTAGGACATATTGTAAGTGTAGGTTTGCTACCAATAAAATTTGGGTGCACAAGTTTGAAGGTAAAGTCTAAGGATTTTATTAGATATAGGTTTAAACTTTTCAAATTTTACTACTTGTAGATCAGTTAGCCTGTGTGCTATCACGTCCACACAAAAAAAACAATTGCCAAATTGTTCATAAAAGTAAAAATAGAGGTTTTAGCTATTTTGAACAGGTAGCACTCTTAATATTTTTATAATCGGAATCTCCAGCAGATCTTTGACATTTGTTTTGGTAGTGATATAAATTTGCTCCAATGATAATTAGGTTGAAATGTTGACCTACCCAGTTAGGCAAGGTTATCATAAAACCTACTTATACTGTGTGTAGTTATGTAAGTGTTTAAGCAAGATATCAAGTACAAGGTAAAAAATGGTATTTCTATATAAGAAAAAGTACTTTGTCCCTAGTCATTTAAATAATTTTTTTAAAAGATGACCAGGGTCCTTTTATTGCAACCATCATTATTAGGTTATATCTACAATATTTGAGACACAGCACCTGGAGGCTAGTGTCTTTTCTGCATATCAGTTAAACTTTCAAAAAAAATTTCCTTAAATATAAGTAATTGTTGCTATTATTTGTTATGTTTACCTTGTATAGATATAGAATGTTTGTGATATATTTATATTATTTGTGGTTGTGTCAATTCAAAGTTATTGTCTGATTTATTTATTTGTAATGGTTTGTATCAAAAGTTTGAGCACAAAAAGATAGTTTGTAAAATACTCTTGAGACAAGAAGATGACATAAGAAGGTGGGAACTGTTTTTGTAAGTTCTGGGAAGGTATATTAAGAAGCTGTGTGGAAAGTTGTCTCCTGGGATCCTTTGTGTCTCCAACATATGGAATCAAGACTCAGCAGCCGCACTTTATCAAGCAAATTATTAAAGAGAGCAAATAGCTGCAGTTGCAGAATAAGAAAAAATAGCATAGGCATTTCAGCTGCAGTGTTTCTGAGCTGCAAATTTGGTCTACATAGACAAAAATTTATCAAACCATTGCAGTGAGATCTTGTTGAAAAACTGTGGTTGCTAAGCCCTGAATGAAATTCTACACAAGAAAATCTAAGAAAACCAACTTTTAATGCACAATTAGTTTGAAGCAGTTTGCTGAATATTTGGGTATCCAACTAAATTAGGTCTCTACAAGATTGTATAATATGTACTATTAAGTAGTGTCTTGCTGGCTAGTTCTTGGTCAAACAATATTTCTTATGTAAGCAAATTAATAGGTTATATTTTTTTTGAAAAAGTCCTGGCACTAATTTCTGAAAATTATTGAAGCATAATCTACAATAAAATAAAAGAATAAAGAGGTTTATGAGCTATATGAAAGTCTTCCCTGTGAAGTAAAAATGGTACTTTAACCTTCTACTAAATATTTGGTGTTTCCATTAAAAAAGCCAAGAGACAGTGGCATTACAACAAAAGGAAAAATGAACAACTTTTATTAAAAACTCCTGTATGAGTATAAAACTAGTATTATCTGACTAATATGTGTTTTTTTTTAGAAGTTAAAACCTAATTTTGGCCAAAGTTTGTATCTTGAAAGAGAATAATTTTCATTTATTATTAATGGAAAGAGAGTATAAATTATGTCTCACACATTATGACTTAAATTTATTTATCTGTCAGGCAGTATCTTGCATTTTAAACAATTTAGTTATTGTACTTAACAAAGATGACATATGGCATGATAACAGCGAAGCTCAGAAAATTGGACAAAAACTTAAAGAATTAACATCATATTTTGAACAGGAATGTTCAAGCAGGCCTAACTTAACAATTAATGTTATCTAAGGACAGACGAAACTTAAACAGTCCCTATAAATATAATTTATGAACATTGTTTATACCTAAAATTTTTATGTTCATTGAATTTGATAAACATCCTAGAGGATTAAGGACCAAAAGACAGAATTATGATTAATATATAGAAAACATTTATGAAACATAGCTGTAGTTTCTGCCATAACATAAGAAAAGAAAACCTAAAAGGTATTAATGATTAATTCTAAATAAAACAAATTATTTAAGTATTTCTAATTAATTTGTACTAAATGGTACATGGTATTGTGTTTATTTACTGTGTAATTCTTGTAATTGTTTTTGTGTTTTTTTGTAAAGCCTTTCTTCATTTGGGGTTGGTCTGTCTGTCTGACTGTAACAGATAGGTCTGATTCTTAATTTACCATTACTATTACCTTGTATGGGCGGGATTCTCCTTCGATTTAAGTGATTATTTAGAGAATCCAGAGCATCCACGTGTAAAGAGATGTGATACTCTAACACCCAAGTTAAGTAACATCCATCAAACAACCAACCCTTTGATTTGTCTGAGAAGTCCTAACTATGCATGGTAGTGAGTTACGCCTGTTTATGGGCCAAGGCTTTCCCCCTACTCTTACTAGTTATGTCGCAAACCTGACATAGCAGCAGTAGGAACCATTTTTAACGTCTTTAGTTATGACGCGGTGTTAGCCTAAGATTAGAACCTATCACCTTCCCAGCGAAGAGCAGATGCCCTAAATGTTGAGCCAATTGTCGCTGGTTTAGATCCGTAATTTACTGATGATTAAATGGTGATTCTTGAAATAATAATGTACTGCCATAATCATTATTAGAAAGTTCAAATATTTTATGTTAATAAAATTCTTCTGTAAAATTAAGTTTTAGGAATAAAAGTAAGTCAATGATTATTTGTTATACTTGTTGAGCTTTGTTGTTATGGATGCTGTCATCCTTGATGTTACATTTGTTTTATAATGAATAATTAAGCAACATAAATTGCTAGACAAAATGAGAATGTCTATTTTATGTGAATATTTCATTTTGTATTGTAGTTACAATTATTAAGGAATTTAAGTGAAATTTATACAAAGTAGAAAGGTTTTTGGTTTGTTTGTCTTTAAAGATCTTGTTAACTTAAGTAGTGATGGAGTTCTTCATTTTAGGGAAATCTTCACACAGGTCCTGGGGTATTCTTATACTTTTTAAAAATACTTTAAATGTTCTTCACAGTACATCCTGTCAAATTTAGGGTTTTTTTCTAACAAAATAGAATTTTTCATTAATGTATTATGTTGTTTACAAAATATTTTTCAACTTAACTTAAAATGTCTGAAACAAAACCTTTTAAAAGGACTCTCCACAGAAAAATCAACTTTGGATTTTTGAAAATCTAACCTGAAATTATTATTCTCTGTTAAATTTTAGGCATTTTTTGTTTTTGTGGCATCGCGATCGAAGCCCTTTGAAATTTTTTACCTCCTTTAAGTGAATCCTCCCGCCATTTAATTTGTGCTGCTTTAGTGATTTTTAGCTTCTATTTTTGCCGCCGTTGCCGCATTCATCTCCCTTCTCCGCCGCTACTCCGCTATTCATCGCTTTTTAATACATGCTCCCCTCTCCCTTGTTCAGAAATTAAATGGAGGCTGGGGGTGTTGTGTATAGCAACGTACGCAATGTATAGCGGAGTAGCGGCGGAGAAGGGCGATGAAGGCGGCAACTGCAGCAAAAGATGGTTATATTTGGCGGAGGCGAACACAAAATAAAGGCGGCAGGATTGTTCAGTCAAGGAAGAGGATAAATCGTAGAGCGGCCGGTTGCAATGGAGCAAATGTTCTTTAGCGGCAAACATATATTGAGTGGAGGAAAGTGTAGTATATATTGTTATAGCGGCAGTACAAATAGGCGGCGGACAAAATTTTCAAAGGGCTTCGATCGCGATGCCACAAAAACAAAAAATGCCTAAAATTGAACAGAGAATAATAGTTTCAGGTTAGATTTTCAAAAATCCAAAGTTGATTTTTCTGTGGAGAGTCCTTTTAAACTTTCCACCTTCCACCTACATTGATCAACTTTTCAAACAAAACGATCAATAATCTATAGCTATTTAAAATTTTTGTTTTTAGAAATTTTAATAATTAATCAGTTGTTTCCTATTTGGAGAAAACATAATTTAAATTCCAAGCAGTACAACACTCCTGTACTATTATTATTTTTTTTAGTTTTCCTTGCTTATCTGAAATATGCATATTATCTTGGATGTGTTGTTAGATAAAAGAATCTTTTTGATCTTAGGGTAATTTCCCTTAAAGCAACGTGTGATGTTTTCACATCCCCCTTTCTGCTATCAGACTCTTACTTTTTTGAGACGAAGACTTTAATATGAGAAAGTTATGATTTTCTGATTTCATGAGGGTTAAAATTACAATAAAACTGTGCTTATGACAGCAGTAAAAGTGTTATTTTGGCAGTGGGTAAAAATATATTGCCAAAAATACTACAAAAAAAACAACGAAATTTACAAAAACATACTCACTTTTTGTCAAAGAAACAGTGACCCCTTATATAATATTAAGGGAATGGCCAAGGCTACCTAGATATTCTCAATAACCAATGTTTCTTTATTTGATGCCCTGCCCATAGGGCTACATTATAACTTAACTTACCTAACCTTATTGCTATAGGCAAACTTATTTGACTATTATTGCTATGATTTTTAAAGGAGTTGGGGGGGATCAAGTGGTCCATAATATGCTTAGGAAGATAATACCAGATGTTACAAGACTTGAAAGGTTAGAATATTGTTGCTAATGCTAGCACAAAACAGCTCACTATAGTCTCAGAATAATAATCTAAAAAATAATCACCACAGCAGAAAAGCAAATTTGTGAAAACGAACTTTTAAAACTACTAATTTTCTTAGCTGACATATGAGATAATTTAAAAGGGGACTATAAGAAGATTTATAACTAAAAGCTAAAAATTAAAATATAGCTTCCTATAAAAACAAGTATAAAAAGTTCAACAGAAATTAACCCAAACTTCAGATTTTTTATAGTTTTACATAAATTTTTAGTTTCATTTTTCAATCAAAAAGCAGTGCATGATAATGAGTGGATGAAAATTACATCAAAATTTATATAATCATGTAGGTTAAATATTAATATTAGTGTTTATTAGTCAACACAAAACATCTTTAAATCGAAGCTCCGAAAATCATGTAAATATCCAGGATGCTAGAATTTAAAAAAAAATCTGTTAAAGATGTGCTAGCTAGGCTTTCAATATTGTACTAATAATTTAAACAATTGTCATTTAATTAATAAATTACAGTATAAGTCTATCGTGTCAATATTGCTATTTGATTTTTGAAAACGATAGAAATTTTCATTCAAAACTATTCATCCCATAGAGTATTAATTATTTGGTGACGATATATCTTAACAATATGTGGTTTAAGTAAAAGTAATTTATTGCAAAAAATTAGATTACAGTACCATTAGGATATTGTAGATAAAAAGAATCATCTGTCTGTCTGATCACACTGGGATTCTGGACAAAAAAAGTTTATGGAATATTTAAAAAACGACATAAACGTTTTATGCATATTAATGAAACTTCACAAAGGCTATATCAGTATAAACACTGGCAAATTTGTTGAGAATATTTTTAAAAATATATTTTTGGTGGTTTTCCTAAAGTGACCACTTGAGTACTTGTAAACCCCCCCCCCCCCCCACCTCAATTGTTTTTTTATTTAACCCTTGGCCTTAACAGTCGGGCCCCTTGCCGCACCATAATCAGTCGGGGGGGGGGGGGCGTTCAACGCCCCCCCCCATATTATCTCAGTTCCTATTAGAGCTAAAGGGCTAATTTTTTTTGTACAAGTCCCCTGTGTAATGATGAATTTCCGACCTTAAGTGAGTCAAAGTCAATTTTCGCTTCCTTCACCCTTTTATTTAACAACCTTTGTTTTTAGGTCCTTTTTTACTTAAAAATTTCAAACGGCTGTAATTTTCTTATTTTTGAAGCTAGAAGAACAATTTTTTTGCAGAAAATGTTTATCTTTATGTAAATTTTATATTTGAAATGTCAAAATATAAATTTCAGCGGCCGCAGCTGTACTTGGAAGCTGCCAGCCGCCGCAGTCGGCGGTCGGCGGGAAAACGGCGGTGGATCTTTATGAAATTTTAATACGTTATGTAGACATGTAAGAAAAGCTTAAGTTTAAAATTTGAAGTCTCTAAGTCAAAAATTGAGGCCACAGGAGCCTTTTAAAGATTTCTGGAGACCTGGCGGATCAGGTCCTACAGGATCATACCTGGAACCTGAAATTGACTTGAACACCTGTATTTCATATAAGGATGTACTACTAGAGGATATTTTAGTATTTTGGCAAGATAAAATACTTTGTTTAAGTCAAAAAAATATTTTTGCTCTTTACCTGGATGACCCTGCCAGGTTTGCTGGCATCCTGTGCCCGCTAGGATGGAGATATTCAAAAAATTCCAACTCTCAGTTATGTGTCATACCCAAACTTAAAAAGTCACGCAGTTTGGGCTATTTATCTTTCACACACAGAAAATGAAATAGAAAAAACCGGATGGGGGGGCGTTCAACGCCCCCCCCCCCCCCCGACCGTTAAGGGTTAAAAATGTAGTTTTTTTCACTAGGCCTAAAACCAGCGATGCCCTGACCTTTCCCCGCTTCCAAGTACCCAATGAAACCTAATCTAACCTGATATAAAGTAATAAACAAAACCCCTCCCCCACTTATGTTCAATTTACTTTAAAATCAGTGGTACGAGTGTTCTTTTGTATGATAACGTCATATTTTTGTAAATTGTAAAATTGATTTTAAAAATATCTCGATTTTTAATATGATTCTAAACACTAAATACAATAGAGGACATTCAACTTTTTTTAGAAACAGAAGCCTAGCGTGTGATACTATCTGGTGCCTGTCTAAATAGATTCAGTCCTTCCTATAATTGTTTCTTCAAGATAATGCTTTTTTAAGTTGCCAAGCCACTCTATAATTATCAATTTTCTCTACTGCTATTGAAGATAGGTATCTGATTTTTTGTGAAAATTTCTATGACAAATTCGCATCTACATTAGAACTCATTGTGTCCGTCTTTCTGTCCTTTGTAATGTGGAAATTTTTTTTAAAAAGGATGTCTAAAATTTCTTTAAAAGTTGTTAATAAGTACATAGCAACTGCTTTAAAAATATATAAGTCCTTCTGTCCGTCTGTATGGCTTTCTTATCTTATTCATCAGTTTTATTTGTATGGGCTTTCTTCTTGGTGAATTTTGTCTACCTTGTCTTTATCAAGAACAAACTTTTCTTTCAATCTCTATTGACAAACATTCTTTTCCTGTTAACCAGGATAACCTCTAGAGAACATTAGGTGTTATTTTTGGTACATCTCTGAACCAAAGCTTTCTACTGAAGTGCATGATTACTGAGAAGTCCTAAATATGCATGGTAGTGAGTTGCGCCTGTTTTGGGCCAAGGCATTTCCCCTAGTCTAACTATGTATGTCGCGCACATGTCAAAGCAGCAGTTGCGGGTTACTTCCTTTCCTGTTAAAATTGTGTATGCAAGTATAACTACACAATTTAAATGGTTTATGTTGACTATAAATCATTAGATAAAAGTGGCCACTAATGACATATCATCGACATAACAGTATCATAAAGACATTACAACTATAATAACAAAATATAAGAAGTGATATGGTAGTCTATCTTATGCAAACACATTAACTTTTGTGTATAAAGAATGGGTGGGTAAGAGGTGATTTTATATATAATATCCTATTTTTATATTTGTTTGGAGACCCCCCCCCCCCCCCTCTTGTAATTGATATTTTGTCCTAAGGGTAAAAAAAAATTGGTTAAGGGGTGTGCAAAAAAAAACAACAACGCTTCGCGCGTTATTTCCCCCCCCCCCCCCTTCCTTTCAAGATCTTTCATCCACACTCTTTTGAAAAGCTTGGAAATCATTACTTTGTCAAATTAAGAAGGCTGAATCAAATTTGTTTGCAAATGGGATAATGTTAGATTATCTTACACACACAAACACACAAGAACACACATACACAGACACACACACACACACACACACACAGAGCTCCATCAATTTTGTTTTAGCACATTATGCAGAGGAAAACAAGTTGGTTGTCTGAAATGACACATATGTTGTTTGCGAACACTAATTGATACTTGAGGATATTTTTAAGTAGCGTAGCTCCTATAAAATTAGAAGGTTGCATATGCGTCTAGCATACTGTCCAATTATTATTAAAATTTACGCAGTTTCTCACTGAAAAGAAATTATTTTTGCGTTCACTCCCCTTAGAACCCCCCCCCCCCTTAAACACACAAATACACTTGTAGCATAGCAGAAAAGTTAGAGATGTAAGGAAATATCTAGGTACCAAAAGTTGTACAAACACGTTCGCGAACTCGTAACCTTAATTTGGAGACCTATTAAACCTTGTACAAAATAACAGTGTTCAAACTTTTCTACCAACAATTTTAGGGTTTCACATCTATTTATCATCCATTGTCTTATCGCTTAAAATCCTGATGAAAGATCATTCTTACAATGTATAATTATTCTTAATGAATAATATGATCTACATCCCTTTAATTGCAACATATTTACATATATTCTATGAAAGGCAGACTTGATTGTGAATGCTTTATCCCTAAATAAAACACCAGTATATCACTTTAATGTATTAGGGTAATGATGCAACAATAAATCTATAAATATAGATGTTTAACCAGACAACTACCTGGATCTTCCTGGACCTTTTTTGTCTGCTAGCAAATTACTTTCTGCTCTTTTGAAGCGACTCGGCTGTGTTAATATTCCCGACGCTATTGGTTGATTCTTAAGGACCCAATTGAAAGTCGGCACAAGGTCCAGTTATTTAATCCCTTACTCCTCTATTTTTTTCTCTATTGGTACATCAATGGACATAATTAATAATAACAAGGAAGATTACGTCCAATAGTAGCAAAGCTAATTGAAATCATAAGCTAAACATAAGGATTTACATGAAAATAATGGATTTTTATTACTTGGATCTTACACCAGATTATCATGTACTCTAACAAAGTGAAACTTGTAGCTGTAATATAAAAAATATAAAGACAAAAAAGTAGGAATAAAAAAAAAACTTTAGTTTTTTAACAATTATATCAAAGGGGAAGGTAACATCAGGAGAAGGAAGGGGGAAGTTAAGGGAAGGGCAGTGATGGGTTAGTAAAGGAAAATTAATTATCTTCACTTCTTATAACGGACAGATAGACCAGAAAACTTATAGAGTAGCTTCGCTTATGATTTTCTTATATATGTATTTTATTTGCACCAAAACATTTAAAAATTAAGCACCAATTTTAGACAAAAAAAAATGTTCCAAAACATTTTTATATACTATTGAATAATTAATTCATAAATTTGAATTTCCTGATCAGAAGAGAACAGCAGCCTCACTTTGTTGGCATACTGAAATAAAATAGAATTATCAAATTAACAATAAACATAAAAATAAAAATAAACATATACAAAAAAAATTCCAGATAGTTAAAAATAAAGTAGATAAATTGATATAAGAAAAGATAGACCTTACATGCTTATTTCAAATAAATAAAAAATAGATGCCATTTTATAGATGATTAAAAGATAGTTAGTTTTCCTTATTCAAAAGGAACAAGATGTCCGTCTATCTGTGTGCCTTCTGAATCAAAAGATTACGTTTATTTTTCTACTCCCTCACTCTAATTCTGAATTCAGAGCCCCTAGATGCTTGGGGTAGAGTCGCTCATAATATATATTATATTGTAGTACATATGAAGGGAAGATGTTATTAATATGTTTACAGATGGTTTATCTTGGTTTACTTCCTAAACTTATATTTACAAGCCAAGCTACTCCTTATCTTGCCCTCAGTCATTCTCT
This sequence comes from Acartia tonsa, assembly GCF_053477335.1. Classification (NCBI taxonomy): domain Eukaryota; kingdom Metazoa; phylum Arthropoda; class Copepoda; order Calanoida; family Acartiidae; genus Acartia; species Acartia tonsa. Next base: position 27,806,822 of record NC_137270.1, read on the forward strand.
CTCAGGTAGTCGGTAACAATAGAAAAAATTTTAAAAGCGAAGCTTTTCTATAATTAGGGTCGGTCCGTCCGTCCGTACGTCCGTCCGAGATAGTTAGCATTTATTCGTTAATTTAGGCATGTTAGAATTGGCCTTTCGATTTCAAACTTTGAATCGTGATTCCTGTAGTAGCTAGGTATGATTTAGAAAGCGAAGCAACTCTATAATCGTTACCAGAATGTCCGTACGTCCATTTTAAACATGTTGATTTCTTTTACTTTTTTATATTAATTTTTATGTGATAAAAACATCCGATTGGTCTTATTATTTGATTACTGATTCCTATTACAATAAGGTGAAATATTATGAGCGAAGCATCTCTATAATCAAGTATTAAAAATGTCAGTATGTCCTTAAACAAAATTCTGTATTTAAGAACTTATGCAACAAATTTACGTTTAATTTTGTCAAACCTTATATTTTCATATTTTGTATATTCAGTTCTGACACTCAACAAAAGTTAATGTTCGTCTGTCATATCCTTTCAGAGCTTAGCTTTTATGGATGTTGTCATCCTTGTTTGTAATATCATTTGAGAAGTTTATTTCGAATATTCCTTCCTTTTACAAATAAGTATTTGATCGTTACTGTATTTTGTTAATTTGTCTGTATTATATCCTTTTAATAAAGTAACAGAATCTGTCTGTACCGAAGGATATCGCTAACCACTAAACCAATATAGTTCTTCTTTACAGGAAGGGGGCGGAACCGCTGGTAACGTGTATATAGATGAGATTGGACTTATTTGGCTGCAAAATAAAATTGCATTCCATTAACCAACCGAGAACATCTACTATATAACTTATTTTTCGTCTCAGGCTATCTATTTATTCTAAGCTGCGCTACTTATGGATGTTTACAGTGTGTTTCCTAAACTTATTTCTCATCATATGTCAGAAAACTTTTCATTTATTGATAAAAGTTTGCAAGTATTTTCCTCGTACCTAGGGTTCTATTATCTATTTCACTCTGTCTAGTCTATTCCTTTTCGTCTTTTCTCTTTTCCCTTTCTTCTTTTCTCTTTTCCCTTTTTATCCCTTTTTTAATGGACCCCATCCACTATCAATTATTGCTTTAAAAAGAAAGAAGAAATTGGGGGGCCGATTATTTTCTGGGGGAAATTTCTCTTTCAGGGTTATAACCTCCCCTAAAATAGTTATAAACTTTCCCGGGACCAATGAGAAGCTAATCTGTAAAGTAGAACAAAATCGGTTAAATGGTAAGCAAGATCTTTCTGTACAGACAGACAGAAAGAGATCCTGGTCCTTTATTATAAGAGTTATGTTAATGAAATATTTTTATTAGTTTTACTTTTTCCAAATCAAAAAAGAACATTTTCTTTTTTTCATACTTTTATTTTTATGCAGGGATCTAAGGGGATAAAATAATGGGCGATAAATTGCTGTACATCCGTATTGATGATCGAATAAGTACCCGTTCTATAATTTACAATTAGAGGTTGAAACGTTTGAACACTCAACATTATGAACAAATTAATCAAAATTCAATAAAAGTCCCCAAAGTTATAAATGCAACTAATAAGAAACCGTTATTAAAAAACTTTGGAGACTAGTGTAATAAACATCCCATTGTTCCCTTCCTCCCTGTTATATTTGTCAGAAAAGATTTGTCTTCATTAAAAGAAATAATGACAAAAGTATATAGGACAAATAATATTGACATTTAATGCTATTTTCTTCGTTTATAACAAGAAAAAAATATAGAATATAAGTTTAATTATGTCATTATAAAACACAGCAATAACTATTTAACGCGGCCAAACATACTGCTTGGAACTATACCTTTGATTGCACCTTTGCTGGAAGTCCTAACTGTTCATGGTAATGAGTTGCATCTTTTGGGGGGGAAATTATAATTTTCCCTTTTACTAAATATGTAAGAAATCTAAAATAACAACAGCGGGCGGATTCGCTACATGTTGTGCCACAGCCGCGGGTTAAGATTACGCTTTAAATTGTTTTAAATTTTTCTCTACGTTTAAAAAATTGCAGAAATCTAAAATCTAAAGGGATAAGACAATAGTCGATAAAATGATGTCCCCTATGATGATACAAAAAAAATCCCTTCTGTATAATACAATTAATGGTTGAAACGTTTGGTCACTCAACTTTATGAACTAACCTATTAAAGTTAAATAAAATTCCTCAAACGTGTTAAACCAACGAATACGAAACCGTTATTCAAAACTTTGTGGACTAGTGTAATAAACAGTCCAATGAAAAAATTGCCATTTTTATTTTACGGACAGACAAGACTTAGTTTTATAAATGCTTTGCTACTAAAAATATAGTATTCTATTGTTTAACCTGTGATGAGTTTATGTTTACATTAGTTTTCATTAATTCAACCAATTATGGTTACAGGATTTAAGATGACATATACCCAATAGTTAGAATATGTACACAAGTTTGAAAAGTACGAAAACACTGAAATTTTACTTTCAAAGAATATCTAGGTCATGGAAAAAAAATGAAGTATCGGGTTTCGTCGCATTTTCCTCCAATTTTATCCCCTGTTTGGGGGCTCTAACCCTGCGGGGCTTCATTTTCTTCCCATGGTCCCAATATCTTTGTTTTTTTTTGCTTTGTAAAACTTGAGAAGACCGTAATGTACAAAATCGGACTCTCGGTTTACCGGCCAATGAATTTAATAACAAGAGTGGGAGGACAAATTTAGATATAAGATGAAAACATATCATTCATTATCCTTTGCAACCATTTTATTTTTCAATCTGAATGCATTAAACCGTAGCATCTGTGCTTGTATGTAGAAATAAAAAAAATTGTCAGACACTCGACAAATAATTTTAAGAACACGGGGGAAATGCATTGGAATATAAAAAGTAACAAAACAATACCATGCACAATGATGACCTCTGGACAAAGGGCTTGCAATTAAAGTGTTAATGATGATATTCAGAATTCATCAATCCTATCGTCTTTGTCTACTATATCACTCTGTTTATCTATCTATCTTTCTATCTAATTATATCTACTTATCTAACTAATTAAACATATCTATCTACTTATCTACTAATTAAACATATATATCTACTTATCTACCTAATTAAACCTATCTATCTACTTGTCTACTAATTAAACCTATATATCTACTTATTTACCTAATTATATCTATCTATCTATCACCGTATATGCCTAATTATATCTATCTACTTATATACCTGATCAGAGACCCAATGCCTTGGAGATTCTCCCTCCAGCCTTGTGTCATAACTAAATAAAGACAAGAATCACTATAGGTGGCGCAACAAGTACAATAGTAAAATTCCAACAAAAAAAACTAAGCTCTCTACAGTGCTTATAAAAAATTAACGTCTTACAATACAATGACCGATGATAGGCAAATACGCAGACTAAATTACTAAAGGCAGGCCAGTACCTATACATTTTAATTAGCCAATGGTAGGCCAGTATGACGTCATTTTGTATATCACTATAAAAAAACTTCACAAACAAAAACCTGTAAAAAGGATCAGTATCGGAGTTGTGGAACCACATGACCAGATTTGCCCGTTTTTGCCCGCCAAAACTGCCAGCACTACTGCTCCAATGACCGCTAGAGCTGCTCCATTGGTCCTCCGCGCTGGTGTGCGTCCTTCCTCCTTGGTCCAGAGAGGGTAGAAAGGGACAGGATAAACTTACATTTCCACCAAATACTCCTAAACAAAATTTTAATTTATAATTGGAAGGATGGGTGAACCATAGAAAATTTACCAACAACCAAGATTATCTTGGACAGTAAGGGTGTCCCATAGATTAGTGGTTAGCGCACTGCACTGTGGTTGGGAAAATCCGAGTTCAAGTCCCCTCATAGATATTGCACTTGGATGACAAATGCTGTTGCAATTTGTCAGAATATAATCACGCAACCTTCCCTGTGATGCCCTTAGGTTGTAAGGATGGAGATTTGTAGGAAGATAGGATCCTACTTATCAAGCAACTGCAATCGTGATTTCCCTCGCCCATGCTCCTCATTCTTATGAGAGTGCCATTAATTAGGGTGGCTTAATATGGAACACCTGCCAAAACTCTAGGCCAGGGTGATGCAATAATTGAGTAGCTTCCACGAGAATTGCGGGTCAGCTTGTAATGTAACATAGAATACACTCAGCTGTGCGCGAAGCTTACCAATCTAGGATTGGTCAAAGGATTCTCACCTCCAATCTCCTCGTGCATCCGAATCCTAACTTCAGAGAATCAAGGCTACATACATACACATCTTGGACAGTATTAACCCTTAGTGACACTCATATCCCCAACTTTACCTTGCCCAAACTAAAATTAACATAAAAATATGATTTTTGAAATTAAAATAGTGGTCTATTTAGTTAAAGTAAGATTGCAAAATTTTGAAATGAGGAATAATTCTAAGATATAAAATAATTTAGATAAAGTTAAATTTACAATACTTTGCAAGTTCAACGAACTCTAAAGTTCAAAGTTGTGATAAAATTTATATCGTAATTATAAATTCAAAAATAAATAGTTCTATATTCTTAAAATTAATGGAATAAGGAGATATTAGGAAAATTACCTTGAATGTGCTTTTTGTAAATACATACTAACGTCTGCGCCCTTAGCCCCTATGCTTAGAGTTTTAGCATACCTACTCTACAACTTCATCTCAACTTTTGAAGCAAACGGTCTCTTAAATCATTCTTTCTTGCTTATTATTCTTCTAACAAAATTTTTAAAACTTATTTTTGATTGTCAAAATTGAAATGTAATATTTTAATTAAACATACTTTTGCCCTAAAGGTTATTATGTTCATCCTTTTTTAAAAATATTTTTCCCTGGCTAAAGCTTGCTAATTTAAATTCTATTCCCTCGGCACATGTTAAAATTTGATTTCAACTTTGAACCAGGTGGAAGTGAACCAAATAAAAAACAAGAAAGTTCCATTTTAAAAGGCGTAGCAATTTTTAGGTATTAGAAAGAAAGGTTGTCTTTATATTTTGTGTTTGATTACATAGGCAATTATGTTCACAATTAGCGCATAAATGATAAGCTTTTAGATGTTTACAAGCTTCAAATGTAAGAATAACAAATATATAATAGAAATAACATAGTTTAATAGCAGCCACACTGTATACGGAAAAATTTAAATTTCTATGAAGTTTTATCAAATTAGTAGAAAATATGATTTTAAAAACGTTTACAGAATTTTGATTTAATTCTTTCATTGGGGATAGACAGTACTTTAGGAAATAGTGTTCAGAAGCAAAGCACTTCTAAATATTAGAATATTACTTTTCGATTTGGTTAAAATAAGAACGTATGTTAGGACTTCTTTGCCGGGCTGTAGTAGCAGAAACAGAGGCCTCTAGGGGCCTTGAGGTGGATGACCTTATTTTAATTTTAGGTTTTTTTAATCGGAGGATAATTTTTTTCTAGGAGCTATTTCTCTTTGGGGTAGATTGTACCCTCCCCCAAATAGTTATAAACCTTCGCATATCCTATTAGAACCATCACTGTAATGGAGAACAATATCAGTCCAGCGGTTAGCGGTACAAATAGACAGACACACATCATGGTACTTTTATGTAAGGATTAATTTTAAAGTACAACATTATTGCCAAGAATATAGTTGACAGTTTGTTTTTTACCTAAAACTTGATTTACATGTGGTTCCTCAGGACCTAAAATAAAAACATAAATGTTATGTTATATTGTAAGAACAAGAATGGAAACATCAACAACAATAAGTAAAAATAACAAATCACTAAAACAATTAAAACAACCAAACGGATGGACACACAAAGCAAGTTGTATAGTAGATGCAAATAAATTATTAAATACAATTATTTCAACTTTAGATATCGTATGTCACCGAGAGCATAACGGACTGAAAGACTGATTGAGCATTAAAATAGATTTTTATTAACGACGTTATACAATACAAATGACCATTGATAGGCCAAAACACAGACTAAATTACCAATGACAGGCCAATATATATTTTAATTGACCAATAGTAGGCCAGTATGACGGCATTCTTATAGGCAATAGAAAAGGCTTCTTAATTTTATATTTCACCTGATATTGAAATATTGATACAGAAAACCAGAATAACTAAAAAGAATTATTTCAGATTATCCAAAGTGTTTGAGATTTAATAAGGTATCAAATGTTTTTATTTAGCCAAGCTGTCGTGAAATTAGAAATTTCATTTCAAGAATTTAATCAATAGGATGACCCCGAAACCGATTAATTTCCCTTCGGCCCCTCGGAGCTAACAAAGCCGGAATCAATCTTATAATTATTTAATTTACTATCTGCTGAATGCTATCTATAATACGATGCCATGTGTAACTAATAAACCATTAGACTTTGAGGGAAAGATTATTTACTGGCAATTGTCCTAAAAATGAATCTAAAATAATTTTTGCCTAAAATTAAAAGTTCTACTTTCATCACATATTTAGTTCGCATTTTGTATCTGAAAATAAATAATAAATTCATTTTAACAAGGATGATAACATACACAAGTAGCGAAGTTTACAAAATTCAAAATGTAAGGAAAAATTTCACGAATCAATCTTAAAATTTATCGTGAGACTCTAGCTAAAGTAGCAACTACATAAATTCAATTTTCTACTATGCATTACTAATATGTGTTTAACAGACTGACAGACATCGTGAATTGTAGAGCTTATCTTAACCCAAACGAAGCAGCTTAGAGTGCCTAATAAACTGCTTTAACCCAAATAAACAAGTTTTTTTAGACTATGACTGAATTACAATTTACTTTTCTCTTTAGATCAAAAATATGTATTACATCTAATCATGGACAAAATAACAAAACTATGAATATAATGTATAACCAAACAACTACTGTGACACCCTTGCTAAAACTGCACGTGGCGCCCCCTATGCATTCATCTAAACATATTCTTGCACACAATTTTTTCATATTTTTCAGTTTTGCAAGTTTTACTGCCAATTCAAACTTTTACTTACAACTTTCCACACTCATGAGGGTTTACTGGCAAAACAACTAAAACTGTAAAAACTTTTTTTTAAATTTAACTATTACAAAATATTTCAATTTTCCTTTAATATTGAGGAACAGTAATGAACTTAACTATGAGCGAATGGTCAGCAATAAATTGAGGTTATTTTCTTCATTAATATTTCATTTATTTTTATTGTATAATATAATTTTTATTATTCTTTGTTAAAGTATAATTTAGAAATTAACAAATATTTTAAATTTGAAACTTAATGTTTTTGTAAGAAAATTATTAATATTTTAGAAAATACATTAGTTAGATAAACAGGCGTTATCCACTTAGAAATATTTTTTTTTATTTTTAAATTTTAATTCCCCCCCTTTCCCCACCCCCGACAGAATCATGAACTCTGGCAGCAGCGCTCGGCACCCTTGCCTGCATTGCCGCAGCGCTCGGCTCCCTTGCCTGCAATGCCGCAGCGCTCGGACCCCTAGCATTTCTAACTGCGGGCGCTCGGCCCCCTTGCCTATAACCTAACCTAACATAAAATAGTTGTTCTCTGCCAAAGTCATAGTTCTGTCGGAGTGGGGGGAGGGGGGGAATTAAAATTTCAAAATTGAAAAAAATATTCTTAAGTGGATAACGCCCGTTTATCTAACTAATGTATTTTCTAAAATATAAATAATTTTCTCACAAAAACATTACCTTTTTATACTTAATGGCAAAACCTGAAGCAATTAGCAAATTTCTGACAAAAACCGACGCTTATGTCACAAAGTTATGTTTTTTCAATATTTTCCTTTTATAAAATTAAGTTTCGATGTAAGTTTTTTGTACTCTGATTTTTAAAAGCGAAGCTTTTCTATAATTAGGGTAGGACCGTACGCCTGTCCTTAACGGATAGCTTTTTTTCGTTTATTTAGGCATGTTAGAATTGTCCTATCGATTTCAAATTTTGCATGGTGATTCCTTTAATAGTTAGGTACGATTTAGAAAGCGCAGCAACTCTATAATCATCACCAAAATGTCCGTACGTCCATTTTAAACATGTTGATTTTTTACTTTTTTAACAACAAACTTTTATGTGATCTAATCATCCGATTGATCTGATTTTTGGTATATTGATTCCTGGGACAACAAAATATAAACATTATCCTGAATCAAGCAGATTTTTCAACAAATTTACTTACAATTTTGCTTCGGCTCTTATATATTTATATTATGATTATTCAGTTCTGACACTATACAAGTGTTAATGTCCGTTTGTCCTACCGTTTTAGTGCTTCGCTTTTATGGATGTTGTCATCCTTGTTTTAATTTTTCCTACTTAAAAACACCTAATTACTAAAACAGCTAAATCAATTTAAGATTATCAAAATGGCTTTAATACGTCAAATGGAAAAAAAACAGTTTGAATTTTTAAATATAATTAGTTTTCCCTTCAAATTTCATCGTTTCAGCCGTTTACCTTACTGTAAAACATATCTATCTAAAGTATGAATTCGCGAATAAAAATATATGTCCTTTTTTTGTTAAGTTTTTTCATTTTTTATGTATTTTTTGTTGTATTGTATTTGCTTTCAGTTTTCTGGTTATAATAAACCCAGAACCACTTCATTATGCAATCTACATTTTCCTGGATATTTTGTCTACGGTAGTCCATAAGTGTACAGCTTTACAGTACATTGTTTCTATTTGTTAAAGCAACACGTATGATAAAAGAAAAAGATTCTTTTTAAAGTAAAATGCTTATATTTTAATCAAAATCTATATTTTTGTATTTTTTACCGATCCACTTCATTATGCAAATCAAAAGAAAATCAATGGGAAAACGTTTGTTTTGCACTTTTCTCCACTTTTAAAAAATGATTCTGATAAAATAACAATTTATAAAGGGATTTATGCATTAATTATAATGAAAAACAGTTTAAGGTAGATTTAAATGATTTTTCTAAATAAGAAATAATTGAAAAAAAGAAATTCTATCCCTATCACTTTAGAGGACAGCTGCTGACCCCCAGTCTAATGGATGAAGCTAAATACATGTTAAAGATAAAAATTACCCTGAAAAGTAAACAAAAATGTTTTTTGATGTGTTAAAAAAATCCATTTTAAAATCTTGATTTTGAGGATGATGGCCTTTAAGATGCTCTTACTGGTGGTGAAGGTAAGCTAAATGTTATCTAAGTACATGACCATTACAACAACTTGTCTATTAACCTATGTACCATTTTTTGTAGTCATAGCAGCCTCCAGTGGAGCCTCTCGACATGAAATATAACCATTATCTAAAAACTGCATTATTTACTTTATAAATTTTAGTAATTAAAATTGCAATTTTTTTCTATTTTAATATTGCTTGGCTGGAGGCTGCAATGATTACAAAAATTGGACCATAGTTCAATGTATAAGTTTTCTTCATGGGCATGCACTTTGATAACATTTAGCTCACCATTACCACCAGTAAGAGCATCTTAAAGGCCATCATCCTCAAAATCAAGATTTTAAAATAGATTTTTTTAACACATCAAAAACATTTTTGTATACTTTTCAGGCTAATTTTTATTTTTAACATGTATTTAGCTTCATCCATAAGACTGGGGGTCGGCAGCTGTCCTCTAAAGTGAAAGGGATAGAATTTCTTTTTTTCAATTATTTCTTATTTAGAAAAATCATTAAAATCTATCTTAAACTGTTTTTCATTATAGTTAATGCATAAATCCCTTAAAAAATTGTTATTTTATCAGAATTAATTTTTAAAAGTGGAGAAAAGGGCAAAAGAAACGTTTTCCCATTGATTTTCTTTTGATTTGCATAATGAAGTGGATCAGTAAAAAATACAAAAATATAGATTTTGATTGAAATATAAGCATTTTACTTTAAAAAGAATCTTTTTCTTTTATCATACGTGTTGCTTTAACAAATAGAAACAATGTACTGTAAAGCTGTACACTTATGGACTACCGTAGACAAAATATCCAGGAAAATGTAGATTGCATAATGAAGTGGTTCTGGGTTTAGAAATGCACATACAAGGATAATAGCATCCAATATTCCACATTTAAACTTTACTTTTCTCTCACGTTTTTTTTATATCTTTTTGTGTTTTATTTATTTCATATTTTTCTTGTATATTTTCTAGAGTATATGGTTATAAAATTACTAGAGGTGGGTTCTTTAAAAATCTAGCATCGCAAAATCGGCTAAATTTTTTTTTATTTTGTACAAATTTATAAATACTAAGAAAATTGTTTAAAAATCATAGAAGTGTTATTATCATAAGATTTTATTTTATTTTTGTAGATTTATTATAGGATTTTGGAGGATTTTTTACAAAAACAATTTGGGTGATCTGGCAACTACCTCAGGTATATAATCTTATAGATAAAACGCAAAAACATAGTGAGTTATAGAATGGATACAATGGATATTTAAAGAAATTATATACGCCTAGCTGAAATAGTCGCAGAGAAAATCAAATTCCTCCCTAAACCCCAATTATAAATATACAGACGTAATAGAGTAAAATATTGTCCTTAATGAAAATCTTCACAATATCAGCAGGTCAAGAAAAAAATTATTTTATAAAGCTAATATTCAACAAAGTTTTATTAATTGATTTAGGACGTACGTACAGACATTTTAAACTGCAGATTAGCTATATGAATTATTTTGAATAAAAGCAATGCCTGATGTCTGAAAATTACGACTGTGTGTAAAAAAAGCTAAATATGTTTTAAATCTCCTTATTGTAAAATAAAAGCTGGCTATAAAACACAAGTAAGGGATGTCTGATCTTTAAAAGAATATTTATCCTCTGAATTACAATTATCAAGAGAATTTGGATGTTTTTGTAAGTTTTATAATTAGTTTTCATTCTTTCATATTATGTACATTTCTTATAAGTATCTGGATGACTCTCCTTTACCGGAAAGTTTCTTTTAGGTCCCAGGAAAGCATTTTATTTATTGGGAGTTTAGTCCCACCATAATGAGAGCAATCGCCCCTAAAACTTTGCATACAGCTTAGCCAATTTAACAACATTGTAATATTATGTAAGCCATTAATTAATCTTTTATGAACAACCCCCTCTTTCAATTGTAGTTTTTCTAGGGGTGATTTCTTATGGGAGGGTGATGGTACCCACCAAAAAAATAGTTATAAACCTTCCCAGAACCTATAAGAAGCTACCCTGTAAAGAAAACCATATCGGTTCAGTGGTTGGCGAGATCCTTCTGTATACACAAACAGACAAATAGGATTATAATGATAGTCGAAGTAAATCATTGAAAATATTTCCTAGTTTTTATACAATGAAAATATTTTTTATGGGATACCACATCCCTCACTGGTAAAAAACACGAGGATATTTAGATGACAGGGGGCATGAAGGGAGGATGAATTTTGATTCCATTCAGTGTGCCAGGGTTAGGGAGATGAAATCGGGAGAAAAATATATTTTTTGTTAAAATGAACAGAAAAATTTTTTTTAGGGCAATATCTCCAAGAGAAAAGAAGGAGTAAAAATGTCTTGTATATGACTAAAATGCGAATGCTTTACGGTTCGTTGGTTTCTGAACTAAATTTAGGTTTATATACAGGTTCTACGACAAACGCAGGAGTCCCAAACGTCGGAGTGGACAAACGCAGGAGTGGACACTTAACCTAAACTAACCTATTTTAAACCATATTTTAGGTTTTTAAATGCCTAACCCCTGCGGGGGGCTTTTATGTATATTTATATCTTAACCTAACCTAACCTGTATATAAATACTTACATAAATTAATATTTTAACACTCCTGCGTTTGTCCACTCTGACGTTTGGGACACCTGCGTTTGTCCTAGAACCTTATATACATACAAGAAGAAAAAAAATACAAAGTTTTCTGAAATAAAAAACCTAAGTTAGCTTACTAAAATTTGTCAAATTTGATTTTATATTATGCTTTACATGTTTAGATTATCAGAAACTAAAAAGTCGCAGCAAATTATATTTACAAACAATTTAAAAGGAGTTTTTGTCTATTTGATTGCAAATTAAATTTAAATCATAACCAAAAAATAATTTTCTAGTTTCAGTTCTACTACGTATTATTAAATATATATTACTCTATTAAAAAAAAATATATCAAAAATAGGTTGCTTTTACTATATAGTGATAAAAAACTCTTGAAGCATAATACACAATTACATACAAAAATTGATATATAAACTTTTTCCTGTCTTCAACCCTATAATCAACAAATATGTTTTGGAAATATAAATTTTTAAAAATTAAATGTCTCAACAATTTGCCTGTTGATTTATGATTTTTATTTTTTTTTAAGTGTACAAAAGAGGCGCCTCAAATACAAACAATTGATAAAAAATAGACTTGACAACTTTTTTATGAATTTGTGAAAACTAATTTTTGGTGACTTTAGCAGCTTAATCCAATATAAGGCAGACAAAGAAGTGATTTAATAATAAAAATTGTATCAAAAAGAGCTCCAAATGTAACAGAGAGAGTTGCCGAGCCCAGGTAAATTGTTTTTGCTACTTTAAATGTACTTGTAAAGTTTATTCTTGCTTGAAATAAAACAACAAAGTTTTTATATGGGCGCCCTCAACATAAACAAAAGAATTAGGTAGATAAAGAATAAAATTTGAACCTCCCCATATACAAATATATACACGTGGCTTCGCCCCAAGAGGGTAAGTGATGTCTACCACCCCCCCCCCCTCTACTCAAGCTTAACTTTCAATAATGTAGATAAATTTATATTTCTTTTTAATATTGTTTGAAATCTGATAAACTAATCAAAATTTATTTGTTGAATTTTTTTTAATTTCTTTTATTGCAATAATTTTTTGAGACTTGCATGCCCTAATCAATCCTTCCTATTATCATTATTTCCTCTCCAATATGATTTTATCTATTGCTTATTATTGTTTTTCTATTTTTTTGTGTCTTACTTGTATGGCCTGTATGAAAACAATGTGTGAATACACTTTACTGCACACTTCCTCCCTTTCAGGAAACTGCCATTTGGGAAGATTTTTTTTTTAAATTAACCATATCAATAACATTTGACTGTATATATGAATGTATATAATATTCATTTAATTCATTTATTATTGTTGTTTTTTTCTATGTATGTACAGTACACCCAAGAATAATAAATCTAATCTAATCTAATCTACACTACATGGTACATTTACTTATTTTTATTAGATGGCTAAAATCATAAAAGTATAAAAGGCATTTAATGTAGAACAAACAAATGTATGTAAAGCAAAGAAGGGTTTCCATGTCCATATTTTAAAATTGGACAAAGAACAAAAAAGGAGAAAGCCTAAAGTGTCATGTGTGACGTCAAAAAAACTTCTAAAAAGGAAGGATGAGAGGAAACGGAGGAAAGAAACCCCTCCCCCCCCCCCCAAAAAAAAAGAAGGATTTTATGACGTCACACATAACACTTTAGGCTTTCTCCAAAAAAGGTAAACTGTATCTAACTCTTAATATTTTATAGATTTAACAAAAGTCCTTTGAATTTTTTTTTTTGTTTCATTTTATGAAATTGTTAATCTAACTTATGTCCTAATATTTTTTTGTATAATTTTCAACTTTTAACAAACCCATTTGTGCCAAATTCTTTTATATAAAGATATGTAAGAAGACAGAAGTTAAATTGTAGGTATGTATTTTAAATAGACAAGACAGTGACGTTAACTTTTAAACTTTCAAATGTGTATTGAAATAAGGATGATATCATCCAAATATGTTAAGCTTAACAAGTCGGATAAAGGAACATTACCAAAATTTAGAAAGACATACTCATTTTTCCTTTTGAAAAAAAGCACAGAAAAAATATAAATTTCTTTTTTTAGTAACAGAAAAGGTTGCCTATCGAGCATTGTTGCATTGGTTAGGTTTAGGTTTTTCCTTTGAATAAATACATGATTCTTAAATCTTCTCACAAAAATTTTAAGCCGAGTAATTCACGTTTCTACTTAACCGTACAGACGAACACAGTGAGTTTTATAGTGGCCTCACTTCTGAAGATCAGAAAAAGTATAACATTTTAAATAAATGACAATGATAGCCAACCGACGACAACGACAAATGCCATTAAATCATGTAAAATCAAAAGTCAAGATATTTTAATAAAACGGAGATAATTAACTTATTTATTTTCATTAAAAAGCTTATTTTTATATAATCCATTTTAAAGTCATATTTCCCTGCAAAAGTATCGTTATCTATCTATCTAAATATCAGTTTGCAAAAGATTGAATAACAAATAATATACAGGGTGCTTTAAAATATATAAAAATTTTGAACAATTTTGAACATGGTAATGCTCCACAATGCCATCGAAGGTGATTTGACTTTTGTATCAGAACCTGAATTGGGACATAGTGCATTTCATTACCCTAGGTTAGGTAACTTCATTTCACTTTTCAATAAAATCTAAAATGCAGCGGTTTTTGCAGGAGGTACCATTTTCTGTGAAAATTTTAGAGGAAAATTAAACAGTTTTTAGTTAATTTCTACTTCTATTTTCAACTGAAGAAAAAATACTTTTGTGTTTATACAGAATCATTGTTGTTACTTAATCTTATAAAAAAAAAATTTAAAAACTAACCCATAAAAGCCGATTTTTCATTTTGTTCAATATGGGTAAAATAAAAATATTACCATCTCCAAGGGTTAAAATCAAAATTTCAAAGCTCTAAAATGTTGTTCATCGAAAATAAATAGCAGTTTATAAGGACTTTTTGCATCCATCTTCTCATTTAACAGGAAAAAACCCCAAAAATAGAATCTATTTTTTTAGTGTTGACATAAAAAAAGCATTTGATTAAAAATATAATTAATATTTTTTTAAAGAAGTGCTAAAAAGTAATACAGACTATTCAACTTTACCTCTGACATTTAATTAGATGTAAAAAAAATCTATTTATTATAGCAGACAATTATGATAATTTGTTTACAAAATTTTCACCAAAGCATTACTGATAAACCAAGGACTTATTAGATAACATACTAAATGCTCCTTTGTAAAAAGATTCTATAAAAAATGTATTCTATAAGAAAATCATGTTTTCAAATGGACATTTCAAATTATAGAGTAGCTTTTAAAAAGTAGAATCTATTTAATCTTTAAAGAATTAAAATAAAGGATAATAATAATAATAATAATAATAAGAACTTTTATTCAATAACTCTTCAATCCTGTTATGAGTAAATCACATAGACAATTAATTATTATATTGAAATTACATGTTAATATTTCATAATATAACGATAATAATTATATGTTTTTATTGTTACTGGTAAACATAATTGCGGAATTTGATAAACTAGGTGATTTCTCTTGGCGGGCCAGGTGCGGCTGAGCCTACTTCGGGCTGGACTGTGGTTGGTGTCGGTACCACTTTCGCCGGCCGGTGACCGCCATATAAATGCGGATCAGAAAGTTATCCGCTCGTGGTTCCACCGCTTTAACATCTACGAGCTCGCCTTCACATCAGCTTTGCCTGCAACCCCTTCTCCATAACTTCCATATGTCAACCTGTACAGCAATGTTAGTACGTGACCGGTCAACGAGTTGACCGGCTAGCGATTAGACAGATAGATGGATCCTGTGCCCAACATGTAAATATGAACCAACCTAATCATGACATATAGACATTTCGTGTGACCAAAGAAAATTTAGAAGGAAAAAACTAAAAAGATTACGAAAAAAGAAGGAATTTTGATTAAAAATAGGAATTTGTTTAGAATTTAATAAAATTTAATAAATTTTGTGAGAATCTCAACAGGTTTCTAGATGCGCTCCCCCGTAGAAGTAAGTTGAAAAAGAAAGAAAAATTGTAAATTTAAATTTAAATATTGTTATGAAGAAACATGTTGAAAAAAAATGTTGAAGAGAATATTGGAAAGGAGTTGCTAAAAAATTGATAAAAAACTGTAATGTAAAAAAATTTGTTGAATGAATTTAATTTAATTGCAGGGGTTAACATCTAGTAAGAACTCTATTTTGAACGACAACTCGACGACGGGGATGTAGGTATTTAGGTCGGACTCGAAGGACACAATGTACGCCTTCCAGGAGCTCCTGGTTGTACAGACCGGGACAAGGTAGTCTAAAATAAATTAGATAAATTAATTGAAAATTAAAATTGAAAAATAAAATTAAATTGAAAAATGAATCGAAATTAAATTTGAATTTGAAAAGTTAAGATTAAAGAAGAATTTCTATGTGTATTAAGATTAAAGAAGAATTTCTATGTGTATTAAGTCCTAGGTAGCTAATTTGATATTAATTGGTCATTTGTATTTAACGTTTCCCGGCCGTTTACAAAAAAAACTCCGACGTTCTTGAACTAAGTTTCAACCCTTGCTAAATTTCCAATGAATCCCTTAGTCCCTGAGACGACCATGTACAACCCCAATGAATGAAAAGAAGGAAAGAGAAAAAACATTGCTTGAAGGCATCAAAATTTTGGTTGAAATTTAGGACAGAATGATCCGATGCTATAATTAAGTATGTCAAACCGATGCGTGAAATATTTGAGAAATGTACAAAAAAACCTTTTAATCGTATACTCATTTTAAATATGATAGGGATAAAGATTCCAAAAAATCAAAAAAGATTCCAAAAAATCAAAAAATCAAAAAAGAAGGATACTTGAATCCAACTTAAATTGCTCTGGTGATTATGAGTATGAGTATGATGTTATGATATATTGTTGCCTGCATAAAGTGTAAAAATAAACTATTGATAAGTTAAAAATAAGGATAAAATATAAGAAGATTAAGACTGAAAAATAAAGAATGAAAAATAAAGAATGAAACCATTATATTGAGTTTAATACAAAGTAAAAAGCTTTCCGTTTGAACTCCAGGAATGTAGGTATTGTTTTTAAATTTTCAGGTAATGTGTTCCAAAGTCTTGGGAAAAAATGTAATGGTGAATTGAATATAAAATTTCTATTGGCTTGATCTACTATGAAATTATTTCTAAATCTGGTTTCATAATCGTGAATTGTATCACGTGTGTTCCAGACACCATCAAAAACTCTTGGCTGCATATTGTTTTTATATTTGTACATAAATAAAAACACTTCGTATTCCATTTGTTTCCTGATTGGTAAAATTTCCAATTGTTTAAATAAAATATTTGATGGAAAACGGCGTGGTTTTTTTGCTATTAAGCGGCAGCACTCCTTTTGGAGCTTTAAGATTGGCTCTAATAAGGTGTTTGGAACAGCAGTGAATACAATTAAACAATAGTTGAGAACAGACTTTATGTAGGCAAAATAGAGCAATTTAAGATGTTGCGAGTCAAGTATATGACGCATTTGACGTAATGAGTATACGATTTTTAAAATTCTTTTGTGCATTAAATTAAAATGGACTTTGAAAGACAATTTCTCATCGATTTGAATACCCAGGTGCCTTGCGGCTTGTTCTCCAGGGTTACTATTCGAAAAAGTTATATGATCTAGTTTCTGGATTTTTTCTGGAAGGTTCTCTCCTTCATGGTTAGAATTGATAAAAACTGGAAACTGTTTTATAAGATTTTTTTCCTCTTCCGTGAAGTTTTGCCTTGGCGATTGAAACAAAATAACCTTGGTTTTTTTGCTATTTATAATAAGTTTATTACTGTTGTACCATTCAGTAATTTGAGGAAGAGTATTTTCAATCTTAATAAACAGATCCCTAATGTTGTCAGCTGTTAAAAGACAAAATGTGTCATCTGCAAAAAGAGACAGCAATGCGTCTCTAGTGGCAGAGTCTAGATCATTAACTACGATAAGAAAGAGAAGTACACCGAGTGTACTTCCCTGGAGAACACCGATAAGGATAGATAGTACATCAGAAAATTCTCCCCCAAACGCAACCTGTTGTGACCGTCCTTCAAAGTAGCTTTCGAACCACCTCAGGACCACTCCACGGCAGCCATAATGCTCGAGTTTTTTCAACAAGATGTTTCGATCCACAAGATCGAAACACTTCTTGATATCAATTAATATCCCGGCGCACACTTTCTTTTCGGAAAGTGCCGCCGTGATACGATTGACAAGATCAAGAACATTATGTGCCGTGGAGAGGCCCGGACGGAATCCGAACTGTCGCGTGGAGAAAAAGGATCTTTCATCTAAAAATTCATATAGTGATTTGTACATGATCCTCTCGAGTGGCTTCGAGAATGTGTTGATGATAGAAACACCCCTCCAGCTATCTAAGCTGGTCAACGGCCCCGATTTATAAACGACTACATTCTTGCTCACTTTCATCCCTGAGGGAAAAATTCCTTGTGAAAAGCTAAGATTATATATGTGCGTCAATGGCCGCACCAGGTTAGCGGCGCATTGAATTAAGAGTTTACAACTTACATCGTTCACGTCCTTGGCCGTCTTGGGCCTGCAGCTCGTTATTATGTTAAATACCTGGAGTTCATCCAGGGGAGGAATGAATATACTATCATTAATGGGGGGGGGGTAAATAATCCCTAAAATCTTTTGATGTTTGGGGAATTTCAGGGGTAAGGTTCTCACCCAATTTTGCAAAGTGGGAATTAAAGGCGTTGGCTATTTCCTTTTTGTTCTCAATTTTTGCTCCATTAATTTCCAGGTATTCAAGATCACTTGAATACTTGGATTTACCCATTACCTCCCTTAATACTTGCCATACTTTGCGGCCATCTTTGCCCGCTTTTTCAAGCTCAGATTGATAGTATATTCTCTTTCTCTCCCTGCAAGCTCTCTGGTAATTATTACGGTAAGTTGAGTACCTATCCTTATTTTCTTCTGTTGGGTAACTCAAGGATTTCCTATACAACTTGTCCCTAAATCTATTGCACAGCAGAAGGTGATTAGACATCCATGGCGACTGCGGCATGGTCCTGCGATTATTGCAAATTTTGTCTTTGGGACAACATGAGTTGTAAAGATTAAAGAAAATTGAAAAAAATTTCGCATAGGCTAAATCAACATCCTCTGTGCTTAAGACCTCATCCCAATTTTGTATTGATAGTTCATAATTGAGGTTATCAATATTTGCTTCTTCCAAAAATCTTTTTTCAAAATATTGTGGTTTTTTTGGGGGTTTTGGAATGATATGTGAAAAGGAACTAGATAATACAAAATGGTCTGATAGGTCAGTGACAATTACATGTGAGTCAACAAAATTGTCCAGGAAATCCTTGCAAAAAATTGAATCAATCAATGAGTACGAGAAATTATGTACTCTGGTTGCTCTTAACGTTAAGGATAGATACCCATTACTTACCATTAAATTAAAAAAACGAGATGCAGGACCCAAGACGTCATAAGTCGTGAAGAGATTTAAGTTGTAGTCTCCCACAATGAATACAGGGAGGTTGCTATCATCAATCACATCTAAAAAGTCACCAAGTATGTTAAAAAATGATTCAAGGTCCTCGGGGTTTCTGTGTGGAGGTCTATAAACGTTAACTATCAATGCCTTAAAGCTCCCTAATGTTACTTTAACACACATAGTTTCAAAAATATGTGGCACAAAAAAATTTGGAAATAAAACTTTTGTTTGATATTTGCTATGAATAAACAGCCCTACTCCCCCGCCCCTCCCTTCTGGTCGGGGGGTGGAGATAAAGTTGTAATTTATTAAACTTAAACTATCTATGTTCGAGTCCTGTGACAACCAGGTCTCCTGGACGGCGATGACCGATGGACCAACTCCCTCCAGAGAGGCCGTTTCAATTAGATTTCTTAACTGTTGGATTTTACTATTGAGACTTTGAATATTAATTGAAAAAATTTTAAAAAGTTGCTCATTTGTATTTTTAAATTTATTAAAAAGAGAATCTATGTCTATATAGTCACACTTAATGTTATAGTCGCTCGAGTATTCTCTAAACGTATCGTCATAGAGAATGCTAGTGATGTCATAGTTCACATTTTCATTTAGACACAAAATATCATCTACCTGGCTAGAACCAGCTGTCTAAGGATGTGTCTGGAGGCCATGGATCTGGAGATGCAGGTTCTGCTTCCGGTTCAGCTATGCAGGCAGAAGTTATCGGCAGGTGTTCCACTAAAATAATAACATATATAATAATCATGGTAAAAAATCTCTACTATTTTCCCCCCCCCCCTACCCGCATCCAACGAGTACAATGATTTGATAAATTCAGTAAAAAAAAATCAGTAAGAAAATCAGTAAGAAGAATAAATCAGTAAATAAAGTTAATTTTAAAATTAATTTGCTAATTACTAATTACCAATTACCAGTATATGTTTACACACAATTATCATTAATCAGTCTAATTCATTGAATTTGATTATTTTACGATTATTGACAGATTATACAGATTATAATAATAATGATAGTTATAAAAACGGCTAAGCGTAATAAGTTTGAGCTTTGATATTGATGTGTACCTAATAGTACCTAGTAATTGCTCAATTAAAGTGAAATTTGTACAAAATGTACACTACTAATATGACGATAACCTTTTCAAGGCTTAATTTTGACCCGATATCCATAGAGGAATGCTCGTGGCATTGTTCATGGTTTGGCAGCTGCTGACCTTGTCGATACTGAGGATGATGTTGCGTTAGTACCTGTGGTTGTAGAGCCTGGTGTAGTACCTGGGGCCGAGCCTGTCTTGGCGGGAATTGCGGCACCAGTATTCTCAATGGCAGGAAATTCGGCTGTGGAGATAGCATCAACAGTGACACTATGATTTGGAGAATGTTGATCCTCATGGTCCTGCTCTGTCTGGGCTCCACGCAGCTTGTTGTCCTTCAGGTCCTGCAGTAGGCTCTTTATCTCTGTTTCGAAACCTTGAAAGAAAAGGTTACGGTTAGATTGGCCATTTTCACGCATGAATTTTACAATCAAATTATCAGTGCTTAATATTTCCTGTAGGGGAGGCAGTGGGGAGATCAGCCCGATGTGGCTTCGAGCCATAGGATTCTGCACTTTTATCCACTTAGGGGGGCCATCTTTTGGTTGGAAGGCGACGCTGGTGCCCGACAGTTTAGTCCTAGACGCGATTCCTGCGCTGTGTAGGTAGGTCATCAAGCTTCTATTTGTGTCCGCAAGATCGTGGGCACACTTAAGAAAACTCTTACCGTCGAAAGATACTGCAGCGGCGCTGGTCCAACCTGTCTTGTCGCGAGCCTTCTTGTCCAACAGTTGTAAATGCTTCTTCTTGTTGAGCATGAACTGAAAAAGCATATGGCGAGAGTAAAACCTGAAGATATAATTTCTGGGGCCTTTAACCCTCTGGCTTAGGGGATGAGAATACTCTATGGTATTAGAGTAATTGATGTTTGCGTCGGGGTCCTGTTCGACCAAGACAGGCCTGATGACAATGTCAAAAACCTCGCGACTTGTCGGCGTTTTATCAAGCCATGGGCACTGGACATTATTAACACGAATGCTCCACAGTCTGTCCCTTTGCTCCCTGTGAGCAAGTTGGGACAAAAAAAAATCATTGAGTGTGGATTGGCATTTTTCACGCGCGTTTGCATTAACGACAAAGTTCTCAAAGTTTTTTGTTAATGACACCACTCGTACAGCAATTTGCTGTTCCGATGAAAGTTCACCACCTTCCATTAACGTACAAAGTTCGTTCATTTCGTCGCGGTGTTTAACATTTAAAGTTTCAATTGAATCACGCAAACTACGAATCTCAGATAAAAAAGTTTTACTAAGAGTGTCGCTGCTCACCTTTTGAAGTTTCTCGTATGCTTGTACGCTCTCGGTTACGGCTTGACTGATGGCATCCTTTATGTCATTTTGTAAAAATGACCTTACTTGAGCTAAGGCATCCTGCGTTAGCAATTTCTTTGCCATTTTATAAAGCAGCAACACTATATAATTGAGATGTATATTCGAGCGTGGTCAGATAAAAACTGGTGTAAAAACCCGCGTGTTACACTAATCAATCTAGATTAGCCAATAGCCTGAAGTCATGTGACCGAATGAGAGTGCGTTGGACCAATCAGATCTCTTATCTGTCGGTAGGAACTAATTCCTCCAATGAGAGGGCTTCGTTACCGGCACTTTGTGTCAGCTGATAGCCTGCCTAGAGAGAGTGTGTGTGTGGTGGGGGTAGGACAGCTGAGGGAGAGGGGTTGGTGTACGCCTTGCGAGTGTGTGTAGATGAGGGTATGATGACTGGGGGATGGGGTATCCTTGGGGGGAGTCAAAAAGGGTAGAGTGTCTACTCAGTGGCTACCATAGATGTTGATAGCTGGAGGGTAGACTAAAGACTAAGGATAAAAAAGTTTTTGAATTTTATCTTGACATATATATGACTAGCATGGCAGTATATAATTAGAAATGTAGATTATTTTATAAATAATTCTTATTTAAACTCTCAAACTTGAAAAGTGTCGCTTAATTTAAACTATGTTATTCAAAAGTTGGATTCGGTAAAAAATGTGATCGAAGGTTTTATTCTACTAACTTTCACTAACTGCTTTTACCTGGTCCCGGAATGATTTTAGGAATTTACCCATCCCTTTGAATTAAAAGCTTCTAGATGCTAGTGGCGCATCCCCTAGTTTTACATAATATGATTAAAAACAATGTTTTTCTGTCCAACTTAGTCCCAAATAAACATAGTTTAGAAATAGTCACAATTTTAATAATGGATGTAGAATATACATGGATATTATGACAGGGGGAAATTGTCGTCAATTAAGCTTGCTAACATGAAACCCATGTATTGGTCAGTTTGTTAATCCAGAAAGAGGGGAGGATATAAATGTGGTAGAGTGGGAAATGTTAATTTAGCCTTATTAGAAAACATGAAAATCCAAATAATAATATATCCATTATTAGTAGCAAAGCTACTCTATAATTCCAATGTCAGTTTATCTTTTTTATATTTTTAAAAACTGGTTTACGTTAGCAATGTATATAGAATACATGTATATATTAACAAGGGAAAATTTGTCGCCAATTTAGCTAGCTAATATGGACCTCGTTTATTATAGTTTGTTCATCCAGGGGGTGGATTGGGGTATTGTAACTTTAGCTGGCTGTGAGAATTACTTTATTAGAGTACACGAAAATCTGGTGCAACATCCAAGTAATAGTAATATTTCTATAACATTTAGCAAATCTGCACATGGTAGAGAAAGGTATGAATCTTAGCCTAAACAAATTTCATAACTAAAGACAAAATAAAGACCTACTGCTGCTTTGTCAGATGAGCTGTATTTATAGTAAAAGTAGGGGAAATGCCTTCTCTCAAAAACAAGTGCAACCCATAAAAATGATCATTTTGGAAAAAGGGTATGTTACAATATAGTCTGCAATATTTTGGATCATAAGCGTGCAGAAGGGGATGTATACATTGACAACCCCATGAAACAACATTTTATGAATAACTGCATTTCCCTTTTATCCCCTTGAATAGAGAGAGAAAGAGACAGAGAAACAAAGAGAGAGAGGGAGATTGATTGAGAGAGAGGGAGCATAAGAGAGCGTGAGTTAGAAAGACAATTTTACCTATAAAATATACATTAAACATTCAATCTTGTCATTCTAATATACATACAGTACTAAGGTTTTTTGTCTGTATCCAAAATTCTCGGAAATCGCTGGTCCAACTTGGTTGCACTTTTATTTTGGTGTGGTTTTAGACTATTTTCAAGATCAATATCGCCCTAAAGTCAAAGGGTAGAACAACTCATGGATTTAAAGGGATAAGACAAAGGCCAATAAATTGATGTACATCCCCAATATTGAAACACAAAACTACCTTTTTTGGAGCTTAAGATTAGTGGTTGAAACGTTTGAACAGTCAACTTAATAAACTAACCAATTAAAAAGTCCTCAAATTTGTTAAACCAACGAATAAGAAACATAATTGTAAAACTTTAAGGACTAGTGTAACAAACATTGGTAACTCTCACTCTGGGAACAGCTAGTCACTTGAAGCTACTCTTTAATTTGAAATGTCCGTTTGAAAACATGATTTTCTCATAGAATACAAATTTTTAAAGGAGCACTTAGTATGTTATCCAATAAGACCTTGGTTTATCAGTAATGCTCTTGTGAGAATTTCCATAAGAAAATTTATTCTAATTGGCTGCTATACTAAATTGACTTTTTTACATCTATTTCAATGTCAGATGTAAAGACTGAATAGTCTGTATTACTTTTTAGCACTTTTAAAAAATATTTTTTTTATAGTTTTTTTTATCAAATGCTTTTTTTATGTCAACACTGAAAAAATAGATTCTATTTTTGGTTTTTTTCCCTGTTAAATGAGAAGATGGATGCAAAAAGTCCTTATAAACTGCTATTTATTTTCGACGAACAACATTTTCAAGCTTTGAAATTTTGATTTTAACCCTTTGGAGATTGTAATATTTTTATTTTACCCATATTGAACAAAATGAAAAATCAGCTATTATGGGTTAGTTTTTAAATTTTTTTTGATAAGATTAAGTAACAACAATGATTCTGTATATACACAAAAGTATTTTTTCTTCAGTTGAAATAGAAGTAGAAATTAACTAAAAACTGTTTAATTTTCCTCTAATATTTTCACAGAAAATGGTACTTCCTGCAAAAACCGCTGCATTTTAGATTTTATTGAAAAGTGAAATGAAGTTACCTAACCTAGAGTAATGAAATGCACTATGTCCCAATTCAGGTTCTGACACAAAAGTCAAATCACCTTCGATGGCATTGTGGCTCGTTTGTCATTTCAAATATTAGGTTGAATACTAAGGGTCTTAAGAAATACAACAATGGAAGATAAATTGTTGTACAGATCCAATTACCATAAACAAAATTTCCCATTATATACTATTTTATAAAGTAGTAGTATTTAAAATTAGTGTAAAAGTTTAGATAATTTCAATATGAACAATTAAATCAAAATTCAGTTTAAATAATCAAAAGAAAAAGTGAATATTTATAATCATACTAGCCCCTAGTATCTATGGGCATAGAGGTACTTAACCCTTACAGATCGGGCCCCAATTCCCACCTTATTAGATCGGGGGGGTGGGTCATATTGCCCCCCCCCCCTTTATCTCGGCTCCTGTTACAGTTAGAGACATAAAAAAAATTTCTGGTGGTTCATTTGTATTTTTAGAAAAAATTACTTTTTCTAGTCATAGCGGTCAGACCGCTCCTTAGCCGCTTTTTAGCGGCCAGCCGCTAAATATAAAAACAGCTGTAGAGCGGCCAATTTTGCAGCTAGGATGACCAAATTTTAGGACGAACTTTTATTTTTCATAACAAATAAATTACTTTTTCTGATCATCGCCGAAAAACGGAAACTGCCAAATTCGGCGGTTACGGCGGTAAAACGGCGGTTGGCGGCGCCAATTAATATTTTTATCTGTTTATTGTTGCTCAAGGATTTACCAAAAAAATTTATAGGTCTTTAGCTGTAATAGAAGCCACGATACTCATGATATATGTGATCAAATAAAAATTTTGGCGAAATTTGTAAAAGGACCAAGGAAATCTTCAGCAAAAAAAATGGGGGGGGGATTTTTTTGTTTTTTGGGGGGTTGGGGGTGTCCCACTCCCCTAGAAAATAGCATAAAACCACCACAGGACCAGTAGGTATATTCTCTGAAGAGTAGAATCCAATCAGTTCAGTGGTTACCGAGATCTTAGGGGACGGACAGACAGACATCATTCTACGTTGTATTGTAGATAGAAAAAAAACACCCTGTAATTATCTATCTATCTGTATATCTATATTGAAAATCTAGAAATCGAATCGGAAAGATTTCTTTTCAAATAAATCCTCATTTTGCCTTTTTACAAATTGCACACAAAAACACACAGACAAACTAATACACAAAAAGCATTCAATTTTGAAACTAATATTTTGTAATGAATTGTGATTTTTTACATTTCCCATTTTTTATATACTATTGTTAAATTGGATTTCTATTCATGGAGGTAGTGGTACCCAAAGTTTTATTCGTTGACTCAAAAGATTTGGGTACTTTTATTACAAGTTAGGTCCAATAATATAAAACCAAAACTTAATTTATTGCCATTTTTAGATATTATATGAAAACATTTTTGATAGCTAAACAGTACAGCTCTTGTAAATTATTAACACATAATCCCCCCCCCCCCCCACCTTATTTTAGATATTACAAAACTTTCATAAAGAACCTTTACCAAACCTTTGAAAAAGCTTTATCTTTTGCCAAGGGGGTGTAAACTTTGAGAGGGTGTTAAAAAAGGATAGCAAAATTTCCAGGTTTAATTTTTAGAGGAAGTGTTTACTTTCCCCTTTTTGAAGCCTATGTGTGGCCCAATAACTGTCGAGGGGATATTGACAGAAATGATTCATAAATTATCCTATTGGCAGAAAATATTAAATACAACCAGAAATACCTTTTTTCAATATCATATTTAGGACTAGACAAAACAGAGTTTAATTTAGGGATCTAAAGAGATAAGACTATTGCCAATAAATTGATGTACATCCCCAATGAGAATTAACAAAATTATAAAAATTATAATTATATGATCAAAGTGTTTGGACACTCAATATAAAAAAACCAACCAATAAATTTCTAAGTCCCAGAGTTGTTATAAAACTAATGTCCCCTCCCTCCCTGGGTTTACATTCAAGCTTTGAATATTTTAAATCTATATAAGTTGCTTTAACTTTCCATTGAAATCAATTTAAGATGAGGAAAATTTTAAGTGTCGATCTCCTATAAATTATATCATAGACTTTTTAAGTGGTATATTTGATAAAATTAACAATTTTTAGTGTGTTTTTGATGATTACTAGTAAATTTTATCCAGTATGAAAAATTAAGAATTTTATTAATTGTAAAGTTAGAGGGAAATATTTAAAATTATCATTGATAATTGTGTTGACTTTAATTTATTTTATTATCAATGTTGTTCTTTAACTAGCTTATAACACTATGTCTTTTACGATGAATAACGCCAGTAAATTAATTTTTTTATCTTCTTTTTTTATTGGCGGATTTCAAAAATATAACTAAGCAAACAAATAGGCGGTTTTCCTAAAAGTGCACAGAACCCTTCCCCCTTCCTATTATGACATAAGTAGAACAGTGTTAGGGCCAAATTTTTAGATTAATTTCACAAAAATAAAAGTATAAAGTCTTTTCTAATTTGAAAAGATTATTTAGATTCTTTAATTATATGTAAATATAATATTCAGATAACTTCAGGAAAGCAGGGATACGACAATAGTTAGTAAATTAATCTATATAAGCTTTTTATAGTACCTATTAAAAATAACGTCATACTGGCCTACCATTGGTTAAGTCAAATGCATACTGGCCTGCCATTGGTTATTTAGTCTGTGTAATGGCCAATCATTGTTCATTTATATTGTATGACATCATTCTTTCATATGCACCATAAATAGCTTCTAATCTATTACATTTTTTTAACTGCCAATAAACTACCAAAGCCAAAGTATAAACACATGAATGAAGGGAAGTTTATCATATAAATGTTTAGGTTTCAACAAAGAAAATCAACAACTCTGTCTATCCCCCTTATATTTATCAAATACCAATGACAGAATTTTACATATTATGAACTAAATGTAGATTAAACCGCGATTGTTAATAATGGTTCCTTCTGCTGCTATGTTAGGTGCGCGAAAATAAATAGTTAGCGTAGGGGGAATGTCTTGGCCCATATAAAAAGCGCAACTCATTACCTTGCACATTTAGGAATTCATAGACAAAGGTCGTGCAATCAATGCGTTGGTTGTAAGTGGGTGTTACGTAATAGCCCGGGTGTTTGGACAGAAAAGAAGATTTATCCTGTGTTGTTGGACCTGGCATTTGAGTGTCATGGTCATCATCCTCGCCCATATGGGGAAATTGATTCTCATCAGTATATCTACTAGTTTACAAAGGTATCTTTGTGAGTGCAAAGATTAAATTAATATCCATTATCCTATCCCTATATCCTAGAATAATCCTGGATTAAATTATCACAAGGTAAACGAGTTAAATAATTTAAAATTCAGACTTTTTCTAATATCAAATTTGTAAAGCTTCTATACAAGTCTGTCTGTTCATTTTCTAAAGTTTTTTATGAATTATATATAACATTATACTATGATGCAAAGTACTAAAGCTTAAGATTCCAATAAATACTAAACTGATTGATTTCTCCTTTATTGGGAAACTTCATATAGGTCACGGGATGGTTTAATGCTATTTTTATTGTAGATTTAATCCTTTGGATAATTTTTGGCTATTTTTCTGTCTTCTATCTATTCCTTTGACTAAAGAGTCCCCTAGATGATAGGGGCACAGCCGCTAGTTCTTTAAAAAGTAACTTTGTTTTAAAAAAATTTCGTTATTATTACTCAGTTTCTGTTATATTATCTTTATTGTATTTTGAAACAAAAATCAAATGGTAAACATTACATTGACAATTAACCTATACTTTAAAGGCTAAGCCAGTAGAGGCTACGGGGAAAGCCACTATGTCAAGTAGAATAAATATTTATCGATGAAGAAAATACTGAAACTGTTGTGTATGTGTACCTAGCTGCAAAGCAAACATTCACAGGATTAAATATCCATTAAAAGTTTGACTGTAAAAATAATTTCTTCACAATATTTTTGAATATTTACGATGGATCATGTTTATGGTTAGTAGAGTAGCTACTCTGTAATTTGGTAACATGATCATCCTATCGTCTTTCAATGTATGCATCTATGATGGCATAGATTACTTGTTTGTTAATAAATGCCTAAATATTTTTTGTAACTGAAATTTTTTTCCATTTCATTGGTCTTGTTTAAATTTAGAAAGATGGTTGACAATATCATGTAGGACTAAGCACCATAAGAATTGATAAATCATTAAACGAAAACATTCCTAATCTTTTTAAAATCTTTTTTCAAAACTTGGGTAACCTTCAATAAAAACTGTATAATTTTGCTTTCATAGATGTTGTCATCCTTGTCTTGTATGCAAATAAGTATATTGATATGGCAGTGTAAGGTACCAAAATTTGTTTCAAGAATGATTTATGACAATATTATGTCAAATTTTGAATAAGAGTCGAGACTTTATAATATAATATTCTTATGTATGAGCAATACCTTTTTAGATATTACTAAAGCTTTTGATAGAGTCCTTTATAAATTTACATTTTTTACATATTTTAGAAACTTTTTGCTAATGTCTTAATTTCTATCTGATAATTCAAGTTCTGATTTGTGTTCTAACATTCTAACAACACAAATAATGTGTCTATTAGTTTGTTTGTGTTTCTATTATGTCCAGGGAAGGTTCATGACAATTTCGGGGAGGACACCTTTACCCTCTAAAGAAAAAACGCCCATATAAAGAGTTCAGCCCCCCCCCCCCCACCAAAAAATATTTTATTTACTTTTCTGTTTAAAACTGAAATTGAAAGTGGAGAATTGAATTCTTTTCCCACTTCTTAAAGTGTCCCTAGAGGCCTCTGGGGGCGTAGCCTCTAGTTGCATAATAAAGTACTTGAATTGTACAACATGTTAAAGATAAATACCATCCCAACTTTGCAAGAATCTGAAGTTAATGACCACATTTTATGGTCAGGGTTCATTAATTAGACTTAACAATTTTTCTTTAAAACAAGAATATTAATATCCAGAATTAGATTTTTTGTGTTCAATAATCAATCCACTTATGTCATTTATGACCCATTGACAACTGAGGGTTTCATAGTTTTAGCAGCTACGCTTTTCTTGAATTATGGTTTGTCAGACCAACATGACTGTAAGTCAAATAGAATTATTATGTTTTGTGATAAATTTCCACCAATAATTGAAAACACAAATATTGTAATTACATGTTGATAATATGCAAAAGAGTTTTCAAAGGTTACACATAGGGTAACTTTTTTTACCGTTATTGGAAGTAGACATCGTCTTATCCCTTAAGATCCCTGATTTTATTTGAAGTATAAGACGCTTTTATTCAAAATTTACAAGGTCAATCATGTCCATAAGTTGCGCAGTAATAACATTTTGAAATAATCTTAGCTTATCTTGCACTAAAAATAAGTATTTTTGGCAGGTAGGGTCATTGAATCTTAATAAAATTCGAGTTATATTTATTTAGATTTTTTAATATAAACCAAAACAATATTTTAATTCAAATGTAAACTGTAGCTTTAGTAAAAGACGGACATGCAAACATAACGTATAGAATAGCTGTGAATAATAATTGGGTTTAAAGATAACAACATATAAAATACGAGACAAAAAAATGCAAACAGATAAAACAAAAAATCACAAAACTTTGGATACACATTTTCAGTTGTCTGTAACCATCAGTAAAATCACCGGCTTACTACTGGTTTCATTACTATACTTAAGAGGAGAGGGGGGGATAAGGTAAGTGTGTGTGTTTGAGAGAGAGAGAGAGAGAGAGAGAGAGAGAGAGAGAGAGAGAGAGAGAAAGGGAGAAAGAGAGAGAGATAGAGAGAGGGAGAGAAAGAGAAGGAAGATATTCTCACTAGAGAAAAGATAGCTTACAATATTATCTTATAGAGAAAATAGGAAGAGAATAGTAATGATGTATTTTTTGTCTCTTAAAATCTTTGATTGTTTTACTTTTAAGGAAACTTTATTTACCGGTTCTTGACGATCTTTAGGAACACTCACACAATACAGTACAAGTTAAATAAAAATAATTGAATCATGAATGAAAAATAAATAGGGGGTTTCGTCGTAGTTTCACAGTACCTTTTCTCCTATATCTAGCCCCTGCTGGGGGGCTCTAACCCTGCTGGGCCAATATGCTAACACTTTAATTTTTACCTAACCTAATCTAAAATAACCTATCAAAACTTACTGCAAAAATACGACGAAACCCGGTACTTCGTTTTCTTTCCATGATCCAAATAAGTTTGTTGTTTTAAATGAACATCGATAGTGACGTCTCTGTTATATGAAATTGGACGGAGAATTATTCTGAACCATGATAAACCTACCAGGTCTCCGTTACTCTCATCGGAGCAAGAGAAAACTGTAAATTGGTCATTGGGGGGGGGGGGTTATGAAGGGAAGGAGGGGTTAATTTTTATTGGGTAATAAAACGGGTTTTAATGATAAATGATTTAGATTTTTAAGGTTTAAAAAATCATAATTGTACAATAACTTATATAGACAAGTTTTAAATATTTAACACTTATTAAAAATTTAAAGTATCTCCGTCTGACTGTATGTGTGTACCGAAGGATCTCGATAACCACTAAACTGATATAGTTCTCCTTTACAGGGTAGCTTCTCATTGGTTTAGAAAGGTTTAGATAATTTGCTTCAGGCTGAATAGTGTAGATAAGAAAAGCTAAACTACTCTATAATCGTCAATTTTGAACGTGATGATCAAATAGAAGTACGATTTTTAAATTGTTATGCTTCGCTTCTGTGGATGTAAGTTTTGTGAAATTTATTTGAAAAAAAACGAATAGAAAAACTATAAAACTAATTTTTATGTAATCCTTTAATTAACAATTATGTAGATAACAACATTATATTTCTGAAAATATGGTTACAAATATGATTTGGGGTGTGTGTAATGTGTTTTATACAAAACACAGAGATACAGGTATTCATAGGACTACTGACAAAAAAATAAATTTTTGCTTTTATAAAAAAATTATAATCTTAGGAAAAGTGAAACTGAAATACTGTGCCATGTTGACCTCTTGGAAGCTTGGTGACGCTTTGGTTACAAGTCTCTCCACGTCACCTTGAATATACTTTGCTTTTGAATTGCAGTGTAAAACGCTCAGTCGTCAAGGGAATTAAGTAAGCCAACACCCAATAGACAACCAACTCTTGATTGCAATGCCTTAGTCTAAAAGTCCTGACTGTGCATGGTAGTGAGTAAAAATTATTTAGGCCAAGGCATTCCCCCTACTCTAACTATTTATGTCGCGCACCTGACATAAAAGTAGTAGGAACTTTTAACGTCTTTAGTTAGGACGCGGTGTCGGGCTGAGAGTAGGTATCCTATGTAAAAAAAAACTGGTCACAGGATAACTAAAATCTAGGCGTGTGATAAAAAGTTTCACTTTATTCATAATCATTTTTGTAACGTTGGGAAACAGATTTTAGACCAAGACAAAAAAAAAACATTTATAAATCTTTGGAGAAGATTAATTTCCCCCTCCTCCCTGATATGAAGCAGGATATGAAGAAAGATATAAAAAATGTTTTTGATTTATAGTGCATACTGCAGATTTTCTAGGACATTCTAGAACATTCTAGAATGGATTTTATGTGAAAAATTCAGAACAGAATCTTTGAAATATTAGATAAATTATAAATAACTCAGCTGCTATGTAAATTACTAGTGGATATGCCCCTAGAGACCAAAGGGGCACTTGAGCAGGAGAGAGGGGAAGTTGACCCTGCCATTTTTCAAGTTCAGTTTTTAAAAAGTAAAAATAAATTTGGAAAGGGGTAATTAATTTCTAGAGGCGATTTATCTTGGGAGGATGGTGGTACCCCCCTCCCTATTAAAACAGTTATAAATTTTTCCTGGAATTAATAAGCTATATTGTAAAGAGAACCATACCAGTTCTTTGGTTAGCGAGAACCCTTCGGTGAAGAATGACACATACAGACATCCTATTACTTTTATATAAGGATTGTGACTGTCAGTATATCTGCAGGAATCTTAATGGATATAACACAGAACGATTAAAATTACTATTAAACATTAACGGTCGGGGGGGGGGGGGCGTTGAAAATTTTTAAATACCTTCATCCTGGCGGGCACAGGATGCCAGTAAACCTGGCAGGGTCATCCAGGTAAAGAGCAAAAAAAATTTTTTTTACTTAAACAAAGCATTTTATCATATTAAAATTCTAAAATATCCACTAGTAGTACATCCTCATATTAAATACAGATGTTCAAGTCAATTTCAGGTTCCAGGTATGATCCTCCAGGTCCTGATCCTCCAGGTCTCCAGAAATCTTCAATTTTTGACTTAGAGACTTCAAATTTTAAACTTAAGCTTTTCTTCATGTCTACATAACGTATTAAAATTTCATAAAGATCCGCTGCCGTTTTCCCTCCAACCGCCGACTGCGGCGGCTGGCAGCTGTCCAATACAGCTGCGGCCGCTTAAATTTATATTTTGATATTTCTAATATAAAATTTACAAAAAAAATAGCCCTCTAGCTCTAATAGGAACTGAGATAATAGTGGGGGGCATTGAACGCCCCCCCCCCCCCCCCGACCGATTAAGGTGCGGCAATATTCTTACCTACCTAACCATAAATAAGTTGTTAACATAAGTTATATTTAGATCATGTTTTTGTAACGAAGAATGGATATAGAATGTACGTGGATATTATGACAAGGCTGTCGTTAATGAAGGTTGTGAACATGTATTGGATTTCATTTGTTAGTTACTTGTTCATCCAGTAGGAGTGGAGGGGATGAGGTAAAGAAGATTAATGTGGGGGTATCTTTATTTTAGTACATGATAGTCTGGTGTAGGATCCAAGTTATAAGTAATCCATTTAGCACCTTTAATTAAACATACGTACAAATAAAAGAACAACATAACCATAATTGTCTATTTTAGATCCGGTATTTAATCTATTTTTAAATTTGGGGATTGTTTTAAGCTATTTATCTACAGTCTCAACCTTCTTCTTTATTGAACCAATACTAAGCTTCTTTAAAAACTTTAAGAGATATATAGACCGGCATACAGACATAGTCATTTATAGAGCTGCTTTGCAATTATAAAAAAATCTTTTTAATATATATTATGAGGAAAATAGGTTTAAGCTAGAAAGTTTTTGTGACGGGATGTCGATATATTTTTCTCTTTCTTTTCATCCTAAATTAATTTTTCTAGTTTTAATGGTTAAAGTAAAAAGAAAAGCAAGAAAATAGAAAATGTTCCAGACTAAAATTACTAAAATGTTGAAATATTGGTGTGTCATCATTTCTGCTCAAATATTATTATAGAATAGTTATATTACGGCTATCATAGTTGATGTTTGTGGCACAGATGTTATTTTTGAGGGGGTAAAATGGCGCTCTGTAGTAAAGAGTAGTTAAGAACCCCAAATAATCAGTTAGGGGGAGGGGGGGGGGAGTAATCTAATTATTTGAATACCCCCTCAAAGTGTGAGTAAATTTGTTATGAAGGGGGTAAAATAAAATGTTCCTCTTAAAATTTTGAGGGTGCCGTATGAGGGAGGTAAATATCACTTTACAGACCACTTTGGACATCTCTGGTTTGCAGTTCTGTAAAAATTAATTGGCTGGGCATTGATCGTTCACTCAAAAATCAGGGATCGTAAGGGATAAGACAATTGTCGATAAGTTAACGTATAGACCCAATGACGATAAAAAATTATTATTAATATAAAAGTTTGATGAAGAAAGGTTTGTAAACCCAAATGAATATACAATAAATGTTCCCAAAGGTTTGACGCCAACGTTCGAGAGATTGTATTTATAAAACTTTGGAATCCTATCTTTTTTACAGTCCAATGCCCCCTCCCTCCCTGCAAAAAGTATATGTATCATAGTATCTAAAATATGCTGAGTTGGTAAGTTTTTGTTGTATTTTTAATGGATTATTATAATGATTAGATGTAAGCAAATGCTATAAGCAAATTTGATCTTTAAGAAGAGAAGTACCTATTAACTCACAATCTCTTTCTATCAGTCTGACCTGGAAAATGAGATTTACGCGGCTGCTATCGAAAATTGATGGCTGATTCTTATCCCAAGGTTTTTTTTGACCAATCGCACATTGAATTCATTAACACACTGCCCTGGTATTTTATGCGATACAAATCTTTTTGGCAACTTTTTTAATGGTTTGCTTTATAACTTACTATGTAAATCTTATTTGGTCTTTTACTTTTTTCACATAGAAATAAAGAAGTTTATTAATAAATCCCTTTATAAAATGAACATAATGTCTATTTGTGTTTCGATGTAACCGCAGGATCTCGATATACACTGGACTTCTTCTAATAGGTCAAGGATAGGTCTTTGACTATAATTTAGGGAGTTGAAAATCTTCCAGCCCTCATATCAGAACTTTCAATATTAATTACACCAACTAGAAGCATAATTAAAAGCTTATTTTGGTCACAAAGTTTAACTGATTACATTTTTACAATAAAAACACCACTTTTCAAGTGCCCTAGAGTTCTCTATGGGTTTAGCCGGTAGTATAATGTTAATGTCGTGTGGGTGAGTTGCACCTGGACTGAACAGTCAACTTGTCAACTCAAGGCCAGACTCTTGGTCCTTCACCTCATACCCGTGGTACAGTACATTACAGACAACCAACCCTTTGATTGCACGATCTTTGTCTGGAGATCCTAACTGTGCATGGTAATGAGTTGCGCCTGTTTGGGGCCAAGGCATTCTCCCTACTCTAACTCTTTGATGTCCCATGCCGAACAGAGCAGGTAGGTACCATTTTTAACGTCTTTGGTATGACGCGGATTCGAGTTGCATCCTTCCCATCAATTTCCTTGGCACTTTAATTAGGACTTGTGGGTTATTTACACTTCAACCTTATGGGTGGAGAGTTAAGGTTTCGTGATTTTTCGGTCACGGTATTATTGCGACAATTAATGCAACCCAAGCATGAACATGACGCTGTATCAGCAAAGACTGAAGCCACATCAAATCCTAGGGACTTTTCAATACAACCTAGGATCCAAGCATGACTCCTAGTCGTTGAACTAACAAACGCCACTAATACACTAGTGAGCTACTACACAATGCTAGTCCACAAGGACTTTTCAATCAACCTATGACCTTACAGCGTTTTTCGATCACTAGTGCACCATGCCAAGGACCACCCATGCATACCTGATTTAGGGCTAAGGCTTTCCCCCTACTCTTACTCCAAATCTCTAACGCCTGAAAGAGCAGCAGTAGGTACTAGTTTTACATCTTTAGTATTGATGCGGTCTGGGGACTCGAACCCGACACCTCCCCAACAGATAAGCGGACGTTAAACCACTAAGCCATATCTGCCGGTAGTAAGTAAAAAAGTAAAACAACATAGATGAAACATACTTATTCCTTTATCGAAAAAAAGTAATAAAGACAGAAGAAAAGTTTTATAAAAAGCTTTTCAGTACAATGAATAAAACTTCTGTCCATACAGTAAAGGGAAACTCTGTATTTAATATTAAAAATATTTCTTAAACAGAAGCTTTCCCAGTGTGACTTTGAAACCGCTTTATTTGAAACTCGTTTGAGTCGTACTAAAAATCCATATATCTTATCATAGATATTTCTAAAAATATTTAAAAATCTTAAAATTAATACCAGTTTTATTAGGCCGAGTCTTTGGGCCCTTGGGTCTAACATAACTAGAATGAATCAATCCTAAGATAGCATGAAATTTGTAAAAGTTAGAGATGCCTTTTTCAACAAAATACATGTTGTATTAAAACTATATAATACATATTTATAGAATAAGGATAAATATACATAAAAGGACAGACATAAATTTTTAATGAAACAATTTTTTTCGAGGATTTTTCCCCTAAATATTTCAACTCCTTAAATCTAATTAAATAACTTAAATAAATATTTTTCTTTAGATTTTTTACTTTTGTTTTCCATTCTTAAAAAAGTAACAGGATCTGCGTCTGTCAGTCTGTCTGTGTGTACCCAAGGATCTCACTAACCACAGAACCGATATGGTTCTCCTTTACAGCGTTCTTTTCAGAAGTCTGTACTATTTTTTGGAAGTTTAACAACAACCATCTAAAAGAAATTGCCCGAGAATCATTTTTTACTTTTTTTACAGACTAAAATTTAAAAAGAAGGGTCGATCCCCCCCCCCCTCTCAAATGTCTCTAGAGCCCTCTTGAGGCGTAGCAGCTAATAGAATATTGGGTGTTATTTTTTTGCTATTGTCTCATCCCTGTATCCCTTATTACAACTAGAATAACTAGAATAAGCATGATAGCATAAGTTTTGTCATCTCTTCAGTGGTGCAGAAAATTAGCCATGTATGTATTTTGTATCAGAGAGAGAGGGACAGTTGGCTGTTTATTACACTTACACTAGCCCCCATAATTTCATAATAACGTTTCCGTATTCGTTGGCTTAACAAGTTTAAATTTTATTGATAGATTCATTATTTTGAGTGTCCAAACGTTTCAACCACTATAAATTTAATCTACTGGGAGGATTATTTTGAGTATCATCATTGGGGATGTCATCAATTTATTGGCCATTGTCTTAACCCTTTTAGATCCCTGATATTGTATACAGTCCTGAGCCTGTCCATCATTTCCCCATGACCTGTAATTACAGGGGAGAGGTGTAGCTTCGGGTTCTAGACCTCTTCACACACCTTGAAACATATTCCGAGTTTATACCTCGTCACACACCTTGAAATATATTCCGTGTTATAATTACGGTGTCAAGCGTCAATTCGCTCCATGGGTATTGGATTACTCAACTAACAATCAACCCTCTGATTGCACGTTCATTGTCTGGAAGTCTTCAGTGTGCATGGTAATGAGTTGTGCCTGTTGATTTCCACCACTTTTACTGTCAATGTCAAGCATCTGACATATCAATAGTATGTATGTAAAATTTGGGTATGGTCCCTTTCGTAACATCGCACCATATGGGGCGATTCTTCGTATTTTCCACAGTAGCTTTTCTCCTATTTCTAGCCCCTGCGGGGGGCTCTAACCCTGTGAGGCAATCACCTAACATAATATAACCTAACCTAACCTAAAATAACCTATAAAA
This sequence comes from Acartia tonsa, assembly GCF_053477335.1. Lineage (NCBI taxonomy): Eukaryota > Metazoa > Arthropoda > Copepoda > Calanoida > Acartiidae > Acartia > Acartia tonsa. The sequence continues at coordinate 27,844,623 of NC_137270.1, forward strand.
GCCATTTTAAAAATACGACGAATCGCCCCTTATAGGGCGATGTTACGAAAGGCACTATTTCCTAAAATTTTTAACGTCTTTAGTCTTGGGCCGAGATTGGAACCCATTTTTAACATTTTCCCATATGGTCATACCTAAAAAGTGTTTAATATTTGCAACAATACGCAATTGGGTGTATATTGTATAGTAAGTGTAGCAAACGGTAAGGGCAAATAAGCAGTTAGTACGCGTGTGTAATAGCAAACAAAGTTAGAAAGTCTTAGACTCTTGTATCCATGTATCCAAAACTACAAACAAAGACGATATATTTCACAAAAGGCTTTGCTTTTTATTCCACATAAAGAATATTTGCATAGTCTCCCACTTGAGTAAAAATTACTTCTTCTAACATTCTTCAATATCCTATGTTCTGAATGTATTTAATGTTAAGGAAGCTTTTCATAATGCCTATAGAAAATGACGTCATACCATTTGTCAATTAAATTGTTTACTAACCTGCCATTGGTAATTTAGTCTATTTATTTGCTTTCATTGGTTATTGTATTGTATGACATCATTTTTTATAGGCACCAAAAAGAGCTTCAATTTTAAGATATCAAATAATATAAAAGTAAGTCTCAAAAACGCGCGGTTAGAGCTATACTACACAACAAAAACAAACTTTTTAGTAGAAAATATATTTCGTTTTATTCAAGCCTTCTTAATTCTAATCGTTTGAGAGTTTCTGTACAACTGTATAAAGGTATATGCAAAATAGCATAGAAGTTATGCTATGTACCTAGCTCTGCGTAACAGTATTCTTTACTTTTTCTGTAAGCATAATTTTTGAAAGGTAAAATGAGAATATAAATTTTGTCTCATTTTGTAATAAATGTGTATCTGGTTTACCCAGCAATGTTTGCTGTTAGTCTGTTTTTAACTAGTGTGAACTAATTTAATTTGGAATAATGTTTGTAAATAGGAAAAATATAATGTTTGCCTTCCAATTACATTATTAATATGGTATTAGATTCAAATAAATTATAACATTAAGCTTAAATAACTTTTTTTAAATTATGTTAATATGAATAAATTTTTAAAACACAGTCAATGTTTAAATATACTTAAAAATCACATCAAATTATAATTCCGTAGCATGCAGACAATTTTGACAACCCCTTAATGATTTTTGACACCTCCTTTATCAAAAATCTGAGGGGTTGTGCTTTGGGTGGTGTATTAGAGACAACAAGAGTGGTGTATTTTAAATGTTCAACCATTCACTGAAAGTTTTTAAAAGCCTCCCTTCAGTTGTGAATTGATTTGCAAAGCACCTCAATCTTTAAAGGGGTAGTAACCCTTGTTTATGGGGGTGTATAGTGAAGGATAACTAGGAGGGTTGACAACCCATATTCTGCAGCACTCTGTAATTATTACATTTGAATACATTACTACAAAGGTGCCAATTTAATCACAATATATAAGAAAACTTAAATTAATATTGAATATTAAATTTTAACACTAATAAAACCAATGATTCATATTTAATTTACATAGAGTTCTGAGACTTGATAAATTAAACATCTACACTCTACAGAAAATTCATGATCCATTGCATTTAATTTCATTTAAAGTCTAGGACTTAATGTTGAATTTTTAAGATTTTCACCACCTTTTATTTTATATAATACAGATATTGATAAGTTTTACTCTTGACAGCAAGATAACCCTCCTCTAGTACATCAAAGATTCCCAAAACACTTAGACCTAACCATAATCCAAGACTGCTACCAAGATCAACAATAACATTGAACATATCATAAGCTTGCATATCTGTTAGAACTAGAACCTCATGAGTAAATATCAGTTAAATCTTGGCAATTTTAAGTCTATTTGCTAGATGTGCAGTATTTTTCATTGTTAAACTCATTTTCAAGCATGGTGGCAAGCATTTACTGAAGATCTTCATATCTAGTCCATTTAGAAACCTGTAAAACTCATCAGTGATTTCTCCAAGTGTCTGGGATGAAATACTTACTGAGCTGTTATTCAATTCACAAATATTTTCAGATACATCAGGAAACCAAAAAGGAATGCATCCGTACCAATCCTCCAAATTATTTTCCAACAAATTCTGAATACACATTCCATAACTGGACCCAATTCTTTCATAATCAGTACATTTGACACCATCATTGATGTGAGAATCATGAAGATTTATTTTTACCTCATAGTTGTCAGAAGTAAAAAAGTTTTGTTGTGAAGGTCCCAAGGATGCTCTGCTATTGTCCATCTCTTTTATTCTAATCTTTGAATCTGTTTTGGGGTCAACAATGAAAATGCTTGATCTTTTTGTTGTAAAGATATGAAGTTGCATCATTGTACTTTCCAGTTGTTTACAATATCCATAATTAGGGTCAAATTTATCTCTTGATTCTGGAGATTTCATTGCTGATAGGCCGACATGTTCATAACCATCAATTTTGAAATCCTCATAGGAATGATCAAACAAGTACTTGTGCAGTTCATGAAAGTGTTCTTTCATGTGTTTTCCTTTCCACGACATTGTGTTAGATTTTTCTATTTGCCCAATGATGTAATGTGTCTTTCTTTCATACCCATGTTGTAAAGACTTTGTGTAGTTAAACTGATCATCCTGACATACATAAATGACTGGTTTCTCTACTTCATCAAAGTCTAGATGAGATTCTTGAATAATTACTGGGTTTTGGTAGTATTTTTTAATTGAGTTTTGTAGTTGAAAGATAAACATTCCAAATGCAGCAATTTGAATGAATCTTCTTGCTTTTTTACTTCTTATCATAGCAATCTTTACAATGTTTTTCCTTTTTTTAACCATTTTATAATGGCACTAAAACAGGAAAGAAAATTATGCAGTCAAATATGCAGTGGATAAGCACAATGCCTTTGTAAAGTGTTTTACAACTGAAAACCTTAATGACTTAGGTCAACAACTGCAAGCCTGTTTGTTTAGTCACTTGTTATTACTGAATTTAATACAGGGACAAATATAGACAATGAGAACTTTTTTCATATTTTTTAGTTCCAGCCTGATAATTTGTCTGTTAAACGAATAACTTTTTCACAGCATTCTATGGGCAAGTAGTGCCAAAAATTAAAAATTAAATAAGAATAATACTTGATATTTTTTATAACCAGAAAATACTAGATTTAAATGATAAAAGCATTTTCACAAATATTTGCATAAGCTTTCTGTTTAATTTGGTGATAACTTTGTGGGGAAGTTGTAAGTTTACCTTCCACTTTCCATTTTAGTTTTATTAATAAATATCTTTGGTACAAAGTCCTGGCCCTGTGGCACTAACAAGTACCCAATATACAGGGTGTTTCAAGAGAAATGTCTTTTTTAAACCTAATTATGCATGACTAGGTAAAAAAACAATTACATAAAATGCTTTATATATTTAGAAAACCTTATATGGTTCATTTACGTTTTAAAATTTTTAAAAATGATTATTTTAACAAATTATGCCTTAAAACAGGTTTTTTCCAAGGCCTTATTTTTGAAGATTAATGGACCATGACAAATTTAAAGGTTGTGCAAAAATGTGTACATTTTAAAATTAAAAATGCGGGGCTTGTGTTAATAGTAGAAAAAAAAGTTGAAAAGTTTTAAGTAAGATGGAACATTTTACCACATTGGTCCTCTTCTATGTGTAGCACAGGAATGGAAAACTCAGTTTTAAGGCATTTGTTAAAATTATCATTTTTAAATTTTTTCCAAACATTTAAAACATTTTAAATAATTGTTTTTAAAAGCGAGGCTTTTCTATAATTAGGGTCGGTCCGTCCGTCCGTCCGTCTGTCCGTTTGTCCTACCGTTTCAGTGCTTCGCTTTTATGGATGTTGTCATCCTTGTTTCTTCTATGCATAACTAAGCTTTAAAAATAGACAATTCTCTTGAAACACCCTGTACTTTTTACTCTATATAATTTACCATAGGAAAGCATAGGAAATGCGATTATTTATAGCTTAGGTACTCTTTATGTGAACAAAAGGAAACAAATTGCCTTTTCATTAAAAAAAAATTACACATTTCAACTAATAACATGGCCAGACTGTTCATCTATTGTTATCCTATTGGCTGATTTAGGGAGTGTGTCTCTAGATTGTATCTATTATATCAATATACCACGACTTGATCATAGAGATGCTTTGCTTATCACATCTGGCATTGGATGTTGGCAAAGGATAATGAGGCATTCTGTTAAATAAAAAAAAGGATTTTAAAATAAAAATTACTTGGGCCATTAAAAAGCCTAGTACACAATTACAAACATTTATAAAAAAAAAGTAACAAAAAGTCAGATTTTGACAGATTTCAATTTGACATAACAATTCCAATCTGACTCAAATATGGCAGAGATAACTGGGGATTGTGAGGAAAATGGTGCTTAATACACATTTATTTCACTTCTACAAAAGTTATGAACAGATTTTATACATAAAAATTATGTATAAAAAAACTACCCCTGTATCCCTGGTATTGAAAAAATACAATTATATTAATGATAACAAAACAAATGTTAATTAAAAAAAACATGGAAGAGAATAAGCTTTTGAGTCATTATAAAGCATTCGATTAATGCCTAATCTCTTTTCTCCAATTTGTAAATATATTTCTTGTAGAACCAAAAGTATATCAACAATGTAAACCATTTTTAAATTGTTAAAGTCTCATTTTTTTAAAAATAAATGAATAAAATGTTATTGATGTTCAGAATACAAGATTTATTAAATTACATGAAATAAGATATAAAGATATCATAGGTTTTTTGGTATCAAAAAATAAAATTTTAGGTTTTCATGAATTTAAGCATATTTTTGATTTAGTAATAGATTATCAATGAATGCATTTATCATATCTAGTGAACATAACAATTTCGTTTAGTATTTGGAAAGTTTTGACCTTTTTTAATTCTTCTAGATGAAACAATAAAGATTGTTAAAATTAATTAAAGAAGGCGTATCAACTTTTTGCTTTTTATTTAAGATAGCTAGCCGGTTCTTTCAGTAAGTAGTAGATGTAAAATTTTTCATAGAATTCAGATATGCAATCGGTTTTTTTGTAGACCTCTTATTTTTTAAGTAATTTAAGTTTTAAAAAAAATAATTAAGTCGGTTTTAAGGTACTAAAACGCAACAAAATAAAAGAAGAAAATGGCCAATATGGACAAAAATAGTAAGATCTTTAATTTGACACCTTACTTTTAAAATTCTGTTAAGTAATTATTGAAAAAATCTATTTTTTTAACCTCGGTTTAATAAAAACTTTAGACCTAAATATTTTCTCAAACAGACATAAAAAACATGGGTTCATATATACCTTTAGAATCAGAAAAATATTACAAATCCATTCTAAGCGAAATTGAAAAAGTTTTAAAAAATTGTAATAAAAAAAATAAAAAAAATAAAAAGTTTATTTTAAGAATTGTAACTACTAAACTAGCCAATCACAAATCGCGAAAATTGACGAATCGCGAAGCTTAACCTATAAAGTTAACCAATAGAATTGCCAAAAAAAAAGGAGAACGTTCATACGATATATACAATAGATACTACAATAAATATAGTGATATTACAGAACATGTAAAGAATGAAAAATTATGAACAAATATGCATCAGTCTGTTTATAAACTTCAAAACAATGCAGTTAAAAATACATTATTGTTTCTTGTGTTGAAAAAATATCTGCTACATTGCATTGTCTTTTGTTTAGGTTTTGTTCAGGTTTTATTGAAGCTAACCCTTTAAAGCCGAAAATTATGATTCTTAAAATAAACTCTTATTTTTTATTTTAGTTTTATAAAAGTTTTTCAATTTTGCTTAGAATGAATTCGTATTATTTTTCTTATTCTAAAAGTATATATGAACACATACTTTTTATGCCTGTGAGAGGATATTTTTAATTTCAAAGTTTTGATTAATCCGAGGTTAACAAAATAGATTTTTTCAATAATTACTTAACAGAATTTTAAAAGTAAGGTGTCAAATTAAAGATCTTACTATTTTTGTTCATACTGGCCATTTTCTTCTTTTATTTTGTTGCGTTTTAGTACCTTAAAACCGACTTGATTATTTCTTTTTACAACTTAAATTACTTTAAAAATAAGAGGTCTACAAAAAAAACGATTGCATATCTGAATTCTATGAAAAATTTTACATCTACTACTTACTGAAAGAACCGGCTAGCTATCTTAAATAAAAAGCAAAAAAGTTGATACGCCTTCTTTGAAGATTCATATTTAAGATAACAAAGATTTAACAGTATAGGTTATAAAGGACGAATAATATTTAAATTTTAAAAACTAACAAAATATTTCACAGTATTTTTAGTAGGATGTATTAGTTTTAATCATTTCTATGATCTGCTTACTTTATTGGATAATTTTGAGCAAATCTTTTTCTGAAAAAACTATTTTCATATCTGAGTCTGGTTCAAAGGATTTATTTCCATTCCAGCTGATTACAGATCTAGGATTTTCTGTAAATCTTCTTTTCCTTCTACATGGCGGCGCTGAACTTGATCTTTCCAGTTTGAATTCTAAATCAGCTTCATTGTTGATCTCAAAATCTAAGCTAACACCATTGGTAGTTTTATACTCAAGAGGCTTTTCAAATCCAATATTGATTTTCCCAGTAACAGTGTAAACTTCTACTATAGGTGAATTTATTTCATTTTTCTTGGAGCTACACATGAAGTGAATACAATCTTGTAGAAAGATCCTATACATCTCTCTAAAATCCTAAATAATATTTAGTTTAAATAAGTTTAATTTATATTAGAAAATAGTATCATAATTATATTATATTAGTTTTTTTATGTGTAAACAAATGTCCTTACTTCCAATGAGGCCAGGTAGACAATGAAATTAATAGCATACACCCAGAAGTACCAGTTATAACCTAAATTTTATATATATAAAAAATATAAGAAAATATTTTTTCATTTATTTATAATTCTTGAATTACAATAATATTCTACAGCATGACCCTCGAAAAAGTATTTTTAAGCATCTGCAGCCTATATTTCTCAATAAAATATTAAAAGATTCATATGTACTCGTTCTCTATAATTTTCTACATCAAAGGACATCAAAATATATTTTTTACATCAATTAACAGCCGAGATTTTTAAAGCCAAAGTTTGGAAAAAGTGCTTGAGAAACTGGATATTGCTAAATATTTCTTAGTTTTTTATTAGTATATTACTTTTTATCAACCAGTTAAAAAAACAAATAAGAAAGAAGAGCAAGTTTACAATTGATACATTTTCTATTGCATTTAAAAACGTTACTTTTACATATAAAAAACTACTTTTCAAATTTTACTGAATACATTTTTCTTATAACCATTTTCCCTCAAATCTTATAATATCTCCCACTTATTAATATGACCTTAAATAAACCCCTCCCCAAATTATGCTCATTACCAGAAGGATTAGCGCAACCTTTACCAATAAATTCACGCCCACTTATCAAATTAATCTAAGACACATAAAAATCATTTAAATTATTAAATGTTTAATAAAAGTTTGTAGCTGTAACTTTTTGGTTTTTTAACATATTTTGATAAAATAAAAAGTGTTTGATTTCTGTTTATGTAAACTTTCAATTTGCTACTATTTTTTATAGGATTTCTTTCTGTAAGGGTGTTTTTGCAATTTACACTAATCTAAAAATGCCTTTTAGAGCAAGTGAAAAAAATGCTTTCAGCATGAAATAAATTTCTTGGAAACATCTTTATATAAGTTTTATAAAAAGTATTGAAATTATGAGAAAAACACGTCATTTCACTTTAAAAAAAAATTTTTCTTGAAAAGTTACTTTTTCCTCAGCCACTTTTTCAAAACTTTGGCTCAAAAAATCTCAGCTGTTAATTGATGTAAAAAAAATATTTTTATATCTACTTATGTGGAAATCTACAGAGAACAAGAACATATACATTTTTTGATAATTCATTGAGAAATATGGGCTGCAGATGCTTAAAAATACTTTTTCGAGGGTCATGCTGTATATATGAAATTTATAAAAAAAAATTACCAACAATAGTTGCCATGGCTAAACTTTCTTTAGATATATCTGTTACACTAAGCCATTCTACAGAAGAAATAATAATCAATGTTAAAAGAATGTTATAAGCATTTTGCAAAACAAGATACTTGCTATTTATTTTTAATAAATTTTAAAAGAAAATCATAATACCTAAAACTGGCAATGGGCCTAAAAAGATCAGATAAGCAAAGAAGAGCATCCATAGGGCTTTATTTACAGCACATATATCCACTAATTCATTATGCTCATCTTAGGAATTCAGATTATTATGCTAGGTTTTTGTAAGAATGCATTGATTTTATCTCTGCTTAGGATAGGTCTAGAGTGTTAGAAATTTTGCCTTGCATCCCTTTTTTTTGTATTTTTTGCTTCCTTTACCCATTTCTATAGTAATATATTTTTTCTACAATTATCAGACTAAAAAGTTCCTTAAATGTAAATGAGATTAGAATTATATGTAGAGGAGGGTGGGATGGGGGAGGGGGGTCAAGCTCACACCTATATTGACCTATATTTGAAATTCATCAATTTCTAACATAACAACTCTTTCCTTCAATTGGATGTAATCTATTAATGTCACTTTCTTCTTTCAATTTTTCTTTCAATTCTTCAATACTTCTTTTAATACTTCTATCAATTCTTTTCATTTTAATTGGAAGAACAATAAGGTAGGAAATTAGTATTGTAAATAATGGTAGAAAAAATCCAACAGTGTATACTACTGGGTAATAAGGCAGGCCAGTAGGGCAGGAATATGTGCTACACATTGCAACATTTGGGACAGGGCCAAATTTTCCCCAATGTATGCCAAACCAATCTCCTTCGAAGACAATTGGGGATATAATAAGGAAGGAAATGACCCAGGTTGAGCAACATTGTATGAATGTTCTTCTAGGATTACAATTGGTTTCAGGATCATTGAAGTTTGCTCTCATCCTACAACAAAAATCTGATTACAACAAGATTAATAATTAATCCTATAATATAGAGTTGTAAGGTTTTTTTAAGATCACAATAACTACTGAACCGATTGGGTTCTTAGTTTTAGGTAAGCTTCGAAACAAGATCCTATAAGGGTTTAGGTTATTTTATTCACAGATTTAAGTTTTAGAGTGGTTTTAGGATATTTTTATAGCCCCTTTTCTGCCACAATTAATACAAAGCTTTTAGATGATAGGGATATAGCCGCTAGTTATTTTATTTAAAAATTAGCAAATTGAAGCAAAATATTACTTACCTAACATAAGCAATTATACCAAGAGTCAAGAAATCTGCATTTGCAATCCAATTACGTATGACACTACTAAACCAGCACACTGTGTTGGAAAAGGTTATCTCTTGGTTGATGTAAATGTTGAGGAAAAATGGAATTCCCATTACAACATAAGCTAGAATAAAAAATTTAATTATAAGTTTTTTCTTTTAGTTTAAAACTTAATTTTTGTAATTTAAGTTGTTATTTTTTTATTATCAAAAACAGAAGCTTTTAATAGTGCCTATGACGTCATACTGACCTACCATTGGTCAATTAAAATGAATACTGGCCTGCCATTGGTAATTTAGTCTGTGTATTGTATCATAGGTATTGTATGACGTCGTTCATTTGGAGGCACTATAAGCTGCTCCAATATCGATATTGCAAATTTTATCAAATCTTTTTCTCCCACTGCACTGGTGCAAAAATCATCATACCAAAGGAGCTAACTGTTAAGTACACACAAACGGCCGTTCAGACTTACAGAGGTACGTAAGGTTCGAACCTAGAACCTTTTCGCTTTGATAAAGATATTTCAATTTATCTCTATAGTGTAACTATAAACTTAGATTCAGTAGTAATCATGAAAAAAATTTTGACTTTTTCTTTTTTCATCTAAAATTCGTGTCTTTGTGTCTGTCTGTACCGAAGGATCTCGCTAACCGCCGAACCGATCGGGTTCTTCTTGACAGGGTGCTTCTCATAGGTCTCGGGAAGGTTTATAATTATTTAGGGGGAGGGTACCACAACCCTCCCAAGATAAATCACAAAAAAATCGAAAAATTCTTAAACATTCGTAGACTTGAACGCAAGATAGAGAGGTATCGTAGAGACTTTAAAAAAAAACATTTAAAGTGCCACTAGAGGCCTCTGGGGCCGTAGCTGCTAGTTTATCTATATAGTGTAACTATAAACTTAGATTCAGTAGTAATAAAAATTTAATATCATACCTAAATCACAAAAGGACAGATGTAGCATGAGCAAGGTTGTTTGGTTCCATCTCAATTCAAACTTGTGTCGATATTTGAAGAAAACATAAGGAATAGCTACCAAATTCAGAACATTTCCTAGTCCACCTGAAAATATGGTGTTTTTTTTTCAAGAATGGCTTCGAAACCGATTAATATCCGGTAGAATAGAATAGTTTTTTAGCACGTGCCTTTGGCATCTCGGGGCTAAAAAAATTGGTTATCATCCTATAATTGAACATTTTTATAACCCTGGAAAGTTTATAATGAAAGGTGATAAATAACTATTATAGAATTTGAATTCTAATATCTAAACTGTACAGTGGTTTGATGTTTGTATAGGGAAAACAAATTTTTACAAGGTTAATTATGTACATAAGCAGCAAAAGCACAGCATTATTAATTCATTATTAATTATTATTTAGTGATGAAGTGTAGAACAAGAAAGAAGGAGAAAGGTAGAATAAGGGAACATGCTTTGCTAAAAAAATCCTCTTATATAAAGTAATTAGTTTTTTGTCTGAAGCTTAAAATCTCGAAAATTATGTTTCTGATATGTTGTAATTTCTAGGGGAACTTTGTAAATGTCTATGTGTGGTTTTAGGTTATTTTCCAGGCCTCCACCACCCTTCCCTAGAGTCTAGATTCGAAGCAACTAGTAATAAATATTAGATTAATGTTCTCTTTAATATGAATGTTAATTAAGTCATATTTTTGAGTATGAATAAAAATACATTACCTATTAGCATGACAAATAAGCAGTTAATAATTGCAAGATGGGAATATTTTGTCAAGAATTGTGGATAACATTGTTTCCAAACCTTAAGTTCAACCGGTCTAAAAAAGAAAATTTTATCAAGCTTGAATTAAATAAATACAGAAATATTGTGAAATACAGATAATATAGCTTTGAAAATTGACGTCATTTAATACTTATATTTGCGGGAATTTTTATTTAATGAAATCTTCCAATTTTTAACATTTACAAAACAGCCTACTTTCTTGCATCAAGATCCATTACAGATCTATATAGGAAATAAATGTCTATATATGAGCTCAAGTTTTCCAAGCGATAAATGTTTAAAACGCATAGTGCTCCAATAATTCGTAATAAACTCTCATTGACCAGATTGATAAGACCCATTATTTTACTGTATGAAGAATAAATTCATTTTTTATTTCATGTTGCTATTTGAATTATATTGATTTCTATCCATAAAACAGAAAATTTAAATTTATAATATAGTAAATAAAAGAAAACTTAGTTTTAAAATAATTTGATACTAGCGATACGTGCATAATGTGGTTAGATATTGAACTAAAATTTAAAACAGTTTAACCCTTTCAGGACGATAACTTGAAATAGAAAATATTAAGATCCTAAAATAGTTTAAAGAAAGAAATCTTCAGAGAGAAGATAATGGAAGAATTGGGTTGATAACCAAAAGAAAGTAAATAAAACATTGAATAAACCTAGTTAATAGCGAGATAATTATATCGAGCCCAACTCTAGTACAATACATATGACCAATTATAGCCAGTATACTTTTTACCAGTCAGTTGTTTTGTATGGCAATTTTTGTTCATTTTTTATAGGCACTATAAGCTGCTTCAATACAGATTTTAAATGTAGGGGTATAAAGTGCGTCCTTTTAAAATTTAAATAGTTCAGCTTTTAAAAAGTCTTTGATCCAAATTAGGTGCAAATTATATGACATTAATTACAATATGGATGGAAATAAACACATAAACTCTAATTATAGAATAGTTGCGCTACAAAAATATTTTACTTAGAATAATTATTTGTATGACACATGGGTCTGCTACAGCTTTCATCAAGATCTGGTAAAATATAAATCTTGTTTAATATTTTAATATTATCTTTAATTATATAAGAAAAGTGAGGGGGGGGGGGGTAATGCAACCATCTCGTAATCAGTACACAAATGGCACTGAGGGAATCTGAATTACATTATGAAACTTGACAGGAGTTATCCTTGGTCTATTTTCCTAATTTTTTGTTCAATTTTGGGAAAATAGACCCACCGAGGATTACTCATGCCAAGTTTCTTAAAGATATTCGGATTAAAGTGCACTGATAACGAGATGGTTGCATTAAACCATCTCACCCCCCCCCCCCCTTTTATTTACTTGTTTTTAAGAGGATCACCTTAAATAAACTAGATTATTTTTCATGGACGAAGCCCAATCTGTCCCACTTTTGGGCAAGACGATTCCTATATGACGTCATATAAAGGGAAAAGAAAAAGGGAAGGGTGGTAAGAAAATCTCTTTAAAAGAGATGGGAGAAAAGGAAATCGTCTTGCTCAAAAGTGGGACAGATTGGGCTTCGTCGTTTCGATGAAAACTGAAGCCTTTTTTAAATGACAAAAAATGTCTGTCCTTTCATTCACAAACATGCAAACAAATAGAACGTCTAGAAATCATTTTCTGAAACTTAAAAGCTAAATAAAATGAAAATCCAAAGTAAATAGACATTTATACGCTAAACTTAATTTATACAGCCAAATATACATCCTACTACTTTAGCAAAAAGATTTTCAAAGAAAACATTAAAACCAAAAAATGAATGAAGTAGGTAAAAGTTATACGGTTTATTTTAGTAAGATAAAAGGTAAATAAGATTTAAATCCTGTATATTGTTCTTCACTTTTGACTGTGACTAGCAATAAACCTATTACAACAAAAATTGTTATGGTCTGACTTTGACCTAAAAGAAAAATAATATAGTATTATAAGAATTTTGGATGGATAGGTTTTACTTTAGCAAAATGAAAATAATATTAACCCTTACAGATCGGGGGGGGGGGGCTCCAAGAGCCCCCCCCCCCTCTAGTTTTTTCAATCTCATTTTTTTTGTAGGTAAGATGGAGAGCTGTGACTTCATGACTTTTTAAGTTTAGTAATTATACGTCGGCAAGAGTTGATTTTATTAGGATATCTGGTCTGTGTCGGTCGTGGTGTCCGGTCAAAGTCGGTTGGGTAGCACCAAAATTAGAAAAAATTCTAAATAAATCTTAATTTCTACATTATGACTTTTGTGTATAAGGTAGAAACCTAAAATTTTTTTTTGGTGAATACTTAGACATCAATGACCTTCTCTGAAAAGTGGTGTTATGACCGTTTGACCGCTCCCTGACCGACTTTATGACCTGTTTTTGTCCGGCTTTTACTACAGACATATATCATGAATATCGTGGCTTCTATTACAGCTAGAGACCTATATTTTTTTTTGGTAAATTCTTGAGCAACAATAAACAGACAAAAATATTAATTGACGCCACCAACCGCCGTTTTACCGCCGTAACCGCCGAAAATGGCGGTTTCCGTTATTTGCCGTTTTTTTGGCGATGATCAGAAAAAGTAATTTTTTTTGTTATGAAAATAAAAGTTCGTCCTAAAATTTGGTCATCCTAGCTGCAAAATTGGCCGCTCTACAGCTGTTTTAAAATTTAGCGGCTGGCCGCTAAAAAGCGGCTAAGGAGCGGTCTGACCGCTATAACTAGAAAAAGTAATTTTCTCTAAAAGTACACATGAACCACCAGAAAAAAATTTTACGTCTTTATCTATAACAGGAGCCGAGATAGAGGGGGGGGGGCTCTTAGAGCCTCCCCCCCCCCCGATCTATTAAGGTGGGAATTGGGGCCCGATCTGTAAGGGTTAAAATCACAAGCATTTCTATAATTAGCTCTTTTCGTTCATTTAGACGTGTTAGAATTGTCCTAACAATATCAAACTTTGCAAAATAATTCTTATAACAAATATTTAGGAAGCATAGCAAATCTATAATCGGTACCATTTATAACATGTTGATTTCTAACCTTTTTGACAACAATCTTTTTGTGATATAATTATCCTATATATCCGATTTTTTAAAATACTAATTCGCTTTTATGGTTGTTGTCATCCTTGTTTCTATAAAACATTAGAGCCTTTTTAAAACTTTGCCTAAAAGTATGTCGATATTAGTATGAAAAAAATAATTGGCACCTTTGTTGTTCACCTTTGTCATTTTTAGTCTTATAGATAACTTTTAAAAAACAAAACGTAAACTTTTTTTAGCTCATCACTATTCCAAACTAATTAAGAGTGTCTACGCGCATTTTTAGCACGTTGTTGTTGCTCGTGTAATTCACTGGGTTGGAAGATTTTTTGTGTACTCCCCCACACTTTCTTACCGCACAGACTGGGAGAAACTGAGTGGTTTTCTCTCTATCTATCTACCTGCTAATTTACCTCTTGGTAAGGTCGAACACTACACTCCTTAAACTGTTAAAGATTTTAAATTTTATGCTCTATTTGTAACGAGTGGCTACGTCTATAAGCCTCTAGGGGCAATTAAGGTGGGGGGAAGGAGATGTCGAACCCCCTACAATTTCAATTTTAATTTTTTTTAAAAAGAAAATCAAAAATGGGGGAGTGGGTATTTCTTTATACTTCTCCCTCACAAAAAACTTGTAGTTATAAGCCTTCCCTAAATCTATAAAAACTATAAGGAGAACTATATCGGTTCAGTGGTTAGCGTGATCCTTTGGTAAGAACAGACAAGCATCCTGTTAATTTTCATATAGACCAGAAAGAAAAAAAAAATATATCTTTTATTTTTGAAGCGAATGGTGGAAATTTAGGGTATTCCCCTTTTGAAAAAAAAACTCTCCCAGCAACGCCTTCTGTTCAAAAAACTACGTATATGCGCACGCTTAGTTAAACAATTCTTTACTTTTCATTTTATTGATTAAATATTATTGTTACTGTCCTTATATAAAAGTAACAGGATCTGTGTTTGTATGTCTGTCGGTCTCGAAGAATCTTGCCAACCACTGAACTGATATGGTTCTCCTTTACAATGTAGCTTCTTATTAGTCTTATAGGAAAGGGTAATGCCAACATCTCAAAAAATGCCCCTCCCCCCACAAAAAAAATTGGTCAAACACCCAATCCCCCTTATATCAAGTCTCTAGAGGCTTCTAGGGGCGTAGCCGCTAGTAATAATTAAATAACAGAAGAAATCTAACTTATCTAAAAATGATATAGTAAGGTAGGGAACGTTTTCAGAAAATCCATTTAAAATTATTTAATTATTCGAGTTCAGAACATCCTGTTTGTAATTTCCCAAATAAAATTAAATAAATTGTTTTTTCATATGTATTAAAATTAATAATTTTACAGTTTTACAGCTGAGCATGATAATTATAATAGCGTAATTTAAAAAAGAAATAAAAAATACTTTACCAAATGCAACATTATTTAAATTAATCATTATTAAATAATTGGATCAAGTGCAGTTCTCAAAAAATCTAACTTTCAAGCTGCCAAACGGCTGAACTTACATGCCATGCCGCACACCGTTTTAAGAGGCATAAGAAGGTATATAAATAATCTTGAATAGCCAAGATCCAATAATGCACAGTGAAAGCTTTACTAAAGAAAAACGAAAAAGATAAGTCTTTTTTCGCGCATTAATGTGCACTGCGAGACAACTGTGCATTATAGTAGGCCTTTATTTGTCGGTTAAAATTTTGTTCGTTTGGCCGATAGGAGCCTTTAAAGTTGATAGATGATTTGAGATAATCGTTAGCTGGATCTTTAAATCGTTTAGTGGTGCGCTAAATCGGGGTGATCCAGTTTACCCCGGTTTGGCGCGGCAATGTCACTCGTTTAGTGCCATTGCCGTGCCAGTACCGCGCCACTGGGCGCGCTGGTTCGCCAGTTCCATTTTGATTTAAAGATTGAAATCTAATAATATCTAGGTGCGCCGAACTGGATCGCTCAATTTACCGCACCACTAAACAATTTAAAGATCCAGCTCAGGAAGAATTCACCGTTAACTGTACTATATCTATTATTTTAAATCAAATAGATTGTTTGGTCAATGTACTTTATAAAATGCAAAAAGAGAAATCTAATTGAATAAAAAATAGTTTAGTATATAATAGATATGGAAAGAGTTTAATATGATAGAATGTGTCTTTATTGCAATGTAATAACAGTGCTTCGAGAATAGTCTTCTAGGGAATATTTGTTTTGTTTTGAAGCTTTTTATAAACTTTAAAAAAAGCCGTCATTCTGGCCTGCCATATTGGTCAAATAAAATGTATACTGGCGTTGGTAATTTAGTCCGTGTATTGGCCTTTCATTGGTCATTTGTATTGTATGACGTATTTTTTTATTTGCACTATAAAGAGCCTCTTTTTTTCATATTTTGTTGAAATATCCTTATAGTAAAGAAACAGGATGTCTTTCTGTCTATACCGTAGGATCTTGCTAACCGCCTAACTGATATGGTTCTCCTTTATACCTGTAGTATAGCTTCTCAGTAATCCTGGAATGGTTTAAAGCTATTTCATGGAAGAGTACCAACACCCTCTCAAGAGAAATAGCATTTAACCTAAATATTTTGTTTATATCTATAATACAAAGTAGCTTGATGTCTGTCCGTCCGTCCGTCCGTCTGTCCGTCTGAAGCTTAAGATCTCGGTAACCACTGAACCGATTGGATTCTACTCTTCAGGGTATATCCCTATCGGTCCTGTGGTGGTTTTAAGCTATTTTCTTGGGGGGTGGGACACCCCCAACCCCCCCAAAAATAAAAATTTACCTCCCCCAAAAAATTTTTTTCTTGAGAACACATTAGACTATGAGCAGTAGTAATTTTCTTGAGAACACATTAGACTATTTTTTTTACGAATTTTGCGAATTCGTTATTTAAACGAGAAAATGTTTTCCTGCTGGGTAGGTGCGAAAATTTGCAATCCGTTCTGCTGGGTAAGTAATTGTAGAAGATGTAATTATACCTCTTGGGGCAAAGCCCCTAGAGGCTAGGGGCGAAGCCGCTAGTCCTTATATAAAGTAGAATGGATTTTTTGTAGTAGAGTATTGTTGTTTTTAGACAGCTTTCCGCGAATAATAAAATGGAAAATTATAAGATTAAAACCAGACGTGGATTCTTTTTTTTAAAATAGGGTCACTGCTCGCTGATGAGGCAAAATTATTTTTGTTAAAAATCCTCCATAATCGCGAAAAATCTACAAAAATTAAATAAAATCATAAAAGGCTTATTAATATAAGATTTTGTTCATTTTTTGTCGGTTTTTAATGTGATTTCGGAGGATTTTTCACCAAAAGCAGCGACCCTATTTTTTTAAGAATCCACCTCAGTTATTAATTTTAGGATTTTTAAAAATATTCTTGGAAAATTGTCTCTAATACGATGCTATACATGATTTTTCAGTTTGGCTGAGAACCGGTTATATATTAATCGGTTTTGAAGCCATACTGGAAAAGTATTATAAAATAAATATCTGGTAGTAGCCTACCCAGTTTATATACTAAAAGCTGATGTAATATTGTAATGTAATGGAAATAAAGTTAAGTTTATCTGTATATAGTGTACTAGCGGCTTCGCCCCTAGCCTCTAGGGGCTTTGCCCCAAGAGGTTTGATCAACCTAATTTTTCGTATTTTAGATTTAAAAAGAAAAAGTAAAAATTTTTTTTTTGGGGGGTGTATTTTTCATTTTTTGGGGGGGTTGGGGGTGTCCCACCCCCCAAGAAAATAGCTTAAAACCATCACAGGACCAGTAGGTATATTCCTTGAAGAGTAGAGCCCAATCGGTTCAGTGGTTACTGAGATCCTAAGCTTCAGACGGACAGACAGACGGACAGACAGACAGACGGACAGACAGACGGACAGACATCGTTCTACTTTGTATTATAGATAGTAGGATATAAGAGTCAGATTATGGCTGGATTTCAGAGACTATTCCCAGCTTTAGTGAAATAGCCCCTATAGCCTAGATCAGGGTGAACAATAAATTTTAAAGTTAAAATGAAATTAAATACATTCTAACAAATGGCAATAATTTTCTTTTCAGTTAAGCTTCAAAACCGATTATTCTATACCGATTATCTATTACCAGTTCTGAACCATACTGAAAAATCATGCATTATATAATTTTATACAAAAATTCCTACGTTTAAAAAAAAAAAAAAAAATAATACCAGTTTTGTTAGCCTAACTTTCATCTACTTTGTATAACAGCTTTTTACAAAAAATATCTTTCCTGGCTTGGTTCCTCTTATTTTTAAATAATGTCTTGTTTTCTGTATAACACTTTACCCTTCTTCATTAGAAATGTTTTAAGCTTTTAATTTCTGTGCTACTTTTGAACATTGAATATAAAAATAGGGACTAAATAAAATGTGATATATCAAAGTATATCACATGGTATATTTTCAGATGTGTATCATCTCTATAATTATATGCTTCCCTCACCAACTTACTAATTAACTGACACACTAAGAAGTGTTGTATACCGCTAATAGAGTGCAATACTATTGGAGTGCCTTTAGACTGAATAAATTTTCTAAATTGTATTTTTTATTAGACTAGGGGTTATTCCCCTAGCTTCTAGGGTCTCTGTATTCGAAGAGGTAGAGAAAATAGATTAAACCATCCAGATGGGCTCAAGACTTAAAACTGAAAATAACCTAAAGCTATGTGAAGCTTACCTACAAAAAAGAACTCGATTTAGTAATTATTGAGATCCTAAGCTTCAGACAAGAAAACCTTACTACTTTATATAATAGGATTGGGCAATAAAACATTTTTGTTTTCTTTAAATTTCCTAGAAGGGTGATTACAACGAAAATTCAACCATTATATCTCTGTCTCTCTTTATAAATATGATACATATTATTCACAAGAAAAACATATATAATACAATCTACTCATCTATGACCGTTTTCTGTCTTGTTTTCGTAAATTTATGATATAGGTACATTTTTATCCAATTCAGCAATATTATAAAACTTTTTAATTCATGCAAATATTTGTGGAGTGCCAACACTTCCGTATATTGTTATATCTGCAAAGTGATTTAGATTCACAAAATTATAGTTTTTTTAAGTATGGTCTGTTTATATGTCCGACCGTTTAGAAAACGTGGCAACTCCATAAACTTGACCTGAAAGCCTGTAGGGCCATTTAAAAATGTTAAATAATTACCCTAATTATCTTAATTTTTGGACTAATCATTCCTAGGATAACAATTTATATTCTGCTTAATTAGGTCTGACACGAGTTAATATTCTTCTGTCCTACTATCTGATTTTAGAGCTTTTATGGTTGTTATCATACTTGCTGCTGTGATAATAATTTGCGGTTCTGGTGATTTGATAGAACAGAGATATTTGCAAATACAGAGCAAGAAAAAGTGACAGCAAACATGTTTAGTTTTAAAGTTAATAATTTTCTACATATTCACTATTCAGGGTCGTTCCGTCAGTCTTCAATTCTAATCATTTATTTAGTTTTATCGCATTACGATTCCAGGAATAATTAAGTATAATAGCGAATAAGTAGCAACTTTATAAAACGTCTGCACGTACATTTGTAACATATGTATTTTTGCCTTTTAATGGTGTTAAATTATTGTCAAATGAATTTAAGATAGTGAATTTAGGATTTGTAGTCTAGAATAATGTTTTTATGGTCGACTATCTATTTTGTTGAGTTTCTCTTTTATGGAGATTATCATCCTTGTTTTATGTGTATTTAGATATTTATCAGAGGTTGGTAGAAACATATCTAGATATCATAAGGTAAATATATCCATTTCTGAAATTTGAATGAATAATTTTTTTATGTTTTTACTATTTTAAAAGCAAAGCACTTTTCCGCCTAGTTATTCTAAAGTATTTTTTGAAGAAAATAAGGATTCTTTGCTTCTAAGTCAGCTAAATCTTCTCTTGTAAAAATTAAGTAGCATATCTCTTATATAGCTGCCATAAAAATTCTGTTTTACTCACACTGCTGCCTCCATAACATAGTGGACAAAGCTAATTGCAGAATAGATGCTAATTGATTATCAAATTATAGCTGTAAATTAATTTTTGAGGAAAAGTCGTCAGTTTCTTTTATTTGGCATTTGGACAATAAACGATAATTTTTGAAGAAAAAAAACGTATTTTTATGCTTATTTTTGGTTAGGTTAGGTTAAGAAGAGGCAGGGTTAGAGCGAACAGTATTTGATAAAAAGTATATTTTTAAAAGTTTTAGATGCACCCTGTATTTATTTTACTTTACGGTTCTTACTGCCAGTTTTTATAGGCAAGCTGGGATGATTTGTTTGCTTAATACAATTTCACTTTAGATTTCCTTTTCTCTGATACTTCCTTATTTTATACTTTTCCTTAAAATAAAACAAAATTAAGCAGCTTATGGCGAACATAAGAAAAGTGACGTCATACAATACAAATGACTATTGATAGGCCAGTATACATTCATGATATGCTTCATACGTAAGTAAAAAACTAAACTATTACCAAATGTTCTGATGAAATTAAATTGTATTTTACTACTTTTTAAACATTAAAAAAATTCCTTAATTCATGAAAACTGTTTTTTTTAAATGGCTTAAAATTCATATTTATTAATTATGTTTATATTTAATTTTTATAATTATTCAAAGAATTTTAATTTTAATTAAAGTATGTAATATTTTGATAATATTTACATCAATTATACATTATATCTGAACTGTAAATATATTTTCATATAAAGTTTTAGAATTTTCCCCTAAGAAATATGTAAATCTATTTATCTTTCTATCCTAAATAATAAAAGTGTGAGTATGTACTAATGATAAGCAGTAAAAAATACAGAAATATTATACATTCTATACAAATATATATTTCTTTTTTTACTGCACTTGTCACTTGGTAACGTCTCTTATTTACCCAAAACGGATGACAAAAAGACTATTTTTGGAGAAAAAAAATTGGGCAAGGAAAAGGGGGAATTACAGGTTTTTGGGGGGTTCTTACAAAGCTACTCTGTTACTTAAGTAGTCTTTCTGTCTTTAAATCAAAGAAGAGAGAGGACAAGAGCTATATCTAACTTTTTTCTAGACCCTGTCCTAATTTTCTATTACGCCTTTGAAAGCAGATAGCATTTAGAAGGGTGAAATCAGAAACAGAAGCAGAAACATAATCTATGATTACAGTTTTGTCCCTATAAAAAGTTAATGTATGATTCCATTTTCCCCTATCTTGGTAATGATATCATCATGGCCGATTTTTTTTTTATAAGCCAAAACCGTTTTCATAGATTATATTTCTGCTTTTATAAAAAAAAATAGTTTCAACCTCCTAACACTGCATGATAGACTCGAAATAAAGTATTACCAAACTTTACCAATAAACTGTAAACAAATATGATAAATATACAAGCAAAATAACAAGTTAATGTTGAATTTCAATTCCTTCTCGTCCCTTCTTAAGCATAAAATGAATTTGAAAATTTTGAAAATAGATTTTAATTTCCTTATAAAGATGTTGTTTTTATATGTCGTCTTTGTGACAGGTAAATATTTTATAAATGTATTTCTTAAATTATATATAAAAGAAAATATTATACAATAATATCAAATTAAATTAAAAGTATTTCAACTTGTTTTATTTTTTTTGGTACTAAACTCATCCCTGACTTGAATGAGAGAAAAAATTTGTTTTGAATCAGATTGCAGAAAGAACATAATAATAAAATACACAATAGTCTCTTTGTGAGTTTAAACTTATAACATTATTTTTTGTTAATGAATTAATGAAAATTATTTTGTTTAAAATTTGACTAAATGACATCTCGTATAATATACTTTATATTCCATCTTAAAAATAAATCTGTAAGATGTATATATATGTAAACCACCAATTTATGACTATTGATTTTTGATCAGCTGTAGGTTTCAATACTAGATGTTTTTTTTAAGTAGCGCAGCTACTCCAAATCTAGAGAATAAATCTAATTTTGCTTAGAATTTACTTTTAGGTGTTTTAAACATTGTAAATTAAAGATTTTATTTTAATAATTAATATTTTACAACAATATCTTTTAAAAACTGTGAGGAAGTTTGATAAAATTACGTTTATTTTGCAAGCTTGTTTGAAAATATTTCATTATTTTTATAATTCTGACAAAATAGATTTTCTGTTTAAATAAATAACATAGCCACAAAAAGGTTTAAGTAGTTATTGAAATATTCTATTACTATTCTTGCTAATTAAATATTCGTTAACTATGTTTAATTTGCATTTTTTAAATAGACAAGAAAAATATCCTTCTTAAATGCTAATTTTATGAAGTTATCTTAAACCTTTTCCAAAAGTTTGTTTTATAAAACTTTTTTATTTTTCATTGATTTTATTGATTATATAGGTTAAAAATATCAAAAGTATTTTTCAAAGGCTATAGATAAATTTTGATTAATTTCGATTTTTGATTTTTTAAATTTTTTTTAAAATCTGCAAGAATATGCATGTCTATTCAAAGAATAGATTATATAAAAAACAAAATTAAACATATTCAGGCTATCAAAAAGAAAAAAATATTTTTTTTTTACCATTAAATCGCAAATATTTAAAATCATTAGATTTTAAGCTTATTTTGCATGGAAACACATTTTTTCGGTTATTTTTTCTCAACAATGGATCCTAAATGATTATTACTGAAAACTTTTATGAAAATGTTATTATCCAAAACTTCAAATAAAGGAAATAATTGCCGTTTGCAAAAATGTGTGCAAAAAGTTGCCAATATCTCGTTAGAAGGGACTTAATGGATTTGAATTCTTACTGCTTATGAGTTAGTGGACTATAAACTATTTGAAAAGTGTCACTTTAAGGTGAAATTTTGAGGGTCAACTTTTTTTCTTTTAAAATTTGCAGTGCTAACTTAATAGCAGGTAAGATAAAATTTCATGTTTCTAGAATCATAACATTTTCAAGGTCCATATCATAAAAATGTGAACTAAAATGTTATGAAAATAACTTATTGATCTTATAAAACTGACAAAAATCGCCACTTTACCCTTCATTGAAAAAATAACCAAAAACAGTAAAAATAACCTACAAAAGTTTCTAATTTTAATAAATTTTCATAATTTTTAAGCTTCGCTTTTTCATCATATTGTCACCCTTGATTGTTTAATTTATCTTCTCTGTCCTTTAAAAACTATCTTACATAACAAATGATTAATTAGTTTGTCTTCTTTGTCCTTCACAAAATTAAAACTTTAATTATAAAGTAAAGAACACAAAATTGGATGCTTAATTCTAGTACTTTTTAAAATATACCTTAATAGTTATTTCTCGCATCGTATTATAAACGGCTTTCCGCGGATATAGAATGTACAATTATGAGATTAAAACTAGTTTTTTTAGCCCCGAGGTGACGAAGTCACCGGCTAAAAAAACTAGTTTTAATCTTATGATTGTACATTTCTATATTCGTAGAAAGCTGGATATAATACGATGCTAGACATAGTTTTTTCGTATGGATGAGAACCGGTTCCTATCCACCGGATTCGAATGAATACAAGAAAATATTTTAAATGCGATTGAAAAGATATGATAATCCATCAAATTTAAAAAGGAATTTCTAGCAGACAATTTGATTGTATTTAGTCAAAAATATGTAATCCCACAACAATACAAGCGTTGAAAACAAAAACTGTCTTATTGTACTAAAATATTTACACTTTCTAACCAATGTTGCTGTCAGATTGTTCCTTTTTTATACTTATTGTTTATAAATTCATGTTCTTCTTTATTGTTATTAGCGGCTTTGGTCCTAGAGGCCTCTAGGGGCACTTGAGGAGGAGGGAATTGAATCCTAAACCCCATTTTTTTAATTTCGCGTGGAGTGG
Organism: Acartia tonsa; assembly: GCF_053477335.1. Lineage (NCBI taxonomy): Eukaryota > Metazoa > Arthropoda > Copepoda > Calanoida > Acartiidae > Acartia > Acartia tonsa. The sequence continues at coordinate 27,868,646 of NC_137270.1, forward strand.
GGGGAGTTTTTATTCCAGTTTTATAAAAAGATTTATTTTTTTGGGGGGGATAATTTTCTCTTGGGAGGGTGGTGGTACCCTCCCCCAAAATAGTTACAAACCTTCCCGGGACCTATGAGAAGCTACCCTGTTAAGGAGAACCCGATCGGTTCAGCGGTTAGCGATATCCTTCGGTACAAACACTGTCTCAACCATGACACTTTGGTTGAGTTTGACTTCCGAATTAGCGGGAAGTTCTCGAGATCTGTTGGCGAACATACAAACCCCCAATACCAGGAACCATCAAGTTTCAACAGCAGGTTTGAATATAGATTTATTGATGAAATTATTTCAAAGTCCTGAAATTACAAAATCAATTAGTTCATAATTCCAGTTATTTATAACCACGTAATCTTAATTGCTTTTTAAAAATCATTTTTCTCTACGATTAAGAATCTTTGGAAACTTTGGCTTTAAAGGAAAATTATTTGGTTTAATAAATCATTGTTAAATGCAAAAATAAAGGCACATAAAAATTACTAAAACATATATTAATCATAATTAAGTTTCATGCTTAGCTGGCTAAAGCCTTTTTTAAAACTACATATAATCGTCCTATACACCATTCTTCCTAATAAAATTAACAAATTCTACCTGAAGTTCTTATGGTTTCAAATCCCTGGTATACTAGGGTCGTTCACACACTATGAGACCAATGATAGGCCCAATTTTGTTCTCCGAAATCTTCACACACTCATATCTCATTCAAAAGTAACGAACGTGCGCCTCAAAATATACAAACAATCCATGCCGCGCCACATTATGAAAGGAAAGCCAAAAAAGACGACATTTGCGCTTAGTTTTAGGATAATGATAAGGAATTAATTTCGAACTTGATAAACACAAAGCTTCCTCGAAAAGAGGTTAAGACACACCCCCCGTTTGAAAGTCAAATTAACTTCCTTAACGAGATTCAAGGTTTTTTTCGCGCTGAGCACTAGCAACATTTCTCACTAAACTCAACTCACCATAATCACATGAGAATGGCCACATCCCGAAAACGTGACAATTTTGCTCCTAACTAAATGAAACCCCGTGAAATGCATACACAATATTATACTCCTCACTAGGACTCATAATACCTCACATTTTAGGATAGAAGGATGGGGATTGGTTTGTACCATACAACATTCCATGCACATGACAATCACAAGATCACATACACAAATCCTAAAATAGATAATCCTATTAATCATGATGTTGTAAATATAACAACTTATACTAAATAATAATCATTTCATAATCAATAGGTAATAAATCATTATTAATAAATCAATAAGTACCTACGAAATCAGGTCGAAATGTAAACAATAATGGTAAAATAAAACGAAATAAATCTTAGACAAGAAAATTAAGATTTATAGGTACTTAAAACTAAATTTGTTAAGCATCAAAAAGAGTAGTAAGAAAAAATGTTTCAAAATCCTTGGGCAGAAAGTTTTTCAAACTTAATGAATAAGAACTGTAATATCTTAATCAACAATAAAACTTTTTAATACTTAAAGAATAGCAAAATAATAATATCTTCGTTAGAATATTCATCGGAATTATGAAAAAAAATACCAATTTTTCCTTGTGAAAAAAATATGAGACTTTAAATATGAATTTTCAATCATTCCTTGATCTGAATAAAAAATGTTTTACTTGATTGAAATTCATATATAATGTTAAAAAAATCTGCTAAAAAATACTTGATTTTTTCCTTAGAATAAATATCGAATCACGCAACCTCGACACATTTATTCCTTTTTGTTAAACTTTTCAGGTAAGTTTTATAATGAATTGTACTTTTGAAAAGAATTTAAACTCAATAAAATTAAATTTGAGCATATGAAATAGAATAAAATTTAATCGCATTTCATTTGATTCTTATTTTAGGCATAAAAATAGGCATATGAAAAATGTGGCTTTTTTACTAAAAAAAATCTCAATTTCCATAAAATAAGAATCAATTATTAATCATAATTTTTAACAACTGCCTGACTGATACAGCATGTTCTTCCAGGGGAGATTTATCTGTCAGCCTGAACAAGACTCTTGCAGTCTTTCTCCCATCCTCAATTCTCGTCACTCGGCCCATCCTCAAACATCTCATCAGCGGATTGGTACTCGTAACCAGAACTATATCTCCGTCAGCTAGTGGCTCCGCCATCTCATCCTTCCACTTGGACATCCGTAATATCTTCGGTAGGATCTCCTGGCGGTAGGCAGTCCAAAACTGGGCAGACAAATCTTCTAACAACTTCAACCTGGAGGAAATTTGGTCCTCCGGTTTCATCGCCACATTGCACAACGGCTGGCGGTCAACATTTCCCAGCAGCTGGCCAGGGGTAATCAGCCGCCAATTCTCCACGTCGTTCGCAGCTTCTATCGTCAATGGTCTGCTATTCATCAATTTGCTAACCTCCGCCAATAGCACCAGGAGCTCGTTGAAATTAACAGAACTATTCACCAACTTCTTGGACAGCAATCTCTTGGTTAATCCCACCATTTTCTCAGCTTGCCCAATGAAATGGTGGGCTCGGGCCGGGATCTGAGACCAAGAAAACTCTACCTGGCTGCCCAACTTCTGCTCTAAAACCTTGCGAGCACCGGATAATTGTGTGCCCATGTCGCTTACTATGACCTTCGGCAGACAATGAACAGCTTCCAACTTGCGCAGGGACAACAGGATACTGCTGGTATCATACTTTTCCAAGGCATCTAGCCATAACGCCCCTGAGAACCTGCAGACCACCACGAACACCCACACCTTCTTCGTTGCTGTCTGACTCCTCGTTTTGGCGGCAGCTCTCCTCGTAACCAGCGGACCCATCAGGTCGACTTGCACAGCTTCAAAAGGCCTGCTCGGGACCAACTTGTCAGGTAACACATCCTTCATGGTAGTACGACATTCCTTAGCCCTCTCAACACTGCAGGGCCAAAACTTCTTCACTTCCATGATGGACAACCTCCTTGCCTTCACAATCCAGCACCAACGGCGGCTCTCAGCTAAAGTTCCACGGACACCAGAGTGAATCTCAACATGCGCTTCTCTCATAAAAACAGCAGCTAACCAATTACCAGGCTCCAAAATTATTAAACCTGGCATGTCTTCAAATATCATTTTACGGCCACCAGTAATGGCGTCAATGACGGGCTCTCCACGACCAACCATTTTAAGAATTCTCATCTCCCTGGTCACATAATTTCCTCCGGGACCAACGACAGGCCAGGTCAATGATACTTCATGCACTAATGGATTCAATGATGCATAATTGCCTTTAGCGTCATTTATCCACTCATCCTCTTGGCTTCGTGACACAATGAAAAGTTCCGCCGCCGCCATAAAATTATACAAAGACGGCTTGTACACAGAATCTGCGGCTGCTACATGACTACCAGCGGCTGTAGTCTTACCTTCTTGTCTGCTCTTTAGCTTCTTCAACCAGGTGTTCGCTACTTGCAGGACAGCTGCCATAATACGTTTGGCCTGTCCAAATGATCTCCTGTGCTTAAACCTAAAGACATCTTCAGCGGCTTCTCCGGCAACTTTCATTGAACATAACTTAACCATTTTGGTATTCAACTCCTCTGGGGGTAAAACCTGCTTGACTTCTTCGGCAGTTTTCACCGGCCACGCGCTTTCATCCTGGCGCAACCATTCTGGGCCCAATCTGTACCTGGAACCTGGTCCCAAATCTGATACCTTGCAGGTGCTTCTGGTGCCCAAATCTGCAACGTTGTGTGTCCCCGGGACCCACCTCCAGTCATCCTTGTTGGTTGCAGATTGAATTTCTCCAATGCGATGAGAATTAAAAGTGTTCAACATAGCACTGTTGGAAACTATTTGTGATAAAACACACGATGAATCAGTAAAGTACATCACTCTGACAATATCAAAGGGCAGGGCATCTCTGATGGACTTTGACAACCTTGTGGACATCTGGCACCCCATCAATTCAAGGCGTGGAATTGATTCACATTTGACCGGCGCAACTCTTGACTTGGTGGCTAGCAGAAACGTTTCAAATCCTTGTCTAGTTGGCCACCTCAAATATGCATTACATGCATAAGCCTCTGATGACCCATCCGAAAACATCATCAAGGATGGAAGGCCAGTTGGTTCATCCGGGACCACACAACGGTCAAACTCCAATTTAGCGACCTCAGCTCTGTCCTCCAGCGACTTAACAAGTTCATCCCGTAGACTTTTTGGAATGAAATCTTGCCAGCCCAAATTCAGCAAACATGTTTTCCGCAGGACAAGTTTAATTCTCAACAGAATAGGGCTGCAAAGCCCGATCGGGTCGAAAGTTTGGGCGGCGAACCTGTGGACCATCTTCTTTGTCAGATTCTCGTCCAAGGCGTCCTGGAGGTTGTACAAATCAGCATCCTCTTTCACCTTCTTTCCCTTGACTTTACCATCTTGGTTGACTCTTGTGGCGATGGACAACACATCGGTGGCTGGCTTCCATATCAGCCCGAGAACCTTGGTAGGCTGGCAATCATCTCCAGAATAAATGACTTGTTTGAAGGAAAAACTACCTTTGCCGATAATTCTGTCGGCCTCTTTCATCATCTCCTTGGCTTCTGGCTTCGATCCTGCTCCCGAAATAACGTCATCTATGAAGCTGAGCTTCTCAAGCTTGACTGCAACTGGAATCTGAGGTAACTTGAATTCCTCATCAGGGTAGGTAGGTATTTGTGGCTCCTTCCATAATTCAGGTTTAGCAACAATTTCACTACCGTTTATCTGCCCCTCTCCATACATCTCCTTGACCTCTGCTTCACTCTTTCCGCCGAACAGGCGGGACGTCAACTTCAGGGCTGTAACTGCCAAGTTTCCCGCAGCTAACTCGCCAAAATTCACAACTTTAGTCAGGTAAATTTCAAGTGGACCGTCTGGCGTCGGGGAAAATAAAACTCTCTTCATCTGGCTGTCGAACTCTGTGGCCAGGATGGAGTTATAAAACTTGGAAATATCCGCGGTTATACCAACCTTGTAACCGCGGAAAAGCATCAAATGATAAAAAATCTTCTGCATTGGCGGCGGGCCTCCCAGCATTATGTTATTAAAACTGGTACCTTTGAACGTCAGAGAACTATTTGCACACAATCTCATGGGTGTGGAACTTGAATCCTCCTTGAAAGCAACCACTATTGATGAACAAGACTTAGGCCCTTCATACTGCAATTCTTCAGGCGTGGCTTTTTGAAATACGCCTCTTTTTATGGCGTCGTTGAATACCTCCACATACATTCCATAGGTACCTTCTTTGACCATCTTGGCACGATCCTTTTCAGCAATTTTGCGGGCTAAACTCTCATTGTAGGGTAAAGTGTGAGGATCTTCAATATAAGCATATTGACCTGTCCACTTGTTGGACTGCAAGTCTAGTGTTAAACCTGCCTCAATTATCCTCTGCCTCTCACGCTGGTCCCAGGTAGTGCCGTCGGCCATAGCCTTGCACTCTTGACAGGCAGTACATCCTGGACAAAGTGCCTGCGGCTGTACGCCAAACGATTCAGACGTCAGAAAGTCTGGCAAGGTGCCTCCACTGACACTGACAGCCTTATAAGCCGACTTTTGATCTCCAGCTCCACCGTCAGCACTCGTACAGATAAAACCACTACCAAAAATGGTTCGCCACAACATAGACTGGCCCACTTTCTGGTAGGTTGATGGAAACACGTCAGGATGTGTATTTCCAATGATGATATCTAAGCCTCCACTAATATATGTAAACCTTTCTGGCGGCATTTTAAATATCTCGGCGGCAGTTTCGGGGTGGACCGAGCGCATCTCGTTGGCCCCGCCGAGGGTAGGCATGACAGCTGCCTCAAACTCCCTCAAATTGCCGTCCCTATCCTTCAGATAAAACACAACATTGCGGCAGGAAGACTCACTGCCATCAGCTACAGAAATAGTTGTATATCTGCCGGTAGATTTCAGCTTCAACTTGTTGGATAACTTCTCAGACACAAGTGGCAAATTTGCCCCAGAGTCAAACATTACCGTGGCGTGGCAGGTGCCGCCGCCAGGTGCTACAACAGGAACTAACTGAAGTAAGAAGGTACAGGGGCTGGGTGCAGAACTTGACTTGTAGACTGTATTCACACCAGCACTGGCCTCATGGAGTAACCTAGAATGGTATCTGTCGCAATTATTGGTACCACAAACACCAAGCTTATCCGATTTATTACATTTGTCAGCAGTATGGCCGTCACATAGGCAGAGTTCACATAACTTCTTCTGCTGGACAACTTTCTTTCGGTCAACCACATCCATCTTCTTAAACGTGAGGCAACGGAAAATCGGGTGTTTCTCCTTGCAGCTCTCCACAGGACATGCACTGTTCCACTTGGAAGCCTTGTCCTTTCCAGCCTTTCCATTCTTATTGTCGCTGCGGCCAGATACTTGCGCGGCGGCAGCTCTGTCACGATTTCTCTTGCCGGCGTTAGTGTCATAGGACATGTCACCGGCCAACATGGCACCCCTGGTCCTCTCCAGCAGTTCTACAATCTTCTGGATGTTTGGTTGGTTCATGCTACCTAGCTCCATCATAATTTTATCTCTCAAATTTTCAGGGCACTTGTCTTTAAAAATATGAATAAGAGTAAGGTGATTGTAATCCTTAGCTGCAGAACCAACGATGGTTTCTACTTCCTGCATCATGCTCTTGAAGGTAGCAATTGCGCTAACCACGTCCACAGGTTTATCCACAGGTTTCATCTTGTTCAGCTTAGTTAAAATCCTCATGAACCGGCGAGTGTTTGATAAAAACATCTGATCAAGAAACGACCATTGTTCATTATGATCTCTAATCACTTGCTTGCGTAGTTCCGGGTTGGTTATCACCTTCTCCATACACAACATCAGACTTAACCTCTGGTCAGCAAATCCATAACCAGAGCATAGATCCTTAAAGACCTGTTTAAAGTTTGGGTAATCCGTGTCAGTACCGTCGAACGACGGCAACAAACTGTTGTCCCAGCGCCCATACTGCGGGTTGGAACTCCGAATATCCACGGCAGACATACTTCTGGAGAGCATGGCAGGTGTCCCACTCTCATCCAGATTAGATGAACGACGTTCCATCTCTCTAAGCCTTCGGTACATATCACGTACTTCTTGGCGCAACTCCACGGAAATTTTAAGCACTCCCATGTCCATCTTCACCTTCTCAATGACGTCGAGGTTCCTGGCGACAGTGCTTGACCTCGCGTCGTCTGAATCATTGTCAAGCCAGTACAGAATTTTTGTACACTGCTCCAACGACGCATAAACTTTATCTGCAACAGTTTTCTGCTCACTAGCTTCATCCAAATCACGCTTGAACTCGCGCAGCTCACTAGTCTCCACGGCAGGTTTTAGACTTTTTATTAGGTCAGATTGGTCCTTGACCTCACTAAAAATGTCATGAATTGCTTTTACATTCACATTTTCACATGAACTAAAACTTTGGCAGGCTTTTAGATTGTCATAAAACACTTTTAACTGTTCGTCAAACACTTCTAACCTTTCACTGCCAATAGCGATAGCTCGCTCAATTTTCTGCTTTTTGGTTAGTGGCATATTGATTCACTAGGTACTTATTTCACAGAAAAATTGTCACAGTTTATTGCATCAATAATTCACTGGATGCTATTGATCTCTTGATAAATGCTAACGCCTATTCATCAGATACTTTGAAATTGTCTCAACCATGACACTTTGGTTGAGTTTGACTTCCGAATTAGCGGGAAGTTCTCGAGATCTGTTGGCGAACATACAAACCCCCAATACCAGGAACCATCAAGTTTCAACAGCAGGTTTGAATATAGATTTATTGATGAAATTATTTCAAAGTCCTGAAATTACAAAATCAATTAGTTCATAATTCCAGTTATTTATAACCACGTAATCTTAATTGCTTTTTAAAAATCATTTTTCTTTACGATTAAGAATCTTTGGAAACTTTGGCTTTAAAGGAAAATTATTTGGTTTAATAAATCATTGTTAAATGCAAAAATAAAGGCACATAAAAATTACTAAAACATATATTAATCATAATTAAGTTTCATGCTTAGCTGGCTAAAGCCTTTTTTAAAACTACATATAATCGTCCTATACACCATTCTTCCTAATAAAATTAACAAATTCTACCTGAAGTTCTTATGGTTTCAAATCCCTGGTATACTAGGGTCGTTCACACACTATGAGACCAATGATAGGCCCAATTTTGTTCTCCGAAATCTTCACACACTCATATCTCATTCAAAAGTAACGAACGTGCGCCTCAAAATATACAAACAATCCATGCCGCGCCACATTATGAAAGGAAAGCCAAAAAAGACGACATTTGCGCTTAGTTTTAGGATAATGATAAGGAATTAATTTCGAACTTGATAAACACAAAGCTTCCTCGAAAAGAGGTTAAGACAAACACACAGACACACAAACAGACATCCTGTTTCTTTAGTATAAGGATTCAGTACAAACAGACAGAGAGACAGACAGACATCGTTCTACTTTGTATTATAGATATTCTTAATATTCTTTACATTTCTTTTGTTTATAGTTGCACAATCATATCGTACCTTAGTACCCAATCTTCCATGTTAATCTGGGATAAAGATATAAATAAAATACTGTCTTTCATTGAACTATCAAATCATTAATAAATATTCTATTTAAAGTCTAATGCTATACCCCTAGAGGTCTTTTTTTAAATGGTAGCTATAAAAGGGAATTAGAAAATGTTTTAATTTCAAACATTTTCCCTCATTCGTTTGCTTAAAAACTTGACAAAGTGACTTTTCCAATTATTGGTTGAGTTTTACCAATTAAATCCAGTAGATTCTTCACTTTTCCTTTTATCTCTTTCTACATATATTCTTTTATGTACATATGTTAGATATATGTATCAAATGATGAAAGGCAAATTTAGGGTCCGATTTTATACAGTTCTTATTCAGTACATATGCATAACTGCGAATATACAAATATCTTTTTAAAAATGTATTTCTAAAATGTACAAAACATTCAAATTTCTATTTAACTTTCAGATAATTTAATGATTATTTGTCCCTGTACTTCTAAAACTTGTACTGACTACTGAGTATCTATCAACTATCCAAATATTGAGTTGTAGTATTCAAGGGGAGAAGGGACAATGGGCTGTTCATTACACTAGTCCCCAAAGCTTTATAACAATGTTTTCTTATACGTTGGCATAACAACTTTTGGGACTTCTGGTGAATTTTGATTGTTTGGATCATTAAGTTGAAACGGAGTGTTGAAATGGAGTGTTGAAATAGAGTGTTGAAATGGAGTGTTGAAATAGAGTGTTGAAATGGAGTGTTGAAACGATTCAGCCACTAATTTTAATCTACAGGATGAGTAATTCTGTGTATCATCATTCGGGGATGTACATTTATCGGCCATTGTCTTATCCCTTTAGATCCCTGAAAATATTGAGTCGTAGTATTCCTTTTTTTGCGCACAGTGCACATTATAAATAAATGGGGCAGAACTGATGGATACTTCCGTATTTAAGCCTTATTTCTTTATTTCACATTAGTTGACCATTTGCATATTGTGCTATATCTGTATTTTTAGTTCCTAGTGGCTTCACCCCTAGCCAAGGATAAAAAGACTAAAACCTGTCTTGTAAATTATTCTTTAAATTTATTTGTGGATTCGAACAGACAGGCAAACATACATGGTATGGTATGGTTATGGTATAGTATGAAGACTTTAAAAGTCATATGTCAGAAGCGTAATATATATATAGTATGAGAATGGGGAATGCCTTGGCCCAAAATATACACATCTTGCTCTCATCACCATGAACAGTTAAGACTTCCAGACAAAGGTCGTGCAATCGTTTGTAAGAGGAGGAATAGTGTCCCATCCCACACGAAAATAGCCATAGACCTTGGTGAAACCAAATGGGATATTAGTCTTATTTCCATCTTGTCAGACAGTCCGACGAACAGTATTCTTTTTTGTATGTATAATATGTAGATAGAATTAATGCTTTACTTGGAATAATTTAATCAAAATTACGCTGTAAAATTAGTTCAATTTTATTAGGTAATAGAAAATTTTATTGCGAGGCAAAAAATGTAAATAATTATTTCAATGGAAAATGTTTGAAAAACTGATGAATAAATTTAAGTTTTGATAGATGTATTGAAAAAAAAGGTACAAACATTAGAGATATTTTTGAAAAACTTAGTTTTATTTTCAATGCAATTTTTTTATTTGGAACTTTTAACTCAGATTTTTTTGGCATATTAGCCTAATCACTTAAATGGATATAGAATAATATACTTGGATATTATGACAGGAGAAAATTGTCAATGATTTAGGTTAATAACATGGAACTCATTTATTGGTCAGTTTGTACATCCAGAAGAATGTGAGTGGATAGTGTAAAGGGGGTGGATAGTGTGTATCTTTATTTAAGCGCTCCGAGTTTCACTTTATTATATAACTTCTGGATAACGAGTTTTAATGGCTGTGAGTACCAGTGTAATTTTACAGTCCAATGTCCCCATCCTGAAACATGCTTTTTTGATTGTAATTTCCCCTCGTGTGTCTCTAAGTAACGCTATATTGTCACTTAAATCAAGATATGGTCATACAATTTTTCATCCTTGTCTTTTTAATATTGTTTTCATTTTGTTGAAAATTCTATATCAAACATGAAATTTAGTTTTACTACTCTAAAATATTTCAATTATCTAAAGTTCATAGATCAACATTTGAAATGTTGAATTCCTTTTCACAATTCATATTCAATATTTATATAATGTCTTCTTTACATCTCTTCTTATTAAATCATAAAATTGAAAATTTCACCCAATTTTTTACAATTTTTTTTTTCATTTCGTTTATACATTGAAATATAATTTTGGTGTTCTCAACTAATTAGGGCTCGGCAGCCGCGCGCCAGCCACCTGCAAGCCTCAGTGAAATCAACCTTTCACAGTATTAAATATCAGCTGGAAGTCTAAGCCTGATCTGATCCAAATTGGTAATCACTCTTTTCATACAAAATTTCAAAGCATTTAAGGCTTAGTCGCGGCTGACGCATGGCTGCCGATCCCTGGTGGATTTATTTGTTAAAGATTTCCAAAACTAATGACCTTCTACTCTATAATTCACCATGTCTTGCCATCCGACTGTATGTTTGTGTGTCATCATTGGATATGTACATCAATTTATCGGATATTGTCTTATACCCTTTAGATCCTTGGATTTGAGAGGTATTTTCTTGCATTGACTATTTAACTGTCCGTTTGTCTGTTTGGCTTACTTAGATATGTTAAAAAACACACAGAATAGACTATTATTCAATTAAAAGAACATACTATGTAAAAGGTACAATAAATTACCGACAGGTAGAGAGGGGACATTGGACTGTTAATTACACTGGTACCCAAAGTTTTATAGCTATATTGTCTTATTCCTAGGCTCAAAACTGTTAATGAAATTTTATTGGTTAGTTCTAAACAAGTAGTGTCCAAACTTTTCAACCCGTGATAAGAGATAATTTTATTTTCAACATTTTGACCGTACATTAATTTATCCTCCATTGTATTATCACTTAATATCCCTGGGAATATCCTGATTTCTAATGTATTATGTACATATCCTTATACTAAAGTAACAGGATGTCTGTGTCTGTGTGTCTGTGTATCTGTGTGTCTGTGTGTTTGTACCGAAGGATCTCGCTAACCGCTGAACCGATTGGGTTCTCCTTAACAGGGTAGATTGTCATATGTCCCGGGAAGGTTTTTAACTATTTTGGGGGAGGTTACCACCACCCTCCCAAGAGAAATCACAAAAAAATCGAAAAAAATTGAAATATTTCCGCCGCATAGTGTCGCTAGCATAGTCTCGCTAGCTTAGTCGCGCTGCGTAGACTCATGAATTTAACAATTGATAACATAGACAAGTTATTTCTCAAATTAGATATTTAAAATAAAAATAATCATTTAAAGGCAACTAGAGGCCTCTAGGGGCGTAGCCGCTAGTGTATAATAAAGGTACTAAGAAAGAGAGGTAATTATGTCTGATTGAGCCAATAGGAGAATCGCATCGGTACATACATTTAATCTCATTGGTTGAAATTGTTTACACATTTTGTTACGAACGCATTTTTTTTTCATTTCATACATAGATAAAAGTCAGCTGTAGACAGTATATTTTCTTAGTAGAAAGCTTTGCCGAATCAGAATTAATTGCCCAAAAATTTCGTCTTTAATTTGAAAGCTTCAAACAGGTGGATTCTTTAAAAAAAAGTTTGGCTGGCTACTCGCTGGTAAGGCAAAATTATTATTGAGAAAATTCCTTCAAAATCGAATAAAAGAATTTACAAAAATCAAATAAAATCTTAAAAGGGTGATTAACATATGATTTTGTTTAATTTTTGTAGATTTTTAATGTGCTTTTGGATGATTTTTTACAAAAAATAATTTTGCCTCACTATCGAGTAGCGAGTCTATAATTTTTTAAGAATCCACATCAGCTTGAGTCGAAAGTAAACAATACTTTTGTCTGCTAGAAATGTTCCTGCTTTGATTTGACGAAAAAAGGGTTCAGAATATGCTTCTATTCTTATATTTCTATTATATGTATGTACTAACTAATTTATTGTTCTGACTTGGATTAAATAAATCTCATTTTCTCATACATTGCAGGCTGGCTTTTTAATACAGCAAAAGCTAACACCTTAGCAATAAAATCTTTACTTATTTTAGAAGCGCAACTACTCCATAACTAAAATATTTTCGTATATCTAACCATCTCTCTGTCCGTATGTCCCTCTATCACAACGTACAAGGCTTAATGATTTTTAACATTTATATAAATCTATCATATTTTCTTAATTTTTCTAATTTACATTTTAAAGAAAACAACAGTTACTATTTATCCTATTATATAAGTTAGTTAGGGATTTTGTCTGAAGCTTAAGATTTGAAAAAGTACAGAACTAATTAAGTTTAAGAAGCTTTACATGGGTCCCAGGATAGTTTCAGGCTATTAGTTTTTTAGATACTAGCGGCTTCGCCCCTAGCCTCTAGGGGCTTTGCCCCAAGAGGTGATCAAAAAAAATTTGGCGAAAGGACCAAGGATATCTTAAGCAAAAAAAAAAAAAAAGGGGGGGGGATTTTTTTTATGGGGGTGTTGGGTGTGTCCCACCCCCCAAGAAAATAGCCTAAAACCACCACAGGACCAGTAGGTATATACCCTGAAGAGTAGAATCCGATCGGTTCAGTGGTTACCGAGATCTTAAGGGACGGACAGACGGACATACAGACGGACAGACAGACGGACAGACAGACGGACAGACAGACGGACAGACAGACAGACAGACAGACAGACGGACAAACATCATTCTACTTTGTATTATAGATAAGCCTTGGAATGTTTTAGGCTTTTTCTGCCACCTCCTTACCCCTTTGAAGACAGAGTTCCCTAGATGCTAGAGGCGCAGCAGCTAGTTATCTATATATTGTTAATTTACTTCTATTACTGTGCTACTCATTTTTTTAAATTTTTTTTGCTGAAAAAAAATATCTTCTCTTTCTATGGTATGTAGACATTAGACAATATATGTAATAAGGTTCTAATTAGAATGAATAGTCATAATATCACTAACACTGACATACATTCTTTTAAAGTGGTCATTGTCAAGGCAAGTTTTCTGTTTCTTTTTGTTTTTCAAATCCTAAAAACATCCCACCCATAAATCCTTATCATTTTTATTAGTAATATGAAAATGTGTTGCTATATTGTTTAATTTAATGGGCTTCTTTTCTCCAAGAGTTTATATGTATTACATTACTTGGATGTTGCACCAGATTTTCCAGTATTCTGATAAAGTGATGTTATCTATGTTTTTAGTAGCGAAGCTACTCTATAAATCACAATGTCCGTCCGTCTGTCCGTCCGTCTGTCCGTCCGTAATTAATGAATTGGGGGAAACGTGATTTTCTCGGCTCCTATAAAAGATAGAGAGCTGAAATTTTTTGATAACATTCCCATCATTAAGGAGCACAATTAACTATAAAACATCAATGGCGGTCGGACTGCTTTTTAGCAGGTTTTAAGCTATTTTTTATATTTTCCGAATTTTCCCCATATCTTTGGTGTTTATGGTCCGATTTTCAAAATTTTTTCAGTTAAAGATATCAAAATTGAATTTCCCGTCATTTGAAGAAAACAACAATGACGGTCAGACTGCCTTTTTGCAGGTTTTTGGCTATTTTTATATTTTTCACATTTTTCCCCATATCTTTGGTGTTTATGGTCCGATTTTCGAAATTTTTTCAGTTAAAGATATCAAAATTAAATTTCCTGTCGTTTGAAGAAAACAACAATGACTGTCAGACTGCCTTTTTGCAGGTTTTTGGCTATTTTTGTATTTATCACATTTTTACCCATATCTTTGGTGTTTATAGTCCAATTTTCAAACATTTTTCAGTTAAAGATATTAACATTAAATTTCTGGTGTTTTAAGAAAAGAAACAATGGCGGCCAAACTGCCTTTTAGCAGGTTTTTGGCTATTTTTATATGTTTGACATATTTCCCCATATCTTTGGTATTTTTGGTCCAATTTCAAAACTTTTTTGCATTAACAGTTTCAAATTTTTTCCTCCATTGTTATGTGCATCTAGTATGTAATTTACTTTAACCGTCTTCATCATACAAAATAAAACAAGGTTTCGTGTTTATTTTCTCCAATAAATCTATTCTTGATATTAATAAATACACTTTAAATCAACTTCTACGTATTCCCATCCACAATTTTTTGTGCTTCGCTACTTATGGATGTTGTCATCCTTGTTTTCAGTATGGCTGAGAAACGATTCTATTCCAGCGGATATTTATTTTTTTAATATATGAGGAATATTTGAACGTGTCCTTGGATTGATAAGGAAATTTTTATGTCTTTCCCCGCAGACAGATTTATATGGATATAATTTATACTCAACAAGTATAATTGTGTTTAAGGGCAGCACAGCCGTTTGTATCTAAGGACCGGACAGGGTGTCCTGGATAACCTCAAGATGATGGGATACAACATTAGGTTTTATTTTGGTGTAACTCTAAACCAATTCTTATTAAAGTGCATGATTACACGGCCTAAAGTCATACATACAACCAACCTTTGATTGCACAACTTTTGTCTGGAAGTCCTAATTGGCATTGTTATGAGTTGTACCTGGTTTAGGCCAAAGCATTCCCTATACTCTAACCATTTATTTCACGTATCAGACAGAGCAACAATAGGAACAATTTTTAACATCTTTATTGGCTATTGGGTTCGAACCCGTCACCTTCCCGACGACGAGTGACTGTGCTATGTGTTTGTGTTTTAAAGAAGAGGGGGGTTTCGTTGTTCTGTACATAGGTGTGAGAGAAAGCAACCAAAAGCTGCTATAATTTTCTTCTGTTGTCATCCTTGTTCTGTTTCTTAAACTACCTCTAATATGTATAAAATATTCCTTTAAGTTACATTTAAAGTTAGATTATGTATAGAATTCAAATGGAAGATTTAGTCTAAAACATTAAAATATAGAAATTATAATATTTTTAAATATTTTTAAAATTATAGTCTACCATTTATAATTAGATTTGAATAGAACATGAAACAAGCTAAGTGAATTAGGTTGGGATACAAAACAGTAAGTATCTAGTATTGACATAATGATTCGTATTACTTTATTAGAGGCTGCGCCCTTAACATCTAGGTGAGGGCGGAATAGGTGAGGTAATTAGCCTAAAACCACCATAATAAAGCTTCGCTGAAAATACATCTAATTCGGACCAGTTTCTTTCGAAATTGCTTAAGACCAAAATAATTACGACTTTTATTATTGGATAGCAGCGAAGCTACGCTGTAATTTGAAATAACTGTCTGTATGTCCGAAACATTTAAGGGAAACATTGTTTTCTCGGATTCTATATAAGATAAACGACTGATTTATTTGTGAATATTCTCTTTCCAGTTAGCGAACTTCTATTTTTGAATCTACTTTGTACGTTCGTCTGGTACACATACATAAACCAATAGGTTTCGTGATCTATTATAAACTAGCGGCTGAGCCCCTACCATTTAGGGGCTCTATATTAACCCTACCCAGACTTATTTTAAAAAAATAAAAGACTAAAACCACCTCAGGGCCTATACAAAGCTTCCCTTTAAAGGAGAACCATATCGGTTTAGTGGTTAGCGAGATCCTTTGCTACAAACAAAAAAGCTTAGTACTTTATATAATACTAGCGACTTCGCCCCTAGCCTCTAGGGGCTTTGCCCCAAGAGGAGAAGAAAAAAAAATTATGGCAAAAATCGTAAAGGACCATGGAAATCTCCTTCAAAAAAAAAAAAAAAAAAAAAAAATGGGGGGGGATTTTTTGGTTTTTGGGGGGGTTGGGGGTGTCCCACCCCCCAAGAAAATAGCTTAAAACCACCACAGGACCAATAGGTAGATACCCTGAAGAGTAGAATCCGATCGGTTCAGTGGTTACCGAGATCTTAAGAGACAGACAGACAGACGGACAGACGGACAGACAGACATCGTTCTACTTTGTATTATAGATCAACACTAATAGATAAGCCACTGGTTAGGCCTTCCGTTTGTTTGTCCTTCGTTCTTTTTTTCTTTTATTATTCTGTCTTTCATTTTTCTGTACATCTGTTTGTTTACCTGTCTGTTCGTCTGTATGTCCGTCTGTCCATCTGCAATCCGAATTGCCATCTGACCGCGTACCTATACTCAATATAAAACAAGTATGACAACATCCATAAAAGCTTAGCTCCTAAATGAAAGGATAAACAAACATCAGAACTGAATAATATGAATACAAATGTAAAAAAGTCGAAACAAAATTGTAAGTAAATTTGATAAAAACTGCTTAAATACAGAATAATGTTTAAGGACATAATAACATTTTTAAGACAGGATTAAAGATATGATTCGGTTATAATGTGGTATTTCGGGGTGAAGCAGTTCAACCCCACCGAGCGAGTTCGGTTCAAACGAGCCCCTAGCCTTAAAGATCCTACCAATAATAACTACAAGGAGTTACTGATTAAAGGATATATTTCTAACTGATTCATTACAAAAGATATACAGGTTTATATAGCAAATAGAAGTATAATAATAGATGATGAGGGGTAGCTTGGTGATGGATTCCTTTGAGCTGGGGGCTGTGTCCACAGGCGCAAAGGTAGGAGGGAAGGCTGCCTCCTGGGGGTAGGCAGGTGATGGCAGAGAAAGGGGAAGGTCCGGCTGCGGCAAGGGGTTGTAGACGTCTCCCGGCAAGGCAGGTAACTGGGGCTTGGGGTGTAGAGGGGCAACGCTCCTCCCACTATCAGAGATGTCCAATTTGACCGCTGCTTGTGATGTATCGGAGGGGCAGGGGTGAAATGGTGATATTAGGATTAGTGCTGAAGGCTTGATTTGATAAGCCGCTGCGTAGCAACTCTGTAGAATGCATGTCCGTATGCTGCCGTCGTACCACAATAACATTATACCTTGATATGAATATGAATCAATATTACAAAATCAAAATCAAAATCAAAATCATTTATTTATCCATAAGATCATACAACCGCCTCGATCTTGGACACTCCGCCATCGAGTAATTTACTATTTATTTACAATCATAATATCATAATATTGATTAATAATTATCGGTGGATTGATTATATTTCCCACCACATCTATTAATTTATTACATGGCTAAATAAAATATCGGATGAATAGGACAAAAATATCACATAAAAATTGTTGTTTAAAAATCTACATGTTTTAAATGTATCTTACTATCATAAGAATTATAATGCATAGTTTGAAGTGGATAGGACAAATTTAACAAGTCCAAATTAATTAAAGAACTAACCGTTACGGACGGACATATCGACCCTAATAATAAAAAAGTTTTACTTTTAAAAACTATATTAGAACTTTTGTTATTCTGTATACACAACACAGCAATGAATTAAACTAATTGAAGTCGGACATGCGTTCAGGACTTTTTTTAAATTTATGGAGTTTGTTCCATTTTAACAATTTTACTAGCTAAGCTACTCTATATTTCCAACTGTCCGTCCGTCTGTCTTTAGGGATCTGGAGAAAATATTCAGTGAATATATATATCATGTCGGTGTGTCGGTTATGCTTTTAGATACATCAATTTCTCTAAGAATAAATGTAATTACTAGGCTACTATCAAAGGAAGAGGGGTGAAGTTTTTTAAAATTCGTTTCAACAACTTCTACACAATTTACTTTGTTCGTCTGCATTTGCCATTTGTATGAAAATGCTGTGTAGTATTTGCTTCTGAAATTCCTTAAGAAGATTCACTGGAAAATTAAACATCTGCTATATGACTCCGATTTTTTATATTTCTGTGCTACGCTACATATGGATAGTGTCATTTTTGTTATATCGTAATTTATTCTCGGAATATTTACAAAATTAGCAGAATATTATCTTTTTACTTTCATACTGTATATCAAAATTTTATCGAATGCATTAAACATCGATGACTAAATTTAATTTTTAAATATAAAAACTTTTACGAAAAAAAAGTCAAAAGAACAGGAAATTCACCCAAACGAGAGTACACCCACTTATATTAAAATAGTGCTTTCCCTTAAAGTGCCTGATGAGCACTCAAACACAATCCCTATCTTTTTAAAATAAATTATTAGAAGGGGAATAGTCTAGTTCCTGCGACGGGCCTTAACATTGCGGTGCTTTAAACCTGTAGGGCTACCCAGGACCCAAGATAACATATCCTAACCTGATAACTTTAAACAAAATAATTACTGAAAACCACCCCTTTCCCTAATTCAAAACTAGCGGTTACGCATCCTAGAGGCCTCTAGGGGCACTTGAGGAGGGGGGAGTCAAATTTGATAACCCAATTTCTTATTTTAGATTTTAAAAGAAAAAAATAAAAAATAAAAAAAATAGTTATAAACCTTCACGGGACCTATGAGAAGCTATCCTGTTAAGGAGAACCCGATCGGTTCAGCGGTTAGCGAGATCCTTCGGTACACACAAACAGACATCCTGTTACTTTAGTATAAAGGATTGTTTTAATATAAGAATGCGAGGGTTTCTGTGCTCAATAAGAAATTTCGGGGGTAAACGCCGAAGAGCCATTCAAAAGTTATGATAGAGAACGAAAGGCAGTTTGTTAAAAAATAATGAAATGTTTTTTAGCTTACTTCGAGTTTTACTACGAAAAACAATAACTTAACTAATAGATGAATAAAATTAGTTCATAAAAACTAAAAACAAAATTATTTCCCCTGACCAAAAAATAAAATTATCATGTAAAGCATTGTACCAGTGCCACTTATTTTAGTGTAAATCTGAAAATATTGAAATAAAATTTTACTTTTCATGGGGGAAATTTTGATTAAAAGTGAAATGTTAAAAGTTGAACGATCAAAAGGCTCCAATCTTTTAACAGAAGATCAGTTTTCAAATAAAAAAATAACTGGGTTAATAAAATCTATTTTCTTTATGCTTAGAAGAATTATTTAGTGGTCTCTTGCTGTCGGGGAGACATGGGGTTCGATTCTGAAGCGCGTCGTGTCATACTTAAGACTTTAACTAACAATAGTACCTAAAGTTTATATGTCAGTAGTAAGATTAAGAGTTTATTGTATATTGTCCAAGATAAGGTCGTCTTATAATCACTCCCCCTTCCCCCTCCCACAATTATTTGGGGGGGGGGGGGGGGGGTTGGCTAGACTGATTGTTGCACAATTTTCAGGAAAGTATTACATAGGTGCAAGGTAGATTTTAGTTAGTTTCTTTGGAGGCAGGTAAGTCAACCCCTTTCTGGTGACCCAAGAAAATACTACCCCCAAATTTGTTCCTTTTCTTTTTAGTAGCGAAGCTACTTTATAATTCAAATTCTGTCCGTCCGTAATGCTATCGAAAAAATGCGATTTTCTAGGCTGCTATTGAAGATAGACGGGTGAAATTTTTGGAGAAGATTATCAGTATCAATGAGCATCAAGTGTATTATTTACTTTGTCTGTCAGTCTGTCGGTCATGCATAAAAGACATTAAATTTTTTTTTATTAATTTATCAGAAAGGTTTCGTGAATTCTAAGAATTATTGCACATTTATTAACCGAACATCGCCTCTATAATAATTTTGTCTGTTTGTCCTTCCAGGAATTTTTAGAGCCCTGCTTTATTGGATGTTGTCAGCCTTATTTCGAAAAACTTATCGTTAAAATACAAGTTATATAAAAAAAAGATAAATGTTCTTGCGAACTGAGATTTTTGGCAAATTAAGACTTTATTGAAAACTTGATATTTTGTCTTTTATAATTTTATTAATTCAATATGGTCTAGTAGAAATTACGTCATTCGAGAGAAGAGGGATATATATATCATGAAAAAAATATTGTAGTATAGCATACTAAGAATGATTGGTATTATCCTCTTAGAAATATTATATAAAATTTTAAAAGGCACAGCAGCTAGTAGGTGTATAACCCTTAACAGTCGGGCTCTAGCCGCACCTTTATCGGTCTTCACCATTTTATTTAACAACCTTTTTTAGGTTTTATTTTACTTAAAATTTTCAAACGGCTGTAATTTCTTATTTTTGAAGCTAGAAGAACAAGTTTTTTTCAGAAATTGTTCATCTTTATCTAAATTTTATATTAGAAATCTCAAAATTTTGAAGTCTCTAAGTAAAAAATTGCGGTCA
Source organism: Acartia tonsa (assembly GCF_053477335.1). Taxonomy (NCBI): domain Eukaryota; kingdom Metazoa; phylum Arthropoda; class Copepoda; order Calanoida; family Acartiidae; genus Acartia; species Acartia tonsa. The sequence continues at coordinate 27,889,417 of NC_137270.1, forward strand.
AAAGAGGCTTTTAAAGATTTCAGGAGACCTGGAGGATAAGAACCTGTAGGATCATATCTGGAACCTAAAATTTAATTAAACACCTATATTTCATATAAGGGTTTACTACTATAGAATATTTTAGTATTTAGGTAAGATAAAATGCTTTGTTTAAGCCAAAACAATATTTTTGCTTTTTACCTGGATGACCTTACCAGGTTTGCTGGCATCCTGTGCCCGCCAGGATGGAGATATTAAAAAAATTCCAACTCTCAGTTATGTGTCATACCCATATTTAAAAAGTCACTCAGCCTTAGCCCTCTATCTTTCACACACAGAAGATGAGATAAAAGACGCCCCCCCCCCCCCTCATCCGTTAAGGGATAAAGCTGTCTCGCAGGGGCGTCCAAGCTTTTTATTTTGGGGGGGGTAAAATTTTTTTAAGGGGGGGGTAATTCGGTTTTGGGGGTGTAAAATGGCGCGCGAAGCGCGCCGCAAATTTTTTTTACCCCCCCAAAATTTTTACCCCGGGGGTAAAATTTGCTTGGGGGGGGGTAATTACCCCCCCTGAAATATGTTGGCAGGGGTAAAATTTGTTTACCCCCCCCCCCAAAATTTATTCCCGGGGTAAAATTTTTGGGGGGGGTAAGTTAAATTGTATCAAAAATTTAGTATTAAAAATGCGCGCGAAACGCGCAAAAATTTTTTTTGTTAGAGATTTCTATTTTGGGGGGGGTATTTATCCCCCCAAAATTGTTTGGGGGGTAAATACCCCCAGGGTAGGAGTAAATTTTAAATGGGGGGGGTAATCGCCCCATTACCCCCCCTCCCCCCCCCTTGGACGCCTATGGCTGTCTGGTAGGTCAATATTCCACTCCATGGATAATACAACTATCCTACTAAAATACAAGATTTTCTTCATCTGAGGTCGGTAAAATATAGATGTTATCGTTTATTTGAAAGTATTAGAATTGTCATATCGTTTCAAAACCTGACATTCAGGATGATTCATTAACAGTCAGGCATTGTTTAGAAAATGAAGCAAAATTATAATCATTACTAGAAAGAACGTTTGCACATAAACATAATTACTTTTTTAATAAAAAAAGAAAACAAATGTGTTTTGCTTTGGTCATTAGCACATGATCTATTAATCTAACTTTGCCTGATAAATTTGAACAGAAGCGAGGCTTCTTTATATTTTAAATGTTTGTCATCTGCTGAGAAAGTTTATTGGAATTATTGGCAGCAGATTTTCTGTAGAAATTTTTTAGTCTATCCGAGCCTACATTTAAACATCTATTTTGACTGTCCAGTCCTTTCATCTAATCTTCCTTACAGCTCTAAATTCTAATAAAGTTTACTATCTGATTCATTTGCACTGAGCTGGATCTTTAAATCGTTTAGTGGTGCGCTAAATCGGGGAGGTCCAGTTCACCCCGGTTTGGCGCCCCTGGGCGCGCTGATTGGCCAATTCCATTTTTATTTAAATATTGAAATCTAATAATATCTAGGTGCGCCGAACTGGATCGCCACGATTTAGCGCACCACTAAACGATTTAAAGATCCAGCTCAAATTAAAAACAAGCTGAAAACCGTGCTGAAAAGAAATGTATTATATTGTCTGTCCACAAAATTAAGGGAATATATTGGCATCTCAAGGCCAACAAGATAGGAATTTATCATACATTTTTCTTTTATCTGCCGCAGACAACTGTCTAAAATAATAAAGCTACTGACATATGTGCGACTAACTACTAAGATCTTCGGATTGAAAAAGGTAGGGAAGGGCAGAAAAATAGCTTTCAGTAGATAGTAAACTTAAATAATACATATCTGACCACATTATGTTCGTCCGTCTCCTCATACTATTTTTGGTTTTAAGCTTAGCACTAACTCATGTTTTTCATCCTTGTTGATTCATTAATTTTATCAAAATGCAGCTCTATAACTCTTCTCTTCATAATTGGACAATTATCAGAGAAAGGTCAAGCCCATTAATATTAGAATACGCCGTATGAAGAGTCTGAAAAAAAACTGAATCCATCTGAATCAACTTAACTTGACGATAACCACCAAAGCAAAGCTCAACATATAGACATATGGTGGCTTAGCTTTTGATTTTGTATTTTTTTCGAAATCTGAATAAAATTCGACGTTGCAATATTACCTTAGTACCAGATATTTAAACTTGACGTACGTATTTGTTATATAAATTATGACAGTTGTATAACTAAGATTAGTGACCTGTAATAATGATTAGAGCTATCTATTAAGGAAATAAATCTATGAATATAGATGTATGTACACAACTACCTGGATCCCCCTGCTGGGAACCTTTTTCGCCACTAGCAAAGCTTTTTCTGCTCTTTTGTAGTGACTTTACTGTGTTAATGTTGTTATGCTTTACAATTATTTGCAACAAAAAAAAACATTGTTTAGATACAATATCTCTTTTATACCTGTAATCTAAGATAATTAGTCAAAATATATAAATGAAAGAGCTTTAAATTTGAAGCTAATTATTCATTCTTTTTTGTTTCACAGTTTTTAGTGACTGCACACCAGCTTCTAGGAGCTTTATTCTCAAGGCATATGGGGGGTAAACACCTATTCCCTCTGTGCATCCCTCCACTTTCAACAACAGGTTTTTTTATAGACATGTTAGAGTCGAACAATTGATATTAAACTTTGCATACAAATTTATGTAACAGATAAATTTAATAAACATTTAACATATAGACTTTTTACCTATTTTATGTTAAAACTTGAATTTTGACTTGATGTTTGGCAATATGATTCCTTGGGCAATAAGGCCTAATATTTTAGGCATATCATATCTCTCAAATAAAACTAACTAATCACTCTACTTTTGCACTCAAAAATTTTTCTCAATTATCTATGAAAATATTTTGGTCTATGATATAACTAGGGTGCTGTTATATACATTGAGAGCACATTACTATTTCCACCTAGATTATTATCTACTGTACTGTAATTTAACAAATCGATATTGACTGTAGACCTACCCTTGAGTGGCTTTTAAACAAACATTATTGAGGCAAAATTAATGATCATTTTTTTTATACATTTATCTTCCTTTGTGCTGTAATATTTTTGCATGTATACTAAACACATATTTTGCATGCATTATTTTTTGACATAGGTAATATATAATGCTTAGTTTCCATTTATCTATTTTAATCTAAAAAAAGTTTATGATCAGCCAACTGTCATTTTCTCTAACAATCAGAACACTTCGGACCTCAGCTGTATTATAACCAAAATTTAGCAAACAATCTAAGTTTTGCTAGATTTTTAAATTAAAACATGTTTTTTATAATCATCTCTTATTTGGAAATCCACAAACCATGCACAGTTTATCGCGGTCATGCCAATTTTTTTTATTCCTAAAAAAATACGTAAGAAGGTAGTACCAACCAAAATTTAAGAAGTATATTAGATGTCACCAACCCAACCAAAATTAACACCTGAAACATTTTAAACTTTTTACCCAAAAGATTTTTTTTTGGGGGTGAGAGATGGATGTAGAAAAAAGATTCGGTGTTCTTCAGTTGCCTTTTTAAGCCCTTTTAAAGAAAAATTTTTTTTTATCATAATATACATGTTTTTCCTTGTTTTTTCCATCTCTTTAGTGCTCCCTGTTTTATTTTTTTCTCATTTACTCTTTCTCTTTTGAACCACACTTACTAAAACCCATTTGTAGGCATTCATTACACACACACGCACACACACACACAAACACATACAATGACTTGATAAATTTAGTGGTAAAGCTTTTACCCTGAATAATTGGATTAATTCTAAACATTTCACAGCGTACAAAGGACTCAATTAGGCAGAGAGAGAGAGCAGGGAGGGAGAGGACATTGGGCTGTTTATTACACTAGTCCCCAAAGTTTATTATCGTTGGCTCAACAACTTTGGGGACTTTTATTGAATTTTGATTGGTTGGCTCATCAAATTGAGTGTTCAAATGTATCAAGCACAAATTGTAATCTACAGAAGGGTAATTTTGTATATCCCCAGGGGGATGTACATCAGTTTTTCAGCCATTGTCTAATCCCTTTAGATCCCTGCATAGAGAGCCTTTCATTATCTATCTAACTTTGTATGTATGTACCACTGAACTGATTTATGTAAAATAGCTTTATGTTGGTCCTCATAGGGCATTGGGTCAAAGCTCCTCAAAATACGCATCTTTTAGATTTTTGCAAGAAAAAAAGACTTTTAGTATACTTTAAACTTATCCCTATTTTCATATCCGCAGACAACTGCATAATAACGAACGATAAATATGTTTTCTTTTTTTCTATATCTTTGCTTATACCTAATATGCATATTTACTAGCGGCTGTGCCCGTACCATCTAGGAGCAGCGAAACAAGGATGACAACATCCATAAAAGCGAAGCACTGAAACGGTAGGACAAAGGGACGTTAACACTTGTATAGTTTCAGAACTGAATAATCCTAATATAAATGTATAAGAGTCAAAGCAAAATTGTGAGTAAATTTGTTTTAAAAAACTGCTTGATACAGGATAATGTTTATGGACATACTTACATTTTTAGGACTTGATTATAGAGTTGCTTCGTTTATTACATTATACTTTGTTGTCCCAGGAATCAATATACCAAAAATCAGATCAATCGGATAATTAGATCACATAAAAATTTGATGTTAAAAAAGTAAAAAAAATCATCATGTTTAAAATGGACGTACGGACATTTTGGTAATTATTATAGAGTTGCTACGCTTTCTAAATCGTACCTAACTGCTAAAGGAATCACCATGCAAAATTTGAAATCGATAGGACAATTCTAACATGACTAAATTAACGAAAAAAGCTATCCGTTACGGACGGACGGACGGACCGACCTTAATTATAGAAAAGCTTCGCTTTTAAAAAGTCTAAGCCAAAAACCATTCCAAAATTGAAGTTTTTATATTTAGTAGCCTTAAACCATCCTGAGACCTATGTGAATCTTTCATGAAATAGAGTACTCAATCAGTTTATTTGTTAGCGAGATCTTAACGGACAAACAAACAAAAACAGACTATATGTCATATCATGTAAGAGACATTTAGATTTGTCTTTTTCATGAAAATTTATAATAATTTTAGACATAAACTACCATCTCATATTTCATATTTTATACCAAGGAGGTTTCGTGATTTTTAACAATATTATATTATTTTTTCAATTTCAGCTCAACAAAAAAATGCGTATAAAAAATGTTTGATTTGGGAACGCTGTGCATAAAATCCATTATGATAAAAATGTGGTTTGCTTCCTGTTGTGGTAAAAATACTGAAACAGGGCCAACAGTTCGATACTTAAAGATATTTTTAGTTGGTAATTAAAGTCTGGTTCATAAAAAAAACTTCTTAGAGATTAGGTTATAGAACCAAAATACATCGATTTGTTTGATATAGCTGAAACATTGTCATATTTACAATTTAATACTTGATATGGAGATGTAATAATATCTAATTTTTTTGTGTATATTCCCCTGGCCAAAAGACATTTTTTTCAGTAGTTTACCTTGAAACGCCCACTCACCCCAAAACAACCCCTGACGATAAATTAACATTTCTCTTATTGTCTATAATACACCCCACTAGATTTTAATTTAAGGGGGGCGTAAAAAGTTATTGTCAATATAAATAAAAATCCAACATGTTAAAAATGGACCTATATCAATTCTGGGGTATAGTCCTTTTCACGACATCCCTCCATAAGGAGCGATTCTTCGTATTTTTCACAGTAGCTTTTCTCCTATTTCTAGCCCCTGCGGGGGGCCAATTACCTAACCCTGTGGGGCAATCACCTAACACAATATAACCTAACCTAACCTAAAATAACCTATAAAAAGCCATTTTAAAAATACGAAGAATCGCTCCTTATGGAGGGATGTCGTGAAAAGGACTATACCCCAATTCTGGTATTGATTATTATTGTTGCTACGATTTTTAAATTAAAACTTCTTGTTAAAAAAAAACATGTTACAGCAGATTTCAAGTTCTTTAATAATATGAAACTCGCAGCGGGTTAAAATAACGATACCCCATCCCCTCCTCTCCCCTCCTGCTGGATAAACGAACTGAACAATAAATGATTTCCATGCTAGCAACCTAAACCTGTCATGGTATCCACGTATATTCTATATCCATTGTCATCGCAAGAAACTTGAACCTAGTAGGAATATGTTTATTTTTAAGTATCCGGCACTGATTGGGGAAAACAACATATGTATGTATATTAGGCCCAACTTCATTTTATAGTAAACATTCAAACCTGCAAAATAACTGTGCTAAATTAATATACCTGAAATGGCTAAATTTTAAACTCTAAGGACGATTATATCCATAAGAAGTGCAAGAACAATCATATTATTTAAAATAGTAAGGTTTTTTATGTCTGTTTCTTAAGATATCACTCACCACTCAACCAAATGGGTTTTCTATTTGAGAGAAGTTTTACATAAACCCCGGGATGGTTATAGGCTATTTTTCTACTTGCCTCTACCCTTTCGAATACATACAAAGACCCTAGAGGCTAGGGGCGCAGACGCAAATAAGAGAGTACAACTATAATGCAGAAATTAGATAAATAAACTTATAGCATGTTCAGTAAAATCATTAGAAAAATCAGAATAAAGGGCATGGCAAAGCATATGTGTGCATGTTTTATTATTCTTTAAAAATTGCTGTTTTGTTATTTAACCCACTCTAGTAGGCTTTACCAATTACTTGCTATTTCAGTTTTGCAGGCCTCCTATGTCATATAAACACAGAGACAATTGTGCTCAAAAATAAAACATCGTAGGTTATCATTCATATAAACTATTGAATTGATCAGGGGTAGGGGATAGGACAATGGATAATTCATAATTGGTGTACTCATCAATTTATAAAAAAAAAACACCATTTTGTAGATTAAAGTTACTGATACAAAATTTGGAAACTATTAGTTTGTAACACCCAAATTTAGATTTAATAATTATAGAAAAGCTTCACTTTAAAAATAAACCCCTTCAGTTTGGTAGGTCAACAAATAGCAAAATGAGCTTTAAAGCTGCGATTGTCAGTATAATTTGCGCTAAGATTGGATGATGTCGTCCCAGAAACTTTAATATGCATAAAATGAGACACAGGCGTACATGCACACGCATGAATCTTGTGCATGGAGTAAAAATTTACCCTGCAAAGTATAAACACACAGACAGACACACATACAAACACCCCGGCCTGTACACTTTAATTTTACCTAAAATTATACACACAAGAATAAACCAATTTTAACAAAAAAAAATAAGCATATAAATTAAAAGTCTAAACAACAATGTATGTAGATTTGTTGCAAATTGCATTATGAAAAATGCTGTTTTAGGATCACTTACAAGTTTAGGATTTGGATTATAGAGATGCTTTGCATTTAATATTGTACCTTGTTGTCAAAAGCAACATCATTCCAAATATCAGATGTAGAAGAGCCTTGCTTTTTGAAATCAATAAAAACGTAAAATTTTGTAAGATAATATTAGGCCAATGGATATATTATTGCTTGGATATTACACACGATTGTCATGTTCTCTAATATTCTAGTAAACAACGCAGCAGGCTAAAATAATGATTCTTCTTCCACCCCCTTTACCCCGTCTTCTCCCCTCCAACTGAATTAACCAACTGACCAATAAATGAAAGGGGAAATAGCAACCTGAATTTACGACAATTTTTCCCCTGTCATAATATCCACGTATATTCTATATCCATTATTATGCATTATGAATGGGTATTGCAACCAAAGTATAATAACAAATAATTTATTATAATTAATACCGTTAAATTGAAATAATTAGATATAAATATGTCAATACATGGATAGATGTAACCTATACAAAAGGTCAGGTATTATAGGGCATTATAGAGGAAAGACATATCATATTCCTTAGGGATCTAAAGGTATAAGACAATGGCCGTTAAATTGACGTACATCCCTAATAATGATGCAAAAATTACCAATTCTTTAGATAAAAAACCAGAGTAATAAACAGCCCAATGCCCTCTCCTTTCCTGCATGTCCTTCTTATATATCAAGGGGCATTGAATAATTAAATACCTTTGCTAACTTACAAGTATTGTGGTAAAGAAATTAATATGTAGATTTTTATAAACATTTGGTTAATGGCGAATATATTACATGAAAAAAAACAGGTGATTTTGATATAGATTCACTCATACATAGATAGATAGACGACACATCCTTTGTAATGAAAATTATTGTAATAAGTAGATACTAGATTAGCATATTCGTAATCTATATGTAAGACATCTAAATAGATAGACAGGCAGATAAATAGATATAAAGATAGATAGATACATCCTTCTCTTATATGGGTATCCTAAGATGAATGATTATAATGTGATTATGATATGAGAATAGTTAGTTTGCGGGTGGCATTAGGCTGGTCCAAATTTTAATTTAAAATTTTTTTTAAGGGGATTGGAACAAAGATATGTCAGACCTGTACGATGTTTCTAGGTAAAAGTATTCATGTGTTTATAATGTACATAAGTGTTATAACGTTCCTAAACATTAAAGAAATTAGTTCCTCTCAAAGTTATTGTAAAGAAATATTTACTGTGTTTGCTTCTATTTACCTGGATATAAAATTTAGATATGTAATTATATGTAAAAGCACTAATGCGTTTTGTCTAAAATTTATACCAGTGCCATACTTTCGTCCCCATACAGAAAATTACAGTAAGTGTAAGGACAGAGGAAAAGTCTTAGCATTGAAGCAGGTATATTTCATCTCTGTAGGCTTATTGTTTGATGAGTTAAACAAATATTTTCATGTTAGATATTTAAGTGTATATAAATAACATAATGACAAAAGAAGCAGTGGCACCAAAATATTCCGAAAAGTAAGTGAATACCAAAAAAACATTGAATGACCTTGAATGAAAAAGTAGTACAACCAATGTGGTGATAAATATATATATTCATAGATGAAATAATCCATGCAGTGTCTGTGTATAGGTTTTCAATATTGGAACTGTGTGTGAAAGGGGTAACAATGCAAAATACAAAAAAAATTCTGTTAGCAATGAAACAAAGTTAATTTCTTTAGAGAGATATTAAAGATGTTACATATCTTAGGCATGATTTTAAATTCATTTTTGGTATTTTTCCTCAAAGTGCCTATTAAGAAGTAGAATTAATTGAAATTAGGAAGGGGGTATTTTTTCTATTCCTCACACTTGCGAGTAGCATTAACCCTGTTGGCCCCATACCAGAATTGCCCTAACCCCGCTGGGCTTCCCAATACTCCATATAACCTAAACTAACTTGGCCTGAGGTAATAAAGTTATAAACAAACAAATAAAATATCTGCACTCAATTGTTAGCCTTTTTTATTATTTGTCAAATTGGGACGAGAAGAAAAATTTCAAATACTTTTTCACATGATTTTTAGCTGTTTTTTGAGCTAGTCCTATGTATAAATGTGTATGCATGCTGAATAACAATTATAATTATCAAATATATCTTGTATATATTGTATAATCACAAATAAACAATAATATTCACAAAAAGCATTTTTATATATTTTACATCCACAAAATATTCATTACATTACATACAAAAATGTTCAACCTCTTCAAAGTTAGAAATTTTCAAAGAGATTTTATATGACACGTATAAAGATATTATAGAGTTTGCTTCTATACAAAAGAAAGAAAAAATCTTTCCACATTAATATCATGCGTGAAAAAATTAAGTACCTACTGTTTAAATATCAACCAAATAAGAACTTTTATGTCTTTGTGTACAATTATTGTCCATTTGAAGAAAAAAAATATACTTGAACTATATCATAAAGAAAATTCCTCATTCCCTCATTTAATCAATAAATAAATATATTTATTTGTTTTTTTTAATTTTGTTAGTTTTTTGTTTGTACAGCTGCCGTAAGAATGGTTACACTGTCTAAGTAACTTATGCTAAATCATGAAGTATTTTTTCATTATTTTGATGTTTATAATAGTTATGACTAAATAAATATTTACCTTGCTCTTGCAGACATTTATATAAAATTTGAATTTAGACAAAATAAATTGGCCCACCCTAATTTGCCAAACCCAAACGCCCCCAGCCCTTTTCCTCCCTCCCCTTCCTCTTAATTTACTTCCCAGTTTCTCCTAATATTCAAGTTGTCAGATTTAGGACTACTATTACAATAGATAAAGGAATAAGTAATTTTGATAAATCAATTTGACTTTTAGACTTTACTTTAGATAGATAGTCTAATGAAGCAAATAGTTATGATACTCAGAAGAGGGTAATGGCATATCAATTACCTACTTTTTCTTCCTTCTCCTCATAACTCCAAACCCCTAACCCTCAGCCACAAATTGTTTCAAGATAAAGCTAAAAATGCAGATTTTACAGTTATGGGAATATTAATTCATTTTCCATTTTATAACACTCCTCTTTTATGTTAACCCTTTATCCCTGGCTATTACCTACCACTTAGACTTGCCTAATCTCCTTGCCCAATAATAGAGATATATAGAGTTATTTTCTTCATGGCTAACCCAAGGGATCTTAAGGGATAAGACAATGGCCGTTAAATTAATGAACACTCATAATATTAATAAATGAAATTATTCCTTCTGTAGATTTAGATTTTTGGTGGAAAAGTTTCACAAAGTTATTTTGTACAACTCAATCTTTGAGCTAACGAATGAGAGAACGTATTTTTAAAACTTTTAATTAAAATAATAATACTCTGTAATGTACCAATGTGTTCCATTTAATAGAAAAAAACTTCCTTACAAGACAATAAAGTCACCCTTCCTAAGTGATGGACAGACTGACATTTCCAAACTTGTAGATTGGACATGCTACTAAAAGTATTGTGGTAAAAAAAACACGGTTTCCAAAATATGGGATTTTAAGTTTTGGCCAAAAGTTTTTTATAACAGCAAAGTATTTAAGATAATATTTAGGTAGTTAATAAGGATTGGTTGAGTTAGTGTTAAAAATGTTTTTTTTTTTAAATGGGGCCATACTTCTTTGAAAATAAAGGGGTTTGTGGTTCATATAAATGTGAAAAAGTAAGGAAACTTTATTTTGGCCTTATCAGTAATCATGGGTCTAATGTGACGTTAATAACCCATTCTCTGTCCCTCCCTCCCCAACCTTCCTTTGATTAGCCTTGACATTGAACACAGTGTACAAAACAACCAATTTTTTAAGATTTTTGTTAAAAACTACCAATTTTAAAAACATGTTTGCTATATTAGATTAAAACAATAGAGAGGGAAGGGGTTAAATAACTGTATGTCCTCTTCCTAAGTGCCCTGCTCCGACTTATGATATGGTCTTTGAAAATCAACGAGTAGCATCGGTAATACACAGCCCAGTCGCTACAAAAGAGCAGAAAGCAATTTGCTAGCAGACGAAAAGGTCCTTAACAGGGGGATCCAGGTAGTTGGTTGGTTATACATAAATACTATAAATTAATTTTGCTATAAGTTATGTCTGTTAAGTTCAAGTAATTATGACTGAAGCAATTTTAAATTATTTACATGACAGTCGTTCGGCCGGATTCGGAAAACCCATTGTTGAAAACTAACTGAATATTTAGAAGCGCTAAATAGAAATGTTTAATTGGTGATAGAGTAATAAAAATCGCAATTGACGAAGTAAAAATTTAGCTGTTTTTATAAAATACTTGACATTGATAGTTCAAGTTAGGCCTAAGGAAATTATAAAATTCAAAGATGTGTTATTTAAAGGAATGATTATCGATGCATAGAAAGATAGTATGGATCTGAAGGGATAAGACAAATGCCAATAAATAATGAACATCCCCAATGATGATACATAAAATTATTCCCTCTGTATGTACAATTAGTGGTTAAAACGTTTGGACACTTAACTTGATGAACCAAACAATCGAAATTCAATAAAATGACCCAAAGATTTTAATGCAACAAATAAGAAAATGTTATTTGTGTCAAAAAAAGCCTAATATCCTCTCCCTCCCTTGAAAGATCGATAGATAGATGTATCTAGTATTTAGTGTTTTCTTAGCTAATTTTTAAAATAAAATCTAAACCTAAATATATATTTACAAAGGTTTAATTAGTATCTGAAAGTGCAAATGGTATTGGTACTCAAAAATAACGGAAGGAGAGGGGGCTTAAACCTTGCGGGGCTGTCCAGTACCCCAAAAACTAACAAAACCTGACCTAAATCAAAATCAAAACAAACGAAAAACCAACACCACCTCCTTATTTCAAATATTTCAAAATAAGGAAAGGTTGGTTTCATTGCTTAAAAGTTAATTTGTATGAAACCCTATTATATTCTTTCTATCTTTGGTATATCCATCTATCTGTCCATATAATAATAATAAAATGTGTTTGTTAAGCCTCTGGTTTTGATTAGTTTCTGATGTTGCAAACCAACTTAACTTGCAAATCTTGTTAGTAGCTAAGCAACTCTATAACTCTTTTACGTTGGATGGATTTGTAGAAAAATGCTTTTTAGATGGGTCTATGAATTGGCTATGTTTGTATTTAGTTATGAGTTCAAGTATGAATTCGAATATCTAAAGACGTTAAATATTACTACTACTGCTATATCAGATGCGCGACATCAAAAGTTAGAATAGGGGTAATGCCTTGGCCCAAAACAGACGCGACAAATTATCATAGAAAATTAAGACTTGCAGACAAAAATCTGGCAATCAAAGAATAAAGAATGTATTGTCTGTTGGGTGTTACCGAACCTAATAACCCATGTGTTGGGACAGCAATGATGAGATTGTCTGAGTCATTCTTGATTATTGGACCTGACGTCAAAGTCTCATAGGCAATATTCTATCGTATGATATAAAGTAGTAAGTTTTTTTTGTCTAAAGTAGTAAAGATACGGTATTGTAATTTAATCAGCTGTAATAAAAAATTGGCTTCTGTAATTATCTAATAAGGTTCCTCCGTTCAAGAATTTGTCACCTTGACATTTCTTATATATTTTTAAAAACCTTGTTTTAATTACTTTGCTTTACTTCATTCTTGTTCTACTTTATATAAATTAGTTATTATGTGTTTGTAAGATGATGTTTGCATTAATGACTTTCAAACTTTTTAAATATCTATCTATCCATCTATCTATCTATCTATCCAACTATCTATCCATCTATCCATCTATCTTTTTATCTACCCATCTATCTTTCTATCTATCTATCTATCTTTCTATCTATCGATCTATCTTTCTATCTATCTATCTTTCTTTCTATCTATCCATCTATCTTTCTATCTATCCAACTATCTTTCTATCTATCCATCTATCTATGATGAGTTTGCACTTATGACTTTCAAAACTTTTTAAATATCTATCTATAAACTAATCTATTTATCAATCCATCTATCTCACTATGATAAGCTTGCTTTTATTACTTTCAAAACTGTTTAACTTTCTATCTTTTCATTTTTTTATCTATTCTATTTCTATCCTTTTATCTATTATGTGTTTGCATTTATGAATTTCAGAAAAATTTATTTATATATATACACTCATTTAACTACAAATCTATCCATAATCCATTTTCCATTTTCTAATTATCAATCAACCTATCTATCCATCATTTTTCTATAAATATATCTATCGACCTATCTATTTATCTATCTATGTATCTGTTTATATATCCATTCATCTATTTTTTATAAATATATAATCAATCTAAATATCACTTTCAATTGGATATTTCGGATCTACTGCAGTTCACGGTAAAATATTGCTGGTAAGCAATATTTCCAAAATTCTATGAATTTTAAAGGCTGCTAGCTGCCAAACGGCTGAACGTACAGATCATGCCCGCACACTGTTTTAAGCGACATAAGAAGGCCTACAAATAATCTGGAATAGCCATGAATCAATAATGTATAATTATCTCGCAGTGCAGAGAAATGCGCGAAAAAAGACCTATTTTACGCGGTTTTTCTTCAATGAAGCTTTCCCTTTGCATAATTGGATCTTGGCTATTCCAGATTATTTGTAGGCCTTCTTATGCCGCTTAAAATGGTATAAGGGTATAATCTGTACGTTCAGCCGTTTGGCAGCTAGCAGCCTTTAAAATTCATAGATTTTTGGAAATATTTTACCGTGAACTGCAGTAGATCCTATATTTCAATATCAGCCAATAGCGGCGCAAATATTTGCACAGACAAGTCGTTATAAAAGAGCAAAAAGCAATTTGCTAGCAGACTGAAAAGGTCCCCACCACTGGATTCAGGTAGTTATATGGATTACATATCAACACTTCTACATTTATTATGTGAACAAGATTTTGGCTTAGCTGCGCTTCTTAAGGACCATATAGTACATCCACGTTAAAGTTTGAAATTTATTAATATCATTAAATATGAAGCATTTAGCCTTTAGCATATTAATGATCCATTTACAATATGTTAATCCATCTTTCCAACTAGCTCTCTACTTTTATATCAGTTTGATTAACTATCCATTATTAATATCTGTTAATGCTTTAAACATTAAGAGATTGTTCGTTTGTCAATTTTTATAAAAATCATTATTTCTAGCTATCTACCTATCCATTAAAGCTTTTTATAGTCCTTTAAAAAATGATGTCATACTGTCCTACCATTGTAAATTCAAATGTATACTGGCCTGCCATTGGTATTTTAGTCGGTGAATTGGCCTATCATTGGTCATTCGTAATGTATTTTATGCCTTCATTTCTTTTCTGGCACTTTAAATAGCTTCCAATATTTTTTTCTGGATTTTATCTATTTACCAATCCATAACTTGTATGTGTGTGTATGCAGGGATCTAAAGGGATAAGACAATGGCCGATACAACCCCAAAATTACCCCTTCTGTAGATTAAAATTAGTTGTTGAAAGGTTTGGACACTCAACTTAATGAAACATCCCATCAAAATTCACTAAAGTCCCTAAAGTTGTTAAGCTAACGAATAGGAAAACATTATTATAAAAATTTTGGGACTAGTGTATAATAAACAGACAATTGCCCCCTCTCTCTCTGGTTTAATGTACTAGTCCCCAAAGTTTTATAATAACCTTTTCTTATACCTTGGCTTAACAACCTTGGGGACTTCTATTGAATTTTAAATTGTTGCTTTGTTAAGTTGAGTGTTCAAACGTTTCAACCACTAATTTTAATCTACAGAAGGGGTATTTTGGTGCATTAATATTGGGGATGTATATGAATTTATCGCCCATTGTCTTTAGTTCCCTGGTGTGTATCTATCTATCAATTATTTTTGCAATCTGGCCTATGGCATATTCATGTCTGCCCATGAAAAAGTTGAACATAAACCTTGCACTTGATTATACATACAGGGATGATTACATATATGAAAGCGAAGCTCAATCAATCAGACGGGCCAACTAATCATGACATGGCTTCATTTATTACATGATGCCTTATATTCCAAGTGCTACATTAGGTAAATAATCGGTATCTTAATAGAAATAGACATTTTTAAAAACAGACATCATACTTTTTGGTAAAGATTATACTTTAAAAATTAATTCCAAATGTTTCAGAAATCATCGTTTCAAATGGTTTTTACTTATTCTTATGAATATTTTGTTTATTTATTTATAGAGTAGCAGCGCTCTTAATAATAGATACATTACAGAGGCCTTGCTCTTGACATTATACTCAGTAATCGAGGGATAGGACATAGACAATAATTTACCCCCCCCCCCCCCCACATTGTTTGCAGGGATCTTAAGGGATAAGACAATGAACAATATACATATATACATTCCCAAATTACATCTTCTGTCAATTAAATTATTGGTTGAAAAGTTTGGATACTTCTATGTTGTAACCAAATAAGATTCAATAGAAGCACCCAAAGTTTTGAAATAACGACTGGCTATAAACCTTATAATTGACATTCCAATGCCCACTTCCTTCATTCTTGTTTGTAAAAAACAAGAGGAATTAGATATATGTAGCATAGTTTTACAGTCATTGTCCACTCCCTCCCTGCATTTTACATGATTCACATGAGAGCTCAGTAACGTAGAATGGCTGAAACATTGAGCATTATTTGAAAATACTTTACTTCTAATTATCTTAAACTCCTTTAAATTACTTTTCATTGACAGAAATACTTTGTAATATCCTAGGATAAAAAGAACAATATTTTCTTTACTGCTATAGAAGATAGGGGTATAACTTAAGTTAATTATTTCCCTTAAAACCATGGACAAGACAATGGCCAATTAATTAATATACATCCCAAATGAAATTACAAAATTGCCCCTTCTGTAGATTAGAATTAGTGGTTAAAACGTTTGAACACTCAACTTGATTAACTAACCAATCAAAACTCAGTAAAAGTCCCCAATGTTGCAAAGCCAACGAAAAAGAAAACAGTACTGTAAAACAGCCCATTGTCCCCCCTCTCTCTCTCTTTCTGCTTGAAACCATAATTACTCAAAATAATGTAAACAAAAATTACACAAACAATTTAAACCTTTCAACACTATGTAATGATTCTATGTATATTATTTTCTATTATGATCTATCTGAAATAGGAAATGTTTGATTAAACAATCAAAAGTTTTCTTATGTGTCCCCTCTATATATATGTAGATATATACATATGTATAATATTAATATACACTAACATAAACATTAGTGGAGCCACGGATTTTAAATTTTGGGTTACAGAAACCAGATCTAATGTAAATTTACTGTAATATTAATATTGCCTAATATTAACATTAGGGGAGCCACGGATTTTAATTTCTTGGTTACAGAAACCGGACCACATGTAATTATACATATAATATTGATATTCACTGACATAAACATTAGGGCAACCACGGATTTTTAATTCAGGAGTACAGAAACCTGATCTTATGTAAAAAATACAAACATTATTAATATGCACTAACACAAACATTAGGGGAACCACGGATTTTTATTTGTTTGGTAAAGTAACCTGATCTCATGTAAATTTACATATAATATTAATATGCACTAACATAAACATCAGGGGAACCATGGATTTTTTAAAAATTACAGAAACCTGACCTTTTGTAACTATGCTTATATTATTAATATGCACTAACATAAAAATAAGGGGAATCACAGATTTTTAATTCTGGAGCATAGAAACCTGACCTTTTCCAATATTACATTTATCCGTTGCAGACCGGCATACGGACCAACCCGAGAACACGCAGAAAATATTCGCCATAAAAAAAACTGTAGAAAAGATGCATTTGTTCTATCCATATGAATCAAAACTTTTTTAATACAATTTCCGGGATGGGGTAGAACTCAGGAAGAGAGGGGACAATGGACTGTAAATTATACTGGACCCCAATACATTATAAAAATAATCTCTCATACGTTGACTTAAAAACATTTAAGTCTTTGATTGGGTGGTACAAACTAGAAGAGTGCAAACTTTTCTATTAATAATCTTAATCTGCAGAAGGATAATTTTGTTGATCGTAACTGGGGATGTATATTAAATTGTCGTCAATTGTCTTATCCTTAAGATCCGTGGGTAGGAATAGATTGATACAATTAGGGATAAATAGATAGACAAATAGGTCAATGGATAGGTTGATAGACAGGTGAAATTGATGGATAGATTAAAAGGTTAATAGATAGATAGATTGATAGGTAGGTAGATAGGTAGTTGGTTAAATAGATTGTTAGATAGATAGATTAATGGATAAATAGATTGATTGGTTGATGTATAGACAGGAAGGTTGATGAACGAATAGATAGATATACACAAATGGATAAATATGCGAATGGATAGATATATAGTTGTTATATGGATAACTAGATTAAAATATAAATAAGTCCAATGAATATTTAAATAGGTAGATAGTTATATAATGTATAAAGATTTAAATTTGTTCCTGAAACTTAAGTATATAATACGTCTAAAGAGCAACAAGTACACTTTTACCCGTATAAGGTATAGCAAGCGATCTGTAGCGGTTAGTATTGTATTTGCCTACTTTAAATTATAGACGTACTGACAAACCCTTCTTTTATAGTAGCTTCGCTTCTAGTAATGATATGTAATTACTTTTCAATTCATAACTATAAACTTTATTTAATAGGTTTTTCCAAAATTGCATACAAGAATACTCCCTTAATTGATTTTATGTTGATACGTTGCTACCAATGTTTTATTTAGCAATTTAATTAAAGCAAAGCTTTGCTCGATAATACTTGTATAATAAAAAACAAACTTTCGTGCAAAGTTTTAGAAATCTTTCGCAGCAGCCAAATAAATTATATATACGAGCCATTTACAATGTACATCCGTCAGAAAAAAAATTCTACCTGAAGCCTCTTTTGCCTTCCCTACGACAAATTTTAGCTGCTGCCGTTTTCACAACAATCCGCATTAACAATTGACAGCTACCAAGCTCTATATTAAATTGTTCTTGTATAAATGTATAATAACTAAGACAACTACCCAGTTCTACTAGAGAGGATCTTTCCTTCTGCTAGCAAATTGCTTTCTGCTCTTTTGTAGCGACTTGGCTATGCTAATATTTCCGATGGTATTGGCTCAAAGAAACAATTGAAGTTCGTTGCAGGGTCTCCAACCTGTGAACATACAGTTGTTTAATCCCTGCCCCCTCTATTCTTTTACTCTAATCTTTTAGATAAATAATTTTTCGCCAATTCGACATTATTGCGCAAGCCTCCTTTTTCTTGAATTGGCTGTTTTGTATGAATAAAATTAAGCTTTTATTGCTTCCTTGAAATTCATCCCAATTATCTCATATGTAGGGACACACCAAAAAGTAATAGGAATAATTAGTTGAAGCGAAGCTTCTCTTTAATTAGAGTCGGTCCATACGTCGTTACGACCGTCCGTAACGGTTAGCTGTTTTCGTTAATTGAGACATGATATAATTGTCCTATCGATTTAAAATTTGCATGACGATTTCTATAATAACAAAGTACAATATTATAAGTGAGGCATCTCTATAATCAAATCTTAAAAAAGAGAGTATCTCCCTTTACTGCATCCTGTATTTGCGCAATTTTGCAACAAATTTATGTACAATGTTGTTTAGACTTAGAAATTAATGTTCTGCTTATTAAATTCTGACACCTCTAAAAGTTATTGTTCGTTTGGCCTTTCTTCTGATTTTAGAGCTTCGCTTTTAAGGATGCTGTCATCCTTGTTAGATAGTAAAGGAGAAGAAAAGTTAATCTTGTCCCATTCTCTCTCCTAATATCTACGAGCTACCATTAATAAATACCAACTAAGAAGATAAAGGAAAATTAATGAATTTTTATGAATAATTATAAGAAGTATTCACCTCATCATAATTACTATAAAATTACTAGAAACAGAAAGGTGTAACCCTTGAAAATTGTAGAAATTAAATAATAAAGATGACTGACAATATCCATAAAAGCTAAGCATTAATATTTGTAGAGTGTCAGAGCAGAATATTAATGCATAAGTCTAAACAAAATTGTAAGTAAATTGATTTGCAAAACTTCTTAAATACAGGATAATGTTTAAGGACATTATTACATTTTTAGGACTTGATTATAGAGATCTTCTTATATGAAATTGTTGTTAAAAAGTTTCTTGTAACGATTATAAAGTTGCTACGCTTTTTTAAATTGTACTTAACTGTCATAGGAATCATCATGCAAAGTTTGAAATCGATAGGACAATTCTAATATGTCTAAATTAACGAAAAGAGCTAACTGTTACACAAAAGAAGCTAACCGTTATGGACGGACGAACAGACCGACCATAATTATGGAAAAGCTTTTAAAAACAGAAATTTAAACCCTTTTATGTCTATAACATATGGTTTGATCTTGAAGTGCATAAACCTAACCAAACCTATAAAGTTTGCCTATTTAAGATGCATAAAGAGTTTCTCATATTATGTACTGTAAATTAGGGTAATTTTGGAGAGAGTAAGCTTATTTGGAAAGATACTCTTACCCTTATTGGCGATTTTTAAGTGAACATGTAGTGAATCCAGTGCATCTTCCGCGTGTAATGGGATGCGATCATCTAACACCCAATGATATTAGGTTAAGAAACATCCAACAGACAACCAACCCTTTGATTGCACGACCTTTGTCTAAGAAGACATTTTTTACGTCTTTAGTTATAACGTACTTGGTGTCAGGACGAGATTCAGACCTACCACTCCTGACCACAAGCGGAAATATTTGGAAAGATATAAAACTATATAATTGCTTTGGATTTTTTTAAATATAAGACCATTTACATTTTGCAAGTGTTTGAAACTTAAAAGTCGAGGTACAATATTTTAAGAATGAATGAATGAAACAATTTTACAAAAAATGAAATTTGAGTCTTTTTGTAGGAAAAGGGGGAGTGCTTAAAATATAAATTATACTGGTACCCAAAGTTTAATAACTATGTTTTATTAACTATCGACTTAAAAACTTTGGGTACTTTTATAGAAATTTTATTAGCTTGTTCCAAACAAATATTGTCCAAACTTTTCAATAATCAATCTTTTTCAAGGGGTAATTTTATTTATCATCATTGAGGATGTAAACCAATTCATTGTCTTATCCCTTATGAATTAAGATCCTTGCCTTACTTACTAAATTGTCCCAAGTGAGCTACACTGCCTAATTCCATATATTATGGATGTGAATGTCATAACCTAAATTAAAAGCACTAGTAATTAATATGCATATTGCATACATTAAACTATCTTCATACATTTATACTTAAAAATAAATATTTAGCGATTTTTGTCAGAGAAAGAGGGGACAATGGTCTGTTTATTACACTAGTCACCAAAGTTTTATAATAACATTTTCTTATCTGTTAAATTAACAATGAGGACTTTAGTGAATTTTGATTGGTTGGTTTGTAAGTTTAGTGTTCAAACGTTTCAACCACTAATTATAATCAACAGAAGGGTTAATTTTGTGTATTATCATTGGGGATGTACGTCAATATATCGGCCATTGTCTTATCCCTATATATAACTGGATTGTCGTGAAGTCTCACTTAACTCAAGAGCGACTAATAGATTTTCATACGAGGGGAACATATTCTAAGCCATACTGAAAATTATGGATAGCATCGTATTATATCCAGATTTCTACGGATATTAAAATAAAAGATTAAAATCATCAGTTTTGTTACCCCGTGCCTTCGGCTTCTCGGGGCTAACAAAACTGCTTTTGATCTGATAATTTTCTATTATAATATCCGTGGAAAGCTGGCTATAATTCGATGCGTTACATAACAATTTTCTTGTTTTGTGTGAACACCTACCTAATCATGCATAAATCTGACTTTAACATTTTCTTATCGATTTCAATATTTTTGGAGAATACAAAATTGGTAAAATTTAAACTTCTTTATGATAAACTAGCATCTACGCCTCTAGCCTCTAAAAATTATTAATTTATAAATAAAATATATCAAAACTAACCTGGACCTATATCTAGCTTTCCTAAAATAGAGAAATCATTCAGTTCAGTGGTTTGTCAGATATTAACAAACAGACAACACATTTTAATACTTACAAGTGTATCTTCTATATTACTACGTTTAACAAAATATTTGAATATATTTCTTAGTTCTTAATTAGAGTTAGCATAAAATTTTAAATCAAATTTATTATTTTAGCATTCTTGACTGCATGTAGTTAGGGTACAAAGTAATTAAAATTCAATTACCTTTTTATTGCAAAAATGAGTTAGTAAATTGTTTTGCCAAAATATTATTTCATTATTTATGCATTTTAAAGCATTATTATCTGTTTCTCATTGCCTTTTAGGCTGTCCTTGATTGTTGTTTTCCTACATGGCCTAGAACCTTCTTATATTCTACAGAAAAAATTGTACCCAGAACCGATAATAAATAGCCCTCTTTTTAAGGACAGTGGAAAGTGTTATGTGTGACGTCATAGAAACACGACTATTACCCATCTTTTTTTGAGGTTTTCTTTACCACTTCTCCTTTCATACTTCCCTTTTAGACGTAATTTTATGACGTCACATATGACACTTTCCGCTGGCCCACTATTTTAAGCCAGTGCACTTTAAAATCGTTTGAACTATTCTAACATGTCTAAAGTTTTGATCAGAGCTAATAGTGTAAACATACGGACCGAACCTAATGTATCAAATATTTGCATTTAAAGACTACAAACATTTGTAGAAACCCAAGGCCTCACAGATAATTTTGGTTGTAAATTTGGTTGCAAAGTCTTCTGAAAATTATGTATACAAAAATTGTATGTATAACATAAAGTAGTATTTATTGTCTGAAACTTCAGATTTTGGTAAATAAAGAACCAATTTAAGGGATGCTTAACATAGGTCCGAGATGGTTTTAGTCTATTTTTCTTAGATGCTATGGGTAGATCCGTTAAGCATATCATAATTTAGAAGAAAAAATATTTTGTCTGAAGCGATAGAGTTTCTCATTTTGAGAAGTTTAACATAAGTCCTAATAAGGTTTTGACTATTTTATTTTCAGATTAAAATTTCGAATACAGAGCCTCTAGATGCAATGGGCGTAGATATTTATGATGGGGTAAAGGTAGGTTCAAACCTCGCCATAATAAAGACGTTAAAAACTTTTTCTCGTATTCATTCGAATCCGGTGGATAGGAACCGGTTCTCATCCATACGAAAAAAATATGTTAATATTGCATTAATCATTTAAGAATTCGTGACAAATAGACAAAAGACATTTAATAGATCTTTCCTCTACATTATAAAATTGATCATATCATCCAATAAACATGTAATTAAAATATTTTTTTAGAATATTTGTCAATATTCATTTACACAAACTAATATTGAATATTTTAATAACAAGGATGACTATGTTTGAAGGTTTCGCATTTATGACAAAATAGCACCATTTCAATTAAAAGTATTATTTAGTAAAGTTAGAGACAATTCTAGCCAGTTTTGTAAATAGTTTTATTTGTGGCATTTTAGTTAGACTATCATTTAAATTCTAGAAATTTTTCAGTAAAAATAACAATAAAAAAGAAAACATTTTCATAGGGCTGTTTGTTAAAATATCACAGAACCGATTGAGAACTCAATTTTTGGGAAACCTCACATGGTCCTCAGATAGTTTAAGCTGTTTTTTATTATTATTTTGCTCGCTCCCTCATTTTTCAAATAGAGAGCCCCAGATACAAGTGGCGCAACCGTTAGCATAGTTAAATAGTGGCTGCGGTATAATAAATAATATTTATGAAAATAGCTACTGATTGAAAAGCCTTCAAAATTGATTGGTTCTGCTACTGAATATAAAATCCGTCAATTTCTTTTCAAATTTCCCTAAATGGACATCAAAAGAATTGCGAGGGGGTATGGAACAGTTTTCTGGATAAGAATATAATCAAAGAATGTATTATTAATATTATAGATAGCTTGTCCACGGATATTAATATTAAGAATTAACACAAATTAACAAATAAGGAATAAACCCTATGTTTTTTTTCGGTGTTCTCCCTCAAAGTGCCTAGCGAGCCCAAACCCCAACCCACCCTTTTTAAATTGTAATTAATGGAGAGGAATATTTTATTTTTTATTTGTATAGTTTTTTCTTAGCTGTTATTCAACATAGAAATTGTAAATTTTTGTGATTATCCCCTGACCAATTAGCATACACTATTTAAATCACAAGAAATCTTTGAGGGCAAGGAAAAAGTTATTTTCTTGGCTGCTATGAAGGGTAGCCTTCTGACCTTTAAAAATATTCTACTGATCAAATTATCATATATTCAAATATTAATTTTGCTTCTCCACTTGTAAATATTGTCAATGTGAACCCTAATGTTCTTAAAACTAGTGGCTTTGCCCCTGGCATCTAGGGATTTTTATTCGAAGGGGAAAGGAGGGGGCAGAAAATAACCTAAACCATTTCAAGTCTTAAATATAAAAATTAAATACCAAAAACCTATACATTTAAAAAAAAACTTTAATTTTTTAGCTAGATTCAAATAGACATGCAAAAAACCTTACTACTTTATATCATAGTAAACCTCCCTGTCAACAATTTAAAGGATAAATGATAAAAAAATGCATTGAAATTTGAAATATTTCAACCCACTTCTATTTCACTTTTGTGGGTGGCACTATGAAACTTCGGAATATAATTTAGACGTTTTAATAATTTTTTTTATTTTTTAAGGTTTTATATATTTTTTAAAGAAAGAGGGGACAATTCGTCGTTTATTGCACACACAAGTTTTATAAGAACGTTCTCTTATTCATTGGCTTAACAACTTTGGGGACTTAAGTGAATTTTGATTGGTTGATTCATTTAAAGTTGAGTGTTTTCAAACGTTTAAACCATTAATTTTAATCTACAGAAGGGGTTAGTTTGTGTATCATTATTGGGGATGTACACCAATTTATCAGCCATTGTCTTATCTCTTTAGATCCCTGTATTTTTTTATAAGTAAGCACAATACACAAAAGAATCACTAGATGAAAAAAAACTTTCAACTTAAATTTTATCCTATAGTGTCCGACAAAAAGACCAACAAATAATTCTGGGCTGTAAAGAAGTATACGGAAAGAGGGGGAGCGGTTGCCCGAGGGGTGGTAAAATGGTCAACGCGCAAATTAAAGCAATTTTGCAAGCTAGGTACCCCCCCCCCCCCCCGCCGGCCCCGCAAACCCGCTCATGGTAAAAAATCATCAATCCCTCCACTCTGGTGTTCATAAAAACTATATAAAATATAATTTAGCCAATTTACAATGTTCTAATAAAAAAGAAAGTAAATGATCATAAGGAGTAAGAAAATGAATGTTTATCCGATATTAACCACAAATTATGATAAATAAAATTACCCTTTTTTGTAGATTCAAATTATTGGTAAAAAAGTTTGGACTCTTTTAGTTTATAACATGAAAATTTAGTATAAAATGCTCAAGGTTGTTGAGCCAACAAATAAGAGTATATTTTTATAATATACATATTTAGGGGACCAGAATAATTTACACAAAAATGGAAAATTCGGAATAGAATTTGAGAAAAACTTGGGTTTGTTTTGATGGAAAAAGTTATGTTACACATCGCTATAGAAATCACCATAGTTAAAATATCAAATAAACACTTCAAATTTTTTTGTCAAAATAAAAACTAACATGTTTGACAAGTTTGTACATGGTTTGAAGCAGATAGAACATTTTCATTATGGCTAATTACATTGCATGAACACTGAAGCTTTATTTGTTGGGCAAAATATGCGCAGCTCCCTTTAAAACAAGACATCTCTTTTGCTTTTAGTCCTTTCCCTCCTCTCTCTCTCTCTCTCTCTCTCCCCTCTCTCTCTCTCTCTCTCTCTCTCTCTTTTTTTTTCTTTCTCTTGTTTCTCTTGTTTATACTCGGCTGCTACTTGAATCGACGTTCCCACAACAGACAAAAAATGTTAAAATAGCTAATATAAAGTTTAATAATAGTTGTCACCTTTTCTCTGTGATTAAGATGGCAGGTACGTAAGTTTAAACGTCACTCAGTCTGCAAAATAGTTTTTTTTATTCTTTTTGTAATAAATTAGCGTTTTTTTAGTGTCAAACAATTAATAGTCTCTAGCAAGAATAAGGTATAGCCAACAAGCGAAATAAATCTAAAATAATATTTTTATGGGGTGGGGGAAGATAAAGAGGTCGCCAATTCTACTATGTGTTTACCCCCAACGACAGCTGAAATTACGTCGTGGTTTCGTGATTTTTTCCGAATTAATTTTGTTGTTTGATTAAGCTAAGTCTCTAATCCTTTTTTAATTAGATATTTAGATAAAGCTTCTTTAAAGTAGAATGATGTTTATTCATCTAATAATTTTTAGCAAAATTCTTATTACGAATTAGGTTCTACTTTTAAAATAAAACTTGGTTTATTAATTAAATCTTTGTTTTGTGTATTCATGGAAACGTCATTTATAGAATTAGAAAGACAACCCCTCCATCCTGCTAAGAAGAAATAATAATTTCTCCCCCTCCCCAATTTAATGATTTTTCTCTTCGTATTCATTCGAATCCGGTGGATAGGAACCGGTTCTCATCCATACGAAAAAAACTATGTCTAGCATCGTATTATATCCAGCTTTCTACGAATATAGAAATGTACAATCATAAGATTAGAACCAGTTTTTTTAACCCGTGCCTTCGGCACCTTGGGGCTAAAAAAACTGGTTTTAATCTTATAATTGTACATTTTATATCCGCGGTAAGCGGTTTATAATACGATGAAAGAAATAACTATACTCCTTTTATTTTATCTAAATGTTTCCTCCTTTCCCCTTCAATACGTTTTAAGGTGTTTCTATATTATATGTTTAGTACATTTTTATAATGAAAAACAGCCACTGTAGACCGTCAATATGTCTTCTTGTCATTTTTATTATAAAATATCAGTACAGTCTCTACGTGTTACAGACATGATCTTTCCGTACATGGTTAATTGCTTTATAGCCAATGGTATATTAGTATTTGGGTTGCCCCACAGGGTTAATAATTGATCTGTTTCTTGTGCACCTAAAGTATAAGGGTCCCCCAGGGTTAGAGCAAACAAGACAAAAGTATCAATTTCTAATTCTTCCAGAGCTTAGTTAAAGTTGTATATATTTTTTTAAAAATAACTAAAAACCTATGAACATTGGGCGATAGAATAATTATCCTCCAACTGTCATTTACTTTACCTTTAATTTTGTGAGAAATAAAGGGCTGTAGATCAATTTTTTTTAACCTTCTGTCAAAAAAATCGCTATTAAAAAAATCCGTATTTTTTCTGTTTTTGAAGCACACTGTTGTATCGCGCTTGTGTCTGCTACAGACAACAACAGCGTATTTATCCGTCAGTAGTCAGTACTTAGTAGTCAGCCGTACGTACAAATACGTGATTTCATAGTGAGAAAGTATAGTTATGCAGTTGTATCTCTTAACATTATATTTTATTAACAATAATATATTGTATAATCCTTTAATACAAAGTAGTACGCTTTTTTGTCTGTAACGAAGGATCTTGCTAACCGCTGATCCGACATGGTCCCCCTTCACAGTGAAGCTTCTTATAGGTCCCTGAGTGGATTTAGGCTATTTTATTCTCATAATGAGTCTAGGAATGGTTTTGGGCTTTTTTTCTGCCCTTCAATGACCTCCAAAAAGAAAGCCCCTAGATGCTTATAAAGTACCATTTTATGTGTTAATAAAATCAAGCATGTTAAATTTTCTGATAATTTAGTAAGTTACAGAATTTTAATCGACAGGGAATCTTCACTATAACTTTCAGACGTTTATCTTGTTTGGTACCTAGCGAGTTAAATAATACTTATGTTACTAAAAATTAATCATCTTGAAATGATATATAACTTTTTTTTGGTATATACGAAGGAAGCCGGCCGTTTTATAGATATTTATTGCGACAGGTAATTTTAATAGCCAAAAGAATACTAAAATTTTGAGCTATAATACTAGCTAGCTATAGATTTATACAGTCATTGCATTCCATATTGTCATTTTTTAATGCAACTATTTTGATCCTTAAAAAGCTTCGCTAAATCCTTGTTATTAAATAGCAATTAATTAAAATGATAATGTGAATCTGCAAATCGTCGCTGAATTCCTATTTGTTTATTTTTGCAAAAATTCTCATCATAAATTTCAATTTCAATTAGTATATTAAAACTTAATTTTCTCAGACTTAAATTTTGATAAAATATATATTCATTTTTAAACAAACGTTTACACTAGACAGTTAATTTCATCTGACAAACTGACAAAGTAGCGTTGTAGGGTAATACGCCTTGGTAAGGGGAATACTAGAATAGTTATTTCTTGTATCGGCTTTCCGCGGATATAGAATGTTCAATTATAAGATTAAAATTAGTTTTTTTAGCCCCATGGTGCCGAAGGCACCGGCTAAAAAAACTAGTTTTAATCAATTATGATTGTACATTTCTATATTCGTAGAAAACTGGATATAATTCGATGCTAGACATAGTTTTTTCGTATGGATGAGAACCGGTTCCTATCCACCGGGTTCGAATGAATACGACTCGAGAAAATGATTTAATATGTGTATCTCTCATAGCAACCATAATGTGAGCCTCCCCACTCTATTCACCATACCCAGGATAAAAAAATGCAAGATGTTTTAAATTCTCCTACCATGTAAATTTTACCCCTTTGGTAATATTTTAGGGAGATAAGGGTGATTTCTGTATCTTTCACCAAAACTAAACAATTACCCCCCCCCCCCCCTAAAAAGCTTGGACGTCCTTACATGACATCCTTGTTTTTGAAATTTTAAATCAATCATATCTGCAGATAAATCAGTAGTATTGATTATTAACACCTAGGATTAACAGGATTTACATCTCCAGTTCAAAACATTTCAATGATAATTATTTTAAATTGCTCAATTTTGTAGGGAGGGAAAGGACACTAAAGATATAATCATTCAGTAATCGATTCTTTCTCTTATTATATACCAGCTTTCAAATGTCATGTAAATCTTTACATATTCATAATCTTTAGTTACCAAAAAATTCATTTTCCCATTTTTGTTTTTTAATATCAACATCACTTATAATAAAATCATCTTTGTTTGCAAGGTAACACAGTTATGACTCTTTATGAGTATTAAAGTAAAGAAACACGAAATAATGATTAATAATATAATGATATTGGACCCATGTGAAGCTTCCCAAAATTGTATACTCCATTGGTTCAGTAGTTACTGAAATCTTAAGCTATGGACAAAAAACCTTACCATTTTAAATTATAGATTAATTTTAAAGCAAAGTTTCTTTAAAAAAGAAAACTTATGCATACTTATTTTATGTCAGAAGTATTTGGTCATAAATATCTTTTTAATTACCAATGTATATCATGGAAATACCCTTTATTTTGATCGATTTATTGAAAGGATATAAAAATCAGCACACTTCAGAAATACCTCTTAAATCAAAATATATTTAAATCGGCCTTGTGATTATTTTGTTTTAAATATCAATAACTGCCCTTTATGTAAGTACACTTGGCAAAAAGAGCCCAACATTGCAAAAATATAACTTGTAACGCCACAAGGACATTTTTTGTGCGAAAGAAGCACGGCAATAACAAGCTACTAAAAAGTTTTCTTTGTTGTTCGAGTGAAGTGATTTTTTTTGTTAAAAAAAGTAGTTTCCTTTTGCGTATTTCGGCGAAAGATGACAGTTTTCTGTTCCTTGCTGGTTCTAGGCGGTTCCTTAATGAAGCAACTACTATGCAAATGGATGTGCTGCAATTTTTTTTTGCTATGTTGATTTTTTCAGTTTAAGAGCCATAAATATTATGTCATATCGTTTTGATAAGATCTATGAACTAAAAGAATATTTTATACACATAGATTTTGAATCAACAATCCATTTTTATATAAGTGGCTACACTCTTTTGTAATAATGCAAAAAAAATGACTTTGAACATTGGAATCAGAATTACATAAAAAGATGGACAAAAAGCTAACAACAAAAGTTCATGCAAAATTGCAAAAAATAGTTGCTTTTGAAATTTGTAATTTTATAATTCATTGAAAATTTAGATTGAAAATTCCTTTACTGCATATGCACAAGTTCCTATTTTAATATAAAGTAGCTGGTTGGATATAAGATCGTGTTTGACAATTCTCAAGGGAGTCAATTATCCTTCTTACACAATTTTTTTCTGTAGATGTTGGGGGGGGGGTCATTTTCCCCCTTTTGGTCGGAAGCCTCTAGAGGCTAGGCCACTAATCACTCAAAACATTGTATTTCGCTGCATTGCAAAAACACCGAATGAGACGCACAAAAAAGAGTAATAAAAACACTGTGTTAAAATTAATTTGTCATTGATATAAATTATTATTATTATATGTCTCTTTATATTATTTATCATTATTACATGTTTCTTTACTTTAAGACTCATAAAGAGTCATAACTGTGTTGCCTTACAAACAAGGATGATTTTATTAGTATAAGCCAAAAATAATAAATAAAATTGTGAATTTGGACTATTTTATTTTTTATATGATGGTTTTAGGCTATTTAATTGTCATTTCCTTCCCTTACCCTAAGATACCCCATATGCTAGGGTTGCAGCCGTTCTGAATGGAACTCTCCCTTTTGTTTAAAAAATGATGGAAGTATAGAAAGTGTATTTTAAGAAATATAATGTGCAATTAGTATATTTAAAGAAAAATGTCCTAGAATTTGTAAAAAAAATAATTGATGGGAAAGTAACTGTAGTACTTTGAGTGACATCCATCTTAAGTGTAGCGAAGCTATTCTATAATTATAAATATTAGTCTGTCTGTCAGTACTACGTTTTATGGATGAAATTGTAATAATAATTTGGAAATTTAATATACCAAGCAGCTATACATCAATACGAGTTAATCTTTTTGAATTCCCTACTCAATATAAATCATTGTCCGTCTGTTAACAGGGATCTAATAGGCTAAGACAAGCCGATAAATTGATGTACATCCCAAATGATGATACGCAAAATTACTCCTTACCATAGATTACCATTAGTAGTTGAAACATTTGGACACCCAACTTAAAGAATCAATCGAAATTCAGTAAAAGTCTCCAAAGTTGTTAAAGCAACGAATAAAAAAACGTTTTTGTAAAACTTTGGGGGCCAGTGTAACAGACCTCCCTCCCTGGTCTGTTAAGCTGTTTTTGTTTTAATGGTTATTTGTTATTCTTGTTAATGTTTGATATCCCCTTTACTACTGTCAAAATTAAAAATTCATATACAACATGATTGTGTAATTGGAAATTTTCTTTTTTTCATTTGATAAGACTTTAAAAGATCAAAGATACAAATTATTTGAAGCAACCAGTAAAAACAGTAGCGTCTCTACCCCCCCCCCCCCCTTCAAATCTTCAAATTTGATTTTTGTGTAAACAATAAACCAAACTTTTCTTATGGAAGGTGTTTTGCGCAAAATCTACTAGTAAGTTTACCACTTCCCCAACATTAAAAGACTTTAAAAATTAAAATGTTTGATTTAAAGGCTTTAGTTGTGTAATGTTTCTTGATTAACCCATGCCGTGTTTTTTATATTATTAAAAGTTAAGCTTTTCTACAATTAGGCTACTCCATCCTAAATAGCTAGGTCTGATCATATATAAGACATGTTAAAATCGTCAACGAGGTTTTAAACTTGAAACTACATGATTATTTTGATTAGTTACTATTTAATAAGCGACGAGGCATCTCCATAATCAGTTTTTAAAATGTTTATCTTAAAGGCACTGCACTATGTTTAGTTTTTTTTATTCGTCTCTTTGATTTGCTAAGCTCCGCTTTTATAGATGTAGTAATCCGTGTTTTTTTAACCCCCCACTGCCAATTACTTATTGATAAATTATTTTAATTTCTGCAAGGCTTTTCTCTTTTATAAATCTTAACTTTTTACAAATATTGATAATTATAGAAAATAGTCAGGGAGGGGAATTACACTGGTACACAAAGTTTTATAAACACGTTATATTATTCGTTGGCTTCAAACTTTGGTTACTTTTATTGAAATTTGAATTATTAGTTCCATCATAGAAGTGTCCAGAACAATTATTTTGATCTACAAAAGAGGTAATTTTGTTGATTACATAGGTGACATATAATTGTCTCAATTCTAAGATCCCTGAAGTTAAAAAAGACATTACATTTGCAGGGCACCCTTTCATTCATATTATCTTCCTTGTTATTAACATGTTATATAATATGATGCACGTAAAATGATTGTTACTGTTTTGTGGTTATTTAGAAAATTAAATTCTAAAACTTGTAATGTTTACATAATATTAGATGCTATGCTCCGATGGGCATAGATGTATTTTGGTTTTAGATGACAAAATTTTAATTATTTTTTATAAATCAACAGGTTTTTTTTGTTACGCAAATATAAAAGCTAGCAAAAAGTAGACAATTTTAATTGAAAAGCAATAATCAAATACTTTATTTCTTAGAAAAAGTTTAGTCACTTGACTAAATTAAAAACGCACAATTCTAATATTATTATAAAAATCACTCTATGTTATTTCTGTTGTGTATTATATAGCTCAATTAGTTTTCCATAACAAGATAAACTAGAAATTAATCCCAAGGGTTCGACAACCGTCCATCGTTTTGGGCATAGCGGCATTAAAAAACGCGTCTCGTTTACATTTGTAAATTGGATACAGATTAAGATGCAACTGGCGGTTGCAGCTTTTTTATTTGTCATTAATGGCACTATTGAAATTTTGCGGACGTCTGCCGAGCCCTGGTTAATCCCCTTTTTAGGAATTACAAATCATGAAACTAAATCTGGATAATGCATCTTTTTTGCGTTACAAAATATTTTATTAGTGTTGCTTTTATTATATTTCATAAACAATACTATCTTTTAATATGTAAATTAAATTAATATGATTTTGTCATTTAGACTGAATAGGGTACAATGTCCACCGAAGTATCAAAGACTTTTTCACTCAGTGAATTTATCAATACTTTATTTCTTTAAGTTTAATATTATGAAAATTACTATGATCTCATTTATATGTTTAAAGCCATTTAACTCAGACTTGCACTAGTTGAACAACTGCTTCGCTGTCTAAATAAGCTTTTAAGCTATTTATTATATGTTTTTAATAAAATTTTAAAAAAAGAATTTATAAGAATTATGGATCGTGAAAGAAAACGAAGTAGTGGCTTTCGTCGTATTTTCATAGTAGCTTTTGATAGGTTATTTTAGATTTGGTTAGGTAAATGATTGTATCGCAGGGTTAGAGCCTCCGTAGGGGCTAGAATTATGAGAAAAGCTACTGTAAAAATACGATGAAATCCGCTACTTTTCTTTCCATGATCCTAATTATTTTTAAAGGGAGGTAAAATCAAGTTTTATTAGGGACACCAGTAAAAACTAGAAAGCGTTAGAAAACCGTTTAATATCTATCTCTGTTATCTTATTAAGTCTTGTTTGGAAAATATCATTGACCTTAGTTTTTAACATACTTTGGTGACATTTCGTGTGTGTCTTTATTTTCAGTAAATTCGTTGCTTAAAATATAACATAGTTTTTACAGCGAAACTTTTCTACAATCAGGGTATCTTTTTTATTTAGGCATTTTAGAAGTGTCTTATTGATTTTAAACTTGATTTGATATGTTGTTGAGTAAATTTTAATAAATTACCTTCCGGCAAAATAGCATCAAACCTGCCTTGGACCATTATTCAACAATTCAACATTTTGTATAGTCTATCCAGCCGTTTGCAAGATCTTACTGTACATAAATATTACAAATACATAAATATAACATGCTACTTTATTGTACTTATTTTTTTTTTAATTTTCATCAACAGAATGAACATAAACTAAATTGTAATTGTATGGATTCATTCACATTATGCATTCCTAATTTAGCTTTATGTTCATGTAAAATAGTATTATTTCATGGGGAGAGAGGGGACAATGGGATGTTAATTTCACTAGTCCCCAAAGTTTATAATAGTACTTTGGGGACCGTTGCTAAATTATGATTGGCTGGGTGTCCAAACGCTTCTACCATTAATTGTAATTTATTTAATGGGTAATTTTGTGTATCATCATTGGGAATTTACATTAATTTAACGGCTATTGTCTCATCCCTTTAGATCCCTGATAATTTACATATATATTTCTTATATTGGTCAACAAACAAGAAAGTAACTTCGTTGTTAAAAATTCTTGAAAGATTATTTAGCTTTTTTGTTTAAACATTGAAATTCATCAATATACAAAAGTTATGCTTTTAGTATTTATATGCATTGAAATATTTTAGAAAATTTATCGATCTAGAATTTATTAGCTAAGCTACTCTATAACTCAGGCTATTTAGTTTTATTCTGCTTACCTATAAGTACCTATTTCTATAATAATTGGGCATCGCACTTTCTTCATTTTTATCTATTTTCTATTATTTTTATCTAATCTGTTCATTTAATATTAATGTTTTAATATTTCTGTACTTTTCTGCTTATGGAAATTGTCATCCTTGTGATATGCTACTTAAGTGCATAAAAATCTGAAATTATTTATATGGCTTCAAATGATGCTTTTGTGTTGAGATTTATAAATATTAACTGCAAAGAAAGCTCGTTGTTGCATTCGTTGCGTGTTTGTGTTTTGTTTAGTATAAACAAACAATTGAGAGATTTTACTCACTGACTGGTACCTATATTTTTATAAACACGTTATTTTATTCATTGGCTTGTAAACATTGGGTGTCAAAACATAATGATTGTAGAGTAGCTTCACTACTAAAAACTGAATCATTTCAAAGCTAACAATTCTGTTATGTGTTTAATGAATGTTTTGTGTTAATAAAATTTCAGGAAGGGTCAGGCCACTGGCAATTTAATGTAACACCCTTCCTTCATCTGAATACTTGCAAGCTGCTAATGACAGATTTTTATATTTAATTAATATGGTAGGGGGTTACATTTATCTTCCATTGTTTCATCCCTGTATCCCAAATGTAAAATTAAAACGTTGACAAAATATTTTGATTTATATGTTTTAAATGGAGTTGAGCTAGCGAGCAATATTTTATTATTAACACAGATACTCTATAGTTTCAAATGCCTGTGCGTCTATCAAAAAAACGATTAGATTTTTTAAATTACCAATAGTCAATTTTTAGTAACTGCTTGTCCGTCGTTCTTTAACTCATAAGGGTTGAAATTGTCTTTTTTTCGGTCTATATTTTTTTCTACGGATTAATTTTTGTGATCATACCTATGACAAATGTCCTATATATTCTATAACTTCATTTGTTCGTCCTTTTTTGCTTAGAAATTGAAATTTACTTTTTTATAACTAAATTCGAAATCACATTTAAGTCTAAAGGACTTTCTCAAATAGGTGTGATAGAATGAGATTCTGTTTTAATTGACGGTGTAAAATGTTAATGTTTATTTTAGTAAATGTTAACGATGACATTTTTTAGAACTTTATAATTCAGAAAACAGACACCCCTTTAAGTTAAGGATAAACAAAGATGACAGGCATCCACAAAAGCGAAGCATGACAAACATTCTGAACGGACATTCCATATAAATCTATCCCAAAATTACTCTAATACGTAGCCCATCTTGAAATTTTTAAAAGCGAAGCTTTTCTATAATTAGGGTCGGTCCGTCCGTCCGTACGTCCGTCCGTCCGTACGTCCGTCCGAGATAGTTAGCTTTTATTCGTTAATTTAAGCATGTTAGAATTGTCCTATCGATTTCAAACTTTGCATGGTGATTTCTGTAGTAGTTAGGAACGATTTAGAAAGCGTAGCAACTCTATAATTATTACCAAAATGTCCGTACGTCCATTTTAAACATGTTGATTTTTTTACTTTTTTAAATAGCTTTTTTCGTTAACTTAGGCATGTTAGAATTGTCCTATCGATTTCAAATTTTGCATGGTAATTCCTGTAATAGTTAGGTACGATTTAGAAAGCGTAGCAACTCTATAATCATTACCAGAATGTCCGTACGTCCATTTTAAACATGTTGATTTTTCTACTTTTTTAACAACAAATTTTTATATGATCCAATTATCCGTTTGATCTGATATTTGGTATATTGATTACTGGGACAACAAAGAACAATATTTTAAGCGAAGCAACTCTATAATCAAGCCCTAAAGATGTAAGTATGTCCATAAACATTATCCTGTATCAAGCAGTTTTTCAACAAATTTACTTACAATTTTGCTTCGAATCTTATACTTTTATATTCTGATTTTTCAGTTCAGACACTATACAAGTATTAATGTCCGTTTGTCCTACCGTTTCAGTGCTTCGCTTTTATGGATGTTGTCATCCTTGTTTATTATACTGATGCTTTCCTTATAACAGTGTGTGTACCTAATTGTTTTAGGAATCCAATCAAATCAGGGAAAATAAATTCATTAAATTATATCATAAAAAAAATTCGGGAAAATCATTATATTAATAATGGACATAAGAACTTTTAGAACTAACCTATAAATGTAGAAAACTTTCGTTTATAAAGATGTCCTAAATAATTTTTAACATAAATAAATAAAAGCAAACAAATGTAAATAGGAGGAATGTGTGGAAACAGCAGATGCTCTATAACTAAGTTATGTCCTAACTACCGTAAAACATTTCTAAATCGTTATACAAAAGTAAAGGGATGTCTATAAATCTCTCTGGTTAGCATAAGATCTCGCCAACCGCTGGACAGATGTGGTGAAGATTTTTACAGGCCCAGGGAAGGTTATAACTATTTTGAACTTCATCCTCCCAGGAGACCTCGTTCTTGGGGAAAAAAATAACTGGGCAGGCAGTTCTTTAATTTTTAAGTAGGGGAAAATGGTTTTAAATGAAAGTAAAATACTAGCATTTGCCCCTAGCATCTCTATAATTTAAAGAGAAAGAAAGGGGTTATGAAAATAGCCTAAACCCTTCTTTAATTCAGAAATTAAAAAGCATAATTAAATCCTTGGAGTTTAATGATACTTTATTTAAATGAGAAATTTTATTAATTCTGTTTAAAGCGTGATTATTCAGGAATGCGGGGTTTGTGATCTTTCTGTTGATAACTCATCTAACACGAAGGACAGCGCGCTGATATGTTGTCATAATTATATTTATCCATGGAATCGGGGGGACATTGGACTGTAAACTTTGGAATTTTTTATTAAATCATAATTGGTTTCTTTGATTACTGGTAGTACTTTTAATCTTCATAAGAGATAATTTTGTTTTTCATTATAGGGACTATACATTTATTTATCTCCCAGTGTCTTATCCCTTAAGATCCCTGTATTTATGACACCTATCATGGTCCCACAGTGACTGGGAGATGTACACTGACAGTGATAAACAATTAATAGCTTTATTTTAAGTAGAAGTTTATATCATCTAAAGAATCCATATTTTAATACGTGTATTCTTAAAAAATGAAAAAAAAATATGACATATTCATGATATCAAAATATATTCTTATTATTCTGTTGAATGTTAGATATAAAACAAGGATTTATTTTTAAAAATGTAGCAGCCTTTTTATAAGATAAGCGTTTACTGAGTTCTTTTTTAAAAGTTTTGCGTTTTCTGAGTTAGGTGTTTTTGAGATGACCCATCCATAGAAGTAACAGGATGTCTATGTGTAACGAAGGACCTCGCTAACCCCTGAACCTATATGGTGCTTCTTTTCAGTGAAGCTTCGTAAAAGTCCATAGAAGGTTTACAACTATTTTGATTTAGGATATAATCCAAATCCTTTAGTACTAATATATAAAGTAGTAAAGTTTTTTTTAGTTTTTTCTTGGAAATTGTACTAACCACCGACTCAATGGAATTCTTCATTGTAGAAAAGCTTCATAGAGGTCTCGGGATTATTTATATTTATGTCTCGAGAGTCGGGATGGTGTTAGTGCCCCTCCCTAAATTTTCAATAATTGCCACTAGATGCTAGGGGCCCGCTGCTTGTAGTTAGTCGAAATGGAGCGCAGTTATAACAAGCGGACAACTTTCTTAAAGAACCATAAAGTTTTTTTGAAAAGTAGAATAGCATTTTTTGGCTTATAAAAAGTTACTGTATACTGTATGATGATTGTTTTATCTAGAAAATTAGATAATTTATATATTTGTTATGATAAGACATATGACCGCTGTTTTCCTTGTTATCTTAAACTTTTGAATTTGTTATAGAGATCTTAACTTTCCCCCTTATCTCTATAAACATCTTAATGTTTATAAATGTGTTTATTTAAATTAAATTCCCTTTAGTAAAATATCCCCTTAATATTTTAAATCGGTTAGCGTACAGAACTAAAGAAAATATTTAGAAACTAGGATAACAAAAACTATAAGTAGCAAAGCACACATATATTTGAATCACATACTTACCGTGTGCGGAAATGAATACACACCTTGATAAATATATGCTATAGAAAGCTTTAAATACAGGATGTTACTGATCATTAGTACATTTTATCTTAAGCCATCAAAGATATTTATTTCTAGTATTGTTTAACTAAGCTAGCGGCTACGCCCCTAGAAGCCTCTAGGGGACTATATGGTGTGGAGGGGGGCTTTTTTTTAAGGGTCGAGAAAACCTCCCCTAAAATAGTTTAAAAACTTACCTGGACCTATAAAAGCTTTACTGTAAAGGAGAACAATATCGGCTCATCAGACAAAAAAGCTTTCTACTTTATATAACAGGATTTTAATATTATTAGCGGCTGTGCCTTTAACATCTAGGGGAGGGTGTAAAATAGCATAAACCCATCAAAAGTCTTAAATCTAAAAAATGGCCAATAAAACTGGAAACTGTAGTTTTCAAAAACTCATATTTTTTTCTAAGGTTATTTTTATCTAAGTAACTAAAGGAATAATTGATAAGAATAATGTGTTAATTGAAAATTCCTAATTTACATTAATATTATCCTGGAAGCCGTATAATATATATTCTAAGAAAGGGACAGAAACTAAATAAGTTGTTATTACTTCTTTTTAATACTTAGTACTTCTATTTAATTTCCAAATCAAAGTCTTAAGATTTCATTACTCCCTTTTTTCCATTGTATATATGTATTTGTATAATAGCCTAAAACCTACCCACAATATTAGAGTAAAGGAATAGATGGGAGGGGGTTAAATAACTGTAAGTCATTGTCCCTACCTTTAAATGGGAGGGGGGGGGGGGTAAAATGAAAAAAAAAATTTGGGGTGGGTAATCACCCCTTTACCCCCCCCCCCCCTGGACGTCCTTGCTTAGTACACACACAAACATGCACAGA
Source organism: Acartia tonsa (assembly GCF_053477335.1). Lineage (NCBI taxonomy): Eukaryota > Metazoa > Arthropoda > Copepoda > Calanoida > Acartiidae > Acartia > Acartia tonsa. Next base: position 27,928,290 of record NC_137270.1, read on the forward strand.
AACATGTGTACAATGTATACAATGTGTACACATACATAATAATGTACAACATTAGTAATCCATCATTTACACTTATATTCAAATTATCTGGTTTTGCAGTTACTTTATAATGTAATATTGCAATAGAATTTCAGCTTTAAGCCAACATCTTTTTATTAAAAGTAACAGGATATGTGTTTGTCTGTGTATCTGTCTGTATAGAAGGATCTCATTAACTGCTGAACCAATATGGTTGTTCTTTAAATTGTAAAAGGTCCTGGAAAGGTTATAACCATTCTTAATTTTTAACACTACAATCGAAAGAAGGGTTAGAGCTAAGAGCTGAGTAGAAGTGTCTAGGGGCGTCTCATATTGTGAAACTATGAACGGACTATAGGCATTTCAATAATCTGTATATGGTTAAACCCTGATAAGAATTTAAGACAATAAAGCTTTGTATGTAGTTTGGGCCGGCTAAAGTATAAGGTGCTTTCAAATATATATAAAGGACACTACTCCCCATTAATTGTGAAGAAAAAACTGTAATTTTCTTTTTAGTAGCGAAGCTACTCTATAATTCACTTTGTCCGTCCGTCCGTCAGTCCGTAACGCTAAGGGGAAATGGGATTTACTCAGCTCCTATAAAAGATAGAATGCTTACAACATTCCCATTATTAAGGAGCACAATTAAGCATACAACATCGATGGCGGTAGGACCGCTTTTTAGCAGGTTTTAGGCTATTTTTGTATTTTCACATTTTTCTCCATATCTTCAGTGTTTATGGTGCGATTTTCAAATTTTTTTCAGTTATAGATATCAAAATTAAATTTCCAGTCGTTCAACGAGAACAACTAAGACGGTCAGACTGCCTTTAAGCAGGTTTTAGGTTATTTTTGTATTTTTCACATTTTTCTCCATATCTTTGGTGTTTATGGTCCGATTTCCAAATTTTTTTAGTTATAAATATCAAAATTAAATTTCCAGTCGTTTAAAGAAACCAACCATGACGGTCAGACTTCCTTTTGGCAGGTTTTTGGCTATTTTTAAATTTTTCCATATCTTTGATGTTTTTGGTCCAATTTTAAAACTTTTTTGGGACATCAGTATCAAAATAATTTTTCCCATTGCATTGTTATGAGCATCTTTTATGTAATTTACTTTGACCGTCATCATTATACAAAATAAAATAGGGTTTTGTGTTTATTTTCTCCAATAAATCAATTAATAAATACACTTTAAATCTACTTGTACGTATTACTATCCATGATTTTATTTTTTGTGCTTCGTTACTTATGGATGTTGTCATCCTTGTTAATGTGATAATCATACATACTAAGTGATGATAAATGAACTACCCCTTCTTTATAGCAAAATGTTGGTTGAAAAGTTTAGACACTGTCAGTTTAAATCATGCAGTAAATATATAATAAAAGTAATTAAAGTTTATAGCCAACAAATAGACTATGACGGACAAACAGAAAGTTATATAATAGTATTATTAAGTATTTATATGAAGTTTATGTGTTATCCTTACTTGTGATGTATTTTCGACTTGTTGGTTGAAAATTATCTTCCAAATAAATCTGAAAAATCTGTATTTTATAAAGAAGGTGTATCAACTATTTTTTTTATAGCTAGCCGGTTCTTTTAGTAAGTAGTAGATGTTAAATTTTTCATAGAATTCAGATATGCAATCGGTTTTTTTGTAGACCTCTTATTTTTTAAGTAATTTAAGTTTAAAAAAAAAAAATTAAGTCGATTTTAAGGTACTAAAATGCAACAAAAAAAAGAAAGAAAATGGTCATTATGAACAAAAATAGTAAGATCTTTAATTTGACACCTTACTTTTTCAATTCTGTCAGGTAATTATTGAAAAAATCGATTTTTTTAAACCCACGAGAATAAAAACTTTGAACTTAATTTTATTATTTCACAAATAAAAAAATATGGGTTCATATATACCATTAGAATCAGAAAAATATTACGAATCCATTGTAAGCAAAATTGAAAAAAAAAGTTTACAATATAGTATATAAACTACAATAAAAGGAATTATATGAAAATATCATATTATGTTGTACAGGCAACGTCTTAATTCTTCAATTGAGTATAAAAATGGGAAGGGGGTAAAGAGGGGGTAAAAAAGGGAAGACAATAGTGTTGTCTGAACAAAAAAAATAATTGGCCATTTCTGTAATTTTTTAATTTTTTAATTTTTTTCAATTTTGCTTACAATGGATTCGTAATATTTTTCTGATTCTAATGGTATATATGAACCCATGTTTTTTATGTCTGTTTGAGAAAATATTTAGGTCTAAAGTTTTTATTATACCGAGGTTAAAAAAATAGATTTTTTCAATAATTACTCAACAGAATTTTAAAAGTAAGGTGTCAAATTAAAGATCTTACTATTTTTGTTCTTACTGACCATTTTCTTCTTTTATTTTGTTGCGTTTTAGTACCTTAAAACCGACTTAATTATTTTTTTAAAAAACTTAAATTACTCAAAAAATAAGAGGTCTACAAAAAAACCGATTGCATATCTGAATTCTATGAAAAATTTTACATCTACTACTTACTAAAAGAACCGGCTAGCTATAAAAAAAAAAGTTGATACAACTTCTTTTCGTTTAATAATTATTCATATTATTTTCAGAGCTTAACTATAATATTGTTGTAAAGAATTACTCAACGTCTCAGATTTCTACAATTTCAACAAAATGGCTGCTTTGCAGGTTAATAGTTGATAGATTGAATGGATAGGTTGATGTATATATGGATAGATTGATGGATAGATAGATTGATTGATGGATAGATAGATGGATTGATGGATAGATAGATGGATTGATGGATAGATAGATTGATAAATAGATTGATATATAGATAGATTGATAGATAGATTGATGGGTAGATAGATATATTTATGTTTAGATAAATAGGTTTGTGGATGGATAGATTTATGGATAGATAGGTAGCTCTATGTCATAGAGAAAAAAATAAAAGAGAGGAATCGAAGCAACTAAAAGACGAAAATAGGCAGTGGGCCCAGGGGCCTAATTAGTGCTGTTGCTGCGCTAAATTTTATTGCTATTCCACCACTTTTCAATTTGGAGGATTACAAAATTAATATGTAAAGTTTTAATAATTAGAATATAATATTTAAATTAAAAATAAAAAGAAAATTTTGTTATTAAATATAAAAAAAATACTAAAATAACAACATCTAAAAAAATATTTTTTTTACTTTTTACTCTTAGATATTGTCGTTTTAATGTTTTAATTAAAAATTACAAAGAATTTATTTTTATTTTATAAAATTTGTGCATGAAAGATGAATCCTTTCATTTCTAAAAAGGAGGAAATTTTTTTCTTAATAAACATTCAGCTGATTCTGACCGCCCATGGCTGTTTGCTAAATATCGCTTTTCTTTTTATTCACATTATTATTTATGATTGACATACAAAAAGCCCTGGGCGGCTTTTGATTCTCGTCTGCTAGATTTTCTTTAAAAATTTAGGGATGGGGAAGTAGTATTTTACCATGAAAAGGGGGTGAGTATTCATCCTCTTATCCTTTTTCCTTATGCTCTATGTTTAGATAAATAGGTTTATGGATGGATAGATAGATAGATATCTTTATGTTTAGATAAATAGGTTTGTGGATAGATAGATAGATAGATAGATATATGGAATCTAATATTTTCAAGGTTTTTAAGGGATAAGACAATGGATCATAAATTGGTACTGGTACCTATACAGAATACACTGACATGCAAAATTAGAGTAGAATAAAGTTATTGGTTAAAAAGTTTGTATCAACCAATCAAGATATAGTAAAAGTACTTTAGTTTTTTTTAATACAAAGTTTAAGGACAGTCCAAAGGAAATTTTACAAGTAATAGTCAACAATATTTCAAATCCCTATAGCATTATAGAAAGACCGGCGGACAAACGTTTTTTTTTACAAAATCAGGCATATTAAAAAGATTTCTACAATCCAAATAATTACATTGATCTATTTGATCAAAAACAGGAAGAAATTGGGAAGCGGTTGTGACACTTCTTGAAACGGCGATAGCGGCTGTTTCACCAGCTTTTCTTCACAGTTCCACATTGTACCTCTTTAAAGCGACTGTCATTCCAAATTTCAGTGCTGCAACTCTTTTTAAAGTTGAATTCCTGTTGTTTTAGTTTCAAAAAGTGTCACAACCGCCACATCCCTTAAAAGCACAGCAAGCTTCATAAATAAAGTTTTTAAATTGTCTTATTATTCAACGTCGATATCAAATATTTCTTCTTTCATGCTTTGATTTTGATAAATAGTGGCTGCGCAGTAAAATAGCATCAATCCACCCTAGGACCTACTAAAAGCTTGCATAAAATGGTGGTTGCAATCGGTTTGTCGTTAGCTAGATCTCAACTTACTTTGTAATTTAATAGGACTCTTTAGACCATAGTAAAGTGTCCAACGGACGGCTCAAGTTGTAGAGAAGTTGCGCTATACAAATATTCATTACAATTTTTCCAAGTGTTTATTCAAATTTCTCACCATTATCTCACAAAAATGTGGAAATTGGATAAAACCGCTAAATAATTCCTCTAAACTAGCTAAGTTTCAGTATAGGATACTCTGAAATACTTGCTTGTCCGTATGCTTGTCTATTATGCATTTTGTACTCGCATTCCTTGTTAAATTCATCCAATTAACTTGGAATAAAGATACAAATAAGAGATATGAAGGGATAAGACAACGGATGATAAATGTATATACACCCCCAATTGTAATAAACTATATTGCCCCTTCTGTAGAATATAACTAAATGCTGAAAAAGTTTTGACACTGCCAGTCTATACAAAAAAATCAAGATTTAATTAAACTAACAAATAAAACTTGAGGGACCATTAAGACTTTTAATCCAATTACCTTTCCCTGCCGGCAGAAAATATAAGTATTTAGATCCTTTAAAATGCACCTTTAAATATATTGTTCTTTTGTAAAAACAACTTAATTTGAAAAATTACCTCTTTAATTTTCCCATCAAATTATTAATTAGTTCAAAAGCTTTATTCAAGGTATAGCATATAATACTGCAAATTATTATTTAAATTTATTTTCATAGGAAATTTCATATGGCCTTTTCATAAAATGTAAAGAATATTACATATTATGTAGTTAAAAGGAAATCTAAACAAATTCAGATTTTTATCCTTAGAGCCAAATTTCTTTTTTATTCGGGTGTAAATATTTGCTAAGCAACTAAAAGAAATAAAAAATGATTAGCAAAAACTTTTTTGTTTTTCTGTACTAACAACTTTTATATTTAATCCAAAGGTGGTGGATTATTATAAAGTGCAGGATGTACAAAAAAAAACTGACAATTTTACCATTAAAAATATTACAGCTGTTGATGAATTATGCAATTTTTGTACCAAACTATTTAATAAAATCTCAACCTTAAGAGGGACTGTAAATTATACTGGTACCCAAAGTTTTAAAACACTGTCTTATTTGTTGGTTTAAAAACTTTGGTTATTTTAATTAAAGGGGGGGGGGGGGCGAAAGTGACACTTTTTGAAACCAAAACTAAAAGTCAACAAAGGAACTCAACTAAAAAAAGAGTTACAGGTCTAAGAATTTGCATGGCAGTTGCTTTATAGGGGTAAAATATGGAACTGTGAAGACACGGCGGCGCAACCGCCGAAAACCGCCGTTTCCCGCCGAAATTTCTTTTGCCTTTTCTCGGCGGTTTTCGGCGGTTGCGACGCCGTTTCTTCACAGTTCCATATTGTACCCCTATAAAGCAACTGCCATGCAAAATGTCAGACCTGTAACTCTTCTTTTAGTTGAGTTCCTTTGACTTTTAGTTTTGGTTTCAAAAAGTGTCACTTTCGCCCCCCCCCCCCCCCCTCTTGATTGGATGTTTCAAAGTAGTTGTCTTTAAGTTTTCAAGCAGTAACAATCAGATACATAAGTGGTGATTTTGTATTTTACATTGATTAGTTTTTCGTCCATTGTCTTGTCCCTAACGATCCCCCAATTTAACAATAGATTTTTCAAAGATATGCTTTCTATTCCCTTCTATTATAATCCTAAATTACCCGGATTTAGGTATGTGCAGTAGATCTCATTAACGGCTTCACCTATGTTTCAACAATTTAAAAAAAAGCTTAATATTCGTAATTAGAGGGTCCTGGGCTATTTCGTATTTAAAATGTTATTTCATTTCTTTTGGACACTCTAAAAGAAAAACTGAACTTTAAATATTTGCTTATTGTATTAATTCACTGGACTTTTGTTATTAAAGAAAATTTTTGATGGTAATTAAAACTAAAATAATATTTGAGAATTTTAATCACTTAAACAAATGTTATGTATTATTCATAATATTTTTTGTTACTAATGTTGACATTTAAATTATTCATTCAATTACTTAAAATGACTAAATGCTGCTATCATTTTATTAGTTATTTAAATACACCTCTCAATAACCCCGCTTTCCCAAAATCATCAAACAATCCAGTGATGAAAATTTTATGATTTTAAATTTTATGTGCGCTTCGCGCAAACAATTGTCCATATTTTTGAAAACACACTTTGATTTTATTTTCAAAGGTCAGAAAAACTGCATGATATGTTTAAGTTGAATACCAGCCGGCCCCCCTCAAACCTATTTTGCCCTTACAAGAGCCTATTCTAGGTTTTTATATAATTTCTTAGATGAATTACACACCCCTGTAAATATAGTTCATGCCCCTAACTTACAGGGAAGCTGTACAATATAAAATACAAAAATCAATAATGGATTTTTTTCTACTTTGACCTGACACCAGATTATTATGTACTCTAATAAAGTTAAACTTGTAGCTTGCTAAAATAAAGATCCTCTCCTTTTACCCCATTCCCCACCTACTGGATGATGACCAATAAATAATGTCCATGTTAGCAATCAAAATTAACGACAATATTTCTCCAGTCATAATATCCACATATATTCTACATCCATTAAAATAATCTATTTTGTGAGTGTGTATCCATGTTCAAAATAGCTTATGCAAACCATCTAGCTGAATCCTTTATGTCTCGATTATAAGCCTAAAATTGATTGGCGCCTGTGAAATGATTCTGGGTGTTTCTGTAAAGCAAACTAAATAGGTATGTTTGTGTATTTTTTTTATTTGTTTTTAAAATATAAATTGAACTGAGTTGTAAGGTTGTCAATTAATCATTTTTTTCAAGTAAGTATTTTGTAAGTTAATTAAAAGCAGATCTTGCACCTTAAATTCTTTATATAAAACCTTGGAAAAGATTAAGGCTATTTTTCAGGTCCCCCAGATGCTAGGGGCGCAACAAGAGTAATTTACATTTTACTATATATATTTAAATAATTTTTTAACCTCGCTGGCTGATTTCAAATAACTAGAAGGAACAAGGATTCTGTTAAACAATCCTGTGTAAATGAATCCGCTTCCTTTATTTCTCCCCCTCACACCCATATTCCATAGAAAATAATTCTGAAAAACGAACTTTTAGATATTAATAGTTTTAATTTTAGCCACATTATTTGAACACTAATGGTTTAATATTGAGGCATAACAAAGATTCAATGTAAATCAATTCAATACAGCGCTTAAGCACATCTTTTATAAGGGGGTTCTACAAATTATTAATAAAATAGTTATCTCTAATTTTATTTGAAAAACTATGCACTGTTTATCTATTTTCAGTGTTCTATCTACCTACATTTAACCCCCTTACTTTGAAATAAATTGAAAGTAAGATATTCTTTTTCTATGCCAAACCCCTGCGGTCCCATAACCCTTTGGGACTAACTAAAAAATTTATACAATACTAACCTAACATAACCTAATGTAATAAACGCCCCCTTATTTTTAATATACTTCAAAATAAGGGGACCGCGGGGTTTCTGTGCTCTTTAGGCACTTTAGAGAAATCCCCATGTTTTCTCAACCAACTCTAAAAATTTTTATGGGTTAAAAAATTCTTTACTCTCATAACAACCTTTACTTGTTTGTAACCTAATAACCAGTTTGATTTTAAGTTTAGGATTAATCTCAAAATTTTCCTTCATTAATCCATAATCCTTTCATATTATTGAAAAGGTAGACTGTCATAAAAGTAAGAATAGAAGGAATAGTTTTTAAATCATTGTCCTATCCCTGTATTTCTAATTTTGAACCTTCTTGTATTTTTCTATGTTAAGCACTTATTTGTACAGAACATAAAAAAACATGTAAAAATTAGTAATTTTCTAGTACCCCTATTTGCATCACTTGAATACGCTGAAAATTAAGAAACAATAGGAATGTTTATACAAACGGGCTAACAAAACTGGTTTTGATTTTATGATTTTTTTTGATATTTGTGAAAATTGTCTGTAATATGATGCTATACAGTGGATGCCAGTGGATTTCAATCAGTTTTTAAGCCATACTTGAATATTATATTTCTTTCTTTCTTTTTCTTTACTTTCGTTTTCTGTATATCTTATTTTTCAAACACTTTTGCAACTTGTTTAATAATGCAATTTTGCAGTAACACCAACAATAGGACTTTTTCAATTCAAATTTGGGCGTTACCAACACCAACCATCCTTTATACAATCTTCCAATCTTCAGGCTACTCTATAATTCATCCTATTTTTTCCACTATGGCTTCGAACCCGATTAACATCCCCAAGATTAGAGCTAAGCCATACAGATAAATTATGTATAACATCAAATTACTAACTATTTTTCACGGATATTGAAAAAATAATTATAAAATTGATACCAGTTTTGTTTTATTATTTCAATGTCCGCGGAAAGCTGTCTATAATACGAATCTATGAAAAGAAAAGCGAACTGTAATACAGAAATTACCATGTGGTATATTCTGATATGATTTAGTGTATTGGTCTGTTTAGACGGAAATAAGACACTAGTTATAGAGCAGCAGTACTACTAAAAATAACATTAATGTACGCAATTATTTCATAGAAATATATTTAAAATGCTTGTTACTTTTTGGCATAGGAAAAAATCTGCTTTCTATCATTTTAAACTATTGTTATAACATATTAATTAGTTATACTGTGTAGCTACTAAATATTTAACGTTTTATCTACTACTTTTGAAGATTTTTTGGTAAGAATTTAGAAAATATTTTTGCTCTTGTTAAAAAGACACTTAGTTTCTTCACCTTCTAAACTAAGTAGAGCAGCATCAGCCTGTTTTTACGTCCATATATTCGTCCCTAAAGATCTCGTTAACCGCTAAATCTATTTGGTTGTGCGTTTTAAGAATTATATTTACTCGCTTTTGGTGGATTTAAACTATTTTTTACACTTTATCCTCAAAGTTTAAAACAAATAGCAATTTTGGCCTGAAGGTTATAACCAGCCAAAATGATCATTATTATGATATAATGTATTGTATTACTATTTTACAATAAACTGTCATATTTGCCACCAATATAGAAAGTTTTTCCAATTTTCCACCCATTTGTATAAGAAAATGTCAAGTGTCCCTTTAAACACTTTCACAGAAATTACTACAGCGTAAAAATGACAAGAAACATTAATGATTTAGTCAGCCATGAAATTTTTATTTTAAAAATAGCCAACAAGACCAACTCATGTGGCATTATTTTAATTTTATTTTTATTTTTTATGCAAAACTCTTCTGTATTAGGATTGTGTCTGTGCATCCTTCATAACTTCAAGGAGGGACATTAAATTGTACTGGTACATTAAAGTTTTGATTATACTTTTTTTTACATTAGTTGACTTAGAAACTTAATCTTGTTTGGGTTTAACAAACTAGAAGTGTCCAATTATTTTAATCTACAGAGTGGTAATTTTGTTTATGATAGATGGGAGTTTACATCAAAATATCATTCATTATCTTATCCCTTAAATTCCTGAATAAAGTAAATTTTTTTTGATCATGGAAAGAAACGAAGTAGCGGGTTTCATCGTATTTTCATAGAAGCTTTTAATAGGTTATTTTAGGTTGTAGATCTTATGCATAATATTACTTTATTTAGAGCAAGATCCAGCTGTTCAACAAGCCTAATGTCAATACCGGGGAAGAAATGAAAAATCAGGTAAAGTTTAGTCGACAATTTAAGCAAATGTTTTGGCCATAGAATTGTCTTTTATCCTTTATATAAGTAACCGGGTGTCTGTCTGACTGTCTTTTGAGATCTCTCTAACTGCTGAACTTATTTGATTCTCCTTGGATCTTCTTTCTTAAGTAACTGGATGTCTTACCGCATGATCATAATGTTATTGTTTAATAATCCACTGAATACTAAAATATTTGCACATTGTGTTTTGCGTTAGATCCTGCCTCTAGGAAACATACATGTACAGGGTGGGGCAAATAAGACCGGACAAACTTTAAACGGCCATAGCGCCAAAACTACTTGACCAATCAGGACGTTTAACCACACTATAAAAAGCTTAGGTAATGACCTTTTAGCACAAAAAAATCTTTGGACTAAGATGGACGTGTACAACGAGCTGGACGCGCATATGTTCAACAAGGCAGATTCAAAATGCTCCGGTGTTTTAATCTGGATTCTCGACTAGGGCCCACTAAATCTGACCTCAGCCTATCTGTAGGTGAGGTAGAGTTATGCAACTTGCTGGGGATACTGTTAGATACATAAGTAAGATACTAGAAAAGACTAGAGCTCTCTATCTGAAATGGCTTTGCTGTAGTACTCCAGCAAAGTGAAACGGGGCAGATTTTTAGATGTAAAAAAAGTCAAAAACCGTGAAAATTCGTGAAAATTTCTCGGTTCTTGACTCCAGGGACCCATATTGAACTTTAAAACTCATTTTAGACTATGGGTTGCGCTGACAACCCTAGCTAAAACTTCATGCCATTTCTAAAAAGGTAAAGAACGTCGTTCTATCTCAACTGTGGTCCGTGTATAAGGGTAGCTTGAAAGTTGGGCGAATTTGGATCCTGCGGTTACTCACGTTCCTAAGGAAATGTGGCCTCCTAGCAGCCCGATCTTAATTCAATGGACTTTTGGGCCTGGGGCTACTTTGAAGCATGCACCAATAGACGTGCCCATTCCATAAAGACCTCCCTCATTGCCACGATCAAGGAGAACTACGCCAGCTTGGACAGGTACATTTTGACCTGGACCTGCCGGCGGTTGAGTAGGCGGGTAGAGGCGGTGATTAAGGCTGGCGGCGATTTTATTGAATAATCTAATAGTCATATACCTATTTTGCTTGCCAGTTTTTAAAATTCAATAAAATCTTTAAAATTGAAGATTTTATGTCCATTTGTTTAGAAGTTAGAATTTGTCCGGTCTTATTTGCCCCACCCTGTATATCATTACCTCTATAAATCTTTAGGTACTCAGTTTATTCCCATTAATATTTTCCTAGATATTATTGACTCTAACCTTACATTTATTTAGATGAAGAAGGCTAAATTCCTGTCCAAGCTGTCAAAATTTGAGAACTTTGAAAAGAAGGCAGAGGAAAAACCAAGCAAAGCAGAAGTTGCCAAGAAAACTAAAATTTTTGAGTCAGGTTATTCTCTTAGAATTTATTTAGGCGCAGATCTTTAAAAAAAAACTATTGTATATCTGTAAAAGATACAAATATATTCAATAAATTTACTTCAATTGAATAGAATATTCATAAGCATTGGTGTCCATTCTGATATTACTGAGTTAGTTTTTTGTTGTTTTCCAAAAGGTTGAAATATCTACAAACTTGAGCTTCAATGGGGACCATGAACGACTGTAAACAACACTGATTCCCCAAGTCTTGTTATGGTGTCTTATTCGCTGCATCAAAAACATTGGGTACTATTATTAATTTGATTGGTTGGTTCCAAATTAGTAATGTCAATACTTTTCAACCAATAATTTTAATTTTCATCATTGGGTATGACATCATTTCATGGTCCATTGTCGTATCCTTTAAGATCCCTTATAATGATCCGTAGGTTTTTATTGAAATTTGTTGTTCAGGACCCCAGCCAGATGTTGATGAAGAGAAGGAGAAAGAAATCCGCAAACAATCATTTCAACTCATCAAACAACAATTTGAAGCAGAGAAAGAGGAGAAAGAAAATTCATTGGTATGTTTAGTTTAGTTTTAGCTTTTTACAGCAGGTTGGCATTTAGTATGATATTTTGTACTTACTAGGAGATACGACCCTAGAGGCCTCTAGAGGGACCTCGTGGCAGTGTGGGGGGGGGGGGGTTAAAAAGAAAAAAACAATTTTTTTGTGTGGGGAGGGGTAATTTTTTTTCTAGTGGCGATTTTTCTTGGGAGGGATGTGGTACCCTCCCTCAAAATAGTTATAAACCTTTCCAGGACCTATGAGAAATAAGAAGCTACCCTGTAAATCGGATCTGTAGTTAGCGAGATCATTCGGTACACACAGACGGACAGACACACATAGATCCTTATTTAGTTGATTTTTATTATTATTTTTTTTTCTTATTCACTTGCATGCTATCAGAGGTAGATAGCTTAATTTGGATTTCCCTAGCCGATGATTACCAATTAAATGAATTGCTTTTGAACACACTTAATTTGCATCGGGGAAATTTCTGTGCTTCTATTAAATGTCTGAGATTTCCCATAATATATTTTATTGTCTTAGGAATCCGATTCCAGTGGATTTGGAAGTATTGAAGATATTAGTTCCAAAGGATCTGAAACTACTGAACCCGCCCCATCAATTCCAGATCAAGGTTTGAACAGTTTTAATGATTTTTTTTGGGGTGGGGGGTTTGATTACATAAACATAATTGAGGATTTGGTTTCATATGATGGTGGGAGGAATGGGACATTGGAGTAGTAAACTATTCTGGTAATTTCATTTGTTGGCTTAGGAACATTAGGTACTTAAAATAAATCTTAAAGGGTTGGTTCAAACAAAAAGTGTCCAAACTTTTAATCATTAATTTAAATCTACAGAAGGGGTAATTTTTTTATCCTCATTAGCTAAAAAATAGAGAGGGGGTGCATGTCTTCTGTCAGACTATCGACGCGGTGTAACTCACAACGCGCGCACTAAATAAATATTTTTTATTTTAGAGCATCCAATTGAAGACCTTGCAGAGAAAACGTCTGAAGTATCATTGACAAATGAAGATGATTAAAAATTAAATTTCATTTCATTATCATAGATGTTCAACAAGTTTTATATTCTGCTTTTTTACAAAAAAAAAGGCTAAATATAAACATATTCTAATTAATTAAAATTAAAAAAACATACAAAGCTTTTTAAAAATGTTACACAAATTTCTACTTCTTTCATGTAAATTCTTTTTCTAATACTCTATCTTTTACCACTTATTTTCTTGCCAAATGCTTTTGAGCATTATAAATTGATGTTTTTAAATGTATAAATAAAAATATGATTATCTTAAATATTGAAATTCCAATTCTTGTAAGATATAACTATCTAGTAGAAATAGTTTTCTTGTCAATTGATTTTTTGAGTGGTTACACAAAATAGCAAAAATTTAATCCAATAATTAATAAGAATTGCATCATTGATAAAAAAAGTATTATGTTGTCTTGTTGTGTAACCACCATGTTTTAAAGTTCAAATTCTGCATTTTCCAATATATGGGCATTTTACTGGTTTATATTTTGTCTCTTGATATTTACGATTTTTACCTATGTATCAACTTTTTCTAGTTTTAAAAATGTATGTTTAATCTTATAAATGTCTAATAAATAAATGTTTATAAAAATTTATTATAAAAAAGTTTTCAAGTTGTGGAAATAGATTGATAGATGTTAGAGTCGCAGCCGCTAGTATAAATCAAAGCCTAATAGCAAATAGATCGAAATTGCAAACAAGGATTACAAAATCCATAGAAGAATAGAAGATTTTTAACAATTCTATATCATCCATGGTTTTATAAAATGATACATATAGCGGGAACTGACTAAGATTTCAATGTTAAACTATTTAGAAACAAGGATGATAACATCCATAAGTAGCGAAGCACAAAAAATTCCCGAGTAAGAATACGGACAATGAGATTTAAAGACTATTTGCTAAAGAATAAAATTACGAAACATCTCTTATGAATTCTTTTATTTTTTAATTAATTACATTTTGTATGATGGCTCGCAGTTTGACGGTCAAAGTAAATTACATGCTGGATGCTTAGAACGGGAAATTTTGTTTTGATATTATGTGGAGAAATCTGTAGAAAAATATAAGAATAGCCAAAAACCTGCTAAAAGGCAGTCCAGCATGTGTCATGGATGTTTTTTAATTTTAAATTGATATCCTATAACTAAAAAAATTTGAAAATCCGACTAAAAACACCAAAGATATGATCAATGTTTTTCAAAGTTTCAACTTTATATCTTTATATGAGCTGAGAAAATTCCATTTCCTCCGTAGCGTTACGGACTGACATACAAAGTGAATTTTAGAGTAGCTTCGCTACTAAAAATCTAATATTTGAAGTTTTCGAGGTTTTGTGATTATGATCACAATTGAAAGTAAAAGTTTGAAATCGGATTTTTTACTATCATCACGAAACCTCCGTGATCTAAATATCCTAAAAATCAATAAAATCATTAAAAACTCTTAATAATATAAAGAAATATGTTTTTTTTATTCAACTAAATTATAAAATGGTGCTATGCGGACATAAAAATGTGGAACGCTTCACGATTTTGCGTGTCATCCTTGCGCAGGGGCCATGCTAATCTTCTCTGTATCGTTCCAATTTTAGTATATGTACTGCCGAAGCAAGTACATTATATCTAGGAAAAATTAAGTATTTAATATTTTTCATGTTGTGTCCATCCACAAAGTGCGGAGATATTTTGTCTAGATGTATTTTCATGTTGAAATAGAAGGAATATTATAATCAGTGGCTTGCACAGGGTTTTGCCATGGCCGAGGTTCACACCCAGAAAATTTGTCACGCAATTGAGGGATGTAGCTGGCAATGTAATATACACAGGGGTGTAGAAAACACCCTCCTGGATGTGTTCCTAAAATTTATACATAATGTTCGTCTGTCTCAATGGTTGCTATAAATTTACACATCGAGAAAGTTATTTTAATTTTACATGCGCTATAACTCACTTTGTCCGGGTGTCAATCAATGGGGCTATTGCGTGATTTGTCCTTTTTGTTTTATGTATAGAATCCAAACAGTTTATAAAGAGGAAGGTGGGTTTCTAACTTCTAAGTGCTACAAATTAAAGGTGGCCGTTTGGATAAGGATTACAAATTATTTGAAAGCAAAGTTGCCAAATTTATAGTATATTTTATTGTAAAAAACATTTCTATCCAATAACTAGCAATTTTGTTGTTTTTTTAGCGAATATATTCATAACGGGAAAAAATGTTAGTTTAAAATAAATCTTGCAAAGTGTCCTAAAAATGCGGCAACTTTGTTTTTATGCGCAAAACCGCGGCATTCATCTCAACTCACGCAAGCAGTTCCCCCTCTCCTTTCCCCTTACAACAATAATCTCCTTACCCACTCCCCATTCCTCTTAATGGCCCTTAAGCCTTTCATATTGAATTTCGAGAGGATGGACTGGCGACTAAATAAGGATGCCAGCCGCTAGTTAGGCCGTAAGGCTGTTTCCAGCGGCTAAAATTAACGTGACCGTAGTTATAAAGTGAAAATTTACTGCCAGTTTTTAGATTGAATAAATATACCGGTTTTATAATCTGAAATATCGAACTAGGTTGTCTGACCGGCGTGATTTTGTATGTGCATATTCGCGTAAATTGGAGGCATAACATCTTAAATTCCCGTTAATCGGTTTATTTAGTAGCATATTACTTAGGTGTAAATTTATATTTGATATATTTTGTTGACCATATTATGTCTTAATTGTGTAAATTGATATAAATCTGTAAACTTTGTTTATTATAAAATTTTCTATTACGCGGGCTGTAAAAAATCTTTATTTTCGTGTATAGAAAACTGTTGAGCAATTGACCTATGCTTTTAGATATGATAATTATCATAAAACAAACAACCTGAATAAACAAAAAAAATATCAAGCCAAAGATTCACTCAAAGTTCCAAACAATCGATCGAAATCGCGAATATTTTATCTAATATGTGCTTGTTAGTTTTACCTCTGTGCATTTACATATTCTTTTTTTACAATCGCTGTTATACTTGTTTTACAGTATTTAAGATATACTTATGTATGAATTTAAGAGGAATTGCCGGTTTAACTATTTTAATTCTGACCATTCAATATGTGCATGAAAATGCCGAAAAATATTTGTTTCTATTCTTAGGGTTTGGTCAAAAATTCATGTACCAATTATGTCGTTTTATTTTGCTTTGCTTTTATACCTTTTAACTATTAAGGAGGTAATGACTGAAGCGCGTAATTTTTCAGGGACACCGAGTACTGAAGCTTCATTTGATTTTTAAAATATCTTTAAAGTTATATATACTAAAAACTAGAAATAATATTTGGCAAGTTTTTCCACGTCTTTCAATCTTTCAATGAATTTTTGATTTGTTTTCTCGTAATCATTCGAAACCGGTGGATTAGAACCGGTTCTCATCCATACGATAAAAACTCACCGCGAATTACAGTGTGACTTTTATACTTAAAAAACTAAAATATGGTCTGCTAATTATTCCGAAAAACATGTCATCAGAAAAAAAAATTATTGGCCATTTTATCGTTTCTCGAGTAATTTTTAATGAAATTTGAATCTTATTGAAAAACTTATTAATATCTTACACATATAATTCAATAATTATAAGGTTGAAATTACATTTTTAAGGTATCAGTACTAAAGTACAATATTTGACATCTGTCCTCCAATAATTACATCTGGCAATTTCCTTTGCATCAACACAGATAACGTGGTTCTTTAGTCAATTTGCATCAAATAATAACAGTACTTTAACGAATAATTTTGGCTTACAAAAACATTGTCACTTCTGAATAAAGATTCTGTAAAGAACCCAGAATATACTATATAACGCATGCGCAGATATACGGCACGTACAGTTATTCCAACTTGAAACACAAATCTCCCCAAAAATATTATTTTCGGAATATACACTTTTTTATTATTTAACATATTTTTCTAAAATTAAAACATAAATTTAAATAAACATAAATTAAGTTATTAATACCTATCAAAAAAGCAATTTTATTACAGAAAAGTTGAAAACCATGTCGATCACTATTTCTTTGGTTGTCTAATGAATAGGTTATGTGATTGTGAATATTTCCTTGTGACATAGTTATTATGTAAATTAATTTTGATATATGATAATTTATTTATTATTTTTTGTAGCGAAGCTACTCTGTAATTCTAAATGTCCGTCCGTCTGCTAAATGGCTTGGAGCAGACAAGAGTATGAAGTAGGGTTGAGCCGGTTATCCGGCCATTTTCAATATCCGGCCGGATACCGAATATTGAAACTATCCGGCCGGATATCCGGCTCTATAATTTTTTATACTTTACACCAAAAATCTCTGCTTTTTAAAATCTTAAATGGCTATAATTTTCTTATTATTAAAGCTAGAAGAACATTTTTTCTGAATAAGTTTAACTTTATGTAAATGTATATAAGATTTCTGAAGAAATTTTTGTTACTACTTTAATATCTGGTAATTTGGCCGGTAATATAAGGGGTGGTTTCAATGAAATTTCTTCACAGTTCAACATTTTACCATATTAGAGCAACTTCCATGCCAAGTTTTAGTGTTCTATTCATGTTTTAAAGTCTTGAAGAACACATACCTTATGGAAAATAATTACTTAAATGACCCCTTTTTTAAAAAGTGTTAAGACAGTTGGTTCTAGTTATCAGAATGAAAAGAAATTGCTAGGGTATATTTAAAAATGTATTTTCTTTTAAATATTTTCAAAATAATGAGTGTAAAAGCTCTATTTTACAGATTATCAGACTTTAAAATTCTTAAACTTTAGTCGTCATTGTTGAGAAATTTTATTTATAAAGCAGTTAATTTAAGAATTAATATAAATAAATAAACTAGTTTTCTTTATCTTAAGTTATAATTTAACTTCAAAAAATGTTTTATTACATGTAAAAAATCACTATAAACTTTGGGGAAATATATCGACAAAATGTGGTGACCCTGAAATTAATTGGATAAAGTTGTGACAGAGCAGAAACCCCATTAGTGTTGATTTAACTCGCGGTGAACTATGTCATATTATATTCAGTTTTCTACAAATATATAGAAATGTACAATCATAAGATTAAAACCAGTTTTTTAGACCGTGCCTTCGGCATCTGTGGCCAAAAACACTGGTTTTAATCTTATATTTGTTCATTCTATATCCACGGAAAGCTGTTAATAATACGATGCGAGAAATAACTATTCCTGAATGTTCATGTTTTCAGACTGCATAATGGCTGGGGAGCAGGAGGAGAACGAACCATTGCCTCCTCACATAGGTATTCAATACCGAACCCACAAAATAACTGCAGATTAATGGATCATGGAAAGATAACGAATTAGCGGGGTTCGTCGTTTTTTCACAGAGGTTTTTGATTGGTTATTATAGGTTAGGTAAATGTTAATGATTGTCCCGCAGGGGCAAGAAATAATATAAAAGCTATTGTGAAAATTCGACGAAACCCGCTACTTCGTTTTCTTTTAATGATCCAATTATTTTGAGTAATTGTGTTCTGTTGTGAGTAGGGTTGGCAATCCAGATCCGGAATCCGTTTTTTAATAGCGGATTCGGATTCTTAATTGTTAGGCTAAAATTAGCGTCTTGAGTTTATTTTAATTTTTAACAGTTATTTTGGCCGCTGTAGGGTCTAGAAATAGAAGAAAAGCTACTGTGAAAATATGAAAACCACAGCTTTAGATTCTGCCCAGTACCCTTTAATTGTATCCCCTAATTTAATTTTTTTAGAATCCGTCAGAAATAAGAATCCGGAATCCGCGGAGAATCCGTTTTTATTTTTGGACGGATTCTTGTAAGAATTCGAATCCGGTCCAAAAATTAGACATTGCCAACCCTAGTTGTGAGAGTATCATTATTAAATGATACAAATATAAAAGATTCTTGCTGAAGTATAGATATTGAATATTGCTGTTATAGCTGAGGCAGGAGTGTCAGCCATGAACAATTACGCTGCCGGCCCTTCTCAACAATATGGGAGAGTAGTCAGAAACGGCAGCAGGCAGTTATTTTAACTTAAATAATTTACAAAACAGAGGCCTATTCATTTAAGATATTTTAAACAATTATCCTAATCAACCACACTTAAATAAAGCTTGCAATCTATGTACTGAATACACAGAAACGTTCAGTAGGTACCTATATCTTATTATTGACAGCAACTTGAATCCGCCGGAATCGTTATTTAGTACCTACTATATTTACATACAACCAAAAGCTCTACAAAGAAGAAAACAACATAAGGGGGGGGGGGGGGGGCGAAAGTGACACTTTTTGAAACCAAAACTAAAAGTCAAAGGAACTCAACAAAAAAAAGTTACAGGTCTGACATTTTGCATGGCAGTTGCTTTATAGGGGTACAAAATGGAACTGTGAAAAAACGGCGGCGCAACCGCCGAAAACCGCCGAGAAAAGGCAAAAAAAATTTCAGCGGGAAACGGCGGTTTTCGGCGGTTGCGCCGCCGTTTCTTCACAGTTCCATATTGTACCCCTATAAAGCAACTGCCATGCAAAATCTCAGACCTGTAACTCTTTTTTTAGTTGAGTTCCTTTGTTGACTTTTAGTTTTAGTTACAAAAAGTGTCACTTTCGCCCCCCCCCCCCCCCTTTAAAATGAATACCTGGAAACATATTTTATTTTCTAGTAAGCATTGTGATTGTATATATTAATAATAATGAATAGGTACCTTTTTTTTATAGTTAAAGAACTGATTTTACTTCAATTATATTTATCTTGAACTCTCAGGCTTTTGCAATCTTCAGAAAAATACTTTTAATACCTGTAATATGAGATTTGTATAAACAACCAGCAAATGTTTTATGAAGTTATGTAAGTCACTTTAAGTTATAACTTTCTGACAGGCGTAATTCTGAGGTGATGAGTACGGGTCCCGATATTGATTGTGATAGTTGGTGCCATACTTCTGTGTCAGAAGATAAGGTGAGCTAAGCAAGTTTTTAATAGTGTTCATCAGAGATGGAAAAAAAAACAGTTTTTTTTTAAAAAGAACAAACCAGTTTGGTTTTTTTGGTTTAAACCATTTTTTTGTTTTTTTTGTTAAAAACCAGGTTTTTTTTTGTTTTTTTTAATAATATCCAAATTATAGGCCTGCCCCCCCCCCCCCTATTTTTTCACCCCCAAAACGGGGGGTGCCTAAATCTGCTCAAAAGGACCCGAAGGGCAGCCCAAAACCGCCCGCCCAAAAGCGCCCGCCCGATTTGACAACCCTGACTGACAGTTATTTACTGTATTATTTACGTTATGAAAAGATATAACTGGAAAGATAGGCCTTTGTATAAAGGGGGAGGTCATTTTCTAGTAAATTCCGTAAAGGTGTGTGTGTTATAAGGCCTAAAAATAGTAGTAGAACGATAAGGTGCTCTATATATTTGTATTCCCTATTGAATAGAACAATAGGGAGCACCTTATCGTTCTACTACTATTTTTAGGCCTTATAACACACACACCTTTACGGAATTTACTAGAAAATGACCTCCCCCTTTTAAAAAAACCCATTTAAACCATCCCACCTTGGTTTTTTTGTTTTTTTAAAGCTTGTTTTTTTTTTGTTTAAACCACTTGATTTAAACCACGTGGTTTTTTTATGCCATCTCTGGTGTTCAATTTCATATTCCGAATACCCATTAAATTAGAAACAGCCGACAAAATTGGATATTTATTAATCTGTTTCTGCAATTACTTTGAATATTATTCAAATTTGCCTGTTTGTTGACAACCCCTACTGACATTTATTTACTGTATTATTTACTTTATGAAAAGATATAACTGGAAAGATAGGCCTTTGTATAAATATTTAAAAAAAAACCATTTAAACCATCCCACCTTGGTTTTTTTGTTTTTTTAAAGCTTGTTTTTTTTTGGTTTAAACCAATTGATTTAAACCACGTGGGTTTTTTTATGCCATCTCTGGTGTTCATTTTCATATTCCGAATACCCATTAAATTAGAAACAGCCGACAAAATTGGATATTTATTAATCTGATTTTGCAATTACTTTGAATATTATTCAAATTTGCCTGTTTGTTGGCCAGGGTGAACATCTTTTGGCTTGTCAGGGATCTTAAGGGATAATATAATGGCAAAATTGATGTACATTGCATATTCAAAAATAACCTTTTTCTAAAGATGAAAATTGTGAAGAATTTCGGACACTAGGTACCTACTAGTTTTTACCAACTAACCAAAGTTGAATTAAACGGAATCGACATTTGATTGTGATTATTTAAGGTTTTTGATTATGTCTGGACAATCGACAACTTTGAGAAGGTGGCCCAAAACTACCAGAATACAAAGACAATGTACAGCGAGCAGTTTGTTGTTCCGTTGAAAAGAAGGTAATTGGTTTTCAATCTAAGTAAAATGGACCAAAACCGTTTCCATCATTGCCTGGCTAAATAAAAAATTGACACTTGTTAAAGTATTTCAAAACAAGGATGACAACATCCATAAAATCGAAACTCAGAAAGGGTAGGACAAACGAATATTAACACTAGTATAGTGTCAGAACTGAAAAATCAGAATATAAATGTATAAAAGATGAACGAAACAAAATTGTAAGTAAATCTGCTGAAAAACTGCTTAAATACAAAATTGTAAGTAAATCTGCGGAAAAACTGCTTAAATACAGGATATTTAATTAGGATTTGATTTAAAAAACAACAAAAAAACAAGTTTAAAATGGATGTACGGACTTTCTTGTAACGATTATAAATATAGAGTTGGTTCGCTTTCTAACTCTTATAGTAATCATCATGCAAAGTTTGAAATTGATAGGAGAATTTTAACATGCCTAAATGAACGAAAAGAGCTATCCGATACGTACAGACGGACCGACCCCATTTATAGAAAAGCTTCGCTTTTAAAAATATTAGTTTCATGTACAAGGTTGGGATGCAACAATAGAATTGAAAACAAACCTTTGAAATTAGCTCCATGTGCATGCATTTACTTATTTATTAACATTTATTTACATGTATATGGCCCTTATTTTTAACTGGATAATACTTATTATTATATATCCCTAGTATAAATATTGCAAATATCTTTAATTGGTTGATTTGGTGTAACGTTTCACCTCCCTGTCATTATCTAAATTTTTAGATTTACAGTGTGGAGATTGAAAATATATCCTAACGGCCGGACACCCGATGATCAAGGCTTTATAACAATATTTCTCAAAGATTCGGGACAGAACGATCCAGCTAAGGAAAGATGATTATCTTTAAAACTTTTTGTTCGATTTAGGGAAAATAGACCTACCAAGGATTATCCATGCAAAATTTCAGATCGAAATTCGAATTCTAAGTACCATTTAATCATTGATTACGAGATGGTTGCATTTAAAAACCCCCCCTTATAATATTTAAGGGTTTGTGGATCATTGAAAGTTAACGAAGTAGCGGGCTTCGTCGTATTTTCACTTTATCTTTCATATTTCTGGCACCTGCGAGGGAGCTCTAACTCTGCGTGGCAATCATTAACATTTACCTTTAAAAACCTAACAGAAAATAAACTATCAAAAGCTACTGTAAAAATACGACGAAACCCGCTACTTCGTTTTCTTTCCATGATCCGTGTTTCTGTATAAGATCTCCAAAATGTACAGGGTGAGTCAGAAAAAAACTGAGTTTTCCGATTTTCTGATACAACCAGTAGGAATTAGGAAAAAACAATTATAGGTTCTTGTTCTCCATAAAAATATACATTAAACTTAGAAAAGGTATTTTTGAATATCTCTGAAAACAACGGCGCTTTTTAGAGCATAAAGATTTCAAAAAGTGTGTGTGATGACTTTTTCGGCCATTATTTTCTACTTTTTAGGTAGATTTATTTATAATAGAAAATGTCTACCATTCTAAAAAGATGAACAAACATTTTTTTTGATTGTTAAGATTTAATAACCCATGACTGGAAAACCAGCTCATGACCGGAAATATTACCTAAATTCCTCCCCCCTCCCCCTGAATTTCCTCTATATTTGGTGCAAGACTGGATTTAATCTCCAAAATCTCCGCCCCCTTTTGACAAATTATACTTGTGTGTTATAATCCATCATAATAACTTCATTTAAATAGGGTAGATTTTCTAAAAAGCATTTTTATTTTAAAAATTCAAACCTTGATAACTTTTTTATCTTAAGAGATTTTTTTGTCAAATAAAAAGTTTTTTTTTCTTTTTACTATAAGCTACGTTATTATAGAAGATTCTTTTAAGCCACATGAATCACAATCAATAAATATGAAAAAATGACAAATTGCAGTATTCTAAAAATGCTTTTGTGAGGAGCCAAAAAGCATTTCACCTTTAAAACTCATTAAAGTACTTTTCTTAGACTTTTTTCTAAATAAATATTGAAATTTTAAGATTTTTTTTATACAAAATAGATGAGTTATTGTAATTTTTCTTGATCAACATTTTTCACACAAGGCATTTTTTGACACCATACACCTATCATAGAGGCCGCATTTTTAGAGATAATGAAAAACACCTTTTACAAGTTTGATGTGCTTTTGTACAGAGAACAAGGACATATAATTATTTTTTTCTGTATTCCTTCTGGGTGTTTCTGAAAATCGAAAAACTCAGTTTTGACTCACCCTGTATAAAACATTTTTCTTTTCTTTTTGAATCTAAAATCTCTTCTAAGTGCCCTTAGACTAGAGGCCCCTAGGGTCAACATGCCACTACCAAATAAAGAAAATGCCTAGTAGATATCATCCTGTTGAAATCTAAAGGTCCGAGCCATTGCTGCGTTCAGCATTATTGACAACCTTGGAAACAGAACAAATATTAAGACGGTGGACAAAGAGTTTAAGGTGAGATTATTGGAGGGGTTTATATTCTGCACAAGACTTTTTTCCCCAGTTGCAAAATATTTTTTTCACCCCTCCCCTTATTTTTTCTTAAGGAGAGGTAAGATATATAAAAGTATATTCAGTACTCTTTATTTTTTCATTTTCCCTCTCATATTTTTTATTTCTCACCCCTTTAGCCGAGGATCCCAAGCAGAATATACACCACTGGATTTTTATTTCAGTAAAATACTACTAGTTTATCTATATGTTATTATATAAGTATGAATTTTTAGCTTTGTAGGATGTTTCAAAATGTAAAAATAACATTTTGATTTTATGGGATCAATAAATAAATCCTTTTGCTTGTTGTTGGCGTTACAAAAAGTTTTGATGTTAATAAAAATGGATAGAAATAAATACTGATCACGATAAAATGTGGCATTTTGATATTAATTTCATTGAACTTCTTAATAACTGTTTTTAGAAATCTATACATATATGAATTTTATTACTTTTTTTTGGGATCTTTTGGTATTTTACCTTCGACGTACCATAATTTTCTTGATTATTGACGGGTTTAGATTCAATACCTAAGATGAAACGCATGAAATTGTTGTTCCCACCGCATAATTGTTGTAAGCTTGTTATTGCTGCGCTATTTAAATATATCTTTGTTCTTGTTTCAGGTTTTGAATCATTCCTTTGGATTCAACAAATTTGTGAAGCATACAGATCTTTTCTTTCCTGGGAGCTCCCTGCTCAAGGAGGGAAGACTCACCCTAGCCTGCAGGAAATCATATTATTATTACTGGAATTTTTTTGTTTTTAAAATTATTATTTTATACATACATGCTTTTTATTTAATTTTAATTTCGTATACATTTAATTCATTAAAATCACAGCCTACAAGTCAAGGTCAGAATTTCATCTTCTTTTCTTTAACATGATAGGTATGGCAGTTGTCCTACGTTAATACACTCTAATTAACGAATCCTAACAGTAAGTTGAAGGGGATTTACTTTTTATGTTATTACTGCTTAACTTATAAACAATTGTTCTTGTTTAATTTTTGAAAAAGAATCTAATAATTATATGACCTTACCAGGATCACAATCAAGCAGTGTATAACAGTTAATCAAACAAGCCAACAAGCTGAATATTTGGAATCTGAGATACAGGTATTAACTTGGAACTTTTCCTCAATATGTTCATGATAGGTACCTATTAAAGACAGGAAATTTTATTTAATTAGGACGGGAATTTTAAGAATCTTATGCCACTTACCTATCCCTTCAATGTCTACCTGCCTACTTTATTTGCTCGTTGTCTCTGCCCAAATCGCGCCAAAATTGCATACTTGCAAAAATTTCAGATTTGCTAAATAAGAGTCTAGGTGGAATACCTTGGTCAAAAATCAGGTGCACATTGCACTGCTAGGATGCAAAGATATCTATTCTCAAATATGATCTGAAATCCTAAGTAACTGATACAATATAATAGTGCAACCTCTTTAATATTCACTTATAAGGTATATATAATATGCTTACGTCCAGGGTTGGCATTAAAAAAAAAAAAAACTAAGTTGGGGATTGTTTTTAAAAAATATTTATACAAAGGCCTATCTTTCCAGTTATATCTTTTGATAATGTAAATAATACAGTAAATAAGTATCAAAAACCGAAATACCTGATATAAAATTTTTTTAATAGTTTAAATCTTGTACTTTGGAGATTATATCTAATAGCATACAACAGTAGACACAGTGAAATAGTGACAAACAGTTATATAAAATATACAGTTAATTACTTTTTACTAAATTAGAATGCTATAATTTGGATATTCTTAAAAAAAACTGGTTTAAACCAAAAAAATCAAAGTGGTTTGTTCTGTTTAAACAAAATCTGTTTTTTTACCAACCCTGCTTACGTCATCATTAACGAAGATAAATCGCCCCTTAATAACTTTGTTTGGTTATTAATTGCAACTCATTCATGCTAACAATTTACTTTTTTTAGGATAACTTGGAGAATACATCGTACAATTGTGATATGAAGAAAATGCTTTACAATGCTGAAGATTTTTTCTCAGGAATGTAGAAAAAGAAATTAAATTCCAGAATTTTACAATTTTAAAATATTTTAAACATCATATCCTATTATATAAAGTAGTACCTAAGCTTTTTTTGACTGTAGCGAAGGATCTCGCTAACCGCTGATCAGGGGTGTATATTCTGCATAAGATTTATTTTTTTTCCCCGGCTACAAATTTTTTTATTTTTTTTCCCCCATTGTTTTTTCTCTTCAAGTAGGGGGAAAATGAAAAAATATTTAAAGAACTCTATATTTTATTTATTTTATCCCTCATACCACACATTTTTTTAGTTTTTTTCTCCAAAGAGGGGGGGGAAATGGAAAAAATGTTTTCAGTTTTCTTAATTTTTATATTTTTTTTCCCTCCAACCACTTATTTTTTATTTTTTTTCCCCCCCCCTTAGCCGGGGATCCCATGCAGAATATACACCCCTGCCGCTGATTCCTGAACCGATATGGTTTTTCCTTCACAGTGTACCTTATAGGTCCAGGGAAAGTTTTTTAAAACTATTTTGGGGGAAGGAATCTTTAATTTAAAAAGGGGTGCGGCTAGGTAGTTATTTAGATTTCTTAAAAAGATTAAGTTTGCATAGTCATCTAACTTTAATTTTTACATATTTTAAATCAGATGTTGTGATCAACTGTAGCGATGGAACTATTCCATGCCATTCGTCCATACTGTCATCCAGGTATATATGAGCTTTAGATTTTGATCAAGTGACAAACGGGTATATTTTGCACAAGATAAATTTATTTCCCCGGCTGCAAAATAATCATTTCCCCCCTCCCACTAGTATTTTCCTCCAAGGATTAAAAAAATCTTTTTTTTTTTATTTGTATTTATAAGCAGGGGATCGCATGCAGAATATACACCACTAGTGACAAATAAAGAATTCGGCAGATACTTTGAAAATCTGTGATTATTTTTAGAAGGAGAAATAATCTTAATTTGTTTCGGATGAATTGCCAATATTTTAACACTCTAATGAGAAACCAAGTAAAACTTTGTGAAACTTGGATTGCCATTCTTTTTAAAAGGATTTGTGACTAAACTTCTAAATCATGATCCAATAAAATACTATTATAATTTTTTATATCTTAGACGCAATAGACCTACCCGAATTTGACATAGAGGCTCTCATTATAAAAGCTATTAATTATTTTTAGGTCGCTTTATTTTCTAGCCATGTTTAACACACCCATGAAGGAGAAATTTTCTAAAGTCATTCAAATTCAGGTAAATAATACCTAAAGACCTCTTTTAAGACGATTCTATACGACTGTCATCTCACAATTTGACATATCTGAATTTTCATCGAATCTTTAAAAAATAGAAATATTTTGTTTAATTTTTATGCTGTGTTAGAAGTAATGGGTAGCTATTTTCGGCATTTTTTTTAGTTTGAATTTTGATATTTATCGGCTATGCCCTAGTATCTATATATATAAAGGGATTACAAAAATATCTTAAACCATTCCTTAAAACTTAACATATGAAAATAAAATAGCTTAATACCATCAAAACACCTATGAAGCTTACCTGAAATAGATGACTAAACCTATTCAGTAGTTATTGAGTCCCAGACAATATAAAAACTTGCTACTTTATATGATAGGATATGTTACCGTGACAACTTAATTAAATTTTTAGTAGATCTATTATCTTTTTGACATATTTAAAGGAATGCTTTAAGTATTTTATTAGTTAAGTAGGTATTTATTATTCAAGTTTTTTAGGAAATGGATAAAGCCACCTGTTATGTTTTGCTCGAGTTTATTTATACTGGGAAAATATCAAACGACAAGATATCCCTGCCACTTTTTGAGGCGGCCGATAAATACAATATCAGGGTAAGAAGAGTCTTTTACTTTTATACGGCTGCAGATTGTACAAAATTGCGGCTTTTTATGTAGATTTGCATTTCTGTAAAATGTTTTTATTGGGAAAAAGTTTAACTTGTTTTCTATCAATGTTAAGCTTTAGCAACTAAAATTTTATTTTTATTATTAATTTATCGCATCGTATTTTTGTTTGCTTTCCAGGGATAGTAGAATTATAAAGTATAAGATTAATTCCAGTTTTGTTAGGCCCGAGGACCGAGTTTTCATTATGGCTTATAACCGGTTCTTTTCCAATGGATATTAATTGGTTTCGAAGCCATATTGAAAAAAAAAGTTTACTTGTTTTCTTCTTAATGCCAAACTATGTTTAAAATCAAATTGTCAATGATTGACTTGAATCTATCAACAAGAACTTATTCTGCAAATGAAACACCATGTTGATTATCCTCTTTTAAAACATTTAAGGCATATTTAGTAAATAAATCTTAGTAGGCTTGGCTCCCTCTGTCAAGCTTTGTTTTTTGACATGTTATTTAGGTATACTATCCTTGATGTTTGTTTTACATGTTATTTAGGTATATTATCCTAGATGTTTGTTTTACATGTCATTTAGGTATACTATCCTAGATGTTTGTTTTACATGTTATTTAGGTATACTATCCTAGATGTTTGTTTTACATGTCATTTAGGTATACTATCCTAGATGTTTGTTTTACATGTTATTTAGGTATACTATCCTAGATGTTTGTTTTACATGTCATTTAGGTATACTATCCTAGATGTTTGTTTTACATGTTGTTTAGGTATACTATCCTAGATGTTTGTTTTACATGTCATTTAGGTATACTATCCTAGATGTTTGTTTTACATGTTATTTAGGTATACTATCCTAGATGTTTGTTTTACATGTCATTAAGGTATACTATCCTAGATGTTTGTTTTACATGTTATTTAGGTATACTATCCTAGATGTTTGTTTTACATGTCATTTAGGTATACTATCCTAGATGTTTGTTTTACATGTTATTTAGGTATACTATCCTAGATGTTTTTTTTTTCTTCAGGATTTGATGGCCCATTGTTCTAACTATCTGAAGCGTAAGCTGACCCGCAATAATTGCGTACAAACCCTAATTTGTGCGGACACACATGCGGATAGCTCGCTGAAGGACGCAGCTATGGATTTTATTCTGGAAAATAGCTGCATACTTACAAGTAAGTTTGTTCAGAGTAATGTTGTTTTGTCAAGACATTGGACAGTCAATTACCAGGGATCTAAAGAGATTACCCCTTCTGTAGATTAAATTAGTGTTTGAAACGTTAAAATACTCAACTTAATGAACCAACCAATCAAAATTCACTGAATTTCCAAAAGTTGTAAAGCCAATGAATATGAAAATTATTATAAAACTTAGTTGACTAGTGAAATAAACAGTCCTTTGTCCCCTATCTCTGGTGTCCATCCACTACGCTGTAGTATTGTCAGGGATGGATTGGCATTGGAGGGACCCAATAATCTTAGTTGTTACCTTCTCGAACTACATTCAAAACATTGTTTTAAATATGTTCTATGTTACTCTTGTAAGTTTAATGTTGTTGGGTCTAGCCGCATTGTTCTAGCTTTTAAAAGCTTTGCATTTTAGAAGTTGTGTTTTAAATAGAGCCAAACCCATTTCATTGCATTAATAGGACTTTCTTTAAAAGCCCAACCCTATTGGTCAAGATTTCTCCGAATTTGGATATTCTTTGCTTTTAAAAAAATAAGCCTTACTACTTTAAAATATATGAGATCTCAGTCACAAATTAAGAATATAAAATAACATAGAAATTAGGCGTTGGTATGAAATTGACATACAATAGATTCACAGATTTAGAAATTTAATGCTTGTCTATAATTGCAGGTTCAAGCGGATGGAAAGAAGAATTGCGCAACTACCCTCTCCTGCTGACAGAACTTCTGGAGGGTGTTGCCTCCGCCAACCCGCAGTCAAAACGCAGTTGGATTGAACTGAGTGAGGTGGATGGCGCCCCGGTGGCTAAAAGGCGCAGAAAGCATTGATGAAAGTTGATATTGTATTTCTAAAGTAACAGGTATTGAGGTTCTGAGAATATTATTATAGAGTTTGAGCATTTAGTTCAATTATTTCCGTAACGCGTGTTTTTTCTTAACGAATTACAATCGGGTTTTGTCCGTTTAAAGTAAAACTGGATATTTTTTTCCAAATTGTTTTCAGAGCTGAGATACCTTTCACTGTAGTGTATGTACATTAATGTCGTAGATTTTTTTTGAATAACCATTAAATTTATGTAAACAGTTATGCCCTAAAGTAGCGCAGCTTATACTAAAAACAGCAGACTACAGCAATACCAAATCTAATTCTGATAATTTTCGGAAATTTTTTTTATAAAAGTAGAAGGATCTTGTGAACCAATTCGGTTCTTCTTCACAATATAGAGGGATCAAATTCAAGTGTCCCTAGAGGCCTCAGGGGCGTAGCCTTCATTTTAAGATATATCACCTTCCTTTCAAAATTATTTTCTTTATTCTTCTATGATGGGCGAATTATGGGCATTTCCTACTTTTAGAGTTGCTACCCTTTATTTTAAGAAACGTACCTAATTATAAACATGATATGTATATTGTATATCATAATAACGTGATGATTATATTTCTAGTTAAAATTTGTCAGATGTATAGGTATAAGATTAACAAAGAAATTTTGATTATAATCGAGCTCCAATTTAAAAATATTGTTTTTTTTATTTAAAAAAAAAATACATTATTCTATATTTTCAGTTTTGATATTTTATTATTCAATCTGTTCAATTTTAAATCTTTTGGATATTTTTTGGGGCTTGTTGAAGATTTTAAGAATAATGTATTTTTCAGTACGTAGTTACATCAAGTTCATTTCATTACAATATATGTATTTTGAATCTCAATAGAGTTAGTTGCCTTAGAAATTCAACCCTTTTTGGCCTTTTTTCATAAATTACATTTCTCACCAATTTAAAACTTACTTTAACTAAAGAAAATTTCTGTGATATTTTGAAACAAAACAAAAATTTATTTCCGACTAATAAGTTTTGGTTTAAAGATGAATTTTAAAGATAAATTTATGTAAATCTGTGATATTGTAAGTTATGTTTGTAATTTCAGAATAAGTTATAGAAAGAGTAGTTTTTTTAAATTGAAAATGGAGACACTGCCTCCATTACTGGAGGATTTGGCCTCTCAGCTGGAGTCTTATCTTTTGCATCCAGAGGTCAGTCTTTTTTGTTTTTTAATGGCTGTGGGAGAGGGTTATTTTTTTTCTATGGGTTTTTTCTTTTTTTGAGGGTGAAAGTACACGATAATTACCTCCCAATTATTTTAAAATAAAATGCACGACCAAGCTTTTTGAGGTAAAGCACCAGAAAAAAAATCTATATCGGCTCAGCGGTTAACGAAATCCTTCGGTACAGACTGGCAGACATAGATCTTGTTACTTTCATATTAGAATGATAAGATATTTAGGACAACAATTTATATATTTTTAGGTTCTTCCCGTCCACGATTATGAAAGATCTCAAGAGTTTTGGCTGAGGGAACCAAATCCTTTAAATCTTCTACAGTTTCCTACTGCCCCTCTAGATACAACTTTACAGGTATTTATTTCTACTGATGCTTGTTCATGTACTCTACATTATTTAATGAAGACCTCGTTAAATAAGAAATGTCTGAGCCATCCTAGGGAAAAGACAATAAATACAATGTACATACCAAAGTGTTTTAAGTGACCCCTTTTGTAGATTAAAATTATTTGTTTAACCAATAAAGATTTAATTAAAGTAGCTACTCAAAAGTTTTTAGGCAACAGAATGGAAAGAGTTACAAAACTTCGATTACAGTGTCATTTATAGTCCAATGTTCCCTCCCTGCATAACTTTAGTCTCATCTTCTATCTAGCTATAGGTAGGGAGAATGGTTCGAATCTCTAATAATTTCCTGACAAAACTATTTCTGTTAAAAATAATACTTTACTAATGAAATTTCTAATAGTAAAACTTGTCTTGTAAATTTTTAATCTTTAAAAATTATTAAACAATTTTAGAATAAAAATGTTTGAATATAAATTTTAGTTATTAAAAACATATTTTTAAAGGTGGATAGAGATCCTTGTACTGGTAAAATCTCTGGGCTACGTGAAGTAAAAATTAAGGATGCTGGATCCACTGCTAAGAATTCTACTTCTCTCAGGTATTTCTTTTATTTATCAGGGCTCTTAAGTGTAAGGGCAATTAATGGACCATAATACGGTATTTTTTCACAAATCTTATTGGACACAAGAAAATAGTTATTTCTCGCATCGTATTGGTGCATTATTTGCTAGACATAGTTTTTTCGTATGGATGAGAACTGGTTCCTATCCACCGGATTCGAATGAATACGAGAAAGTCATTTTTATTTCATTTGTGTTTGTTGTTGTTGAGGCGAGCTCCAGGTCCTCCAGAAGAGGGCACCAGAGGAACCTCCATGAATTATCCATTTTGGCCTGGAGGTAAAAATACTAATAAAATATATTTGAATAATTCAGGGAAATTAAGGTATAAAGCAATGGACGATAAATTGATGTACATCACTAATAATTGGGAGTAAAATTACGCCTTCTGTATTATTAAAATTGTTGCTTAGAAAGTTTGGACATTGCTAGTTTGCACAAACTAATCAAAATTAACTAATCTGTAAAACTTTGGGTCCTATTAAAAGAGAGGGGTAGGTTTCTGGTAGAATCCGTAAAGGTGTGTGTTTTAAGGCTTAAAAATAGTAGTAGAACGATAATATTCACTAAATATGTGTAATGTGTATTTCTTATTGAAAAGAACTATTGACAAAAGGTTAAAAAAAAAAAAGTTAACATAAATTTTTATCGTTCTACTACTGATTTTAACTTATAACACATAACCTTTACGGATTTTACCCGAAACCTACCCCTCTCTTTGCAGTCCAATGTATGTACGTACGTACATTGTACGTGCCCTCTCTTCCTTAATTAACTTTTCTTCATAGGAAGCAATTATGTTTTGGTTAAATTAGTTCAGGAAATAGTATTTAGATTCCTTAGGAAAGTTCTTTGAATAAAATATAAATGAACATTATTATGTCAAGTGATCGTGATCAAAAATCAAAATGTGTGTTTGCAGTTGTTGACAACATTGAGCCATTGTCTTTGTTAGTAGTTTAATGCAACCCTATTTATAGAGAAGCTTCACTACTGTGGCCTACCTATATAGAATTCTGACATTATGTTTGTTTAGGTTTCACAGAGCCAGAGTTGATAATACCTGACGTCGAATCAAGCCTGGATTTCAGTCCAGAAAACCTGTTAACTGTTCCTCCAGGTATAAGACATTTTAATGCAATAGAAAATTTAAGGCTTTAAAGATAGACAAATATTATCAGAGGTAATCAAGTAATCAAAGGGAAAACGGGAAAATCAATCCAATAGAAATAAAGAAGCAATTTTTTTTGTTTGCCCGATAGATATCACTTAGCCTTTTGTGTTTCCTATTTTATGGACGTTCCATATGATAATAGGTCCCATAATGCTTTGCGCCTTCTTTTCATATTTAAATGAGTCTTCGGGTGGTTTTTGACTATTTACTGCACCCTCTTTCCTAGATGCTAGGGGCGCAATAATATATTAATATATTCTGTTTAGGATTTGATCGAGGAATGGATTTCAGTAAAGAAGCCCAAGCTGCCACTGAAAACACAGATAATGCTGTAAATGAATTAACTGCGCACAATGATGGCCAACATAAAGTTGATTTATCATCTACAACACTTAACTTGGCGTCTGTTTTAAATTCAGGTTAGTTTTGCATTTGCAGGGAGGGAGAGGTCATTGGACTGTGAAATATGAGGGTCTTCAAAGTTTTATGAATGCGTTCATTTATCATTCAGAAAAAACAATGAGGACTTGTAATAAACTTTGATTGGGATTTTAAACAGAATAACGAACGAACGCAGAATACGAATGCACGAAATTAATATTTTATGCAACCCTAACATAGTTTTCATTCCAATTTCCAAAATTTTTAGCTGACCTCTTACTACAGTTAGCTTTTTGCATTTCATTTACATGTATATTTTAGAAAATGACATTCTTGGAGACTGGGGACTTGCAAATGCTGAAGATAATCCTAACAAAACCGCGAACGCTGCCGCTAATTTGTGGCAGGCACAATCTGATGAGGCTGGAGGTTTAAACCTGGACGATGTCTCTTCTAACTTTGGTAAGAAATGTTACTAAAATAATGATACAATAGTTGACAATGTTTTTTTTTAATCTCATTATACATACCTAGTATTTTTGTTGAGATTTTTGTAGCTTATGGGATAGTTTTAGATTAAATTATTTCTGAACCGATGTCTTGTCTTGAAAAGAATTTTGCCTATATAGAAACATATCACTGAAGTTTATTTTCATTTATTTAGGAGTTATTAAAACTGAAGGTGTTGATAATATTCCCCAGAAGAGATCAACTCAATGGGCTGAAATGCTGGACTCAGAAGCTAAAATTCCAGGTAGGATTAAAACAAAGTAAAGGTTTCCATGATTTTTACCTACATATTCCACTAATTCATGCTTATTATTCAATTGTATGGCATTGGCCAATAGGACTCTAAAGCAATGGTCTCCATTTGGCATTATTTTGCAGATGTCTTAGTGAAAAGCTGGTAGGATGTATGGGTGTATTTCTGTGCATAATAGGACAGTTATCTATTTTCATATAAAAAAGACAGAAGTTTTCATAACAACTAATCTTGTTTATAAGTTAGTTATGGAAGAGAGATTCAAAAATCGTCAGAAATATTATTGAAATTCACAAGTTTTGACACTTTGAATTTTCTAGATTTTCATCAGCAGTTACCGCAAATGGCCTTCCAGTTTCCCTTTGAACTTGATACCTTCCAAAAACAGGTAGAAACATTTTCCCCGTTACCATTTCGAAACCGATTAATATCAGATGGATTAAAACCGATTCTCAGTTATATTGAAAAACTACGTCTAGCATCTTATTATATCCAGTTTTTTACGAATATAAAAACTGGTTTAATCTTATAATTGTACAGTAACATTTTTTGTCCGCGGAAATCAGTTAATCGATGCGAGAAATATCTATTATTTGCCATCTTTGTGAACTTTTAATGTCAAATAGTTAGCTATTTGTAAAAACTAGGATGACAACATTCATATGTAGCGAAGCAACAAATAAATATGGATGAAGTGCCTAAGAGCAGATGTTCAGTTGTCATAAAAAAAGAGAGAGTATGTATAATTTTGGTACTGGGAATTATCACCAAAAATTTTAGCTGTCTTTCTGAAAAATCCCTTCCCTGAAAGCATTACTAACTGACGTGCAGACAAAGTGAAATGTAGAGTAGCTTTGCTACAAAAAAAATTATTTTCACATTTCAATAAAAAAATCTTTAAAGCAAGATTTTAAAAATCTTTTAAAAACATTTAGGCTGTGTTGAAGTTGGAACAAGGAGAATCTGTGTTTGTAGCAGCGCATACATCAGCTGGTAAAACTGTTGTTGCTGAATATGCCATAGCATTGAGCCAGAAGCATATGACAAGGACCATTTATACATCTCCAATTAAAGCCTTGTCCAACCAGAAGTTTAGAGATTTTAAGGTAAAGAGTATTACACAAGGGGGGGGGGGGGTTTAATGCAACCATCTCGTAATCCATGTATAAATGGCACTTAGAATTCGAATTTTGATCTGAAATGTTGCATGAGTAATCCTTGGTAGGTCTATTTTCCCTAAATCGAACAAAAAGTTGGAAAAGTAGCGGCTAACGGCTGGCGGTTCAGCCGTGTATCCATTTGTTGGGTATTTTCAAGGGAAATCCATCACGAAACCTCTCTCCACATAATGCTTTTTTTCCCCTCCAAAACGTTTTCAAACGGTTCTAGCCGGTAGTTGCTGGTATTAGAAATCTAAAAAATGTTTTTTTTGTATCATTTCACATGATTTAAAGCAAAAATATGTTTCAAAAAGTTGATTTCTACGTAATTTATGACAGATTTGCCCTAAAAATAGCCAAAAAAAACGGCTAAACGGCTGAGCCGCTAGCTGTTACTTTTTGTTCGATTTAGGGAAAATAGACCTACCAAGAATTACTCATGCAAAATTTCAGATCAAAATTCGAATTTTAAGTGCCATTTATACATTGATTACGAGATGGTTGCATTAAAAAAACCCCCCTTTAATCAGGAAGGGAGGAAACTTTCGAATATAAATTGTACTAGTACCCAAAGTTTTATAACTACTTTATCCTATTTGTTGGCACAAAAACTTAAACTTTTTTACTTTTATTGAATTTCGCTTGGTTGGTTATTGAGTGTCCGAATTTCCAATCAATAATTTTAATCTAAGGTGCAAATTTATTTGTTTATCGTCCATTTTCTTATCTTATAATATACCTTTTTTTTATTAACTTTATTGTTTTTAGGATACTTTTAATGATGTTGGCTTGGTGACTGGAGATATTCAAATAAATCCTGCGGCTACCTGCCTCATTATGACCACTGAAATTCTTAGGTGGGTCTTTTAATTGTTTGTATAGTTGTTTATGGCAAATCATGAATTCTTTGTAGAACTAATAAATGATCATTTTAATTTAACCCAAGGATCTAAAAGGACAATTGACGTTAAATTGCTGTACAAACCCAATGATGATACCCAAAATTACCCCATATGTAGATTACAATTACAATTACCAATTCTAATTTTATAGGAATATTTGCAAAATATTTTTGTTTTTGAATATTTTTGTGTCTTTTAGATCTTTGTTGTATAATGGAAGTGATATTATCAGAGATCTTGAATGGGTTATCTTTGACGAGGTAAATATTCTTTTTTTGTAACGAATCTTTTATATAATCAGCTTTGTGAATCGTATGTGTATATGACAAAGTATCGCAATTTTTTATAATCGCACATACGGGAATACGTCTCAAAATTATTCTCTCAAAATATGATCAGTTGGCAAAAAGTTTAATTTCTATCAACTTTCTTCTTTTGCGAAGAGAGAAATTTTCATGTAAATGAGAATTTTAAAAAAATTCATTAAGATATACTTTTAATCTTGTAAATATTTGTAGGTTCACTATATCAACGACCCAGAGAGAGGAGTTGTATGGGAGGAAGTACTTATCCTTCTACCTGAACATGTTAATGTTATCATGTTGTCCGCTACAGTTCCTAATACTCTCGAGTTTGCTGATTGGGTTGGCAGGTGTGGAATAGTTATTTATCGCATCGTATTATAGTCAACTTTCCGCGGATATAAAACGTACAATTATAAGATTAAAACCAGTTTTGTCCTCGAGATACCGAAGGCACGGGCTAACAAAACTGGTTTTAATCTTATGATTGTAAATTTTTCATTGAAAAATGGAAACGCTTAAACATTCAAATCAATGAGCCAATCAATCAAAATTTATAGAAGTCCCCAAGGTTATTAAGCCAATGAATAAGAAAACGTAGAGTAGTTTTCAACATTTTGCTGGAAATATGTAACTTACTTATAAAGAGATTATGTCATCATCAATAGGTATGTTATTATTCACAAACTACACTCATTTAAATTATTTATATTTTCAGGACAAAAAGAAAAAAGATTTGGGTTATCTCTACCTCTAAGAGACCTGTCCCTCTGGAACACTTCTTGTATACAGGTAATCAAAACTTAGTTATTTTCAGGGAGTGAGGGGGATGGGGACATTGGACTGTAAAATTCCACCGGTAACCAAAGTTTTATATTATTAAATCTTGATTGGTTTCATCAAAAGAGGGGGGGGGGTGTCAAATGTGGTGACTCTGCACACGACATACCAGCAATTTTATTTTGGGCGCTACTCCCTTAGTTTTACAGATAATTGAGTGAAATCTATTTGGTTGTGTCACTAATTACCCAAACGGTCCCGCCGAAAGATACGAAAAGTTTGGGTAATTAGTGACACAACCAAAAAGATTTCACTCAATTAGTGCCCAAAATAAAATTGCTGGTATGTCATGTGTAGAGTCACTACATTTTAACCCCCCCCCCCCCCCACCCCCTTTGCTGTAACTATAAAAAAATATTCTGCAGAAGGGTTTTGTTTTAGGTATTATTTTTGGGAATGTACGTACATTTAATTTTATCCAATGTCTTATCTTTTAAGATCCCTGTTAATTTTCTAATAATTCAGTTAAGACTAATACTCATTTGTGAGGTAAACTTCTCAGACAGAAACGTTAAAGCAAAGAAAATATGGACATTCATTAACTCTTTCAAATTGAAGTTTTTTACGTTTATTACATAGTATTTTTTTCTTTCGATACTTTTCATATTGCAACTTATAAATTAGGTATCTAGTTGTATACAAGTTTTTTTTGTAGTTTAATCCTTTAATTTCACCGTTAAAGTTGTTTTTAGAGGCGTGCAGAAGGGGGGTGTAGGCCAGTCTCCTGGAAAAATTATAAAGAGTGGATGATACACTGCCCTAGGTGTCCAGCCCTCTAAAGCTCACAGCACCATCGATTTTTGTTTAAGAGAGTGTCAAAAAATATTTGGTGCCCCTGGCAAACCCTGTGCACGCCACTGGACATGTTTCCTTCCTTAAAAATGTGCTTTTTACATTATGCTTGTGTAGCTATGTGTGAATGTATATGTGTACAGTTCATTCTTCTACTTCGTGCTTCCTTTCAATCTATAAAAGAGAATCAGGGAAAGAAAAAAGAGAAAAAAATTGATGCAGCAATTTTTTCAACTTTTTAAAAAAATTTCTTAGATATAAATCTTCTTTTACAGCTGTACTTATTAAAATAGAACGCTTCTTAAACCTTTGGGTTTTCTGTTGTTGCACTTTCAGGATTTGAAAAGCTTATTTTATCTTTGATTTACCTATCCCGTATCCGTGTTTTTAACTTATATGAGAGAGTGAGTGTCTGTTATCTTGAAATGTATTTCATGTAGTATGCGTTTTTATGTTATCACAATTCTATGTATGCTTGCATGCATGTGTGTGTGTTTGTGAGTATGCTTTTTG
Source organism: Acartia tonsa (assembly GCF_053477335.1). Lineage (NCBI taxonomy): Eukaryota > Metazoa > Arthropoda > Copepoda > Calanoida > Acartiidae > Acartia > Acartia tonsa. Next base: position 27,967,284 of record NC_137270.1, read on the forward strand.
TCTGCCGCATATATGTGTCTTGAGGTCAAAGTTTCTGGCTTGATATTTGTTAAATATTTAAAAATACAAGCAATAAATAACAAACATAGTATAGTATTAATATAGTTTTTTCAACGAGCTGATACTCAGGGATCTTAAAAGTAAAACGATAAGAAAATGGACGATAAATTGATATACATCCCCAATGAAGGCAAACAAAATTACACTTTCTGCTTCATAGACTTCCAAGGGTGGGGATAAAGGGAGTGGTTACCTCTCAAACTTTGAAATACCTCATTTTACCCCTTCAAAATTAGAAAAAAATACCTACGATAGATTAGTAATATTAATAACAGTATAAAAACAGGAAAGTTGCAACGCAAGGGATAATACAAAATGACGTCAATGTTTGTATATTTAAATTAGGGGCTAAATTGATAGGTAAATTCGAAATCCTATGAAACCATTGCACTCCCCCCTCCCTTTCTTTAATGCCATTGGTTAAGTCATAGTTCTAATCTTGGAGCTTTGACCCTTATTTTGTTGATGTTTCAAATATGCCGGGTATATTGGGAGGTTGGGTTACTATGCGCACTAAAAGTAAATGGGATATTGTCCTTACAGCTGACCGGGTTGGCGCGGCACGACCTGAAATCAGCTGTTCACAACAGCATTCATCTTGCGTTGCGTGTCACACACAATCAAATAAACATATTTTGGCGGATTTAAAAAACATACAGACATAGTTTTTCTTTCTTTGTTGCTTGAATGTTTAATGAATTTCGAGTAGGTATATTAATAACAGGCATAGTATTTAAGTACCTACTATATGTAACTTAGTATTTAGCACAAAATGTTTGTACTTATGACCTAAATAATAATATTTTACTTCATTGAATTTTTTTTTTGATCCGCCAAAGAAAAACTTCATGTGCTCTGTATGATATTGAAATCTGACATTACTTTACTTAAGTCAACACACATGGTATATAGATACAAACACACACACACACACACATATTGTGAGATTATTTCAGGGAGAAAGAGGACATTGGACTGTATATATAGCACCCGAAGTTTTGAAAGCTTGTTTTCTTATTTGTTAGCTAAAAAACTATTGGAACTTTAGTTAAATTTCTATTAGTTGGTTTTTGAATCTAGTAGTGTTAAATTTTTTCAACCAATAATTTTGATAGGCAGAAAGGTTAATTTTGTTTCCTATGGGATGTATATTTATTTATCGCCCATTGTCTTATCCTTTGAGATCCCTGGAGATATGTAGATTAAAATGAAAGCTTCGCCGATTTTTTTCAGTATTAGTATTTTTTTACTCCGAAATTTTGTGTCCATTGTGAAAAATTGTGCTTTATTTGCCTCATGCGAATATATTAATTGCATTTAGGTATAATAATTTTATCAAATTATAAACCTACTTAGGGGGGTTGGGATAAATATTCTCCATAGGAGATTTTCTTCGGGATGGCGTGCTACCCTCTCATAAAATAATTTCAATAAAAAATATGTGGAGCATGTATACAGCTTCTTTGTAAAGAAAAAATCAACCAGTCCAGTAGTTAGCATACTAAAGACAGACAGACATACTTCCTACTTCTTTTCCAAAAGTAATTTTAGCAGACATGTTTTAAAAACTCAACATGCAACAAAATTATGAAGAGTTTATTTAACCCACGTTTTGTTTTCAGTAAGTTTGTTTACGATATGCCTTATCTTACTACTAAAATAACAATTTAGTTACAAATATGAAAGTTTAGTTTTAGGTTATAATAATTTTTGTGTACGCTTTTATAAAAGCTACATGATATGTGTGAATGTAGTTCTAGCGAAGGATCTCTATCCAATATGGTCTTATAGATTAAATTATTGGTTGAAAAATTTAAACACCACTGGTTTGGAACCAATCTATCTAAATACTTTTTAGTACCCAATGTTTTTTAGCAAAAGAATAAGATATAAAACTTTAGGTACCAGTGAAATTTACATTCCAATTTTCCATTCCTCCCGGATGGAAATGACTATACAGAACTTCATATTTTTGCATACTATGCAAACTATTCCCAAAAAATATGCTATTTCCACTATTGTCCAAAATTGCATACTATTTCCACTATTTCTTTGGATTTCAGATAAATCTTCAATTTTTAAAAACGGACCATAAACACCAAAGATAGGAGGAAAAATGTGAAAAATATAAAAATAGCCAAAAACCTGCAAAAAGGCAGTCTGACCGCTATTGATGTTTTCTTGAAACGACAGGAAATTTAATTTTGATATATATAACTGAAAAACTTCGGAAATCGGGCCATAAACACTAAAGGTATGGAGAAAAATGTGAAAAATACAAAAATAGCCTAAAACCATAAGGAAAAAGGATAAGAGGATGAATACTCACCCCCTTTTCATGGTAAAATACTACTTCCCCATCCCTAATTTTTAAAGAAATCTTAGCAGACGAAAATCAAAAGCTGCCCAGGGCTTTTTGTATGTCAATTATAAATAATAATGTAAATAAAAAGAAAAACAATATTTAGCAAACAGCCGTGGGCGGTCAGAATCAGCTGAGTGTTTATTATGAAAAAAATTTCCTCCTTTTTAGAAATGAAAGGATTCATCTTTCATGCACAAGTTTTTTAAAAATAAAAATGAATTCTTTGTAATTTTTAATGAAAACATTAAAACGACAATATCAAAAAGTAAAAAAAATATTTTTTTAGATGTTGTTATTTTAGTATTTTTTATATTTAATAACAAAATTTTCTTTTTATTTTTAATTTAAATATTATATTCTAATTATTAAAACTTTACATATTAATTTTGTAATCCTCCCATTTGAAAAGTGGTGGAATAGCAATAAAATTTAGCGCGGCAACAGCGCTAATTAGGCCCCTGGGCCCACTGCCTATTTTCGTCTTCTAGTTGCTTCGATTCCTCTCTTTTATTTTTTTCTCTATGCCTAAAACCTGCTTAAAGGCAGTCTGACCGTCATAGTTGTTTTCTTGAAACGACAGGAAATTTAATTTTGATACTATAACTGAAAAATTTTTGGAAATTGGACCATAAACACCAAAGATATGGAGAAAAATGTGAAAAATACAAAAATAGCCTAAAACCTGCTAAAAATCGGTCCTACCACCATTGATGTTTTATAGTTAATTGTGCTCCTTAATAATGAGAATGTTGTCTAAAAATTTCAGCCTTTTATCTTTTATAGGAGCCGAGAAAATCACGTTTCCCCCAAACTAAGACATACAGACAGACGGACATTTCAAATTACTGATAGCTAACCAACATTTTAAGGCCCTATAGTGTTTTAAATGCTTGCTATTTCATACTAATTTGTTTAAAATGCATACTATTTCATACTATTTTTAAAAAATTTGCATACTATTTTTAAAAATTTTACATACTATTGCATACTATTTACTTTTTTTTGCATACTATTTTATGCTATTTTGAAAAAAAGTCTGTGGCCACCCTGGAACTTACATCTTACTTTAGTTGATCTTTTTGGCGTGTCGTGCTAAGCGAAATAATTGTCTGATTTATTTGTTTTTAAAATACACAGTCATTTCCTGGCGGTAATATGATTTTTTTAATTTTCAGGTTCTAGTGGTAAAAGTCGAGATGAAAGATTTTTACTGCAAGATGCTACGGGCGCATTCCTTCAGACTGGCTACTTCAAAGCTGTTCAGGCCAAAAAGGACAGGGAATCTAAGGTTAGATCTTATCTTGACTTTTCGTTTCATGTATCACAAAGGGAGGGGGCGGAAGTGACACTTTTTGGAACCAAAACTAAAAGTCAAGGGAACTCAGCTAAATAAAGAGTTACAGCTCTGAGATTTTGCATGGTAGTTGCTGTAAATAGGTTCAATATGGAACTGTGAGGAAACGGCGGCGGAACCGCCGCTCAAGTCGAAAACCGCCGTTTTCTGCCGAATTTTATTCCTTTTCTCGCCAAATTAGACAATTTTCAATCATTTTAGAAAAAAGTATTTTTTTCATAAACATTTCAAACTTTCCTGTCGTTCCTGTAAAATATTGTGTCAAGTGAGTTTATAAGGAAAATTTTGAATAATTAAAAATTGTCTTATTTTGCTAGAAAAGGCAAAAAATAAATTCGGCGGGAGCGCATATACCGCTGTTTCTTCACAGTTTAATATTTTACCTCTTAAAAGCAATTGCCATGCACAATCTCACAGCTGTAACTTTTTTTTTTAACTGAGTTCCTTTGACTTGGTTTCAAAAAGTGTCACTTCCGCCCCCCCCCCCCCCCTTTAAATCTTTTAAGGTTGTTTCTAGAAATATATATAAAAGAAATAGGTACCTACCTATATTTAAGATAAATATGAGTAGGTATTCAATTGGATAGACTTCAAATAACAAAAATTGACAAATTATTTATTTCACAAGGGGACCACCGTTTATCATTTACTACCTCTGTCTTCCCATTAACAAAAACTACGTAGCTTAGTGCTAAATCTCAGTAGATTTTACATCCTATTGTATAAAGTGATAAAAGATTTGTCCGAAGCTTGAGATTTTAATAACTACTGAACAGATGGAGTTATATTTTTTAGGGAAGCTTCAACTAGGTCCCTGGATGGCTTTAGGTTCTTTAAAAATATAATTAGAAATATTATTAATAAAAATTTAATAATTCAGGGAAAACAACAGACTGGTGGCAAAGGGACAAAAGACCGTGTTGGTCCCCAACAGGAGAGGGGTATTTGGTTGACCATCATTGAACATCTTCAGAGACAGGATAAACTACCGGTTGTGGCGTTCACCCTCAGTAGATCAAGGTAATCATTGTTTATGTTCCATATCCTATAATGTAAAGTAATAAAATTTTTCTTCTTCTTAAGCTTAAGATTTCAATAACTGTAGAAAGATTTAGATAGTTCACCTTAATTCACAGAAAATAGTACATTTTGACCCTACAATAATTATTTTCTTATCAAAGAAAAGTTTTAAGTAATAACACTATGCGGATTAATATTTATATTTAATACGGATAAAAAATGAGTTTTCAATATGGCTCAAAACCGGTTCTAATCCAGCTGATATAAATCGGTTTCTGAGCCAGTCTGGAAATATTTTCTCATGACCAATTTTAGATGTGACGCAAACGCCAACATGTTAACCAGTCTTGATTTAACAACCAACGTTGAAAAGGGAGATATCCACCATTTTGTGAGCAAATGTATTGCTAGACTTAAGCCCCCTGATAGAAAATTACCACAGGTATTGAGACTTATTTACACTCTAAAGAACAAAAAAATCATAGAATTACAATAAAAATCCCCAAAATTTCAAAAAATTCAAATTAAAGGAAAAAGGTTCTAATTAAACAAAATTATAGAATTGCAGCGTTTACAAAATTGAAGGAATCTGCTGCGTATGATATATTATATATACAATTTATCGTCCTAAGAATCTTAATTTTTAAAAGCTTGGTATAATTCGTGCATATCCTAACAATATCGGTAGGTATCTTTTTAAACTTATATCCCATATTATTTAAGGTTTTAAACTTGACGGAGTTATTGAAACGTGGTATTGGAATTCATCATTCTGGCATTTTACCCATTTTAAAGGTAAAATCTTTTATCATGCATTTTTTACCTAATTAAAAGAGCTTAGAGTAGATTCTTTCTCTGTTTTATCTAAGCTTAAGATATGATTTAGAATTAGTTTGGAAGTATTTTAAATATTAAATTAGATCAATACTTTGAATTATTCAAAGATTTCCATATTATTTTCATTTTAATCATATTTTATATCTTTGAAATATTTTACAATGATAGGAAGTGGTAGAATGTTGTTTTGCAAGTGGCTGGGTGAAGCTTCTATTTGCTACGGAAACTTTTGCTATGGGTGTCAACATGCCTGCTAGGTAAATATATTAATTTACCTGTTTATGTTATCATCCGTTACAATTAAGTAGTTCAGTTTTTTTTATGTGTCCCGTGAAAGCGGGTTATCTGGGATGTTTTTTTAGGCTTCTTAGGCTTCATTTTTTAATGATTTAATCTCACTGTTAAGATTGAATATTAGGAGGTGAAAATTTGGCAGTCATTAATATCCAAAAAATTTAGGACTGTTGTGTTTGATGCCATTCGGAAGCACGATGGTAAAGGGTTTCGAACCTTGTTGCCTGCTGAATACATTCAGATGGCTGGCAGGGCTGGGAGACGTGGTCTTGACTCTACAGGTTTGTCTCAGCTCATACTAACTACGAAATTTATTCGGAAAAAAACACGAAACCTATACGTGATTTTCAGCTGTCGTTGGGGGGCAACACTTAAAAACATTTACAACATTTTTATCTGCCACCCTAATATCATTTTAGATTTATTTCGCTTGTTGGCTACACGGTATTCCTGGGTTTATCTAGCATATTTGTTTCTTAAATACTAGTGTCATCGCCCCTAGCATCTAAGGATACCTTAGATTATATTTTTGAAGTTCTACCGAGACTTTCATTAAATGGCTAACTAGACTAGATCTTGACGGACCTATTTACTGGACATAATTCCGATTTTTTCCTTTAGTTTGTAAAACTGGGTATTTTCAATGTTTATGGTGTACTAGACTAGATGTGTGGACTTTAAAAACTTACTACTTTAAAGAACAGAATTGCAACTTTTACCTTTAGTTTGTAAAAATGAGTAGGTATTTTCAATGTTTCTCAAAAAAAAAATTTTGAGAAGCATAATTTAAAGTTGTAGTGCTTTATTTCTTTTATTTTGAAGTTATTTATATGGAGATTTTAAGATTATCTTTTTTTGCTTATTAAAGAAGAAAATTCTAAATTATCATATGTAATTGTATATTTTTAGGAACTGTGATAATCTTGTGTAAGAATGAAGTATATGATATGTCAGAGCTGCATGGTATGATGCAGGGCAAACCTATGAGGCTAGAGAGCAAGTTTAGGCTTACATACTCCATGATTCTCAATCTTTTAAGGTAGGTTTTTTTTATACATTTTCCAGTTTTAATCATACGGACAACAAACACTATTGGGGTATAAATGTTAAACCTTAAGGTTGAAATCAATGTTACTTAATTTTCTATGGAATAGGATTTTTTTCCAGATTTATTAAAAGTATCAACGAATAAGAAAACGGGATTATTACACTTTTTATACCCGTGTGATTTACAGCCAAATATCCCCTCACTCCCTGCACGTCCACGATCTAGAGTTTATTTTTTCCCATTACCTTATTCTTTATAACAGAGTGGAAGAGCTAAGGGTGGAGGACATGATGAAAAGAAGTTTTGCTGAGTTGGGGACACAAAAACAACAAGCAGGATATAAAGAGAGAGCTACACATTTACAAAAGGAGCTTCAAAATATGTCAGATATAACAGGCAAGTTACGTTGATTAACCTTATATTAAATAACCAGATGTCTGTCTATGTGTCTGTAGCTTAAGATCTCGCCAACTGCTGGATGAATGTGGTTCTTATTAACAACAAAGCTTTTTGGGTAAGGGTAACCTTAACAATACAAAAAAATCATCAATAAAATACACCTCATTTTTTTTCTTTTTAAAGCTAAAAAGTTCGTTTAGTCTGGTCTCTTGATGTCATATGTTGATCTTTTTTAGGCGACCAATACAGAGAAGCATGTAGATACTACTCCCTTGCTAGAGACCTACTTGAAATACGTGATAATATTTGGTCTCTGATTCTGTCTTACCAGACTCCTTCTAAACTTCTGGCGCCTGGAAGAGTAGTTCTTGTCAATCACAGGTACAGACAGGTTTTTTTTTATTAGCGATCTACTCTATAATTCACATTATCATTATGTCTGCCGGTCTGTCCGTAACGCTATGGGGATGATTTAATATTTGAAACTGATTTTTAAAAGTATACTGCTGTTTTTTTTTTGTATGAAAGAGCATCTTATATTCAACCATTTACTTTTCTTCATTCTCGTGATTTAAAGGGTTCCATTATCATATATATTCTCTATCTCTTACATTTTTATGACCAGTGAACATCTCACAGCTAGATAACTCACTTTTTCTGTTTATCCATCCATGTTATTTTGTGTTTTGCTTCTCATATACATTGTCATCCTTGTTAATCAAGTTTTACATTTAGAGGAAATGTGAACGTTCCTTGTCTGATATTGAGTACAGATCAGAAAAGTAAACCCCGGGCCCATTCTGTATTCGTTATGGAACCAAACAATGACAACATTGATTATGCTATGCAAGATCTTTCTATTGATACTGCTTCTGCTGGTGATAAAACTTCAGAAAATGCGCGATGCCTTTCTATGCTTGGGGTTGGTAGGCTGGCCTGTAGTTCCGGTGGTTCTAGTAAACATGTCATTATTAATATTAAAGATGAAGATATAATGCATATTACAACTGCTACAATTAAAGTTGATATAGACAAAGTTGTTAATGATGTAAAGAAGAGAGAGATTCCCAGATTTAGAGCTGATCCTCCTGGCCAAAGTGTTATGACAGCTATGGAAGCCTTGATCAAGTTAAGTGATCCAGCAGCCAAGAAATTGGAATTATTAATCCCTCGTAAAGACTTTAAAATTCAAGAGCTTGAACTTATACTGGAGCTACAAAAACTGGAAGAATTGACAACTGAATTGAATTCAATGGAGTCCCACCAAGAATTTACGCAACTTTTCTACAAAGTTTATGCTGTGAAATCTCGCCAAGAAGAATTGGATAGATGTAACTATTTGTGTTCAGAAGCGAGTCTTACACTTCTACCAGAGTATCATTGCAGGATTAATGTATTGAGAACATTGCAATATATTGATATTCATAATACTGTTCAGCTAAAGGTAGGCAAGTTTTCTATGTGCGCATCTACTCTACAACTAAAGTGTGTTCGTACTTCCCAAAATGGACTTATAGTTTACTTCTTAAAAGATCATGTAAAAAAAGATTTGGTGATTGCTTATTTATTAAAAAAGCTGTATTCATACTGTATAGCATTTTACTGCGATACCTATGAATTATTTTCATTTAAGTTATTTTTACTAGAAGAAAAACAGGCGCTAGAGAGGAAAATCTCTTATAATAATAATAACTTATTTTACCCCCACTTTTCTGTTAGTAAAGAAGACTCATTAAGACTAATTGTTTTGTTATTTTGCGTGTTTGTGTTGACATAAAATAATATTTTGCATTAAACAAAGGAACAATTTTGAATGGTGGAAAAATTAGAGGCAAATAAGCTCTTATTCTGCTTTTATCCGTACTTTAATTTTACTTTTGTAATAAATTCTTTTTTTATAGGGTCGCGTAGCCTGTGAAATGGGCAGCAACGAGCTTATAGTAACAGAATTAGTGTTCAACAACCAACTGACTGACAGACCGCCAGAAGAAATAGCTGCGCTGCTCTCCTGCCTTGTGTTCCAGCAACGAAACTGTTCAGAACCAGAGCTGACACCCGCTCTGGAACAGGGAATCAAGGATATCAAGAATATTGCTGCAAGGATTGGACAAGTGCAAGTTGATTGTGGTCTGCTACAGCCTGTTGGAGAATATGTGGAGTCGTTTAATTTTGGACTGGTTGAGGTGGTTTATGAGTGGGCTAGGGGAATGCCGTTTGCTGATATTACAAAGTTGACTGATGTACAAGAAGGAATCATTGTTAGAACTATTCAAAGGTAAATATTTGAATATATCATTTGGAGAGCTATTATTATTATCTTTGTCTAGGTATTTTACATTATAATGAAAAAGTACATGTAAGTAAAATAAATGACAAAATACACATTTGTAACTTTGCAAACTACTGTAGATTTATAAAAAGAAATTGGGTCACCTTTTTTTTGATATCTAATTTCCTTTATTAGGTTGGACGAATCACTGCGTGACGTGAAAGATGCCGCTCGAGTTATTGGAGACCCGGTCCTGTATCAGAAAATGGACCAGGCCTCGACCATCATCAAAAGGGATATTGTCTTTGCTGCCTCTCTGTATACGCAGTAAGACTGACGCCAAGTTCAAACAAAATTTGGCGTCAAATTTTCCCGCGCCATTTTCAAAAATGGCGCTGAGATATTTGCTGAATCATAAATGATGTGCCTTGTGAGAAAAAGCTGTGATACTGTGAATTAACCTGGTTGACTTAAAATGTTGTTTTATACTTGAGCTAAATATTAATATGTAATTGTTAATTTCAGAGAAATATGGCTCAAGCATTTACCAAACTTGGTCGTGTGCGGGGATCAGTGTTGTTGCGGGGCTCAACAGCAGCATTGCAGGGCCCATCCATTGCCGCAAGATTCCTCAGCAACTCCAGAGTTCTTGGAGGTAACATTTTTTATCCCATCGAGGAAATAAAATTAAGAACAATGATGTATATGCATTTGAACAACATTTCTAATGTAAAATGACAGTTTGATTAATGCTTTTCATGGGGAAAAAGCCTGGTTTACCCAACAAATTTTAATGTCTTATTATATTTAGGTAAACATTTAGCCTACAGTGTCCAAGATGGAGTTGCTGTTATTAAGATGGACCAACAGGGTTCTAAGGTGAGTACAGTATATACTTACTTTTGCCAGTCAACAATAACTTATAAAAATTACATTCTCACTTGTTATCAAACAAGTTAAAAAAAAACTTGCATAAAACTTAACTTTCATTTAATTTTCATGATTACAATTGTTTTAGGTGATTTGTTTATTAGTAATGATGATCTTTATATCTGCCACGTATTTTTTTTTTGTTTATTAATTTTGCTTGTTGGTTATACTAATATACATGATTCCTGCTTTTTACTACAAAACTTAACAATTCAGGGGTTTATATTCTGCACAAGATTGATTTTTCCCTCCCTTTCTTCTTCATTTTTTCAATTTTTCCCCATGCAGAGTATACAGTATACACCCCTGTTTAACATCCCTGTTACAATGAAGTTAATCTTAAATTTTTAGGTGAACTCTCTTGGTGAGGAGTTGATGGGAGAGTTTGAGGAGGTTTACAACAAGTTCAGCTCAGATCCTGCTGCCAAGTCAGCTGTTCTCATTTCTGGCAAACCTGGATGCTTCATTGCTGGAGCTGACATCAAGGTATACCTAATTGTACCAAGCATAGTGAAGCGTTAGTAACGTGAACACACCCCACCTTAAATTTGCATTCCTGCCTTTCCCTCTTTTTCAACCCTAGGTTTACACCGTTTTTTTATTTTTGCAAATACCTGTTTATAACATAGATTTTGTGTAAATGGATAGAAAACACCAATTTGGAGTCGTAAAATGTTTTCAATTTATTGGCTCTGATATCAGAGCAATTATTGGGAAAGAACATCGATCCTTGTATATATTACCTAACGCTCGGTTGAGTATGGCAGTTGTCATATTTTAATCCCTCTCAATAAATGGACTGTAAAGTAAGTCGTAAGGAAAATGCTAGTCATGGACTGGATCGTCTTGATATTTATTGACTTTACATAATAAAGTAGTAATGTTTTTTTGTTTGTTTGACTTAAGATTTCAATAAATATAGAAATGATTGAGGTATCCTTTTTAGTGAAGTCGGGATGGTTTAATTTTTTTGCTCTTTCTTACCCCTTTGAAGACACGTTAGATGCCACGTTTATACCTATAGTAGTAAGTATTGTACATTTTAGATGTTGGACAAAGTAACCACTGCAGAACAAGGAGCTGCTCTTTCCAAAGCTTGCCAAGATCTTCTTTTTAAAGTAAGTTACAAAATATTTTTACAAATAATATAATACCTATACGTGTATGGTTTTGTTTTGCTTATTTATTTTGATATAGGAACCTATTATATAACATGGATATTTTATTTTGTTTGGTTCCTAAAAGGGTTTATCCCTTTTTATATTTAACATAGTCAATAAAAGATCTGGAATAAAAAGACAAGAATAGTAAACTCACATGAAGCGTGTAAATCTAAACATGGTAAAATCATCGATTTAAATTTATGGGCGTTTGCTTTAGCCGTTTGCTACCTGTACAATTACATAATTAGATCTTGGCTGTTGGCTACTATTGGTTTAATAGATGCGAAGCATTAAGATCTGCGCATCCTTCCAAGGTTCAAAAATAACTTCCCTTGTATACTCGATTAGTCCACATATTTTTTTTTACAATTTAGATTGAAAAATCTCCCAAGCCTGTTGTCGCTGCCATTCAAGGTTCCTGCCTTGGCGGTGGCCTGGAGGTTGCCATGGCTTGCCAATACAGAATTGCTGTTGATGGTCTGAAGACAGGCCTGGGCCTGCCCGAGGTTCTGATAGGTGTTCTGCCCGGAGGAGGTGGTCTTGAGAGGCTTCCCGCTCTTACTGGTACGATTCATTTTAACAAAGCTACTCTATGTAGAGTACAAAATAGTCCTTGTTAAACATAGTCATAGGAAGTCAACGAACGATGCTGAATAGCTTTTAAATGCGAGAAAATCTTGATTTTTGTACATTTCATCGTTAGAAAAAATTCCTCCAACACTGCACCTGTTTGTAGGAAAATTACTATATAAGTTTTAGCTCTCTAGGATGTACCAAAATACACAAAACACAAAAAATATACAAAAATACAGGATTTCTTCATGATTCCGTTTTTTTAATAGAAAAAAAAGACAATAGCTCTATTAGGAAACTATTTTCCAGCATCGCTTTGAAACCGAAGAATATCCGCTGTATTAGAACCAGTTATCAGCTATACTGAAAAATTATGTTTTGCATCTTATTATATCCAGTTTTCTACTAAGATGAAAACATAAATTCATTAGATTAAACTATATTTTTAGCCCGTGCCTTTAGCGTCTCGGGGCTAATTTTACATTTTTATATCCGCGGAAAGCTGTTTATAGTACGATATAATAAATAACTGTTCTTGTTCAGGTATCCCTAACACCCTTGACATGGCTCTGACTGGCAAGACCCTGAACGCTAAGAAGGCCAAGAAGGTTGGACTCGTTGACAAAGTTGTTGATCCTCTTGGTAAGTAAACCATAAGTCACAGAGTATGAACGATTAAGTAATCATAAGGAAAGACAATATATTTTATCCTGCATGTTGTTTTAATATTACAGAAAATAAATAAAATGTAATGAAAAATATTGAGGGGTGGGGGGAATACAACAAAAAGCTACTTGTTCTCTCATCTACAGACAAATAATCCTTTGAAATGACGGGAAATTTAATTTTATCTCTGGGGGAGGGGGAGGGGGAATTAAATATTTTTGCAGCAGGGGGAAGAAATGAATCTTTGTGCAGAATATACACCCCTACTTTTTATGCAGGACCTGGATTAACTGCACAGGATGTTACCACCCACGCTTATCTGGAAAAGATTGCTATTGACACAGCCAAGCAACTTGGAGAGGGCTCCATGAAGCTGCCTGCTAGAGGACCAAAGAACTTCACTGAAAAGGTAAATTACTGATATGTAATGTTTAGTTATCCAATAAAGCAACTAGACGATAATAAAATAGACAAATAATTCTTATTAGTGCATAATCTTTGCCTGGAAGTCAACTGGTACTGTTTGGCTATTGTCATTTGACATAGAAGCATTATTGACCCTTCTAATATCCATCCCTACAAGTAGCAAAGGCCTTATAGAAATAATAGAATTAACAAATATGGCATAGCTATCAGTTTCTTGTCAAGAACTCATGAAACTTTTTCTTATTTAGGCCACCAAGCAAGCCCTGACCTTGAACCCCGTGAAGGATTATCTGTTCAAGACCGCCAAAGGAAAGGTTATGAAGCAAACTAATGGTCTCTACCCTGCTCCTCTCAAGATCTTAGAGGTTATCAGGTTAGAATCAAATAATATTTTTCTCTGTAGTTGAATATTTGTTCTATATATTTTATCCTTTTAAAACTTCTATTTTTTTCACCCAATTTATTATACTGCTCCAATTAGGATATCATTGTCCTTGTTTTTTATGTATTAGCGTTATTTCTCGTTTTTTTTAATCCTTAGATACATTTTGTATTATTTAGAACCGGTTTGGACAAGGGTGAAGCCGAGAGCTACAAGGCCGAGCATACCAAGTTCGGAGAGCTGTGCGTGTCCCCCGAGGCCAAGGGTCTGATGTCCCTGTTCCACGGACAGACTGAGTGCAAGAAGAACCACTACGGCAAGCCTGCCAAGCAGGCGCACACCCTGGGTGTCTTGGGTGCTGGTCTTATGGGCGCGGGTATTGCCCAGGTGAGCCATAGATAGATTTAGACAAACCAAAAAAAAACACAGGGATCTTATACCCAATGTTATTATAAACAAAATTACACCATCTGTAGATTAAAATTATTGGTTAAACAGTTTGGACACTATTAGTTTGCAACCAACCAATCAAAATTCTATAAAAAGTACTTAAAGTCTTTGTGCCAATGAATAAAATAACATAGTAACTTTGGATACCAGTGCAATTTACAGTTTATTGTCCTCTCCCTTCTCGCAAAAAAGTATTTCGATTGGTGTGTGTTAAGATAAATAGATCCTAGACCTACAATATGAAGTAGTAAATATTTTCAGTTGAGGCAAAAGATCCTTTAAACCATGGACGGTTTTGGTTTAGAATGGCTTTATGTTATTGGTATTTCTCAAGAGATATTTTGACATAGATTTTGTTCTCAATCAAGTAATATTGCTTGTCGGGTATAAATGTTGTTTAGGAAAGCTTTTTATTCATATATAGGATGGTTTTAGGTTATTGTCCCTCTTCCAATCACCACCCCCCCCCCCCCCCCCAATATAAATTTATTCTTAAACTATTTTATTTAAACATCCATTGTATAGGTATCAGTTGACAAGGGAATGACCACCATCCTGAAGGACATGAACAGCAAGGGATTGGCTCGTGGTGTCAACCAGGTACAGTAGTTATTTTTTGGGTAGCGATGGTACTCTATAATTCAAAATGTCCGTTTGTCTGACCATAAGGGAATCTATTCAGCATCTTTTAGATATAGGAACCTGAAAATTCTATAAACCACTGATCCACTACTCTCATTTGATCTTAGATTTGTCGGTATTGCTCTGGTGGTTCCTAGCTGTTAAAGATACATGGCTGACTTTGTGATGATTCCTCTGTATCCCATCCCTGTGCATGATAATATTTATATCCTAACTGTCTATCATCTAGGTTCAAGAAGGAGTTGACAAGAAGGTAAAGAGGAAGAAGATCAGCAAACTGGAAGGAGAGAAATACATGGCCAACTTGATTCCTGCTTTAAATTACAATGACTTCAGCAAGGTTAGTAAATATCTTTCCAGTATAGCTTCAGGATTAAAACCGGTTCTTAGAAAATACTGTAAAATCATGTATAGCATTGCATTAGACAATTTTTCCACGAATACTTACATAAAAAATGATCAGAGTTTTGAGAGCCAGGGCCTTCGGCCTCTTAGGTAAAAAAAACTGGCATTAATCTTATAATTTTTTTCTATGTCCGCGGAAAGCTGTTTAGAATACGATGTGATAAATCACTATTATCGTATGTATAAGATTATTATACTTATCCGTTTTTTGCTATGGTTTTTAAAGTTTAATTAGAAAGTTGTTTCTGTTATCAGACCACATAAAAATTTCTTATATTTGATTTCCGAAGAAAAGCACCCTTCTAGCCAAACCCTTTTTTTGAAATTTCAAACTATAGATACCTACGTACTCCTGTACTTGAAATACAGAAGATACATATATTTTGACTTGATAATGGTCATAATTATCTGTATATAACAGTACTAGAGTTGGCTCGATATAATTATCTCCCTATTGGCTAGTTTTCTATATGCATATCTATTTCTCAATAAATCTATTTTCCTCACCCGGCATTACTATCTAAAAGAAAGTAAATATTTAATAATTTAAATGATTTTTAAAAGATTTTTTTAAATTATATTTTTTTCTTTACATTACCATCACCAAAGGGTTAATGATGATGATTACAATTTTAGTTTAATATTTGAACACACAAAATGTCGCCACAATCGAATTCTTTTAAAACATAGTTTTCTTAAATTTATCATATTATAAATTTAAATTTTCTTTTTTATGATTAGAAATTAAATACATCAATATAAGGTAAATAGCAACATGAAATGAAAAAAATGAATTTATTTTTAATAAAGTAAAATAATGGGTCTTATCGTTCTGGGCAATGAGAGTTTATTATGGATTATTGGAGCACTATGAGTTTTAATCATATATTCCTTGGAAAACTTGAGCTCGTTTATAGACATTTATTTCCTATATAGATCTGACATGGATCTTGAAGCAATTAAGCAGGCCGTTTTGTACATGTTAAAAATTGGAAGATTTCATTAAATAAAAGTAATTGCAAATATACTTAGTAAATGACTTGATTTGTAGGTTTTATGTTTGTTAACACAATTGTGATAATGTTTCTGTTAAGGTTGACATGGTTATTGAGGCTGTTTTCGAGGACCTGTCCCTGAAGCACCGTGTGGTGAAGGAGGTTGAGAAACACATGAGAGAGGATGCCATCTTTGCTTCCAACACTAGTGCCTTGCCCATCTCCGATATTGCTAAGGTGATTTACTGATTATCTGGTGATTTAGTACCTGATCCTTTAGATGCTCTTACAGAATATGATAAATGTAAGATGTTCGAAAAGGTTTCATTGAAGTTCAGATACATTTCGAAAAACTACTCCTTTTAAACACAATGACTAGCGTAAGCCGAGTAAATAACATTTAGTTCTTTTATAACAAATCAACATACTTTATTAATCACCCCTTTCATGATATATTCAATGAATCTTTCTAGGCTTCAATCCGTCCTGAGAAGGTTATTGGTATGCACTACTTCTCCCCCGTGGACAAGATGCAGTTGTTAGAAATCATTACCACCGATAAGACAGACGCTGAGACAACTAGGTCTGCTGTTGATGTTGGTCTCCGCCAGGGCAAGGTTGTCATCGTTGTTGGTGATGGACCTGGCTTCTATACCACCCGTATTCTTGCCCCTACCCTCTCAGAAGCTATTAGGTAAACATTTATAATATCTTACCGGATTGTGTTGCTTAACCTAATAACTTCAAAAGGACGTCTCAATTTGAAGAGCTTTCTACTCATAAAATGCACGTATGGACAGAGATAGGCATATAACGTGAGTTGCTGACTAAATGTCCGAACATTTGTGAGTTGAGAAGGAGAATAAACAAACAGATGGACTTTTGTTATTGCAGGGTAGCTCAGAGTAAGAGAGGACAATGGGTTGTTTGTTAGTATTATACCAGTCCCCAAAGTTTTATATTAACGTTTTCTTATTCGTTGGCTTAACAACTTTGGGGACTAGAGTGAATTTTGATTAATTACGTGGAGTGTTCAAATGTTTTAGCAACTAATTTTTATCTACAAAAGTGGTAATTTTGAAAATCATAATTGGGAATGTATATCAATTTATTGGACATTATCTTATCAATACCTTAAATTTCTGAGGGTAGCTATGCTATGAAAAAAATTTTGTTTATAGACTGTTGCAAGAAGGTGTTGACCCCAAGAAGTTAGACAAAATCACCAAGGGATCTGGTTTCCCTGTTGGCGTTGCTACTCTTATTGATGAGGTAAGGATACAATTCCAGACTTCGGGTCGGTCCTTATAGCTTCAATCGTTAATTTATACATGTTAGAATTGTCCTATCGATTTCAAACTTGAGATGTTGATTTATGTATCAATTGAATTAAGTATGGTTTAGAAAGCGTAGCAACTCAATAATCGTTATCAAAATGTCTAGAGGTCTACATAAAAGTTAAAACATATTTTTTTGCATATTGACAACAATTAATTTTTATGCCAGGTTTTTCGTCTTTTTTAAGGCCCTGTAAAGTATGATCCCTCTTTCTCTATACTTACGCTTGCCTCTAAAGTTAAGTTGCCTGTTTAGGTCGGAATTGACGTTGCTGCTCACGTGGCTGAGGATCTTGGCAACGCTTATGGTGACAGATTCCGTGGTGGAGACCCAGAGGTTCTTAAGGTAACATTTATTATATACAATTAATATTGAAGAAAATGGTAGATAGAAGATGAAAAATCTTTAACTGGATTTTCCTATGGCGTTGAGTAAGCACCAAGTAGAGAGGGGGAGAAATCAAAGAAATCATTTAGCCCAAATTAAAAGGCTATAACACTGCTTAGTAGTTTGACTACCTAAATGACTTTAGAAAGATATTTTAGTTTGTGATAAATAAAGAATTTTTTCCCCTATTCATTAATTGCTAGCACCTTTTTGAGGATTTAATCTTTTCATCTTAAATGAACGCATCTAATCATACTTAATTAATATGTATTTATTGCTAACTTTGTGAAAATTCTAATTGTTATTAGAAATATTAATGTTCGGTTATTTAGATGAATAGAGATATATATTTTTACTTTAGGATTTCGTTGCTGCTGAGATGTGTGGTAGAAAGTCTGGAAAGGGCATGTTTGTTTACTCAAAGGATTCCAAGGGAAGCTTTAAGATGCAATATTCGTACTTTAACTTAATCCTCAATAAGATATTATTTCTGGAATAGTTTGAAGTAGTCATTAGGTATCTATGTTTTAAAACATTAACTATAATCCATAGAACCTTAAACAGGTTTTAACAAATTTATCTGATGCATTTTTTTTCTAAGAAACCAGGTATTTACATTTCAAGGATGAATCTAAATGTAGAAAACACAGGATTTCTTCGTTAATTCTGTTGTTTATATTTTCATAAAAATAAAATTATCACTTAAAAGTCAGTAATAAGGCTTAAAATAGTGCTTAACAACGAAATCTCGCCTTTGAGCAAACTATTTGAATTTAGGTTATCTAAATTTATTTTTTATTTAACATGTATTGCATCTTTTCTGCCCCTGTCAACAGGACAGACCCGTGAATGAGAAGGCTAGAGAAATTATGAAGGCCAGGTCTCTGGTTGGTCCCGCTAGTGTCGGTGGTGATGAAGATATTGCTATGAGACTTCTGTCAAGGTACATTTTAATTTACATTTTTGGTATAGTCATAGTATATGGAGGAAAGGGACATTTGGCTGATTATTAAACTAGTTCCCCAAGTTTTATAATAAGGTTTTCTTATTCGTTTGCTTAACAACTTTGGAGATTTTTATTGAATTTTGATTGGTTTGTTAATTTAGTTGAGTGTCTGAACGATTCAACCACTAATTGTAATCTATAGAAGGGGTAATTTTGTTTATTATCATCGGGGATGTACACCAACTTATAGGCCATTGTCTTATCCTTTTAGATTCCTATTATTATTCTAGAACTTTATATCTAGTACTTTAGGAAATAGCTTAGAATTAATATGTGCTTCCTAAAACAGAAATTATGAAGGACATTTTAAATAAATTTAAGTATCTTAATTTGATATTGACCGCTTAACATTGCCATGTATGGGTGGTTCTCATTGTGTTTCTCAATAAGTGCTTTTGGGCATAGTAAGCTATAAATTAATATTTCTATATTTCCGAATGTGGTAGAAACTTGTATTACACAATCTATACTGTAATCCTGTTAAATGTTTGAAAAAATAGAAATAGATGGAAGGTAAAGCCTAACAGAAAAATTGTATGTAAAGCCCTGTTATCTTAACATATAAATCATAGCGTTTAAAAAACTTTATATCCTATATTGTTTTAAAAAGGTACCAAAATTAAAGTTGATCTAATTTAGATTCGTGAATGAGGCTATTTACAGCCACCAGGATGGTATCCTGAGAGAACCCATTGCTGGCGATATTGGTGCTGTCTTCGGTCTTGGCTTCCCTCCATTCACCGGTGGTCCATTCAGGTACTTAGATAGATACATAGTTCATGCCCCTTTAATTTTCAATTTAAACTATCGAAATTATTATTTATCTTCACTTTTACCATCATAACATTTTAACATTAGCTTTGTCAGAAAATAAAGGGGATTGAACACTGAACTTATACTAGTACCCAAACCTAGAGTACTTTATTGAATTATGATTGGTTGGATTAAAATCTACACTGGACAAACTTTACAACCCATAATTTCTACTTACTGAAGGTATAGTTTTGTTTATCATCATTTGGGGATGTCAATCTATTTATCCTCCATACCAAAATATCATTTTTTACTCTCCTTCAAGGAAAATCCCATGAAGCATAATCCAAACTAAATCTTTCTAGGTACACTGACAACTTTGGAGCCCAGAAACTAGTTGACCAGATGCGCAGATACGAGGAACACTACGGAGCTGCCTTCACACCCTGCCAGATGCTCCTAGACATGGCCAAGGGGGGCAAGAAGTTCTTCAATTAGGATCATATACTCAACCAAACATCACCCTTTGCATGATTCTTAGATTTTAATACTTTTAGGCCTTTGTTTTTTAAATTTGAAGCCAAAAAGCTTAAACAGATATATAAAAAACATCTATCCCTGCTTTGAAAGACCTTAATTTCAATAGAATTTTGGGTTCCCTTTTAAAACCGTGTTCAGTTACCGAGGCTTTATTTTTGTGTTTTAATTTTAGAATAGCCTTATAATCAAAAGGCCTCAATCGATTCGAAATTTGATAACGAGCTAAGAAACCATAAAAATGATTGATAGAATTGTCTAATTTTTTTAAGTCATTGAAAAGTGTCATATATTTAAGATGTAAAATATTTTCATATATTTTAGATACAAAGCTAAAAAATAATGACAATTCTATGTAAAATTTATATTTGTACCTATAACTTTTATATGATTCGAGTGTAAAAAACCTTATTTATAAATATGTATTATCTTGTCAAAATGTACTATTCCTACACTATATTACATACTGTGTTCTTATTAATTATGAGCGAATAGAATTTAAGATACTTAATGGCTCACATTAGAAATTTTAGCATTTTTAGATAACAATGTATTCGTGAAAACTTGCACTTTATTACACACATATTGGCACATAAATTTCACTTGCGGATTTTGTAAATTAAGTTTGACGGTTTTTTTACATCAAAAACTAAAATTGCGGAATCTGCTACTTAAAGCGTACAGTACACCCTTAAATGAATAGTACAAGATATAAAATGTTTTTTAAGTTATTTTATTTGCCAGATATTTATATAAACTATAAAATAATTAATAAAAAAGAGCCTTTAAAAAGTTTGTCTATGCTTGTTGCGTTGGGATGCAAGTTATATAATTTCGCGCGCAAAAATGTATGGCAAAAATAAACAATGCCGCGTATTATATTCTTTACATCTCAGCGCAACCACGTAGATTTACATACAAAAAAATGCTCTTATTGTTGATAATGAATTTAGACCTTGATAAAAGATGACTAATTTCAGATTTTAAAAATGTAGTCAGATTTGGAAAAATTTAAGAATCTACCTAGTGTTTCATAAAATCGGATTTATCTTAAATTTGGCCTGTTAATTATACATCAATAATATTAGAAATTGTTTCAGGAATAATAATGTAGTCAGTCATTGATGTATTTGACTGTTTTGTTTATACTAGCAAAGCCTATAATGTGAACTAGTAGTTACAGCTATAGCCTACATGACAATAATGCCTCAATTGTTGTGACAAAAAGACTAGAGGTACAAAATTAATAAGTCCTACAAATAAAGTATTGAAATACTTGCTAGTGTGGATTCAAGAGACTGTTGAGTCATTGCTACAGGAAAGTTTTGAACCTTTGTTACTTGATAAAGTAGTTTGATGTATTTTAATTTTCTGTTACATTTGGAATGTCCAAATACAAATTCATGTATTGTATTAAAGTGTAAAGAACTCGCTTATTTAAAATAAAAAGTTTTAAGGAATTGTGAATGTGAAGGTATTAGTTTTGTAATCGTAAATTAAACCCTTTTCTTTGTTCCATTTTTAGTTGGACAAATTGCTATCTGTTTAATAAATAATTGCATATTTTTGCCGGATTATTACAAATTGAGTGGATATCTCGTTTCTTAAACCTGATTAGCTAGTTGTTTGATTATTATCTCAAGGAGTCAAAGATAATAGTTGATTGAATAAAATGTTATTGCAATACCTACGGTTATTTCAATCTTTTTTCCCCTTTTTATATGCTAAAAAGTTACAAATCATGGTTTTTTCCCTTTTTTGTAACAAAAATATCATAATCAAAACTATTAAAAAGCAGAAAGTGACAAAATGGCGACTGTGGCAAAAACAAGAAAACAGCAACAGCAAGCTATCAGCAAAGTTGCAGAAACCGCTGAAACAGATCCTCTTGTCGAAGAGGAAGTTGTAACAAATGCTGATTTAAATGATGAAGAAGTCAGGTATGTGTCATTCCAGTAGGGCTTAGAAACCGATTTATATCCGCTGGATTAGAACCGGTTTGAAGTCATACTTAAAAATCATGTGTCGTTTCGTATTAATAAAATCCTATTTTCTACTTATATAAAAATGTATAGTTATAAGATTAAACCAGTTTTGTTAGCCCTGAGATGCCGAAGGCACAGTTTAACAAAACTTTTTTAATATTATGATTTTTATTTTAATATTCCTAGGAAACTGGATAAAATACGATACATCATTTTTCAGTATGGCTAAGAACCGGATCTAGCAGATAGTAATCTGTTTCGAAGCCCTATTGGGATAAGTTTTATCTGTCTTGATGCTAATTAAAGCCGGCATAATATCCTTGTTTTAAATCAGCGATTATTTTAAACTAAGATGAAGTCAATTTCTTGAAGATTTTTTATTTTCAAAGGGGTAGTTTCACGAAATGCATTTGAACTTAATTTAGTGAACCGCATATTTTTTCTGAGTTAATGGGGTAAACTACATTTAAATAGCATATATTTGAAATAAATTCAATTTTCTACCACGTAGTTCTTAAAATATCAAGACCTGAAAATTGTCTTTTTGTGATATATGCAATTTAAAAAGGCGATTTTCAAGTCTTGATATTTCAAAAACTATGTGGTAGAAAATTGAAATTTTTTCAAATATATGCCATATAAATGTAGTTTAACCATTTAACCAGGATAAAATATGCGGTTCACTAAATTAAGTTCAAATGCATTTCGTGAAACTACCCCTTTAAAACCATAAGGCTTTATCTACATCTAGAGCTAATTTGCTGTAATGAGTTTTAATAATTTAGTGAGGAGGTTGAAAATAATGTTGACGAGGCCACAACAGTCACTGAATCATCTGATAAAGATGAAGGTAAGAATTTAACTAGAAGAAGAATGATAGTAAACCCCTTTCCCTAGTAAAATGTAAGGTTTGTACGTTTCCCAACTGGTACTTTAATAAGCAGAACACATTGTTCAAACAAACAATTTAGGTAATATGGATCTGTTTAAATAAATGTTGTTTAGTAATATTATTGTTTACTCTCCGTTCGAATCGTGGTACATTCTAGTCTTTTAACTCTCCCCCCCCCCCCCCCCCCTCCACTTGTTTTCGTCCCAAGGAGGGGGGAAAAATAAGAACTATTTAATTTATTTTTTCCCCTCCCACATGTTTTTATTTCCTCCCCTTCCCCTTGAAGCCTGGGACCTCATGCAGAATATACAACGCTGATATATTGACATTAGAGCTAACCCTCTGCCTGCTTTCACCCTGTAGCTGCAATAATTTATATCTGTTTATAAAGGCTTGACTGAGGTTGAAGGCAAAAGTGAAGGTGAAGCTGAAAGCGTAACTAAAGGCGAGGCAGAAGGCGAGACTGAAATTGAAGGTGAAGCTGAAACCTCAGCCGAGAATGTTATTGCAATAGAGTCTGAGGAAGATGAAACAGAAAATAATACAAATGGTGATGATGCATTAAGTACAGGTACAGTATTTATTAGTTCAATAAAGATTTTTTTTATCATCTGGAATGAAAAAAAATTGAGTGTTCGCTTAATAATAATAAATGATATAACTTACGAAAGAACATAGGACAAATGACAAATGCAGTACTTGATTTTGTTCCATAAAAGTGGAGTTAAGTTTTTGTTTCCGTTATTAATATATTTGAATGTGACAAAAAGAATGTTCATGTTTTCTAATTTTCTAATCAGATAAAACTGAAACATATACAATTTAATTGATGTTTGTCTAGGTGGTGTAAACGATGATGTGATAAGCAGTAACGATGGCGAAGATATTAATGACGAACCTATTGATGATATCATTAGTGCTACTGAACCACAAGGTAATATAGAGACATAAAGTTTGATAGATGTTGTTGTTTAGATAGATAAATATTAACAATGAACATATAATACCTAGGTAGTTATTTCTCGTATCGTATTCTAAACAGCTCTCCGCAAATATAAAATGAACAATTATAAATAGGGTTGGCAATCTGAATCCGAAATCCGCAATCCGCACAGTTTTTGGACCCAGAATCCTAAACTGCAATTGAAATTGTGTTTTTACATTCATATATTTGTAGAAAACTTGATATACTACGATGCTAGACAGTTTTTTCGTATGGATGAAAACCGGTTCTAATCCACCAGATATTAATCGGTTTTGAATGAACACGGGAAATGATTTTAGTGATACTAAACCACAATTTGATTCAAATCAACATTATTATAGTAGAAGGAGGTGAAGAGGACCAGGATACTGAAGGAGATGACATGAACGACGCTGAGGAGATTGAGGCTGATGTAGATGCTGACAGTCTGGAGGAGACTGAATTTGTTGAAGGTATGCATGACAAATTATAGTTGCTTTGAGAGGGATTGACATATTTGGGTCAGGTTTAGACTTCCAGTTGATTTTTAAAGCTTGTTAAAGGTTGACTCTATTGATGCTTACACTCGGCTGCCGAGCCCTGATTTTTAGCGTTTTAGTATGTTTCTAAATACACGAAAATTTAGAAATCAATTAGGCTCCTCCTTATAAAAATCCATATTTTTTTACAAGGTGGCGTTGACGAAGATGCTGAAATGATTGAGGGTGATGCAGAGGATCCTCTAGTAGCTAATGACGATGAAGGTAATAATAGTTATGTATGTAATGCAACATATTATAGACAGCTTTACGCGGATATTAAAATGAATAATTAAATTCATTCGGTTTAAGCTCCCCGTTCTGATAACAAATGAAAAACTAGAAGATTCTTATTCGTAGCGTTCTTATATCTATCTATAAACCATCTTATAAAACTGTTTCGAGTAATTTCGCTCAGATATAATTTTTACTACAATAACAAAAAGTCTAGATATACAAAAAGTGAGAAGAAAACAAAATATTCACATCTATTTCATGCAGGGGTGTATATTCTGCACAAGATTCATTTTTTCCCCTGCTGCAAATTTTTAAATTTTTTCCCCTTTCTAGTTTTTTCCAGCAAAGAAATATTTTCAAAACTCTTTATTTTATTCAAATTATCCCCCCTCTTACATATTCTTTTATTTTTTTTACAGCATATAATTATACACCCATAATTTCATTTAAAGTCCACTTTTCCCCAAACCTTCATAATAATTTAATTAATAATAGGCGGAGAACCGGAGGTTGATCCGTTGATGGAAAATGAAGAGGATGTCAATGGAATGAATTACCCACGGGATGAAACAGGTACTTTTTTGTTTAGGGGAAGGGGGGGAGGTTAACAATCGTAATATTGTAAACCAATACGTTTGTTTTGATTGCAACTCACTTAGGTATCTATAAAATAATGCAGGGACATCCAGCAAATAAGCAGTGGATGTATTTAAAGGACGCAGGCAAGAAATAACACGCTTTAACTGCTGAAAGACTGCCACAAGAAGACCCAATACCCCAAATTATAAGCCTTCAGCTTTAATAACAAAAAAGTTCTAGGCATTTCAAAATAGCATTTTATGTACAATGGAATTTTTGAAAGATTTCCAATGCTCATAAAAGAAAAAACAATATTAAATTACGTTGCCTAGACATAAAATTATAACCTTATCTTTGTCAGAAACTTAGATTGCTTGTAACTGATTACATTTTTACAATAAAAACACCACATTTCATAGTCAAAATCTATGAAAAAAATTCTATTTAAATTGCATTTTTAAACGAAAATCATAGCGGAAACAAAGGGGTAAACTAATACAAGCTTAGCTGTGATTGGTTGTTAAGCTGATTCAGCCTTCTGATTGGCTACAGTACATTCGGTACAACGCAAGTAAAACTTAATTTTTTTTAGTGATTTTGACTATAAAAATGGGTAGGTATTTTTATTGTAAAAATATAATTAGTTACTGGAAACCTAAATTTATGACAAAAATAAGCTTATAATTTTGTTTCTAGGCCACGTAGTTTAATTTTAAAGTTTTCAACATGAGCATTGCAATTCTTTCAAAATTTCCATTGTACATAAAATGTCATTTTAAAATGCCTAGAACTTTTTTGTAATAGAAGCTGAAGGCTTCAAATTTGGGGTATTTGGTCTACTTGTGGCAGTCTTTCAGCAGTTAAAGCGTGGTATTTCTTGCAGGCTTCCTTTAAGAGGATGGTCAATTTAAGGCAAAAGTTGAAACACGTTCTTCGTAAAGAATTAGTTGATAAACCTTATTGCCATTGAGCCTAATAATTTTCACGCGCCTGAACTTGCAAAAGATTTTGAAATATATTACACAGTTTTATTAATTTTCCATCAAGAAGGAAATCTTTTATCATCTGTTTCAACGAAGAGTAAAAGTTAATCCAAAACCCTTTACCATCTTCTAGTAAAAGGCAAGAATTTTGTGGGAGATTAAGGGGGAGGTCATTTTCTAGTAAATTCCGTAAAAGTGTGTAAAGGTGTGTGTGTTATAAGGCCTAAAAATAGTAGTAGAACGATAAGGTGGTCCCTATTGTTCTATTCAATAGGGAATACAAATATATAGAGCACCTTATCGTTCTACTACTATTTTTAGGCCTTACAACACACACACCTTTACGGAATTTACTAGAAAATGACCTCCCCCTTTATCATCTTGCATTGTCCTATCAGTGCCCTGTCACACCAGGGAGGGTGGTGACATTGAGCTGTTTATTCATTGTTACCCAAAGTTTTAGAATAAAGATTTTTTATTCGTTGGCTTGATAACTTTAGAGACTTTTATTAAATTTTGATTGGTTGGTTCGTTAAGCTGAGTCATCATTGGGAATGCATATCAATTTATCGTCCATTGTCTTATTCCTTTAGATCCCTGCTGACACACTCATTTTGTAGACGTTGTAGATGAGCCAATGGAGGAGGAAGAGAATGACGGGGAACAAAATGGAGATGACAGCGGCAATGATGAACAACAGACAGGTGTGTATGACTCTAAACAAAATGGTAACGATAGCGGCAATGATGAACAACAGACAGGTATGTATGACTCTAAACAAAATGGAGATGACAGCGGCAATGATGAACAACAGACAGGTATGTATAACTCTAATCTAGGGTTGGCAATCAGAATTCGGAATCCGCTCAATTTTTAGCCCATTTTGGAATCAAAGTCCGAATCCGGAATCCGTTTTTTAATGGCGGATTCGAATTCTTAATTGTTAGGCTGAAAGAAGAATACCCAAAATCAAACTTGGGTGTAATGTCAACGTTTCAATGTTGTTTTCTCTAAAGGTACAAAAAGAAAATCTGAGGAAGGGCTGGACAATTCTGACGGATCCGTGAGGAAATCTTCAAGAATTAAGATCAAGCATGATTTGAGGTTGGTAATTTTAGATACAAATACGGGACAACAGCTACTCGAGAATGCCTTTAGCCATTTTCTAGATTTAAAGAATTCCTCTGTTCTTACTTTTTAAGTCATTTCTTACAGGGAGGAAGGGCTGTTTATTACAATATTCCTAAAGTTTTACAATACCTAACCCTTTTTTATTCGTTGGCTTAATAACTTGAGGTACTTTTATCGAATTTGATCGGTTGGTTAATTAATTGAGTGTCCAAAAGTTTCAACTACCAATTGTAATCTACAGAAGGGATAATTTTATGAATTGTCATTGGCACTTAGAATTCGAACTTCGATCTGAAATTTTTCATGAGTAATCCTTGGTAGGTAGGTATATTTTCCCTCAATCGAACAAAAAATTGGGAAAGTAACGGCTGGCGGCTCAGCCGTTTAGCCGTTTTTTTTCCTATTTTCAGGGCAAATTCATCATTAATTACGTAGGAATCAACTTTTTAAAACATATTTTTGGTTTAATTCATGTTAA
Organism: Acartia tonsa; assembly: GCF_053477335.1. NCBI lineage: Eukaryota > Metazoa > Arthropoda > Copepoda > Calanoida > Acartiidae > Acartia > Acartia tonsa. Next base: position 27,995,371 of record NC_137270.1, read on the forward strand.
ATAATAGCAATAATCATTTTTAAAATTTCTAGTATTAACAGCTACTGGCTAAAACCGTTTAATAAGGTCTTTGAGCGACAAAAAGTATTATGTGGAGATAGGTTTCGTGACTAATTTGCTCATAATATATCCAAAAAATGGGAAAACGGCTGAGCCGCCAGCCGTTAGCCGTTACTTTTCCAACTTTTTGTTCGATTTAGGGAAAATAGACCTACCAAGGATTATTCATGCAAAATTCCAGATCAAAATTCGAATTCTAAGCGCCATTTAATCATTTATTACGAGATGGTTGCATTAACCCCCCCCCCCCTTTATCGACCATTATCTCATGCCTATGGATCCCTTCCTTTATTGTCATTATTTGATCCTTCTATTATTTAGAAAAGAAAAAGAATCGGCATTATTAGAAGGAAAGTCAGTCCATGACAAACAGCAAGAAAAAACTAAGGTATTTATTATCTAAATAACAATAGCGGCTATCCACTTCAGGGATGGGACAGGGTGGAGGGGTAAGTTGACCCTCTACTTTCCATTTTATTTTGGTTGGAGGGAGGGGGGGGGGGGCTTTTTTCTAGAAGTAATATCCATTGGTTGGGTGGTGGTAACCTCCTCCAAAATAATTCTGAGCCTTCCCAGGATCAATGAAGAACCATAACGGTATAGCGATAAGCGAGAACCCTACCTACAGACAGACATTCTATTACTTATTTACAATTTAGTGATAAGATGTGATCACACCATAAATATGACCTAGATAAAGTTCAATTTATGACCGCAAGATGTCTCAAAATTATATTTTTGAATTCAAGCAATCTACTTAAAAACTTATTCTAAGAAACAAATACAATAGAAATAACATAAAATAAACCCATAAATTGAGTTAAACATTGAGTTATTTAAAAGTGGATATTTCTAAAATATAGTCTTTAATACAATACATCAAAATATGGTAAAAAAGGAAGCTTCTGATTTGTCACATGATCAAAACTGTAACAGTTGATAAATTCCCTCTAATATTTGATTGCATATTCGATTATGCTATAATTTAAAAACAAACATTTACTTAGATTATATATCTTCGCTAAGATCTCGCTAACCACTAAACCGATTATAAATTTTTGTATGGAACTAAATATCTCGAAAAAAGCTAATAGTAGTTGGTTATACTTTTAAATGAAGCTTTAAAAGTGGTTTTAGGCTATTTTCCTGATATCCCACGTCTAGGGGCGAAAAGGTAATTTAGTAGGTAGTAGTTATCTTTTATTATAATGCTATTTATAGGTATACATATTCTAGTTTATTAATATAGAACATAAAAAGTTAAAATAAACTAGATTTTTGTTGATTAGATATAGTATAGATGTACAGGGTGTTTCAAGAGAAATGTCTTTTTTAAACTCTTAACTATTCATAGAAAATAAAACAATTATGTAAAATACTTTATATATTTGGAAAACATATTGTGGGGCATTTATGTTTCAAATATTTAAAAATGATTAGTTCAACAAATTATGCCCTAAAAACCGTTTTTTTCCAAAGGCCCTTTTTTCGAAGATTTATGGATTTAAAGATTGTGAAAAAAATACGCACATTTTTAAAATTCAAATGGCGCGGCGTGTATTAATAGTAGACAAATTTCACGCATATCGTTAGAATCGTCATATGCTTTAGTTTGTAAAAATATAAGTATCGTTTTTTTGCTATTTGTACTTATTGAGCTACGTTGAAAAATGTGAGAAAAAGGTTGAAAAGTTTTACCACGTAGCTCCTATACTATACGTAGCACAGGAATTGTTCTTATATATCGAAAAACTAGAGCTTATGACGATTCTAACGGTATGCATGACGTTTTTATACTATTAACACAAGCCGCGCAATCTACATTTTAAAAATGTGCACATTTTTTGCACAACCTTTATATCCATAAATCTTCGAAAAAAAGGCCTTTGGAAAAACCGGTTTTTAGGGCATTTTTAAATATTTGAAACGTAAATGCCCCACAATATGTTTTCCAAATATATAAAGCATTTTATATACCTAATTGTTTTATTTTCTATGCATAATTAAGATTTTAAAAAAGACAAATACAAATAACTACCTCTCCCCCTGTCCAATGACCTTTTTCGTCTGCTAGCAAATTGTTTTCTGCTACTTGGCTTTGTTAATATTCCAGACTATTGAGAGTCAGTCGGCACAAGGTCATTAGGATAGGTTTTTTAACTCCTTCCCCCTCTTGTGTTTTACTCTAATATTTGTTTAGATGTTGCAACGGCCCACCGAGAGACCGACACAAATCTCGCTGATATCAGATGATGAGGGAGAACAGGAATCAGACGGAGACGCTGAGAAAGAAGATGATACTGTAGACTCACCAGAAACTAAACCAGCACAGGTACATTTGGGCTTTGATAGTTGGTTGTCTGTAAATTATTGGAACTTACTTTGTTATGGAGGTGGAGAAGTGAACAGAACACTTAAAGAAAATAAAAAAATATCGAGCTAATTTTTTTAATGAAACTTTTTTTTTTTGAATATACCTATGTAATTAAGCTAAATAATCTTTACAGATTTCATGTGGTTGAAACAACCCCCCCCCCCAAAAAAAAAAAAAGTTTTGAGCTATATTTAAAGATATCGAGCTGATCTGTTAATGGATATTTTTTTTTACATTACCACTTACAAAACACTACCTACAGATTTCATATAGGCATTTTTCTACTAGGGGCTAGTGGGGTAAAACACCCCTCCCCCACGCTCCAACACTTAAAATTATACTTATAGATAGATAATGCTATTATTACCCTAAAATAAAAAGCTAAACTAACTTCGGATATATTTTGTCAGGGTGACCCCAGCAAGCCTCCTGGAGTAGGCGCGGCCAGGAAAATTGATATCGACTTTCTGGTTCCTTTCAAGTAAGTAACATTTTAAACATTAGCCGCTATGCCCCTGACATATAGGAGCTCTATGTATTCGAAGTTGTTGGAAATAGCAAAAAATGGCCTAAAGCTTCCATAGAATTAAGAACTTTATCGGTTAAGAAGTTAGCGAAATTGTATGCTACATTAGAACATACAAAAAAAACGTTACTTCTTTATATTTTAAATACTAAATGCCAATCAAAAACAACTTAATTTCAAACATACATACAGGGTGTCCCTCGTAAACTGTTTTTTTTAAAACGCTTTTTACTCCCTTAATATTTGAGCTATCTTAGTAAAATAAAAAGTGTTTGGCAGCCTACTACTGACCATTTAATGATATAGTGATGAAAAATCCGCAAAGTTAACAGAAAAAAATCTACAAGTTAATACATAACATGCTGATTTTAGTGAATATAAGACTAATCCACAAGAAAAATATGCCTTAGTTAACTTTAAAAGCAGCTGGTGGTCAAACGGTGGACCACAAAGACTTACTCCAGACATTATAAGAACTGGCATTGTAGTCTAATTAAAATATCTGGTATATTTCAGGTTCTTGTGTGCATTTAAAGCGAGCTCACATGAAAAATTAACAAAGAAGATCAATATTATGCCTAATTTTACATATTGTTTACTTATATTACACTTCAGATTCTTGATTATTGAGAATTTCTGGTATTTTATGTCAAGTCTGTTCTATTTTTGTGCTTAGAAAGTCTGAGCGACCAGCTGTTTGGACCCTAACTAATCTTAAAGTTCACAAAGCAAATATTTTCTTGTGGGTTAGTCTATATTCAATAAAATGAACCTCTTATGTAATACCTCGTAGATTTTTTCCTGTTTATTTTGTGGATTTTTCATCATTACTCCATAAAATGGTCAGTAGTAGGCTGCCAAATACTTTTTATTTTACTAAGATAGCTCAAATATTAAGGGAGTAATAAGCGTTTCAAAAAAAACAGTTTATGAGGGACACCCTGTATCTACAATTGTTTTATTTCAATGTGGTTATAGTTTAAACAAAACCAAGATCATCTTTTAAACACTTTTTTATTTTATTTTTTTAGTTTTGGATGGACTCGTGAAGTGGTTGTACGACCAGTAAAAAGTGGACCCCAACAAATTGATGTTTTCTATTGGCCACCGCAGGTTAGTGTTTATCATTGGTTGAAACATACACAATTGTGTCAAAATATGCGCGAACTATTTTTTAGAAATAAAATAATAACTATTGCGTCAAAGCTCACAATTTTTTTTTAACAATTCAAAAATATCATATTTGTGTGTATTTTGCTGGTATGATCAACAAATCAACATTTAGTTTAGTTTTTATCAGATGCCTTGTTTTAAGCAATTTGCTTGATTTAATTGGTCTGTTAAAAGCAATTCTTTTCTTTGTCCTGGTTATAAAAGGGCAGCTCTTTATTATCTTTTTTAGGGGGATTTTTATGAAGAGGGTGTCACAACTCCTTCATAAAATATAACCAGTGGAATTAATCCATAAGAAGTACAGCCTTATCGGTTCAGTGGTTATTTTCTGCTTCAGTCGAACAGACATCGCTCTACTGTGTATTTTATTTGACTGAAACGATAATTACAGGTTGGAGAAGATTTTGGAAGTCGAAACCGCGAAGCGCGCCGAAAACGCCGGTCCAAGGTGGACATGGAGAAATATTTTGAAGAGTTCAAACACAAGACCATGTCTGTGAACAACTTTACCTTTGTCCGACGTCCACTGGAGCTTAACAATGAGGCTTATGAAATTGTAAGGTAAGAAAAATAAAATTTTTGAAGGAGAAAAAACTATTGATTATTACATACATACCAAGTATTTGATAAACTAGAAAGCTGTATGAGCTTTCAATACCTGTTTTTGGGAATCAACATTTGATTATTAGTTGTCTATGATGCTTCGAAATGTACCCCTTAATCATGCATTGATATTCAGTTTTTTCTTTTTCGGCCGTTAAAAAGGGCAAATATAACAAACAGCCTAGCTGGAATAACGAATATTGTATTGGTTACATCTGCATTGGAGATTGTCCTCCTTGTTGGATATCGAACGAATTATGCAACATTTACAATCGACTTTTAGACATACAAACACCTAAAACTTGGATAGAATATTTGCTGCTAGTGGAATAATGTTAAATATATGAATTTTCAGGCACTCAAAGCCTAGTCTAGAAACAAGATCAGACAAACGAACAAGAAAAGCTCCAGTCAGGTAAATTCATTTGGAACATTTCTACTCAAAATGATTTTATTATAATGGGGGAGGGCAAGCAATCATAAATCAAAAGAATACCGTCTTACATAAGTACAGGAGCTGTGATTCAGTCAATTAATTCAATTTAACATCATTGTAACTTAGGATATTTGTGTGGCGTAAAACTTGTTTTGTTCTGTAACTAAAGGGAAGTGGGTTGTGTGGAAATTTTCACCTTCAAAAGTTTAATTTTAAGTTTTTTTATAACAACTTTGTAATGTAGTTTCTTTCATTTATTTCTTCATAAATGCATTGTTATTAACTTATTATAGTGTAGAAAAAAAAGCATTTCTTTTAACTACCCCTTTACAGTTACACAATACCACCCTATTCACGAAATATTTATTCTAGGTACAAGGAAGTGGCTGAACACGAGGGTCTGTTGTCCGGGCAAAGCTCAGATGAGGAGGGAGGAGGGGATGAGATAGAGGAGGTTACAGACTTTGATCAGGGACTACCATTGTCCCTACAGGTAATGTAAAAACTGAAACAGCTAAGGAGATAGATAGATAGAGACAAATTGATAGAAAACTTTGGGGGACCTTTAATTATTCTTGACAGTGTGAAACAAACTAGCAGTTTTCTGACTTTTCTACCAATAATTTTAGTTTACAAAAAGTGTAAATTTGTTACCTACGTATATTTGATTTTAATTTTAGATAATTCAACGTACAACACCATTTAGAGAAGAAGCTAAGAAGAGGAAAAAGGTAGAATAGATACTTCAATTATATTTAAAGTTTGTATTTAATCTTTATTGGATTGTACAAACCTTTAGTGTCTAAACTTTTCCACCAATACTATTAATTTAAAATTTCGTTATAGGGTGTATAAATTAATTTCTAGTTATTTGTATTGTCTCTTTAAATCCCAGATTTAAGATAGGTCACTGGGTTCCATAATTAAGGTGGATCAAAGTATGACACCAGTTCAATAAAAGGTTCAATAAAAACCGGATGACTCACCAAAAGTACACACACACACACAGTGAAATCATTTATCTAGCCGGACCTGATCATTGTGAAGTAGACTATATAAGTTTGAAGGAATTTTAATTAATATAATAGATTTGAAATCTGCATAAAATTTTAAGGGTTTTTTATTAAATTCGTTTTTTATTTAATTCTTTATTTAACGGCGCAAATACGATTTAAGTTAATTTATTTTGACCAATAGGAAAGCTAGATTGAAACCTACCCGCGCTCTAATTGGTTGAATGATGTACGACACTTAAGCTTCTCCAATCAGAGCGCAGATAGTTTTCAATCCACTAATCACAGATGTCAAAATTAATTAACTTAAATCGTATTTGCGCCTTTAAATACCTAAAGAATTATATAAAAAACGAATTTTATAAAAAAAAAACCTTAAAATTTTATGCAGATTTCAAATCTATTATATTAATTAAAATTCCTTCAAACTTATATAGTCTATTGTGAAGCTCTCTAAAATACATTTATAAAATATCAATGGTAAACAAAACCCCAAAGATATATTTTTCACTTTCTGGAATTAGAACATATTATATAAAAATATAAAAGAGATAAGAAATAAAAACACGAATTAAATCAATTTTGTTCTCTGGTCTACAACATATAAAAATACACGAAGTTGCTTTGGTCATTGATCATCATATATAAGAAGAGTCCATTTAGGTACCTATACAGAACAGATCATATTCTCACACCAGTCCAACTAAGGCCAGAGTTAGATGATAATGAGTAAATTCTAGTCCATCAGATAACAGAGCATGCAGCTCATACCTAACACAACTATTACTGTATTTCAAGTGTTTTGACGGGAACATTTTTGACAGTCCTTATCACCCTTATTTGAAAATTTTATGAAAACTAATTTGATTATATTTAGTACCCCGACAGAGAAAGATGTGTAACACCCCCCTGCGCTGCGGAAATAGAGTGGACAGTCTTAGATGACGATCCCCTGGGAATCTACACAGAGCTTGGGGGACGGAGTAGTCCAGCCACACCACCTCCTCTCAGGTAATTATACACAGAGCTTAGGTGGCGGATTAATCCTGCCAACCCACCTCCTCTCAGGTAATTATACACAGAGCTAGGGGGGCGGAGTAGTCCAGCAATACCACCTCCTTTTAGGTAATTTTATACAGAGCTTGGAGGGTGAAGTAGTCGTGCCACACCACCTCCTCTCAGGTAATAATACAAGGAGCTTAGGGGGCGGAGTAGTCCAACCACATCACCTCCTCAGAGCTCGAGGGTTTTATTTTAACATTTTTAAATATTTTTCTATGCTTGTTTAGGTTAAATAAGGGATAGGGTCCCAAAGGTTTTTAAAAATAGGGAGATAGGTGTTTCGTGCGAATTACATCAAAGAAATGGGTAGCTGTTAAATGTTGAACAAAGAAATGGTTGTAGATCGATTTATACAGCTCCGTCTATAGGGCAATCTTAATAACTATTTTAATTGTCAGGGCTGTAAGGTTAACCTCTCACAACACGGTGACAAGTTCCAGAGCCAAGCTGGAGGCAATCAAAGCTGACCTCGTGGATCCACTTATTAGGGTCAAAGAGGGAACTAAAGACACAGAATTAAAGGTAAGGTTGCATTTGAGTTGATTATTTCGGAAGAATTGTTAGATCAACCATAGTTCATGTGATGTAGATTTATAACTATGAATGATTACTACCAATATTATATATCATTTAATAAAAAAAAACTTTTAACATTGCACATTGGGGCAAATCAACCAAAAAGGGGATTTAATTATTTAGTACCCTTAAAATTCATCTCACAAAAATTTCATTTTATACTTTTTTGTAGGTAATTTAACAACAAACAAATTTGCTTTTATGTTTTTTTCTGTCATTTGAAAGGAACATGGAGATAAAGGTCATTTTATGAAGGTAGATAGAAAATTACCAGATTAACCCCTCCCAAAAATAGCCCCCCCCTTACCCTATCCATCTATCTATCCATCAATCTATCCATCTATCTATCCATATATCTATCCATCTGTCTATCCATCTATCTATCCATCTATCTATCCATCTATCTATCCATCTATCTATCCATCTATCTATCCATCTATCTATCCATCTATCTATCCATCTATCTATCCATCTATCTATCCATCTATCTATCCATCTATCTATCCATCTATATATCCATCTATCTATCCATCTATCTATCCATCTATCTATCCATCTATCTATCCATCTATCTATCCATCTATCTATCCATCTATCTATCCATCTATCTATCCATCTATCTATCCATCTCTCTATCCATCTATATATCGATCCATCTATCTATCCATCAACTATTCATCTCTTTATCCATCAACTATCAATTTATCCATCCATCAATCTATCCCTCTATCTATCCATCCATCTATCCATCTGTCTATCCATTTGCTTTAAAATGTCTAATTAGGGGTTTTGGTTATCAGAGCAATATGAGAATTTTTTAGTAGCGCAGCTACCCTATCACTAGCTTTTTGGGCCCTTTAAAGTGTAACTAGGTTAATTGTAGTCCAATTTTAGTGTTCAAAGTGTCAAATTTGGGGTCATGGAATTCATTTCAGTAGGAGGGGAGGGGATGGTGTAAATGGGGGTGGATGGGGATCCTTATTTTAGCAAGCTACAAGTTTCACTTTATTTTTATGTTTAATAAATCCATTATAAATGTGGGCATGATTAACATAAATTTTTATTAACTAATATCTATATTTATAATGATATTATGATTCTTGTTTACTGTTTATATGTACACTAGCGGCTTCGCCCCTAGCCTCTAGGGGATTTGCCCCAAGAGGTAATTAAACAAGGATGACAACATCAATGAAAGAAGCGAAGCTCTGAAATGGAAGGACAAACGAACATTAACACTTGTGAAGTGTCAGAACTGAATATTAATGCATGTCTATACAAAATTGTAATTAAAACTGATTAAATACATGTTACTGTTTAAGGACATACTGACGTTTTTAGAACTTGATTATAGAGATGCTTCGCTTATAACAATAGACGTTGAAATAGGAATCAGTATTCAAAAAATCAGATGAATAGGATATTTTTAACATTCAAAACCATTATTTGTTGTCAAAAAAGTAAAAATCAGCTTGTTATAAATGGATGTACGGACTTTCTGGTAACGATTATAGAGTTGCTGTGCTTTCTAAGTCGTACCTTACTGTTGTAGAAATCAGCATGAAAAGTTTGGAACGATAGGACAATTCTAGCCTGTTTAAGTTAAGTAAAATAGCTAACTGTACCAGACGTACGGATGGACCGACCCTAATTATAGAAATATGAAAAAATTTAGGGGGATTTTTATTTTTGAAAAAGATCTTTAAACAACCACAGGACCAGTAGATATATTCCCTGAAGAGTATAATCTAATCAGTTTAGTGGTTAGCGAGATCTTAAGAGATGGGCGGACAGACAAACAGACATCAAGCTACTTTGTATTATATATTAACACCTAGGGATCTAAGGAACAAAACAATAACGGATTAATATGTGCATCCCCAATATTGATACATATTTAATAAATTATATTACAAAATTATTTGTCTGTAGATGACAATTAGTGGTTGAAAAGTTTTGACACTCATCTTAATGAACCAACCAATAAAAAATTAATTAAATTTCCTGAAGTTCTTATGCTAACGAATATAAAAACGTTATTATAAAACTTTGAAGTTTGGGGACTAGTGTAATTAACAGTACCCTCCCTTTCTAAATAAAACTGCTGACTTTAAACATGAATACCCTGTAACTACATAATCTATAATACAAAGTAGAATTATGTCTGTCCGTTCTTCCGTCTGTCTGTCTGTCCGTCCCTTAAGATCTCGGTAACCACTGAACCGATCGGATTCTACTCTTCAGGGAATATACCTACTGGTCCTCTGGTGGTTTAAGGTTATTTTCTTGGGGCATGGGACATCCCCAACCCACCAAAAAATAAAATGCCCCACCCCCAATCTTTTTTAGGCAGTTAATTTAAAATGTTGTGGTGGTGGCAGTACCAGAGGTACTTAATTTTTTTTATTAACTCTTGGGACAAAGCCCCTACAGGCTAGGGGCGAAGCCGCTAGTTTAAAAACAAAGCATTACCAATAGACAGACAGAAGACTACTTGCTAATTCTAATTTAGAATGATTATAAGAACCTCATGTTATTTGCATATTATTTTTACCTTTCCACAGTGAGGTAGGGGACATTGGGCTGTTTATAACACTAGTCCCCAAAGTTTTACAGTTGTGTGTTCAAACGTTTAAACTACTAACTTTAATCTACACAAGGGGTAGTTTTGTGTATTATCATTGGGGATGTACAACAATTTATTGACCTTTGTCTTATCCCTTTAGATCCCTGATATTTGTAATAATCTATAGAAACGATTATTTAGTTACATTAAAACATCAAACATAAAGAGGTTTAGATTTAGGTTTAGCCCCCCCCCCCCCCCTCCCCCCCATCATTTAGTGCAATAGAACTTGACAATATTTATTATTAACTTTAATTCTAAGTCAGAATAAATATTTCCCAATATGTCTATGTTTTTGTGTCTTTTATTTATTTGAATTATATCTTAAGTTTTGACTTTAAAAGCGCATTTAAACGCCTTTTCTTACAAGCTTTTCGTGCACCCACGTTCAGAAAACGGGCTAAAAACCCCTACGGGGGCGCAGGGGGGTAAATGAAACCAGTACTGGTGATTAAAATATGTCTTTGGGTAATCAAATATCGTTTTTTTAGCCAGTGGCACCCGGTGAAAACATGTTTCCTGATACTGTCTACTTAAATGTTGATTTTAAAACAAACAAATAAAAACTAAAATCTTGACTTCAACTAGAATTATTTAGGACTAATTTCTTCAATTTGTGTTTTTTTCTTTTATACTGTCAAAATGTATGTAATACATGACTCGTCAGAAGTTATTTTGTCTAATTACGTTAATTCTAAGAGATTTTATAATACTTTTAAAATTGTTGGTGAAACACAAAAAGTATGCCTTTTTCTGTAAGAAAATTTTTGCATTTCTTGACTTCCATGCATTAGAATGCTTACTTAAAAAGCGTATTTTTACGATTCCTTTGAAAACTGATGTACATTGGATATGATAATACTCATAGAATGTTTAAAACTTGATTTGGGGGTGGTGAATTGTTGCCCCTTGTTGCCCCTATGTGCATTGTAAAGTTTTTAAAAATGATATAACTATATGGTACCTAGAGATTCTAAAGTTAAATTAATGTATCAATATAAAAATTATTTTACTTGCACCGATTTCATTTGATTTTTTAGGAGAATCTAGCCAGCCACGATTCTGCTATCAAGAAGTACAAGAACATGCGTGTTCCATCTCTACCTTTCGCTAGGCATTTAATCTCACAAATCCAGTTTATAAAGATTAGTTTGTCCATTGTATTCTTATGATTCCTGAACTGTCCCTTAGATTTATTTACTCAAGGTATGATATAACAAATAACATATATTTTGATTGCACGACCTATAATGTATCAACTTTGCAGGGAGTTAAGTTTTGCATTAAAACAAGTTGTGGCTGTTTGAAATCTATCTGTGAAATTAATTAGATATTCTTATTTAGCAGCAATATTTGTAATTTAACGTCTATACACCTTTGATTTTGACATCTAGACGAAGATCTATAGAACAGATTTTTGATGAAATGAAATTACAGAAACAATTTACCGAATTCTAAACCTGGACAGGGGGTACCACGACTCTCTGGAGGTAAACCTGGTGGTAAAGGATCTCCTAGCAGACCTCAGGGCACACCTGGTGTTGTTAAGGTAAGTCAAATATTATCAAATTTGGGAAAAGGGAAATATTCACAAAAAATTATAGAATTAACTAGATATAGAAAACTACTAACCTATCTCATTTCCTCTGTGAGGTTAGGCTGAACAGTTGGACAAAGTAAGTTATAATGCTTCTTATTGGTTACGACCATCTTTCATAGAATAGTCAATCTCACTTGCTATATTTATATTTTATTCCCCCATAGCATTATAGACCTACAGACTAAAGTAGTTCAGAGAAAAATTATCGCTGTTGAAAAGAAACTCTACAAGAAATTTCAAAAGTCTGTAGCTGTTTTAATATGGATTTACAGACAACGAGAGTTAAAGAGTAGCTACGCCCCTAAAAAATGTAATAACAAATATATAATTAAGGTGAAACTTCCTATTCTCTCAACGAACGGTAGACGTCCATCCGTAGAACTTGTTATGTTAACAAATGGAAAATATCAACCTATCAAATTCACAAATAACAGACAGGTAAAACAACTTTTTTATTTTTAAAAATGTTAGGGGAGGGACTGTATATTTTGCTGGTACCCAAACTTTTATGAACATATTCTCTTATTGCGTTGCTTGTTATTAAATTTGTTTGGTTTTTACAAATTATCAGTTACCAAACATATCCACCAATAATTTTGATTTTCAGCAGGGGTAAATTTGCTTATTATGATTGGGGTAATTAAGATACAGTAAAGCATGAATACAAACAAAATTAAAATTATGTTTCGTTAACCTTTGCAAAGCTTTGAAATGTTACCTATTAAACAAAAATGTATTATTTATTTTAGGTTACAGAAACAATACCTAAAAGAATGTTTGAGCAATCCAACCACATGAGAAAAACATTATATCAGAGATCTTTACAGGTATGCAATACTTATAATTTGTTTGGCATTAAAGTTCCCTTAATCAATTGTCCCCAAAAAGTTTGTCCTGTCAGAAATTTATTTCGTTGGTCTTTTAGGTTTTTAAGTCTCATTGAAATTACTTTTTATATTGGTACATGGGCTCAGATATGGTAATATGTACAAATACATACTTTTAGCATTGACAAAACTAAATGTTCTGGGGAATTTTGTCAAAATATTTTCCAAGATTTCACCTAATTAATTTTGTTTGTTGTATGTAATAGGTATATATTTTTTTTCCTTGTAGGTACCAAAAATTGGAACGAAGCCAGTTTTCGTGGCAGTGAATCCAAGTCCCCAGGGATGGAAACCATTTATTGACACAACTCCGCCACCAGTTAAGAAACCACAACATGTTCCTAACAGCTCGGAACAGGTAAATAGTATATGTCATCACTAGCGGCTGCGCCTTCCCAAGACATTAATGTAAGGTATAATAGCATAATAGTTATTTATCGCATCGTATTTTAAACACAAGCTTTCCGCGGATATAACAATGTACAATTATAAGATTAAAATTAATTTTGTTAGTCCTGGGATGCTGAAGGCACGGGTTAACAAACAACTTTACATGTAATAAAATTTTTAAACAGGGATATTATTGCCCACAAGTAGCTCAAGTTAATCTTTTAAGTTCCAGACAGACAATGAAAAAAACTTCGAATCTTTTTAATTTTATGTTAAAAATAATGAATTATATTTTTGGTAATATTATTTTAAAAATATTTCAGGTATCAATTCTGGTGCGTCCCGCGACGGGAGGCAACGCCGTCCTGCTGAACGTGCCCAAGGCGGTTGCCATGAAGGTCAAGGTCGGCACCACTCTCTCATTCTCGGCCAGTAGTGATTTAAAATATACAGTTATGGACAGTAAAATGCACCCGCCGGTGGGCAAAAAGCCGCCGGGGGCCAATCAGACACAGGCTGTTAAGCAGCAACCACATCAAAGACAGTTACCTAATTTACCGCCAGGAAATTATGCTTCAATTATTGCAGCTTATGTAAACGTTTTGGATTTGAGTAAATTTTCTTAAGAACCTTTAATTGTATCGCATGTGATGTATGATTAAGTTTTGCAATATTTAGTAGATTCAAGGAAAAACAATTGTGATTCTGACAAACAATTCTAAAGGAAAATTTCCCCACAACTTCCTTCCCTTTTTTCTTCCCTTCTTACCCACTCCCCTTCAGTTACATCAAACACAAGTTTTACGCCAACTTTACCCCAACAAAATATTACATTTTGCGGCAATTTTAATTGGAATTAATCGACTAAAATGCAGCCCCTGAGTTGGTTATTCCCTTTTTCCTATGAAACATTATTCTTTATTAATCTTTCACGATTACCATTGGCTTGAATGTTAGGGAAGGGTGTTCTCGTTCGATAAAGGTCACAGGAAGGAGTTCTTACTGTTGAGGGTTAAGCCTTTTTTCCCTGTAAGTTTACAAATAATGAAAGTATAATGCTGCTGCAGGTGTCAGCATCCGGCCGATTGCTCGCGCGTCCGTGGCCACTAACGGGCGGCGTAGTGTTGGCAGCGGTGGTGGTCAGGCAGAGATCAGTGTCGTCAAGCAACGCATTGTGAAACCTGCAAGAAAAAGGTAATCCTTATAATAAAGTATCATGATCTGTGTTCTTGTGTGTTCGTGTGTACCAGCTAATCACGGAACCGATATGGTTCTCCTTTACAGGGTAGCTTTTTATGGTCATGGCAAGGTTTAAAAAAAAAAAAAAAAAATTGGCGAGGAAAGGTATCACCCCCCTCTCAAGGGGTGTCCCATAGTGTAGTGGTCAGCGCACTATGCTGTGGTTGGGAGAAACCGAGTTCAAGTCCCCACATAGACTTTGCACTTGGTTGCTGTCGCAATTTGTCAGATTATGATCACGCAACCTTCCCTAAGATGCCCTAGGGTTGTAAGGGGGGAGATTTGTAGGAAGTTAGGATTCTACAAATCAAGCAGCTCTAACCATGCTTTCCCTCATCCATGCTCCTCGTATGAGAGTGCCATTAATTAGGGTGGCTTAATATGGAACACCTGCCAAAACTCTAGGCCAGGGTGATGTAATAATTGAGTAGCTTCCACGATTATTGCGGGTCAGCTTGTAATGTAACATAGAATACAATCAGCTGTGCGCGAAGCTTACCAATCTAAGATTGGCCAAAGGATTCTCACTTCCAGTCTCCGTGTGCATCTGAGTCCTAACTTCAGAGAATCATGGCTACAACAACAACAACAACCACCCTCTCAAAAAATTAGCCCTAGAAAAAAATGACGCCCCAAACCCTGAAATAACTAACTTTTTCTTTCTAAAACTAGGGGTCGACTCCCGCGGCCCCGCCCTCCCCCCCCCCCTCCCCCTCCCACTTTTCAAGAGCCCCTGGATGACACTAGGAGCTTTTCCGCTAGTTATATAAATACATTAGTTCAAATTGAAGATTTTATTAGATGTGAAAGGTTTCATGAATTTTCCTAATAAATAATTCCTGATTTAATTATCTGCTCTTTGTATCACCATGGAATTTTTCATCCTTGTTTAATATATTTATTTTTGTTTCAGTGCCCCTACCGCCCAAACTCATGTTCCGACGATAGATTTGACTGATTTCACTCCCTGTTCTCCGTTCTGTCCTGGAGTTTCAGGTAATACCTACTTTGTTTTACTGGGTAAGCCCAGGAATCTAAATGGCCAATAAATTAAAGTACATTGCCAAAGATGATAATTACCTCTTTTGTAGATTATAATTAGTGGTTGAGACGTTTGGACACTTAACTAAATGAACCAATCAATCAAAATTCAATAGAAGTCCCCCAGGTTGTTAAGCCAACAAGTAAAAAACGTTATTATAGCACTTTGGAGACTAGCGTAATAAACAGACCAGCGTAGCTACTCTACAACACAAATCTTTCTTAATGTTTTCTCAATTCGTATGGTTCTTGTTTTCTTGCTGCTTTAGCAAATTCGACCATAAACATTTGGACCTCTAAAACAATGATCTCAAAAAAATTGTTTGTGTGTCACTTTTCTGTGTGTGTGTAGCCATTTCATCGGTCTGGTTCAGGGTTGCCATCTAGCTGTAGAAATCTTGCTACTTTTCTCGGTTTTTTCCAAAGGTCGATAGGATTCAGATCTGTAGGGTTGGAGTTGCAGTTGAAAAGGTGGGGGACATCATGAGGGGAAACTTGACAAGCTGGGCATTTGTTGTCAATTTCTTCGTTGATACGGTGATTGTAGTCATTCACTTTAGTGCTAAAACCAGATCTGAGTTGGGACAGAGAACAGCGGGCCTTTCTAGTTAGTGTGTTCTCTGATTTACTAATTTCTGGGGGTTTGAAGTTGAGGACTCTGTTGTTCTTATATTTGCTTTTAACAGTTGCAACGGTTTTTGTGTGCAGAGATTTAAGGCCTCTTTTTAACTCTGGTTTATTTGTAATAGGAGTAATGCGTCTAATTTCGTTTTTATATTGAAGGGCAGTTTTTTTCATCTGTCTTGGGTCTGGGGGGCGATCCAAGTGTTTCTGTCCAGGGTGGCCAGGTAAGTGTGAAGCGAGCAGGAATTGTTTGGTAATAAGCTGAGCATGGGGTTGTAGGGGTAGAACCTTTGTTTCTTGATGGAGATGATCTATGCTGGACATTTTTAAGCAGCCAGTAGCTATCCTAAGAGCTTGATTTTGGATAGTTTGTAAATTTTGCCATTGACTAGGGCTAATTATAGAGCTCCAGATGGGACACCCATATTCTAAGACACTTCTGCCAATAGATTTATAGGTGTTGACTAGGGTTTCTTTATCCTGTCCCCAGTCTGATCCAGCCAGGCATTTCAGGATATTAATCTTTGGTTTAGCATTATTAATGGAAGACTGAGTGTGATGACAAAATTTATGGAGCGAGTCAAATACTACTCCTAATAACTTTGGCTTGTTTTCAAGGGAGATTAAATTATTTCTGAGAAAGACTTGAGGGTGTATTTTGTAATCTTTGGTATCGGGTGAGAAAAGAGTGACTGTAGATTTTTCTGGAGAAACCAGGAGTTCTCTTTCATCCAGAAAATCAAGTAGTTTATCCAGGTATGCATTTATCTTGATGGTTAAAGCCTGGATATCAACGCCAGAAGTGTATATGGAGATATCATCGGCATATTGGATAATATAGATATCTTCTGGTGGGTCAGGAATATTTGCAAGGTAAAAGCAAAAAAGAAGGGGGGAGGTAACTGCCCCTTGAGGTACACCTGTGCGGACATTCCTGGATGTTGATAGTTTATTTCTAAACTGTACTTTAGATTGTCTACCTCTCAGGTAACAATTTAACCATCTTTTAAGGTGTGGTGGAAGGTCAGAATCATTAAGTCCTTTCAAAAGCTTATCGTGATTTACCATATCAAATGCTTTTGAAAGGTCAAGTTGCACGAGCAGAGTTCTGTCAGGGGGTAGATTCTGATTAAAACCTTTACATACATGTTCGTTGAAATCATGTAGAGCTGTGATGGAAGAGTGGTTTTTCCGAAAACCATGTTGAAAAGTTGGAACTTTAAGATGGTGATCCAAGGTTGGAAGCACAAGGCGCTCAAGTATCTTGATTGCAGGACAGAGGATGGACACAGGTCTGTAGGATTTAGAGTCAGAAGGATCTTTGCCAGGTTTTAAAAGTGGGAAGATTATTGATTGTTTCCAAATTGCTGGTATTTTGCTGGAATTTAAGGAAAGGTTGAATATTTTGGTTAGAAAAGAAATACCTTTATTTCCCAGGTGTTTAAGGTGTAAATTGGTGATGTTATCAGGACCTATGGCTTTTGATGCTTTACTTTTCTTTATGGCTTCTTTAGTTTCGTCATCAGTGTGAGCATGTTGGTTATCAAGGTTGTTTTTCCTGATGTTATTTGTGATGATTCTGCTTTCTCTGGAACTTTTATGATGAACTACAGCTGAGTATTGTTTGTTGAAATTATTTGCAATTTTTACAGGACAGGAAATATATTTGCCTTTAAATTTGATTGGTCTATTGCCAGTGCTAGCAGATTTGCCGTTTAATCTTTTGATTAGTTTGAAAAGTTTGGAAGAGCTAGGCCTAATTTCTTCCACAGTTTTTCGCCATTTTTCTTTTTTGTGATCAAAAATCAAAGAGCTAATTTCATTATTTAGACGTTTTATATCTTCAGAAGTAGGATCTGTGGATCTTAGATTATCCCTGGCCTCCATTTTTCTTGCAGCCTCAGTAGGAATCTCAGGGTAGACCTCTTTGATTCTTCCCTTTGGAATGCAGAATTTGGAGACTTTGTTGACTATTTTTCTGAAAACTTTTTCAGCTTGATAAACATCATTAGGTTCCGGTTGTTTAGAGAATTCTTCTTCTGTGAATTTAGTAAAGTCATCCCATTTGGCTTTGTTAAAGTTGACAAAGGTTTTCTTTTCACTGTAGGATTTATCAATTGTGGCGGAAATGGTGATAATAATAGGAAGATGGTCTGAACTGAAAGTTGTAGAAGTGTCCCATTCTGTAGCTGGTAGAAGGGTGTAGCTAGCAAGAGAGATGTCTGGAGATGTAGGTTGGCCATTAGAAGGCACTCTTGTAGCTTTTTCAGTGTTAAGTACTCCAAAGTTAGAATTTCCAATCTCTTCAGCAAACAAGCTTCCTCTGGCATCTTGAAGAGAGGAGTGCCAGAGAGCGTCGTGGGCGTTAAAATCTCCTAGTATAAGAGCGTCAGAGTTGGTAAAATATTTATCTATGCTTGGAATATAACCTTGGGTACAGCTGCCGATTGGAGGGATGTAAATGTTTGCAATTGTCAGATTTGAAATTTTAATGGCTTGGAATTCAATATGAGGATCTTGAATATCTGGTAGCTCTTGGAATTTGATGCTATTATGGATAAGAAATGCCACACCTCCACCAGCATCCCTTGTTCTGTCTTTTCTAATTAAAGTGTAGTTGCCAATGTTGTTAATTTGTGTATCTTCATTTAATTTAGTTTCTTGAAATGCAGCGATTTTTATGTTTTTCTTCTTCATCCAGTTAATTATTTCTATGATTTTATTACGAAGTCCATTGCAGTTGAATTGAAGTATTTTAATATTTTCAGTGACAGGTACAGAGGTTGTTGTTGGATTTATGCATTTTGGACAGCACCAGGTGTTCTTATTGTATTCTCGTAAGTTGACAATTTGGCTACAGTTATTCTGTTTCCTGATATGACACCAAGCCTTGCATTTTGAACAAAGGGCAGATTTTGTTGACCAGTTTACTTTAAGGTTGCATACGGGACAGATGTTAGGATTAAAAGGTCCAGGATTAGGTTCTACTCCGGCCATAAGAAGAAGTAGTTGGATTAGACTAGCAGGTAGGGAGGTAAGCGAGAAAAAACTTCATAAGTAACAGTAATGAAGGCTTGATGGCATCTCCTGATGTAGATGATGAAGTGGAGTGGACGAAGAACTTTGCAACCTCTGATGTTCTGAAGTTGGTAGATGCACCGCGGACAGGCTTCTTCTCGGCATGTCACTTTTCTAAAAGAGCCCTGTTTAAGAAACCTGCTCCTGATTATTGTGTAACTTGTTCATTTTTCATCAGATTCATAATTTGTTTTCGATATAAAGTCCTATAAGGATATAGTATCTAATCTTTTAAAGCAGTAGGTAGTATGCTATCTATCTGCCAAAGTAGTAGTATGTATTTACCTTAATCGTAATTAAATTTTGTGTAACTTATCCATTTTTCATCGTATTTTTTTCGGCTAAAGGATTATAAAATAATTTACATTTGTTCTAGTTAGTTACTGAATTTTATCTGAAAAAGTAGTAAATATCTTTGACTAGAAGAATGATTCTTTTTTGGTTAGTTTTTTTAAAACTGAGATGATTTTAGAGGGTAATATAATTTCTATATGGATGTTATATAAGTATTTTGTATTTCTTTACACGAAAGGAAAGTCCTATCCTTTTTTTTTATTTCAAAAAGGATTAGTTTTCATGAAAACTAATGTTGTTTATATTAAGGAATACCTGAGTTAGAATGTTGTAGCTGCCACTCATTGTTTCATCCCAAGTGTGTCAACATACCTCAATCCATGGTCAACAATATACGCTCAACCTTCCAATGTCAGGTAAATAGATTTCCAGTATCGCTTCGAAACCAATTAATATCCGCTGGATAAGAACTGGTTCTCAGCCATGTATCGTATCGTATTCTTTCCAGTTTTCTACGAATATAAAAATGTACAATTATAAGATTTAAACCAGTTTTTAGCCCGTGCCTTAGACATCTCTGGGCTAAAACAACTGGTTACAATCTTATGATTGTACATTTTTATTTCCCCGGAAAGCTGTTTATAATACAATGCGATTAATAACTATTATTACTCTAGGTGGTCAATCTGTATTAGTCCGACAAACTAAAAATGGAATTTCTAGCAGATAAAGATTTTGTTTAGTTATTGTAACTTAAGATTTCTGCCCATAATGTAAGATACAAAATCTCCCAAGGCAAAGATTTATTCAACGAGATTTACAGCTGTTTATTATATGGATGAAATAAAAAAAATCATTAGTGGTTAAGATTGGACACTGCTTGATTCAACTACATAACCAATTAGTGAATTAATATACATATAGAACCAAAAGATTTATTCAACAAATGAGAGAAAGTGTCTATTAAACTAATTTGGTACCAGTGTAATTTACAGACCAATGTGAAGGTCTCATCCCTCCCTTTAAAATTAATAATTTCATAATTATTTTCAGTCATGTCGCGGTAGACCTGGTGCAAGCTCCAACATCCAGGTTATAGAAATAGATTAAACAAACAAACAAAATCCACCAAATCAGTTTTGAAGAAAATCTTCAAAATTCTAAAAAGCTGATAAAAAAATGTTGCAAAACCAAGTATTAGAAGATAAAAACTGAACTTTGTATGAAAGTTGACTGAATCAAAAGAAAGTGATAACAAACTTCCATTATTTTGGAAATTACATGGTAGTTTTTTTTACAACAACAAAAATTATTGGGTCAACTGCAGTTCACGGATAATGTTCCTGGTAATGAATATCTCCAAAAATCTACTTAAAGGCTGTTAGCTGCCAAACGGCGTACGTATTATACCCGCACATCGTTTTAGGCGGCATAAGAAGGACTACAAATAATCTGGAATAGCCAATTTCCAATGGTGCATAGGGAAAGCTTCATAGAAAGCATTTTTGTGCTGCACTGCGAGATACAGGCGTGTATATTCCGCATAAGATTCATTTTTCCCCTGCTGCAAATTTTTTTTTCCCTCCCAAGTTTTTTCCAGTAAGGAAGGGGATAAAATGTAAAACAAAATTCAGAACTCTTTATTTTATTCATATTATGCTGCCTTCCACTTTTTTTTAGTTTTTTTTTCACCAAAGAGGGGAGATAAATAGGAAAAAAATGCTTTCAGTCCTTTTATTTTTTACATTCCCCCCCCCCCCATTTTCGGTTAAAAAATTTTTTCGAGCATAATGTATACGCTCTACCGTTTAGCAGTTAGAAGTCTTTAACGTTCATAGATTTTTAGAGACATTTTTATTAGGAACACTACTGTCAACTTCAGTTGACCACAACAAAATATTTGTACACTTAAATTGTGATTTTTTTATTCCGTTTTTTCTTAAAATGATCCTACCTAGGGAGGGTAATTTTATGTCAATTGTATATTTACAATTTTGGAAAGATTTTACATAAGAATATCAAAATCATCACGTTACAACCAAGGCATTTTTTATGTTTTACTTATTTTTCTATGTATATTTTCATCCGTTTTATAGTATTATTATTATTACCTATTTTATTATTATACAAAGTGTTTTTTTCTCTCTCGCTATAGTGATATATTTTTACTCTTATTTTCGTATAGTTAGTTCAGTTTTTTCTTCATTTGTATACCTATTTTTTAAACTTTTAATACTTTTATTTGAGAAAATGACTAGAATAATATATTTTCAGTGATTTTGAAAGATTTTACTTACGCAATATTTAAGCATAAGTCGATTGGGTTTTTGGTTGAGAGGGTGAAAACGATTTATCTAACCCCTTTCTTTCCTTCAAGCTACCAAAATCTGAGGTTTTCATATTATAATTCGAGGACGATTGCATACTTATTTTTTTTTGAGGGGTCTTTAATCAATCTGATTAATATCATTGGTGCTTTTTCTCATAGTGCCTAGCGAGAATATAAACCCATTTTCCTTATTTTAGTGTTTGGGGTATTTTTTCCCCTTCAGAAGGCTCTAAAACTGGGGTGTTACCAAGAACCAAATATAACCAAACCTGAAAACATACTCAAAAATACCCCCAACTCAGCCTTATTTTCATTTTATATCAAAATACGGGGGAGGGGGTTCTGTGTTAGTCTTGGCACTTGGAGGGAAAGCGCCCAATCACTGAGTTTACAAAATGTTATACTTTTTCAATTTGTATAAAAATTCTAGTATTATATGGGGGGGGGGGGGGTTGTAAGGCACTACAGCCAAAGATGTAACCACATACTAAAACATAATTATAAAGAGAAGTATCTAGAAGAGGTTTATTTTCATTCGCAATATTTTAAGTAAATATTGCAGTGTATATCATTGTCTAATTTTATTTCATTTAAATAAAGATTTTAGATAGCCGGTTTTTTTAGGCAATTGTAATTTTTAGCAATTTTCGATAGTTATTTGTTTTTGTAATAGAATACACTTCAAGCTTGTACAAAATAAAGGTTTAGAAATAGTTTAGATAGGGTTTTGAAAATGTAGAACAGTAAAATTATAATATTTCTTATTTGATTTAAACCTATATTTTGTTGTAACCAGGTGTTAGAACGAATCTATGCATTTGAAACTTTATTTTTGTATTGACTATTTAACATTTAAAACTAACATACAAACACATACACTCTGTTTATAATCGTTCCATTTTTCATAATCATCTATTTAAAAGATTAATAGATCGATATCTTCTCTTGAATTTTCTAAATGTCTTACGCAGAAATAGGGTTTTAGCAACTGAAGAAAAACATTCTGGCAGTTAGAAATAATGTAAAGTTATGGTTTTCCAGTAGTGCTTCGTAACCGATTTATATCCGGTGGAATCATTCCGAAAAACTAGGTATAGCATCGTATTATATCCAGTTTTCTTCGTAAATTAAAATGTACAATCATAAAATTAGAACCAGTTTCGTTATCCCGTGCCTTCGGCATCTCGGGGCTATAAAAACTGGTTTTAATCTTTTAAATGTACATTTTTATATTCGCGAAAAGCTGTTTTTGTTTTTGTTGTTTAATTTAGGTTTAATTCTCTTTGGAGGGGATAGAAAGAAGTTTAAGAATTGAAAATTGAAAATATGGGGGCGGGGGTCACTAGCAAATATTTTCTTCCGATGCCTTAACCCTGTTTCAAATTTTAACCTTTGAAAAAAAATATTTTTGGCAAATAGAAACTAAATAAAATAATGATAAAAAAATTAAAAATGCCAACAAAATTCAAGTAAATGTTAAAAACTAGTGATTTATATATATTATGATATTATAATTATTATGTAATATATTAGAATGTTTCTAAAGTGATTATTATATTATAAAGGTTTAATGAAAATAGTTTGGAAAAAAACTGTTTTCTCGAATCTTTTTGACTAAATGTGACGAACCCAAGAAATCCAAAATAAAAGTTTTGGTATTTATGTTTTATTTTATTAATATTTTAGATAGTGAAGCTTCCTTAAAGGTGTAACAATTTCTTTGGTTGCAAACCAGAGGTGGATTCTTTTTAAAAAATTGCCCCACTAATCGCTTTGTGGGGCAAAATTGTTTTCGTACAAAAATCTACCAAAATCACATTAAAAATCTACAAAAATTAAACAAAATCATAGAAGGGTTATTAACATAAGATTTTATTTAATTTTTTTAGATTTTTATGTGATTTTGGAGGATTTTTCACGAAAACAATTTTGCCCCACAAAGCGATTAGTGGGGCAAAAACCACAGTATGATTGATTGGTTTATTTAGATAATATTTTAGCATAGCTGTATTTGTCTTTAACAGATTCTTTAAAAATCCACAGCTTAAAAAAATCGAATTTCATCATTTGAACTGCACGTTTTTTGGAGTTAGTAATGACGACTTTTTTATTTGCTCCCAGGAATAAGGTATGATCAACAGAAAACAAGCTAAAATAAAAGTTTAAGAAGCGGATAAAAGTTACCAACATTGTTACCAAGACATTTCAAAGCAGCTGGAATAACTTATTATTTTTTCAAATTAATTCTGTTGTTTGTTACATGTGATGATCTGCTTGTGGTTTTACCATAATCCTGTCGCGACTTTACGCTTCATGGGTGATACTTAAGGGGTCTTATAATTTTTTTTCAAGCGCGAATAGGTCAATATTTGGTTAAATCTTAACTTTGAGTTTGCCTTTAAAAAGCAAGTGTGAAATAAAGCATAAAGCACCTTTTCTATTATTAAGATTTCAAGGTATATAAAACGTCTTTACCTTTAATTTTACATGAAATAACAGCATTTTTTGCTTAAACTTTGAGAATATCTAATTATTCATACTTTTACAATTGTTTAACGTTATTATGTCCGAATGTTTAATTTGTTCAGCTTGAACATCTCTTGTTTTAACAAATTTAATGTTTTCAATGAATCCAAAACTTATAAAACAGTTTTACTAAATCCTAACTAACAATATCTTATTCTCTCAAATATTGAAATCAGCAAAAAAGAATTCTGATCATATATGTTTTACGAAGTAAATATTTAACTGATGCTAACCTCAAAATTAATGGCCGTTTTGCCTCTGTTTCTTTTTTGGACAACTAAATTAATATGAATTGCGAGATTTAAGCTAATTTTGAAGGTCTGTCATAAACGATGTTAGATAAACATTTACCTAATTGTTCCAATAGTAACACAGTGTAGGAGGCGAGGAACAATCTGACCACATAATTGGTTAGAAAATGTACATATTTTTGTATGAAATACGTATTTATCATATCTCGACCACTTAATAAGTCGACTGTAGATAGTTGAAATCTATTGTCCAAAATTTGCATTGTTAACGTTGAAAGTTAGCTAAACCAATAAAACTTAGCTTTTAAAATGGGACGGATTAATGTGTCTGATCGGCCATCTATCCATTAGATTAGAACCGGCTCTAAACCCTACTGAAAAATCATGTATAGTCTCGTATTTTGGACAATTTTCTATGGATAATAATTCATACTAATACTAATTTTGTTAGCCCGGGCCATCGGCTTCTCGAGGTTAATCAAACTGGAATGGATCTTAAAAATTTCCACATTGCTATCCGCTCAAAGTTGTCTATAATACGATGCGATAAATAACTTATCGAATTATAGACAGCTTTCTGCTGATATTAATTTCGGTAATGTTGGTCCCAAGTGGCCGAAGTATAATACAGAACAATAAATTCAGCATGGTTCCTAACAGGTTCTAATCTAGTGTATATCACTTGGTTTCGAAGCTATACTGGGAAAATAGTACCTTGATCGTGTATCTAACTTGATCCAAATATTTAATTGGGAGAATAATATGTGCTGATAAGGGCAATAATAATATTTTATCTTTAAACTTCAGTTAGCAATAAAATTCAACATTTAAATCCAATAATTTTAAAACATTTTTAAAACTGATTATCTTGATTTTAAAAAGATGTTAATTAACTTTAAAATCTCAGCGTAAATAGCTTTAATTGATGTAGATTGTGAAATTTACATGGGTATTATAAAAATTTGTCGTCAATTTAGCTTGCTCATTTATTGGTCAGTTCGTTCATCCATTAGGAGGGGAGAATTGTGGTAAAGGGTGAAATCGTTTCGTGTTTTTACTTTTTTAGAGAAAATGAAAATCTGGTTTAAGATCCAAGTAATGATTTATCCATTAGTTATAGCTTTGTTTTATTGAATTTTTATTTCTCAACCCATCTTTTCAAGGAAGCTTGTATTCCAAATAATTGTCTGGTCTGTTCAAAATTTAACTCGTATCTAAAGACAAATTGCGCCTGTCCAGTAACCCCCCCCCCCCTTATTTTTTTGAATAAATAGAAAATAATTGGGGGGGGGGGATAAATTGCCTAACCCCTGCGGTGGGCATTATCCGACAGGGCCTATATTTTCGGGGCTACAAGTACCCAATATAACCTTACCTAACCTTGCCTGAAGTAACAAACAAACCAACGGAAAATGAGGAAATTTTTTTTTCATTTCAAAAAATCACGAAATCTATCGAGTAATTTTCATAACATCATTAGTGCAGCTACTCTCAAATAGTGGGCTGTTATAAGCCACTTATGGGACATTTCTCACAGGAATTTAAAGGGATAAGACAATGACTGATAAGATAATCAACATCCCCAATGATGATGCATAAAATTACCCCTGCTTTCATTTAATGGTTGAAACGTTTAGACATTTAATTTTATAATCCAACAAATCATAATACTCTAGTCCCCTAAGTTGTAAAGTCTTAAATAAAAAAAAACGCTTTTCTCGTATTCATTCGAATCCGGTGGATAGGAACCGGTTCTCATCCATACGAAAAACTATGTCTAGCATCGTATTATATCCAGCTTTCTACGAATATAAAACTGTACAATCATAACATTAAAACCAGTTTTTTTAGCCGTGCCTTCGGAACCTCGGGGCTTAAAAAAACTAGTTTTAATCTCATAATTGTACATTCTATATCCGCGGAAAGCCGTTTAGAAAACGATGCGAGAAATAACTATTATTAAACTTGGGGACTAGTGCAATAAACAAACCATTGTCCCCTCTCTCTCTCTCTCTCTGCAGACTGGTACACATAAATATGCCTAACATCGTTTGACTATTACTAAGCAAATTTTCAATTATTTATGTTTAAGAAAAAATGTAAATATCTTCCTGTTAGAGATAAGAATTTTATCTGTTCTGAAGATTGGATAATATTAAAAAGAAAAGTCTGTTTACAATCTAGTACTGTTTTACGTAGCGAGATGTCTCAAATTATCTTTCTACTTTTTAATAGATAACAAAAAATCATTATTTTCATTTAATAAGAATATGTAATTTTAAAATAAAAAATACCACGTTTTTACTAATGAATCAAAATATAGTATTTAAAATTTTTGAGTAAAGAAAAGATTTTATATAAAAAAGAAGTATTAATGTCTTACAGGTCACTATTATTAATGTCTAACCAAGTATATCCTTTACATCTGTCTATATCCCTCTATTTCTATAGCATATGATTAATATGCAGTAATGGGCATAATCCAATAATTTCATCCAGGCTAGCGCCTAGGAGTAGTTTTTCTTTAAAATTAAATATATATAAAGAACCATGTCTTCCGATAAGCTTCAGCCTTAGTCACAAATTTTAAAAATTAGCCGAAGCATCATTTAGCCGGCCACCTTAAGCTACTCTCAGCATTCTAATTTTAATTCAGCCAATCACAGTCGCAACCCTTTATTCAGCCACAGCTTCAAGCTTGCATTTAGTGTATCAGCGCGGCTGCCGATTGTTATTTTTAATCAAATATTGTATAATAAAATGATATCAGCCATATTTTATGATTAAATACCTAGGTGAAGTGTGCTTTAATATACTATTTACCCTTGATTCTTAAGTGTATGATTTTGCCTTTTTGGTAGTTAACAAATATGAATGGGGGACGTGGTAACTTTAAAAGTTTTGTCGCTCTTCCTGACATGCAAATATAGTAATATGCAGGGAGGACGAGACTATAGTGTGCAAAAACTTTCCCTCATTCGTTGCCTCAAAAACTTTGGGTACTTTTAGAAATATTGGTTGGTTGTTTTAAACTTTTATAGCATTATCCAAACTTTGCAAACAATAGTTTGGGTTTTGATGTATAGAAGGCCGGGGTAGTTTTGAATTTATCGTCCATTGTCTTTTCCCTCAAGATTCCTTAGAAATATGAGTCATTGGATAAAAATCTAGAATATGATAATCTAGTGTCTAGATATGTCAGAGAATATTATCAGTCGGAATAAGAAAGTTTACAACGTTCGTTGTAAGGTTTGGCATTTTCCTGTATTTCAAAAGTGCAAGATAGTTTATAGCCTACCTCTTCTAATTTCAGGGATCTTAAGGGATAAGACAAAAGAGCTTCTCTCCAATTTCAGATTTCTACATTTGTGAATAAAAATTATTGGTGAAAAAGTCTCCACAGTTTTAACCCAACTAATGGGGTAACGTATCTATAAGAAGTATTTTTGGATCAAAAAAGTTAATTTTCAACTTTTAAGAAACCAAAAAGGATTTTTCAGACTCTTATCTCCTCTAAACTTTTTCTTCTAAATTGAAGAGAAAAACATTTCTTATTTATTAAATCAATAAATCAAGTTTTAAAATTTTTTTCTAATAGGTAAAAGCCAGCTTATACCAATAACGAAATTAATTCGAAAAAAATCACGAAAACTATACGTGGTTTTTAGCTGTTGTTGGGCCGGGGGGCAACATCTCGTAAAATTGACGGCCTCTCCATTTGCCTAATATCATTTAAGATTTAATTCACATGTTAGTTATACCTTATACCTGGGTAAAAGCTTTTTATAGCATTTTTTTTATTTATAGCATATTTAGAAATTAGGCAATATTCCCAAAGGGGTGTATGAGTAGGTACAAGTATTTTAAAGAGCTGCTACGCACCCTGAATAAAAAATAATCTGATAAATAGTTTTTTTGATTATTTGATTGAAATTTGAGACATATTGAATATTAAACTGTCATAATAAATAAAAAGAAAACTGATCAAAGATATTACCAGGACAAGAATGAAAACATCCATGCAAATCACCATTAATTGTGGATGGACAAACAGACAAAGTGATTTAAGATGAGATATTCATTATCATAAAAAAATTTTGAAATTACGAAACTGTTTCAACATACATGTAATGGTCTTTTGTAGCATGATCGACGAGCTAGATAAATTATACTGAATGCTCATTAGTGTAGGAAATCTTTCAGCAGTCATCATTCTTGAATTGCAACTAAGAATTCACGTTTCGCGAATACAAAATTATATACTTTTCAGCTTTACAGGGGAGTTTTAACCTTTTTACCACACCAGTTCTTTCACTTTAGATAGATCACAGAAAAAAAAAACATGTTTTTAGCCCAATTTTAAACCTTGCGGCCCTTTCCCTGAAAGACTTTCCTAACCCCTTCTTTATCTAACATATTTGTAAAAATTTAGATGAGCAAAAATTCACTTTTTCTTTTTAAAAATAGAAATAAATTTGGGGTATTGCACCTGTATTAAAACTAAATATATTCTTAATTAAATCTAAAAAGCAAAATGGAAATTTCTAAAACCATTTTTGATCATTAATTATTAAAAAATCAAATTAAAATCAATCTATTGAAGTTATTAATAAAAATGTTTAAAAATATCAAATTTATTTAGAATATCTTAATTTTCATCAAAAAAAATTAAGGAGTGATATATTTATTCAACGTCCCCTCCCCGACTGTTCATATACAAAGTTGTGATAAAGTAGATCAACAAACAATAAGAAGTCAAAGTTTTAGTAAGAGTTGATTTATTTTTATTACATAAATATTATGAATTTTAACATTTTTATGGAATTATGACAAGGCTTGTTTGACAAATTCTGAAAGGTTAAACCTGAAAAAATTAATAATAATTAATTAAATTTTTTTTTGAAATGTAAAAGGCGTTTAATAAGTTTGTTCAAGATATTTTTAAAATCAGCTTTGTTATATAGAACTTTTAAATATACAAGCGACTATGCCCCAAACAGCCTATAAAGGCACTTGAAGGAAGGAATCCTTCAAGTGCCTGACAGAAATCTGCACATCTAATTAACCGTTCTTAACAAATTCAATAATTTGTTATGTGCCTACAATACAAATGACTAATGATAGGCCTGCAGTATACATTTACCATTGGTCAATTGTAATATATATTGGCCTATCATTGGTCATTTGTATGACGTCATAGGCTGTTTCTATGTTTTATACCTTAACTTTGCGGTGGTTTTTCATAAAGTTCCAGAGTATTTTTGTTCCTTCAATGGTTTGACCTCCATTCTCTCCCCATTCAAATGGATAAGAATGGCCATGGTTGCCATAGCAATGCACAATCTAAATGGATGGGTAGACAGTTCTCAAACCATTGATGCTTAATAAAAAAATTGCAAGAAAGTCCCAACTTTGGTGCATTGTTTTAAGTTCATCTCTTTATGGGAAAGACATTACCCCTACGAGAAAAATTAACTCACAATCAAAATTTACTGACTTATTAGTTTCTTGAAAAACATCAGCGTTTCAATAATTACAATTGGAGAAATCAAACTTTAAAATCCATCATCTAAGATTCTAAAATCCTATATCACCAATTATTATGAACAAGGGGACATTTCAAGTTACAGAGTAAGCTCACTCTTTTGAATCTTACCTCCACACCCCCATCACAATCAGACCAAATACTGCAGTTAAAATCATCCACACCATCCATAGAAGTTGGATATACCTCTGGTCCTGATTGACAGTTCATTCCAGTTGTCCACTTTCTAAATAGTATTGTTATTGTTCTTGATACATTTGAATTTTTAAGTCTATAATAGCTCTAGAAATATATATTGCAAATAACAGCTACCTTATTGCATTTTGTACTGTGTTAATTACCCTAGATTCAAAAGGAAAATCTACCTAACAATCATCAATCTAAATACTGAAAAGCTCAAAATTTAATTAGTCAACTCATGACAAAGATAGAAATCATTAAGCTAACCTGAGATTATTTTCTTTGATGTCATAGTAGTAACCATCATATGCAATTATGGAGTCATGAGGTCCAGATCCTAAATTATTTTTGACAATATGAGTGTTTTTTTTTTTGAGGTTAGATTTTAAAAAAATAATTTTTCAGTATGGCTTTGAAAAAGATTACTATCCGCTGTATTGGAACCAGTTTTAAACTATACTAAAATATTATTTATTGTACCTATTATATCCAGTTTTTTTTCTACAAATATAAAAATGTACAATTATGATATTAAAACCAGTTTTGCTAACCCCTGCCTTTGGCATCAGGTGCTAATAAAACTGGTTTTAATCTTTTAATTGTACATTTTTATCTCCAAGGATACTGTTTACAATACAATGCGATAAATTTATATCCTAGTATTTCAATCAAATGCATAATGATTGAGTACCTTCAGAGTGATCAAGATCGTAAGGAATTACATCATCGTTGTAACCATGAAAGTCGATAAGACTTATTGGTACACTTGGAAGATCTCCAAATCCTATCATTGGAGAGCCTGCTACAGGAGCAATACTTGCTAAGATATCACTGAAATCAATGCATGAAAATTTACATTATTGTCCTAATGCAAATATGATTTAAAATTAGATGTATTGCAGATTTAGAAATTCACCTGAGAGGATTAACCATAAAGTAAGAAAACTGAGCACCATTTGAGATTCCACTCTGATGTACAGAATCCAAATCAAGACACAACATTTCTGACAGGGTCTTAAAGATTTCCCTTAATAGAAAATGTTCTTAATGACAATTAATTGATTAATATTATGATCAATAATGATTCCTAACCTTGTAAAGACAAGATCATCATAACAAGAAGTCCAATCACAGGAGTTCCAAGGATCACAAGATCCACATGAATCATAGCATGACACCTCTCCCCATCTAAGGGTAAAATTGATCATAAGTTATAAAGAGTATAATAGTTTTTTTTCAGTAGGGCTGAGAACCGGTTCTAATAATCCAAATATTAATTAGTTTGAAGAGATACTGAAATATTATTATTGGAATTTGAACTAAAACCTACTTTGTTCTGTTGGTATCACAGACAGGTCCTAGAGGACCATTAGTGCTGGAACAGTTAAAGCTGCCCCATCCTTCATGATTATCATCCATACCCTTGGGAGTAGCAACTATGAATCCTCCTTCAGGTAAGTCAGCAACATCTACAAAGATAAACATGAATTATATATGTAGATCATATTTTTTTGATAACCAATGTCCTGGTTCTTAAATGAACCTCTGTCACCAAGGACATCTTATACATTTCATGCACCATAATGAATGGTTTCCCAAACCAAAAAATCATTGTGATTAACCCTTCCCTCCCCCCACTTCCATATGTTAATATTACCCTGAGTATGAAATTTGGGTTAGTGAAAATAATTTAAAGGACGCCTGCAAGAAATAACACGCTTTAACTGCTAAAAGACTGCCACAAGAAGACCCAATACCCCAAATTATAAGCCTTCAGCTTCAATAACAAAACAGTTCTAGGCATTTCAAAATAGCATTTTATGTACAATGGAATTTTTGAAAGATTTCCAATGCTCATAAAAGAAAAAACAATATTAAATTACGTTGCCTAGACATAAAATTATAACCTTATCTTTGTCAGAAACTTAGATTGCCTGTAACTGATTACATTTTTACAATAAAAACACCACATTTCATAGTCAAAATCTATGAAAAAAATTCGATTTAAATT
This sequence comes from Acartia tonsa, assembly GCF_053477335.1. Taxonomy (NCBI): domain Eukaryota; kingdom Metazoa; phylum Arthropoda; class Copepoda; order Calanoida; family Acartiidae; genus Acartia; species Acartia tonsa. The sequence goes on from NC_137270.1 coordinate 28,027,815, forward strand.
GCATTTTTAAACGAAAATCATAGCGGGAACAAAGGGGTAAACTAATACAAGCTTAGCTGTGATTGGTTGTTAAGCTGATTCAGCCTTCTGATTGGCTACAGTACATTCGGTACAACGCAAGTAAAACTTAATTTTTTTTAATGATTTTGACTATAAAAATGGGTATTTTTATTGTAAAAATATAATTAGTTACTGGAAACCTAAATTTATGACAAAAATAAGCTTATAATTTTGTTTCTAGGCCACGTAGTTTAATTTTAAAGTTTTCAACATGAGCATTGCAATTCTTTCAAAATTTCCATTGTACATAAAATGTCATTTTAAAATGCCTAGAACTTTTTTGTTATAGAAGCTGAAGGCTTCAAATTTTGGGTATTTGGTCTACTTGTGGCAGTCTTTCAGCAGTTAATAAGTAAGACGAATGGTTAACGGACCCAACATGCAAAATCCTCAGAATGAGAAACTCAAGGCATCAAACTTTTAAATTTATTCAACGTTTCGAGGGCAAAACTGCCCTCATCATCAGGAACTAAACAAAAAAATAGCAATTAAAATTTATCAAAATATGCATTTTAAGTCAATTATTACTTAATATATGTTTTATAGGCATTTTTACATATAAAAAAAAAAAATTTAAATTCCCTATGGTTACACATTGATAACAAATAAAGTGAATAAATAGGATATATGTTTATACAAGGTTAATTAAATGCAAAGTAGGGCAGTTTAAATAACAAAATAGAATTAAATTTGAAATAAAATCTTACTTTTTTTCGTCCATGTCAGCAGTTAAAGCGTGGTATTTCTTGCAGGCTTCCTTTAAAAAATTATGTACCCACCCCTATCCAAAAAGCTTTGATGTTTTTAGAATAGAAGACTGTGTAAACAAATTCATCATATGAATTACCTACAAATTTTGAAGCATGTTCCATAGAAATAGGATCCATAGTCCAACCATGAACATCAAATACAAGAGGAGTTGGAACAGACTTATCATAAGCAGCTGGCAGATGAACTCTCAGGGATCTCCACACCTCTCCCATAAGTGGATCATTTACCTAATCATCATTTTTTTAAATATAAGGATTACAATGACTTTCAAAAGTTTAAATACTCATATTTTAACAACCAAAAAGTCACTAACTAAACTTACAGATAACATGAATATACCATAATATGACACTAAATTTTAACAAGGATTATTAAAATTGCAATTTTACATAAAATCTGTATGTTGCAAGTTTGAACTCTCCCAAGAGGAGAGGATCTTTTTGTGGAAAAATTAGCAGTTTCTGTGTAGTAAAAGTTGAACACAGTAATAGTGTCTGACTAATTATGACGTAACAAAAAAAATTAGCCAATGAGAGGCCACTATAAATTTTACCATTGTTCAATAACGGCCTCTCATTGGCTAATTTTTTTTGTTACGTCATAATCAGTCAGACACTATTACTGTACTCGTAAAAGTTGTCACAAATATAATTATTGAAGAATAAACATTTTAAATTTTGGATAATGCATTTGGTTCACCTGAATGTCAAGATTATGAGAGTGTCCAGGTTTCATAGGGTGGGGTGGATCTAATCCACATCCTTCAGATATCCTATTAAGCAATTAAACAAAAATAATACATAGAAATAGACTTTGGTCAATTCTATGCTGGAAATTTAACATTGATAAAATTTTAGATATTTTATATTTATTTATAGATCATCTAAAAATGCCATATCAATCAATGCAAAACATTTTTAAAGAAATTAATAAGTAATATATGGACTGATTTTTTTTAAAAAATTTAAAATCTGAATTTTAAGAATCATTAAGATTTATTTTGATACCTGATTTCAGAAGATAGTGTTCTGGTAACTGTTGCTAACAGTAGAAAAGTAACATGTATATATTTCCTCATTGTAATAACTGTTTTTAGGATACTGATAATTTTTCTTATTCTGTTTTATTGTGTTAAAGATAAGCATTTTTTTTTGTTTATTTACATACTTTTATCTTAAAACAGTGCATAAAAGTATCTTTTTGTTTACATTGCTTTTAATTAATCAAAGGTTTTCACATTGAAAGAATATCCCTCTTAAGTTAGATTCTAAAGTTAGTCAAATAGCCTAGATATTCTTTTAAAGACCATATTGGTTATAAGTTAGGGAAAAGCGGAAAGTGTCATGTTTGACGTCATAAGAATACGTCTGAAAAGGATGGATGAGAAGAGAAGGGGAAAAGGAAACCCCTAAAAAAGAGATGGATAATAGAAGCATTTTTATGGCGTCACAAATGACACTTTCCGTTGTCCCATAAGTTACTTTTTTCTATAATTTTTTTGAAAAAAAACATAATTAAAAACATTTTTACTACATACATATGTTTTCTTTTAAGAATTGGTGGGAGAGATGGGGATGTAATATGTAATAATTGTCCCTTTCTTGCATCAATTAATTTATTATGGGATCAATCATAATATTGATAATATTCCATAATATTCTTCAATATTGCTCTCTCAATGTTTCCAGATTGTTATTGAGTTAATACCAATTATAATTTAATTATGGGACAATTATTCAGAGAATTATGGACAGACTCGCTACAAATGAGTTTCAGGGATTGGGGATGCTGTTATTCTATCAAAATAAGTTCCAATATCAATATTATAAAATCATAGTATGAAATAAATAAGAAATCCTATTATATATAGTAGTTAGGCTTGTTTGTCTGAAACTCAAAATCTCAATAACTACTGAACCGATTTAGTTCTCCATTTCAGATAAGCTTTGAATAGATCATGTGATGGTTTTAGGCTATTTCATTTTAAGTCTTGGGATGGTTCTAAATATTTTTCTCTTCCTTTTGAATACAGAGTGACTAGTTGCTAGGGGCGTATCTGCTAGTCATCTATAATACAAAGTAGAACGATGTCTGTCTGTCCGTCTGACCGTCTGTCCGTCTGTCTGTCCGTCCCTTAAGATCTCGGTAACCACTGAACCGATCGGATTCTACTCTTCAGGGTATATACCTATTGGTCCTGTGGTGGTTTTAAGCTATTTTCTTGGGGGGGGGGGGGGTGGGACACCCCCAACCCCCCAAAAACAAAAAAAATCCCCCCTATTTTTTTATTTTTTTTTGCTGAAGATTTCCTTGGTTCTTTATGTTTTGTAGAAGATTTCCTTGGTCCTTTAACGAATTTCGCCTTAATTTTTTTTATCGCCTCTTGGGGCAAAGCCCCTAGAGGCTAGGAGCGAAGCCGCTAGTATTATATAAAGTAATAAGGATTTTTTGTCTGAATCTTAAGATCTCAATAACTACAGAACCAATGGGGTTCGTCAATGGAAGCATCAAACAGGTCCGAAGATGGTTTTAGGCTATTAACTTTTAGATTTAAGTCTTGGAAAGGATTTAGGCTATTTTTTTAATTCTCGAAAACAGAGTCCCTAAAGAATATTATGAAACATTTGTCATAAACCTTCCCTAATTCCATGAAAGATTCCCGCTTGATAATGTTGGATAGAGCATGCTATTACCATACAGTTTTGGCAATGTAAGTTTCTTAAATACATACATATTACACATGGAGGGAGGGCATATTGGGCTGTTTATTACACTGGTCCTTAAAGTTTATGATAATGTTCTCTTTTTCGTTGGATTAACAACTTTGGGGACTGTTATTGAATTTGATTGTTGGTTCATTTAGGTGAGTGTCCAAACGAACCAAAGACTAATTGTAATCTACAGTAGGGGTCATTTTGTGAATCATACTTGGGGCGTACATCAATTTCTCGGCCATTGTCTTATCCATTTAGATCCCTGCATATTACATATTCTTTGTCAGCAGTAAAAACTTTTCATTCTAGATAATCCGAGATTTTTACCATAATATCTTTGCTATTGTAAAAAGTAGTAGGATTTTTGTTTGTTTGTAGGTTAAGATCTCGCTCAACACTTAACCCATTGAGTTTTCGATTTTATTTAAAATTTAAGTCTATGGATGAGTTATTTTACTGACCTCCAAACCCTAGAAGCTAGGGGCGCAGGAGCTTAAATACTCAGAAATTGGAAGCTTCAAAATAGTAGGGTACTTCTATTTAATTCCAAGGAAGTATATTAGTAATATCTTGAATGTATAATTATAGTTTGCAAGCTCAAAACATTCTTTTAAAAATCCAGTTAATTTCTAATAGTGACATCACACAGTTTTTCCATGGGATATAAACCTTTAAATTGTTAAAACTTCAATATTAAGGGGGTGTTGAGAACCCTTTCCAAAATAATGAACCAAAATTTGTATTATCAAATGTTTTGTTGAAGTCCCATGGTATCTTCTTTTCCATATGCTCTTGGGACCAATGTGTACAGTATTTAATTTTACAATTACAAACTTCCTTACAACAAATTTAGGGTATAGTCCTTTTCACGACATCCCTCCATAAGGAGCGATTCTTCGTATTTTTCACAGTAAATATATCCATCCTTGTCTTGTGCTTTTCTTGTCAGGGACTAGAAAAGAAATTTTAATTAGTCCCTTGGAACCTTGGAATCATTATTTAATTGTAATATCTGGCCCGCGACTATGGCTCAACACGTAGCTCCTCCTGTCGTCATCCGGGTGGTGATAGGTTCGAATCTCGGCCTGGCTTCGCATCACACTAAAGACATTAAAGATGGTTCCTACTGCTACTGTGTCAGGTGCGCGACTTAAATCGGAGTATGGGGGAATGCCATGGTCTGTAAACTGGCGCAACTCATTACCGTGCACAGTTAGGACTTCTCAGTCAAGGTCGTGTAATCTAAGGGTTGATTGTCTGTTTGCTGTTACTAAACTAGTAAACCTGATACCCTTGGGTGTTATAGTATCGCATCCCATTACAAGCGGATGATGCTATCTCTTATGAGGTAAGGTAATTGTATAATATCTAAAATTTTCTCTCACAAGACTACATTATAAGTAAAACAGTATTGTCCATACGATCTTTTTAGGTAATTCACTTTAGATCACTGAAAAGTGGCAAGAATACAACTTTTTCTTATCAATCAATATTTGTAATTTTTAAAAATTTCAATGAATTATCAAAATAATTAATAAATTTAGGTGAGTGAAGGAATCAGTTATTTCTCAATTATTGACCTTCGCTTTTATGGATGTTGTTATTTTTGTTAAAACCAGTCAATTTAAGTCCAAAAAACAAGTTTTTATGAGGAATGAAATTTTATTTAGTATTTTAGACAATATAATATAACATAGTTAAAATTAAAATTAAAATTAATTCTATGTACAATAGTAATAAATTGTTATAAAATGTTACTATTAAGCTGTTTTTAAATTCAAAGTCTTAAAAGAAAATTAAGTTTCAACGATATTTTTTTAAAGACATAATTTGCCTAAGATTTCTATCACTGTAATAAATTAAATATACATAAGTTTTCTAAAAATCTTACTGGTTTAGATAATTTTTTCTCACAGACATTTTTAATTCCATTGCACATTTTCATAAATAAACTTTTTCAAAAATTGATTAAGTACTTGTTCATCGTTTTATAACTAAAATTTAAAATTTTTAATTTAATACTCTATGTATGTGTAATTACATTTTACAGTATAATAAAAATGTGTTTTATTTCAACTTTTGATTATAAATGAGTAAAGAATAAAAAAGCACTAATTGTTAGTGAGTTAGGGAAAAAATCAACATTTGGTGCTTTTCATATAAAGGCAGGAGTAATACGCCATTTTGATTTTTAAACACAATATTTTATAAAAATTTTAATAATGTTCATTTTCAATTTTAATACTTTTTGTAACTTTGGAAGATTTATCAATTTGGTGGGTCATTGTGTCTTTTTTGTATTTTTTTCTTATCACTTTTTCTAAAATCACTGTTTTAAGTGTTTTTTACACTGGACTTGAGTGAGACAACATTAAGTAAAAAATTGTTTTTAAATTTCACTATGTTTAGAAATAATGTTTGTAGGAAAACTAAAAGGCTGGATGAAACTGAACATGGCCTGCCTGCTGAGCTTGATGCATGGCAGCTGCTGCCAAACTCGCAGCCGTTACAACTGCTTCGTTTCCTACACTGCTATTACTTGAGTTCATCCCTGCAAATCGTGCCGAATGTTCTTGAGCCTTAGCGCGCAGCGTCGCTATGCTGTGCGATCGGAAGTCGTCTTTTATATTTGGCGATGACGTCACTGCACTTCCGTTGCCTGTTGTATTTCCCGCCATTGTTGCTGCTAATACGCCATGTTGAATATTTTGTATATTTGGTTTGGTGTCTATTTCAGTATTGTCTGTGTCTGAGTGTTCGTCCCCGCTGCAAGACTCGTCATCTCCATCAAAGCCGCCATTGTATCCTCCAGCTGCGGCAGCTTCTTTGGACTCCTTGATCAGGTCTGAGCTGAGGGTGTGGGCAGCTTCCATAGATTTTCTGTGCATTCCTAAACAAACAAAAAACATTATTACAAGATTTTTGTTATTAATAGAACATTGCTATTTCTAATACAGGTTAATCTCAGGGATCTAAAGGTATAATACAATGGCCGATAAATTGATGTGCATCACAAATGATGATTCAGAAAAATTACCAATTAGTGGTTGAAACGTTTAGACACTCAACTCAATGAACCAATCAAACTAAATTACAAAGACCCCAAAATTGTTAAGCCAACAGATAAAATAACGTTATCATAAAACTTTGGGGACTATAAATAATTAACATCTCAATGTCCCCTCCCTCCCCTGGGTTATTCATCTATTTTTCCACTGAAAATCTTTACTAAATTGTTATGAGTGGGAGTAATAATTCTTTATTCTTTATTTAACTCTTTTAACCTTGGAAATTGCTGATGTTATAATCCATTATAAGCTTATTATAGTGGAATAATGTCAAAATATACATAAATATAAAAAAATAAAGCATTCATGATTTGATCTTTGAAAATTTGCTCTTATGTTTGTTTTAGGTTTAAATGGATACTGGGTAGCCCCTTGGGCTTAGGACCCTCCTGCAAAGATTAGAAAGACTAAAAATACTAACCCCCTCCCTTATTTGACCCCTTAGATCACCATTCTACTTTTTATAACAACTTTTTCTTCCACTTATTTTTGTTTTTATTCCCTATGTGTACTTTAAAGTGTGACATACTAAGAATTGATTTTCTTAAATTAATTAGAAACACAACATCAGCACTTTCAAATATTCGGGAAAATCCTTGGAACCGACCAGTGGACTACAGAATACCACCCAAAATACCTAATATATGTACCTATAACCTTAATGTAACAAATCACCCCAAAAATATTTTTAAAAGACAATACTTAATTAGGCTGAATAAACAAGCAGTGTCCAAACATTTTCCCCAATAATAATAATCTATACAGAAAGGGAAATTATTTATTGCAATTGAGGGCATATGTAAAATCATACATTGTCCTATTCCTTAAAATCCCCGCAGAAAAAGCAAGGTTACAAACAAACGTTTGGTTCATACAGAATAGATCTTTTGTTAGAGATAGAAATAACCTTTAATCCGATAATAAAGGTAAAAAAGTTTAAATAATCTTACTCCTAAGTTTGAGAAACTTTTTTTTTAAAGCTAATGAATTGTCGAGAAAGAAAGGGTTGTTGATTAATTTGACCCCTAATGATCCTTTATTACTCTTTCATGTTAGAAATTTATAAGTAGCCAATTTCTAAATTTGCCACAGGACATACTAACCATCCTTTGTAATAGAGTAGTTGCGCTGCTTAAAAACCATTACAACATGGATGTCTTAAAAAGTGTTATATCAGCAAATTCTCCATATAATTATATAATAGTTTGTCAAAGCAAAGCTGGGGGTAATTGCTGACAGTGAAAACTAATCCGCTCAACAGCAAAAATCTATAATTATGCCAATAAATTTAAGGTAGAAAAGTGCAACAGGAAAATAGAATATTGATGAGAAAATAACTGATGATCAAAAATAGTTAATTATTGATCGTACTATAGACAGCTTTCCACGGATAATTAATGAATAATTATAAAATTTAAACCAGTCTTGTAGGCTCCAAGGGGCCGAAGGCCAGGGCTAACAAAACTGGTATTAATTTTATGATTTTTATTGAATAGTTTGTAATAAGATGGTATACATGATTTAAATCACTCATTTGTTAGTAAAAATTAATAAATGGGAGTTTATGGCGCCCGAAGTAAAATTATTTTGCCTCAAAAGATCAATGTAAAAGGTCAAAAGATTGGGATGAAACACTTATCGGGATGTCATAATGTCCATAAGTAGCACAGCAATAACAAATGATTTAAAAACTAGGAATTTAATCCCTAATTAAATCAACAAAAGTACCCTTCTCTAGGTTAAAACCAGTGGTTGAAGTGTTTCGCCAGCGTTGGTTAAACCAAAACACAAAGGGATTTATAGAGCACATTTTTAGTGGTCAATAATCAAGAATAAATAGAAAAAAATTACGAAACCTCATGACATATTTTCATTTTTTTGTAGCATTACTGACAGACCGACGGACCAAGAAATTTGCATACTGTATGCTCATTGGTAAAGGGAATCTTCACAATGAGCACTCTTTTATTCAATAACATCCGAAAAATCACATTTTATTATCCGTAGCATTACGGACTCACGGACGAAGTGAATTTTAGCTTCGCTACTAAAAAGAAAAGTTGATGAATTAAGGAAATGTAAAGCAGAAAACATAAAGAAAAGTTTGTAACTGTCCTAAAGTCCCCCAATTTATAGTAAATTAGAAAACTGTTCAGCTTAAAAGTCCCAAGAGAGGCTTTTTACAAACAGTCGGAAAAGAGGGAAATTTCAACTGTTAATGGAAAAACCATTGAAAATTATTTCTTTTCAATTTTTCAAATTTTGATTTAATTTGTAATCTTTTTTAAAACAGAATTTATAGATAATAAAGCATATAATCATAGTCTTTAAAGTTAATTAATTTTGTTTTACATTTATATTTCAATTTTATATAATGTAATTTTTCCTATAATTTTTAAATCCAACTCTCAATTATAATATTTCTTTCTCCCCATCTTTTTCCTGTTCTACCTTTCTTTCTCTCTCTCTCTCTCTCTCTCTCTCTCTCTCTCTCTCTCTCTCTCTCTCTCTCTCTCTCTCTCTCTCTCTCTCATTCTCTCTCTCTCTCTCATTCTCTCTTTCTATTTCTCCCTCTCTCTTTCTTTCATTCTCTCTTTCTGTCCCTTTCTTCCTCTATCTCTCTCTCTCTCTCTCTCTCTCTCTCTATCTATCTCTCTCTATCTCTCTCTCTCTCTCTCTCTCTCTCATTCTCACTTTCTATTTCTCCCTCTCTCTTTTTTTCATTCTCTCTTTCTTTTTCTCTTTTTCTGTCCCTTTCTTTCTCTATCTCTCTCTCTCTCTCTCTCTCTCTCTCTCTCTCTCTCTCTCTTTCTATTTCTCCCTCTCTCTTTCTTTCATTCTATCTTTCTTTTTCTCTCTTTCTGTCCCTTTCTTTCTCTATCTCTATCTATCTCTCTCTCTCTCACTCTATATATATATATCTCTTTCTCTCTCTCTCTCTCTCTCTCTCTCTCTCTCTCTCTCTCTCTCTCTCTCTCTCTCTCTCTCTCTCTCTCTCTCTCTCTCTCTCTCTCTCACCATTCTCATCTATCTAGTTGCGTGCACATAGATTTTCCAGGGGAAAGTGCTAACCTTTAAAGGGCGAAAAAAGGGCCTGTCTATTTTCGATTTTCTTTCTATCCACTTTTTTCAGTTTTCCCTTTTTTGTCCATTTTATTCCTTTTCTTATAGTGTAGTTTTTTTCTCTTTATTAAATTCTTATCCAGTAATATAATGATCTAGCATCTAATATAAGGATTTATTCCATAGACAAATTTACAATTAGCTTCGACATACTTTAGCGATTTTAAAATTAAGGATATGAAATTGATATTTTGTCGATCTGGCATAATAGTATAAGAAGAACGGTTTTTAAAATTAGTAAAACTATATGTTTTAAATGGATGTACGAGCATTCTGGTAACGATTATAGAGGTGCTCGCTTTCTAAAGCAAACCTAACTACTACAGTAATCACCATGTCAGGTTTAAAATTAAAGGGAAAATTATAGCATGCATAAATCAACGATAAGAGCTATCCATTACGGACAGACGGTCGGACGAACCGACCATAATTATAGAAAAGCTTTGCTTTTAAAAATTACATTAACTTTTTATATAATTGACTGTTCGCTTATATGAAAATTTCTGAATTTCTGAATTTTTTAATAATTTTAATTGTTTTTATGTATTTAGCGAAGCAACTTAAAATATGTAGTTGAAAATAATATCCCATCTATGAAAAATTTGTTGAAAGTCGTATCATACGGGGATTAGTTTATGAGAGGGGTTAAAAGGAATTTCTCACTTTAGCGGATTATTTCAAGGAAAATATGTCAGGTGTTTTTATAATGTAGCTGAATAATAAAACTGTGTATAGTGCCAAGGTAAAATGACTTCATACTGGCCTACCATTTGTCAATTAAAATGTATACTAAATGTTTTTTTTCAGACGAAAACTTATAATTTGGTTTTCAGTAAGGTCTTATTGATAATTTAATAAACAATTAGGTATTGTCTCCACCCCCCCCCCCTCCCTAATTCCTATAATTCCCTAAAAAGCAGAGACCAAACGGTTCATAGTCTCCAAGATCCTAAGCTTCAGACGGACAGATAAACAGACAGTTTTGTTTTGGTTTACAAATTTTTTTTTGTGGGATTTTCTTGCCTTTTGAGGGGTGTGGGACTGTCCAAACCCTAAAAAAAATAGCCTAAAACCAACACAGGACAAGTGGGTATATTACCTGTAGAGTAGAACTCAATTGGTTAAGCGGTTACCTAGATCTTAGGTTTAAGACAGATAGATAGACATCGTTCTACTTTGTATTATACAAAAGATTGAAAAACTCAAATATCTGTTTTGATATTTTTTGTTGGTTTAAATAAACAGAAGTTACATATGTGCAACGTATGCATGTATAATTCTACTAAATAATAAGTTTCTTGGTCAATTTTCAATAGAAACTTTCTACACACGGTTATATAAGGATAGAATTTTCAAGATACACAATTGCAGGGATCTAAAGGGATAAGACAATGGCCAATTAGAAAACGTTATTTTAAAACTTTAGGGTCTAGTGTAATAAACAGACCAATGTCTCTCCCTGACACAATTGTATTCATAGAAAAATATGTACGGCTTAACTGAAATTAAAAACAATTACAGAAACTCTCAAACGATTAGAATTGAGAAGACTTGAATAAAGCGAAATATATTTTCTACTAAGAAGTTTGTTCTTGTTGTGTAGTATAGCTCTAAACCGTGCGTTATTTTGTGACAAAAACAAATACAATTTGAAATTAGATATTGTTTATAACTTAAAATGATAAGCACCAATTTTTTTTAGCTCTTTTGAGATAGAAAGATTTTAATTTTAAAGCTTCTGACACTCTACAAGTATTATTATTTGTTTGGCCGTCTGTTCAAGAGCTTCGCTTTTATGGATATTGTAATCCTTTTTCATAAATTTTTTTTCTTAATTTTAATGTACTATATATCAATTGCCTTTGTCTTTACGTAGCCCACTTTCAGTTGGAAATGTGTTATATCAAATGCTCTTGTTATATCTAAATTTAGATATACATTTCAAAGAAATCAAATCCTATAAAATTTTCTAGGCTAGCATAGGAGGTAATATTTCCTTACACTGCATAGACATAAAAGAAGCAGCTTATAGTGCCTATAAGAAAATGACGTCATACAATACAAATTACCAATGATAGGCCAGTATACATAGTAGCTGCTTCGACATAAAATAATAAGTAAGGCATAGGAAACCCTAACACCTATTCTATGAAATTTTAAAGTATTTGGCCCAATGTATTTTTTCGTTTCGAAGTAAAGAAACTTAGAAAGTGTTTATAAAACGTTGGGTACGAGTAAAAATACAGTCTAATGTCAACTCCCTTCCTAACCATATCACATACATATAAATTTTACTGTAAACTATGTATAAATATATGTATGTGTTGAAAATAGGTTGATAGATAATTTTCCATTACCTAATACATCCCAAGGGGCATATAAACACTTTCTTCAGATAGGGGGAAGATTATAAGCATATATAAGATTGGTTTCGGATAGCGTCAAATAGTTCAGTCTTTAGTCAATTTTCATTCATTACTATAAATATTTAACCTATATTATCTTCAATGATCTATTTTAAATTTCTGAACCGATTGGAGTCTCCATTTTAATGAGGATTCAGAAAGGTCTTGGGATAGATTTTTTTTATATTTTTAGGTTTATTGGGATGGTTTCATGCTATACAAAAACCCTAGATGCCAGAGGCTACCAGCCAATCAAGATTTAATCAAAGCTAACCACCCCCCCCCCCCCTTTCCAATAAAATAACATATTTATAGAACTTTGACAACCAGAATAATTTACAGCCCAATGTCCCCGCCCTCCCGGATTTTTCCACAATTTCCAAATTTACCCGCGTTTTTCTAGAATATAACATTATCTAATTGTGCCATATTAGATGTTTATATTTGATACAAGGAAAAGAGTTTGAATTTAATATCAATTATATGATTTGCTATACAGATGTTTTTCTTGTTTCAATATTATTATTATGTTTTATTATATATTCATTACTAATGATAAAAAGTGAACATATTGTAGATACAGATATACAGTAATTTGCCATACATTATAACTTTATTATTAATATTATTGTTTGGAATAAATTATTTAGAAACTTTCGTTCTATCTTAGGTTAAATATATTCTAGTTCTTAATTTACTTTTCTTTGATATACATACATACTAGTTGCTATGCCCCTAGCCTCTAGGGGATGGTTGTAGGAGGTCAAGAAAATAGCATAAAACCACCCCAAGACACATATAAAGCTTTCCTAAAAATACAACCAATTTGAACCAGCTTTAGCTTTAGACAAAAAAACCTAACTACTTTATATAGATAGCCAAATATTAGCTATCTATAACTATCTATCTACCTCACTATTCATCCAGTTAACCCTCTACCAAACTAACTATCTATTTATCTAGCTCGCTATCTAGCTATCTATCTAGTTAACAATGTATCTAGCAGGCTAAATAAATTTCTATCCGACTATCATTCTATATATTTATCAATCTAAAGCGATAACTATTTTTCTCTCTGAATAACTATCTATCTAAAAACTATGTATTACTCTATCTTGCTAATTATCTATCTATCTTTTTATCCATCTATTTAGCTAACTATCTACTTATCTATCTATCTAGGATAACTTACCCAAGAGCCAAGGTGCGACACATTCATCAGATTCAGCAGCTTTGATTATAGTATCTGGAAGGGGTAGGCTATGTCTGACCATAGCTCCGTACAGACCGTACTCTGCCATGATGCTCCCCCTGCCCCAGGTCTTACTAGTCTTGCGCTCCTTCGCACGCCTGTTCTGGAACCATACCTATACAAATACATAATATCAAATAGATTGTATAGATTAATAGATATATGTAAAAATGTAAGATATAGATGGATGGATAGATGGATTATTAAATAAATTAATATATATAGAATATAGATAGATAGGTAGATGGATTGATAGATGGATGGATTATTAGATAAATTAATGGATGGATATTTAGTACAGATAGATGACTAGATGGATGAATAGGTGGATTAATTAATAGATGTATATATGGATAGATATATTTATGGATAGATGGATGGATATATTTATGGATAGATGGATAGATATATAATATATTTATGGATTGATGAATGGATATATTTATGGATAGATATATTTATGGATAGATGGATAGATATATTTATTGTTAGATGGATAGATATATTTATGGATAGATGGATGGATATATTTATGGATAGATGGATGGATATATTTATGGATAGATGGATGGATATATTTATTGATAGATGGATAGATATATTTATTGATAGATGGATAGATATATTTATGGATAAATGAATAGATATATTTATGGATAGATGGATAGATATATTTATGGATAGATGAATAGATATATTTATGGATAGATGGATAGATATATTTATGGATAGATGAATAGATATATTTATGGATAGATGGATGGATATATTTATTGATAGATGGATAGATATATTTATTGATAGATGGATAGATATATTTATGGATAGATGAATAGATATATTTATGGATAGATGGATAGATATATTTATGGATAGATGAATAGATATATTTATGGATAGATGGATAGATATATTTATGGATAGATGAATAGATATATTTATGGATAGATGGATAGATATATTTATGGATAGATGGGTATAAAGATGACTAGATGGATGGATTAATGAATTTATATAGGAATTCAAAGATTAATAGATAGAAAGATTAATAAAAGAAACTGACAAACAAAAATACAGACAAACATAGAGATAGTTAAAGAAAATAGATAAATAATTATTCATATATTTGACAAAAAGAAAGTTATTTAAAAATACAGATTAAGGAAATAATCCAAAGATAAATTAGAATTTTCATTTTACACCTTAAATTATACTTTATTTAGCTAACATTTTCCTTTTTCTATAAAATATGACTCTACGCTGCCGCCAAGTGCTTTCTATTAACACTCTACGAAGCGCTTAAAATTTGGACAATTTGGCGGCAACTTATAAAGCTTAATTAATACAAGAGGGGGACATCCCTCCCTTTTCCGCTATTTCAGCCTAATAGCTCTCACTGGCCCTCTTTACTTTCCTTCCTTTCATTCTCGCATATAAATCCCAATTAAGAATTTTATTAGGCTTTTGTGTTCATTAACTAAGTTGTATTACTTGTATAACTAATATAATAATCTCATTATAATTGTTTTATTATTATCAGAAAAGGGATACTACTTAACTTTAGCTTATTAACTTTGTACAACAATATTTTTTTTTAATTTTCAATCTTTAATTAAAAAATGAAATATGAGATATTACTTTAAGTTTTAAAATTTCATATTATCATGATATATAAAAAAAAAGGTTTTATTGTCAAAAGCCTAAGATTTCAATATCTACTAAGCTGATTGAGATTTCCATTTAGGAGAAACTTTACAAAGGTCCTAGGATAGTTTTGAGCTATTTAGTTCCATACTGCTTGGACTATAGATCTTCTAGATGATAAAGGCATAGCTGCTAGTATATGACTGGATGTCATGGAAAATATATTATTAATATCCATATTTGATTTCATTTTTCAAAGAATATACTGTCCTTTTAATTTCTTTGAGCAGTCAAATTTATATAAAACATTTAATTATTAATAATTATTCCTTTCATTTGCACCATTAAGAAGAAAAGTACTCAATTATAATTAATCGACTAATATTCATTATAAATTGTTTAATTGTTTTTACATGAAAAGAAATTATTGGAACAATTATGGTATTTATCTGTCTTGTAAGCTTAAAAAACAATGGAATACAAGTTTTTGTAATATTATTTGATGAAATTAGTTACTAAAACTCTATTGGTAATCTTTATTTTTCGTGGAACAAAATTGTCATCATTTTTAACTTTGAATCTATAAAATAATCCTAATACAGATTTTTTTACCTTTTTTTCTTTTCAGGAAAGCATTTTAAAGCAGACAAACATATAATGATTCTGTTATTTTTAAACTAATAAATATTATTTAGTGCTTAATTTGACCTACTTTTTTTGTAAAAAAACCCACATAAAATCTTTATATACCTGTATTCTATCTTCTGGAAGATCAGTTTTAAGGCTAAGCATTTCTCTGGCGTAAACATCAGGGTAATGAGCATCCTTGAAGGCTTTCTCCAACTCCTAGAGAAAAAGAATATTGTTTTTTTCTTTTATTATCATCAATATCAATTTCTGAAGTTTTTGTTCAACATTTGAATTATCTTGGCTTTAGGTAAAATCTAAGATTTAGAGGTAGTTATTTAGTTTCTAATCTTTTGGCCATAAATTTTTTATTCTCGTCTTCAATTACTTCAAAAATCATAGAATAATGTTTAGAATATAATTAATTAAAAATTAAGATCTAAATAAATACCTCAAGTTGAAAGGAAGTAAAAATGATTCTATGTCTTCTCTTTTTTCTTTTCTCTTTCTTCAGGTCCCCTAATTGAAAGATAGAGAGATAAGTGATGTGGTATGTGTAAATAGATAGATACCTCGAGCTGAAATGAAGTAAAAATTGTTCTATGCCTCCTCTTTTTCTTTTTCCTCTTTCCACCACCACCGACACTTAATCCACCACAAATGGAAGATTTTTCAGCATCTAAGAAAATATACAGCTTTCTTATGTTGGTCTCATGTGGTTTTGGGTTCTAATCTTGTATTTTTTTTCTCAGCTGTGGTTCTTTTATGATATGCATTAAAAATGGGTCAAATTGATACTTAGTTTATTGTATAAATCTTTTTATATTCTAAAACATTAGAGTAATCAATCAAAAAGATGAAAATATTTCTAGCAAAACCATTTGAATTATGGTTCTGATATTTTGGCGGCGAAAAAAAGCACCGGGCTACAAAAATATTGGCGGCAAATGCATATACCAAAAATACACACAGATACCACACCCATACACACACACACCCATACACACACACACCCATACACACACACATACACACACACAATAGTGCTAAATGCGTTTAAGTGTATTACTCTATAGGCTAGAATCTTAGAGTAGATTATATTTAGATTCTCTATCTGTATTATCCTTATATTGAAGTAACAGGATGTTTGTCGGTCTGTCTGTACCAAAAGATCTCGCTATCTGCAGAAACGATATAATTCTATCTTACAGGGTAGCCTATCATAGGTCCTGGGAAGGTTTTATGACTATTTAGGGGGAGGAACCACATTCGCAAGAGAAATCGCCCCTAGAAAAAATTAGGCTTTTTAGGTTTTAAATCATCTATGTATGTTAAAGTGATATTTTTTTCAAAGTTCTAAAAAATAATTGATCAAAAATCTACATGGTGTTTTATCTTTGCTAGTAGGTACATAGTAATATTTTTACTATTCTCAGGGAGAGAGAGGACAATGAAATAATCTACTACCATATCTTTCCCCTAACATTTAAAATCTAAACACTAAGGCAGAATTTGCAAATTGGGGGTAAGATTTATTTTTCGTTTCTTTCTCTACAACTGTGACTAGTCTTAAGGGAGGGAGGGGACATTGGGCTGTTTATTACACTGGTCCCCAAAGTTTTACAATAACGTTTCCTTGTTCGTTGGCTCAACAACTTTGGGGACTTTTATTGAATATTTATTTTTGGTTCATTAAGTTGAATGTAAAAAAGTTAGAACCACTAATTGTAATGTGCAGAAGAGTTAATTTTTTGTGTCATTATTGGGGATGTGCATCAATTTATCGGCCATTGTCTAAGTCTTATCTCTTTAGATCCCTGAGTCTATTGGTATCAAGGGGGTCGATGACAAATTAATGCCACGCTGTATCACGGGATGGGGGCGTGATTGAAATGTGTAGTATACTCCTTTGATTAAACTCAATTTACGGGTTTTTATATAATTGCAACGTAGTTATAAGACTTTTGGTAGCAATAAATTGAGACGTTGGGTATCCCTCTAACTGAACCGATTTTTGATTAGTCAACGGTCTAAATTTGTATCGGCCAGGATATGATTAAAAGCCTAAATCGGCCAAGGAATAGCCGAGTACAATATTTTTAAACTTAAAAAATTAAAAATAAAGAGCTAAATGATTTATTGCGTCTTTCTCTTTTTATCGACAGACGCACTTGGATATATTATTTTCATAATTAATTATATGTATTTCCCATGTTAACGTCACCTTATGTGTAAATTTGGTGAGCTATATATTGAGTAGCGTTGTTAAGTTAGGATGGAAGAATTTTGTAATGAAAGCAAAAGTGGGGTAGAGGATAAGGGATGGGGTAAAACGGGTTATCATAATGTTTTATTTTCTTGACTTTAAGTTAAACTCTATCATCAAGGGGGGGCTTTTAAGAATAACGGGCGTGTGTGTGGGGGGAGGGGGGGGTGAGGGTGGGTGCATGTTTAATCAAGAGGAAATCGTGGAAATTTGACTGTAATATGAAGCTAAACATGATTTTTCAGTATTGCTTAGAGCCAGTTCTAATCCATTGGATATAAATCAGTTTGAAGCCATACTGGAATAGTTATTTATTGCATTGTATTATAGACAGCTGTCTGCGGATATCAAAATGGAAAATTATAAGATTAAAACCAGTTTTGTAATAAAGGCCTGTGATAAAAAAAAACTGACATTATTATTTATGATTTTTATTTTAGTAATTGTGGGAAAATGTGGAAATTTGACTGTAATACGAAGCTAAACATAGAACCGGTTCTTATCCAGCGGAAATAAATTGGTTTTGAAGTCATACTGGAATAGTTATTTATTGCATTGTATTATAGACAGCTGTCCACGGATATTAAAATGGAAAATTATACAATTAAAACCAGTTTTGTGGGCTCCAAATGGCCGAAGGCCTGTGCTAAAAAAACTGACATTATTCTTTAGGATTTTTATTTTAGTAATTGTGGGAAAATGTCTGTAATACAATGCTATACATGCCTTTTTCAATATGGATTAGAACAGGTTCTTATCCAGCGGATATAAATCGGTTTGGAAGCCTTACTGGAATAGTTATTTATCACATCGTATTATAGACAGCTGTCCGCAGATATTAAAATAGAAATACAAGAGTTAAAAACTTAAAAACGAAGTGAAAAACGTTATTCTATAGCCATTAAATTACTAACAATATTTGTTAAAAAGTATCGTTAAATTGGATGGTTTGTAACGTAAAAACAACGTAAAAATTCATTAAAATAACGGATATTCTATAGCCATTATATTGCTAACAATATTTGTTAAAAAGTATTGTTAAATTGGACGGTTTTAACGTAAACATGATGTAAAAAACTATTTAAAAAAACCGTTATACTATAGTTATTAAATTACTAAAAATATTTTTTTAAAAAGTATCGTTAAATTGGATGGTTTTAACGTAAAGACAATGTAAAAAGGGATTAAAAAGACGTTATTCTATAGCCATTAAATTACTAATAATATTTGTTGAAAAGTATTGTTAAATTGGACGATTTTTAACATAAAAACAACGTGTAAAACGATTCTAAAGCCATTAAATTACTTACAATATTTGTACCAAATTGTCTGTAATATGATGCATTTCAGTATGGCAGAGAACCAATTATAATCTAGCGGATATAGCCATATAGGTTTATAAAACTTTGGGTACCAAATGTAATTTACAGTCCAATGTTTACTAAAGGTTATGGAACTTTGGGTACTGAGTGTAATTTACAGTCCAATGTTTACAAATGGTTATAAAACTTTGGGTACCAAATGTAATTTACAAACCAATTTTTACTAATGATTATAAAAGTTTTTTCATGCTTCATGATCGATTTTTTACGTTTAAATCCCTTTAATTTTGCAATCTTTGTCCGTAGGTACTACATTTAAAAAAGTCTTTTTTTTATACTATTAAATACAAATTGTTGATTGTCTTTGAGTGTCGTTAACTCGTTGGCCTTTCAATGTAAATCGATGAAATTTTAAACATAGCTAGTTAAAGTAGTTGGTAGTCTCTGTATGAAATTTCATTAATATCACATGAATACAAAAAAACTTATTACAATCGTAAAAAAGACACTAAAAAACATAAACCCCAAATGAAAATAAAAAAAACATTTTTAAAATAAATTATTTAAGACTGTTCACGTTATCGTCAGCTAAGGGGTTAATACGAGCCCACTTATTGAAACCATTTTTAAGATTTTTCATGAAAGCGAAAGTGTTCCCCATTTTCAGGCCATAAAGGGGGAGAGGGAAATGGCCACAAACCGGTTTCAACATATCCAACACAATATAGAATTAATCTATACTCAATCAGAGAAAACCAATAAAAGGGGGGCGGAGAAAAGTTATTAGAAAGGAAAAAAATTCACCCCCCATAATTCTGAAAGGGGGAATAAGAGATTGATTGAATTACTTATTTGAAAACTGGCATGTCCGGAAACGCCCCCCTTAATTCCTCCCTCCCCCCGTCATTTGCCCCCTTTAATAAAACTAAATTCTCTTTGTCTCTTTTTCTCTCTTCTATATAAAAAAAAACATTTTTTTCTCCTCATGCCTTATTTTCTCTACATTGAATGTAAAAAGTTATACCAATCCTACTTTTTCATACAACTACTTTTTTTAATGCACCACAGAAAATCTTTGATTTACTAAATTTTTGAGAAACAAAGACATTTATGACAGGGATCTAAAGGGGTATCACAATTGCCGATAAATGAATGTACATAAAAAATGATGATACACAAAATTGCCCCTTCTATAGATTAAAATCAGTGGTTGAAACGTTTGGACACTAAACTAAAACAACCAACAAATTAAAAAACAATTAAAGTCCCCAAAATTGTTAAGCCAACGATAAAGAAAAAGTTTTTATGAGAATTGGGGACCAACCAGTGTAATAGACAGCCCATTGTGCCAATAAATCATCCAAATAAAATTTTGTTAAAATCTACTTTAATTATAGATTTCTTTTGTAGTCCAAATTAAAAACAAAATATTAATATTCACTATCATACAGGAACGATAGACGGTCAGGTACTAATTAAAAAGAAGCTACGTTGTATTTCGCTACAATCTTTTTAACGGTTTGTCCGATCATTCCTAAATTTTAACGAAAGTTAAATATTGATCCAAAGCAGGTTTTAAGCTATTTTTCTAGGAATTGAGTCATCCCAGTAGAAATACGGTCCAAAGGAAAAATAATTTATTTAAAAATTTTCTGACATTTTTATAGTACTTTTTTAATATTGAAGATTTTGATTAATTTTTAATTTCAAATAATCATGTAAATTTTAAAAAGATTTTTTTCAATCACTTATAATCTGTTAATTTTGTCTAAATTTTGTGAAACATAGTAGAATAATCAAATAATATAGAATTTTATAATTATAGATTATTGAACGACATTTATTTGATTAATTTTTAAATCTTTAATCTTATTACTAAAATTTAGATTTTCTTAATTAATACCAGTATTGATAATATTCTAATCATTTATTACAAAAAATATGATATGGAAAAATTTTAGAAAAAGATCCAATTATTTATTTAATTTGTACAAATTTTCAAAAGCAAATAATTTTGATTAATTAAATAACAGTTTCAGAGTTTAAAAGTCCTCCAAATAATTGTAAGCAGACGCGAGTAGGATTATATTTTTGTAGGGGCGATTTCTTTTGGTAGGGTGGAGGTGCTCACTCCTGAAATAGACTAAAACCTTCCTTGGACCTCTATGAAGAAATAAAACATCGGCCCATCTTTTTACGAGATCATTTCTTTATAAAATTTCAAAAATATTGTTTGATTTTAATCTGGTAGGACGATTCTATGATGACCAAATGATTGACAGACAAAACATGATTATATAAAAATTAATAATGTTTGTGCTATAGATAGCAATGTTAATTAATTGAAAGGAAATGAAGGGTTGATTTTCTGTATTGTACCTCAGGGTTTAGGGGAAAGGTAAATCCGTATAGAAAAGTAACGGTATCTGTTTCTGTATGTCTGTCTGTCTTTACCAAAGGGTCTCGCTAACCGATGAAATGAATCTCCCAAAAAAGTTTTTTTTAATATCACTTCAAGCTCCTAGAGGCTTCTAGGGACTTAGCCAAAAATTGTTGATAAATTCTTCTCCCCCCCTCTATATGCTTCAAAAATATTCTCTATAATCAGGTTTGTTGCTTTTTTGCTGTTATTTTGGTATAATTAATTTTAGTTTGACCATATAGCATGTAGATTTATAGACTTCGGGCTCACTTAATTCATAAACTGATAACCTACATATACCTAGCATCCTTGTTTTGTCACTCTTACATATATAGGGTTGCAACCTTCCTGTCTAGTTGATTACATCATTCCATGGATGAAGGGAAGAATTAAATTTCTATAGAAATTAACAAAGTTCAGCTATGTAAGATGCAAGACATAAATAGTCAGATTAGGAGAAATGCCTTGGTCACATAAACAGCCATAAATTTTAATAATCTGAGTTGGAAATAATCTATTTATTAACTTTTTATGAATTTTTTGTATTCAAAAATAACAAAAAGTCAAAATTTAAACCTTTTTTATCTATGATATCAAAACCTAACATACAATTGATATTATCTTAGATATATTTCTGACAGTTATTGCATTGTCAAGTAATTAAATACTTTTCTAAATTTTTGCACCTTGTTTTGTATTTTTATTTGTAGCACTCTTAGATCAATAGATGATAATTTAATTCAAACCCCCCCAATTATGATGAAAAGTGTTACCCCTTCTTAAGATTTAGGTTATTGGTTATCACTCACTGGCTTCAAATCTTTTGGGACTGATTATGTTCTACAAAATTTTCCACCAATAATTATAATCTACAGAAAGGATAATTTTGTATATAATAATTGAGGGAGTACATCAGTTTATCCTCCATTGCCTTATGCCTTATTTCCCCTATGAAAGTATTGAATTAACATCAACACATTTAATATATCCCCCCCCCCCCATTATTATTCCCTTTTTAGCATTCCCCAATAGAGATAACCTAGAGACAAACTGTCTAAATTAACCATTAGAGATAACCTAAAGACATACTGTCTAAATTAACCAATAGAGATAACCTAGAGACATACTGTCTAAATTAACCAATAGAGATAACCTAAAGACATACTGTCTAAATTAACCAATAGGAAAATACTAAAGGTACATTCAAGATATTGATTGAAACATTTATCAGATCTTGGTTGGTAAGGGTAAAAAAATCCCTTTTTATGTTTGACGAAAAATTGGTTCAGATGGACCATCTAGATATATTAAGTCTATTCATTCAATTTCAATTTCCTATCAAATTTTTACCAAGGGCGAGGTAAAGAATCGATAGATTAATCAACAGTCCTTTCTTCTCCCAAACTAAAAAATCTAAGCTACTAAAGGCAGAAAATTAACACAAATTAAACAAAAAATGAATGATTTTGTATGATATTGTCCTATCTGTATATTCGTGGTGGAATGATGTTAGGCACGCCCATTATTCTTCTCTTAATTACATCAAAATTTTATTTGTCTTCCCGCTAGAAAAAAGCATAAAACCACCTTAAGACATTAAAAAGCCTTCTTAAAAAGTACAACCCATTTGGATCAGCAATTTATGAGATATTTAGTACTTTATATTAAACTAGCGGCTTCGCCCCTAGCCTCTAGGGGCTTTGCCCCAAAAGGTGATAAAAAATTAAGGCGAAATTCGTTAAAGAACCAAGGAAATCTTCTACAAAACATAAAGAACCAAGGAAATCTTCAGCAAAAAAAAAAAAAAAATTAAAAAAAAAAAATTTAAAAAAAAAATTATAAAAAAAAAAAATGGGAGGGGATTTTTTTTGTTTTTGGGGGGGTTCGGGGTGTCCAACCCCCCAAGAAAATAGCTTAAAACCACCACAGGACCAATAGGTATATACCCTGAAGAGTAGAATCCCATCGGTTGAGTGGTTACCGAGATCTTAAGCTTCAGACGGACGGACAGACGGACGGACAGACGGACGGACAGACAGACGGACGGACGGACGGACGGACGGACGGACGGACGGACAGACATCAAGCTACTTTGTATTATAGATGACTTAACCTTGCCTATTTTATTTTGTTTTTCATTTTAAATTTCATCTCCTCTATGATAATGGACTAACTTGAAGCTTGCGGTATAATTGATATTAAGGCATAATAAGTATATTGAACAGTTAGGAGGGTGAAATTATTTTTAAGCAGAAAACTGATATATGATTAAGGTCTTTTCCCTAAAAAAGGTATGATTCTATTTTCCCCTCTTTTGGTAATGATATCATCATGGCTGATATGATTTTTGCAATGCACCATTCCACTTCACTAGAGGCAAAACTGGAATGGTACATTTATGTTTACATACCAGCGAATTCATAAACATTGCTCATATTCAAATTGACATATTGGTAATCCAGTTTCATCTCTCTTAAAATGGAATGGTAGATTACTAAAACCATAAAGGCCTTAATGATATCATCACCAAGAGAGGCCAAAATAGAATGGTAGATTACAAAAATTTTATCGGCCATGGTGATATTATTGCCAAGAGAAAGGAAAATGGAATCATACATTTCCTTTTTTTTTATACAAAACCGTAATCATAGAATATATTTCTGCTTTTATAGAAATGATTTCTACCTCCTAACTGTTAAAGTAAAGTAATAATTGCTAAAAGTCAATATAAACATATTTTATCATAATAACAACTCTATTTGTCGTTACATGTTACAGTGTCCAATTCAAACATGAAATGTCTACACATAGCAAGTCCATCCGTCCATATTATTGGGGAAGCACTAGAAAGTGTCATGTGTGACTTCATAAAAATATGTCTATCATCCATCTCTTTTTTGGGGTTTCTTTTCCCACTTCTCCTCTCATGACTCCTTTTTAGAAGCATTTTTATGACGTCACACATGACACTTTTCAGTGCTTCCTATAGGGTTAAATGTGATTTTTCAGCTGCTAATTAAAGTTTCTGTGAAGATTTACCTGACTAGGAAGCCTTTACCCTATTATTTACTTTGTCTATCAGTCTATATTTTTATTTTCTCAGAATAAAAATTATCATTTTCTACTTTAAAATTTGGCGTGGCAATGGAAACACCTTCTTTAATTCTTCCGTCGTTGATAAAATTTGGTAAACAATTGAAATATATGTATAAGAACCCATAAGAGATAGTAGAAAACATGAAAAAAAGAACTATCTGTAAGATGTTTCTAGAATCTAGAACTATACATATGTTTTTAGAGGAACTAAGGGGATAAGACAATGGAATAGAATTCATATAAACCCCAATGCCTTTATGATAAATAGAATTATCCGGAAAAATTTTTGAACACTAGAAGATTAAACCAAGAAATATAGATTTAATAAAAGTGCCCAAAACTGTGTTTCTAAAACTTTGGGGACCAGTATTATTTACAGTGTAATGTTCCCTTCATCCCTGGTAATTATTAGACATCACCTTTATAATTTTCTTTAATCCTATAATTATTTTATCCTGTCTTTTCAATAATTCAAATATTATTTAATAAATAAGAGCAGGTATAACTATTCTGAAAAAAGAATAAAAATACGAAATAGTGCAGTAAAATGTAGTACAGTAACAATAAAGAAAACTTTAAGCCATATTCAATAAACACAATGTTAAATGAATATGTATTCTCTATAAAGTAGTTCATTGATTAAAGTGTGTTTTTCACAAATATGTTCAGTACTTTGTAATTTACTAGCGGCTTCGCCCCTAGCCTCTAGGGGCTTTGGCCCGAGAGGTTTTATCAAACAATTTTTTTTTTGGGGGGGTATTTTTCATTTTTTGGAGGTGTTAGGGGTGTCCCACCCCCCAAGAAAATAGTTATAAACCTTCCCGGGACCTATGAGAAGCTACCCTGTAAAGGAGAACCCGATCGGTTCAGCGATTAGCGAGATCCTTCGTTACAAACAAACAGACAGACAGACAGACATACAAACAAACATCGTGTTACTTTGTTATAGATATGTGTGAAATGTAATCTGTGGAAACTGCTTAGAGACTGTGTAGCGACTATTGGTATCCATATGTTTGTACATCCATAATGTTCATGATCTTAATCTTATTTATCTAGCATTTAACGCTGCGCTACTGATGGTATTATTATTGCCCTTGTTATTTATGTAAATAAAATTGTTAAATTGATAAGTAATTGAAGTGTTTGTTTTCTTATTCAATTAAGCCTTGACCATTTCCAAATTCAGAATTTTATTAAAATTTGTGAAATCATTGTTACTAAGTGGCCCCACCCGTCCCTACATTTTCCGTTGGACAAAAACGGGTTCTGAACCATGTTTGTATCATATTTATGACATGGTTTTGAAGACAGTTTTCCGCGTATAGAAAAATAAAAAAAATACATGGGTGATTTTTATTTTGTTAGTCCTACAAATTAATCATAATCTTAAAAAAATATTGATGACAGTATCACTTAGTTGTAAAAAGAAGTTTGATCAAAATAAGGGAGATTCTTATCGTCAGGGTAAAATAAAACAATCTATCTCTAATGTTAGGTAAACAATTATTCAGAGACAAAAGTTGAGAATTCCATGCTTGGTTGATCAGTCTATGTTTAGTCAATTGTCCAATCACTTGATCAAGTACATATTTAAAGTAATAATAATTGTAATGCATAAAGTAAGTAATGTCAAATGTCAACCATAAGAGTGTCATCGGTATTTTTATATAACAGCTTAAAACTGCTGGTCAAATTTTTAGCCATTTTTTCTCCAAAAGACATATTTATCCATTCTATAATAATAAATAGTAATTTTTTTTGTCTAAAGCCAAAGATACTGGTCCGAATTAAATGTACTTTTGATGGAAACTTTATAGTTGTAATGGAGTGGTTTTAAGCTATTTTATTTAGCTCCTCCAACACCCCCCCCCCCGCCCCCCCCCAAGGGGCTAGGGTCGAAGCCATTAGTACTGCTAAAATGATAGACATACTTTTGAAGGTAAAAGTTTAACAAAATATTGCCAGCTAATTTTTGCTGTGTTATTTTTAACAAATTATTCAAAAAGAATGAACACCCCATATACAGTAGTGTTGGACATTGACAAGAGTTAACACCTTTTTATTGATTCCTCCCCTTTTATATTCCTGTTTCAATTAATTTACAACTCCCCCTCCCCAAATTGGGAACAAATAAACGGGGGAGGACAGGAACAACCAATCAAATGATTATCCACTTAAGTGTGTTGAAGTCAGGCATTAGACAAATGGGTCTAGAGCTCTCAAATATAGAATTTCATTTAAAAAATGTGAGGTTACAAAAATCAATGATTACTTCCTTATTAACAATTATCCTTACATTCAATATAGGAGAGGGAGTCTCAAAGTGATATTTCAAACACGAGGAATTTACCCTTATCAGAGTTTAAACAGTAAAATGCTTAGTTGATCTTTTTTTCGAAGTATTTTTAACTTCTTCTAGTGGTCTACTTCTGTAAACAATTCTCCAATATTATTCTCATAAAGTACAGGAAAAGGTTGAATCTAATTTAACTCAATAACAGAGGTAACGCTATAATAATAATAACTTGATAATAAGAAGACACTTAATACAATTAGTTGTCACCTCTGCCCCACGCCCTTTCCCGCCCTTTTTTCAGGGAAAATGGCGTAACAATGTGTCATTGTAAAGCACAGAGATCATATTCTAACAACCTTTTCGATTAAAAATAACATTAAAATACGAATTATGAAGGTACTGTAAATAAAAAAATAATATTGTAATTAAAAAAAAAATATTTTATTCTTCTATATAAAAAGTTGACATCTTGCTTTTTATTTATAAAAAACCTAAGATTAATATTAAAGAAAGACAAATTGATTTTGTCAATATTATTTCATAATAAAGGTACTAAGAAAGAGAGGGAATGTCTGATTGAGCCAATAGGAGAATCGCATCGGAATTTACATTGGATCTCATTGGTTGAAATTGTGTACACATTTTGCTACGAAGGCATGTTTTTTTTCATTTCATACATACATAAAAGTCAGCTGTTAACAGTATATTTTCTTAGTAGAAAGCTTTGCGGAATCAGAATTAATTGCCCAAAAATTTCGTTTACAATTTGAAAGCTTGAAACAAAGTTGGATTCTTAAAAAAAAAGTTAGGCTGGCAACTCGCTGGTGAGGCAAAATTATTTTTTGTGAAAAATCCTCCAAAATCAAATAAAAAAATTTACAAAAATGAAATAAAATCTTAAGAGGGTTATTAACATATGATTTTGTTTAATTTTTGTAGATTTTTAATGTGCTTTTGGATGATTTTTTACAAAAATAATTTTGCCTCACTATCGAATAGCGAGTCTATCATTTTTTAAGAATCCACATCAGCTTGAGTCGAAAGTAAACAATACTTTTGTCTGCTAGAAATGTTCTCTCTTAGATTTGATGAAAAAAGGGTTCAGAATATTCTTCTACTCTTCTATTTCTATTTATTTCATATTTAACACAAAGTTTTATTGTAATTTTCTTATTTTAACGTATTAAACTATCCAAATGATTAATAATCCTTATATAATAGTAACAGGATCTCTTTCTGTAGTGAAGAATATCGCTAAACGCTAAAAAATAACCCCATCCCCCATTTTTTTACTTTTTACTTTTAAACTGAAATTTTAAAAAGGGATAGGTCAAATTTAACCCCACTTTCAACTCAAATACCCCTAGAGGCCTCTAAGGGGCATTACCGCTAGTACTAAAATAAACTAATTTATCAATATAATAATTAAAACCTTTTTTGACAGTTAATTTTTTGTTTTGTGTAAAGATTTGAGGTAAAAATGTAAAGGCTAAATCAATATACACAAATCACTATTCTTAAGTTTTTCTTACAAGGTTATTTAATCCAGCTTTAACGGATAGTTAAAGGTTTGTCATATTTTCTTCTCATCAGTGCATCTACATCAGGGATCCAAAGGGATAAGACAATGGCCGACAAATTGAAGTACATCTCCAATGAAAATTCACAAAATTATCCCTTCTGTAGATTACAATTAGTGGTTAAACGTTTTGACACTCAAATCAATAAAAACCAATCAAAATTCACCTAAGTCCCCAAAGTTGTTGAGCCAACGAACAAGAAAATTTTATTATAAAACATTGGGAACTATTGAAATAAACACCCCATTGTCCCCTCTCTCTCTGACCTACTACAGTAGATTGTTATGTCCATAATCTATACATATAACGATTGGTCAACTGGATCTTAAAGGACATTGCAAAATTTATTTTGAATGTATGAAAAATTCATGCAAAAAATTAAGATTTTAATTTCAGCTAATACTAAATAATAATTTGTCTTTTTGTTTCTTTTTCCTCTTTTATCTACTAAATTATTTTTTTCTTTGAACCCTAAAATTCTGTATTAACAACCTTGACTACATAAACAAATATTCTAACCTTATATTTATGTAAAAATCACCAAATATGCTTTTTTTCAATTTGCAGAGAGGGAGGGAGGGGACATTGGAATGTAAATTATATTTCTCACCAACGTTTTATTGACACGTTGTTTCATCCGTTAGCTTAGATTTTTTTGACTTTTATAAAATTTTAATTGAATGCAGTGTCCAATTTTTTTCAATAATAATCTTATTCTACAGAAGGGGTAATTTTGTTTATCATTATTGTAAATGTAAATAAATTTATCGGCCATTGTCCTATCCCTATAGATCTCTGTCAATTTCCCAAATCAAGAATTGTAAGTATTTTCAGCAAAAAAATGAAATTTGACTTATAGTGTTTGGGTTCAGGGAGGGAGAGGACATTTGGCTACTTATTACACTAGTCCCCAAAGTTTTTCATAACGTTTTCTTATTTCAAGTATAATTGAGTTTTGATTGGTTGGTTCTTTGAGTTAAGTGATCAAATGTTTCAACCACTATTTATAATCTTCAGATTTTGTGTATCATCATTGGGTATAAACATCAATTTATCGGCCATTATCTTATCTATTTAGATCACTGGTTTGGGTTAGTTAAGTAGGACAGCTTCTCTATAACTTGTCATTTACACAGGGACCTTTAGGGATAAGACAATGGACTCAGTAAATTTATGTACATTCCCAATGATGCTAAACAAAAACCCATCTGTAGATAAAAGATGGAAAAGTTTTAATCATGGTTGTATCAACCAATAAAGTTTGATAAAGTATCTAATGTCTTGGTCATCCACAAAATACAAAGATAATCTACAATTTTCAGAGAATATTCGCCTTGGTCTTTAAATAAGTCTTTCATAAATGGAATGAAACATTTATTCTTTTATACTTTTAAAAAAAAACTAGAAATAATATTGTCTCTACTTTGGAGTTGAATTAATTAAATTAATAATATAAAAATTTAATAATCAGGATCAATTTACCTAGGTATTCAATGATGAATATAATTTTAGAAACTTTAAAATTTGAAGTTTATACAAATATTGGCTATTTAATCTAAAATGCACTTCGAAACCGATAATAACCGGTGGATTAGAAACGGTTCTCAGCCATACTGAAAAATTATGTTTAGCATCGCATTATATCCAGTAATCTACGTATATAAAAAAATAAAAATCATAAAATTAATACCTTAAGCCTGTAGCCACTCGGGGCAAATAAAACTGGTTTTAGATAATTTTTTATTTTGATATCAGCGGAATGCTGTCTATAATACGATGCGATAAATAACTATTATAAAGAAATCTTGACAATTAGATAATTTAGAAAAATTTTAATGGATAGAATTTCTTAAATTAAGTAAATAGAAGATATTTCGTTTCACACACACACAAAGACACACACACACACACACACACACACACATACATACACACACACACACACACACACAAAAAGAGTATTGATTACATATTTGACCATTCTGCTAAATATTTCTATTGAATTCTGTGTATTACTTTCATTCCTAATTATCTTTAGTTATGAGAAGATGAATTTGTGATAGGACAATGGCCAGCTATATTCCTCTCAAGGTTTTATGTCAGAAATTCTGTCTTAGGTAGATGTTAACTTTTTGTAAATTGTCTCTTTTCAACATGATTTAAAAAAAGAATATTTAGTTAATATTTTTTTGATGCCAAATCTTTAATCTCTATATTCGAAAATTTGTTTCTAATAAGCTTCGTTACTTGTGAATGTTGACATGCTTGTTTATCCTTTTATAAGATAACTTTTTTTCCTTCTAAGTTAAAAAACTATATGAAGTACCTATACATTACCACATTTGATAAAGCTGTCTATAATACGATACTATAATAGTTATTTATTGCATCGTATTATAGTCAACTTTCCGCGGATGTCAAAATCAAAATTATAAGATTAAAACCTGTTTACTCAGCCTTGCGTGGATAAATGCACAGGCTAAGAAAACTGGTTTTAATTTTATGGATTATATTTCAATATTCGTGGAAAATTGTCTGCAATTAGGTGCTAAACATGAATTTTCAGTATGGCTTAGAACCGGTTCTAATCCAGCGGATATTAATCGGTTTCGAAGCCATACTGAAACATGTTTTCTACCTGAGCTGGCTCCGTCCTGTTGTCTCTGTAAAGAATCCATGTACAACATATTCATGTTCATTTGGGGATGTCCTAGGCAATAAAAGTATAATTTATCAGGGACACTTTAATAGGGAAATGTATGTATTTAATAATTCCACCAAAAATAAAAGTTTAATTAAGCCACCTTGATATTTGAAAAGAAATTTAGGATCATGGAAAGAAAACGAATTAGCGGGTTTCGTCGAATTTTAAAAATAGATTTTCTCCAATTTCTAGCCCCTGCTGGGGGGTCTTTTCCTGCCGGGTCTATGGGGCAATCATTTACCTAACCTAACCTAAAATAACTTATCAAAAGCTACTTTGAAAATACGACGAAACCCACTACTTTGTTTTCTTTCCGTGATCCGAAAGTTCAATTTACATTAAGAAAGAATAAAAGATTGGCTCAAATTTTTCTGCCTATTTAATAAAATGATTGTATTAAGGTATTGCATATAAATTGTTTTTTTTGAGCTATGAATTTTAGCATGCTATAATCTTTGCATTGCATTTATTATTTTCTTTAAAATAACATTTCTTTCAAAATTGAATACTAGATAGATTATATTAATTTAAATATGTAATACAAAAAAATTAAGTATGAAACGCCCTTGTTATTTTCATTTTATTTCTACAATGACAATAGCAAATTTCCTCTGTTAATTGTCAATTTATTAAGAATTGATAGATTTATATTCAAATTAGTAGATTGATAGATATTAGATAAATATATTTGATTGATAAATAGGTAGTTAATTTATCATTAAGTATTAAGAAAGTTAACAAGTTTGAATATGAAAATATTTTTGGTGATATAATTCTTGGAAAGTTGAAAATTAAGGGGAAAAGTCACTTATTTATCAGTCTATCTTTATTTCTAAATATAAGTACATTTGTCCATTATCTATCTATTTATCTATCTATAATCTGACTATTTACCTATTTTTATGACATATTAAAAAGCTATTAAAAGATGTAAATTTGGCAGGAAATAGATGTATAATTGACAATATAGTTATTAATGCCTATGTTAGATGTATATTTGTCAGCATACTTGTGGTACTATCGAATTTGTATCCATACAAACAATTTTGACAAAAAAACATCCGCTGTATTTCTGCAATTTGTAGAAACGGCAACATCTATTTATCTATCCATTTTTCTATCCATTTTTCTATCCATTTTTCTATCCATTTTTCTGTCCATTTTTCTATCCATTTTTCTATACATTATCAATCTATTTATCTATCTATTTACCTGGCATTCCCGCCATAGAATCTAGGCTGCCCATTAGAGCTGGAAGCCCGCCCTTACCAAAACTACCCATCATACCTTGGGCCTGAGTAGCGAGCGGTCATACAATACAAATATAAATTTTTCCCCAATCAATTTATCCTTCCAAACTGTTTAATATCCCTTGGATTAAAATGGTTCTGAGCCGAACTGAAAAATTATGTATCGTATCATAAATAAAAAAATTTCATGAATAATAAAATAAAAATGATGAAATTAATACCAGTTGTTGGGCCGGGTCTTCGACCCCTAGGATCAACCAAAAAACTGGAATTGATCTTATAATCTTATTTTTTTCATTTTACAGTCCGCAGAAAGCTGTCTATATTACGATACGATAAATAACTATTATAGGTAAAACCAATGTAACTTATTTTGTATAATATAATGCATAAAACATACCATTTTCCTTATTTGAAAAGAACTATTTAACATAAATTTTTATAAGTAAAACTTACAAAATGATTATTTCAAAAAAAAATTTGTACTGTATTTCCATCCCTTAATCGTGTTCATCATTCCACCCATCCCTCCCATCCCTGGGAAGAAATGGGAGTTGAAATACATTCTGGAGGCAGCCTGCACACACAAATATTTATTTAATATTATCATTTCTTATTAAATTGTAATGCTTTTTCATATGCGCTGAGGATAAATCTGTAGAATTGAAAACTAAACTAGATTTGTCTATTTTATTTACTTCAATTGAGCCGTGTTTTCTTTAAATATCTTATATTCAATTTTTTTTGCATATTATTTGAATTTAAATTTTCCAACCCGTCAGTTGTATTACAATAAAATTTATATTTTTTAATGTCTTTTGCCATAAATTTTTAATAAGAAAAAAATCCAAAAATTTACTTTTTATCCAAAAACTAATGCAAAAATACTAATGCTCGGCAGCAGCGCGTCAGCAACCTGTAAGCCTCAGAGAAATCAACATTTTACAATTTTAAAAATTAGCTCGAAGTCCATACCTGACCCAAATATGCCCATCCCTGTTTTAAAGCACCCATGCGGCTGCAGAGCCCTGGAAAAAAACATTATTTAATAAATAAATATTTTCCTGTGACAATGAGAATTGGTCAGCTATGGAAACTGCGGCAGGGTGTAGCATTGAGTTTGTTCTGGGGGTGTACCCAGAGAAAGGGGACACATTATCCCCCCCGGACTCGCCTCCGGAGGTGTTATTACCCCCCTTAAGGATGTCTGACTGCTCGCCATTATTTGTTAAACCTTTACAATTATTATTGTTGGAATTTTCTTTAAGAAAACAATTCCTAGAATGGCTTCGAAACCGATTAATATTCGCTGGATTAGAACAGGTTCTAACCCATACTGAAAAATAATGTATCGTATTATATCGTTGCCCCCAAAAGTTCAATTTTCGTTTTACATATATCTGCTAAAAAGCTCAATATAAAATAAAACATCATTTGACCAAAAAATACCTTTTAGTGTATACATTTTATTGTAATTTTCTTTCATTTATCATTAAAAAATTTTTTAGCTTGTATATAGCTGCTATACTTATTTACTAGTGGTTGCGCTCCTAGCATCTAGGAGCTTTCTATTCGAAGGAGTTAGGAAAGTAGAGAATAGCCTGAAACCAAACTATGGTATGAAAATTAAATAACCTAAACCATCCAGGGACCTATAGGAAGCTTCCATAAAATAAAGAACTTAATCGGTTTAGTAGTTATCGAAATCTTAAGCTACAGACAAGAAGCCTTACATAAAAAGGAATTGTAGACCATATCTTTCTTATATAAAACACATAAAAATTAGTTTTATCCAACAGAAATAAGTTCCTAAAAGCTCATGAATGGCGAACGGCGTTTTGTGAAGCGCCGTTGTGGTTTGCTGTTGACTGTTTGGCGATTGTTCTATCGATGAAGGCGGTACATTTCTGTTTAACGCCATCGGCGGAGAATTTTGTAGCCGTTCTTCGGTTTCAATCATTCTAATTTTGTTTTTGACTAGAGTTCTTTTTTTTGTTTGTTTAAGATAAACTTTTTGACTTATTTAAATTTTTATTCACTTTAATATCATAACTTATTTTTAAATGTTTTCTTTTCTTTAATAAATATAGTTAATGAAGGGTTTATGTATGTAAAAGTATTCACTATTCACATAACTAACTTCTTATTAGCTTTTTAACCAATCCTATACAAAGAGGATTACAAAAAAAGGGGGGAGGTGGGGGTGGGTAGAATGCTTTTAACAAGCCCTTAATAGGGTGTTAAATAATAGACATACACCCAGAAAAAAAAGAGTGGCTAGGAGGTGGGAGGTAGAGGTGTATAGAATATAACCGGCTATATATAATATATTAATATATATTCTATATATATATATATATATATGAATACTAGGGCCCCCCTTGGCTGATGAGCACGTACAAGGCTACTCGCTCTAAAACGACTAATTCGACCAATTTGCTTGTATAGAGTACAATACTAGTTAGTCCACACATACACATACACACACACACACACCCTCCGGGGCTGGGCACACTCAATGTAATCTTGCCCTCCCCCTAAATATTTTTCTTGGGATCTATTTATCTCCCCTGCTATCTCCCCCACCCCTTCCCTCCTTCCTCAAATGTTCCTTTTGATGTTAAACGGAAAATTGGCAATTGTCGGACGGATTATTATTATTATTATTTCCCCCATTTCTCTCTCTCTCTCTTCTCTCTCTCTCTCTCTCTCTCTCTCTCTCTCTCTCTCTCTCTCTCTCTCTCTCTCTCTCTCTCTCTCTCTCTCTCTCTCTCTCTCTCTCTCTCTCTCTCTATCTATCTCTCTCCCTCTCTCCATCTTTCTATATTTCTCTTTTTCTCTTTTTTTCTCATTCTATTCTGTAAAGTGTTCTACATAGTCAATATTAGAGTTTTTAAAGAGCAACCATGAACTATAAGTTTTTATTTATCAAATTAAGTTTCAATTAAAATCTGATACTTTAGATAGACGTCACCGAAACTGTCCCAATTTTGATTAACTTTTGCGGAACAAGTTCCAATTACGTCATATTTTTCTTTCCCGAAAAAGGGAGGGGGGGAAGAAAATCTCTTCAAAAGAGATGGGGAAAACCCCCTTTTCTCCCATCTCTTTTTTCTTCCCCCCTTCCCTTTTTTTTCTTTCCCCCTTCTCTTTTTTGGGAAAGAAAAATATGACGTAATTGGAACTTGTTCCGCAAAAATTATACAAAATTGGGACAGTTTCGGTGACGTCCTTTAGATAAATGTTAAAAATAAGGATCTTCCGATATGGTTTTTCTTTACAATGTGCTTTATAATTATTTTTGGGGAAGGGTATCACCACCCCTAGAAAACAAATTATATAAAAAATATTGTAAAGTGCTGCTAGGCGGCGCCACTGTATAATTTACTGGATTTCCCATCGTACAAGGGTGCCGAAACTTTTTAAAAACTAAAATTTGAAGTGGGGGAGGGGGCGAACCTCAAGTGCCTCTAGAGGCCTCTAGGGGGCGAAGCTGCTAGTTGTAAATGTTTCTATACGTTTTTGGTCTAAAAGGCAACAAAATAACCCCCTTCCAATGTATACCACCCTTCCCCTCTTTTTTCTTCCTATCTTTGTAGTCTACAAGAGGCTGGGGGTAATTATACCCCCGTTCAAAAACCCCCTCCCCTCTCTCAACGAAGGGATGGGGTAATAACACAGGGGTAAAATAGGACTATTAGATAGATTTTCTACTTTAAATGCCTTATGAAAGGGGAAGGAAGGTAAAAGTTTATCTAAATCAGCTATTAGGATTAAGAGAGATATTTAGGAATATGGAGGTGGGGGGGGGGGGGGATTTATAATTATAGTCAGAAATGGGGAAGCGAGGTTAAAAATCCTCGAGATAACAAAGAAAGGGGGGTACGACCATGTGGAAGGGGGAGAAAATCCGGGGAAATTTTGAATAGTCAACGGCGGCTCTCAGAGTGGAGTTAATTGGCTGGTGGCCAATCAGACGCAGCTAATTTGCCGCCGATTTCTATTCAAATATCCCCTTCTTATTGGTCAATTCAGGGCAAGATTTCAGTTTGCCGCCAGTGTTGACAAATGAGAATGAAGTATTTTATTGGCTCGCGCCTTTGTTCATGTATTCTATATAACATATATGTGTGCATTTAGAAATAAGTACTTACACTAAAATACACACACACACACAGAAAATGCAATCAATGTAAGTGTTCTAGTACCCAACCCACTTTTCTTACCATTCAATAAAGAAAATAAAAAAATTAACAAGGATAGTAGTAATTCAAAAAGTGCATCTACTAACCATTTATAATGCCGTTTCCAGTACGGCTTCGCAGTACGCTCGATTAGAACGGGTTCTAAGCCCTACTGAAAAATTATGTATCGTATTATATTAAGTTTTCTACGAATATAAAATTCTACAATTAAAGCCAGTTTTGTCAGCCCGTGCGTCTGCGGCATCTCGGGACTAACAAAACTGGTTTTCATCTTATAATTATGCATTTACAGTGTTTTTTTTTATGAGAACTTTTTTGAATGCAATTTTACCCCACTTATAGTTATCAGAATTTAATGATTAATAGCTTATTTTCTTCGTTTTTTAAGGGAAATTATGAAACAACCAAAAAAAATTACAGTTTTTGTTGAAAAAGTACAGTAAAGTTGAAAATTAAAAACTTAGGTGACAACATCTAAAAATGGTTTTAGCGCATTTTTCTTATGCTCAAAATTGGATTTTCAGTAGTCGACTTTGGGGGGCCAGTACTTTCTCCCTGATTGAGATATGGCCTTCAAACTTTGACCTATTCTAGTACATGTCCCCAATAGTATCTGTATAAATTTATAGCTCTATATCTCAACTTTGAAGCGTTTTGCAGCCATTCTTGCAAAAGGTAGAATATTTGAACATAAGAAAAATGCGCTAAAACCATTTTTAGATGTTGACACCTAAGTTATTAATTTTCAACTTTACTGTACTTTTTCAACAAAAACTGTAATTTTTTTTTGATTGTTTCATAATTTCCCTTAAAAAACGAAGAAAATAAGCCATTAATCATTAAATTCTGAAAACTATAAGTGGGATAAAATTGCTTTCAAAAAAGTTCTCATAAAAAACACACTGTATATACCCGCGGGAAGGTGCTTTTTGATTCGGTGCGATAAAAAACTATTATATTTTTAAAACTTTCCACAATTATGTAGTAATTCTCGATAAACCTAACGTTATCCTTTGAATACTAGTGGCTGCTTCCAAGCCACTAGTATTAGGTTAGATTTGTTGGCTCACATGAAGGAAACTAGCACCGGTGCTAGTTTCCTTCATTCTACACCATTTGGTGCTAGGGTTCTTCATCCTTAAGATTTACGAGATTTCTAACAAGAACCCTAGCACCAAATGGTGTAGAATGAAGGAAACTAGCACCGGTGCTAGTCTCCTTCATGTGAGCCGATTTGTTTTTGGAAAAATTGCTATAAAATTTCTCTTTGCCTGTATGAAGCTTCCCTGATTTGTTCAACTTAATTGGTTCTGTCATTAGTTAGGTCTCAACGTTTTTTTTTGCGAAGATTCTAACCTAACATAAACTATACATAAAAGATAATTTCCGTCAGCTAGATGATGCATTTCAAGAAGTATCTGAAAACTGAGGGTGGGTTGCCCGCCTTTTGTTAAGGCCTTCTAATCCAAATATATTTCAAAGAAAATTTTATTATAAATTGC
Organism: Acartia tonsa; assembly: GCF_053477335.1. NCBI lineage: Eukaryota > Metazoa > Arthropoda > Copepoda > Calanoida > Acartiidae > Acartia > Acartia tonsa. Next base: position 28,066,125 of record NC_137270.1, read on the forward strand.
ATGTCACCAATGAATATCCGTTTGTCCATCCATGCTTTTTGTGTGCTTCGCTTCTTATATTGTCATCCTTGTTGATATTATAATTTTCATTTTTCTGAGATGCAGAAAAAGTAAATACACAAAAGTTATTTATCGCATCGTATTATAGACAGCGTTCCACGGATATTGAAATGAAAGTTTATAAGATTAAAACCAGATTGTTAGCCCCAAGAGGCCCAGCCTAATAAAACTGGTATTAAATTCAAGATTTTTATTATAATAATCTTGGAAAATTGTATGTAAACGATGCTATACATGATTTTTCAGTATGGCTGAAAACTGGCTCTAACCCAGCGGATATTAATCGGTTTCGTAGCCATACTGGAAAAATATTATAAAAGCCTAAAAATTGTAAAAAATTGCGGTTTTTGTAAAGTGCGGTCGGATAAACTTTGTCTATTTGTGAAACATTTGAAATGTTTAATTAAGAATTGAAATAAATTAGATGTTTGTTAACTCCCTCTCTCTCTCTTTTCTCTCACTCTCTTTCTCTCTCTCTTTCTCTCTCTCTTCTCTCTCTCTCTCTCTATCTTCAGGCATAGACGTCCAAGGGGGGGGGGGGTAATGGGGCGATTACCCCTCCCCCCATTTAAAATTTACTCCTACCCTGGGGGTGCCGTAGGCACCCCCAACCATTTAGAAGGGGTTATTTACCCCCCCAAACAATTTTTGGGGGTTAGATACCCCCCCCCCAAAATAAAAATCTCTAATAAAAAAAAAATTGTGCGTGCTTCGCGCGCATTTTTAATACCACATATTTAATAAAATTTAAATTACCCCCCCCAAAAATTTTACCCCGGGGGTAAATTTTGGGGGGGGGGGGTAAACTAAATATACCCCTGCCAACAGATTTCAGGGGGTGGTAATTACCCCCCAAGCAAATTTTACCCCCGGGGTAAAGATTTTTGGGGGGGGGTAAAAAAAATTTGCGGCGAGCTTCGCGCGCCATTTTATCCCCCCCAAAAACGAATTACCCACCTCTAAAAATTTTTTTACCCTCCCCCCCAAAAAAAGCTTGGACGCCCCTGTCTTCAGGTATGAAGGATATACTTTTTTCTCATAATTGTGAAAATATCTAAAACGCCATGTTGAAAAGAAATACAAAAATACTTTATCCAAATGTAACAAATCTTACTTTAATCATCCAAAAAGCAAAGCAGACAACATATGCTTCAAATTTTTTTTTTGGGGGGGGGATTGGTTGTAAATTATAAGGGGAGTCTAGGGTTAAAACAAACATTGTCAAATATTCATAATTGGCCTGATTTGTAAAAATGCTTGGGCTTTTAACCAAAGCGCGAAGCGGCAAAAATAATTTAGGGAAGTTTTAGAATTTAACACCGTTCCCCTCAAAAAACTTTGCCCAGATAAAAATAGTTTTTTCCGAATACAGACCCTAAAATTAATCTTTTTTTTGTAAAGCATTCCCTTATATTCTTTTAATGGTAAAGTTTGTTAACTAAACCTCATTAAAATTACTCATCTTGTTCAATTACAGAAGCCCTACAGAGAAAAGGGTCCAATCCTTAAAAAGTAAATTAAATCATTAATATTTATCAGGGATCATACGGGATAAGACAATTGACAATAAATTGACAAACCTTTTATGATGAACATGAATATACCCCTTCTGTGGATAAAAATAGTTTGTTAAAACGTTAGAACCAACCAATCTAAACCTGGCAAAAGTAACAAATGATTTGAGGCCAAGAATAAGATAATGTGGTTATAAAATCCCTCAAAATAGTTATAAACCTTCTCAGGACCTACGAGGAGCTACTCTTTCAAGGAGAACTATATCAATTAGGCGGTTAGCGAGATCCTTTGGAAAGATAAAAAGACATCCTGTAACTTTATTAAAAGGATTTTTTAAAGATTGGACCTGTAAAACAAGAGGAAATTAGTTACATTACATTTAGTGTGTTCAGTGTATTTGTTTATACAAGATAAAAATAACTCTTTTAAATAATTTACTAGCGGCTACGCCCCCCAGAGGCCTCTAGGGCCACTTGAGGGAGGGAAGGGGAGTGGTGTCGAATCCCTTTCATTTTTTGGATCATGTTACTTGTCGATGCAGCGCTAATCACATGTTACTTGTAGATGCAGCAAACTCATACATGTTACTTGTAGATGAAGCAATATCCCCCCTCCTACCGCCCAGCAATTTAACCTATATATATTTCACACCAATTATGAATGGGTGGAGTTAAGGAAAATTTGGCCACAGTTATATTTCCTGGGGGTGGAGATTTTTTAATCAAAGTTATAATTAAGGACATGGGTGGAAACAGGAGGAGAAAAAAGTGGGAGGAGTTTTTCTGGTTTAATTTGGTTGGAATAGAAGGGAGGGAGGGGGTTGTACATGAAATTGCCCTGAGTTATGTTTTCCAGAGGGTGGAGATTTTTTAAATCAAAGGTTTAATTTAGAAATTGGTGGAAATTTCTCAGGAGAAAAAGATTGAGAGGAGTTTTCCTTGTATAATTTGGTTCAAGATGAAGGAAGTTGTTTGGGGTTTTGAAGTTCTTTAGAAATGACTAAAAAGCTTATTTTCTATAAAAGAAATAACTAACATTGTCTGCCTATCTCCTTTTTTTTTCTCCCTTTAACATGTTACTTGTAAGTGCAGCAAAGGTAAACATGTTACTTGTAAGTGCAGCGCTGCATCGACAAGTAACATGATCCCATTTTTTATTTTAGTTTAAAAAGAAATGGTATTGTAAATTTCGTGGCAACACCCCTTTAGGAGCGATTTTTATCTTAAAAATGGCTTTTGTCAGGTTATTATAGGTTATGTTATGTTATATTGTGTTAGGTGATTGCCCTGCAGGGTTAGAGCCCCCCGCAGGGGCTAGAAATAGGAGAAAAGCTACTGTGAAAATACGATGAAACGCCCCTAAAGGGGCGTTGCCACTGAAAGGACTATACCCAAAAGAAAAAGTAGAAGTCAATACTGAAGGACAAATTTCTAAGAGGTTAACGCCCAAATTTTAAGAAAACTTTAAAGGCTACTGGCGGAAAAACGGCTGAACGTGCCTTTTACGTTTTCATATAGTTAGAATCATTAAAGGAGGTCTATAAAATTCTTTAAAAAGATAATAATCCAAAAGTTATCCAGCTAATTTTCAAAACTAATTTTACTCTTGTTTTCTTTAGTCACTTACGATCAGCCGTCTAAGCAGTCATTAAATTCTTAATTTTTTTTGGTTGAAAAATTTGATTTCTTTAACTTTTACCGTGATATTATAGATATTTATATGTATTACGGAATATTACAGATTATAATTACAATTATAATACACAATAACGTTAATAGTTAATATGTCATAAAAGAATCTTCATAGAATATAATTGTTAAATTGCACATTACATACTTGTAAAACTTTTCAAAATACCCATTTTTATTTTCATTGACACGCAGGCAGGGATCTCAGGGGATAAGACAATGGACAATTAATTGTTGATAATAGGTATTGATGGAAAATATGTACAGCCAAGTCAAGATCTAATAAAAGACCCCTAAGTTTCAAATGAGAGAAGGTGTTTATAAAACTTTGGGGACCTTTATGATTATAATACTTCCATTAAAGCTAAACTAATGAAAAAGCTAAAAGCACAAAATGCAGTTCTGACTTGTAAGTAAATAAAGCCAGGGAGGGAGGGGACATTGGGCTGTTTATTACACTAGTTCCCAGAGTTTTATAATAAAGTTTTCTGTTTTGTATGAGACTTTTCTTCAATTTTGATTAGTTGTTTTATTTAGTTAAGTATCCAAATTTTTCAACAGCTGAATCTACATAAGGGATAATTTTGTGTATCTTCATTGGGAATGTACATCAATTTAACATCCATTATTTTATCCCTTTAGATCCCTGGAATAAAGCGGACAATATTCTATTCTTCAATATGATAATAGTCAATTTTCATACCAGAACAATTACGGGTCAGCTGAATTTGAGTTGCCGATTGTGTACATAGTTTCCTCGTCCTATCTCAATATTTACTACTAGATAAAAAATCTAAATTTGAAAAATTTAAATTTTGATTGTATAATGTATAAATCGTTTATACATTATATCGCTTTTCCCTTTGATCGGAGTAGCTGGAAATAGGTTTTGCAATATTTGGGTTATCTGCTGTACAACTTCGGAAACTAGGGAAGAAGTAGGCAATTAATTTTCAGTTCATCCAATTACGCATCTAGATGGATAGAGAATAGAGATAATCTAGAGACATACTCTCTAAATCAGCCAATAGGAGAACAGTGGAGGTACATTCCAGACATGCCATTGGTTACAATTGTGTACAGATTTTGGTAGGAAAGGACATATCATATTGATTTCGTTCGCATAATGAGTAGAATTTTTTAAGATAAAGTTTTTCTTGGGTAAATAATTCGTTTAAAATATATATCCTAATATAGCGCGAAATACATGAAAAAACCTGTTAGAAGTTAGCTAAGAATTGCTTAAGTTAGCTTTCTAGAAAGTGTACCCTAAAAAAATGCCTTCCCTTGTATAACTTGAATGCAAAAAAAAGATGTTTGTCTGCTAGGGAATCTCTTTTTAAGTGTGACGAAATTTGGGGTCAGATGGACCATCTAGATATATTATTTGTATTGGATAGAGTTAGATAGAGGCTTTTCTTTTCGAATCTTTGATTTCCAAAGATATCTCAACTGGTGCCCAACTACTCTATTATCTACCTATATATCCATCTAACTGTGTTAAAGCTGTGCATTCTATGGTAGAAGTATAATTTTCTCACCTGACAATAAAGGTAGATTTCCATAGCATTTTACAATATTCTTCTTTTAGATGTTGTCATCCTTGAAAAAACTATTTATCCATTTCTTTATAAAGGTCAATTTAATATACATACATGAATATTATATAACAAGGATGACATCATCCATAAAACGAGGTTCTAAATTCAGATGGTAGGACAAACGAACATTAACACTTGTAGAGTGTCAGAACAAAATTGTTGCAAGGTTGCGTAAATACAGAATACTGATTAAAAACATTCTCACATTTTTAGGACTTGATTATAAAACTGAATTAATTCTAAAATTTTACCTTATTATCTGGCCTAGGAATCATTGTTCCAAATCAGATGATTAGAATGATTTAAGTAGAGTAAAAGAAAAAAAGTTCACATGTTTTAAATGAACCTACGGATATTCTGATAACAACTATAGAGTTTCTACGACTTCTAAATTGTGGTTAACTGTCACAGGAATCATCATGCCAAGTTTAGATTTGATGGAAAAAATTCTAACAATTCTAACACGCGTAAATTACGATTAGAGCTATCCGGTACGGGCACTAAACAAACGTACGGACGAACAGAACCTTATTATAGAAAAGGTTCCCCTCTAATTATATTAGCATACCAGTGCTTTATGTCCAAATATTAATCCTATTATGAGCTATTATATAATAATAATAATAATATGTAGTCATCAGGGATCTAAAGGGATAAGACACTGGCCGATAAATCGGTGTACATCCCCAAATGATGATACACAAAATTACCCCTTCTGTAGATTTGAAAAAGTGGTTGAAACGTTTGGACACTCAACTTAGAAATCAAAATTCAATAGAAGTCCCCAATGTTATTAAGTCAACGAATTTGAAAACAACAAGAACAAAACAGCCTAATGTCCCATCCCTCACTTATACTTTCAGGGATAGTATCATGGCAGATAGACAAAACTTTTATGTGTCTATTTCTGTTTTTGGTAACTTTTAACTATTATTTTACATGTGGATGTTATAATTTATGGATGTCGGATTTTTCTACCATCTCATACCAATAAATGAACCTATGTTATTTTCACATTTGTGTGAGTGTGGGGATGGGTTCCTCTGATTCTGCAGGACCCAATTCCCAAGGGTTACTATCCTTGCGGCGTTCTACTAACCAAAATATACAACAAATATAAATTTATAAAAAAAGTTCTATTATGGTTCATATACGTTTTGAGGTAAACCGCCCAATCTTAAAATTCATATTTATCATTTTAAGTGTTTCTTTTCTGCTGTTTTAAACTTACAACCTCCCTCCTTATCTTTCTTTCTTTCTATGGTGTAATAGTAATCTTATTATTGGTTTTCTATTATTTTCAATAATTTCTCACCAACTTTATATATTTTCTTCTTTACTTTCAAGATATTTTCGATTATAGGGACTAACAAAACTGGTTTTAAACTTATAATATTTAACTTTAATATCCACGGAAAGCTGTCTATGATACGATGCGATAAATAACTATCTTTCATGTTAATTTTGTTGACAGCTTACACTTTACGCGCTTATTGCACCCCTGCACTATTAGTCGATGTAAACTTCATTCAAGATTTTTGTACGATAGGTCTTTTTACGAGATCTTAGCGTACATACATTCATTGTACAGATAGGCAAACAAACATCATGTTACTTACACACAATTTTTTTCTTTTCTTAACACTATGTAGAATAAGAACAGTTATTTATCGCATCGTATTATAGACAGCTTTCCGTGGATATTAGAATGGAAAAAAGATTAGAACCAGTTTTTATAGTTTTTATTTCAATATTCGTGGAAAAATGTCTGGTCTGTCGAAGCTATACATATTTTTCAGTATGGCAAAGAACCGGTTCTAATCCACTGGATATTGATCGATTTCGAAGCCATACTGGAAAGATTTTGCTGTGCATTCGTTGTATGATTCTATTTTATACAAAAACTAAGTTCATAACATTTTCAAACATGTTTGTTTTTGTGTATACTACGAGCTGTATTTCTGTTAGAGTTGAGTATAATATGTATAAAAAGTGTATGATAATTGTATAATTAAATGTTATACCTCATTAACATACAATTTAATTACATTATTTAATTAGATCATGCTGCATATTTAGAGGTGGAAATCAACTTCCACATATTTCCTACATTTGTCACATAGTTTTACATGATACTTTTGTTCTTTAGCCTCAGATTTTTATAACTACTGAACCGATTGAGTTCTCTATTTTAAGGATGCTTATTATGTGTCTCTGGATGGTTTTATGCTATTTGATTTTTATATCCAAGTTTGGTTTTAGGATATTTTCCAACATCCATTACTCCTTCAAATAAAGAGCTCCTAGATGCTAGTAGTGCAGCCGCTAGTAACAATTAAGCAAGGATGACAACATCCATGTAATACAAACAAAAATAATGTCAAAAGAACATTGACAAATTATAAAGTAACAACGCATTCAATATCTAACATTATTTATAAGTGTAAACAAAAATTCCGTGTAAAATCATCCTATTATTGCATACTAAGAACATATTTAGATTTTAAGTCTTGATTTTGGATAAGCTTAGCTTATCTAATTGTGCCTAATCTGCACACGGTTGGACCCTCAGATGTCAAAACTTTATTTTAGTGTTTGGCCAAAATGACTTAGCAATTGTATCTGTAAGTACGTCTAATAACACCCTTTGCTATTTTTAAAATCCTAGAAAATTTTTTTTGCAAGAAAATTGCATAAATTCGCAACCTTTTTTAGAACCACTACTTAACTCGAGTTTTAAAACTTTTTATATAAAATCCTTTTTACAAAAAATATCAATAATTACTTAAAATTAAACCTGAAAGAAAAAAAATCTCATTACACGTGTTAATTTGCATGTTTTAGGTCTTTTTTTGAGGAAAGTATAACTTCCACATTTTTGACAATAATATATTTTTTTAACATTTCAAAGTAAAATATAATAAAACCTAAACGATTTTTCTTGAATTATCAGTTGAAAATTTCATCAAACATGCAATTTAAGTGATGAAAATTTAATAAAATCATTTTTTGAATGTTTAGAATTACCAATTTTCTACATTTAAAACAAAATGTTAACAAAATTTAAAAACATTCTAATATATAACTTTAAAAATCAATAACATTTTATAAAATGATGTTTTAAAAAATAAATCATTAAAAGGTATTAAAATGCATTTTAAGTTGCTTAAAATTAAAACGAGAATATCTTTTTACACTCTATTCTTTGTAATAGAGATTAATCGTCATTTGCTGAAAATGAAACATTTAATAAACTAATTGAATCTTTTTGTGACCATGTTTAAACTTTTAAATTTTTACACTAAGGTGTTTTTTAATGAAAATCTTTGTTGAATTCTCTTTTGCGACAAAAAAAGAAAGGGAATTTTTTACTATTTCTAGGTTATCTTATGTAATTTAAACTATATAATATGAAATAATTTTTAATTGTCTTTCTTTTGAGCCACAAAACACTGTAAAATGTAACATATATGCAAAAATAACAATTTTTTTAATGAATATTATAATATCCTTATATGACATTGCGTCAGAGCTTATTCTTTAGATCATATGTTTATGAAAAGTAGTCATAAACTTGGAGGGTTGCGCTATTTATTAGAATATTAAATAAACTTGAATGGTAAAAATATTAGCATAGCCTAGCTTTGTCAATTCAAATGCTTTAGGTATATTATACGGAAAGTTAGTTAAAAAAGAGAGAATTTGCTGTGTATACTGTTGAAAGACTTTCAAAAATGTAAATTACAAAGCAATCCTAAAAGATCGGGTCGTAGGCGAGTCTTAGTCGGGGGTTTTCTGATAGCAAATATTGCGTTATTGGTATACAATGTAAAAAAAAACATTTTAAAGAAATTCTTTAAATAAAACCCAACATGTATTGGCAGTACAAACATCTTAATGCTAGCAGACATATGTTTATCAACATTTGCAGAAAACTATTTCCACAAGAAAAATTATTCAGGTTTCTACTTCACAATTTTAAATATTTCTTTCTGATAAAATGTTTGACATATATCGTATAATCATTTACCAAAAAAAAATATTTTGATAATTTAGATTTCAGAGAAGATTAATCCTTTCAAAAAACTAAGACGACATTTTGCATCTTCTGTCATGACATTTTAGAAAAAATATAAAAAAACAAAATTTAGTATGAAAACTATTTTCATCGATTTTTCTGAAGGTATTATCGTATTCTGTGGCTTTGTTATTATCATTTACTTATATTGAAAGTGCCAAACATTGTACCCTAACTTATTCATTTAATAAAAAACAAACCGTGTGCATATGAATCAGACTTGAAAAATTAAGCTAATAGGATAAATATCATATTATAAAATAATCACATTGAAAATGGACATACGAACTGTCTGGTAATGATAAAAAATTGCTATACTTTATATATTATACCCAGCTGTCACAGGAATCATTATGACAAGTTTGAAATCGATAGGATAAATCTAGGATTGTCTTATGTGAGTGAAGAAATAGGGAATAGACAGCTTGAGCGGTTGTAATAAAACGTGGTTTTAAAGTTTTAAAGTGATACACGTGCAGAGGTGAATGCACACCAGATTTAGTATTTAGTATACAGTACAAATAGGGGAATTTCATAAAACACCAGGGAAGAAAGGGAAATTTATAGGGATAAGACAATGGCCGATAAATCGATGTACATCCACTATGATGAAACACAAAATTAACCCTGCTGTAGATTAGAATTATTGGTTGATAGAAACGTTTTAGCACTCAACTAAATAAACAAACCAATGAAAATTCAGTAAAAGTCCCCAAAGTTGTTAAGCCAACGAATAAGAATAAGTTATTGTGAAACTTGTGTATGGGACTAGTGTAATAAACAGCCCAATATCCCCTCTCTACCTGGAAATTAAATTGTAGTTTATGCTGCTTTAAATAGTAATGTTTTATAAACACATTCTCTCAATCGTTGGCTTCATAATCTTGGGTTGTACAAACAAGCAGTGTACAAACTAAAAAAAAATATTATTAATCTTTAAAAGGTCAAACTTTTTTTTCTCAATTTATCTTCATTGTCTTATCCCTTAAGATCCTTGCTAAACATACAAATTGAAAGAAAAAACACTGATATTATAAGAGAGAACAAGTATGATAACATCCATAGATGATAAAATGATAAATTAAAACATTAGAATTGTCGGAACGAAATCCTTATACAAAAGTAACAGGATGTTTATGTGGCTTCTCATAAGTCCTGGCAAGTTTTATAACTATTTTGGGGGAAGGTATCACTACCCCCCCCCAAGAAATATTGCTTCAGACAAAATTTCCCCTCTGCCTCAAGTGCCCCTAAAGGCATCTTTGGGTGTACCAGCTAGATAGATAAATAAAAAAGATACAATATGCATATAATAAATGGAAGATGTTTAAAGATCATTTAATTATGTACATAGCAAACTCATTATTTCTAATTAAATGGTGACTCAGTTTATCTTTAACTAATGGTATTTCTTAGCTGGCTATTAATATTAGTCAAATTAGTTAAATACAACTAGAAAAGTTTTATTTTGTTATTTGTAAGGAATCTACTCTATAATTCAAAATGGACGTCCTTCTATCTGGTTTTTTTGTAAGAAACTTAATGGGGGAATCGTAAAGTTATGTGTATGTATGTATGTAGCCCTGATTTTCTGAAGTTAGGATTCATATGCACACAGAGATTGGAGGTGAGAATCCTTTAGCCAATCGTAGATTGGTAAGCTTCACGCACAGTTGGAAGCTAAATATGGACAGCTGAAATTTTTGGCGAAGATTTCCTTTACTAATAAGCATCTAGTAAGACAATTTAACCTTGATAGATGAATAGATAGATAGACTTTTGGATAGATACATAAATTAACACATCTTTAATTACTTATAAACTAAAATAACAGTTAAATTTTTTTTTCTCGATAGACTGTTAGATAAGTAAATATAAAGATAGATATATTTTAGATAGATAGACATATGGATAGATATTAACACATCCGTAATTACTTATAAACCAAATAAACACTCTTGAAACTTATTTTGAGTGGTTTCAAATTGATTTGTTTGTATGGATAATTGTTAGTAGAGGTTTACCAAATAGAGTTTTTTTATTTGTAGTTTTAATCTTAAAGGATAACATTGAAAGGGTACATTGCGGGTTTATGACTAGCAAAAATACAGTCATAATACTGTCATAAAAATACTGTCATACTGTGATTTGATAAACACAGTTTTACTGTCAAATTCACGCCTGCATTTTTAAAGGGTTTGACAAAAATATAGTTATAGCCCTGTCATATTCACAGTTTTGTTGTCAATTATACACCTACAATCATATTGACAAAAATACGTCTATTAAATTATACTTATTTATCCATAATATATAATACATTTATTACATACACAATGCTTTTACAACTTATTTATAGATAAAGAGATGCCTAATAGGCATAGGAATAGGTTAATTATATAAATAATATGTAATAATATTCCTTAATCCTCAGGTTTAACATTTATACTGACATTCTTTCATTGGCTGTTGAGTTCCTACGCTTTTAAAAGTGTATCTACCTTATTGTAGAAAAGCTTCACTTGATTAGCCTATCTATTTCTAACAAGTCTATTACATATATGATTCTGTGTATTTGTATGTGTGTGTGTGTGTGTGTGTGTGTCTATTTAGTGTAATTGAAGAGTTACTCTTATTCTGCACTCTAAAAAGTTTAAAGAATATTCAAATATTTAAAGCATTTTTTCTCCAATCTCATATGAACGACAAATCGACGTATTTTACTGCTTTTTAAAATAAGTTTAGGTATCTTTTTTTCTTTGGGGGGGGGGGGAGATGTCAAAAAATAACTTTGAATATAAAATTGTAAAAATCATGTTTTAAATAATTTCTTTTGTTTTGAAAGATAAATTTGAAATGAAAGCGTTAAATAAAAGTAGATCTAAAAGATAGACATATTTCTTGCAGTGTATGTTAATTCCCATTTGTGTTTAAGTGACAAGTTCTTGTTTAAATACATTCATTATTCATTAAATCTTAAACTTTGAGGAAAAAAATCAATAAACAGTTAGTTTCATATTTTTAGTTCAGAAACCTAACTCCAAGGATCTTGATGCACACTTCAATGATGATGAACATAATTGCCCTTCTAAAGATTCAAATAAGTGGCTGAAAAGTTTGACCTAACCAATGTAGCTTTAATGAAAGTATCCAAAGCTTTAATACAGAGAATAAGAGGGTCAGATTTTAAAACAATTGTATAATTTACAGTCCAATTTACTTTCCCTACCTTGCTGAATAATTAGTCATTTAAAGACTATTTTAACTTGTAATTTTACGTCATTGGCTTTGCATCTATCCTCTAGGTTTTGCCTGTTTTCTTGGTGGCTGGTTGTGATGTCCATTTTTTATGACGAAATGTTTGAGGAATTCTAAATAAATAGTATAATAAAATAATTATGAAATAAAAAATTGAAAAAAAAAGAAAAGCAAAACATTAATTCATTAATATAAAACATATAAAAGAAAATATTCTAAAATATTTATTTGTGTGGCAAAAATGCTTTTTATGTGTGCTGTATCGTATATCTTGAGGTACAAAAAGACATACAGTTACTTTCCTTCTTTGTACAAATCTTTGGCTCAATTGTACTTAAATACACACAATTTTCACTATAGTAGTTGAATATCCACACGTTTTCTCAATGGTTGTTGAATATCCACAACAGTTTCCTGTTGATATTTTAAAAAAAACACATCCTTTCTTATAAGCGCGGCTTCTACTGTCTTTCATTAATATAGGCACAGCTGCTCATTTATAGTATAGAATTTAAATATATCCTTATATAAAAGTAACGAGATGTTTGTCTGTGTGAACCATAGGATCTCGATAACCACGGAACCGATATACTTCCCCTGTTCAGTGTAGCTTCTCATATGTCCATGGAATGTTTATAATTGTTTTAAGGGAGGGTACAACCACTTCCCCTAGAGAAATCGCCCCTAGAAAAAAGATCACCCCCAGATTAAAAAATTGAAAACTAGAAATGAAAGTGGGAGGTCCCCAAGGGCCCCTAGAGGCCTCTAAGGGCGCATCCACTAGTATATGGAATAGTAAAGTCATATTGTGTTCATCCATAGATGAATGAAAACTCACATTTGTTGAGGTGTAACTTGAATAAGCAAACAATAATAAATAAATAGATAGATAGACCAAGAAACAAAACATTTGAATCTGAAAGAATAATAGAGAAATATCAAGGTAAAGATTTAGGTGGTAATCCTATCTATAATACAAAGTAGCTTGATGTCTGTCCGTCTGAAGCTTAAGATCTCAGTAACCACTGAACCGATCGAATTTTACTCTTCAGGGTATATACCTATTGGTCCTGTGGTGGTTTTAAGCTATTTTCTTGGGGAGTGGGTCACCCCCAACCCCCCAAAAAGGAAAATTTCCCTCCCCCCCAAATTTTTTTTCTGGGGAAACTACTTCACATAAAATTAGCAGCACCATTTTTTTTTTTTAGTTCCTCTTGGGGCAAAGCTAGGGGCGAAACCGCTAGTTACATATATAGTAGTATGGTCTAAAGCTTAAGATTTCAATAACTAAAAAACTGATTGAGTTCTCCATTTAGGGAAAGCTTCACATAGGTCCTGGGATGGATTTAAGCTAATTTGTTTAATTTAAGTGTTTGGATGGTTTAACGGTTTTTTTTATACTTTTCCATACACCTTCAAAAATAGAGCTTTTAGATGCTAGAAGCCTAGCTGGTGCTAATATTTTTTAAATTGAAACAAGGAATTAAGAAATTAAATTACCCAAAGTAAAGGCAAATGACTAACAGAAATTACCTAGGAATTTTTTTAGTGGTTTTAAATTTTTTTAACCTCCCGCCCCCCTCCCCCCTTTGGACATTCCTGCGTAAACTTTTCCCTCTTCCCCCCTTACTTGTGAGGTGTAATGAAATTAAATGTGTAGAACAAATAGATTAAAACATTCTGAGATAAAGTGATGGGAGGTAATGGTTTCCACTTATTTCCCTACACTACAGAGATATAGGGATGGGAGGTAATGGTTTGTACTTATTTCCCTACTATACAGGGATATAGGGATGGAAGGTAATGGTTTGCACTTATTTCTCTACAATACAGGGATAAAGGGATGGAAGGTAATGGTTTCCACTTATTTCCCTACAATACAGGGATATAGTGATGGGAGGTAATGGTTTCCACTTATTTCCCTACAATACAGAGATATAGGGATGGGAGGTAATGGTTTGCACTTATTTCCCTACAATACAGAGATATAGGGATGGGAGGTAATGGTTTGTACTTATTTCCCTACTATACAGGGATATAGGGATGGAAGGTAATGGTTTGCACTTATTTCCCTACAATACAGAGATATAGGGATGGGAGGTAATGGTTTGTACTTATTTCCCTACTATACAGGGATATAGGGATGGAAGGTAATGGTTTGCACTTATTTCTCTACAATACAGGGATAAAGGGATGGAAGGTAATGGTTTCCACTTATTTCCCTACAATACAGGGATATAGTGATGGGAGGTAATGGTTTCCACTTATTTCCCTACAATACAGAGATATAGGGATGGGAGGTAATGGTTTGCACTTATTTCCCTACAATACAGAGATATAGGGATGGGAGGTAATGGTTTGTACTTATTTCCCTACTATACAGGGATATAGGGATGGAAGGTAATGGTTTGCACTTATTTCCCTACAATACAGAGATATAGGGATGGGAGGTAATGGTTTGTACTTATTTCCCTACAATACAGAGATATAGGGATGGGAGGTAATGGTTTGCACTTATTTCCCTACAATACAGAGATATAGGGATGGGAGGTAATGGTTTCCACTTATTTCCCTACAATACAGGGATATAGTGATGGGAGGTAATGGTTTCCACTTATTTCCCTACAATACAGAGATATAGGGATGGGAGGTAATGGTTTCCACTTATTTCCCTACTATACAGGGAATTAGTGATGGGAGGTAATGGTTTGCACTTATTTCCCTACAATACAGAGATATAGGGATGGGAGGTAATGGTTTCCACTTATTTCTCTACAATACAGAGATATAGGGATGGAAGGTAATGGTTTCCACTTATTTCCCTACAATACAGAGATATAGTGATGGGAGGTAATGGTTTCCACTTATTTCCCTACAATACAGGGATATAGTGATGGGAGGTAATGGTTTCCACTTATTTCCCTACTATACAGGGATATAGTGATGGGAGGTAATGGTTTCCACTTATTTCCCTACAATACAGGGATTTAGTGATGGGAGGTAATGGTTTCCACTTATTTCCCTATAATACAGGGATATAGTGATGGGAGGTAATGGTTTCCACTTATTTCCCTACAATACAGGGATATAGGGATGGGAGGTAATGGTTTCCACTTATTTCCCTATAATACAGGGATATAGTGATGGGAGGTAATGGTTTCCACTTATTTCCCTACAATACAGGGATATAGGGATGGGAGGTAATGGTTTCCACTTATTTCCCTACAATACAGGGATATAGGGATGTGAGGTAATGGTTTCCACTTATTTCCCTACTATACAGGGATTTAGTGATGGGAGATAATGGTTGCCACTTATTTTCCTACAATACAGGGATATAGGGATGGGATATAATGGTTTGCACTTATTTCCCTACCACACAGAGATATAGGGATGGGAGGTTATGGTTTCCACTTATTTCCCTACAATACAGAGATATAGGGATGGGAGGTAATGGTTTGCACTTATTTCCCTACAATACAGAGATATAGGGATGGGAGGTAATGGTTTCCACTTATTTCCCTACAATACAGGGATATAGGGATGGGAGGTAATGGTTTCCACTTATTTCCCTACAATACAGAGATATAGGGATGGGAGGTAATGGTTTCCACTTATTTTCCTACAATACAGGGATATAGGGATGGGAGGTAATGGTTTCCACTTATTTTCCTACAATACAGGGATATAGTGATGGGAGGTAATGGTTTCCACTTATTTCCCTACAATACAGGGATATAGGGATGGGAGGTAATGGTTTCCACTTATTTTCCTACAATACAGGGATATAGGGATGGGAGGTAATGGTTTCCACTTATTTCCCTACAATACAGGGATATAGTGTAGGGATGGGAGGTAATGGTTTCCACTTATTTTCCTACAATACAGAGATATAGGGATGGGAGGTTATGGTTTCCACTTATTTCCCTACAATACAGAGATATAGGGATGGGAGGTAATGGTTTCCACTTATTTTCCTACAATACAGGGATATAGGGATGGGATATAATGGTTTGCACTTATTTCCCTACCACACAGAGATATAGGGATGGGAGGTTATGGTTTCCACTTATTTCCCTACAATACAGAGATATAGGGATGGGAGGTAATGGTTTGCACTTATTTCCCTACAATACAGGGATATAGGGATGGGAGGTAATGGTTTGCACTTATTTCCCTACAATACAGAGATATAGGGATGGGAGGTAATGGTTTCCACTTATTTCCCTACAATACAGGGATATAGGGATGGGAGGTAATGGTTTCCACTTATTTCCCTACAATACAGAGATATAGGGATGGGAGGTAATGGTTTCCACTTATTTCCCTACAATACAGGGATATAGGGATGGGAGGTAATGGTTTCCACTTATTTCCCTACAATACAGAGATATAGGGATGGGAGGTAATGGTTTCCACTTATTTCCCTACATTAATTACAGGAATAGGGATGGCATCTAGAATTCATTTTTTTAG
Organism: Acartia tonsa; assembly: GCF_053477335.1. NCBI lineage: Eukaryota > Metazoa > Arthropoda > Copepoda > Calanoida > Acartiidae > Acartia > Acartia tonsa. The sequence goes on from NC_137270.1 coordinate 28,082,801, forward strand.
TTCTCTTTGACTATGTTACTCAAATTAACAAAATTTATCTTTTTTGGCCAAGTTTAAAAACTTTGGGGACTAACGCAGAATGCAGCTGAATTTGTTCAGATGCAAGCAGACCAAACTTAATGAAAATAATCAGCAGAATTACAAGCAGACAACAAATAACAACCTCGAAACAGCGTATAGTGTCCAATAAAAAATTATGTCATACAATACTAATGATAGGCCAGTATCCAATGGTAAATTTTATACTGGCCTATCAATGGTTATTTGTATTGTACATCATTTTTTATAAGACACTTTCGAGTGGTAATCGAGTTTCAATGGAAAATTTTTCTTATGATTATTTACAGTATATTCTGTTATTTGTTTTCATAAGAACTCTTTCTCATATTTTTTTTCTAAATGAGATAAAAACTTGTGCTCTTTATTTTCTTTCGATTTTCCGAATAAATTTGATTTTAAAATTTTTTAGCAAGATGTCAGTAATTAAATTAATTGTCCTTTGTCCAATCCCTATAACCCTGCTAGCATATAACTTAGATATATTAATAGATATATACATACAGACTAGATACATAATTAATAAATTTTAATAAATAGATAGGGAGATAGATGATAGGATTTTAGATTGTAAAAGTTTTTTCGGGGCTCGGCAGGTTCTCACAAATTCAAGAACAGGACTTTGGCTGTTTTTGATAGATATACAAATATTTGAATTTTCAGAAATATAATTAACCAAACAATCCTCTTATATAACGCCTCTAGAGCTCTCTAGAGGCCATTGGTAGAAAGGGGAGAAGGGCTAGAACCTCTACAATTTGAATAGATAGATTTAAAGTCTCTTGGGAGAACCTTATTGATCAAACATACACAGAAAAACATCCTGTTACTTTTACATAAAGATAGTAGGATTTTTTTGTCTGTCCGTTCTTAATAATCACTGAAGCGATTTAGTTTCTGAGCAAATAAGATAAAAATATAAAACTTTAGGTACAATTGTAATTTACTACAGTCTAATGTCCCCTCCCCGCCATTAATAAGAATGCTCAAGATTCTGATCCCTACATAGATAGATAGATAGATAACAACATTAAGTTAAGTTGATGAAAGTTAATGGTCCGAATCAATTCATTTTTCTATACATTTGTTTTTTCTTGATGGGATCAGGGATTAGTTTTCATCAAATTTAATCATTTAAAGCCAATATTGTTAGAGTTTATTTCTACTTTTCCCCCTCTTTACTCTCATAAATAATCCCATTGTTTTGCGAGACTTAATTTGTGGAAATACCTCTATAGTCCCATGACACTGAAATACTAACTATTCAGACAACCAACCCTTTGATTGCACGATCAGCATTATCTAGGAGTACTAACTGTGACTTGTAATGAGTTACTCTTGTTTAAGGCCAAGGCGTTCCACTCCTTTTACTGACACTAGCGGCAACGCCCCTAGAGGCCTCTAGTGGCAATTTAAATGTGTTTTTTTTTATATTCAAATATGTCTATGTTGCGTTTGACGTTATGTTTCGTTGAACTCTCTTTGTTAAATCGTGAAACGTAATTTTTTTTTGATTTTTTTGTGATTTCTCTTGGGAGGGTGGTGGTACCCTCCCCCAACATAGTTATAAACCTTCCCGGGACCTATGAGAATCTACCCTGTTAAGAGAACCCGGCGTTATCTCTTAAATTTTTTTTAAAATTTTGAAAATTTGAGTACCCCCCCCCCCCCCCGTCGACAACGACGAACAACTCTTTTAGGTTAGGTTTTAGGCTAGGGAGCCGAGCGCTGCGGCTAGGCAGGCAAGGGGGCCGAGCGCTGCGGCTAAGCAGGCTAGGGAGCTGAGCGCTACGGCCAGAGTTCATAATTCGCTGTCGGGGAGTGGGGGGGGGGGGGGGGGTACTCAAATTTTCAAAATTTAAAAAAAATTTCCAAGAGGATAATACCGAGAACCCGATCGGTTCAGCGGTTAGCGAGATCCTTTGGTACAAACACACAGACAAATAGACAAACAGACATCCTGTTACTTTAGTATAAGGTTTTCTTGCCTCTAATATCTGGAAAATCATCAAAGACATCAAATGGCTCGTATTTTAAAAAGGAAACAGGTAATTTCAGGTTTTTTTCAGAGGTAAATCTAGGAATGATCATACATCCACCGAAATTGTGGTATCAAAGATGAACCTTCTGCAGAATAATATTTTTATTGGAAAAGTTTGGACACTGCAAGTCTCTGAAGTCTTTAAGCCTACCAGTGAAAGAACGAGTTTGTATAACTTTGGGTCCAGTATAATTTAAGTCCAATGTCTCCTCCCCCCCCCCCCAACCCCAGCCCTTCAAAAATATGTCCTTATAATGACATTAGATATATAACTAAAAATAGATTAGCTTCGCCACTAAGAATCTTTAGAATTTGGTTTGAAAAAGAAAGGATTTTAAATATGCTTGAATGAGACGTTATAGACAGACGGACGGACACTAAATGTATAAAATATATAAATCAGGTACCCAAAGGGAAAATATAATGGAGATAAAATTCCATATGATGTTAAAAACTCTTTCTCTGTAAAGCATTGGGGACACAGATAGCGATTGGGGACCAGTAAAAACATAAGCCCCATGTTCCCTCCCTCCCTGAGTTAACATGGTTTTCATGTTCCCTCCCTCCCTGAGTTAACATGGTTTTCATGTTCCCTTCCTCCCTGAGTTAACATGGTTTTCATGTTCCCTCCCTCCCTGAGTTAACATGGTTTTCATGTTCCCTTCCTCCCTGAGTTAACATGGTTTTCATGTTCCCTTCCTCCCTGAGTTAACGTGGTTTTCATGTTCCCTTCCTCCCTGAGTTAACATGGTTTTCATGTTCCCTCCCTCCCAGAGTTAACATGGTTTTCATGTTCCCTCCCTCTCTGAGTTAACATGGTTTTCATGTTCCCTTCCTCCCTGAGTTAACATGGTTTTCATGCTCCCTCCCTCCCTGAGTTAACATGGTTTTCATGTTCCCTTCCTCCCTGAGTTAACATGGTTTTCATGTTCATTCCCTCCCTGAGTTAACATGGTTTTCATGTTCCCTCCCTCCCTGAATTAACATGGTTTTCATGCTCCCTCCCTCCCTGAGTTAACATGGTTTTCATGTTCCCTTCCTCCCTGAGTTAACATGGTTTTCATGTTCCCTTCCTCCCTGAGTTAACATGGTTTTCATGGTCTCTCCCTCCCTGAGTTAACATGGTTTTCATGTTCCCTCCCTCCCTGAGTTAACATGGTTTTCATGTTCCCTCCCTCCCTGAGTTAACATGGTTTTCATGTTCCCTCCCTCCCTGAGTTAACATGGTTTTCATGTTCCCTCCCTCCCTGAGTTAACATGGTTTTCATGTTCCCTCCCTCCCTGAGTTAACATGGTTTTCATGTTCCCTCCCTCCCTGAGTTAACATGGTTTTCATGCTCCATTATCTCAACCTATTTGTTTTCATTGAAGACAACACTTGAAATAATCCAGGGATGCGGGTATAGGACATTCATTTATAAATTAATATTCTTCACTCCAATTTCTCTCTCACGTGTGAAATTTTGCTTTTGGAAGTTTTAGCTTATTTTTCCTTTTAATTCTTTTGGATAAAATATCTTTTACCCCAAATAGTTTTTTCTCTCAAATAAATAGAGTTGCTTCTAATATAATCATTGAAAGTTTTGATCCTTTTTAGAACTATTTAGAAATATAACTATACATATGGTACCCAAAGATATATAAACACTTTCGTTGGCATAAAAGCTCCAATGATTGATACAAACGTGGAGCGTCCAAACTTGTATAACCCTAATTTATCGTCCATTGTCCTATTCCTGATTAATATACACTATCTTATTTGATTACTTCAAACCTTTTGCAGAAATAGAAAAGCCACATTTAAAGAAATATCTTTTTGTGTTTATCCATTATTCTATTCTCCCTCCCCTAATAGAATTAACAAGGATGACAACATCCATAAGTAGCGAAGCACAATAAAAATCATGGATGTTAATACGTAGAAGTAAATTTAAAGTGTATTTATTAATTGATATATTTGAGAAAATAATTTGTATAATGATGACGGTGAAAATAAATTACATAAAACATGCTAATAACAATGGGAAAAATTATTTTGATACTGATATCCCAAAAAGTTTTAATATTGGACCAAAAACACCAAAGATATGGGGGGAAATGTAAAAAATATAAAAATAGCCAAAAACCTGCAAAAAGGAAGTTTGAACGTCATGGTTGTTTTCTTTAAACAAGGGGAAATTTAATTTTGATATGTATAACTGAAAAAATTTTGGAAATCGTACCATAAACACCAAAGATATGGAGAAAAATGTGAAAAATACAAAAATAGCCTAAAACCTGCTGAAAGGCAGTCTGACCGTCATAGTTGTTTTCTTTAAACGACTGGAAATTTAATTTTGATATCTATAACTGAAAAAAATTTGAAAATCGCACCATAAACACTGAAGATATGGATAAAAATGTGAAAAATACAAAAATAGCCTAAAACCTGCTAAAAAGCGGTCCTACTGCTATCGATGTTTTATACTTAATTGTGCTTTATGATGGGAATGTTGTCAAAAAATTTCAGCATTCTATCTTTTATAGGAGCTGAGTAAATCCCATTTCCCCCATAGCGTTACGGACTGACGGACTGACGGACTGACGGACGGACAAAGTGAATTATAGAGTAGCTTCGCTACTAAAAAGAGAAGAAGGAAACATAGAAATTTTCAAGTAGGTGGGGGGGGGGTAGGGAATGGGGGGGGGGGGGATAGACTAACTTATCATAGACCATAAATATATATTAAAACCAATAAATCCCAATCCCTTAAATAAATAATTATTTGTAGCACATAATCACTATTGAAGGCGTCGGAACGTCCGTTTGTAACGCAATGCAGGAACATACATAATCAAAATTCTTAATGTTACATCAAACTAGAACAAACTTTTCTTTCAGTTTCTTTTAAAATTGCAAGTTTATTGTTGCTGCGCTATTTCTGGACACGATACAGCAAATCTATATTATACCTTGTCGATGCTTTTATCATTTATTTAAATCTTTATACAACAAATCTATATTTATATCTTGTCGATGCTTTTATCATTTATTTGAATATCTTATACAGCAAATCTATATGTATACCTTGTCCATGCTTTTATAATTTATTTGAATCTCTTATACAGCAAATCTATATTTATACCTTGTCCATGCTTTTATCATTTATTTGGATCTCTTATACAGCAAATCTATATTTATACCTTGTCCATGTTTTTATCATTTATTTGAATATTTATACAACAAATCTATATTTATACCTTGTCCATGCTTTTATCATTTATTTGAATCTCTTATACAGCAAATCTATATTTATACTTTGTCCATGCTTTTATCATTTATCTGAATCATTATACAACAAATCTATATTTATACCTTGTCGATGCTTTTATCATTTATTTGAATCTTTATACAACAAATCTATGTTTATATCTTGTCGATGCTTTTATCATTTATTTGAATCTCTTATACAGCAAATCGTTTTTTCATCACTCTCCAACATTTGTGCAATATTAGGATTAATGAAAACCTGGGTTGCCAATCACTTCCCCATATGTTTCATATTATAAATCATCAGAACCGCAAATTATTAAAACTGCACAACCTGCCCCCCTTTATTATATTTAATCTTTCTACACTTTAATTTATTTTATATGCTTTTCGGGGTGTGGGGGGGGGGGTGCAATAAAGTTAAAAAAATAGTTAAAAACCTTCCCAGAAAATATGAGAACTTAAAAAGCTTCACTTTAAAGGAGACCTTTATAGGTCCAGCGTTTAGCAAAATCATTTGGTATACATACAGACAGACAGAGAGACACACACATCCTGTTATTTTTATATCAGGATAGTAACTTTTTGCGATTATGAAACACTATGCGGATGTTACAATATACGGAATTTGATGCCCTCAGAAAACTATATATCTGGAATCTTAAGGGATAAGACAATGGATAAAATTTTTTTGTACATCCCCAATGTTGATAATCGAATTCACACCTTTTTATCTTTTATAATGAATTGACAAGTTGGACACTACTAGTTTGAAACTTACCAATCACAAATGAATAGAAGTACCCAACGTTTTTAAGTTTTTAATGTCAACCCGTCCCCTCCCTCCCTGCTATAAATAAATATTCAGGACTTTTAAGAAAAATCATTTAGGAACATTTATTACTTTGGTTAATAATGAAATACAGGGGGTAGGTCAATAGAATATTAATAAATATTTCCCCCAAGTTAGAAATTGAATGACTAAGGATTTAGAACAGATAGAACTCAGTAAAAAGTTTTGTTGTGATTTTAATTACTGGTTGAAAAGTTTGGACATTGGTTATTTGAACCAACAAATTGAAAATTGATAAATGTACCCAAAGTTTTTAATTGACGAATAAGAGAATATATTTAGAAAACTTCGGGCACCAGTACAATTAGCAGTCCTATTTCCCTTCCTATATTTAAGAAAATGGTGAGAGGTTTAAAGAGCAATCTAAAGAAGATATCATATTTAGTTTTATACACTACTTACATAAATATTATATTTTATAATAAATGCTGTATGTGGACTTAATTTTTCTTGTCAGTTAAGTTTTTTTTTGCTATAATAACTTTATAAACAAAGCTTCTATAAAGCTGTAAATGATAAAAATCTATTTAAAAAAACCTTTTTGTTGGGTGTCTAAAATAACAAAAATGTGGGAAGAATAATTTGAATATAACGAATATAACCGTTTTTAAAACATGAAACTGGCAAAAAATATAAAATTATTATATCAATGCTGATTAATCTTGCCTAGCTACACATGTTAGAAATATAACTAAGATTAAGTTTTCTCAAAGAGAAATTGTTGAAAAATTAACCATTTATAATAATTTTGAAAAATCTCATAGCAAATAAAACGACTTAAAATCAATTTATAATGCATACAACTTCTTATTTTTTATTTTAGTATTTTACTAAAAAAGAATAGTATACACTAACGCTTAAAACATGTATAATTATTTCCCTAGTTGAATGATATACATTCTGCCTAAATGCATGCAATAGAATTTAAGACAATTTAAGGGGTAAGGCAATAGACGTTTGATTTATGTACATCCCCAATGATTATAAACAAAGTTTTCCCTTCTGTAGATAAAAATTATTAGTCGAAAAGTTTAGCCACTGCATATTTTTGGATTTAATACCCTTATTTTTTAAGGTAACGAATGAAAGATCGTGTTTATAAACTTTCGGTATTAGTAAAGATAAGCAATAGGAAAGAGTCAGATTTGATTAATTTTGAAAATTCATGAAAAATGAAGACTTTTTGGGGAAATAGTGATACACTATTTCCCCAACATCAACCAAAAAAAGCTGATTAAATCTTTTCTTACAGATTTATATCTTGAAAAAATTTTTACGTTTATGTCCCAGGTTCTACGAAATACCAGAAAAAAAAATCGTTTTACCAGAAAAGTGGTAAAGCTGGTCAACCTGGTAAAATATACCAGTTTCGTGGTAAATTTTACCAGCAAAAATTTTAGCCAAAAAATTAGTCAAATTTTACCATTTTTTTTGTAAAATTTGACGAAACAAAAAAACCCGTTTTTTGTGTTTTAAATTAAAAACAGCTCTTCATAATCAGTTGTAGTACTTTAAAATAATGACTTCTATACAATGAAGCCTAAATTTAAATTTTTTTTTTTTTTTTTAATTTTACCACTTTTGGAAGTTTTACCAAAAATGTGGTCAATTTTACAACTCTATTTTTCAGGTTAAGTCCGAATTTTCGGACTTAGACAAAAAAACGCAATTTGGTCAATTTTTACCAAAAAGTTAGTAAAATTTGACAAGGTATTTTTTTAGGCTAAGTCCAGATTTTTGGACTCTGACAAAAAAAATGAACTTGGTAAAATTTGACCAACTTTTTGGTAAAAATTGACAAGGTAAATTTTTAGGCTAAGTCCAGATTTTTGGACTTTGCCAAAAAAAAAAACTTGGTAAAATTTGACCAACTTTTTGGTAAAAATTGACAAGGTAAATTTTTAGGCTAAGTCCAGATTTTTGGACTTTGCCAAAAAAAAAAAACTTGGTAAAATTTGACCAACTTTTTGGTAAAAATTGACAAGGTAAATTTTTAGGCTAAGTCCAGATTTTTGGACTTTAACAAAAAAAAAAACTTGGTAAAATTTGACCAACTTTTTGGTAAAAATTTTTACTTTTTATTGAATTTTTTCGCATAAAAGAAGCTAACTTTTTTTTAAAACCTTGAAAATTATATCATCATTTCTTTTAAAACATCCTCCCGCATCGTCAAAAATATATCAAATTTAATATTTACTTATTTGAGCTAGCTTCATACGAATTAAAATTAAAAGAAAAAAAATCCAGGGTGTGTTTACGCAGATGTGCCGTGTGCATTTGAATTTATCGATTTTTCATCTTTAATATAAATATAAGCTTTCGTATATTCCCCTGAATGTTTCTAAAAGAAAGACAGAGATTTCGAATTATAGAGTAATTTCGCTACAAAACTTATATTTTTAAGTTTTGAAATTTATGGCACCTCTGTGCGCGCATGCGCACTATTGATAAGCTTATGATTATTTGAATATAGAGTGCCAAAAATAATTATTAGTTTTGATTCAATTTAATCAAATATTTTGAATCAAGAAGTAAATTACTACTCAATTTTCTCTAAATATTTAAATTTGTAGAATTTACAAGGAAGATTTTTTTTAAGCAAGATGTTTAAAAATGTGGCAAAATTGTGGAACAACAATGTTTCATGATTTCTATATTTATGTTGTCTTTGCCAACCGGAAATACCACCGAGATGGGTTTTTAAAAGATGAATGCCACATTTTTTCGGCGTTTTTTAGACATTGATTGATTGAACGTTGACGATAGAATTTCAAACAGAGTATATAACATAAAAATACTGAATTTTAAATTATTTTTTTAGCAATTTTTCTAATGTCTAACACAGCTCTAAAAAGATGCATTAATTAATATGCAGCAAAAATGGATTGAAGATAATCTTTTTTTTTCTATGAAGGCCGTACCATCAAAAGCGAAATAATTAAATAAATCATTGTATACTCTTTTAGATTTCGTGAATGTCGCGCTTGTTATTCATAGCGTAAAAAATGTCGAAAAAACGCGGCAATATCTTTTAAGAACCCGGCCGGAAATAGATTCATTATATGTTCATATATGGTTAACAACTATATATATATTTAAATATTTTTTTTTAATATTGAATGCACTATATTTTTTTATATTCTATCGAATATATATTTTATATGTCATTACAAAACTGTATTACATTTAATATTAACATTAAAAAAAAAACATCAATTTAAACTTTCGTAACCCTGTATTGGCTTCAGAAGTACAGTTCTACAGAAACCACGGTACACGCTTGAGCTAGCATCACCAGCATGGCTCTGCCTAGGCTTATAATTAGAAAGGCCAGGGTATTATTAGTGGTTGAAAAGTTTGTACATTATTATTACAGGTATTGTGTCTTTAAAGGGACTGTGAACGTAAATTTTTCTCATCTTAATATCAAATCTTAACATTATCTTATTCATAATATATATCTCACAGATAGAGCAAAACGCGCTTTTGTTTGCTTAAAAAACGGCTTTTTCCGACGATTTTTATAAGGTACAGGGAAAGGAAGAAATTTTCCGTATTATATAAAATGTCCATTAAATTGATTTTTTGGTATTATCCTCTTAGAAATTTTTTTTTCAATATTGAAAATTTGAGTACCCCCCCCCCCCCCCCGACAGCGAACTATGAACTCTGGCCGCAGCGCTCGGCTCCCTAGCCTGCCTAGCCGCAGCGCTCTGCCCCCTTGCCTGCCTAGCCGCAGCGCTCGGCCCACTTGCCTGCCTAGCCGCAGCGCTCGGCTCCCTAGCCTAAAACCTAACCTAACCTAAAATAGTTGTTCGTCGGTAGTCGGGGGGGGGGGGGGGGGGTACAAAATTGAAAAAAATTGAAAAAAAAATTTCTAAGAGGATAACGCCGATTTTTTCTCCCATTATAGCTAAAATTAAACTTTTTCACATGGTACAGAAAGACATCCTGTTAATTTTATTTAAGAAATAGATATTCCTAATCTAACAATAATTTTATTTTGGTCAGGTTTATGGTAATGAATGTAAAGATGGACGGGCGAACATGGGAGCAGTTACTCTTTATCTTGCTGCAGATAACTCAACTCACCCTCACAGAAACACCACCAAGACGCAGGCACATAGATAATTATTATAGAGAAGTTACGATTTTCTTTAAGTATTTAAGAACAAATTCACTAGCATTTTGCTTGTAAAGAAGAAGTAATGAAATTAGTTTGTTTAGTCAGCACACTAAATCTAAAATAAAGAAAAATTGATATTAATGTAGTTTTGACCTAAACAAAGAGTTTCCAGTATGGCTTTGAAACCGATAAATATCCCCTGGATTAAAAATGGTTCTGGGCCATACTGAAAAATTACGTATTACAGACAATTTTCTATGAACAATAGTCTAGAAATTATATTATCAATACCAGCTTTGTTAGGCCAGTCCTTTGGCCCCTCGGGGCTAACAAAATTGCTATTGATCTGAAAATTTCTCATTTTACCAGTCGCGGAAAGCTGTCTATAATACGACGCGATAAATAAAATCAGAGACAAAAATACCATTTTTAGATAAAAAGTATACTTTATACCTACCTACACACTTAAATAAAAATAGCCTATTTATATTTAATTTGTTCTTGGATCTTTAGTTAATAGTTATCTATGCTTATCAGGGAGGACACCCTTGGAGGAAGGTTGACCCAGGCCATCTTCCAGACCCTCATTGTCACATGGATCAAGGCTAATCTCTATGTTGTTGTGTCCTGTGAACTTTGGGATCAGTTTCTAGAGGTAATGTTAGCTATACTATAATTAAGATAACCTGCAGAAATAGATATTTTATTACTTGGATGTTACACTAGATTTTTATTTTCTCTAATAAAGTAAAACTCCCAGTGGGCTAAAATGACGATAACCCTAATTCGCCCCCTTTACTCCATTCCGTCCCGTCCTACTGGATAAACAAACTGACCATTGAATGAGTTTCATGTTAGCAACCTAAATTGACTTCAATTTTTCCACTGTCATCAATATCCACGTATATTCTATATCCATTCCATAATGTTTTATTTGTTCTACAGTACAGGAATCAGATCTATTTGCCAATCGTCCTAAAGACAACCAATGGTTGATTGTACGTCAAGCTTTTAATTTTAAGAGGGATAAAATGAGGGATTTCAAAGGTTTGAGGTTGGTAATCTAATATATTTTTTTTTTAATTTTGAAGGGAAACAAATAAGTGGTTTTACGGGTTGAGTGGAGTTAACACCCTTTAAGCCCCACCCTTTAAAATCTGTATCAAGAATTAAAAATGAAGTTTGGGACGAATTTTTGCTTCATTAATTTAGATAAATTATTTTTCCACCAACTTTTCTACTTGTCAAAATAAGTTCGTTTGTTTTAGGTTTTGAGTGGACTAACTTTATGGGAAGAATTAATCCGGGAGTGGTTTAAGACTATGGAAACCCTTACCAGAGTGTTAGCTAGACAGGTATATTATTTTTTTAATGTTTTTTCCATTAAAGTTTATAAAAATAATCTATATATTATTACTGGGATGTTGTACCACATTTTCATTTACTCTGATAAGGAGATGCTCACAGCTGGCTAAAATAAAGATACCCCCCTTCTTTAAACCCAATCCTTACCCTACTACTGGTTGAACAAACTGACCAATAAACGAATTTCATGTTAGCAAGCTAAAATAACGACAATTTTTTCCCCCTGTCGTAATATCCACGTATATTCTACATTCATTAGAGTAGGTGGTATTATCCTTTTAGAAATGTAGCGCTCGGCTCCCTAGCCTGCCTAGCCGCAGCGCTCGGCCCCCTTGCCTGCCTAGCCGCAGCGCTCGGCCCACTTGCCTGCCTAGCCGCAGCGCTCGGCTCCCTAGCCTAAAACCTAACCTAACCTAAAATAGTTGTTCGTCGGTAGTCGGGGGGGGGGGGGGGGGGGGGGGGGGTACAAAATTGAAAAAAATTGAAAAAAAAATTATAATTATAAAGATGTAATTTTGTTAATAATCATTAATGATGTGGATCAATTTATCGGGGATTGCCTTATCCCTTTAAATCCTTGAAGTTTTACCAACAAAATTCCGTTTGTCCCACTGTCTTATTTGAGAGCTTTACTCTCATAAACGTTATCATTGTTATTTTGTGGAAGGGAATTATGTTTTTTGTAAACGCGAAGCTTTTCTATAATTAGTGTTGGATGGCCGGTCTGTATGGACGAAACTCATAGCTATTATCATTAATTCAAGCATGTAGGAATTGTCCTATCTATTTCAAACTTGTTACCTACTGATTATTTTGGTCTAGCTAAAAAGTATAAGGTTTCTACTTTTGTCGTATTTTTTTAGTTTCATACCTATAGTTTTTGATTATAACAAATTCTTTTATTTAGATTGTAAAGAAACAAGACCTCAGATCAGCATTTGAAACATAGGGGGCAGTTGAAGAAGTAAGTTACAGAAAAGTTTCGCAGCTTATATTTATCTTTGTAGATCTGTATAATAATACAAACAATATTTTGGTTTCTTTACAACAAAATGGCTGGGTGTTGCCACCCCCTTAAAAGTCAAGGCTTGCCTTCACCTTTTCATTACTTGAATTTTTTGTTTGAAACTTTCACTACTGCTTTTAGTTAGGTTTAGGGAGATCAAGAAGGGTTTAGAATATTCCACAAGGGTAGGAGGTATTTTTAAGTTATAGGGAATTGTTTTGATTTATTTTTACCTTATTGTTATTGAACAAACTTCAGGTCTTGAAGTTATTTTTACTTCACTTTATTTTTTAAGGAAATGAACGGTACATTATATGCCGGTGAACGGCTGAGAGTGGAAATATCCCGGGGACGAGGCAGGGGACGTGGAGGCGGTGATAGAGGACGCGGAGGTGATAGGGGGCGCAGTTCTTACAGAGGTAGAGGCCGGGGTGGGGGCGGGGATAGGTATGAAAGACGCAGCCCCCCACATTACTCTAGGAAAGTTTTTGTTTTAAAAAGTAAAAGTTAGAAAATCTTTAGGTAGGCTTATTTATTAAATGTAACGTTTAAAAGCAATGCATTTTTTGTAATTTCGCCATGGACTGACGTACAGTTTTGTTATAAAGTTGCTGCGCTAATAAAACAGCAGTACCTAAGATAAAAAAATTTAAAATTAATCTTCCAAAATACTTACTAAAAATCATCGAATTTTTTTTTTCAAAATGAAAACATTTAAAAATAACAGAGGTGGCTCTAGAGGAAGGGGAGGTGATAAGGGTGGCTTTAGAGGCAGAGGCCGTGGAGGGGACAGGGGTGGTTTCAGAGGACGTGGTGGCAGAGGGGGTGGTAGATCCCCTCCACCAAGGTAAAATTTTAAATTTTAAGATTAGTTTAGATATTGCTAGCGGCTGCGGCCCTAGCATTTAGGGGCTCTGTATTAAAAAGGATAGATAGGGGACAGAAATATAGTCTAAAACCATTCCGTGTCATATGAGAAGCTTTCCTACCTATAAAGGAGAACTCAATCGGTTTAGTAGTTATCGAAATCTTAAGCTAAAGACAAAGAACCTTTTTACTTTAAACAATTTAGTATATAAACAAAATATATTAGTGTAATTTCCAAATTTGCTAACTTTAAATGCCTACCATCTCTTTTATTGCTTTATTAAAGATTTTCTAAAATTACAATAACTTTCCTACCTAGATATGCTCTTTTTTATTAGTTCTTCCCTTTTCTACCAATCAAAAAATTTTAAAAACCTTTTTTTTAATGAATTTTAACTTTTTAAGTAAATTATTTTTATTTTTTCAGGTATGAGAGGAGAGATGGCTACGGACCCCCCTCACATTACTTCACAAGGGGCGACTACTCCCCTCCACAACAACGTTACAGAGGCCCCCCACCGCCAATGAGGGATATGTCGCCACGAGGACCCCCCCGCGGACCTCCTCCCCCCCACCACAGAGAATATTCCCCGTCACCCAGGAGGGGACCTCCCGGTAGGGGCCCACCACCCAGGGATTACTCACCTGAACCAAGAGGTCGGCCACCCCCAAGGTAAAATCAAATTTATATCAGGGATGTAAAGGGATAAGTCAATGGCCGATAAACTGATGAACATCAACATCGATGATACATAAAATTAGTGGTTAAAAAACGTTTGAACACTCAACTTATTGAAACAATAAATCAAAATTTAATTAACTCCCCAAAGTAGTTACCTAAGCCAATGAATAAGAAAACGTTATAATAAAACTTTTGGGACTGATGAAATTAACAGTTCATTGTCTCCTCTCAATAATGACATAAAGTACCTAGTTTTTTTACCTAATTTGATTTTTAATAGGTATTTTTTAGAATTTTGATGATATATGTTATTTTTAATAGATAACGACATAACATTTACTTATTATAAACTAATCTGAATATTCAAGGTACATGTCACCACCCCCATCCAAAGGGCCACCAGGTGACTATTCTCCAGGACGCAGGGGACCTCCACCCTCCCCGGGTAGACGTGGACCAGGGACCAAGGCTATTCAGGAATGGGTTATTAAATGATTTAAGACAAAGTAAAATATTGTTTAAGTTTAAAAAAAGATTGTACTAAAATAATTTACGTTTCTGTAGACACAACGGGAAACATGGTTCTTATGGGATAGGACAAAAGACGAAGTATTGAAATTAAATCAAGATTTACCTAATAAAAATTAGGTACTCAAAGTTTTTGAGTTGACGAATAAGTAAACTTGTTTCTGAAACTTTGGATACCATTATGATATTTACACCATATTTTACCCTCCCTGCCTGGGGTTTAGGTCTAAATTTATCTAATATTAGTACTTGTTTGGGACAGGGATCTAAAGGGACAAGACAATGGCGGATAAATTGATGTACATCAGCAATGATGATACACAAAATTACCCCTTCTGTGGAGTATAATTAGTTGTTGAAAGCTTTAGACACTTAACTTGATTAATCAACCATTCAAAATTCAATAAAAGTCCCTAGAGTTGTTAAAGCAACGAAGAAGAAAATAAAGCTTTGGGGACTAGTGTAATAAACAGTCCACTTCCTTCCTTCATTTAATCCTCCATAACTTAGGACCCCGCGTTCCACGACTCCATACGCCACGTGAAGCATATAATCAGTAATGCCGAGTAGTATGGACACAGCATGTTCTTGTTAGCCAGGGATGTTGTTACTGCTTATGTTTTCCAGGTAAGTTATTTTTTCTCGTTCTGCGTTTTCAAAGATGTTTAGTTAGATAAGTTTGCTGATTTTTTTGCCACGTGTCAAGATGCCTGTAGGAAATGAATGAGGGGGGAGAGGGGGAGTCGAACCTACACACTTTTATTTTTGCTTTCAAAAGAAAAAATTTAGGTGTGAGAGTAAGGGGGGGGGGGGGAAGTTCTGACACATTTGCGTAAACAGCGAGTATAGGCTTTATCTTTGGGACGGACGGACGGACGGACGGACGGACAGACATCGTTCTACTTTGTATTATAGATTAGATATTTAGTAGGGAGGGATGGGACATTGGGCTGTAAATTACACTAGCCCCCAAAGTTTTCAAATAACATTTTCTTATTCTTTGGCCTAACAACCTTGGGTACTTTTATTGATTTTTTATTGGTTGGTTCATTAAGTTGAGTGTCCTAACATTTCAATCACTTATTGTAATCTACAGAAGGGGTAACGATGTGTATCATCATTAGAGATGAACATCAATTTATCAGCCATTGTCTTATCCCTTTATATCCCTGTAATTATCTAATTAACTAATGAGCAATTTTATTCCAGGTTGAATATCAGTGATATGAGGTCGAATGGGGCCGGTGCCCAGCAAATCCAGGAGGTTGCGCAACAGTTTTCGCGGCCAGAGCAGTAGAATCAAGAAAAATATGTTTAAGTGTTGTTTCAATCAATAAAGATAAAAATGAAAACAATTTTTTTTTATTTTTGCGATTTATACCTACAAGCGATGTTTTTCTATAATTAAGGTCGTTTTTTACCACTTTCTCGTGATTTTTACCACCCGTTTTTACCACAATTTTTGGTAAATTTTTACCATATTTACCCTATTTCTGGTAAAATTTTACCAATTTAGGGCAAAAATATTACCAGGTGTTGAACAGTTTTACCACTTTTTCGGTAAAATCTTACAGAAATTTGCGGTAAGATTTTACCAAAAAAGTGGTAAAAATTGGTCAAAATCTGGTATAAATTTGCGTCCTAAAATGGTAATATTTTACCGGAAATCTGGTAAAATTTTACCGATAATTGTGGTAAAAATCGCTGGTAAAAAGCGTTAGAGAGTACCACAAAAAGTGTTTTTACCATGGTTACGGTAAAATTTTACCACCTTTTAAATCGTATAGGCTGGTAAAATTTTACCATAAAAGTGGTAAAACCTAGGTGTTTTTATGGTATTAATTAGAACCTGGGGTGGAACTACAAATTTTATCTTATTATTTAAAGTATTACTGTTTTTTTTGTCAGAAGCTTAAAATCTCGACGACTACTCAACTGATTAGGTTTTTTATTTTTGGTAAGCTTCACATATGTGCCGTGGTTGTTTTAGGCTATTTTATTTTCAGATTTAAGTCTTTGGATGGTTCTAAAGTATTTTTTTAGCCGCCCCTTTCTACCCTTTTCAATACAGAGCCCCTAGATGCAAAGGGAGCATCCGCTAGTACTTAAAATAGCTCAAACAGAAACGAATTATATCCTGAAAGTAGTAGGTTTTGTTTGTTTGAAGATTTCACTTACAACTGAACCAATTTGTTTTAGGGAAGCTTCACATAGGTCTCTAACTGATTTTGAGGTAGTTTAATGTCTGACCTCCCCTAGATACTAGGAATGCAATCGTTTTATGATTAAAAAAATTTTTCTAGACATGTTCTTTAGGTATGTTTATTAAATCTTGATTTTATAGTTTATACCAGCAGTGTCCAAACTCATAACAAATAATAATTTGAGATGTACGTCTTTTTTATCATCTTTTGTCTTATCCCTTAAGATCCCTGGATTTGTGGGGGGAAATTTAAAAGCTCTTGAGATGAAACCTAAGAGAGGGGAGCAATAACATCCGCTTATTATCACGCGCTTACGAAACTGTACCTTGTTGTCCTAGGAATCATTGTTCCAAAAATCAGATTAATGTTTTAAATAAACGTACGTAGTTTCTGATAATTATTATAGAGTTGCTACGCTTTCTAAATCGTACCTTATTCGTACAGAAATCATCATTCAAAGTTTAAAATCGATAAGACAATTCTAGCATGCCTAAATTAGCGAAAAGGATTCGAATTTAAAAATCAAAACAATAAAAATAGGAATATAGTAGACAGTTTATGCCAATATGATAATTCTAATATTATAAAATGCGCGATTGTAAATGCACATCTAAACATAAGAATATAGATGTTTCTTTCACTAATACAAATGTTTATTCAATATAATTTAACAATGCGTAAGATGAAAAAATATAAGAAAAGGAAAAGACTTATGCAAAACATTTTAGTAAATATAAGTTATGAAATTATTGATTCCTAGGATCATTAGGTATAATATGAAGAGTGAAAATTCCTATAATTAAGTCTTGAAATGTAAGTTCATATCTAGAATTTTTTTTTGTTATTTGCTGCATTCTAAATATTTATCAGTTTATTTTGCACATTTTTGCAAGTGCTAAAAACTACAACTGCCATTTTTCCTACATAATTCTATTTTTGATAGTTGAGAAGTAACCCAAAAATCGTATTATGTGATCAAAGACAATCTTGTACATAAGTAACAGCAACAAAAAGAAGAAAAATAACTGCAGTACAGTAAAAAGTAAGCTATAGATACGGTTGTGTTTTTTGTGTGTAAAATAAGATGAGAAACTGCGTGGAAACTGTAGAATTATAAGGGCATAATCAGTCTAACAATGTTTGTCAGACTGACGGCCAAACTAAGTTATAATATAGCTGTGTCATCACTAACAAGAATAAGAAAACCATTATTTTATTCTATTTTTTATTCCCCCAACTATCTCAGGGCGGAAGGGGACAGTACATAGGAATGTTTATTACACCATACCCAAAGTTTTATAATAACATTTTCTTATTCTTTGGCTTAGCAACTTTGGGGACTTTTATTGAATTTTGATTAGTTGGTTGACTTAGTTGAGTGTCCGAACGTTTCAATCACTAATTTTTATTCTAAAGAATGGGTATTTGGGGATGTACATAAATTTATCGATCATTGTCTTATTTCTTTAGATCCCTGCAACCAACTACTATCTTCTCAAATTCCCTTTTATGTCATCTCCCCCTCCCCCAAGTACCCATTTACCCTCCCCTTCCCCATGTACCCAAACTATTAAAGAAATAGTTTCCCTCTCCCCTTTATCTAAGTCTTCTTTTACAATTGAGTAAACTTAGAAAGACTTAGAAAAAGAGGGCAACAAGAAAAAATTGTATACTTATGTGGTTAGATTAAACTAGCAGTGTCCAAATGTTTGCAAGCAATAATTTTAATCCATAGTAATGGTAGTTTTGTATATCATAAATGTGTGTGTACATCAATTTATCGTCCCTTGAGATCAATGAAAAGATTAAAACTTTTAAATCCATTTATCTAGATGCTTGTGTGTGCAATAAGATCACAAAACGGCAAAATTATGCGTCTCTGAGTAGGTTGACGAAAAAAAGGTTATTTTTATAGCTGGGGAAGGGAGAGCGGCCATTGTAAACACAAAAAGTATCTAAAAAGTATAGTTTAGATCGGTTTATACTAAATTGGTCCATTTTTCAAGAAATAATTTCCCTTCAAATTCCCCCCCCCCCCTTCTCCAACCCGTAAATCCCCCATTATATGGTATTTATATTAAGTTAGTGATGGAAAATTGACTGCGTACCACCAGGATACAGATTTATCCTAACTTCAAGGTTTTATAAAAGGTTCTCTTTCTAACAAAAAAAGAGAAAAATTTCAATAAGTTTTAGGTTATTTAAGAATTTTAGTAAGTTTTAGGTTATTTAATGAATCACAATGAACTTTTTATGAAGCATTTTATAGTGCCTATAAAAAAATAACGACATACAATACAAATGGCCAATGATTGGCCGTTACACACTTAAATTCACCATGTAATGGGAGGCCAGTATGACGGCCTTTTTTATAGACACTATAAAAAAAACTTACCTTTCGTTTGATTGACTCTGCTACTTTGACCCAAACAATCAATAGTTGATGAAAGTACCCAAAGTTTTAAAGCTAACGAATAGGAAACTGTGTTGAAAATACTTTAGGATCCAAAGTCCCCTAACATAAAAGCTAAACCTGACATAAAAACCTTGAATTTGGATGGTTTTTATATGAAATTAGTGGACACATAGATAGACCTACCATTTGGTTACTATAATAATAATATATAATATTACAATCTATTACAACTTTTTTTGATGGCTCATAATACAGAATGTTATTTTTGGTAATTCAATTAGTAAGGAAAAAGAATCTTATCATTCAAAAATTGACATTTGTCTGTCAGACTGGATGTAGGGGATCTATAAACAGTTTTTCTTAAAACTAAACTAACATCAAAACATATTTAAATTATTATGTTAACACTAGCACAAGATGGTGAATTGAAAATAAGAAAGAAAGAAAATATATAAGAAAAAACACTGTTTATTGCACAATTTGCATCAAAAATGCTTGATAACACAGAAATTAATTGTACCTTAATTGATAAAAAAATATTGAGTTTTTAAAATTTGGTAAAAATAATAATGTACAATCATTTCGTATTAATTAGATAGCATAATTTATCATGTTGTATTATCATATTAAAAAAAAAAAAAAATTCAATTAAGTACTACTGGGGCTGCCAGTAGTTTTGCGTGTACTAACTTCCCCATAAACAAAAAAATGGAGGGGGTGATTTTTTTTTGTTTTTGAGAGGGTTGGGGGTGTCCCACCCTCCAAGAAAAAAGCTTAAAACCACCACAGGACCAATAGGTATATACCCTGAAGAGTAGAATTCGATCGGTTCAATGGTTGCCGAGATCTTAAGGGACGCTCGGACAGACAGTCAGACGGAAAGACATCAAGCTGCTTTGTATTATAGATTATACCAAATATTTTATATGGGTTTAATTTATTTCCTTGAAATAAATTATTAAAACTAACTAATTCAACATTTTAAAATTTTCAAGAACAAAAGTTTTGCTATATGGTGTCTGCCTTAATATAAATGAGAAAAATTATAGTTAGGAGAAGAAAAAACTGAATTGAAAAAGTCTGCATAGAGACTGTGCGACCGTGCATGGAAAGTAGAACTACATCTGACTGTCTGAAGCTCAAGATCTCGAAAACCAATTAAACCTATCAGGCCTTTCTTTTCAGGGAATACACTAGATAAAATATTTTCAGGTGGAAGGGGGGGGGGGTGCATGTTAAAACTAAAAAAATATTTTCAGGTGGAAGGGGGGGGGGGTGCATGTTAAAACTAAATAACTCCCCCCTCCCTTAAACTTATTTTCTAAAAACAAAAATATATATGAAGGGGACCCTACTCCACTCATTGGGGGAAAAGCTTCTAAAAAAAGCAATTAATATTAATTTGGGGCATATCCCAATCATCATTTAGGGGCGAAGCCACTATTAATGTATGTAGAACTGAAAATGTTGAAACATGTTTAGTAAAACTATAAATCTTTGTTAACACTGCACAGTAAATACTAATCTAGTGTGAATAATATAATTTAATCATATTCTCACAAATAGGGATTAATATTCTCAATTTTAACTAATGCATTTCTTAACTAGGGATTGTAGGGGCATTGGGATGTTAAATATATTAGTCCCCAAAGTTCCATAATAACGTTTTCGTATTCGTTGGCTTACAACTTTGCAGACATTAAATGAATTTTGATTGGTTCATCAAGTTGAGTTTCTTAACATTTAAACCGCTTATGGTATTCTACAGAAGGGGTAATTTTGTGTATTAACAATGGGGATGTACATTGATTTATCGGCGATTTTCTTATCCCTTTAGATCCCTGTAGATGTATGTAGAAATGGTTAGTGGTTTTAAATAGGAAAAGGCTGGTCTTCTTGGGAGTGTGGAGGTAACCTTCTCCAAAATAGACAACCTTCCCGGGACATAAAATAAGTTTCACTGTAAAGAAGAGACATCTCGATTATTTTCATTTGAGTGTATCCCCATGCAACATCCTAACTGGAACTGATGATTTATTTAATTAGTATTCCATAAATAAATTAGAAAAAAGTTTTGTTTTTCAGAATATTGTTACTTTTCTCTGGCATTATTCCCTTTATTCTCTTTACAAGATGAGCCCTCCTTATTTGCTTATTTATGACCTATGAGTTGAAGAAAACAAGAAAAATTATATTCATAAATAGCGCATCTTCAACAGAAGCTTTTTATAGTGCCTATAAGAAAGGACGTTATGTACCATTATTCAATTTAAATGTATACTGGCCTGCCATTGGAAAGTTAGTGTGTATTGGCCTATCATTGGTTATTTGTATTGAATGACGTCATTTCATAAGAAAGGACGTTGTCTACGTAGTCAATTTAAATGTATGCTGGCCTGCAATTGGAAAATTAGTGTGTATTGACCTATCATTGGTCATTGGTATTGAATGACGTCATTTTAAAGGCACTAAAATCAGCTTTATAAGTAGCGCAGCATTATCATGTTAACATGCAAAATTATCCTTGAAAAAGAACAATAAACCATTTTTAAAAAAAAGGTAGGATGTTTGTCTTACAGATATACTCTAATTGTTAAGTGGCTGCGCTATTAAAAAATGATCCGTCAGTCCTCATAACATCCCTAACAAATATGATAACCGCTGAGAATCATGGCACTGAAAAAAAATTACCTTAAAAAACAAAGACAATTTTTTTCGGTATTTCACAGCCTAAACCCCGCAGTATTTGGTTAAACCAAGCCATAAAAGGAGTTTTTAAATTCTGAGAAGCTTTTCATCTTTTTTATTCCTTGATAATTAATCGGTTATTTTTAATGACTCATTAAAAGCGGGATGTCGTTTTGAGTTTTGTGTTTTAGATATTCTTCTAAAAACTTCTAAAATATTAGATCCTTTTATTGCCTGCTCTTATTTGTCCTCTGGCGAATCGACACGAATTTGTGTTAAATATCTCCCCTTAGCTTTCTTTGATCCAAGGACTATTCATTAAAATATGAGTTGGGGGGGGGGGGGGGGGGACAAGAGTGATAAATAGCTTATTGTTAATATTTCATTGTCGTTTAGGCCGGCTAAATGAACCTTCAGAATACAATTACACAACTTAGGGAGGTGGTTTCAACCCTTTTTTCATACTAAGTAAGAAACCGAAGGGCTTATGCTAAAAGTCAAGTCAAATTGATTTTTAGAATTTTTCTAGTTCTTTATTTTAATTAAATTATCATTTTTTTATTGTTTTATAATTCCTAATTCGCATGTCTAATAAAAATATTCCTTTAAATATTAAATTTACCAATATTCGTGGTCTTGGATTTTTTTCAAAAGGAAAATTAAACTTATCTAAGGTTCCTTTTAAGATTAAAGAATTAACGTGTTCAGCTAATTATGTTCCTAGCATTTTTGTTTGTCTTGAAACAAAATTAAAAAGCTCTCATCGTGAAATAAAACTTCCCAAGGGATGTGTATACGGGGGGGAAACAAGCGGAAATGAACCAAAAGCGGGTATTTTTGTGTATCATGACAATGTATTTAAAATTTTGGAGACAAGGACAATAATTTCCACGCATTGCATGTATTTGAAATATAAAATTGGAGACAGTATATTTCATTTAATTCCTACATATTTACCATCTTGTTCAACTTTAGAGCTAAAAGATGTGTTAAATAGAATTGCTACATTTATAAAAGATCATAATTTGACAGCATTCAACTTTTTTGGGGATTTTAATATCGATTTTAACAACCCTGGACATTTTTACAGGGCCAAGCTTTTGCATGATTTCTTAGTTAGACACAATATGATTAATTTAGCCAATAAACTTTCTGTCAATCCAATCTTTACCTGGCGCGGTTCAGGGCAAAGATTTAACTCTAAAAGCAATATTGACTATTTCTTTTGTAATTTTGACTACTTTAATCATATAGAATTCAGATTTAATAGTTTTTCTGATCATAAAACTGTCACAGTAGCCAAAAAAAGTAAATTTAAATACAAAAATCCAACATGGAAACCGTTTTTGTTTAAAGATAAAAATTTTCTAGATATTATGAAAACAGAAACAGAATGGTTTCTAAAAAAGAACTCAGATGACAAAAATATAAATTTGGCAAATGTTTCAGTGGATGATTTATCCTTTCTAAACGCAAAAAATCAATACACAGGAACCATGTTCAATCTTATTCAACATTTAAAGCAAAAACACGATGTATTTTACTCAAAATTGAGACACAAAGAGTTTCAGAAAACAAAAGATTTTGATTCACAAATTAATATGTTATATAATAAGATTGAAACTTCTCCTGATAAAGATTCTTTGCAAAGCATTCAGGACATTATTCAGACGCAGCAAGAATATTTTAAAAATTTGGTTAGTTCAAGGGCAGAAATATATTATATGAGATATCTTCTGCTAGATGGTAAACCAAATTATCTTACATATCAAAATATGAAACCAAAGAAAAAGAACAGTTACAATTTACTAATAGACAATGAAATGACTGATTGTCCTGAAAAAATTGTAAATAAACTAGGCAAAATTCATGCTGCATCTGTCTGTCCTGATGATATTCCTAAAGCTGATTTAAACGGACTTTTAGAAACTTTTAATTTAAAGCTGGATGATATTTTTCCTAAAATACAAAATGCTATTTCTCCATATAGTAGTACAAAGGAGTTTCTAAAAGTCATAAAATCTCTTAAAGATCGTAGTAGCCCTGGACCAACATCACAGCCAAAAAGTTTATTTATGTTTCTTTTTCAAAATGTCCCTAAGTTTGCAACTAATGCATTTAATCAAATGTACGACATGGATTTAGATAATTCAGATTTTTCATTTATTAAGATCAAAAATATTTGTTTTCTTCCAAAAAAAGATTTAGATTCATCAAATCCGGATAATTTAAGGCCAATTTATTTATCTGAAAACAGCCAAAAATTTTGGACAAAGCATTAAACAATAAAATTGCTCCTTTCATGAGTAAAATTGTACATTCTGATCAATTTGGCTTTATTAAGAAACGGCACATGGCTACTGCTACAATATCTATCACTGCTATAATGAACTATATTAAGTCTAAAGAAATAGATTCCCAAATAGTTTTCTTTGATTTAAAAAAAGCATATGATCAAACGTTATACGAAGTATCTGATAAGATACTAAGCCACATTTTTTCATCACAATTTGCCAAAGTTTGGGCATCTATTTCTAATGGAGGCAAATTTAGGGTGGTTGTAAATAATCATATATCAAAACAATATGAAATTAAGTTGGGATTTCCACAGGGTGCCCCTAGTAGTGCAAATAAATTTGTTATTTATAATCACTTACTTTATTCTTGCTTAAACAGTAAGTTAATGTCACACTTAATGTTAAAGATCAAAAAACACAATTTGCCAGCCATATTTTTTGCCGATGACGGCTTTAAAGCTTTAACTCTAAAAACTGAAAAAGATGTGACTTCTTTATCTGATTTACTTAAAAAACTAAAGTCAACGGTAAATATAGAAATTAACTTCAAAAAAACAAAAATTTTAACATATGGCAACTGTCCAGTAAATTTAAGTTCTTTGGGAACACCCTGTAATATTGTTAAACATTTAGGAGTTTACTTGTCTTTTGATTTTGCAACTTCTCTAAATTTAACATATAAAGAATTATTGAATAAACTTAATAATCGTTCTAAAAATATGCATTTTAACCATGCAACAAATATTTTTAAGAGAAGAAATCTGTGCCTTTCATTCATGAATTCCTGTGCTTTGCACATATATAGAATTTACTCACCAAATAATGTGATATGCAAAAAAATATGGAAAAGTACTTCTAAATTTCTTTGGTCAAATGGATCAGGTCACAGATACAAAGTAGCTAAAAAGAGAATTGAATCAGAGTTTCACGATGGCGGTTTAAATATGCTTTTACCAGAACAGCAAAGTTTTTCTATTTGGATAACAAGCTTTTTTAATATCCTCAAACATGCCAACGAATACCCTAATTCAAATCTAGCTATAATTCTAAAACAAAAGCATGTACCTATTTCTTCTATTCTTAAGAACTTTGGCTCTAATATGTTGAAAAAATACAGTAATAAATTTATGTCTTTATACCAACCTCAGGGGAAAACAATGTTTAAAAAATCTAAAAATTTTCTAGAAGAGTTAGAAAAAAATCCAAAGACATTTTTGCAATCGCCCATTACTTCATCCTATTGGTCTAAAGACATTAAATTTAGCAGTAGAGAAAGTATAATCCTTGATAGATGTAATTTAAAGACTATTGCTTCTATATTAAAAAGTATACCAATTCAGCAAAAATATCTTTATATTCCTGTTATTAAAGAAAATTTGATAGAAAATTTAGCCAATCACCAGGAAATTTATGCAAAACTAAAAGAGGTGGTTATAAACATTTCAAATGAGTTTGAGTTTAGTTCCTTACAATGTTTATCTTTGCATAAGAATAAAAATGCAGAAAAACCTCTTTTTTATCTTACATATGAGACACCATCAATTTTTGCGCTTTTTTTCAAACAAATGCATAAGAAAAAAATTGCAAGTATTCATCCTTCAATAGAAACTAGAAAGGTAGATAAAAAATGGTTTCCAGATATTGAAAGTTTTCAAAATAGTTTTAAGATTGTTCTTGATCTACCTATAACTTTATATTATAAAGGATTCCTTTTTGAACAATACATACGCACACTGGTAAGTTGTACAAAATTATTCAAATGGAATCTAATAGATAGTGATATTTGTACTAAATGTTATGTAAAAAATGATTCAGATCATGCAATTTTTTTCTGCAAATTCCCGAAATACTTCGCCCATTGTCTTGCTATTTTTCTAGATGAAATTTATTTCCAAGGTTGCCCTGAGTTCATTTTCCTTAAAGAAAATTTCTTTCTTTTTAACATCTATTATGAATGCTTTAAAGGTGACGATTTTGCTCAAATTTCGATGCTCATTTTAGCAGCTAAAGACAGGGCGCTAAAAAATAGTAAAGAACCTTGTCTATCAAGATGGAATGAAAACAATTATTTTTCTCAAACATTGCTTTTAGCTCAATTCTGTTCAAAATTATTAGATAAAGGTGGTATATCAACATATCTCATTGAAAAATTTATTAAGTTTGTTTTGAAATATAAAGACAACACAAAGTATTTTAGTATTTGATTTTCAAACTGTCTCCAAATATAACTAGTTAATTTTTTTACAATATATTATAATATCGCTTGTTATTAACAATTTATGTGCTATTTTATAAACTGTATATATTAATAATTCAAGACTATGTGATTTAATTATGTATAGTTTGTTCTTAAAGGAATAAATTATTAAATAAGAAAAAAGAAACGTTCAGACATAACATTTTTGTTTAAAATTTAATTTAAAAAAGTTAATTGTACTACAGTAAAAGGTTAAATATTTATGTATTTTTTACTGACCAAAAAAATATTTCTGTAAATGTTTAATCAAATTTAAATTAAACAACTTTTAGTTACACTTCCTTTTTCCTTATTTTTGTTAATATAAAAACAGCCAATTAAATTGATATTACTCGTATTATTGGCAGGTATAGTCGCCAAATCCTATTTCCTAACCTCAATCAAATAACCCATGAAGTGTGAAGATGCAGAGAGAGAGAGAGAGAGAGAGAGATTAGACAATGGTCTGTTTATTACACTAGTCCCCAAAGTTTTATAATGACGTTTTCTTATTCGTTTGCTTAGCAAATTTGGGGACTTCAGTAAATTTTGATTGTTTGTTCCATTAAGTTGGGGGTTTAAATGTTTCAACTTCTAATTTAGATAACTAGAAGTGGTATTTTTTTGTATTATCATTGGGAATGTACATCAATTTATCGGCCAATGTATTATCCCTTTAGATCTTTGGTAAGATGAATGTTAAAACTTCGGGAGACAAGTTTTACCCATGGTTCCAGAGATACGACACTGGGAGATAATATAACCTTTCCCCAAAATCTAAAAAAAAAAAAAACTGAAAATGTTTCAGGAGAAGAAAGATTTGTGGATTATTTCAAGGTCTTCCTTTACGAGTTTGCCCCCATTAATTATATTCCCCATCCCTCTTTCTCCATATTATATTCATGGTTGGGGAATATAAAATGGGGAAAGGGGTTAGGTGATTGTAACATATAGAATTTAATTATTAAATAGTTAAATATTTGTCAAACTATGCAATTTATCTTACTTTATAAAGTCTTGTCCCCTTTAAAAGTTTATTTGTATGACACGTTCTTTTTAGTTATAATCCCATCTCAACAAAAAAATAAAGCATAAAAGCAGTCATAGCTTATGCTGATGTATTAACGAGCTAAATAATTCTAAAACAAAATGTACAAAAATGTAAATGGTGTGCATGACAATTGTTGGTGTGAAAAACATGAAACAATTATCTAATATTAGACTGTACTAAATCTAATAAATAATATTACTCATACAAGGTGTGTTTTCATATCCGCATATTATATTTAACAACCTCATGGTTTAATATGTTTACACGGAAAAAACAATAGCAAATAAGTAAGTGAGGGTAATTAGTGAAGCAAAGGCAAATGAAGTTTGAGCAATAAAAGTAAACAAATAAAGGGGTGAGGGTTAATAGAGCAATTTAATTTACAGGTTTTGTTAAAAACAACTCCCAAATTGTGAAGTTAATGGTTATTTTTCCTTACATTAACAATTCATACACTTTAGTTAAACATGATTTTAGTAGTCTTAAAAAAAACAAAAAAAAAACTGGGGCTCTTTCTCCACTTTTGACTGTAAGCTGGGCTCATGAAAGAATAAATCAATAGTATAGATGGATAACCAAACAGCTACCTAGATCCCACGGTTGTAGACCTTTTTTGTCTGCTAGCAAATTGTTTTCTTCTTTTTTGTTGCGACTTAGTTGTGTTAATATTCGCGACGCTATTGGTTAATTTTCAAGAACCTAATTGAAAGTCGGCACAGGGTCCTCGGGAAAGGGACATACAGTTATTTAACCATGAAAGCACAAATTTCTTGAGAAAAAGTTTTAGGTTTTTGTCTTAAGAATTTATTGTTTTGTCTGTTCTCGAGAATGTGTGGTTCTGATGATATACTAATGAGGTACATTTTTGTGGAAGTGAATACACACAGACACACACATCATTATTATTATTAACGAGTTATCTTGCTGAGAACAAAATAATAAGGACTAGGGATGTCCTTATATAAAAGTTAAAGGATGTCTATTTGTGTGTGTGTGTGTGTCTGCTGCTAAAGATCTTGCTAACCGATAAACCGCAGGCATGTTCCTGTTGCAGTACAGCTTCTCAGGGAAGGTTTGTAACTATTCCGTAAGAGTGTAACTCCAACCTACCAAAAAAATAGCCCCGAATGACCCCCCCCCCTTCCCCCCCAAATAAACGTTTCCGTTTAAAACTAAAATTAAATGTTGAGTGACATAGATCTCACCCTTATCATCATTACTTAGTTGTCCATAAATTGGACTAGGGTCGTAGCCGCAAATAGATACTTATTACTTATTAAGAATGAACAAATGAAATGGAGGAAAATAGATATATAGATGTATTAATATATGGATAGATGGATAAATCTATGTTTATTTGATTTGCCTCACATAATCTTGGACATATGTCCTTTATACATGTAAAAATATACTAACCCTGCAAGTCTCAAACAAGGATCAACAACACACAATACACTAGCGTAGCATAGCTTTTTTTATTAATTGGGTAAGTTTTATAAAATTAACTAAAGGCAGAATATAATTTCTTCCATCCTTTCCAAATTTATGGTACCCAAAGTTTTATACACACGGTCTCTCATTTGTTGGCTTAAAATATCTTGGCAATAATATTAGATATAAATTGGTTATATGATTTTATTCATCACAATTAGGTTGTACAGCTTATTATCCCATTGTCTTATCCCTGCCAATTATAAAGATAGACACTTGTATAGTAGCTTTGCTTCTTAAAATTCCGCAATATTGGGAAGAGGTGAGGTGATATGTTTACATTCATTCTGTCAATACAACAGTGTTAGGGGGAGTACAAAATTTTAATTTAAAACCTCCCTAAACAAAAATAATTTTTTTTGGCCGGAATATAAATTCTAACCCGTTTTAATCAATTCAAGTCGAATAGAAAGGAAGACTTTACAGTAGATAGATAGTAAGACTAGATAGTTGACTTTTAGGTAGAAAGAACTTTAGATATCTCAACTGTAAGACAGGTAGCATGTTAGACAGAGAACAGGCTGTCAGACTAGACTAGATAGAGATACTGTCAGATATTTATACTGTAAGACAAATAGGTTGTAGGACTAATATACTGTCTGAAAGGGAACCTATCAAACATAATGACTGTTAGAAAGAAGTGAAACTATCTGTTTTATTGACTGTGAGATATCTAGATAACCTGTCAGATTGAAAATTGCAGAGAAAGATTATAAAGATGCCAGCACATATAAAAAGAAATTAATAAAACTTCTTCACTCCCCCTAACAGTACAAGAATAAAACAATGCCGCGATACTTTGTTTTCTTTTGCCGCGCTCAGCACGGGATTTCTCACTTATGGCGCGAAATCAAATATTTTTGCTGTAACAGTATATAAGCAGAAACGCTTAGCTATTTATTCTATTATTATATTGGTGTTTGAAATGGCTATGGAAACCATGTTTGCACTTTTGTTTTAGTTGTCTCGTGTTTCCGCTGTTTATTTTAACATGTGTCCACATTCTTAGTTTACACATATCTAATAGATAGATAGGTGGATGTAAGGGGTTGATAGATAAATAAAAGATAAATGGATAGATTGATGTGTACTAGATGGATAGATAGATTGATTTGTAATAGAAGGATAAATAGACTGATTTGTAGTAGATTGAAGGATAGATAGATGTAAATTGATACATTAGTTGAAAGAATATATGGATATAAGAAATATCATTGGAGGAAAAGTTTGGACACTATAGGTTTTGCACATCTTAATAAAGATTGAAAAAAAAGCACCAATGTTTTTATCCAACAAATGATAGATAGTGATAAGATAAATTAGATTATAGATAGATTAATATAAAGAAAAGAATAATCTTAGATTTGAATTATTGGTTTAAAATAGCAAAAAAAGCAGAAGCTTTGAAGACAAAATATGTAATAATCTTAATTTATTTATGAATCGAAATTCCTCCTTGAGAACTTAAAGTAGTGAAACTTGATATTTCTTTATCATAAACTAGCGGCATCGCCCCTAGCCTCTAGAGGCTTTGCCCCAAGAGGTTTGATCAAACCTATTTTTTGTATTTTAGATTTTTAAAAAAATTTGAGGGGGGGAATTTTTTTTTGGGGGGGCAAAGTAACTAGAATTTCAAACAGTAATTGGATGTCTATTTGTCTGTATATATGCTTGTCCACGCGTAAATTGATGAAAAATATGATGAGGATTACCTCAAAAGCCTATATAGACTACTAGCGGCTTCGCCCCTAGCCTCTAGGTGCTTTGCCCCAAGAGGTTTGATCAAACCAATTTTTTGGTATTTTAATTTAAAAAAAATAAACTTTGGATCATGTTACTTGTCGATGCAGCGCTGCACTTACAAGTAACATGTTTAACTTTGCTGCACTTACAAGTAACACGTTAAAGGGAGATTAAAAAAGGAGATAGGCAGACAATGTTAGTTATATTTTTTATTGAAAATAAGCTTTTTAGTCATTTCTAAAGAACTTCAAAACCCAAAACAACTTCCTTCATCCTTCAGCTTAAACCTTCTTACAAAGTTATTTGGATGAACACATGTGGAGGGATCGCTATAATGTTAATGTATTTTACAATTTGTGCAACCAGATTGCTATTCAATATCATGTGTAATTATTTAATAATATTTTTGCATATATTCAAAACCATTACTAATAAATGTTTAGCTAACGAATTAATCTTAATTGTTTCTATTTATAATTATATTAGCATCTCTATAGGGAATGGAGCGGGGATATTGCTGCATCTACAAGTAACATGTATGGGTTTGCTGCATCTACAAGTAACATGTGATAAGCGCTGCATCGACAAGTAACATGATCCTTAATTTTTTTTGGGGGGGGGAGGTAGTTGACCCCACTATTTTAATTTTAGTTTTAAAAAGAAAAAAAAAATTTTCGGGGGGGGTATTTTTCATTTTTGGGGGGGGTTGGGGGTGTCCCACCCCCCAAGAAAATAGTTATAAACCTTCCCGGGACTTATGAGAAGCTACCCTGTAAAGGAGAACCTGATCGGTTCAGCGGTTATCGAGATCCTTCGCTACAAACAAACAGACAAACAGAAACACATTGTTCTACTTTGTATTATAGATATACGAAGCCACAATTCCTGATCCTATAAAGCAATATGATAAAAGCAAAACATCTCTAAGGTTCCGACTTTAAAGGTAAGTACGAAAATGTAAAGCATCCTGCATTTTGAGTTATTTAGGTTCTGTTAATCACTACTTGTAAATGTTATGTGAGTTTGTACAATTGTCTTATTCATCAATTGCCAATTTCAATTTGAATCATGCAAGTGGATTTGAAGGTATGAATTAAGATAGATGATAGAAAGTTTGGATCATGTTACTTGTAGGTGCAGCGCTTATCACATGTTACTTGTAGGTTTAGCAATATCCCCCCTCCATTCCCTATAGAGATACTAATATGATTATAAATAGAAACAATTAAGATTAATTCGTTAGCTAAACATTTATTAGTAATGTTTTTGAATATATGCAAAAATATTATTAGATAATTACACATGATATTGAATAGCAATCGGGTTGCACAAATTGTAAAATGCATTATCATTATAGCGATCCCTCCACATGTATTCATCCAAATAACTAAAAAGAGTGGGAGGAGTTTTCCTGGTTTAATTTAGTTCAAGATGAAGGAAGTTGTTTGGGGTTTTGAAGTTCTTTAGAAATGACTAAAAAGCTTATTTTCAATAACAATATAACTAACATTGTCTGCCTATCTCCTTTTTTTTTTATCTCCCTTTAACATGTTACTTGTAGGTTTAGCAAAGTTAAACATGGTACTTGTAGGTGCAGCGCTGCACCTACAAGTAACATGATCCGAAAGTTTTTATTTAGAATTATTTGCCGAAATTCCGGTACCTTCCCCCTGTTTTTTTTCGTTTTTTTTTTTTTTACAAATTTAGAATATGTAAACTCAATAGATCTAGCTTTTTATGTCTAATTATATAAGATAAGATATATCTAATTAATATGTATTTATATGTAACCAATAAATAATTTTCTGAACATGTTATTTCCCCACCTTTATTTCCTTTTCAATTATGCCCTTTTCCTCCTTCTATAACTTGTGAAGATTCCCTTCTCAGATTTGTCCAACTCAAAGTGTTCGTTAAAAATAGCAAAATTTAAATAAAAGAAATATAAATTATCAAAAGAATATTTATCATGATGTCCTATATTTATTTACTGCGCCTTAGCATTAAAGCTCTGTATTCAAAGGGTAAACGATATAAAGAAAAATATCATAAAACCATCTCAAGACTTCAATCTGAAAATAAAATAGTATAAAACCACCCCAGGGCCTATGTAAAGCTTCTCTAAAATGGAAAACTCAATCGGTTCAGTAGTTGTTAAAATCTTAAGCTACAGACAAACAATGGGTGTTACCTTTGAATTTAAGAAATTATCTATTTATCTATTTTTGCTATTCAGAAATTATTGTATTACTGTAAAAACAAACTTCTTATTCATTCCTTATTAAAATTCCCTCTTACACTCTTTTTACCAATCTTTTCCTTAAATCTTTATATCTTTTTTTTCATCACCGTGGCGTGGCAACTTACAAGCATTTCAATGTAGAAAACTATATAATATATTCTTCATAGAAAGGTCCTTACTTTCTTAGTGTAGGCTTAAGACAAACGGCTTCACTGTGGCTGCAGATTACTGACATTTGGATGGCTTACATATACTGATAGAGGCTCAACTACGACCGTAGATTATAGACCTACAAGTGGCTAAAACTTTGTCCATTTTAATTAGATTGCGACTTCGATTATTGTCTTCTCTCCAAACCAAATGTACATTATACCATTTCCTTGTAGGAATACCCATTTTTACTAATTTTGACGTCAATGATATTACCTAATAGACATACTAATTTTCACAGGAGAATTTTGTAAAGAACTTTTGCTTCCAATAACATTGTAAAAGCCCCGCCCCTCTCTTACATGTTTAATGATTGAAAAAATAAGATAACTATTTTAGTTATCACACAATACAAAATATTTTTCATTGATAATAGCGAAGCTTCATAACAAGGAATATTTGTTCGTCTGTTTCAACGTTATATGAAGCATATAGGTGCTCTAAATTACTAAGGTTTTAATAGATTAATATCTAACAAACATTTCAAGATTTCTAAATTAAATAAAAATAGCCTTAATCCATCCCGGGACCCATGTGCAGCTTCCTAAAAATGAGATCCCAATTGATTCAGTGGTTAGCAAGATATTTTTAATTACCGCATCGTATTACAGACAGCTTTCCGCTGATATAAAAATGAAAAATTATAAGAATAAAACCAGTTTTGTTAGCCGAATTTTATGATTTTTATTTTAATATTCGTGAAAAATTGTCCATAACACGATGCTATACATATTTTTCAGTATTGCTGAGAACCGGTTCTAATCCAGCGGATATTAATTAGTTTCGAAGCAATAAAGGAAAAAGTATTCATAGAAGTTATATACTGAAGACCTATACAGAAAGTTCGCTATTTACAATTTTCAATGTTTGATATAAACACCATTTCTTGTGTTACCTTATTATGGGAAATATTAATATCTTTATACATATCTTATTAATAGAAGCGTAGCTCTTCTTTAACTATGGTATGTTTGTCACTATCGTCTAATAATATTTAATAAATACATGACTGTCTATAACATCTTATTTATTGACGGAACTAAAAAAATAACTGACTCTATCATACAAATTACCCTCTTAAGCACTAATAACCCCAACTCCTTCCTTTTTTGATGATATGAAAGGTTGGGAGTTACTTTTCATTTTATCTTTTAGGCAAGGTTAGGTTAAGTTATATTGGGTACTGGTAGCCATGCAGGGTTAGGCGTATATAGAATCTAATATTACATACAATTAATTTGAATGGATATAGTTGTTCTTGTTCCATATATAATCTTTCTATTATTGTATTATATAAATACTATGGGTAGATATAGAGGTTTTATATTACACATAACAAGATTTCCCATAATATTTCCTTTTCACTAACTGTTGCTTTCTAACTTACTAGCGGCTGCGCCCCAAGCATCTAGGGGCTCTATATTCGAAATGATATGGAAGGGCAGAAAAACAGTATAAAACCATCCTGGAACCTATTTAAAGCTTCCCTTAACGAGATAACGCAAACCGTTTAGTTTTATTGAAATCTTAAACTACAGACAAAAATCCTTAATACTTTTTAAAATAGGATTCAGTTCGACTAAAGTTTTTAGTTTTATTTACAAATCAAGAAAAAAAAACATAATACATTAAACCCTTATTAGTTTTAGGGGCAACCATTTTAGTTGCGAAGCTAATATGTAGTTAACTTTTTTTTCCGTGCGTCAGTCAACCCATAGCTCTATGAGGGAAATTGGATTTTTTTTTAGCTATCAATCAATGATTTTTTTGTGTCTCGCTACGTATGGATGTTATTTTGCTTGATTAATTAAAATCAAATTAAAAAAAGATATTTTAAGATTTATTAATTAAATTCGAGGTTAATTCGTAAATATTAAAAGAAATTATTTTAGCCAGAGCAGGGAGGAAGGGGACATTAGGTTGTTTATTAGGCTAGTCCCAAAAAATTACAAAAATGTTTTCTTATTCCTTGAATTCCTTACAATTTTGACTTTTCCTCAATTTTGTAAGTCCCCAAAAGAGCCCAGTAAGCTGAAACTGGGAACCCACCAACTTCATTGACCTACTCCTGCCCAAAATGCTTGCTATCAATCAAACCAATCAACTCTAACAAATTGAAACTTAAACATCAAACCAAATGAAACATTAATATTTTAATTGTGTAGTTAGATTATTATGTTTTTTTTTCATATTTTACTTATTATATTATGTATGATTTTTTTTCTGTAAAACGAATAAATCATTTCAACAGCAACAACTTATTCCTTGAATTAAAAACATTGGAGAATTTTATTGAATTTTTATTGGTTGGTTCATTAAGATGAGTGTCCAAACGTTTCAACCACTAATGGTAATCTACTGAAAGGGTATTTTTTTTATTATCATTCGGGATGTACATAAAATTATCGGCCATTGTCTTATCCCTTTAGATCCCTGTATTTTAGCAACCTAAAATAACACATTTCTTAACCATCAAATTTGCATCTTACATAAGTTAAGCCTCAGCCACCAGCAGCCGCAGCTTCTCTAACCCACCCCCGGCCACCAAATGCAGTCTTAGATAGAGGGGAAGAATAGCATAAAACTGTTCCTAAAAATTTTGGAATGATCGGTCAGGTCGTTTACAAGATCTTAGCGGTCATAAACTTTCTGCTTTAAAATATTAGATTAAGGTAAAGGTTTCGTGATTTTACTTTAAAACACTTATATTGTCATTCATTAATATTATGACTTTATGCAGGATTATATAATTTTTTTGAAAATCAGGTTGTGCTTAAGGAATAGTAATTCATCGCATCGTATCATAGACAGCTTTCCGCGGATTTCAAAATGAAAATTATAAGATTAAAACGAGTTTTGTTGACCCGAGAGGCCGAAGTCCAGGGATAACAAAACTGGAATTAATTTCATGAATTTTATTTTAATATTTGTGGAAAATTGTCTGTAATACGATCCAATACATAATTTTTTAGTATGGCTGAGAACCAGTTCTAATACAGTGGATATAATCGTTTTCAAAGCAATACTGTAATAAACATTCCATTTACCAAAAATGCTTTAAAACAAGGATGACAACATCCATAAAAGCGAAGCACTGAAACGTTAAGATGAACGGACATTAACACTTGTATAGTGTCATAACTGAATAATCATAATATAAAAAATGTATAAGAGTCAAAGCAAAATTGTAAGTAAATTTGTTGAAAAACTGCTTAATTCAGGATAATGTTTATGGACATACTTACATTTTTAGGACTTGATTATAGAGTTGCTTCGCTTATTAAATTATCCTTTGTTGTCCCAGGAATTAATATACCAAAAATCAGATCAATCGGATGATTAGATCACATAAAAATTTGTTGTTAAAAAAGTAAAAAAATCAACATGTTTAAAATGGACGTACGGACATTTTGGTGATGATTATAGAGTTGCTACGCTTTCTAAATCGTACCCAACTACTAAAGGAATCACCATGGAAAATTTGAAATCGATAGGACAATTCTAACATGCCAAAATTAACGAAAAAAGCTATCCGTTACGGACGTACGGACGGACGTACGGACGGACCGACCCTAATTATAGAAAAGCTTCGCTTTTAAAAACATTATATGTGTCAAAAATATTTATAAAATCTATGACATGTGTCGGAAGGTAATTTTAGATGCAGGGGTAAACAAAAAAATCTCTAGCAAGCTTTTAGCAAATAAATATAACTTTTTCTCGCTCAAATTACAAAAATAATAAAATATATTCAAAAATTATTGTCATATTTTGACTTTTTTTCATTTTACACTTTAATTTTTCTATGTGATATAATTATCTTATTCATCTGATTTTTGGAATACTGATTCCCAGGACAACATATTAGAATATTTTAAGCGAATAATCAAGCCTCAGTATCCTGTATTTACGCAGTTTATATACATATTTATAATATGCATATTCAGTTCTGACACTCATCAAGTGTTAATGTTTGTTTGTCCAACCATTTTAGATCTTCGCTTTCATTAATGTTGTCATTCTTGTTTTCAGTGAAACTCAAAAGTTAATTTCCAGGTGTTTGGGAAACTATTCAATGGAACAAGTGCAGTTCACGGTGAAATGTTACTGATAACGAATATCTACAAAAATCTATAAACTTTAAAGGCTTCTAATGGCCAAACGGTGGAACTTTTAGATTATGCTCGCACAAATTTTAAACCGACAAAAGAATGCCTACAAATATTCATTAATCAATAATGCATAGTTGCATTGGACATAAATGCGCAAAAAAAGACTTTACGCGTTTTAGGAGATATTCGTTACTAGGAACACTTTACCGTGAACTGCACCTGACCCAATTCAATTGTTATTACAAAGTGGGAAATGAAAAGATTTAAAAGATTAGAATTACAAAGTCGGCCCCGCTCTGTGGAGTGCCACCGCCCCCTGCGGGTGTCTTCCTTGCTAAATGTTATAATAATAGTTAGACAAATATTGCAGGTATTTAAAAGGATAAGACAATGGCCGATAAATTGATGCGCATCCCTAATGTTTATCCCATTCTGTAGATTTGTATTAGTGGCTGAAACGTTTAAACACCTAACTTAATTAACCAACCAATCAAAATTCACTAAAGTCCCCAAAGTTGTTTGGCTAATGCATAAGAAAACGTTATCATAAAACTTGTAAAAGAAGCCCATTATCCCCTCCCTCCCAAAAACTTATTGTTACTTACGTATGATCTAATCTGAAACTCGAAATATCTGTCCAATCCGTCTGGCCGTTTTTATCAGGTACTGTCGACCAAGATAGAGCATTCAGTATAATCATTATAAACTTTATAATCATCGGTTCGTCAGTCTAATATTGTTCGTCATATTGATCACAGATGCTTGTAGTATAGAGGCATGTAGAATTAGATGTTTTAAGTAAGACTTTTATGAACAGCAACTCTTTTACTCACCTTGCCTTCCATTTGCTTTGTTGATATTTTACATGCATGAGCTTCGCTACTTATTGAGGTTGTCATCCTTGCTTTATATATACATCATCCTTGTTAAGTAAGACCAAGTGCATAAATATTAATCGATTCATATTTACTTGGATATTGTACCAGATTTTCATGCAACGTCTCAAACAAAATGGTAATTCTATCCTTGCCTCCTCTTCTAATAGAATTGTACGAATCAATAAATGAGAACTATTGAGGCAACGTGATGACAAATTCCCCTGTCATTGTATCCACATATATCATATCCATTAAAATAATATTATTTTGGTGCATACATAAGTTTGTTTGAATGTATTGGTTTGAATGCTCGTGTCAAATTTCCTTTTCATATTATTTCAAGTCTTGTAATAACAATTGTAAGCAAAATTTAGGTTGCCAAATAATTTGATGATAGTTTTTTTTATCGCATCATATTAAAGATAGCTTTCCGCGGATATTAAAAGTAAAAATTTAAAGGTTAACTCCATTTGGTTAGCCCCGAGTAGCCGAAGGTTCGGGCTAACAAAACTGATATTAATCTTATGATTTTTTTATTATTCGTAGAAAATTGTCTAAATTGTCTAAAATTGTTCTAATCCTGAGGATATTAAGCGGTTTTGAAGCCACATTTGAACATAAATGGCAGAGTATTCTTTGAAATGCAAAAGGATAGAAACATTTATTAAAGCAAAGCTCTGATAATAACAAAGAAATCAATAGAGGCAGTAAAAAATAGTGCCATGCACTGTCTAATCAAAATCGAATGGTTGGTTAAAAGATATAAAAAGTATGGATCATTAATCTCATTGGACCAATAGAAACATATGTAAATTAGAAACATTCATGTAAAAGTGAACGTATTTGACAAGAATTAGTTATTTTTTTATTTCAGCCATGCACAAAGTTAAATTTAATTGTAGTTATGGGAAAGGGCGTCCTATCTCTCAAGAAAATAACTTAAACCCCTACAGGACTAACGTTTTCCTAAAAAAACGAGCCCAATGGGTTCTGCGATTACCGAGATAGTAAGCTATAAATAGACGGACGTGTATCTGAAATGGTTAATAAAAACTAATTAACAGTGTCTAAGCTTTTCAATTTTAATCTACAGAAGGGATATTTCTGGGTTAAATATTTAGAGAATTAGAAAATATTTCAACTCAAGGTTTGGTGATTTTATTAGTTGGAAAAAACTATCTGATTAAAGTAAATGTCGTCTTATACAATTCAAATTAAAATATCTGGAAGTTATATCAACATTTAATGTAAATAAATCTCTTAAAATGACATTTTTTAATTTAAAGCATTTTTCAAATTTCATAAATACCATTAAAAAATATTACAGATAGATTACAACTTACCCTTTCATATTAACGGACGTCTAATTATTATTAAACAGCTACTCAATAACTAGGGTGTGTCTGTACGTTAGATACATATAAATATTAGTTTGATCTATTATAAATCAAATTATATAAAGTCGCAAGGTTTTTTATCTAAAGCTTAAGATATCAATAACCACTGAAATGATTGTGTTCTATATTTAAAGTTAGCTTCGCATAGGTCAAATTATGGTTCTAGGCTATTTCTAGTCTACATTTTAAGCTATTTTTCTAGTCCCTTTTAATACACTTTTCCTAGTATATAATATTCCAGTGTTACTTGAAAACCGATAAATATCCACTGGATTAGAACCCGTTCTCAGCCGTGGAGATAACAAAACTAGTTTAAATCATTTAAATATTTATTTTAATATCTACGGAAAGCTTACTACGATGCGATAACAACTATTATAAACCTCAATATTGCGATGCTTATGGACATAATTTTTCTGTAATGCTTTATTAGTTACACTACTAAAATTAGAGAGATGTGGAGAGAGAAAACATTACAACTGTTTTAACTGATAAGTGGATAAAATCCTTTGTACTAACGACGAGCCAACTTTAACCCTCCATCCTACAATTTTCAACTTTTTTACAACTTGTGGTCTGACCACTAGAGGGGCGATTTTAACCCAATCTAAAATAATTATTGGTATAAAATATATGAAAATCATAAAATATTTATATAAGAATAATATGTCTTGTATAGCTTGCATAAC
This sequence comes from Acartia tonsa, assembly GCF_053477335.1. Taxonomy (NCBI): domain Eukaryota; kingdom Metazoa; phylum Arthropoda; class Copepoda; order Calanoida; family Acartiidae; genus Acartia; species Acartia tonsa. The sequence goes on from NC_137270.1 coordinate 28,123,230, forward strand.
AGACGGACGGACCAAGTAAGTTGGTATGGGGAATCAACACAAAAAATTTCTCCCATCTCGAATAGGGACCATGAAATCACGTTTTTGACATACAAACACACATATGGACCGACATTTCGAATTATAGAGTATAGTCGTTACTAATTTAATATAATTTCTGTTTAAAGATATTTCTTTGTAGTCCAGCTTAAAGTGAAGGGAAATTGATGATAAGTATATATTGTAAATATTGAAAGCAAAACTTTTGATGATTAAATTCTACAGAATTTTTTCTTTTTTTGAATGTTTATGTTATATACTAAAGAAGTTCAGATCTCTTAGATAGTACAGAGGGTATAGTAATTCTATTGTTTTTTTTTGTAAATTCTCAAAAAAAATAAAGATAGTCTTGAAAATATAACAATAAGCAACAAAATTTCAAGCTACGCAAAACAGCCTAAGACCTGACCAGAACATATTCAAAGCTCAAATCAAAATTGTAGTCTGTTAAGTCCTGTGGTTCTTTTGATCCTACACACACATACACCCAACTACTTTGGTATATATCAGGGCTCGGCAGATGCGCATCAACCGCGACTAAGCCTCTAATTTACTTTCTGTTTTTTTTGAAAAGAGGATTAACATATTTAGGTCAGATTTAGACTTCCAGCTGATATTTAAAATAGTGAAAATTTTACTCAAAACTATGTGTTGACCACCGAATCCCCTTCCCACTTATTTTTAAATGAATTTGTGGTATTCGGCAACCGTGAGCCATGCCTATGGCACCCCTGATCTGGGGTTCGGTGGAGGGTCAACGGCCCTCCCCCGAGTCCTGGGGAAGGGGTCTAGTGACCCCCTCCCTACGCTTAGAATTAATGATTGAATCTGTCATGTTTATTATGGTTAACTGTATTCTTAATTCTCCCCCACCCTTTTCAGGGATGGGGGATCATTATTGCCCAAACTGACCATTGTATATGTATTATTTATGCTTTTATGTTATGATTATTTATTCCTATCCATGTTATTATTGTTTGTTGTATATAGCTTCAGTATCTTTTAAACCTTCAATAAAGTGACAACTGAAATTAGATGTTGATCATTATCTAGTGAAAGCTAGAGAAGCGTAGCTTCTCTATAGTAAGGTGTCCACGTCTGTCACACTGCCGTAATCTAATTGAACTCCGGTGTCTGCCATTTATCCTCGGCGGATACCACAACTTTGGTGACAGCTGTGTGAGATTACGGCGAACCACAAGTGTAGAGCAGACGCGCATCTGAGGCTAAGGTACTCCCAGCAGTGAATCTGGCAAAACTGACGCAAGCAACCTGAATTACCCACCCTGGACAGCAAAGTTTAACTCTGCATCCGGCAGTTGTGGAAGCGAGACAGCGAAATTCGACGAATAACCGCGAGCAGCGCTGATATCTAACGGAGAATTGAGCGCCAAAAGGGCTGAAACAGGCCTGCGGACCGGCTGAAACAAGCCAAATAAGTGTAAACGGCTGGAAATAGGCCAACTTTACTGCAAGAAATAGCAGGATCCGAACCAGTGGCGCTAGCAGGACGGGACATTCCCTGCCGCCATCAGCCGGATTTGGATCAGTGGCGCTAGCAGGACGGGACATTCCCTGCCGCCGATAGGCTGAAACATGCCACATAGCTGCAAGCTGCGAGCTAACATACGAGTGTAGTGCACCAGAACAGAGAAAAACTACGTCAACTCCGAGTATCCTGAGAAGCTACAACGCAGCCACCCATCTAGAAAACAGATATTATATCACATTTGCAGGGATTACCACCCTAGTGTGATGGCCAAACAATAGATTTATGAGCAAAGCTTGGCAAACAAATTGTTGTGTTGTGATAAATCTAAGAATAGAACAGGCTTGGATTATTGTGTATTGTGATAACAGCTACAAATAGAACAGAGTTGGTAAACAAATCTGTTATGCAATTGTGATAAGGACAAAAATAGAAGCTAGATGTAATATAATAAAGACCCTGATATACAATCAAAACAATCTCAAGCCCACAGCACAACAACAATACACCCCTTATTCCAAGGGAAGGGGAGGGGCCCCTCTCCATTGAAGGCAAATACAATCAGGGTGATATAATAGATAAGCCTAGGATTAAGAAGAAAGGCCCTATTACACCAGCACACAGTTACCCCCCTCCCTCACAGGGGGAACGGACGGAGTTACCCCCGTCCCCTCACGCGCTTCCCCCTTCCTACCCACACTAGACTAAGTCCGTCTGTAGTGTGGGGCTAGCGATCGGACACACAGAGCGCCATTCACGGGTAGCGCAACAGAGTGCGGAAAATATCATAAATCCAACGGACGAAGCGGACCAATGAGAGAGCGAGTTGAGGGGTGAGAGCGCGTTTTCCCCGTGTGCGCGGATTTGACGGCGCGGACGCGCGTTACAAGGACAGGAGATTCCACGCACACACACACACACACACACTCACACCGGAGCGGAGCTACTCCATAGCATTTAACAGGGGTATTTTAGCAAATAAAGAATTGCAAGTTTCTTTCCTTCTAGCTCTAGTGTGATAAAGGAAAACCCAATCAGTTCCTGACAGCAGTTCAGACCCTCAACATCTATCTACCTCTACCAGCCTACCCTACAACCTCAACACCTAACTAGTGATAAGTACAGCTAAGTTATATCTTTGCAACTAAACTCCCAACCTAGTGATACAAACAGTGTTGGCTGTTAGGCCAGGAAGCCTCAAGTGACAAACCATTCATTTTAGTACTGTATAACTTTGTGCCCGCCGTTTCACCGTTGACCCAATGGACCAGCATCAAGCCCCAGGAGGTGACCAAGCCCCAGGATGGCTCCAGGATGACCCTCAGCCGGCCCCAGCCGAGTACCGCAAGCTGATGCTGAGCAATCTGCCGGAGTTTAGAGGGCCGCCCAAGCAATCCTGGTCGGCACATATCCGCAGACTTGAGATGTCATGGGCGGCTTACCGCGTGCCACCTCATGATTCCCTCAACCGCCGCAACGCCCTACTACTGTCATTGGTAGGGCAAGCGGCGGAAATGGCGTCCCATCTGTTTGGCGAGGCAGGCCAAGCCTTGACCTACGAACAGGTCAAGACCGAGTGTGAATTGCTATTTCGCCCTGCTTTTGAATCCCAAACGCTTAAACAAGCGTTTAGGGATTACAAGCAACACTCGACAGAACCTATACAAGCGTACATATCAACTAAGTGCGCCTTGTATAGGGACGCCTACAACCATGAGGATCTTGAGTTGTTGGTGGACGAATTAAATCGTGGAATTCGTAACGCCAATGTAAAACGCCTCATGATGAACCATGAAATTACGAGTGTACCTGAGTACACTCGTAAGGCCATGTTCACCGTGACCATGGTTACTAAGCAGCTGAAGGAAGGTGTGTGCTTAGTGGACTCGACCGACGGGCTGACTGGATCTGCCTGCATCCAGTTGCCCCAATATGACGAGTCGGAGCCAATGGAGATTGGCTCCTTGGCTCCGGGTCTCCACCAGATGGGGAAGGTCGCTCCAGATGACAAGGTTCCAGGCCGCTGCTACCGCTGCCAGGGGAGAGGCCACCGAGCTCGAGACTGCCCAACGCCTGTGGAAGTTAGCCTAGAGGAGAGACGCACCCAGCCACGCCGTGACCGTTCTGCCAAGTGTGAGCGTTGCCACTATGACGGTCACACGGCGGCCGATTGTAGAGCTGACTGGGCCCAGGTAGCCAGCCGCAGGCGCACCGCCGACAAGGGTGCCCCTCCAGGGAAGCCCAGCAGAGTGGCCCATATGGAAGGGAGCGCGCCCCCAGCACCACCACAGCAAGCAGCCGCCCCCAGAGCTGCGGACTGAGCCGATGGGATGCCGCAGTTCGGGACTGTCCCAGCTAGGATCAACATACTGGGCGGCGCGGCTGAACCCAACCGGGTTGGCCTAGGCTTCAGTCTTAACCATCTGGGGCCAGAGCTGATACAGCCCAACAACATAGCCGAGCCAGAGGTGCTGAGGCCCCAGCCTTTCAGCCTCAACATGATGGAACCTGCCCGACTGAGCCTACCCAGCAAGAGTGGAGGGGCGCTGCCCAGCGTCCCTGAGACGGTGTATGGGGAGGTCCTGGCAGCCGCCGAACGAGAGAGGCAGGAGGTGCTAGCCAGCACCTCTGCATCGATGTATGGGACGCCACCCGGCGTCGCCACCTGGGATGATGGGGGGGTGCTATCCAGCGCCTCCCACCTGGTGCCTGGGGCGACAACCGTCGCCGCCACCGAGATACCTGGATCCTGGAACGAGCCAGCCTCCAACCTGATGTCTGGGGCGACAACCGTCGCCGCCACCGAGAGACCTGAGTCCTGGAACGAGCCAGCGGTCCCAGAGGAAGGGGTGACACCCGTCACCCCCAGTCAGCCAGCGCCACCAGCCTGCAGGGAGAGCCCAGCTACATGCCAGCCAGCGCCACCAGCCTGCAGGGAGAGCCCAGCTACATGCCATCCAGAGCCCCCTGCCAGCCAAGGGAACCCAGCTGCTCAACATCAGGATAAGTTGAATTTGTTAAATGTGTTGTATCCAAAATATTGTAAACACCCAGCCTTGCCTGTGCCCCCTGCACCTGAGGCTGGGGAGATTGAAATTTGGGAAAATAAGGACTTGCCTGTGCCACATGCACCTGAGTTCCTAGGGCAGGGGAGGGCAGTGAGTAAGGGCGAGCCTGTGCCACATGCACTTCAGCCCCATGCCACTGGGCATGCTTTGGACAAGGGAAGGGAGCACTTAGGGCTAGGGGAGCCGACACCCAGGCAAGTGCCAGTCGCTTGCCAGTCTGTCATTGGGGAGGGTATCGGGGTGCCTCGGCCGCATACAGATAACGCTCAATGGAAACTTGTATCTAGCCAGGAGCAGCCCAGCCGTGTCCAGTCCCAAGAAGCAGCCGTGACCAGAGCTGAAGATCCCCAGCCGCGTGTACGAGGAAGATGGTTGCCTGGAAGCCTCTCCCATTGGTGGATGGTCCTGTGGGGCCTCCTGCTGGCAGCCGTGTGGCCTACAACCAGCTACGTCCTGGTGGGGTGGGACTGTGCCAACCCCACCCATGTCACGTCTTATAATAAAGAACAGATGTGTAACACGGAGCCCCTACACCAAGAGGTGCCCCTGGGCCATGAAGTACACGTCCTGCAGCAAGTCAAGGTGAGGGAAACCACTGGGTACAGTTGTCAGCTCACCGTGTCCCAGTGGACATTCAGGTGTGGGGTATGGGGTCACCTCAAGGTGACCTCGGTCCCCACCCTCATGAGGCCAACCAAGATAGACCCAGAAGCGTGCCGAGACCTGGCCAGGAACCGAGTCTACACGTTGCCAGGCAAGACCCAGCCACTGACGTTCCAGCTGAACCACCCCCTGTTCTTCACCATCGACATGGTGGGCGCCCTCGTCAACAGCCCCGAGGGGGTGGGTTGTGAGGGGGAGGACGTCCACTTTGAGGGCCAGCTATACCGCAACGAATTAGTGCTCCAGGAGCGACGGCTGCTGGTCAAGGAGGAGACCTATGTGGTGGAGGATGGACGGGTGGAGTCCCAGTCTGACCACTTGACCCTAGAGTGTCCCCATTCTGAGCTGTCCTGCATCACTGGAGAAGCAACCTACGTGTGGGACCACCTGGGGAGAGATTGCCCCTTGAGGCTGATCCGCAGCCTCCAGCCCAGCCTGGTGATGGAGGCATATCTGGTTGACCATCAGGCTCAGTTTTTCATCAACATGACCAACCCCACCTCGATTGTGAACTGCGACTTCGAGGCCCATGCCACAAACCATCCAGCGCTGTTCGTGGCAGCTGACCCAGCCACGGCTGCGCTGCCCAGAGTGTCGGCCAGGGAAGTTGACGTTCCCCTTCAAGCACAGATACATGCAGGTTATATTGGGTTTACCCTGGAAACGCGCATGAAAAGCACCGCAGCAGAAGAAGTGGCGGCCAACTGCTGGAAGCTCCAGCAACTAGACCCGGCCCACCCGGTGCGTGTCCAGGGGAGCACGTTCTCGGTACTGAGGGGGGACATCCTGCTGCAGCTGACCTGCCAACGTCACAAGTACGTTGTCCGCGAACACAAGGAGTGTTGGGACAAAGTGCCAGTAGAGCCCACAGGTTTTGTAGACGCTGTGACACGGGTATACAGTGAACACGCCACCAAGATTCCCTGCTCCTCCACCTACCCCCTGACTGTGCACGCGGAGGAAGGCTGGATAGAGTTAACCCCCGCTCCCAAGAAGAGGCCACCCCCGCTGGATACGCCTAGGCAGTTGTTGACAGAACCCTTAGATGACTTCAGTTCAGGTGGCTTGTATTCGCAGGCTGAGTTGAACGACTGGCAACAACTGCTGGCGTTCCCAGCATACAAGAGTGCCATGCTGACCGGCCTATCCTATGGCTCCTGCGTTCAGCAAGGCAGCTGTTCGGCCACAGGAGACCATGGGATAGTGTCCTACAACATTGACCGACTGGCGGAGGAAGGAGAGGCAGCCCTGGATGTCTGGGCTGGATTTAGACAAGCCATCCACGAGTGGGGAGATGGCGCAGCCATACTGTGTTTGCTGTTGTTGATCCTCAAACTGCTGGGGGACCTAACCATCATCTCCCTGGCAGCAGCACAAGGAGGAGTCCGAGCAGCCCTGAATGCGATATCACAAGTGTTCCTGTACCATCCAGCTTTATATAGGAAAGCGCTGGCTAGAGCCAGGCTCAACCATGCCAAGTCCCGGGACTTTTCAGTGGACTGGGATGCCATTCCCATCGGCAGGGAAGCAGCAGAGGAAATGGTGTCTATGAAATCCACTGACAGCGGGCATGACCGCCCAGGTAGGCCAGGACCGCCCTCTGGCAGACCCCGCGGCCCCTCAGGAGGACAGGCCGCTGCTCAGACGATCAACCTGACAGCCAGTTGCCCAGCCGCTGCCAACAACAACCAGCAGGCCCCACTGCTGACTGTTCCAGCAAACCTGATACCTGCCGGCGCTGACCAACGTGTCCAACCCAAGCCAGCCTCTGCCTTCTATCCCACATTGGGAGCCCATCAACCCTAAGAAGATACTCACCACTAGGATTCCATTGAATCATTATCGTTTGTATATATTTTAGCCCTAAGGAGCGGGCCGAAGGCCTCAACCACTGTCGGAAGTCTGGTAGGGAAACCCCCTCCCAGCCTTCCGAGGGGAGAGTTGTGGTATTCGGCAACCGTGAGCCATGCCTATGGCACCCCTGATCTGGGGTTCGGTGGAGGGTCAACGGCCCTCCCCCGAGTCCTGGGGAAGGGGTCTAGTGACCCCCTCCCTACGCTTAGAATTAATGATTGAATCTGTCATGTTTATTATGGTTAACTGTATTCTTAATTCTCCCCCACCCTTTTCAGGGATGGGGGATCATTATTGCCCAAACTGACCATTGTATATGTATTATTTATGCTTTTATGTTATGATTATTTATTCCTATCCATGTTATTATTGTTTGTTGTATATAGCTTCAGTATCTTTTAAACCTTCAATAAAGTGACAACTGAAATTAGATGTTGATCATTATCTAGTGAAAGCTAGAGAAGCGTAGCTTCTCTATAGTAAGGTGTCCACGTCTGTCACACTGCCGTAATCTAATTGAACTCCGGTGTCTGCCATTTATCCTCGGCGGATACCACAAATTAACAAAAAATATTTTTAGCCTTTGCATGGGGCTCTAACCTTGTTTGTCCCTATCCCTTTTTTTTTTATCAACTCTTTACTTGACCTAACCTAACCTAACCTAAAAGAAATATTAGATAAAAAGTCGTTTGTGGTCCAGATGCAATATTATGGAAACTGCCCATGTGTTGAATAATCTCTTCCAAAAGTTTCAACATTTGCTCTCAAAATGTATTTTAATATTAAATAAACAAAAATATCTTAGTCATTTTATAGCCGTGTTACTAACTATATTAAAGTGATTTTTACAACTTATAGCTATTAGCAATAGTATAGTAGTCTTGATGAATTTTAAGTTTACTTTTTAATTTAAGAAAATCTAGTATTCTCAGTTAAATATAAATGTATTAATTGAAGAAATATTTTTTTTAGCGAAGCTTTTCTATAATTAGCGTCGGTCCGTTCATCCTTACGTCCACAACGGTGAGCTCTTTTCATTAATTTATGCATGTTAGAATTGTCCTACCGGTTTCATACTTTGGAAGACTTTTAACAGTTAGGTACGATCAATAAAGTGTAGCAACACTAAAAAGATACCAAAAAGTGCGTACAAGCATTTTTGTATGATATAATTATCCTATTCATGTAATTTTTGGTACTATAATTTCTAGGACAAACAGGTACAATAGATTAAGCGAAGCATCTCTTTAGCCAAGTATTTATGTTCGTTTGTTCTACCTTTGGATTTTAGAGTTTCGCTTTCATGGATGTTGCCATTCTTGTTTTATTATTATTAGCTGGGTGGACTAATAATTTTGGTTTCATCAATTTTGATACTTATTCCTCACCATCCCCCCCCCCCAAAAAAAACAACGAAAAGTAAAATTTCAAACATTTCAGCGGGGTGAGTTTAATAATCTAAGCGCCAACTATCATTTCCCTGTATTCATGAATTAGTGTGTGTATATTAGGTATATAATGTGTTGTAGAAAGCTGAATTAATAATATCCATTGCCAACCAAGGCATTTCAAATAAAGTTATAAACATTCAATATACCAATAAACTTAATATTGTTAAACAATTTTTTTTGTTTTAATCATTGTTTAAATATCAATAAGCCAAACCTTTTAAACGTATAGAAGCAATATGCTTAGACTGAATATAGAGTTACGGCTATGGGTGTCATGTCTTTCTAAAAAAGATAACATAATTCTTTTTAAAAGTTGTATCTATATAATTTCTAAAACAAAATTATTGTACTTTTAATAAATTTATTTTTAAATATCAAATTTTGCGTTTTTTATGTTTATATACTTTTATATGATTAAATACGCTTTTTTTTTATATAAATTATTAGAATATTTTTGTGAAAATTCGATACTTGATTTTAAAGTAAAAAGATTATAATATGAAATTAATTAGAGAAAGCGCGAGAGAGAGAGAGAGTGTGGGGCAGATAAATAGTGAGATATATAGTTAGAGAGAGAGATAGAGAGAGAGAGAGTGAGAGTGTGGGGCAGATAAATAGTGAGATATATAGTTAGAGAGAGAGATAGAGAGAGAAAGATAGATAGATAACGAGAGAAAAGAAGCAGCTAATAGGGACTATAAAAAAATGACTTAATTTTTTTATAGACACTATAAGCTGCTTCGAGAAAAAAGGATATAAATAGATAGATAGAGAGATAAAGATGAAATAGAAATAAAAAAAAAGAAAGAAAAAAGGATGTTATACAAAAAGGAAAGAACCTAACTTTACAAAAAGTATATGAATGATAATTAATGCAGGTATGGTGTTTTAACAATGTCGACAATATCTATCTGAGATGTTAATAAATTTTTTTAGGGGGGTGTACTACCCGGTGTAGCCGCTAGTTGTAAAAATCACTGCTTAATTATAACCTACTAGGAAACTTTAACAAGAAGTCATTAAACTGTATCATTTTTAGTTTATTGTTTACAGTTACAATGTATGAAGACTGTAAGTTGTGTCTAAGGCCTGATCTAATTTCATTCACAAAGCCTTTATAACAAGCGCAGGAAAGGGGAGGACAATGGCAGATAAATTAATTTCTCTTCAATCATTACAAAAATATTATTAAAAGAGAATTATGCTTAGAAAAACAAGGGATGATTAATTAATTTTCCATTGTTAAATCCCAGTATTCCTGTAAAACTAAATAACACAAAAATCACAAAGAACTCTTTTTATCCGCGTTATTATAATAGACATAAAAGTGTTAGATTGACTCTTTTTCTTTGTAATATTAATCATTCTCCCAGCCTAGCCTGTTTCTAGGGAGTAAGGAGGGTATAGCAAATATTGGCTAAAACAATACTTTAATCTAAAAATAAAATAGTCTAAAACCATCCAGGGACATATGTGAAGCTTCCCTATAATAAAATTTTCAATCGGTTCAGTGGTTACTACTTATAAAAACAAATGATATATTCTTTTTTTCTTTTTTCGAGAAGTAAAGCAGCAATAACAAGCTTAGGGGGTTCAGGATTTAACTAAAAACAGGCATTGATTACTCCAAATTAATTAGTCTATACATTGTTTTTGGTTTGATACGCATTATATGATTCTAAATTTAGTTGCCACTAGTACGTTGGTCATTGTCAGTCAACCGGTAAAAAGTGATTTTACTAATTATTTTGTTGTCTTTCATAATAAAATAGCTATAATAGTGTTTAAGTTAAATTGACAGATATAGTCATTAAATCATTGATTTACATTTTTGCTAAATGTGATTATTAAATACTCCATCCATTTAAAAACAGTAATTTTTAAAAAATCCACAAATAAACAAAGCAAGTATCTTAGGGGAATGGAAAAAACACTCCTCCCCCCTCATCACTGTTAGCTTCTTAATTTTGTTATCAATAAGAAAAAGATAATTTGTTGGCTCGTTATCGCTGTATTACTAACAGATAAATTTATGATTAATTCAATTTAATTTTTGATATAAGTAATATTTTTAAAAATCCTGGATTTAATGAACATTTAATTTCAAAAATTTCCACATTCACCAATACATGGTGGTTGAATGGATGTAGAAATTACGTGGATATTATGACAGGAGAATAATTGCTATCAATTTAGGTTGCAATTTCCCCTCGCTTTGATAGGTCGAGTCGTTTATCCAGTAGAAGGGGAAGGGATGGAGTAACGGAGAGGGATGGGGGAGATCGTCATTTTAGCCCGCTACAGAGTTCACTTTATTTCAGAACATAAAAATCTGGTGTAATATCCAAGTAAAAATATATCCATTGGTGGTTGGTGTGATTGAGTACATATTTACTTATAGTGATTCCTTTAGATATATTTTATTAGTAATAACACATCACATTAGAATTATTTCCAATGTAAATATTACTGTTATAATATCATAGAAATTAACTTAAGTTGAATTCATACTACTTACTTAAAAGGAAAACCTATTCATTCATTATATAAAAATTATATAAACTATTTATAGAAATCAAAAAAAATTCCTTCATGCCTTTTTAAGTTTTACTTTTTTCTTTAATATTTTTTTGAGGGGTTTAAATGAAGGTTTTTAAAGTTTTCGGGGGGAAACACTTCTTTACCCCACCGACCTGGACATAAATGGGAAACATTTTCAAGCAAAGGAGTACAAAAAATATCAAAACATAATTTCCGGAGCAAATTTCACTTTATTTAGCTACAAAAAGACAACCTTTAGGACAACTATTAATAAATATATTCGAACTAAGACAAAAAACGTCTAAGGTATGTAAAAAAAACACAAGTTTCTTGTATTTGTATTTTAATACTATTACATAAGAAAATTGTTAAAATCAGAAAAAAATATCTTAGATGTTTAAAACTTATATAAGCTTCAAAATGGTGAAAATGTTTACAAGATAAATTAGATGTCTACCTTTCATAAAAGATGAAATTCTCATTACAGCGTTAAACAAACGGACGGACAGGAAAAGGGAATTATAGAGTAGCATCGATACTGAAAAAGAAAGCTTCTATGTCGAGTGTCCTCTTGATATGGGGGGAAAAACCAGAAAATTAAAAGACCGGGCTAATTTCTTTAGTCAGTTACAGAGCTAAATAGAAAAGTGTTTATTATAAACAGGTTATTTAGATGTTATTCTTCCAGGGAGTTTAAGGGATAAGACAATAGGAAATAAATTGATACACATCTCCAATGATTATAAACAAAACTAACCCCAAAGTTTCTTAAATTAATTACCTTATTCTGTAATTTGAGTATTGCAATTTATTGAACCTAGTAAAAGTGTCTGACTCTGATTATGACGTAAAAAAAATAACCAATGAGAGGCCAGTATACACTGTAATTGTCCAATGGTAAAATTTATAGTGGCCCTTCATTAGCTAATTTCTTACGTCATAATCAGAGTCAGACACTTTTACTAGGTTCAATTTATTCCTACCCAGTCCATGCTTTACTTTAATAAAGTTCCCAAGTCTAATTGGTTGACAGTTTAGTGTGTGTGTGTGTGTGTATGTGAATGTGTGGGTCTCTATATTTCTTTGGTTTAGTTCATATTGATTAACCAAATAAACATGAAATAAAATTAAGTTTTCAAATAAAGCAAAATTGTGAAAGAGAATGATTTCACGCCATTTAGGTACCATAAGGAGCTTACATGCCAATCTAAAATGTATCAGGACAAAGCTAACAGAATGATTTTTAGGATAAATTTGTTTCTATTTTGAAATCCTTTTTTTTTGATAAAATTAATTTTGAAAATTTCAAACTTAAATCCTATACAGTAATTTTAAATTAGCTCTTAAGGCCAGTTTCAAAAGCGATGCTTTTCTATAATTAGGATCGGTCCATTCGTCCGTTTGTCTGTAAGCTCTTATGTTAGAAATGTTCTATAGATTTTAAACTTGGCATGATGATTTCTGATATCAAATGTTATATTTGGATTTACTGAAAGTGCCAAGTTGTAGAGTAGCTGCATTACTAAATATATTCTCAAATTCAAATAAAAACTTATCAAAAATTTGTTTGTTTAATATTACTAATAGATTTTTATTCTTAAAATTATTTGCATGTACAGTACAGTCTATGAGTTAATTTTGTTAAGACAGTTAAACATATTTAATTAATTTGTAAAACCTAAAATCTATTTTTTTATGTTACAGAAAAATGTCATATACAAATGATACAATAAGGTAATTTAAAACATATATTCCTCTGTTTATTTTTGTCATACATATTTTTGAAAACGTCTCTTACATTAACGAATAAAGCTATTTTTTTGTAATGGGTTGTACACATTTATATGTAGAGCATTTTTGGATAAAAACAATAGGCACACAACCGACTTCCTTGTAATCTAAATGGATAAGCCAATGGCCAATAAATTGATGTACATCCTCAATGATGATACACAAAATTATCCCTTTTGTAGATTAAAATTTGCGGTTGAAATCGTTTGAACACTCAAACAACCAATCAACATTTTAAAAAGTCCCCAAAGTTGTTAAGCAAACGAATTAGACAACGCTATATAAAACTTGCCGGACTAGTGTAATAAACAGCCCAATGTCCACTTTTTTCCTGATATTCTTATTCTATTTAGATTTTTGATGAGACATGGATATCTGTCTAACCATGATGGAAGCGGGGATGCTATAGATGAATCTATCAGTAAAATGACGGGAGATTTCTCTGCCTTCTTTGCAGGAAAGGTAAACTAGCTTGAAAATCTTTAAAATACGTAAAGGTCCCTATCACATTAAAATTTAAAACTCCAGTTTTATGAAGTTAAAAAATAATAAACAAAAATGATAATTTTCATTGAGTGGGGTGGGGGGTTACATTACCTCCCATATTTTTTGGGGGGATAAGGGGTTGGATAAACACGAAGCAGCTTTTAGTGCCTAATAAAAAATGACGTCATATAATAAAAATGACCAAGGCCAGTATACATTTTTATTTATTAATAGTATAATGAATACTGGCCTTTCATTGGTCAATCGCATTGTATGTCGAAATTTTTTATTAGGCACTAAAAGATGCTTCTAAAAACACATATTTCAAGGGTAATGATTTTTAAAATTAATCATTAAAATATAGATACATTTTATTAGGAAGAATTAATTCAAGATGCTCTGGTGATAATGCAAAGGTTCTATGGACTGCCACAGTCGGGAGAACTTGATGACAACACTATACAAAACATCAAGGTGAATTAACTGTAGAGCAGCTACGCTACAAGTTTTATTAAATCCTGTTTCTAGATCCTTTCTTAATATATTAGGTAAAGATGTTGAAAACCTTGCTTTACTTTGAGACGATTAATTTTAGAAGAACTTCACATAGGTCCCATGATTTATTAGGTTACTTCATTTCTTAATATAATTCTTGGGATGGTTTTAGGCTATTTTTCTTAAAAATTTGAATTGAGCATTCTAGGAGTTAAGCAGCTTGTAGCATAATGAATTAATCGAATCGATATATTCTTACTTAGATGTCGCACCAGATTTTCATGTACTCTAATGAAGAGAAACTTCCAGCTGGCTAAAATAATGCCTCTCCATTCACCCCCTTTATCCCATCCTCTCCCCTCCTACTGAATGAACGTACTGACCAATAAATGAGGTCAATGCTAACAACCTATTAAAAAATTTACGATTTTTTCCTCTACTACATATATCCACGTATACAATATCCGTTGTTTATTAATAGTACATACTATTGCAAGAATAGTTTTTAAAATTGATTTTAACACAACATTTGATGATACAAAAGTAATTTACATTAATAATTAAGGTGCCACGGTGTACTATGAAGGACAGACTCAGTGAACTGATATCCGGACAACCTGCTGAAAATTCTCAATACAATCTAGGAAATTTACACAATTTTTCTTCAAAATATCAAATTTTTTCAACTAATTTACATGTCTTTTGATTTCTTACATGCTCAGAAACTTACCTTAATCCTCATGTGACGAAAACTTCAGGGTGGGGTTATTGGAATGGAAAATAACATGGAACCCAAAGTTTTATAAAAATGCTCGATCTCAATCGGTTTGTTGAAATCTTAAGTGTCCAAACTTTTCAACTAAAGATGCTTACCTTTAGAAAGGGGTAATTTTGTTTATCATTATTGGGGATCTATATCAATTCAATGTCACATCCCTTCAGATCCCTGCCAAAAATACATTTTAAAATCAAAATAAAAAATAAATATGCAGTAGATTTTGTGTTCTTGTCCTTTTTTGAGAAATTTTAATTTGTTTATTAACACGATTTGGTTTCCCTATTTTGTGAATAATACTAATACAATTTTTATATTTGTTTATTTTAGCAATGATTCATTTATATCATAGATATTAAAAAAATTCTATTTGTTTAAAGATAAGTATAGTAGAAAATACTAGAAAATTTTTTTTTAACTGCCACCAAAAGTGTAAAATGTTATTTAATTGTTGTTAAAAATTTGTGTGAATTTATTTGTAACTCTTAGTCGACAGGTAATTAATTTAAATCAAAAATTTGTGCATAAATATATCTCTATAAATATAACTTTTGTTATTAATCAAATAGGTTTATCTATCTTATTAAATAGTTTTATCTATTAAAAAAAATCGTTTTAAAGGAAAGATAAAAATAAAACAACTATGGATTTTAAGCGATAAAACAATGGACTAAAAATTGAAGTACATGTCCACCGATGACTTAATATTTTTGGTTGAAAAGTTTAGACACTTCAAGACTGAACCAACCATTCAAGGTTCAATAATAGTATTAAGTTTTTAAGTCAACCAATGAGAAAACAAGTTTATAGAGCTTTGGGTACCTGTGTAATCTAAAGTCCAATTTCCCTTCCCTATTGGAATGTAATAGAATTTGAAAGCTAATACAAAAATTTTGTACTTAAAATATTTATAATTGTCTCTTTCTGAATTACATACTATGTATTAATCACAAATGTTATTTTTTAGATGGAGCAAAAGAAATCTAACTTGGCGTGTTTTAAAGGTTAGATTTCTATATAAAAAATCCTTAAAATTTTCTTAAATTTAAATTCTGAGTCTTAAATATCTTTTAGTGAAGCCTTATGTATCTTAAGGACTATGTAGTGTAAATAAAAGATTTTCTGATACTACTTGCAACTTATACACATATAAATTCTTTTTCTTCAGAGGTCAGTGATAGATATGTAGAAAGGTATGATCTCAACATGAAAACTGCTTAGAGGCAAAATCAATGTCTATAAATTTATTTGGAAGCAGCTTGTAGCGTCTAAAAAATGACGTAATACTGGCCTACCATTGATCAATTAAAATCTATACTGGCCTGCAATGGTAATTTAGTCTGTGTATTGACCTTCCATTGGTCATTTGTATTGTATGACGTCATTTTTTTTATAGGCACTGTAAGGTGCTTGTTTGATTTCACCCACTTATCACTTACTGAAAAACCTCACTCACTTGGTTCATTATTGTGGAGAGATGGAAAACTTACTGAATAAGAATTTATATGTATTTGTATAAAGAAAAAAGGCATATGCTCAATTTATCATATTTGTCATAGCCTACAAAAAAACAAAAAACATGCCAATCATTTAATATTACCCTATAAACAGTAGGGTTGGGCCGGATATCCGGTGTGGCCGGATATACGGCCGGATATCCGGCCATTTTCAATATCCGGCCGGATACCGGATATTGAAACTATCCGGCCGGATATCCGGCAATATAATCTTTTATAGTTTACAACAAAAATCTCTGTTTTTTTAAATCTAAAATGGCTGTAATTTTCTTATTATTGAAGCTAGAAAAAACATTTTTTTGTGAATATGTTTATCTCTATGTAAATTTTATATTAGAAATCTTAAAACATAAATTTTCGCGGTGGCAGCAGTACTTGGCAGCTGCCAGCCGCAAACCGACGGTTGGCAGGTAAACGGCAACGGATTTTATGAAATTGTAATATGTCATGAAGATATATAAAAAAGCCTAAGTTTAAAATTTGAAATCTTCAAGTAAAAATTTGCGGTCACAGGAACCGTTTAAAGATTTCTGGAGACCTGGAGGTTCAGGAATTGCAGGATTATACCTGGAACCTGAAATTCGACTTGAACACCTATATTACATATGAGGAGGTACGACTATAGGATATTTTAGTATTAGATAAAATGAAATGCTTTGTTGAGGTAAAAAAATATTTTTGCTTTTTACCTGAATGACCTTACCAGATTTGCTGGCATCCTGTGCCCGCCAGGAAGGAAGTATTAAAAAAATATCAACTCTCATTTATGTGTCATACCCATATTTCGAAAGTCACTCAGTTATAGCCCTCTACCTTTTATACACAGAAAATGTGATAGAAAAAAACAGAAGGGGGGGGGGGGGGCGGGGGGTGCAGGCATTCAACGCCACCTCCCCGCCCATCCTCCAACCGTTAGGGGTTGATATTACAGATTGAGGGTAGTAATAGTTAATTAGATGTATTTGCTAAGAAGAAAGATTTAAAGTTTTAACCTTAATTTTATCCTATTATATAAAGTAGTAAGTTTTTTTTGTCTGTAGCGAAGGATCTCGCTAACCGTTGAACCGATAGGGTTCTCCTTTAGAGTGAAGCTTCTTATAGATCCCAGGGTGGTTTTAGGCTGTTTAATTTTTATAAAAAAAGGTTTTTTCTGCACTTTCATGTCCCTTCTAATACTAGGGACGCAGCCTCTAGTATAATATAAAACACCAGTTTATGAAGAAATATTTTTGCTGGTATAGTCCCTTTTGTGGCAACGCCCCTGAAGGAGCGATTATTCGTATTTTCACAGTAGCTTTCCTCCTATTTCTAGCCCCTTGCGGGGGACTCTAACCTTGCGGGGCCAATTGCCTAACCATGCGGGGCAATCACCTAACCAAATATAACCTAATCTAACCTTAAATAACCTATTGAAAGGAATTTTAAAAATACAACGAATCACCCCTTAAGGTTCGTTGCTATGAAAGAGACTATATCCTTTTTTGATACTGTAATATGTAGTAATTTGTCCGGTTATCCGGCCGGATATCCGGTAATTTGGCCGGATAACCGGATATTTGCCGGATATCCGGCATTTGAAATCAGCTGGATATCCGGTATCCGGTATACGGCCAAAAAAATATCCGGCCCAAACCTAATAAACAGTTCAAAAGTTTTTTTACAGCTCTTTTTTTTCAGTTTCCGTCCAATGATTTACCAGACGACAAGGTTAAAGAAACTTTGAGACGAGCTTTCAGGTATAGTTTAATCTGTCATCTATAATTCAGAGTAACTTGATGTGTGTCTGTCTATCTGTCCTTCTGTCTGTCTGAAGCTTAAGATCTCGGTAACCGCTGAACTGGTTGGGCTCGACTTCTCAGGGAATATGTGAACATGTGGTGATTTTTAGCTATTCTTGAAAACCCCAAACCTCCCTAAAAAAGTATTACAAAAAGCTGTAAATATATTTTGTCTGTTAAGATCTCACCATCCATTTAACCGTTGTATGCCATGAGAAGCTTACATAAATCATGGGATAGTTTTAGGCTATTCTTTTTAAAATCTAAGTATATTTTAGGTTTGGGCTATTTTACTTCTCTCCCTAGTTGATAGGAGTGCAGCCACAACTAAATTTATATAAAAAACCAGGAGGTAAAAGGAAAAATCAAATACATTTTATTGGAGGGGATAATTACTTTTTATTCCCCCTCATTGTATGTCCTATAAAAAAATTTATTGACCTACACACGAACAGATACTAAAGAGAAAAGTGAATTTATTATTGTTATTTCAGTGTTTGGGCCAAATATGCTGACCTAACATTCACAGAAGATGAGAGCACACAGTATCCTGATATGAGGATTTTATGGGAAGCAGGTAGCTACATACATAAAAGGTTGACACATCCATAAAAGCGAAGCTCTAAAATAAGAAGGAACAATAACTCTTTTGGAGTGTCGGAACTGAATAAAGCAGAACATTAATTTCTAAGTCTAAACGAAATTGTACAATAATTTGTTGCAAAATTGTGTAAATTCAGTAAAAGGACATACTTTAATTTTTATGATTTGATATAGAGTTGTCTCGCTTTTAATATTTTACCTTGTTGTCCAAAGAATCATTAATCCAAAATCAATTGAATTGGATAATCAAATCTTACAAAAATGTTGTCAAAATGTTTAAAAAAAATAAATGGACAGAAAGATAGATTAGTGCACAGTGTAATTATCATATATATTCAGAGGAACAATTTATTTATATTTATGCTATGCAATTTTCTTAACAGTACCATTTAATAAAATAAATTCACAAATATTTAAATGAGATTAATAGCTGAAATATGCTTTACCTCAAAGTACTAGTCAACAAATGAACATCACCTTTACTTTTGAAATAAATTGTAAGTATGGAAGACAGGTTTCTGGGTGGGGCCCTAACCCTGCCGGACCAATACCTGCGGGTCCCTAATCCTGCGGGGCTCAGGGAAGGAAGAAGGGTTAATGCGTGGATTTTTTGCTTAACAAGACACTTTGAGAGGAAATTGTCATAAAAATCTTGTTTGAAAAGAAATGAGTTTAGTATTAATTATTTGAGAACAATTTACTACTTGAGGTGACCATGGGGATGGAGATCCATTTGACCAAGGAGGTGGAACTCTTGCTCATGCTTTCTTTCCAAAACAGGTAGAAAACTAAGCATTATACAACAAACATTTTGCAATAGACAGTTTGAGCATAGTATTTATTGCATCGTATTATAGTCAGTTATCTGCGGATTTCTTAGCCCCGCGTGGCCGAACCAGTTCTAATCCATCGGATATTAAGCGGTTTTGATCCAAACTGGAAATAAATTTATCCTTTATTATAAAATGCTTTTTTTGTCTGTAGCTTAATATTAAGATAATTACTGAACCAATTGAGTTATCTATTTTAGGAAAGCTTTAAATTGGTCCTGCGATTGTTTTAGGCCAAATTCTTTTATTTCTTCCCCTTCTAATAAAGCAGCCTTAAAGCAGTTTTAAGTTTTTTATTTGTCTTTAGCTTAATATTTCGAAAACTAGTGATGGTTTTTAGCTATGTAGACCCTAGAATTCTAACTAATATATATTTCTAGGGTATGATGATGATGAAATATGGACCCTAGAATTCTAAATAATATATATTTCTAGGATAAGATGATGATGAAAGATGGACCCTAGGATCCTAACTAATTTATATTTCTAGGGTGAGATGTCTGGAGACATTCATTTTGATGATGATGAAAGATGGACCCTTGGATCCTATTCTGGTATAAATCTGACCCAGGTAAAGATTTATGGATTTCTAAAAAATTGCCTCCAATAAAATTATATCCTAATAAAGGATTTTAGGGAGCTCTCACTCTATGGAGTTCAATTCCTACGGGATATTATCCCTGCGGCATCTTTTAAACATTATCTAACCTGAATTAATCTACAATAAGCACCAAGTGATATGAGGGAAACATGTAAATAATACACTTTTAGACCAATCCGATTTTTATGAATTTTTTTTTAAGGTTGCAGTGCACGAAATTGGACATTCCCTTGGTCTTAGTCATTCAAGTGTCAGGTAATGTTGGTTCTGATCATTATATAGATCATCCCAATTGACTTATTTAATAGAAAGAGAATATGTAGTTAATTCTTTTAAAAAATAAGTTTTAAAGATATACAAACATTTTATGAAGGTAACATATTGTACTTCGCCCCTAGCAGCCTTTAGGGGAGGGCTGGTAAGATAACGAAAATGGCTTAAAACCACCCAAGAAACATAAAAAGTAAAACCTTTTTGGGCCAGCAATACTTGAGAATTTTCGCTTCAGAAAAAAACTTTTTATATTATAGGATAATTGCAATGAATACATGCAAAAAAATGTGAAACTATTTTAGCCATATATAAAATTAAGAGGGTCATGTCATATGAAATGGTCACAATTAAGACAGGTTTGACTTAATAAGAGCATTTGACTAAACCCAAAATCTTTACAGAAAATACTTGAAAAAAATAACCCCCTTTATTTCAAGCATATTTTAAATTATTCAGAGGTGCCATAATGTTTCCCTCATATGAGGGTTACCGACCAAATCTAGACCTGCATGATGATGATATCAAAGGGATCCAGGCTCTATATGGTCCTGCACAGGTATGAACATGGGAGGTAGGAGACATTGGGCTGTTTATTACACTAAGCCCTTAAAGTTTTATAAAAACGTTGGCTTAATGTTGGGGCCTTTTATTGAATTTTGATTGTTTGGTTCATTAAGTTGATTTTCTAAATGTTTAAACAACTAATTGTAATGTACTGAAGGGGGTAATTTTGTGTATAATCATTGGGGATGTATATCAATTTATCGGCTATTGTCTTATCTCTTTAGATCCCTGGGTAGGAACTAAATAAAAATTTAAAGGAATATTTACTAACTATTTAGTGAATGTTCAAAATTTACTCACATCAATAAAAATACTGGAATTATACATTTTAACTTGTTCATATTTTCTGTGTTACTGTTTTTTTATGATAATTTAGAGGGAATATGTATACATTTTGTGTTGTTATTTTTTTGTGGCTGGAAATTTAGATTTAAAACGTAATTTTAGGTATCCTGATATGTTTCTATTCGAGTCAGTTTATTTTAAGTCAGAAATTAACTTGAGAAAAAAAATCATAATTTTTCTTCCTAGGTAGTATTTCTTTTTCCTGGCATATTTTTCTATCTTAGGGTGAAGAAGGTAGAGAGCTGGAGCCAGAGGATGAATGGATACCTGGATCTGGCAGTGGGAATCCTGTTATAACCGCCTTAATTAATCTTTGTTCTAATTGTAGTCTTATGTAGATTTTGGAAATGTTAACATTTCGGGAATTATTATATTAAAGGTCAATGAGCCGAAACCTTTTAAGTTTCTTGGACGAACATAGGATTTAAGGGTTTTTAAGTCTCACATATTCCTTTAAATCTAGGTAAGGCTAAGGAAACCTTAACTATTTAGCAAGCCTATTTAATTTTATAGGATTTCAGGCAATGTGTCTAATTTTGTTTAAGGATTCAAATTTTGTAACCTAGATATAAATATTTTATTTAGAGTGTTACAAAAAATTTATTATACAAAACTTTTTTCCTAAATGTAACACTTTTTTTCTGGTGCAACTAAACTAATGTGATTTAATTGTATTTCATTTCTATTAATATTCTTTTTTCTGGAACATGAGCGTCCAAGCTTTTTATTTTGAGGAGTGTAAAATGAGGGGTTTCAAAGCTTAAGGGGGATAAACACACATTTACAATATCCTTAGACGTATATATTTTGTAGTTAATAGAATTATTAACATAAGGAAGAATCTATAAATTAACATATTTTATCATTTATTTTGTGTATGATCTATATTAAATCTAGTTTAGTTTAGTTCATTAACATAATAACTACCTCTTTATTTTACAAAAAAGAATAAAGTAACAAAGAGTCGCTTTTACAGTATTACAAAATAAAACATAAATAATTGAATTATGTTGAATTATTTTGTTTGGATCATGGAAAAATAACGAAGTAGTGGGTTTCGTCGTATTTTCACAGTAGCCTTTCTCCTATTTCTAGCCCCTGCGGGGGCCTTTAAACCTGCGGTGTAATCATTAACATTTACCTAACCTAAAATAACCTATCAAAGGCTACTGTGAAAATATGACGAAACCCGTTACTTTGTTTTCTTTCTATGATCTATTTTTTAAATCATCTACCAATTTGAATTGAAATCATAATTTCTTATTCACAATTTCATATAAAAATATGAATTAATTTTGTAATAAATAAGATAATAATTCAGAATGAGACCAAGTATTATGATTATACTGAAGCTGAACCTACAGTAGAAGTAATAGAAGCAGAACCTGTTGTTGAAGTAACAGAAGCAGCGCCTGCCGTTGAGGAGGGATCCAATGGATGGTGTAATATACTTTAATTTTATTATACTTAATACAGTTTAATTAAAATAAATACATTCGTAAGATGTTTGTTTTTCAAATATTATTATCTTTTTTTTTCATAATTATGGACATGTTACATTTCACATACTTAAATTTTTCCTAAATAAGGTTGATATGTGTATTATTAAGGTTGGTTTAATTCTAAAAAGTTGATTTTTATTTCCATCTACAAATGTTTCATGTAGGAAACCTAATTTATATTAAATGTAGATGCATTCCCTAGAAGTGCCTAGCTGAGCACTAAACTCCCCACCTCCTTATTTATAAAAAATAATTGGTGGGGGACGAGTTTGTTTTTCGTTTGTTTATTTATAACTTTAGGTCAGGTTACATTTGGTAAAATGTAGCTCTACAGGTTGAGGGCACCGGTCGTATTATCATTAAATATAAGGGGAGGGTTCAGTGATTGATAGAGACTTTCAGGGAAAACAACAAATGTAATAATTGTAAAGAAATGAGAAAATTTGATAAATAAATAGAAAAGGATCTACAAATTAAAACTATGATTTGTTTCGATTTATATTATGTCTTTATTTACTTCTGGAGATAATAAATCATAAACTCAAGTACAACGACATTTAATATATTCTTTGAAAAATATCCATATAAAGTTAACAGGATCTTTGTGTGTGTCTTTCTGTCTGTATCAAAGGATCTTGATAACCGCATAACCGATATAGTTCTTTTTTACAATGTAGCTTCTTGTGTGCTCTGGAAAGGTTAATAAACATATTTGGAGAGGGTGCCATCACTCTCCCAAGATAAATCACCCTTAGAATAATGATATTACCCCCACAAAAAAATTTTCTTAAAATTTTTCCTTTTATGAAACTTAATTAAAATGGCCTCTATGGGCGTAGCGTCTATCAGTAAATCTAGCTATTAAACTCTACTCACGGTATTAGCGGTATTTGGTAACGTGTCAGATTGTTGTAAGGGGGGATTCGGGTTCGAATCTGGACCACACCACGTCATACTAGAGACGCTAAAAATACTATGCAAAGTTAGCTTGAAGACAAAGGTTGTTCAATAAAAGGGCTTATTGTTTGTTGGCTGTTGTTGCACCTATTCCCCAAGGTATAAAGACTAGTCTACTTTTTCGTGTTCAAGTCTAACTCTGATTCTAGGTATCTTAAGAATAATATGCAGAAAAAAGTTTGAATCAGTTTTCTAGAACATGGGTCCTTATTTGACACTGCAGTCATATTCTAGTATGTGGTTTCACCAAAAGATAATCCTCCATTCAATCTGACACAAATGTGTAAACTTATTTTTAAAAGCAAATCTTTTCTTTAATTAGGGTCAGTGAGTTCCTATGTCACTAGCGAATAGGGTTATAGAGAAGCTGTGCTACTAATAGTTGTGTTTTGTTGCAACATCATATGAACATGCAGAAACCTGGAATCTAAAGGGATAAGACAATGGCCGATAAATTGAATATATCCCCAACCATGATTCTTAAAATTACCTCTTTTGCAGATTACAATTAGTGGTTGAAACGTTTAGACACCTAACTTATAAAACAAACCGATAAGAATTTATTAGGAGTCACCAAAGTTGTTAAGCCAACAAATAAGAAAACGTTATAAAAAATCATTGGGGACTAGTGTAATAAATAGTACAATGTCCCCTCCCTAGCTCCCTGTGGAGAACCATTTGTTTTCCAATAGCGTCTAATCCTTTAGGGTTAAACTTTGATTTATTGCCAGGAAGCTTTATATCAATTGTTTTATCCTTTCTTTCAAACTCAAACTTTTTGGTATAAGTATCCTTATAATAATTTTCTCCTTTACAGGGTAGCTTCTCATAGGTCCTCGTAAGGTTTAATGCTATTTTGGGTGGAGGAATCACAAAAAAAGTCGCTAGTTTTCAGGAAAAAAGTAGGTGAAAAGTATGAAATCATTCATACCATTTTATTTAAAATCTACAAAAATTTTATACAAAAGCTTCGAAATGGTAGGACAAACGAACATTAACACTTATAGAGTGTCAGAACTGAATTAGCACAAAATTAATGCATAAGTCTAAACAAAATTATAAGTAAAGGGATGTTAAACATCATATTTGGATTGTTTAAATTTGGGGTACGCTTCGTGCAACCCCCTTTCAAAATTCTGCGCACGCTCGTTCTTGCTATTGTAGAAAGTTGTTCTTGTTTGCGGATATGAATCCCAAGGTTTCAGGTAGGTATGATTTATTGGTCACTAGGCTACAAATCCCCAGGGTATTATAACAAACCAAAGCATAACATTTTCACAAGGATATGTCACTGGTGTTTAAATTTATAGAGTACAAAATTATAGAGGGAGATAGTACAAAGGGATGTTTATTACACTAGTATTCAAAGTTTTAAAAATACGTTTGTTGGCTCAACAACTTTGAGGACTTTGGGGTGAATTTTAATTAGTTGGTTTATTATGTTGGGTGTTCAAACGTTTCAACAAATGATTCTACACTACGGAAGGGGTAATTTTGTGTATCATTGTTAATGTACATCAATTATGCATTGTTAATTCTTATGTATTTAACGGTAGTAATTTTTCTATTATTTACCACTTAGTACAAAAAATAGGTAATGAAATTATCTTCTTAAAAGAGTCAGAGATCTAAAATGATAAGACAATGGCTGATAAGTTGATGTACTTCCCCAATGTTGATACATAAAATTACCCATTCTGTAGACTAAAATTAGTGGTTGAAATGTTTGAACACTTAATGAACCAACCAATTAAAATTCACTAAAGTCCCTAAAGTTGTTGAGCCAACGTATTCGAAAACGTTCTTATAAAACTTTGGGGACTTCTTAGTGTAATAAACAGCCATTTGTCCCCTCACTCCCGGATTGCTTTACACACTAAAAAGGCACAAAATTTCAAATTTTCAACAATTTATTTTAGTACCTAATGTTGTAAAATAATTCAAAATGGGTGATAACTTCATCAAATTATTATTTTTTTGAACCAAATAGAAATGATAAAAATTACTGCACTTCTTAAGGATCTAAATGTTCCCTAATGCTGTTATCTTTGAATAAATTTGATTAAACACACTAAACAAGCAATTGCTGAAAGGAAAAAACTTCATTAACTGTTATGCTTTTATTTCTGTTTTCTGTAACAAACATGTTAATATAAATATTTTATAAAACGTTATAATTTCCATTTTGGTCAGGTGTCATTCGTCGTTCTTCTAAAAATACTGTCTTCAATTTTGGTTATCTGTTTTGGCCAACTATGGTTGAAGAAATAAGCTTGTGTTGTTTGTGGATAAAAAATCACATTTTGTAGCTGATCATGTTTGCTGGTGGGAGTTAGCTAGATTTTCTGATGGTTTTAAGGAAGGGATCTAAAGGGATAAGACAATGGCCGATATTTTGATGTACATACCCATTTATAATACACAAAATTACCCATTCTATAGATTACAATTAGAGGTTGAAACTTTTGGACACTCGACTTAATGGACCAACCAATCAAATTAAAAGTCCCCAAAGTTGTTAAGCAAATGAATAAGAAACAGTTATTATTATCAGTTTTGGGGACTAGTGTTATAAACAGGCCAATGTCCCCTCCCTCCCTGGTTTTAAGGTGTCATTTTTTATGCTACCGGTGTTCTTTGCAGATGGAGTTTTAACCGTGGCAAAATCCAATCCAGTTTGGGCTGTAATTCCTAAAATAAATAAGTTTCAATATCTTAAAACTTTAAGCGATAGACAAATGGATGATAAATATGTACATCCCCAATGATGATACACAAAATTAACCCTTAAGTAGTTTATAATGAATGGTTGAAACTTTTGGACACTGAACTTAATGAACCCACCAAAGTTTTTAAGCAAATGAATAAGAAAATGTTAATACAAAACTTTAGGGACTAGTGCAATTTCCCCTCCCTTCCTGCTAAAAACTACACTTTAATATAATCTAATTCTAATTTTGTATTAAAAATATAAAAAAAAACCTTAAGTATATATCTTCTTGAACTTCGTTTTGAATTGAGTTGAGCCAATAGCGATTGTAGAGTTGTAGAGAGTTGTGTAAGTTCTTCTATTTGTGCTGCAGTGATTGGGGTTCCAACTGACAAGTTGGATAATAATGATTCCAGCTGATTTACAACTGCAGTAATTTGTTGCACTGTAGCACTTTTAGTTGTGGTTATTGTATTTTTAGTAGTTGTCGACTTTACTGTAGTGCTTTGTGTGCTTGTTCCAACAGTTGTTGAAAGAGTTGTTTTTCTATTGAATGCTGTTGTGGTTGATCGTCCAATTGATGATATTATTGAAGATGTAGTTGTGTAGATTGGTGGCATAGTAGACTGTGGGCTTGTGGAGGTGCCAATGCTTGAAGCTACAAGTTAAAAAGTATTTTAATTATACATTTTATTTCATAAAAAAAATGTAACCTAAAGCCTGATTCTGAGCAAAAATGAACATGATAGTTTTTAAACTACTAGCGGCTATGCCCCTAGAGGCCTCTAGGGCACTTAAGGTAGGAGAGGGAAAAGTTGACCTCAGAGTAAAAAAATATTTTGGGGGGAGGGGGGTGAAGACACCCTCCCCAAAAATAGCTTAAAACCTTCCCAGGACCTATAAGAAGTTTCTCTGTAAAGGAGAACAATATCAGTTTAACGGTTAGCGAGATCCTTCAGGACAGACAAAAAACCCTTACTACTTTATATAACAGGATATCATAATTTTGTATGTTTATATAAAGAAAAGAAAATTAATTTGCTTTTAACATTTTGCTTAAAAATAAGATTCTATGGGGTTTCAACAACCGTAAATTTTTTAGGTAAATTTATTAATTTAGCACAAAAAATAATATTTTAATGAAGTCCCAAAAAAAAAAAATTCTTTAAAACTTTATAACAGCAACCTTGTAGTACTATCTTTAATGGAAGGGATTAAGATTACTTGATATAATTTACCCAAATTCCTCTATGTATGCTTTCTTGCAGTCAATATTTATACATTTTCATTATTATATTATATTATAATTTTATTATTTTGTTCCTTACATTTTTAAATTATGTTCTAGTATAATAGATTGCTTACCTGATTTAGTTGAAATAAATGTTGATCTCAGTGTAGAGGGATTAGTTGTTGTTTCTAAAAAAATAAATAAAATTTAAAAAAACTTATTACATTGATTTAAAATTGAAAACTGTCATGTCATAAAAACAAGATGACTATGTATTTATTTTGTAAACTCACTTTGTCCTGTGGAAATAACTGTAGAAATAGTTGTCATTGAACTCTGTAAAGTAGACCCTAATGTTGTAGTTTTTCTGGTAGTTCTTACACTACTTTCTGTACTTTGGAATGATGTTGTACTTGGTAAACTAGAACCATAAGTTGTTGTTATTGTATATCTATAAGTTGTTGATGTTGTAGTAGTACCTCCTGTACTTTTAAGTGCTGTTGAACTTGGTAAACTAGAACTATAAGTTGTGGATGTTGTAGTTTTTACTGTAGTTCTAACACTACTTCCTGTATTTTGAAATGTTGTTGAACTTGGTAAACTAGAACTATAAGTTGAGGTAGTTCTAGCACTACTTCCTGTATTTTGAAATGTTGTTGTACTTGGTAAACTAGATCCATAAGTTGTGGATGTTGTAGTTTTTACTGTAGTTCTAGCACTACTTCCTGTATTTTGAAATGTTGTTGTACTTGGTAAACTAGATCCATAAGTTGTGGATGTTGTAGTTTTTACTGTAGTTCTAACAC
Source organism: Acartia tonsa (assembly GCF_053477335.1). Classification (NCBI taxonomy): domain Eukaryota; kingdom Metazoa; phylum Arthropoda; class Copepoda; order Calanoida; family Acartiidae; genus Acartia; species Acartia tonsa. The sequence continues at coordinate 28,151,599 of NC_137270.1, forward strand.
TACTTCCTGTATTTTGATATGTTGTTGTACTTGGTAAACTAGATCCATAAGTTGTGGATGTTGTAGTTTTTACTGTAGTTCTAACACTACTTCCTGTATTTTGAAATGTTGTTGTACTTGGTAAACTAGATCCATAAGTTGTGGATGTTGTAGTTTTTACTGTAGTTCTAACACTACTTCCTGTATTTTGATATGTTGTTGTACTTGGTAAACTAGATCCATAAGTTGTTGATATTGTAGATCCAAAAGTTGTTGATGTTGTAGTACTACTTTCTGTACTTTGAAATGTTGTTGTACTTGGTAAACTAGATCCATAAGTTGTGGATGTTGTAGTTTTTACTGTAGTTCTAACACTACTTCCTGTATTTTGAAATGTTGTTGAACTTGGTAAACTAGAACTATAAGTTGAGGATGTTGTAGTTTTTACTGTAGTTCTAGCACTACTTCCTGTATTTTGAAATGTTGTTGTACTTGGTAAACTAGATCCATAAGTTGTGGATGTTGTAGTTTTTACTGTAGTTCTAACACTACTTCCTGTATTTTGATATGTTGTTGTACTTGGTAAACTAGATCCATAAGTTGTTGATATTGTAGATCCAAAAGTTGTTGATGTTGTAGTACTACTTTCTGTACTTTGAAATGTTGTTGTACTTGGTAAACTAGATCCATAAGTTGTGGATGTTGTAGTTTTTACTGTAGTTCTAACACTACTTCCTGTATTTTGATATGTTGTTGTACTTGGTAAACTAGATCCATAAGTTGTGGATGTTGTAGTTTTTACTGTAGTTCTAACATTACTTCCTGTATTTTGATATGTTGTTGTACTTGGTAAACTAGATCCATAAGTTGTGGATGTTGTAGTTTTTACTGTAGTTCTAACACTACTTCCTGTATTTTGATATGTTGTTGTATTTGGTAAACTAGATCCATAAGTTGTTGATATTGTAGATCCAAAAGTTGTTGATGTTGTAGTACTACTTTCTGTACTTTGAAATGTTGTTGTACTTGGTAAACTAGATCCATAAGTTGTGGATGTTGTAGTTTTTACTGTAGTTCTAACACTACTTCCTGTATTTTGATATGTTGTTGTACTTGGTAAACTAGATCCATAAGTTGTGGATGTTGTAGTTTTTACTGTAGTTCTAACACTACTTCCTGTATTTTGATATGTTGTTGTACTTGGTAAACTAGATCCATAAGTTGTTGATATTGTAGATCCAAAAGTTGTTGATGTTGTAGTACTACTTTCTGTACTTTGAAATGTTGTTGTACTTGGTAAACTAGATCCATAAGTTGTGGATGTTGTAGTTTTTACCGTAGTTCTAACACTACTTCCTGTATTTTGAAATGTTGTTGAACTTGGTAAACTAGAACTATAAGTTGAGGATGTTGTAGTTTTTACTGTAGTTCTAGCACTACTTCCTGTATTTTGAAATGTTGTTGTACTTGGTAAACTAGATCCATAAGTTGTGGATGTTGTAGTTTTTACTGTAGTTCTAACACTACTTCCTGTATTTTGATATGTTGTTGTACTTGGTAAACTAGATCCATAAGTTGTTGATATTGTAGATCCAAAAGTTGTTGATGTTGTAGTACTACTTTCTGTACTTTGAAATGTTGTTGTACTTGGTAAACTAGATCCATAAGTTGTGGATGTTGTAGTTTTTACTGTAGTTCTAACACTACTTCCTGTATTTTGATATGTTGTTGTACTTGGTAAACTAGATCCATAAGTTGTGGATGTTGTAGTTTTTACTGTAGTTCTAACACTACTTCCTGTATTTTGATATGTTGTTGTACTTGGTAAACTAGATCCATAAGTTGTGGATGTTGTAGTTTTTACTGTAGTTCTAACATTACTTCCTGTATTTTGAAATGTTGTTGTACTTGGTAAACTAGATCCATAAGTTGTGGATGTTGTAGTTTTTACTGTAGTTCTAACACTACTTCCTGTATTTTGATATGTTGTTGTACTTGGTAAACTAGATCCATAAGTTGTTGATATTGTAGATCCAAAAGTTGTTGATGTTGTAGTACTACTTTCTGTACTTTGAAATGTTGTTGTACTTGGTAAACTAGATCCATAAGTTGTGGATGTTGTAGTTTTTACCGTAGTTCTAACACTACTTCCTGTATTTTGAAATGTTGTTGAACTTGGTAAACTAGAACTATAAGTTGAGGATGTTGTAGTTTTTACTGTAGTTCTAACACTACTTCCTGTATTTTGATATGTTGTTGTACTTGGTAAACTAGATCCATAAGTTGTTGATATTGTAGATCCAAAAGTTGTTGATGTTGTAGTACTACTTTCTGTACTTTGAAATGTTGTTGTACTTGGTAAACTAGATCCATAAGTTGTGGATGTTGTAGTTTTTACCGTAGTTCTAAAAATACTTCCTGTATTTTGAAATGTTGTTGAACTTGGTAAACTAGAACTATAAGTTGAGGATGTTGTAGTTTTTACTGTAGTTCTAGCACTACTTCCTGTATTTTGAAATGTTGTTGTACTTGGTAAACTAGATCCATAAGTTGTGGATGTTGTAGTTTTTACTGTAGTTCTAACACTACTTCCTGTATTTTGATATGTTGTTGTACTTGGTAAACTAGATCCATAAGTTGTTGATATTGTAGATCCAAAAGTTGTTGATGTTGTAGTACTACTTTCTGTACTTTGAAATGTTGTTGTACTTGGTAAACTAGATCCATAAGTTGTGGATGTTGTAGTTTTTACTGTAGTTCTAACACTACTTCCTGTATTTTGATATGTTGTTGTACTTGGTAAACTAGATCCATAAGTTGTGGATGTTGTAGTTTTTACTGTAGTTCTAACACTACTTCCTGTATTTTGATATGTTGTTGTACTTGGTAAACTAGATCCATAAGTTGTGGATGTTGTAGTTTTTACTGTAGTTCTAACACTACTTCCTGTATTTTGAAATGTTGTTGAACTTGGTAAACTAGAACTATAAGTTGAGGATGTTGTAGTTTTTACTGTAGTTCTAGCACTACTTCCTGTATTTTGAAATGTTGTTGTACTCGGTAAACTAGAACTATATGTTGTTAATGTTGAAGTTTTTAATGTAGTTCTTACACTGCTTCCTGTATTTTGAAATGTTGTTGTATGGGGTAAACTAGATCCAGAAGTTGTGGATGTTGTAGTTTTTACTGTAGTTCTAACACTACTTCCTGTATTTTGATATGTTGTTGTACTTGATAAACTAGATCCATAAGTTGTGGATGTTGTAGTTTTTACTGTAGATCTAACACTACTTCCTGTAGTTTCAAATGTTGTTGTACTTTGTAAACTAGATCTATAAGTCGTGGATGTTGTGTTACTACTTCCGGTAGTTTCAAATGTTGTACTTGATAAACTAGAACCATAATTTGTTGATATTGTAGATCCAATAGTTGTTGATTTTGTAGTACTACTTCCAGTGGTTTCAAATGTTGTTGTTCTTGGTAAACTAGAACCATATGTTGTTGATGTTGTAGTTTTTACTGTAGTTCTTACACTGCTTCCTGTATTTTGAAATGTTGGTGTATGGGGTAAACTAGATCCAGAAGTTGTAGATGTTGTAGTTTTTATTGTAGTTCTTTCACTAATACCTGTAGTTTGAAATGACGTTGTACTTGGTAAACTAGATCCAGTAGTTATTGATGTTATAGTACTAGTTGCTGAACTTTCAAATGTTGTTGTACTTGGTAAACTAGAACCATAAGTTGTTGATATTGTAGATCCAATAGTTGTTGATTTTGTAGTACTACTTCCTGTGGTTTCAAATGTTGTTGTACTTGGTAAACTAGAACCATAAGTTGTTGATATTGTAGATCCAATAGCTGTTGATTTTGTAGTACTACTTCCAGTGGTTTCAAAAGATGTTGAACTTGGTAAACTAGAACCATATGTTGTTGACGTTGTAGTTTTTACAGTTGTTCTAACACTACTTCCTGTATTTTGAAATGTTGTTGTACTTGGTAAACTATAAGTTTTGGATGTTGTAGTTTTTACTGTTGTTCCAACACTACTTTCTGTATTTTGAAATGTTGTTGTACTTGGTAAACTAGATCCATATGTTGTGGATGTTGTAGTTTTTATTGTAGTTCTTACAATACTTTTTGTACTTTCAAATGTTGTTGTACTTGGTAAACTAGATCCAGTAATTGTAGATACTGTAGATCCAGTAATTGTAGATACTGTAGATCCAGTAATTGTAGGTACTGTAGATCCAAAAGTTGTTGATGCTGTGGTACTACTTCCTGTTCTTTCAAATGTTGTTGTACTTGGTAAACTAGATCTAAAAGTTGTAGAAGTCGTAGTTTTTACTGTAGTTCTTACACTACTTCCTGTATTTTTAAATGTTGTTGTACTTGGTAAACTAGATCCATTATATGTTGTTTTTGTAAATCCAGTAGTTATTGGTGTTGTAGTTCTTTCACTACTTCCTGTACTTTCAAATGTTGTTTTACTTGGTAAACTAGATCCATAAGTTGTTGATATTGTAGATCCTATAGTTGTTGATTTTGTAGTACTACTTCCTGGACTTTCAAAGTTTGTTGTACTTGATAAACTAGATCCATAAGTTGTGGATGTTGTAGTTTTTACTGTTGTTCTAACACTACTTCCTGTATTTTGAAATGTTGTTGTACTTGTTAAACTAGATCCATAAGTTGTTGATATTGTAGATCTAATAGTTTTTAATGTTGTAGTAATACTTCCTGTAGTTTCAAATGTTGTTGTACTTGGTAAACCTGATCCATAAGTTGTTGATGTTTTAGTACTACTTCCTGTATTTTGAAATGTTGTTGTGCTTGGTAAACTAGATCTATAAGTTGTGGATGTTGTAGTTTTTACTGTTGTCTTAACACTATTTCCTGTATTTTGAAATGTTGTTGTACTTGGTAAACTAGATTCATAAGTAGTGGATGATGAGGACACTGTTGATGTTGTTGTTTCCACAGTTGATGTAAATGGAGTTGGATCTGCAAAACAATAGAATATAAATTGTTATTTTTAAAGCAGTATTTCAAATGTTAATAAAATTTTAAAAATAACAAAAACAGTAAAAAACAATAAAACAAGGATGACAACATCCATAAGTAGCTAAGCACAAAATCTATAATAAAATAGACAAACAGACAAAGTAATTTATAGAGCTGATTAACTGTTTTCATAACAAAGAAAAGAAAGAGATATATATGCAAATAAATATGCAAAAACTTAAAATCATGAAACTTTGAAAAATTAAGGTTTATATCTGAAAGTTTTAAAAAGAAAATAGCTTAAAAGCAATCAGACTACCAAAGATTTTTCATACCTAAGTATTTGGCATAAAGTCAGTAATATTGGCAAGTTTCAGTCGTGTATTTTTTGTAGGAGCCAAGAAAATCTGTTGCAAAAAGTAAAAGCGGTTAAAGAGCTGTTTAGAAGCAGTATGGCCGCTATTGATGATGAATACTTAATCATGCTTCATATTGTTGGGAATGTTGACAGGAAGTTTCAGCCTTCTATCTTTTACAGGAGCCGAGAAAATCAGTTTTAAAAAATAAAAGCGGCTCTAAGCTGCTTAAAAGCAGTCTGACCACTATTGATGTTTCATATTTAATTTTGCTCCATATTTATAGGAATGTTGACAATAAGTTTCAGCCTTATATCTTTTACAGGAGCCGAGCAAATTAGTTTTGAAAAATAAAAGCGGCTAAACAGAAGCTTAAAAGCAGTCTGACCGTTATTGATGTTTTACACATAATTATGGTCCATATTGATGGAAATGTTGACAAGAAGTTTCAGCCTTACAGGAGCCAAGAAAATCAGTTTTGAAAATTAAAAGCGGCTAAAAAGCAGTCTGACCGCTAACAATGTATTATACCTAATTATGCTCCATAATGATGGGAATGTTGACAAAAAATTTCAGCATTCTATCTTTTGTTGGAGTTGAGAAAATCATGTTTCCCCCAAAACGTTTCAGACAGACATACAGACGGACATTTCAAATTATAGATTAGCTTTGCTACTAAAAATTATAGAGTAGCTTCACTACTAAAAAGAAATTTACATCCTATATTTTATTCTATACTCTGTACAAAATTTGTCTGTCTGATCCATTTGTTTGTTCACATGTTCATGTGTCTATCAGTCTATCTGTCTTTCAATATGTCCATTAATCTGTCCATCAGTCTGTTCATTTGTCTGTTTGACTTTTCCACACAAAATTTCTTTTTTAGAGTGTGTGTATGTGGGGAGGGATTTAACATTGCCAAATCCATACTGATAGGAAAGGATATAAGGTACTTACTTGAAAATATGTCAGTAATTGATGTTGATGGTGTTGATATGAGTGTGGTTGTAGACAATATTCTTGTGGTTTGATATCCTTCAGTTGTTGGGAATGTTGAAGATCTTTCAGTGGTGGGAAATTTTATAGTTGCTGTAGAAGATTCTCCTGTTGTGGGTAAAGGGTATGTAGAGGATTCTTTTATAGTTGTTGTGGAAGATCTTTTAGTTGAAGGGTATGAAGTTGTGGGAAATGAAGAGGATCCTATAGTGGAAGGGTATGTAGTGGATTCTTTAATGGTTGTTGTAGAAGATTCTCTTGTTGGGGGGAATGATGTGAATTCTTTCATGGTAGTGGTAGAAGTTTCTTGCGTGGGAGGAAATTTAGATGTTGAAGATAATTCAGTTGTATAGAATGAAGAAAATTCTTTTATGGTTGTTGTAGAAGACTCTCCTGTGGTTTCAGAAGTAGTTTTTGTTGTAGTTGTAAATGTTGTAGTAGTTGTTGTTGTTGTGGTTTTTAAAGATGCCAACTGTTCAAAGAAGTATTTTTGAGATTCTGCAAAAGCAGTAGATAATTCTACTTCACCAGATTCTAGATCCTCATTATATGTATTCATTTCTGATGTAACTGATTCTAAATCTTCATCATTACAATCTAAGCCACTGCTACACGACTCTAAAAGTGCATGTGACTTAATAAGGACAATAATTATGTTTTGCTCAGTTGCAGACATACTTTCAAAGTTTGCTGGTAGACTCAAGCTAGGCAGACTCAAGCTTGCCCTGTTACTGCTTGTTAAACTTGTAATTGTACTTTGTAAGGTTTGAATTGCAGACCAGAGGTTACACATTGATGTCTTTGCATATGGGCATTTTGATATTGTTGTGGATTCTTTAGTGGTTGTTGTAGAAGATTCTTTTGTTGAAGGAATTAAAGTGGATCCTTTCGTGGTAGTGATAGAAGTTTTTATTGTGGTAGGAAATTTAGTTGTTGATGATCCTTCAGTTGAAGGGTACATAGTTGATTCTTTAAAGGTTGTTGTAGAAGATCCTTGTGTTGTGGGGAATGAAGATGATACTTTAGTTGAAGGGTATGTAGAGAATTCTTTATTGATTGTTGTAGAAGTTCCTTCTGTGCTAGGGTATGTAGTGGATTCTTTAATGGTTGTTGTAGAAGTTCCTTCTATTGTGGGGAATGAAGAGGTTCCTTCAGTTGAAGTGTATGTAGAGGATTCTTTAAAGGTTGTTGTAGAAGTTCCTTCTGTGGTAGGGTATGTAGTGGATTCTTTTATGGTTGTTGTAGAAGTTCCTTCTGTGGTAGGGTATGTAGTGGATTCTTTAATGGTTGTTGTAGAAGATTCTTCAGTTGAAGGATATGTGGAGGTTTCTTTAATGGTTGTGGTAGAAGTAGAAGGGTATGTAGAGGATTCTTTTGTTGAAGGAATTAAAGTGGATCCTTCCATGGTAGTGATAGAAGTTTTTATTGTGGTAGGAAATTCAGTTGTTGAAGATCCTTCAGTTGAAGGGTATGTAGAGAATTCTTTATTGGTTGTTGTAGAAGTTCCTTCTGTGCTAGCGTATGTAGTGGATTCTTTAATGGTTGTTGTAGAAGTTCCTTCTGTTGTGAGGAATGAAGAGGTTCCTTCGGTTGAAGTGTATGTAGAGGATTCTTTAATAGTTGTTGTAGAAGTTCCTTCTGTGGTAGAGAATGTAGTGTATTCTTTTATGGTTGTTGTAGAAGTTCCTTCTGTGATAGGGTATATAGTGGATTCTTTAATAGTTGTTGTAGAAGATTCTTCAGTTGAAGGATATGTGGAGGTTTCTTTAATGGTAGAAATAAAGTAAGTGGTAGAAGTAAAAGGGTATGTTGAGGATTCTTTTGTGGTTGTTGTAGAAGATTCTTTTGTTGAAGGAACTAAGGTGGATCCTTTCATGGTAGTGATAGAAGTTTTTATTGTGGTAGGAAATTTAGTTGTTGAAGATCCTTCAGTTGAAGGGTATGTAGTTGATTCTTTAATGGTTGTTGTAGAAGATCCTTGTGTTGTGGGAAATGAAGATGATACTTCAGTTGAAGGGTATGTAGAGAATTCTTTTATGGTTGTTGTAGAAGTTCCTTCTGTGCTAGGGTATGTAGTGGATTCTTTAATGGTTGTTGTAGAAGTTCCTTCTGTGCTAGGGTATGTAGTGGATTCTTTTATGGTTGTTGTAGAAGTTCCTTCTGTGCTAGGGTATGTAGTGGATTCTTTAATGGTTGTTGTAGAAGTTCTTTTTGTTGTGGGGAATAAAGAGGTTACTTTGGTTGAAGTGTATGTAGAGGATTCTTTAATGGTTGTTGTAGAAGTTCCTTCTGTGCTAGGGTATGTAGTGGATTCTTTAATGGTTGTTGTAGAAGTTCCTTCTGTGCTAGGGTATGTAGTGGATTCTTTTATGGTTGTTGTAGAAGTTCCTTCTGTGCTAGGGTATGTAGTGGATTCTTTTATGGTTGTTGTAGAAGTTCCTTCTGTGCTAGGGTATGTAGTGGATTCTTTTATGGTTGTTGTAGAAGTTCCTTCTGTGCTAGGGTATGTAGTGGATTCTTTAATGGTTGTTGTAGAAGTTCTTTTTGTTGTGGGGAATAAAGAGGTTACTTTGGTTGAAGTGTATGTAGAGGATTCTTTAATGGTTGTTGTAGAAGTTCCTTCTGTGGTAGGGTATGTATTGGTTTCTTTTATGGTTGTTGTGGAAGTTCCTTCTGTGGTAGGGTATATAGTGGATTCTTTAATGGTTGTTGTAGAAGATTCTTCAGTTGAAGGATATGTGGAGGTTTCTTTAATGGTTGTGGTAGAAGTAGAAGGGTATGTAGAGGATTCTTTTGTGGTTGTTGTAGAAGATTCTTCAGTTGAAGGATATGTGGAGGTTTCTTTAATGGTTGTGGTAGAAGTAGAAGGGTATGTAGTTGATTCTTTAAAGGTTGTTGTAGAAGATCCTTGTGTTGTGGGGAATGAAGATGATACTTCAGTTGAAGGGTATGTAGATAATTCTTTATTGGTTGTTGTAGAAGTTCCTTCTGTGCTAGGGTATGTAGTGGATTCTTTATTGGTTGTTGTAGAAGTTCCTTTTGTTGTGGGGAATGAAGATGTTCCTTTGGTTGTAGTGTATGTAGAGGATTCTTTAATGGTTGTCGTAGAAGATCCTTCTGTGGTAGGGTATGTAGTGGATTCTTTTATGGTTGTTGTAGAAGTTCCTTTTGTGGTAGGGTATGTAGTGGATTCTTTATTGGTTGTTGTAGAAGTTCCTTTTGTTGTGGGGAATGAAGATGTTCCTTTGGTTGTAGTGTATGTAGAGGATTCTTTAATGGTTGTCGTAGAAGTTCCTTCTGTGGTAGGGTATGTAGTGGATTCTTTTATGGTTGTTGTAGAAGTTCCTTCTGTTGTGGGGAATGAAGAGGTTCCTTTGGTTGAAATAAATGTAGAGGATTCTTTAATGGTTGTTGTAGAAGTTCCTTCTGTGCTAGGGTATGTAGTGGATTCTTTAAAGGTTGTTGTAGAAGATTCTTCAGTTGAAGGATATGTGGCGGTTTCTTTAATGGTTGTTGTGGAAGATCTTTCAGTAGAAGGGTATGTAGAGGATTTTTTTGTGGTTGATGTAGAAGATTCTTTTGTTGAAGGGATTAAAGTGGATCCTTTCATGGTAGTGGTAGAAGTTTTTATAGTTGTTGTAGAAGATCTTTCTGTTATGGGGAATAAAGAGGATCCTTCAGTTGAAGGGTATGTAGAGGATTCTTTTATAGTTGTTGTAGAAGATCCTTTAGTTGAAGGGTATGTAGATGATTCTTTTAAGGTTGTTGTATAAGATCCTTCTGTTGAGGGGAATGAAGAGGTTCCTTCAGTTGAAGAGGATTTTTTCATTGTAGTTGTAGAAGATCCTAAAGTTGTAGGGAATGTATAGGATCCTTTATGTCTATTTCTATCTTTTTAAGGATATATTACTTGTACTAAAACTAATATGTAAATCAAGATTTATTTGAAGAAAAAAAATATTTTGACTAATGTGCATTTACTTAGTAAATTGCTTTGTATTTTGCTTAATTGTTCTGTTTATAAATGTTTTGCTACTTACAGGTGCTGTAGTCCTCATTTAAAAAAAGACTACCAGAAAGACTCAAATCTCAATTATAGCTTTTAAAGATATGCAGTATCAAATTAATTTTCCCCTTTAAAAAGCGGAAAAAACATATATTATAAATTCTGGTTTTACTTTTCTTATTTTATTCAATATTAAAAAAATAGAGAAAGGACTCAAACTCTGCATAATACTTCTATAATTAATCTTTAAAACTCAAAAAATCATAAGAGATAAAAATTTATAAAATACTCACTTGTTGTGTCAGTAATCAATATTGACGTAGAGGATCCTTTGGTGGTAAAGAATGCAGTTGTTAAAGATCCTTCAGTGGTAGGCAAGGTTGTAGAACTTATTCTAAATTAATTAAAATTACATTGTTTTCAAAAATACTTTTATTTTGAAAAGATTCAAACAAATTTTCAACAATGAAAATTTTATATACTACACTTATTTTCTACTTTATTTTTTAGTAACCCCAAATATTAACTATCAAAGGGAAATTTATCAGGCTTTTTAGAACATCTTAATTTACAATAATAACAATTATACAATGTATATATATGTTACATGGTTGATTACGTAAGTAAAAATTATTAAAGATATTGATATGACTTTTTATTTACTTAAGATTTCTGGCAAAATCTTTTTGGTAAGCAATAGTCATATTTAAAAACACTAATACATAAAAAAAGAAAACTATAAAAAATATAAAAAAATCTGTACTATTTTACATTATAATTATATATAAATATTATAAGATTATACAAAATAGTAAATAGTGAGTCAGGGATGATAATTTTAAATATATCAAGCTTTTTAGAACATCTTAATCTACAGAATGAACAATCATACAATATGTATTATATGTATATTACATGATCGATTTTATAAATATAAATCGTTTAAGATACTGATATGACTTTTTATTTATTAAAGATTTCTGGCAAAATCTTATTACAAAAAGTCATATTTAAAACAACACAAATACATAAAAAGGAAAATATAATGGACGTAAAAACATCATAAATATTATATGATTATACTAAATAGTAAAGTACATACATAGGGGTAAATATGACTTTGTAATGCCTCAAGATTTCTGGCCAAATCTTTTAACACAAAGTCACATTTGAAATGATATAAATACTAAAAAATACATGAATGAAATAATATGATAATTTTGATAATTTATATTAAACAGTATAATTATGTATTGAGATTTCTGGCAAAATCTTAATACATAAATTGATATGTAGAACTAACTTTATAAAACAAATAAAAATATGAACTAATTTCTATGTATAATATTACTTAACAAATACTGGCATAAACTATGCATGAAATACTATGATAGTTAATAGAAATACAAAGTAGAACTGTTTTATAAACAGAACTTCTTTAGAATTTACATTTATAACCCTCTCAAGAAGAAATCAAGAAAGGGTAAAATGTTTTAAATGTTTCATATAAAGCCTGCTGCTCAAATGTGTTCTATATTCATCTTCCTCCCTTTAAACCATCTTTAGAAATGTCTGCAAATAAAATAATGTTAATGGAAAAGAAAATATTTATCAGTTTGAATAAAATTTTAGCTAGACACTGATTATTGAAAATTAAACCAATTTGAATCAAAATTATTATTAAAAAAATATTGTCATTACAAAGATAGACAAATTTTTTTGAGCAACAAATTTTTAAAAAGTATTTCAAACTAGGAATCAGGTATAGCCAACTAACAATATAAATCTGAAATGATATTTAAGGGGGGAGGGGGGCATATAAATAGGTCGTCTTCTACAAAGTGTCGCCCCCCCCAAAAAAAATCACAATAAATAAGCTGAAATTACAAAATATCTAAAAAAAATTAATTCAGTTGTTGGCTACAGCTGATTTTAAACAGAAATTATAGAAACTTGATTATATTAGTTTTAAAAGCAAAGCAACCCTATAATCGTCAGAAGAAAGTCCATACGTCCATTTAAAACATGCTGATTTTTTAATATTTTGACAACATATGTTGCATGATAAAATTATCCTATTCATCTGATTTTTGGAAAAATGATTCTTTACAACAAGATACAGTATTATAAATCCTAAAAATGAAAGTATGTCCTTTAACTGTATCCTACATTTACACAATTTTGCGACAAATTTATTTATATGTTTAGACTTAGAAATTAATGTTCTATTTTTCAAGTTCCGACACTCTACAAGCGTTATAGTTCGATTGTCCTTCCTTCCGATTTTAGAGCTTTTATGGATGTTGTCGCTTCTTTGTTTGTTGTTTATTGGACACATAACTTGATTAAACTGAATATAATAAATTTTCCAAGTCTTAATTTCATCTTTTAAAAATAAACATATGTTTAAAAATATCCTGTATTATCCTGTTCATATCTTAATAATTAATCATTAATCATTAATTCAGTTCAGTTCAGTCGCGTCTCTCTTTTGGACTGTGGAGTCCAGAGAATACGGCCACCCTGCTCCTCCATGAATTCCTTTTTGTGGCAAGTGCTTCAGCTTCTCCCCATGTTAATTTCAAATTAAAGAGGTCCTTTTCAGTGCTCCGCCTCCAGGTCATTTTTGGTTGTCCCCGTTTACGTTTACCAGGAGTGGGGTTCCATTTTAAGCACTTTTTTGGAAACCTATTTTGTTCCATTCTGAGCACATGTCCTAGCCATCTTAGTCTTTTAAATTTCACTTCTGCTTCAATACTATTGCACTTGGTCTTAGCATACAGCTCAATGTTTGATATTTTGTTTGGCCAGAATATTTTGCAAATTCTTCTTAGGCAGCTATTGTGAAATGCATTAAGTTGATTTGTTTCAGTTTTCACAGTTCTCCAGCATTCAGCTCCATAAAGAAGAACTGATTTTACATTACTGTTGTAAAGTCTGATTTTTGTTTTCAGAGCAAGTTTCTTTGAATTCCAAACGTTGTGTAGACTGTTGAAAGCAACCCTAGCCTTATCAATCCTGGTTTTAATATCAGCTTTTGAGCCATTTTCACTGCTGATAACACTCCCCAAATAGGTGAATTTGTTGCTTTGTTTCAATTGTTCACCATTTATTGTTATAGTTTGATCAGGGTTTGTAGGTATATTCATAATTTCAGTCTTCTTGACATTAACAAAGAGCCCGACTTGTCCTGCGTATTTGACTAGTCTATCTGTCTTAGCTTGTAGATGTTTAATTGTTTCTGAAATCAGTGCCAGATCATCAGCAAAGTCCAGATCTTCTAGGTGTCCTAGTATGCCCAGCTGGAGACCACGTTTTTTGTCCTCTGTGGTTTTCTTCATCACCCAGTCAATGACCAATATAAATAGAATAGGTGATAAAATGCATCCCTGTCTAACTCCAGTGCTTATTTTAAAGAAATCAGATGTCTTATTGTTTCCAACTGAAACACAGGCTTGGAAGTTGTCATAAAATTTAGTTATCATAATTATCATCTTTTCAGGTATACCATAACTTCTTAGTATTTTCCAGAGTGTTTGTCTGTGTATGGAGTCAAAGGCCTTAGAGAAATCAACAAAATTTACATGGAGTGGCTTGTTAAATTCAACACATTGTTCAATAACTGTCCTAAGGGTGAAAATTTGGTCAACACAGCCTCTTCCAGCACGGAACCCAGCTTGTTCTTCTCTTAGTTTATTGTCAATTTTCTCATCAATTCTGTTTAAAATAACTTTACATAGGACCTTGCTTGGGATAGAAAGCAGCATAATTCCTCTCCAATTATCACAATTGTTCAAATTTCCCTTCTTAGGTAGTTTTATGATTATACCTTTAGACCAGTCAGTTGGTATCTTTTCTTGTCTCCAAATTTTATCAAAGAGATCAGTCAGAGTCCTAGCAGAAAGATCTATGTCTGCCTTAAGCATTTCAGCAGTTATCAAGTCAGGTCCAGGTGCTTTGTCGTTCTTTAGACTATGTATAGCAGCTTTAACTTCTTGAATAGTTGGTGGTCTTGTGTCTATGTCTATTTCATGTCCTGGTTCTGGTTCAGCAGTAATTTCAGGTTCAGGTCTGTTCAACACTTCTTCAAAATGCGATTTCCACCTTTCAGCAACTTCTTTTTCTGTAGTGAGTAATTTACCATCTTTAGCCTTGATAGTTTCACCACTCTTTTTGTTATATTTGCCACTTAATTGCTTGGTTATGTTGTATACTGTTTTCATGTTACCGAAGTCAGCTGCTCTCTGGGCCTTTTCAGCCAGATTGTCAATGTAATCTCTCTTGTCTTTCCTTGTGCGCTTTTTGACTTCTTTGTCTTTAGCAGTATATTCAGCTCTTAAATTGCCCATGTCAGCCAAATGTTGAGCATTATGAATTTTGTTTTTAAGATTCTTTCTCTCTTCTATTTTGTTCCATGTTTCTTCAGAGATCCAGTCCTTTTTCTCTGGTTTCTTGTGTCCTAGGATTTCCTTAGCAGTAGATTGAAAGTTTTCTTTAATTGAAGTCCAAGTGATCTCAGTCTCGTCATTTAGGTCCTCTAAGACTTGAAATCTATTTCTGAGTTTTAAGACAAATTCATTCTTTATCACTGGGTCCTTTAATCTTGAAGAATCATATTGTCTGCCAATCTCACTCTTTTTATCATGGCCAGTACGCTTCAGCTTTAATTTAATCTTACTGACAACTAGTTCATGGTCACTGAATATGTCGGCTCCTCTATAGCTCCTACAGTCTTGCATTGATTTGACCCATTTTCTATTGATCATAATATGGTCAATCATGTTTCTTGTTTGTCCATCAGGTGTTGTCCAGGTATATTTGTGAATGTTTTTGTGTTGGAATAATGTACCTCCTACGACCATATCATTATTTAAACAGAATTCAAGTAAAAGTTCTCCATTTTCATTTCTTGTACCTATGCCAAAGTGTCCCATTGCATTTTCCACTCCAGTCCTGTCAGTTCCTACTTTAGCATTCATATCTCCAAGAACTAGACACATGTCATGTTTGGGTACTGAGTTTCTGATTGATTGCAGTTGATCATAAAACTCTTGTTTTACTTCTTCACTTTTGTCATTTGTTGGGGCATAGCATTGGATAAGGGTCAACTTGCAGTGCCTTGATTGGAATCTAGCCTTAATTATTCTGTCTGATATAGGTTTCCAGTCTATTAGTGAATTGACATGTCGTTTTTGGATAATTATAGCAACCCCATACATATGTTGACTTTCATGACCAGAATAAAGTATTAGGTGGCCATCTTTGGTTGTGGTTTGTCCTTGTCCTGTCCATCTACATTCTGCAATTCCAAGTATTCCGATATTGTAACTTGTCATTTCTTTAACTACTTGGGCTGTTTTAGTTGACTCATACATTGTTCTAACATTCCAGGTTCCTATCTTACAGCTTTGCTTAGAACTTATTGGTCCTGTCATCAAGTTGATAGCTTCCTTTCGGGTTTCACCATCATCTTTCATATTCTCAGTAAACTGAGCATCAGTTCCAACAGTTCTTGTTTCATGCACACCTCTGGCTGTGTTAAAGCCATAAGTGTTTGAGGTTTTGTGGGTGGTTTCTGTAACTGTGATGATTTTTACAGGTAGGATAGTTAGTCCTACGCAAACCTTTCATATCCCTGGAAGGAAGGGTGACTGGTAAGGGGAGGGACGTCAATATCCCCCAGTACTTCAAGAAGTACCTCCTGCCCTTAATTAATCAACAGGAAATGTTAAAAAATTAATCATTATCCTTATAAAAAAATAAAAGGATCTCTGTGTGTACCGAAGGATCTCGCTAACCGCCAAACCGATATGGTTCTCCTTTACAGTGTAGCTTCTCAAAGGTCCTGGAAAGGTTTATATCTATTTTGAGGGAGGGTTAAACGACCCTCCCAAGAGAAATAAAAAAATATAAATACCTAACTAAAAAAATATTTTTTCGTAAACACCTGATCTTAAGTTCTTAACATAGACTGAAAAAACATTGTAGTGCCTCTAGAGGCCGCTAGTAGTATATAAAACAATTATACTGCCTGTTTAAAAAATCAAAATTGTTAACCCTTAACTTGTAGACGGGCACCCTCCTAGCCTTATTTACAAAATAATGACAATTTGATTTTATAGAAATTTCTTAATCTCTAATTCAAAATATCGGATTTAGCTTTTTATTACATTTTGTACATAATGATGCCTTTAATATAAAAGTAAAAAAAACTGTTTCAATGAATTTAATCAATGTAATTCATTAGAAGAATAGCTGCGCGACCCATACTTATTATGTCCTTGTATTAAAATCTGTTTAAGAAAATCATAAATATAAGTTTGTATGTTCTATTGTGTTTGTGATTCCTTTCCCCTTACATAAAGGGAATGAATCTATTATTATCCTATTTTACCCAGCCTAATTTTGTATATATTGAATTTGTTTTGTTTGTGTTTAATAAACTTATGTTTAGAACTTCTGTGTTATTAGGGATTAAAGCGAAGCTTCTGTACAGTTAAACTGACTAATGTCCGTCCAACGGAACACGACGATACTTTTTAAAACATCATATCAAATGTTTAGAAGCTGACAGTTGATATTTTATCTAAATATTGCATTAGGAAAATTAAAAATTGATTCATATTTTATTATTAACCCTCCCTTCCTATGGATAATTAAACTTATAAACATTTGTTATTTTATTTCTAAGAGTATTTTTTTCAGAATCATTGTAATGATGGTTACTTTAAACGAGTTGCAATAAATATAAAATGAGGGAGGGGAGTAATTTTTTAGTCTAGCCCTCGAGGGGCCTAATACACGTATAAAAAAAAACAACACTAACACACACAAATATATTTAAAAATAATGGAGGACGGGGCAGGATTTTCTGTGCTCGACTAGACACCAAGAGCGAATCTGTCCACTATATAAATTAAGATTGTATTTATCAATTTTGAGAAGTTCAGCTGCATGGGTATAAAAAACGCACGAATATCATAATTATTAAGTTTCGGCGTTCCTAAGCTTAAACAATTAAATTTATTGAATTTAAACAGCTTTTTACTCATATGAATAATGAATATTTATGTAATGCCTTCACTGTCTAGTCAGATAATTATATCTTTTTAATCTTTTATCTTAATTTTTATTTTCCTGGTATATCATCTGTCATAAAATACTTTAATTATTGAATTAATCAGGAAGGAAGGGGACAATTAGTTGTTTATTACTCTAGTCCCCAAAGTTTTGTTATTCCTTGGCTAAACAACTTTAAGTACTTTTGGATAATTAGTTTGATTATTAAGTTCAGTGTTCAAACATTTAAACCACTAACTTTAATTAAAGGGGTAATTTTGTGTGCAATCATTGGGGATGTACATCAATTTAACTGTTATAGTCCAATCCCTTTAGATCCCTGCATAAAATACTTAAATTATTTTAATAGATACAAGGAAAATATAACTGAAAATAAAAGACTGTATATTTTTATTGCGCAGCTGTTTTTTTACTTTTTCCTTCAGCCGTTTACCAACAGTCATGCATTAATCAGACTGCGAATATAGTTTTGCATAAGACAATCGCCAATAAATTGACGTACATCTCCAATGATTTGCAAAAAATTAAACCAGCTGTAGATTACAATTGTTGGTTGAAAGTTTAGACACTCAATTTAATGAACCAACCAATAAAAATTCAATAAAAGTCCCCAAAGTTGTTAAGCTAACGAATAAGAAAACGATATTACAAAACTTTGGGGACTAGTGTATTAAAAGCCCAATCCCCCCTCGTTTCCTGATAAAAAAACAGAAATTCGTAAAATTTATAAAGGAATTTTTAGCAGACAACATTTTGTAATATGTTTGTATGATGATACGACGATTGACGAATTTCACTTGTAGGGTAGAACAAAGAATCCTAAAACTTAAATGAAGTAACAGGATGTCTTTCTGTCTATGTGTGAGTGTATGTTTAGCAAAGGAGGGCGGGAGGGTACATAGTATTGTAAATTATACTGGTACCCAAAGTATTATAAACATATCTCATTCTTTTGATAATTTATGAATTGATTAATGATTTGATGGTTGAAACATGCAAAGTTCAAACTTTTCAACCAATAATATTAATCTACAGAAAAAGTAATCAATTTATCATCTTTTGTCTTATCCCTTAAGATCCCTGTTTCACATTAATTGGTATGTTTAATAATTATTTATTGTATGGAATTATAGACAGCTTTTAGCAGACAGTAAAAAAAATAAAAAAGATTAAAACTAGTTTTGTTGTCCTTGAGGGGCATAGGGCCTGGGCCAACGAAACTGGTATTAAGTTTTCTAATACATCACAACCTACAATGACTGTCACTTATAATGCTGCATTTTAAGATAAATTAATTATGAAAAAAAATCAAGCAACCTCTCTTTAAAAAAAAAACAATCTTAAACGTTAAATAATGTGAAAAGTATAAGTTTAAATGAAGTATTTAGTAAGTGCTACCAAATTTTGATGTTAAAGATTTTGCAAAAGACGTTCTATTGCTATGTTGATCAGAAATATGTTAGTATTTGTTGTTAGGTTTTTTTTCTATCAACCTTGAAAAGGAAGTCTTAAATTTGAATATTTTGATTTTTTAAAGCTTATAGTATTTATATGTATGAGTTGTTTGTATCTTTTAGTTAAAAAGATTTTAAAAATAATTTGTTATTTATTAAAGATTTTAATATTTTTTAAAATTTGTTTCAGAACTTAAAATTGAAATTAAACAAAAGACCCCGTTGAAATATTTTAGTTTCACCTGAAATCATCAGGGTTTTATGTCTATTTTAACCATACATAGGTCCGGGCACTTACTTTTGTCTTGATTCAATTGTAGCATGGCGTGTATAAAGAGAAGCTGCAAACATACTTCATGGTCAACAGAAAATGCCTCAATGTTTTGAATTATGTTTTATACGCAGAACTTTTAGAAATCAAGGTGACCTCTTTTTGTGTTTAGATGACTCACATACTTTATATTTACTACAATGCAGCGAAGCTTTTATACATTTCAAGTCGGTCCGTCTGTCCACCAGTAATTTATGCATGTTATAATTGTAGCATTGATTTTAAATTTGGTGGCAGTTAACTACAGTTTAGAATGTGTAGCAGCTTTATGATCAAATTATAATGACAACTAAAGTTAAATTAGACATGTTAGAATTGTCGCATAGATATAAAACTTGGTGGCAGGTATGCAATGTTTCGAAAGCGTAGCAGATTTATTATCATAGTATGCCCATAAAAATATGATTATTTTTTGCTTTTTTAAAAACAATTCTTAAAAAGATTATGGAATATTAATTTTCTCAGACTTGATTTTTTACACCTTTCTAAAATATTTGCAGTTAAAAATAGCAAATAATCAAAAATAAAAATACAGGAAAATATATAAGATATTGGCTAGTATATTCTTATACTTTAATTTTCTCAGTAGGGCTCGGCAGCAGTGCGTCAGCCGCATGTTAGCCCCGGGGAAATCAACCTTTTTAATTTTAATTAGCTGACCTGACCCAAATAAGGCAAAACAGATTTCAAAGCATTCAAACAGGTTTAAATTTGAAGCTTAAAAGCGGCTGACGCAAGGCTGCCGAGTCCCAGTTTTCTGGATGTTTTTAGAAACATAGATATTTTATAATTCCACCAGTCTCTCATCTACGTTTAGATAAATGTTTTATTTTTCTAATCAAGATGAACGAGATATTTTTTTGTGAAGATTCCCTATATTAATAACCATTAAACATCCTGTATAATTTACTTTATCTGTTAGTAATGCTCTGAGGGACATTTTAGTTAAGGAGTAAAATTTGACTCATTCATTTCTTTATCTAATTTACTCATATTAAAAATCTAAAATTTGTTAAAAGGCTTTCACACTTTTTTTTGGTGTGTCAGTGACTCATTCTTAGGGGGCAAATGCATCGGCTTATTTAACTTCTTAGTTTTATCCGTCTGTTCGTCCGCCCGTTTGTTTGTCTACGAGAAACAAAAAAATATCCACTCTACAACTCACCTAGTTTGTCAGTATAATACTATTAGTAAAGCTAAACTAGGGACATGAATTTTAAAGTAGCAAAAATAAAATTTAAAAGGCTGAAATTTTGGGTCCAGAATTGTTTTACATTCCGACATAAGAATTTTTCAAAAGTGCAAGGGAGGAGGGGGGGGGGGGCTAATATGTCACTAAAAATGATGAGGGTTGGGTAAACCATCCTGAAGTGCACGGCAATTTATACCTACAGGCTTGTGCCTTACATGCGTCAAAACGGTACACCGACAAACGTCCTACTACGACAAACGTCCTACTACGACAAACGTCCTACGCGACAAACGTCCTAAGCGACAAACGTCCTACCGCGACAAACGTCCTACTGCGACATCTCTTTAGTAAAACGTCCTAAAAATTTTCAAAAATTATGAAATAAAAAAAATCTTCCAAATTTAAGGACAAAATCCTCTAATTGTAAGAATACTTATCAATATAAAATTCAAAATGGCGATAATTAACACAGGAAAATAATCTTTAACTGAAATTTATTTTTTGAATAACTTTAACCATAGGCTAAATTTTAAAAATCTGTCCGACAGTTTTCCCAAAGTCTGTGTTGGCTATCAAATGGTATGGTTTCGAACCCGATACATCCTTGCATTACAAAATTCGACCTTTAAATTTTTAGGACGTTTTACTTAAGAGATGTCGCAGTAGGACGTTTGTCGCTTAGGACGTTTGTCGCGTAGGACGTTTGTCGTAGTAGGACGTTTGTCGCGGTAGGACGTTTGTCGGTGTACCGTCAAAACCCCTTTTAGTATACCTTACATTTTTTTAGTGAAAATAATTAAAACAAGGATGACAACAACCAAAAAAGGGAAGCTCTAACGGTAGGACAAACGAACATTAACACTTGTAGAGTGTAAGAACTGAATATAAATCTATAAGTCTGAATAAAATTTTAAGTAAACTTGTTCCAAAATTGCTTAAATACAGGATACACTTTAAAGACATACTTACATTTTTAGGACTTGATTACAGAGATGCTTTGCGTAAAGCATTGTACCTTATTGTAACAGGACTCAGTATTTCAAAATTCATATGTATAGGATAATTATATTACATAAAAAATAGTTGTCAAAAATTTTTAAAAATCAACATCTTTTAAATTGACGTACGGACTTCTGGTAACGATTAAATTGTACCTAACTGTTATAGGAATCATTATGCAATGTTTGATATCAAAAGGACAATTATAAGATGTATAAATTAACAAAAGGACCTAACCGTTACGGATGTAAGGACGGACGTACCGACCCTAATTATTTAAACGCGAAGCTTTTATAAATTGTAGGAATGGGGTGCAAACATAGTTTACCAGTAAAATATAAAAATAATTAAATGAATGAAAAGAATAATATTTCTTACGGATGTCAACATATTTACATTGCCTCATTTTCTATCCATTGTATTTGTAACGAGGTTTTAGATAAATTATTTACTATTGTAGTCCCATTTATATTTTATTTCAAATTTATTAGATAATAGTTATACAATTTAAAAAAATACGCGTAGTAAAGTGAGAATACTTATTTTAGAAATAAAGCCTGCAAGAACAATTATGAGCAAGTAAAACATAGAATAACCCAAATAAAATTTTATTTTTTATTCCTTAAAATACAATTATTATGCCCATAAGTACCTCAGCAAACTGTTTGATATTGTAGTGGCCAGACCAAAATACAAAATCTAAGGAATCGAACTGGCCCCCAACCTTAAGTTAGGGAGATGGATATTTATAGCCACCATAACCTATCCTAATTTGGACATATATCAATGTACTTCAGTATTATGCTTACCTTTCGTCAATAAACTTATATATATTTTGACCTATTGTTGTTTGGGATTTATGAGTGAAGCTTCTCTATAATTTGCACTCGTTTTCGCCGAACGTGTACGCAGTCTTCGGGCAGCGTTCAACAATACATTGTTACAGAAAGTGTTACAACCAAGAACCTATCTATCTATCCTTGTAACAGAGGGTTTTGACTTTTAAAATACCCATTTACTTGAATATCTATATTGTAAAAATAAACAGTGTGTCATATGAAACCCTTGCTATATGAACAAGGAGGATTATGTATAAAATTAAATGAAAGTACAAGAGAACTTACTGAA
Source organism: Acartia tonsa (assembly GCF_053477335.1). NCBI lineage: Eukaryota > Metazoa > Arthropoda > Copepoda > Calanoida > Acartiidae > Acartia > Acartia tonsa. The sequence goes on from NC_137270.1 coordinate 28,174,121, forward strand.
GAATATGTAACTATATAGCATTTTCATAGCGACTGAAATTGACAACATTTTTGAAAGCGACGCTTTTCTATGATTATTATCTGCCCGTACGTCCATCAGTCCGTCCGTATGTCTGTGCGGGACAATTAGCTCTTTTAGATAATATGAACAGGTTAGAATTGTCCTATTGATATCAAACTTGCTAAAAAAATTAGGTATTATGTAGGAATCGTTTTAAAGTCTGTACTGATTATTTACTTTTTTGACAACGAATTTTTGTATGCTATAATTATCCTATTTATATAATTTTTAGAATACTGATTCCTTTTATCACAAGGTACAATGTTATAAGAGAAGCATCTCTTCAATATAAAAATCTAAGTATGTCCTTAAACATAAATTGTAATTCTGTTTTGCTTTTATGGATTTTGCCATCGTTGTTAAAAAAATATTAACGCACAAAGTAAGTTATAAGTTAAATGATAAAATGGTTGGTTAAAAAGGAAAATATAGTCCCCTCCCCCCCTACACACATATATATATAGTGATATTTGTAACGCCTATTACAAAGTATTAATATGATGCAATAAGTACACTTTCTAACAAAATGTCGCAGACATATAAACTATGCTATTCTATAGTACATGTTTCATTGGCCCAACTGAATGAATGCTTACTTGGATAAAATCTTTATGGCAGTTTGTTTAACTGTTTATTTTACACCAGAATGGCTTCACATTTCCGCTATACTTGGCACCATATGTAACAAGGATCAAAACATTCATAAATACAACAAAATATAAATCCTTATAATTAAATAACAGGATATCTTTCTGTTTGTTTGTACCGAAGGATCTCGCTAACCGCTGAACCGGGTAGCTTCTCATAGGTTCTGTATAACTATTTTGGGAAAGGGTACCACCAACCTCCAAATGAAATTTATGTTTTTTAAAACTTAAAATAAAATGGGAGAGGGGTGGTCGAATTCAACTTTCCTCTCCTCAAGTGCCCTTAAAGACCTCTAGGGGGCGTAGACGATAATAAGCTTACCTTAAATCTAAAAATACTTTTGAGTTTGACATATAATTTACTCGTTTGAAAATACTTTTCAAAATGTGGAATTTGGGTTAACTACTTTGAAACGACTTCCTATATTTTTTCACTAGATAAACAAATTATATAAATCACGCTAAATCATTTTTAGAATCATCCAAAAAATATTAATATAATATTAATCTAAGCAGATTTTAATAAATACTCGTATCTATTTTAAAAATTGTATAATGATTCCTGTAACATAGACATAAACAAATAGAGTGTTCCTACTTTTATAATCATTGACAGAATATCCGTATGTAAATTTCCAATTATGCTTTTTTAGCTGCATTTTCCCGTTTTTGGTTTTTGTTAATTTCTATGATGATTAGACACAATGTTATAAGCGATGCATCTCAAAAATTAAGTCAAGATATTTATGTAATCCTTGCAAAGCAACCTATATGTAATTTCTGATAGTTTTGCAATTGATTTTGTTTAGACTAAGTTGTCTAATTTATCTAGCTTCGCCTTTATGGATACTATTATCATTGTTTTTTTTAAGAGAAAAAAACCACTATGCAGTATTTTTTCAGTGCAAATAAGTTGTAAAAATGTATATATTATAAGCAATGAATGAACCTATTATTCTTTCTTTTAATGAGTTTCATCGACTTTTATTTGTTTTACACCAGATTATTTTTTGGTACGTGTGCATTTGTTTCAAAGAAACACAAAAAACCAAGGACATTTATGTCAAGAAGAACAAAATTAATATTGCAAAAAGTACAGTTTATAGTGCCTATAATAAAAAAATGACGTCATGCCATACAAATGACAAATGATAGGCCAGTATAATTTAATTATTGGTCGATCAAAATGAATACTTGCCTATCATTGGCATTTTGTATTGTATTACGTCATTTCTTTTTATAGGCACTATAAGCTGCTTCAAGAAGCACATAAGAATAAAATATAGAAAAATTATAGAAAATCACGAAACCTTCATAAAAGATATTCATGTCTTTTTTGTTGCATGACTGATAAACTGAAGGACAAAGTAAGTTATATACTTGAAAAAATGAAAGCCAGAAAATCACAGTTCCTTATAGCTTTACGAACTAACGAGCGTACGGACAGAGAGAATTATTATGTATCTTCGCTACTTAATATTTAAAATATATGATAACTAAGAAAAAAGCATAAGATATGGTGCAAGGATCTGTTCAAATCGATGTACTTTGTAAACATAAACAGAATATTAGCAAGGTTATAATAATTATGTTAAGTAATTATAGATAGATATATAGCCGAAGAGAGACAAATGAATAATCTAAAGAGGGTGAAATAGATAGATATGTAGATACAGAGAAAGATAGACAGGGAGAAATGGATGTAATATATAAAGAAGTAGAAAAAAATTATCGGAAAAATATATGAAAATGGACATTGAATGAAAGACAAAATTAGCATATTTTTGGTTTAAAATTAGTTTATCTTTCTAGGACATATCCCTACATTCCTGGAACAGCGACATGTGAATTGACTTAAGCCTATTGTAGATTGTGATTGTAAATCAGGGAAAAACAGCTGATCCAACCCCCCTCCCCTCTCTCTTCTCACTCATATCCGTTTCTCTCTATACCCCACCTAACAGTATGAACTGACCGGCAGAAAAAGAATTTAGATGCACAATGGTCTGAATTATATCTTACTGTCCAAAATTTTTTTTGTAGCCTTTTAAAGATATTTTCAAAAATGACAATTATATCTAAAAGTAGCAGAAAAATAATAAGCTAATAATAGTCAGTAAAAAAAGTAGAGTAAATTAAAATTTTACAGTTATAGTCAAACATAATTGTATAGAAAATAGTAAACTCTATTCTAACAAATATTTTCCTTTTTAAAATATAGGATCTGAATTTTTAAATTTTACATTTAGACCATAGTAAACTAAGCTACTTAAAAAATATATTTTATACTTCCGTAAACACAATACTATTTTATATTTTACTAAAACTATAAATTGTAAATAAAGAATTGCAATTAGAGGCAATTTGACATCAACAAAGCATGCAATAACAATATTCAATATTTTTTCTTGTTTATGGGAAGCCACTCTTAAATCTGAAAGTATCCGTGCGTCGCGCGTATCATTAAATTAAGTTCGTTAAGAAATGATACATGCCATGCCGATTCCTGTAACAGTTAGGCACAATTTAGAAAGCATAGATACTCTATGATCATTACCAGAAACTCCAAATGTTCTTTTTTCAACGTTAAGGTACAATGTACAAGCGTAGAATCTCTATAATTCAGAATTAAATGCAAATGAAAGATATATACGTAATTTTCGTTCATATTCAATAATACTGAATATTAAATGCTCAGCTACTCTACAATTGACAATGTTCGTATGACTTGTTGAGCTTCGTTTTTAAGAGGCGAACTACTTTAATAGATACCTTAGCTGGATCTTTAAATCATTTCAATGGTGCGCCAAATCGGGGTGAGCCAACTTTCCACCAATGAGAGCACAGCATTTTGGCGCACCATGAAAGATCCAGCTCTTGTTTTATTTACCATTCTTTATAATTCGTTAGTATTTAATATTCTTTAATCCTAGTTTGATTATAAAACAAAGTAATAAAGCTATACACACTGAATATATCTGATTACGTAACCTTTGGCAAAAAGATTTGCACATCATTGTCTATAAAATCCGCAATAAATTTGCATATCAGCTCAATATCTTAATGACATTAAGACTTCTCTTTTTTCTTGCACACCTAACATGTGAACACACACTCACACTTACACACACACACACACGTACATACACACACACACTCACCCACACTTGAAGCTGACCCATACAATAGAGCTTTAAAAGATGTTAACATAAAACAAAATTACTATAAAGATTTCGAAAGCAAAATTTGTTTTAAAAAGACATAATTTAATGACATTACGACTAAAATTTTCTGTTGATATAATAACTGAACAATTTTCCGACTGAGGTAAATAAATCAGTCTAGCTATTAGCGAGATCTATAGAGACATATGAATCACTATCTATTTTTGACAGTTGTAATAATAAAATAAAATTGATACATTGAAAGAACGCCATAAGAGGACAAACCTCTTAAGGAAGCAGAAAAGAGCCGGGGAGAGGGAGGGGGCGGTATTCCGACGGATAGAAAGCCAAGTTGACCGCTTCTTAAAAAAAGAGAGGTGGAGGAGGGGGGGGGGCGGGGGCTTGATAGAAAGTTGGTAAAAGGGGAAGTTTAGAGAAATAGGAGAGATTGTATATTAGAGAATTAAAGTGGAAAGATTGAGGGGTTTGACATAACAGTAGAGTAAATATAGAATAAGAGGGGGGATCACCCCCCGTACAACACCCCTGTAACAGTTCTAGTTCAAGGATAGAAGTTTTCTGACAAAATTAGTTCAGTGAAATGCACGGGGAAAAGTGACACATCCTTTCATGTTTACATATTTTATGAAAATAATAATAAGGAGAAAAATAAGAAAAAAGCATAAAAAAGTCTTGAGATGATTATTATTTGACTTAAAATTTTTTTGGTAAGCCTGCTACTCTATAACTAAGGTCTGTTCAACATTGTCAAAACTTTGATTTTCTCAGCTTTTGTGTAAGATAGTTGTCTGATATTTTTGCTATACTCAGGTACAATAAATTGTTGTAGATTTTAACATATTTCTACTTATTCTGTAGATTAAAAATAATAGTTGAACAGTTTGAACACTAATAGTTTGGAACCAACATGTCACTATTCAATATTAGTACCTAAAGTTTTTGACCAAGCAATTAAGAAAAAAATGTCATTTTCTCCCTTTTTAAGCCACTTTTTTTCTGGATAGTAGGTAGAAAATATTTTTGAGGGAATCTCTTGTTTTTAAGATGATTTTCTCAAGCATGACTCATGTCAAAATGTATCGAAATAAAAGGGTAATATTTGAGTCACTAAGCTATGTTTTTCAAAATAATATGATTTATTATAATAGTTTTAGTATGACAAATACACAGTACTCGGCAGCCGTGCGTCAGCCGCCTGTAAGCCTCAGGGAAATCAATCTTTTACTATTTTAAGAATTAGCTAGAATTCTAAACCTGGCCAAAATATGGCAATCCCTCTTTTTAAAAAAAGTTTTCAAAGCTCCCAGACGATTAAAATTTAAGGCTTAGTCGCAGCTTACGCGCGGCCGCTGAGCCCTGCAAATATGTGTTATATATTATTCATTTTAGTTATCTTAATTACAATTGAGATATATTAAAATTAGTTATCATTTAGGCATAGGAAAATTAACTTTTAATAAATTTTCCCTCCAAAATGAACAAAAATTCTCTTGATATTATTAGTAGAAAAGTGTTTCTTTTTGCAAACCTATCATGGTTTTACCTTAAACAACCAAGTTTTAAGCTAACGAATTATAGAACTGGTTTATTAACTTTTAGGCAGCATCTCTTGTGTGTAGACTTACTTAAATTTTAATTTTAGTCTAAAAACTTATAAAAATAAACTGAAAAACTGAAACTGCTTTTATCATTTCTAAGTTAGGTTAGGTTAAAATTGTTAAGAAAATACCTTAAAATTTTTGGAAAACAGATTATTAGTGCTTAAGTTACAAAATATATAACTTTTTGCAGGTTCTAGACTATTAAAATCAATCAAGTAAAAATGGTTGGTGGCGGTGATACTCTGCTACCAAGCTATATTAATCCTGATGACCTTGTGGAGGGGGTTCTTGAGGCTGTAGCTCAGCATAGAGAGAACACTAGACAAGTTCTTAGGTAAGATATATTTATATTAACTATTATCATATGGTAGAACATGTTTTTGAGGCTGTGGCTCAGCATAGAGAGAATACTAGACAAGTTCTTAGGTAACATATATTTATATAAACTATTATCATATGGTAGAACATGTTCTTGAGGCTGTAGCTCAGCATAGAGAGAATACTAGACAAGTTCTTAGGTAACATATATTTATATAAACTATTATTATATGGTAGAACATGTTCTTGAGGCTGTAGCTCAGCATAGAGAGAATACTAGACAAGTTCTAAGGTAACATATATTTATATAAACTATTATCTTTTAGTAGAACATGTTCTTGAGGCTGTAGCTCAGCATAGAGAGAATACTAGACAAGTTCTTAGTTAAGATATATTTATATAAACTAATATTATATGATGGAACATGTTCTTGATGCTGTAGCTCAGCATAGAGAGAATACTAGACAAGTTCTTAGGTAACATATATTTATATTAACTATTATCATATGGTAGAACATGTTCTTGATGCTATAGCTCAGCATAGAGAGAATACTAGACAAGTTCTTAGGTAAGATATATTTATACAAACTATTATCATATAGTAGAACATGTTCTTGAGGCTGTGACTCAGCATAGAGAGAATACTAGACAAGTTCTTAGGTAAGATATATTTATATAAACTAATATTATATGATGGAACATGTTCTTGATGCTGTAGCTCAGCACAGAGAGAATACTAGACAAGTTCTTAGGTAACATATATTTATATAAGCTATTATCATATGGTAGAACATGTTCTTGGCTGTAGCTCAGCTTAGAGAGAATACTAGACAAGTTCTTAGGTAACATATATTTATATAAGCTATTATCATATGGTAGAACATGTTCTTGAGGCTGTAGCTCAGCATAGAGAGAATACTAGACAAGTTCTTAGGTAACATATATTTATATAAACTATTATCATATGGTAGAACATGTTCTTGAGGCTGTAGCTCAGCATAGAGAGAATACTAGACAAGTTCTTAGGTAACATATATTATATAAACTAATATTATATGATAGAACATGTTCTTGATGCTATAGCTCAGCATAGAGAGAATACTAGACAAGTTCTTAGGTAAGATATATCATATGGTAGAACATGTTCTTGAGGCTCTAGGTCAGCATAGAGAGAATACTAGACAAGTTCTTAGGTAACATATATTTATATAAGCTATTATCATATGGTAGAACATGTTCTTGAGGCTCTAGGTCAGCATAGAGAGAATACTAGACAAGTTCTTAGGTAACATATATTTGTATAAACTATTATCATACGAAAGAACATGTTCTTGAGGCTGTGGCTCAGCAAGCATAGAGAGAATACTAGACAAGTTCTTAGGTAACATATATTTGTATAAACTATTATCGTATGAAAGAACATGTTCTTGAGGCTGTGGCTCAGCATAGAGAGAATACTAGACAAGTTCTTAGGTAACATATATTTATATTAACTATTATCATATGGTAGAACATGTTCTTGAGGCTGTGGCTCAGCATAGAGAGAATACTAGACAAGTTCTTAGGTAACATATCCTTATATTAAAGTAACAGAATCTCTGTGTGTCTGTGTGTTTATACCAAAGGATCTCGCTAACCGCTGAACCGATCGGGTTCTTCTTAATAGGGTAGCTTCTCATAGGTCCCGGGAAGGTTTATAACTATTTTCTTGGGGGGTGGGACACCCCAACCCCCCAAAAATAAAAATCCCCACCCCCAAATTTTTTTTAAATTTTTTCATTTTTTATAACTAAAACAAAAAAGGAGGGGGAGGCAACCCCCCCCCCAAAAAAAAAAAAAATTCACCCCCCCAAATTTTTTTTTAACTTTTTCTTTTAAAATAAAAAATAAAAAATTGGGTTATCAAATTCGACTCCCCCCTCCTCAAGTGCCCCTAGAGGTCTCTTGGGGCGTAGCCGCTAGTATTATATAAACTATTATCATATGGTAGAACATGTTATTGAGTCTGTAGCTCAGCATAGAGAGAATACTAGACAAGTTCTTAGGTAAGATATTTTTATATAAGCTATTATCATATGGTAGAAGATGTTCTTAAGTCTGTAGCTCAGCATAGAGAGAATACTAGACAAGTTCTTAGGTAAGATATTTTTATATAAACTATTATCATATGGCAGAACATGTTCTTAAGGATGTAGCTCACCATAGAGAGAATACTAGACAAGTTCTTAGGTAAGATATCTATAATACAAAGTAGAGCGATGTCTGTCTGTCTGTTTGTTTGTATTGAAGGATCTCGCACACAACTGAACCGATCAGATTCTCCTTAAAATGTAAAAAATGTGGATGGGAGTAGGGCAGCCTCCCCCCAAAAAATTAATTTTTTATAACTTTTTGTTAAATTCGATTGTTAAAAAATGGGTTTTTGGATTCAACTCCTCCTCAAGTGCCATTAGAGGCCTATAACTATTTATAACTGTTATTGAAAAAAATAACAACAATTTAGAGTAAAAATAGTGGTTTCTATTTTCAAATTTTTAAAACATGGTAGAAAATTTTTGTATTTATTACATTTAACCTCATATTGTTAATCTGTACCTTTGATTTTGCTCCATGCTCCAATAACCTAAATTATCATAAGTGTGTTCTAAAAATTTCATGCAGTCCTTTTTTATTGAAAATCTTTTTCACCAGTTTAAATGATTATATTATCAATAGTAAGATACTTTGAATTTCAAAAATAATACAAGTACAGCAGAAAAGTTTGAACATAATTGGTTTTTCTCAAGTGCCAAATCCTTGCAAATTTAGTGAAAGATAAATATGTACATCTACTAGGAAGTGAAATGACATTGTACTTAATCTATATAGGACACTAAGGACAGACAACACACATATAACATGCAGACAGACAGACATGCAAAAAACTGTGCGAAATATTTTAAGAAATGGGGCATACTACAAATTTACCTAATTGTCTGTTCATCTATCTATCTATCCATGTACCTATTGTAGACATGTTATCTATTTTTTACTGCCAGTTCAACACTTGTCCTTCAGACGTTAGGTGAATAATTTATTAACTTAAGTGAAAGTTATTCATTATTTTACATTTTAACTGACCAAAAACTTAATTAAGATTTCTTCTTTGATTCTTAAAGCTTAATAATTGTTACTATCATCTAAAATTAAATATCGACAAAAATTAAATGTTTCTACATTTTTTCCTCCTCAAAATTAAGAAAATTTATCTTAAACTGAAGATTCTTTAATCTTATTAAAATATAAAAATATTAATTCCATTTTAATTCGTATATCTTTTAGATTCCTTTATCAAATTAAATAAAAAATTATATTTTTAATTGCAAAATCTATTAATATTCTTTTAATTAGCTAAACTTGAGAAAAAAGCACAACACAAAAAAAAACTGATAAAAATAATTTCAATTTAAAAACTAAGATTAAATTGACGTAGCTAGTCTATGAATCACTTTGTCCGTCCGTCATTTTGTAACACGGAGAAAATGTAATTTATTCAATTAAAGTTAAAAGGATGAATTTTTTGTGAAGATTCTCCTTTCCTTACATTTGCTCAATAACCTAAACTTAGTCCGTCTGTCTGTCAATTGATTTATAATATTAGAAAATGTGGGAAATTTCTAATTCAACAGCTGAGCTACTTAAAGATATTGTTATCTTTGTTGTTTTAGTACTTAACTTTTTTTTCCACAAAAAATAAAATCTATTTGTTGAAAAAAATTTATTTGTTTTTCTAACATTTACGTTAATTTAGGCAAAACTAATGTGTTCCTTACTTTAAAATTAAATCTAACTTTTTAAGAGAAGTTTTCTAGAAGTGAAGCTAATATGCTTATGCTATGTCAGCCAGTATGTCCGTCCGTTTCTAAGTTAATCTAAAATTAACCTAAAAAAATACAATTAAAATTTTTCATGATTTTTTGTTATTTTAAGTATAAACTTGTAAAGGCTTCGTAGGGTTAGTGCCCCTTAAAAGGGGATAAGAGGACATAAAAAATTCTCCTCCCTCATTTTTCAATTAATTTAAAAATAATGGGGAGCGCACTGGTTTTGTGCTCGCTAGAGCTAAACAAGATTTAATAGCTGAAACTCTACATTATTATTTAAACAGTTTTATAAGGACAACACGTAGAAAATATTTTTAACTTGGGGTGCAGATAAAACTATTTCAAAAGCATTCTTTCAAGGAAGTATTTCTGGGAGCGTAGCTACTCTAGAGTTATGTTGAAAATATAAACCAACCTTTGGCCAATGTTAACATCTATCATTTTATTGTTGACTCATAGAGGTTGAAGTCCCAGGCCAAGATAAAAGTAATTATTTATGTTTTTATTGCAACTACTGTGGAAAAATTGTCTAAAATGCAATACGATACTTGAGTTTACAGTATGGCTCAAAACAAGTATTAATCCAGTTGAAATTAATAGGAATCAAAGCAATTCGAAAAGAATACCTCTTTCCTAATATATATTTTCCAGCTATAAGATAAAAAAAACAAATGTTACATATCCTTCGCAATTTGTTAGAAGTTTGTTCTTGTTAGAGATAGATAAACACTTGATCCTGCTTTCAAAACATATTAGTGCTTAAGAGTTTGAAAATTACAGTACAGCAAGTTCTTTTTTAAAATATAACATTTCATTAAATAGATTTTTTTATAATCCAAAATAGCATCCGTGAAAATCATTTATTGCAGCTATCATGAAATAATAATAATAATACATTTTAAGAGATTAAACATAATAATTATAGAAAAAATGCCTTTTTTTACAGAAACAGTATTCTTAGTTTAGAATTGTTCTATTAATAGAAGCTGAAATCATCAGAGAGAGAGAGGGGACAATGAGCTTTTTATTACACTAGTCCTCAATGTTTTATAATAACCTTTTTTTATTCGTTCGCTTCACAATTTTGGGGACTTCAGTGATTTTTTATTGGTTGGTTTTTAAGTTGAGTGTTCAAACGTTTTAACCAATAATTTTAATCTACAGAAGAGGTAATATTGTGTATCATTTTTTGGGATGTACATCAATTCATCGGCCATTGTCTTATCCCTGTAGATCCCTGAGAAAATATATAAACGTAGAGACAATTAACTTTTTATATTAAATGATAAGATTACGGGGTAATTTATTTCCTTCTTATTCTATGCTCTCGTACTATTTAGACAAGGACATAAAATCACATAAAAAATAAATTATATTGTAGAATCTTATAATAAAAATTTCTGGACAGAAGCTACTATATAATTTGAAATGTCTAACCGTCAGTCTGCAACTCAATGGGTGAAACGTTAATTTCTCGGCTGCTGTTCAATATAGCCGGTTGATTTTTGTGTAGAATTCCTTAACCAATGATGATCCAAAATGTAGTTTACTTGACCGTCGGTTTGTTGGTTTTGCTACAAAAGACAAATATATTTAATTTTAAAAAGGTTTATATTTGATTTTTTTTGTGACAATAAAATTCTGCTTTACAATTAACTTTGTCAATCTAATTTACCAATTATCAATTAATCCAACTATTAATCCCTCTATCTATGAAGCCATGCATCTATTTATCTCCATATTCTTTGATGTGTGTATCCTTTTAATCGCCTAGCTATGTATCTAATCTATCTGTCAATTTATTTATCTATCCATCATTATCCAATTATTTAAAACTAGATGCTGCGCCCTCAGCATAAAGGGGCTCTAATTCGAAGGAATTTAGAAGGGCACAAAAATAGCCTAAAACCACACCCAGAATTTTTACAAAAATGAAATAGCCTAAAACCTTCACGCGACCTTTAAAAAGCTTCCATATAAAGGAGGACCATATCGGTTTAGCGGTTAGCGAGATCCTTTGCTACAGACAAAAAGCTTACTGCTTTTTATAATAGGATAACTACCTGATTATTTGTTTATTATCCATCTCTTTTTTAGTTTTGATTGTGACGATATTGCCAGCAGTTATTTTGCCAGCCAATTTGGAACTTCTAATCAACAACAGGAAAAATACACCAACAGTTATTAAGTTAACTATTTAAAAGATTTTTAAAGGCACAGCTTTTGAATAATCAGGGTCGTTAATTTAGTCATCTTAGAATTGTCCTATTGATTTGAACCCTGCATGGTGATTCCTGTAGTAGTTAGGTACGATATAGAAAGAGACGTAACTTTATAATCGGTACCAGAATGTCCGTACATTCATTTTAAACATGTTGATTTTATGTTGATTTTTAACCTCTTTAACAACAAATCTGTATTGATATGATTTTTGAAATACTGATTCCTATGACAAGTTACAAAGTACAATGTTATAAATTAAGCATCTTTAAAATCAAGTTATAAAAATGTAAGCATGTCCTTAAACATTACACTGTATTTAGGCAGTTTTTCAACAAATTTACTTACAATTTTTCGACCCTCATACATTTATATTCTGATTATTTAGTTTTGACATGTGTTCGATGTTTGTTTGTCCTACCGTTTCAGAGCTTCGCTTATATGGATGTTGTCATCCTTTTTAAATATCATTTTTGTAACTTTCTTAACAAAGGAACCTCATTTTCTGATCAGGACTTATTTATAAAAAACATTTTTTAATAATATGTCGAGTTAAACTAAAGTAAATGTGTATTTTTGATCCAGCAAAAAACAGTAAGCAGTAATTTTAACAGCAAAACTAATAGCAGGACAAACAGGTTTTAAAGAATGTTATTTAACCTTAACTTATTTAGCTTGATAGTCAAGATTTAATGAAGTTAGTATTCATTTTCTTACAGGGTTCAATGAGCTAAATTTTTATATGTTTTTGGTGTTTTTGTGAAAGCCTTTGACTAAGACGTGACTGTGGATCCACTCGTTATTTAAAAGGTGGATGCTTCGAATCTCGGCTAATTAACGTTTCATAACTATACGTTATAAAATGTTCCTATTGCTGAAATAGAATGGATGCATTGGCTCAAAACAGGCATAACTTATTACCATGCACAGTTAGGACTTCCGGACAAAGGTGTAGGAAGTTTGGCTACATAATCATGCACTTTCCTAGTTAGATTTGGCCCTAAATTACATCTCAGCCTGCCTCCAGGGATTAGAGCCTTTGACTAGAGCGATACAATTTTGAAAAATATAATAATGAAGATTAAAATTTAAATCGACAAAATGTTTATTGAAAAAATAATAACTAACTTACAAAAGAGATATAAAATAGACGAAATAATATAAAACCTTGTTAAAACAGTCGAAGAAACAGTTTCAGCACGAAGCCAAGCCCTGTGACAGCATGTAATAACAATTTGGTCCAGTCTACTATGGCAAGTGCCGCAGCTAAAATAGCAAAGGTAAACTTCTGTTAAAGTTTATTACCTGAACGATCCAATAATCGGTTTATTAACTCAAACTTATTTCTTATTCACCGGACCCCCTCCTCATCCACTATTTTTTTAGTTTTTAAAGAAAAAACTTATTTATAGAAAAATGTTAAAATCTTTTTTTTATAACCTAACAATGACATAGTTTTAAACACAAGAATTTAGGGGAAAATTAAATTATCAACCAACTGTCCAATCCCTGCATTCCTGAGTATCGTAACACAATAAAATCAGGGATCTAAAGGGATGAGACAAAAGCCGATAAATTGATGTACATTGTGCATCCTAACCGATGACACACAAAATAACCCCTTCATTATATGAAAATTAGTGGTTGAAACGTTTGAGCACTCAACTTAATAAAACAACCCGTCAGAATTCAGTAAAAGTCCCCAAAGTTGTTATTCCAACGAATAAGAAAATGTTATTGTAAAACTTTGAAGACTAGTGTAATAAACAGCATATTGTCCCCCTATCTCTCTGAAAATCTGCTTTGACCTTGAAAGCAGATTGTTGTGAGTGATTTTTATGATTATGAGCATTACTATGCTGAAAATTTGCAAAATTTTCTTTCATAGATTTTTCAAAATTTACTTTCTACTTTTCACGTTTAACAAGGACGATTATAGTTTCAAGAAGCTTAGTAAATAATACACTATGTATAATTATATTGGTTTCCCTCAAAGTGCTCAGTCGATCACTGACTTCCCCCCCCCCCTACCCTAGTAAATTGAAATAAGTGGGAGAGGTGGTATTTCGTTGTTTGTCTATTACTTTGGGTCTGGTTAGGTTATTTTATATTGGCTACTATTTAGGTCGTTCGTTAGGTATAGGAAAAAAACTGTCCATCTTCATTCAATTTATATTATAAATAAGGGGGTGGTATGGAAGGGGGGGGGGGATCATTGCTCGATGGACAATTTGGGGAAAGCGCCAAATGTTTGATCATTTATTTGTATAAGTAACCAAGTGATTTTTGCATATCATCCACCAAAAAAACATAGGATTTTTTTAAATATACCCCAAAAATTGCAAAATACAAATGTAAAGTTTTACAATTTATTTTGCAAAACTTAATGTGACATCCAATTACGTAAAGATAATTAAATATATATTTCACATAGCATCACTGTTATAAAACTACAAATAAGAATCAACATAATCTTAACAGGAATGGAAAATTATTCTGAAAAACATCTTTAAATACTCAAATTTCTTTGATTAAGAAATTAAGAAAATTCATTTACTGCTAGGGTTATTTTTCGATTGCGATCATTTACTCCGAAATAAAATGGCCTGAAACCTGCCCTAGGCATATAAAGGCTTCCATCCATATGAAGAAGCTTTACTCAGGGATCTTAAAGGATAAGGCAATGGCCGATAAATTTATGTTCATCTTCAACAATAATGCACAAAGCTACCATTTCTGTAGCTTTTAATTGGTGGTTGAAACGTTTGAACAATCGACTTAATGAACCAACTTATCAAAATTCAATAGAATTTCCCAAGATTGTTATACTAACGAATAAGAAAATGTTACTATAAAATTTTGTTGACTAGTGCAATAAACAGCCCGATGTCTCCTCTCCAAACCTTACTACTTTATTATAAAGCATAATTGTCCCTAGCTTCACTAAATGTCCATAATAAACATTTCCTAAAAACTGCATTCCACAATTTTTCGCCATTTATATTTTCAAGGTGTGCGAGCTTTTTCTAAGGCGTTCTCACAAAACAGTGGAAATAATACTTTAATGTTTATGAAGCATTGGCTTACTTCTAAACTTAAGAAAAATATAAATAGTTTTTTTTTTACATTAAGGAATTTAAGAGGACCCAAATGAAAATTCTATAAAAATATGATTTAATTAACTCTCATATCTTTTTTCTGGTTATTTTGCATAAACGGCCACATTTTTTACATTTTGTAATTCCTATTCTTTGCTATGAGCAACATTTTACAATGATCAAAATCTTATTTTCATATAATTTAAAATTAGCTTTGGTGAAAATAGTTAATAACATTTTCTGCGAACAATAACTTAAAAAAGATAAAATTAATACTTTTGTTAGACCGGGATTTTGGTTCCCTGGGGCCAACACAACTGGACTTAATCTTATAATTTTTGATTTTATTGTCCGCGGAAAGCTGTCTACAATAAGATGCAATAAATAACTACTTCTAAATTTAGTTAAAGCAACAAGAAAGAGAAGAGCAAAGGCAAAAATTTAAGGAGCAATCTGTTCAACAACAACAATTTACTCAGCAACAGCAATCTGTTCAACAACAACAATTTACTCAGCAACAGCAGTCTGTTCAGCAACAACAATTTACTCAGCAACAGCAATCTGTTCAACAACAGCAGTTTGTCCAACAACAAAATACTCAACAGCAATATCAGGTTAGTATAACTACAATTTGATCTGTAAATTAATCCTTATGATAAAGTAACAGGATTTTTATGTGTATACAGAAGGATCTTGTTAACCAATAAACCGATATGGTTCTAATTTACAGAGGAGCTTTTTATAGGTTCTGGAAAGATTTTTACTATTTTGGGGCAAGGTACCACCACCTTTTCAAGAGAAATTGTCCCTGAAAAAAAAGCCCTCTCCAAATTTTTTTCTTTTTTTTTCTTGTTAATACTAGGGAAGGGGGGTCGACATCCCCCCCCTCTTCAAGGATCCATGCCTTCTCCTAAGAGCTAAGGGCGTGGCTACTATAAAAAAAATTAATCAGGTATAAATTCGCATTGTAATGTTCAATTTGTATAAATTGAATATTTTGTTGTAATTTCAGCAGCAACAAAACTATCCACAAGTTAATCAAGATCAAGATTATCAGCAGCAAGCTTATCTTCAACAACAAATGATACAAAATCAAAAAATGACTGAGGTAAACACAGGGATCTAAAGGGATAAGACAATGGCCTATAAATTGATGTACATCCCCAAAGATAATCCACAAAATTACGCCTTCTGTAGATTACAATTAGTGGTTGAAACGTTTGGACACTTAAACATAATGGACCAACCAATCAAAATTAAATTAAAGCCTCCAAAGTTTTTAAGCCAACGAATAAGAAAATGTTATAATACGACTTTAGGAACAGCCCAATAAATCCTCTCTCCTTGGGTAAACAGCTATTGTCCATAACGAGTTTTGCATGTTTTATCCGTTTCTTTTCTGAATTTCAAGGTCTTTTATTTTTTTTCTATTAACCTTTTATTTTTTTTCTTCCGTTTTTTCAGATAAAAAAAATAATATTGATCTGTAATTTTGTCTTTAATTTTTTTCCTTCAGGAAATTAAAAATGACATATTGCGTATAATTGAACATTCCAATCAGGCTTGTCTATATTTTTTGGGATTTTTTTTTGTTGCGTTTCAAATAACAACATGCTTTCTGACAAATGTAAAAACTAACCCCAGAGGCGCCTTTGATTTTTTGAAATTTTATTGCTATAAGGAAGATGAAGTCAAAATAACCAAAAAAAATTTTCTGAATATTTGAAAAGCGACTAGTATTAATTTTTGACTGATATAATTGCTTTTAAAAATAGGATGTCAATTTTATTAATGAAATATAATTCTACGGACAATAATTAAATTTCGTGGAAAATAAAAGTAGGTCATTGCTAAGTCTGTAATGTGATATAAGAAAAGCTTTGACTCCCTCCCACCCTTGGAATTCTCCGTTAATTTCTTGGTTCTTATATTTCACTCTCTTGATTTCTATTCTCATCTTTTCGCTCTTTTTCTTTATTTATTGTCTACTTTATTTCTATAATGGGCTAGTATTATTCTAGTATTTATTTTTCTGATATTATTTTCATAGCCTCAAGGGGCTTGCCCCAAGATGTAATGAACTGGGGTTGATCAGATTCTTTGTACAATCCGTTCAGCGGTAACCGATATCGAATGAACGGATGGACGGACGGACAGACATCATTTACTTTGTATTATAGATATGAATACTCATAGCCGGCCCTTTTTAGACATAATAGATGAATCCTTAATGTAACATCTGTCAACTTGGAGGATGTTCATAACCTTTGCAGATAAAAAAAAATTTCTCTAAAAAAATTGAGAAGCTGGCAATATATAGACTATGCAGGAAGTATTTTAAGGAGAGAGGAGATATTGAACTGTAAATTATACTAGTATCCTAGTTTTATTAACACTTTTGATGGCTTAAAAACTTTGGGTACTTAAACCTAATATGTGTGGTTAAAAACTAGTAGTGTTCAAAAAGTTCAACTAGTAGTTTTAATCTATTTTTTCTTATAAAACTTAAAATTTTTTAAAGTACAATAAGAAAGGAAAAATTGTTTTTATTGCATAAACTCCATATCATTTTTTTTCATTGATAAATGGGGTATTCCTGTCCTTTTTTTTGTTTAGGAATGGGGTATTCCTGTCCAGTTTTTTGTTTAGGAATGAATATTTCTTACCCGAGGGAATAAATGATGGACCGATAGGTCATCATTTATTCACGAGGGTAAGAAATATTCATTCCTAAACTGTCTCAACCATGACACTTTGGTTGAGCTTGACTTCCGAATTAGCGGGAAGTTCACGAGATCAGTTGGCGAACATACAAACCCCCAATACCAGGAACCATCAAGTTTCAACAGCAGGTTTGAATATAGATTTATTGATGAAATTATTTCAAAGACCTGAAATTACAAGATCAATTAATAAACAGAATAAAATATTATTCGTTATCTTAAAACTTTGAGCACTAAAAAAAATCTTTTTCTTTTCTTATGGTTAAAGAATCTTTGGAAACTTTGGCTTTAAAGGAAAATTATTTGGTTTAATAAATCATTGTTAAATGCAACAATAAGGCACATAAAAATTACTAAAACATATATTAATCATAATTAAGTTTCATGCTTAGCTGGCTAAAGCCTTTTTAAAACTACATATAATCGTCCTATACACCATACTTCTTAATCAAATTAACAAATTCTACCTGAAGCTCTTATGGTTTCAAATCCCTGATATACTAGGGTAGTTCACACTCAATGAGACCAATGATAGGCCCAATTTTGTTCTCCGAAATCTTCACACTCTCATATCTCATTCAAAAGTAAAGAACGTGCGCATCCAAAATAAACAAACACTCTATGCCGCGCCACATTATGAAAGGAAAGCCCTAAAAGACGACATTTGCGCTTTGTTTTTGGTTTAATGATAAGGAATTTAATTTCGAACTTGATAAACACAAAGCTTCCTCGAAAAGAGGTTAAGACACACCCCCCGTTTGAAAGTCAAATTAACTTCCTTAACGAGATTCAAGGTTTTTTTCGCGCTGAGCACTAGCAACATTTCTCACTAAACTCAACTCACCATAATCACATGAGAATGGCCACATCCCGAAAACGTGACAATTTTGCTCCTAACTAAATGAAACCCCGTGAAATGCATACACAATATTACACTCCTCACTAGGACTCATAATACCTCACATTTTAGGATAGAAGGATGGGGATTGGTTTGTACCATACAACATTCCATGCACATGACAATCACAAGATCACATACACAATCCTAAAATAGATAATCCTATTAATCATGATGTTGTAAATATAACAACTACACTAATAATAATCATTTCATAATCAATAGGTAATAAATCATTATTAATAAATCAATAAGTACCTACGAAATCAGGTTGAAATGTAAATGTAAACAATAATGGTAAAAATACAACGAAATAAATCTTAGACAAGAAAATTAAGATTTATAGGTACTTAAAACTAAATTTGTTAAGCATCAAAAAGAGTAGTAAGAAAAAATTTTTCAAAATCCTTGGGCAGAAAGTTTTTCAAACCTAATGAATAAGAACTGTAATATCTTAATCAACAATAAAACTTTTTAATACTTAAAGAATAGCAAAATAATATCTTCGTTAGAATTTTCATTGAAATTATGAAAAAATACCAATTTTTCTTTGTAAAAAAATATGAGACTTTAAATATGAATTTTCAATCATTCCTTGATCTAAATAAAAATGTTTTACTTGATTGAAATTCATATATAATTTTAAAAAAAAATCTGCTAAAAAAATACTTGATTTTTTCTTAGAATAAATATCGAATCACGCAACCTCGACACATTTATTCTTTTTTGTTAAACTTTTCAGGTAAGTTTTAAAATGAATTGTACTTTTGAAAAGAATTTAAACTCAATAAAATTAAATTTGAGCATATGAAATAGAAGAATATTTAATCGCATTTCATTTGATTCTTATTTTAGGCATAAAAATAGGCATATGAAAAATGTGGCTTTTTTTACTAAAAAAAAATCTCAATTTCCATAAAATAAGAATCAATTATTAATCATAATTTTTAACAACTGCCTGACTGATACAGCATGTTCTTCTAGGGGAGATTTATCTGTCAGTCTGAACAAGACTCTTGCAGTCTTTCTTCCATCCTCAATTCTCGTCACTCGGCCCATCCTCAAACATCTCATCAGTGGATTGGTACTCGTAACCAGAACTATATCTCCGTCAGCTAGTGGCTCCGCCATCTCATCCTTCCACTTGGACATCCGTAATATCTTCGGTAGGATCTCCTGGCGGTAGGCAGTCCAAAACTGGGCAGATAAATCTTCCAACAACTTCAACCTGGAGGAAATTTGGTCCTCCGGTTTCATCGCCACATTGCACAACGGCTGGCGGTCAACATTTCCCAGCAGCTGGCCAGGGGTAATCAGCCGCCAATTCTCCACGTCGTTCGCAGCTTCAATCGTCAGTGGTCTGCTATTCATAATTTTGCTGACCTCCGCCAACAGCACCAGGAGCTCGTTGAAATTAACAGAACTATTCACCAACTTCTTGGACAGCAATCTCTTGGTTAATCCCACCATTTTCTCAGCCTGCCCAATATAATGGTGGGCTCGGGCCGGGATCTGAGACCAAGAAAACTCTACCTGGCTGCCCAACTTCTGCTCTAAAACCTTGCGAGCACCGGATAATTGTGTGCCCATGTCGCTTACTATGATCTTCGGCAGACAATGAACAGCTTCCAACTTGCGCAGGGACAACAGGATACTGCTGGTATCATACTTTTCCAAGGCATCTAACCACAACGCCCCTGAGAATCTGCAGACCACCACGAACACCCACACCTTCTTCGTTGCTGTCTGACTCCTCGTCTTGGCGGCAGCTCTCCTCGTAACCAGCGGACCCATCAGGTCGACTTGCACAGCTTCAAAAGGCCTGCTCGGGACCAACTTGTCAGGTAACACCTCCTTCATGGTAGCACGACATTCCTTAGCCCTCTCAACACTGCAGGGCCAACATTTCTTCACTTCCATGATGGCCAACCTCCTTGCCTTCACAATCCAGCACCAACGGCGGCTCTCAGCTAAAGTTCCACGGACACCAGAGTGAAGCTCAACATGCGCTTCTCTCATAAAAACAGCAGCTAACCAATTACCAGGCTCCAAAATTATTAAACCTGGCATGTCTTCAAATATCATTTTACGGCCGCCAGTAATGGCGTCAATGACTGGCTGTCCACGACCAACCATTTTAAGAATCCTCACCTCCCTGGTCACATAATTTCCTCCGGGACCAACGACAGGCCAGGTCAATGATACTTCATGCACTAATGGGTTTAATGACGCATAATTGCCTTTAGCGTCATTTATCCACTCATCCTCTTGGCTTCGTGACACAATGAAAAGTTCCGCCGCCGCCATAAAATTGTACAAAGACGGCTTGTACACAGAATCTGCGGCAGCTACATGACTACCAGCGGCTGTAGTCTTACCTTCTTGTCTGCTCTTTAGCTTCTTCAACCAGGTGTTCGCAACTTGCAGGACAGCTGCCATAATACGTTTGGCCTGTCCAAATGATCTCCTGTGCTTAAACCTAAAGACATCTTCAGCGGCTTCTCCGGCAACTTTCATTGAACATAACTTAACCATTTTGGTATTCAACTCCTCTGGGGGTAAAACCTGCTTGACTTCTTCGGCAGTTTTCACCGGCCACGCACTTTCATCCTGGCGCAACCATTCTGGGCCCAATCTGTACCTGGAACCTGGTCCCAAATCTGATACTTTGCAGGTGCTTCTGGTGCCCAAATCTGCAACGTTTTGCGTCCCGGGGACCCACCTCCAGTCATCCTTGTTGGTTGCAGATTGAATTTCTCCAATACGATGAGAATTAAATGTGTTCAACATAGCACTGTTGGAAACTATTTGTGATAAAACACACGATGAATCAGTAAAGTACATCACTCTGATAATATCAAAGGGCAGGGCATCTCTGACGGACTTTGCCAACCTTGTGGACATCTGGCACCCCATCAATTCAAGGCGTGGAATTGATTCACACTTGACCGGCGCAACTCTTGACTTGGTGGCTAGCAGAAACGTTTCAAATCCTTGTCTAGTTGGCCACCTCAAATATGCATTAGATGCATAAGCCTCTGATGACCCATCCGAAAACATCATCAAGGATGGAAGGCCAGTTGGTTCATCCGGGACCACACAACGGTCAAACTCCAATTTAGCGACCTCGGCTCTGTCCTCCAGCGACTGAACAAGTTCATCCCGTAGACTTTTTGGAATGAAATCTTGCCAGCCCAAATTCAGCAAACATGTTTTCCGCAGGACAAGTTTAATTCTCAACAGAATAGGGCTGCAAAGCCCGATCGGGTCGAAGGTTTGGGCGGCGAACCTGTGGACCATCTTCTTCGTCAGATTCTCGTCCAAGGCATCCTGGAGGTTGTACAAATCAGCATCCTCTTTCACCTTCCTTCCCTTGACTTTACCATCTTGGTTGACTCTTGTGGCGATGGACAACACATCGGTGGCTGGCTTCCATATCAGCCCGAGAACCTTGGTAGGCTGGCAATCATCTCCAGAATAAATGACTTGTTTGAAAGAAAAACTACCTTTGCCGATAATTCTGTCGGCCTCTTTCATCATCTCCTTGGCTTCTGGCTTCGATCCTGCTCCCGAAATAACGTCATCTATGAAGCTGTGCTTCTCAAGCTTGACTGCAACTGGAATCTGAGGTAACTTGAATTCCTCATCAGGGTAGGTAGGTATTGGTGGCTCCTTCCATAATTCAGGTTTGGCAACAATTTCACTACCGTTTATTTGTCCCTCTCCATACATCTCCTTGACCTCTGCTTCACTCTTTCCGCCGAACAGGCGGGACGTCAACTTCAGGGCTGTAACTGCCAAATTTCCCGCAGCTAACTCGCCGAAATTTACAACTTTGGTCAGGTAAATTTCAAGTGGACCATCTGGCGTCGGGGAAAATAAAACTCTCTTCATCTGGCTGTCGAACTCTGTGGCCAGGATAGAGTTATAAAACTTGGAGATATCCGCGGTTATACCAACCTTGTAACCGCGGAAAAGCATCAAATGATAAAAAATCTTCTGCATTGGCGGCGGGCCTCCCAGCATTATGTTATTAAAACTGGTACCCTTGAACGTCAGAGAACTATTTGCACACAAACGCATGGGTGTGGAACTTGAATCCTCCTTGAAAGCAACCACTATTGATGAACAAGACTTAGGTCCTTCATACTGCAATTCCTCAGGCGTGGCTTTTTGAAAAACGCCTCTTCTTATGGCGTCGTTGAATACCTCCACATACATTCCATAGGTACCTTCTTTGACCATCCTGGCACGATCCTTTTCAGCAATTTTGCGGGCTAAACTTTCATTGTAGGGTAAAGTGTGTGGATCTTCAATATAAGCATATTGACCTGTCCACTTGTTGGACTGCAAGTCTAGTGTTAAACCTGCCTCAATTATCCTCTGCCTCTCACGCTGGTCCCAGGTTGTGCCGTCGGCCATAGCCTTGCACTCTTGACAAGCAGTACATCCTGGACAAAGTGCCTGCGGCTGTATGCCAAACGATTCAGACGTCAGAAAGTCTGGCAAAGTGCCTCCACTGACACTGACAGCCTTATAAGCTGACTTTTGATCTCCAGCTCCACCATCAGCACTCGTACAGATAAAACCACTACCAAAAATGGTTCGCCACAACATAGACTGGCCCACTTTCTGGTAGGTTGAAGGAAACACGTCAGGATGTGTATTTCCAATGATGATATCTAAGCCTCCACTAATATATGTAAACCTTTCTGGCGGCATTTTAAATATATCGGCGGCAGTTTCGGGGTGGACCGAGCGCATCTCGTTGGCCCCGCCGAGGGTAGGCATGACAGCTGCCTCAAACTCCCTCAGATTGCCGTCCCTATCCTTCAAATAAAACACAACATTGCGGCAGGAAGACTCACTACCATCAGCTACAGAAATAGTTGTATATCTGCCGGTAGATTTCAGCTTCAACTTGTTGGATAACTTCTCAGACACAAGTGGCAAATTTGCCCCGGAGTCAAACATTACCGTGGCGTGGCAGGTGCCGCCGCCAGGTGCTACAACAGGAACTAACTGAAGTAAGAAGGTACAGGGGCTGGGTGCAGAACTTGACTTGTAGACTGTATTCACACCAGCACTGGCCTCATGGAGTAACCTTGAATGGTATCTGTCACAATTATTGGTACCACAAACACCAAGCTTATCCGATTTATTACACTTGTCAGCCGTATGGCCGTCGCACAAGCAGAGTTCACATAACTTCTTCTGCTGGACAACTTTCTTTCGGTCAACCACATCCATCTTCTTAAACGTGAGGCAACGGAAAATCGGGTGTTTCTCCTTGCAGTTCTCCACAGGACATGCACTGTTCCACTTGGAAGCCTTGTTCTTCCCAGCCTTTCCATTCTTATTGTCGCTGCGGCCAGATACTTGCGCGGCGGCAGCTCTGTCACGATTTCTCTTGCCGGCGCCACTGTCATAGGACATATCACCGGCCAACATGGCACCCCTGGTCCTCTCCAGCAGTTCAACAATCTTCGGGATGTTAGGTTGGTTCATGCTACCTAGCTCCATCATAATTTTGTCTCTCAAATTTTCAGGGCACTTGTCTTTAAAAATATGAATGAGAGTTAGGTGGTTGTAATCCTTAGCTGCAGAACCAACGATGGCTTCTACCTCCTGCATCATGCTCTTGAAGGTAGCAATTGCGCTAACCACGTCCACAGGTTTATCCACAGGTTTCATCTTGTTCAACTTAGTTAAAATCCTCATGAACCGGCGAGTGTTTGATAAAAACATCTGGTCAAGAAACGCCCATTGTTCATTGTGATCTCTAATCGCTGACACTTGCTTGCGTAGTTCCGGGTTGGTTATCACCTTCTCCATACACAACATCAGACTTAACCTCTGGTCAGCAAATCCATAACCAGAGCATAGATCCTTAAAGACCTGTTTAAAGTTTGGGTAATCCGTGTCAGTACCGTCGAACGACGGCAACAAACTGTTGTCCCAGCGCCCATACTGCGGGTTGGAACTCCGAATATCCACGGCAGACATACTTCTGGAGAGCATGGCAGGTGTCCCACTCTCATCCAGATTAGATGAACGACGTTCCATCTCTCTAAGCCTTCGGTACATATCACGTACTTCTTGGCGCAACTCCACGGAAATTTTAAGCACTCCCATGTCCATCTTCACCTTCTCAATGACGTCGAGGTTCCTGGCGACAGTGCTTGACCTCGCGTCATCTGAATCATTGTCAAGCCAGTACAGAATTTTTGTACACTGCTCCAACGACGCATAAACTTTATCTGCAACAGTTTTCTGCTCACTAGCTTCATCCAAATCACGCTTGAACTCGCGCAGCTCACTAGTCTCCACGGCAGGTTTTAGACTTTTTATTAGGTCAGATTGGTCCTTGACCTCACTAAAAATGTCACGAATTGATTTTACATTCACATTTTCACATGAACTAAAACTTTGGCAGGCTTTTAAATTGTCATAAAACACTTTTAACTGTTCATCAAAAACTTCTAGCCTTTCACTGCCAATAGCGATGGCTCGCTCAATTTTCTGCTTTTTGGTTAGTGGCATATTGATTCACTAGGTACTTATTTCACAGAAAAATTGTCACAGTTTATTGCATCAATAATTCACTGGATGCTATTGATCTCTTGATGAATGCTAACGCCTATTCATCAGATACTTTGAAATTGTCTCAACCATGACACTTTGGTTGAGCTTGACTTCCGAATTAGCGGGAAGTTCACGAGATCAGTTGGCGAACATACAAACCCCCAATACCAGGAACCATCAAGTTTCAACAGCAGGTTTGAATATAGATTTATTGATGAAATTATTTCAAAGACCTGAAATTACAAGATCAATTAATAAACAGAATAAAATATTATTCGTTATCTTAAAACTTTGAGCACTAAAAAAAATCTTTTTCTTTTCTTATGGTTAAAGAATCTTTGGAAACTTTGGCTTTAAAGGAAAATTATTTGGTTTAATAAATCATTGTTAAATGCAACAATAAGGCACATAAAAATTACTAAAACATATATTAATCATAATTAAGTTTCATGCTTAGCTGGCTAAAGCCTTTTTAAAACTACATATAATCGTCCTATACACCATACTTCTTAATCAAATTAACAAATTCTACCTGAAGCTCTTATGGTTTCAAATCCCTGATATACTAGGGTAGTTCACACTCAATGAGACCAATGATAGGCCCAATTTTGTTCTCCGAAATCTTCACACTCTCATATCTCATTCAAAAGTAAAGAACGTGCGCATCCAAAATAAACAAACACTCTATGCCGCGCCACATTATGAAAGGAAAGCCCTAAAAGACGACATTTGCGCTTTGTTTTTGGTTTAATGATAAGGAATTTAATTTCGAACTTGATAAACACAAAGCTTCCTCGAAAAGAGGTTAAGACATAAACAAAAAACTGGACAGGAATATCATTCTCATTTAAACAAAAAACTCATTTTTTTATGCTAAAATGTGGTTTAATTTTGGTTTTTAATTTTTCATTTATTTCCCGGCTACATCCACTATTTAAGGGGTTGTTTATATGGGAATGAAACTTTTCAACTAATTTTCAACTTTTTTGACGTCCATACAAAATAACAAAATGAAAACAGTCAATTTAAGTAAGATAAGATGGTATTGGTAAAACGGACGTTTTAAGTTATAGAATAAATGCATACTAGTCAGGGGAATCTTCTCAAGAAATATTCAAATACTTTTTTATTTTCAACAAAAGTTGTGAAAATGGATAACTTATACCTTTTAATAGTACACAACTTTGTACTTGACTATGTAAAATTTCTAGGTCATTTAAAAATATAGATTTAAACCCGGAGAAGGACATTTTTAAAAATTTTATCATCCTTTTATAATAAGCAGTAAGGTTCTTCAGTATGTAGCTTCGAATTAGAATTATTCCACCCTACCACTTTGAACAATGAATTAAGTTTGAATTTTATCTTTAGTTTGAACCCGATTTAGAAATAGGTGAATCATGATAAAAAAAAATATGTGTAGTATATATATAGTACGGATACGTAAATAGATTTTTTTTATTCTTCTAGCCCCAGACAATGTCATAAACCCTATGATAAACATATATTCTGATTTCTTACTGCATGATTATAATGTTTTTGCTTAATAAACTTCTTTTTACTAAAATATTTTCAATTGTGTTGGATCCTTCCTCTAGGTTACATATATAAAATATTAAAATTAATAAAATAAAAATCTCTATAATTAATTTATCCATGTGTAAATATTCTAATCCTATTATTGTGTTTTTATATGTTGACTGAAATAAATATTTTGATTTAATTTAGGAAGAAAAGCAGAGGTCTCAGGCAGCTGGTTCCAGACGTGGTAGCCAACAATTCAGGTTGTTTTTAGAGAATTCCCAGCAACTAAATATTTGCTAAGAAGTTTTCTAAGGGACCATCAAAAAAGGAATTAATCCTATACTTTTCGGCTAATCCTGTCTTTCTGTTTTTCCATGGGAAATTTGGAGGGAGGTAGTTTTTTGTTTGTTTGTTTATTACTTTGGGTCAGGATAGGTTAGGTTATATCGGGTAGTGGGTAGCTCCGCTAGTATATGTCCCCCTAGCAGGGGTTAGGAATGGAAACCCAAAAACTACCCCCTTTTGTTTTTTATTTATTTCAGAAATAAGGTGATTAATTACATACACTTTGGGGAAATATATCATCATCACCCAAAATTATTATTCAATCATCTGTTATGATTTTAAAGATTTCAACATGTATGACTTGAAATGAATTTGTTTAGTTATTTGAGTTTGTTACCAGAAGATGGAAGTTTCCCTCATAGAACTCAACACATAGGTAAGGAAAAGGGATATCAATTAGAAGCTTTAGATTTTTTAGGTTTTTTTTCATGATCTTAAATAATTGGTTGCACATTAGAGTAAAACATTAGAGAGGGTAGGGGTTAAAAGATGAAAAAGGTCCCCAACAGAGGGATTCAGGTAGTTGTCTGATTATACATCTATTTTAATTAATAAATTTATTAGTTGTACTTTTTGATATATTTTTTCACTAAACAATCCTTTTGTATAACTTACCAAAAGTTCAAAGTTTTAGACAGCCATATGCCTATGAGTTTAAATGTAAATAAATGTGTTTGTGTGTTTTGTGTAAATGTGTGTATGTGTGTGTGTAATACCCAATAAATTTATATACATCCGCTAATGTAGATTACAATTAGTGGTTGAAACATTTAGACACTCAACTTAAAAAACTCACCTATCAAAATTCAATAAAGGCAAAAAATAATGAAACATTATTATAAAACTTTGGGGATAAGTGTAATAAACATCCCAATGTCCCCTCCCTCCCTGGTGTATGTTTGTTTAGGTGTGTGTGTGGGTGTAGGTGTGTGTGTGTGTATGTGTGTGTTTAAAATACAAAAGTGTGAATCCCCCTTCTTTAATCTCTCGTAAAAACTTTATTTCTCGTAAAATTTGCTACATAGTATAATTTTGGTAAATGCCAGTGTGCAGGGACAGGACAATGCAATATTGTAACATTTTCTGTAAGAAATAAAAGGTCCAAGTGTTAGCACATCCACTGGAAGCGTGTTTATTTCTGTTTTATTGGCCTGAACATAACATATGACAGATGGACAGACACAGATGGTTAGAAGACACTATTACCTAACTTATTATGTAGTTGATGCGTGAATAAAAAACAGATTACTAAAAGTCAAAATTTTAAATGGATGGAGTCGACAATGGACCGTAAACTATAACACGGTCTCTCATTCGTCACCTCATAAAATTTTAGGGACTCTCTTTAAGTTTTAATTTGGTTAGTTCAAATAATTAGAATTACAAGATATCCACCAATAATATTTATCCACAGAATGGTTAATTTAGCTTATCATAATTGGAAATGAACACCAATTTATCGTCTTTTTCTTGTCCCCTTAAACTATCCCTGTATCCTTATAAACGCAATATACATAATTTTTAATGTTGTAATTTTTCTTCTTCTCATATGTTTACTTTTTATATCCGGGAAAGGTCAGTAGTTGATTGCAATAGGCTGCAATTTTATAGGAAAACATATACGTTTATTTTTGGAAGTTAGCGAAGCAACTCTATAAGTTTTTTTTGTTGGTCTGTTTGCACTTTATTGTCTTTCTTTGTATATTTATTTTAACTGTTGTTACGCCCTAGAGCCCTCTTTGGTCCCTTGAGGGTAATGGGGCTTTTTTCTTTTCACTGTGAAGGAGAACCATATTGTTCAGCGGTTAGCGATATTAAGACATCCTGTTACTTTTGTAATTTATGAATCTAAATATTCAATTTATAAATGGAAAAGATATAAAAATAATTTTTGCGATTACACATAAATTTTAAAATTCATACAAATTGTGAATTCGCAAATTATTCAGTGATGTGGACGATTATAATGAAAAATCATGTATAGCATCTTATTAAAACCAATTTTTAACGAACATTAAGATAAAAATCATAAAATTAATATGAGTTTTGTTATCCTGTGCCTTCGCTAACAAAACTGGAATCTTAATTTTTTTTTTATTTTACTAACCACAGAAAGCTGTCTATAATACAATAAATAACTGTTCCTTCATTCCTACTCCACTTCCCTTCTTCCTCCAATTATCTCAATATATATATTTTGCTTGTTTAAACGATTGGACGTAATCTTCCTTGTTTTTGGAAAAAATATCTTAATCCTAAAAAGCGTCAAGATATAAAATTCATTTGATATTTGTCCATATATATTTTTATCGCATACAAACTTGACCTTCAAATCAGGGATCTAAAGGGATAAGACAATTATGATAAATTGATTTACATCCCCAATGATGATACAAAAAATCCCCGCTTCTGCAAATTAAAATTAGTGGTGGAAACGTTTGAATATTCAACTTAATGATCCAACCAAACAAAATTCACTCAAGTCCCCAAAGTTGATAAGCCAAAGAATAAATATAAAAATATTATAAAACTTTGGGGACTAATGTAATAAACAGTCCATTATATCCTCTCTCCCTCTCTTTCTCAGAGATATACAAAATGCAAAAAATCAATACAAATAAAGTGGTTAGGTTTTTCTTTCTGAAGCTTAAGGTTTCAATAAATACTGCTGCGTAGATTGTGTTCTCCTTTTAAGGGAGCTTCACATATATCCTGAGACGATTTTAAGCTATTTTATTTGTAGATTTAAGCATTGGAATGGTTTTAGGCTATTTTTCAATCTTAGAATACTAGTACTTTCAAATAAAGTAGTAAGATTTTGTGTTTGTCTGTTAAGATCTTGCTAATCCTAGAACCGATTAAGTTCTCCATTTAAGAGACTCATACATAGGTTCTCTGGTATAAGTTCTAGGGGCGCGGCCGATAGTATATTTACAAAGCACAACAAAAACGTTTGTATAGCGACTTAATTTTTTTCATGACATTTAGTTAAATCTCGTTTTCTGTAAGTGAGAATTCATACATTCTAAAAGTTCACCCCTAGTAATTAGGGGCTTTACTCACACCCCAGGTGGAGATGGTGGTCCTGGTCCCCCCACACATTATTTTGTTTGAAATAAAAGCAAAAAATGTATTTATTGGAAGTTGGCATTTTTTCAGAGGGGGGAGTTTGTCCCACCTTAAGAAAAAAGAGCTAAAAATCATGTTTGATGTCAGATATTATCTCAATAATAGGGCAAAACAGGTTGACAATAGCATCAGACATATAGACATTGTTCTACTTTATATAACAGGATGATTAATAAAAAATAAAATAAAAATGTAATATGAGGGGGGGGGGTGTGGTTTAAACTGACACAAAATAGGATTTTACGGAAAAGTTTTATGAGATATAGAATAGATTGTAAATGTATATTTACAGTGAATAAAGTGATATTTAATTTTCAATAGAATAAGGGAACCAAGTGGTAAAAACGAAGGAAATATTAAAAACTCTTTTTAATAATATTTATGGCTGAATGTTTATGTTAAATTTAAGGCCAATTCAACCCAAGGACTACCATTGCGTCATAACAAAAAAAATGAAAATCATTACTACTGCTACTGTGTCAGGAACTAGTAGGAAGAATGTCTTGGCCTAATACCTACAGATATGCATTTAGCTTCAGCATTATCGGTATATAATCAGCCATTTTAGAGATAATTTAATGCATACAAACTCATTACTACTTTTTATTATAGGATTGAAAATGAGGGTTTGAGATGATCCTTCGTATTTCATACTTGGTTCTAACAATGTTTTATGTCATTGTTTGTAAAAAGTTAAAATATAAAAGAACTTTGTATTTCAAAAAGATTTTAAATCAAATGACTTTGGATTTTCTAAAATCTTTCTAATGTTTATCATTATTAAACCATGTACAATTTTGTTCATAAGAAGCACAGCAATATAATCTAACAGTATTGAAGGTTAAAAAATACAGTAAACTCTAGCACAGTAATAAATAGTCAGAATTCTTAACGATATTCAAAAAAATGAATAAAAAAAGTTGTGTCAATTTACCTTAAGACGTACAATGAAAAATATTGAGCAGCTATGCTAATAAAGAATTGACTTTTTGAACTATTAGAATGAGAGATCTAATATTTCTTGTCGTTTTCATTAACATTGCGTCAAATTGTTCTGTCAATCCCATTCTATCCATCTTTTTATCAATCTTTCCAGGGCTCGGCAGCCACGACTAAGCCTCAAATTTAAACCCGTTTGAAAGCTTATTTTTTTCAAAGTGGGATTGCTAATTTAGGTCAGGTTGAAACTTTCAGCTGATTTTAATTTTTTTTTTTGAAGGCTTATATACAGGTTACTGACGCGTGGCTGCCTAGCCCTACATCTTTCTATATCTCCATCCATTTATATAGTTATCAGTGATTTTGCTGTTAAATGGTCGACACTGGTGAACTTTACTCACTAGCTTGAATATATGTCCAAAAACAATCTTGTATATTTTTTTTAGTAAAACAACAGATTTGGTTAAACATCTTTGTTTTGTAAGACTAGATCCTGCACGTAATTAGAACAGGTTCTCAGCCACACTGAAACATCATATTAAATACAATTTTCTATGAATATTAAACTAAGAATCAATAAATTATTACCGGTATAACAAAACTGGTTTTAATCTTAAATTTACATTTTAAAATCTGTCTATAATACGATGCTATAGATAACACTTCTTATTAAAAAGACATTGGTTTTAATGAGAACTGATCTTGTTAAAAGTGAAGCGTTGGAAAGTGTCATGTGTGAAATAATAAAAATACGTCTAAATTCATCTCTTTTTAAGGGCGTTTTCCTGCCCACTTCTCCTCCCATCCCCCCTTTTTAGACGTATTTTATGACGTTACAAATGACACTACTAGCGCTTCGTAAAAGTTAGAAATGAGTAAATTGTGAATGAGTGAATGTTGCCAAATGATCCATTTGCGCCAATGTAAGCAAAATATTGCAGATACTCGCACAACAGAAATTCAATTTTATCCAAATAATTTTAGTTCCATGCTATTGTCAGTAGCGAGCCTACTTTATAGCCTGATATATCCATACGTCACTAAGTTTGAACCTTAAAAATCAATAATTTTGTTGGTATTTAAAGCAATTAGGTTGTTTAAATGACTTTAAGGTGATTATCAAAATGCTAAATCTTTTTTTAATTAGCCATTATAAGAATTTTCCTAAAAGTCCGTAGTCGAGCACAAAACCTCAATCTTCCTGGAAAATAAGAGGGGTGGATAGTTTTTCAGGGATAAGATAGTGGCCGATAAATTGATGTACATCTCCAATGATGATACACAAAATTACCCCTTCTATAAATTACAATTAGTGGTTGAAATGTTTGAAACACTTAACAAGTTGTTGAGCCAACGAATAAGAAAACGTTAATATTTTGGGGGCTATTGAAATAAACAGCCCTATGTCCCCTCTCGCCCTGGTAGATTTTGGTGTATTGATGCTTTAATTTTAGTTAGGTTAGATACGGGGTGCCCCTCAGGGGATAGGCATAAGGAGGACCCACCTACTTTATTCTTATCTTATTTAAATAAGAAGGGGGATGGTTCTTTGCTCGATAGGCACCATTTATCTTTAATAAAAAATATCCCTTCATATCTCTTCATAACTTACATTGAGCTGCGCTACTTATAAATGTTGTCAGTCCTGTTCACTTAAGTGATTTGTGTTTAGATAAATAAAATAAGGAAAAATATATTCAGGAAATGTTAAAGAAAATAATTTCAAGCCAAAAATATGGTGATTGGAATAAAAATTTATGATATTAAATTCAGATATGTGATTTGGGAATAAAATATAAAAGCTAAGTTGATGATACATTTATTAATACACAAAGCTAAACAGTCGGACAGAAAAAAATCAAACAAAATACCTGCGTGTATTTTTAATAACGTACTTTTTTTTCTGGACTGACAGACAAACAAACCTATGAAAGAACATATAAAGTGAGTTATAGAGTGGCTATGCTGCTAAAACTAAGCTTTTTTTCTTTTCTTTCAGGTGAACCACAAACGAAGAAAACAAACAGCACAGCGCCGTCCCCTGCCAGGTATAATTTTAAAAAATGAAACTGCATATTATTTATCTATCTTTTGGACTTTTACTTTCTATCTGTCTGAATGTCTGTCATTTCCCCAATCAACCTAAGATATACCTAAGGCCCCTAAGAAATTTTTCTTCTTCTCTTTAAAATCAAATTTAATGCGGGGAAGCAACCCCCCCCCCCCATTCCCATTTGGAATGAAGCCTTTAAAAGCCAGGGAAAATATAACTATTTTTATCTATAAATAAATAACATTAAAACTCACAAATTTCATTTTACTGCAGAGAACTTGGAAGAAAGCCGTCTTTTCATGGAAGCTCTGAATATCTTCATGCTACTCCCAATACCAACTATGCTTGCAGAAGTAACCCTATAGGTAAGAACTTTTCATGGAAGCTATGAATATCTTCATGCTACTCCTAATACCAACTATGCTTGCAGAAGTAACCCTATAGGTAAGAACTTTTCATGGAAGCTCCGAATATCTTCATGCTACACCCAATACCAACTATGCATGCAGAAGTAACCCTATAGGTAAGAACTTTTCATGGAAGCTATGAATATCTTCATGCTACTCCCAATACCAACTATGCATGCAGAAGTAACCCTATAGGTAAGAACTTTTCATGGAAGCTCCGAATATCTTCATGCTACTCCCAATACCAACTATGCATGCAGAAGTAACCCTATAGGTAAGAACTTTTCATGGAAGCTCCGAATATCTTCATGCTACTCCCAATACTAACTATGCATGCAGAAGTAACCCTATAGGTAAGAACTTTTCATGGAAGCTATGAATATCTCTTGCTACTCCTAATACCAACTATGCTTGCAGAAGTATCCCTATAGGTAAGAACTTTTCATGGAAGCTATGAATATCTCTTGCTACTCCCAATACCAACTATGCTTGCAGAAGTAACCCTATAGGTAAGAACTTTTCATGGAAGCTCCGAATAACTTCATGCTACTTCCAATATTAACTATGCTTGCAGAAGTTACCCTATAGGTGAGAAATATTATTTTGTAGCTAAGCTACTCTTCATGTGTTTGAGTCTAATTGCCTGTCTTTTAGGGATGTTATTGGGTTGCTTATTCTTTTCAGATATGAAAATATATTTACTTCCCCTTCTCTAAAAACCTTCGTTCTCCTTCAATTATCCTTTACTGCAACATACAAACATTGATATTGTCCAGGATACTGTTGATTTTTTAAATTTCCATATTGGTTTAAAAAGATTATAATTTTAAATCTACTCTATGATTCCAAATGCCCGTCTTAATATCTTATACTAATTGAAATAAAATTTTTGTTAAGTTTCAATTGGCCTACGATCTTTCATAAATTAAAACATTTGGTCACTTGGTCTTAAGCTTCAGACTCACAGACAAACGGAAAGACATTGTTCTTCTTTTTTTTCTTTTTGATGGATATTGTATCCTATGTAGGTAATATTTGTATACAAATAATTGTCAGAAATGTTGACAAGAATGGTTCCATAGTTATATAAATCTTGAATTTACAGTAATATCTATATCTAAATAATATATTACCGTGTCTATTTCTAATATTGGCCGATTAATTTACGGTGGTTGGGTAATAATGCAATTGATCTATTTTTGTACTAAATGTAAGTTAAAGGTTGTATGTCTCCAATGAAAAAGAAAGTGTTAAAAAAGGATAGTTATGTTAACCTGAAGTTAATAATAGCTGTAAAACAAAAGGAAGATAGTAAAATTAAGAAAATATTATAAAAAATTAAGAAACTTGAAAGCTTAAGTTCCTTCATGCCAGAGAGACATATGAACAAATGGACAAACTGACATACCCTTATTTTAGATCAGCTGAGCTGCTAATAAAGCTTCGTTAATAATTTCTTCAATACCTAGTTTAAACCTTGGAAATGTACCTGAATTTGAAATGTTTTTACGCAAGAGGGGTGTTTTCATGGGGGGGGGGGGTCTAGTCCCTTTACAAGAAAGGTGGAGAAGGGTATAGTGGGGTGTATCCACCTGCATTAATTTTGCCAGTTGGGTGGATACCCCCCCCCCACAGCCCCCCCTGCACGCTTCTGATTGGCATACATTATAAGTATGCTGAAATCAATGATATGAAAAGATGACCTTTCCCAATTTATCAGTCTACTGCACATTACAGGAGACGGACATGTATAAGATAGAGAATTTATTTAGTTAACTATCACATCGTATTATAAACAGCTTTCTGCGGATATAAAAAATTTGCAATTATAAGATTAAAATCATTTTTGTTAGTTTTTATAATATGGTTATACATTTTTATATTCGTAGAAAACTGTATACGATATAATATGATACATAATCTGTCAGTATGGCTTAGAACTGGTTTTAATACAGAGGATATTAATCAGCTTCGAAGCAATACTAGAAAGGTGGTTTACTCAAACTGGTCATTAATTTGATTTACTGGATCTTAATTTCTTTCCCTGATGATAACCTATAAACAATGACAAGGAAGACAGCTTTCATAACAAGTGCAGCATGAAATTGCATTACAAATGACTGCAAAATCAATGCCTTCAGTTATTGATCTTCTAAACCATCTAACGGTTTTTCAATTGGCTTAAACCGTTTAGAATATAAAATCAAAATCAATTAAAATTTTACATTTAAACATTTTTATGAAATTTTCCTTGGTAATGATATAGATATTATAAAAGGATTTTAATCACTAGTTTGTCCATAACTTTTTTGAAAAAGAGTGGGGGAGATATTTTAGGGACCATTTATGACCAAACTTGCCCCCCTCCCAAAAAAAAAATAATATCTACACGGTAACTTAATCAAGATCCTATGAAAAAGAGAACTTTTTTGATGAAGCGGTTTGCGAGATCTTTTTGTTAGCATACAACTAGACATTCAACAGCAAAATAATTAATTTTTATAAAACTTGCTTTTGGCTAAAAAGAAATATAATCTTAGATAAATATCTAACTGAAATAGACCATTCTTTTAATAAATTACTTTGGCAAGGCATGATGATTGTTTATATACCTATCTAGAATCTTATTATTAATTATATACTCTATCTACTTGACCTTCTTGACAATATATTGATACTAGCGGTGGCGCCCCTACAATATAGGGGATCTATAATTGAAAGAGTATGGAAGACAGAAAAATCACAAGACTTCAAACTAAAAATAGAATAAAACCATTATGTGGCTCATGCGAATATTTATAAAAGCGAGAACTCAGTCGATTCTGTAGTTAAACAGACCGCAGATAAAAAAACTTTACTTAATTATAAGATAGAATAAATGCATTTCTTAAAAGTCCATGTTTTTCATACTTTTAAACAATTTTCTGCGGATGTATACAATATACATGTACATTTATAAGATTAAAATCAGTTTTGATAACGCAGAGAGGGTTCGAGGATTTTTTTTTTTAGGTTTGGCTGAACCATCCCTTGGTCGAGATGGATACAGTGTTGGAAAAGATGGCTCCTTGTTCAGGTACAAAACTTAAAACTTTAATTAAGAGCTGAAAAGTGTCATGTGTGACGTCATAAAAATACGCCTAAAAAGAGGGATGAGAGGAGAAGTGGGAAAAGAAACCCTTAAAAAAGGAGATGGACTTAGACATATTTTTATGACGTCACACATGACACTTTCTAGCGCTTTGATAAACTTTAATAAACAAGGACGAATATGTATGATAGTAGGGAAGTAGTAAAAACAACTAAATAGAGATGAGCATTAGAGTAAGAAAGACGGACTGAAAGCCAACAGAAAACTTGTGAAGTAGCTTTTCTACCAAAATATATTAAAATATATGTTAGTCTATTAAGAATAAACCCACAAGAAGAAATTCTTATCTTGGAATCATATTTACTGGTCATTCTGTGTATACGAGTGCTTTTCACAGAATTAATTTACTTATTTTAGATATCATAAAAAAAATAACATTAAAAAGCACAGGGTAGCATCTCAAAAGAAAAGAATATATAATGTAAAGAGAAATGAAAATAAAGGGATTCAAAAAAGTTGAAAATCTTTTCTAACTATTTTACTTTATTTAACTGTTATTTCAGGAGCACTGGTAACTTGAATGTAGCTGGCGGTAACAGCAGGGCAGGATCTGTTAATAGGGAGATTAATAATTCTTGGAAGGTTGATAAATAGATAGATAGATTGATAGATAGACATATAGATAGATGGATAGGAAGATAGATAGATGGATAAATATTGATAGTTAGACAGACAAACGGAAAGATTAATATATAATATAATATATGAATGAATATATTTATGTATAGATAGATAATCAAATAGTAGACAGACATATAGATATATAGGTTAACGGATTGATAGATAGATAGATAACATACCTTATCCAATGTTTTTCTCATATAATCTCGTAGACCATACTTCAATAAGGATAAACTAGTTTCCATAAATCTTCCTACATTTTATAATATACAATAGAGTGCAGTGGCGTGCGAAGCACTTTGTCTAGGGGGGGGCATTTTGAAGATTTTGTAAAATTTTGCCCCCCCCCTAAATCAAAGTGCCCCGGGGGGGCACTTTGCTTTAGGGGGGGGCATTTTGATTATATATACTAATTTTAATTAAGGGCGTTTTAAGGGGTGGGATTATTTGATTATGGGCCTCCTAGTCCTTATCCCTTCTTCCCCATCCCTTCCCCCATCCCTCTTTCCCATTTATATCCCCCACCTCTTCCCCCTCATCTCTTCCCCCCATCTCTTCTCCCCCATCCCTTCTCCCCACCCTGCAATGACCGAAGGGAAGGGAGCTAGAAAGCATCTTCGAAAAAATAGTACAGAAGATAAATTAACCTTTCCCCCCCCCCCTCCACCACAAAACATTTTTAATGGGTGGAAGGGGATGTTATAAAATCTCAGCAGGAAGGATAAATAACCCCATCTTAAAAAATTGGGGGGGGGGGAGGGGATAAAAACACTCATTTTGGAAATAATTTACCAAAAATTAACCTAATACCTATGAAAAAATGATTTTAAATATTTCTTTATTGTATGACAACAAGGATGACAACATCTTTAAGTAGCAAAGCACAAAAATCATTAATAAGAATACAGACAAGTAGATTTAAAGAGCATCTGTTGAAATAAATATATATTTTAGGTAGAAAAAGTCACAAATCCTTTTTCCTGTATGTTGTGTGATGACAGTCAAAGTAAATTACATACTGGATGCTCGAAACAGCGAAAAAAAATTTTTTTTTGATATTATAATCCACAAAAAAATTTATCGTACCATAAAAACCAAAGATATAATGAACTATGTAAAAAATAAAAAAAAATTACTTGTCCTTTCATTGTGATAAAAAGCAGAAACCATTTAGAAGGGCGCAAAGCGCAAATTTTTTTCTTCAAATATGCAGGGAGGGAGGGGTTTTTGGGCTATTTAGTACACTAGTCCCCAATATTTCATAGCAGAAACCATTTGCAAGGGCGCGAAGCGCAAATTTTTTTCTTCAAATATGCAGGGAGGGAGGGGTTTTTGGGCTATTTATTTTACTAGTCCCCAATATTTCATAGCAGAAACCATTTGGAAGGGCGCGAAGCGCAAATTTTTTTCTTCAAATATGCAGGGATGGAGGGGTTTTTGGGCTATTTATTACACTAGTCCCCAATACTTCATAGCAGAAACCATTTGGAAGGGCGCGAAGCGCAAATTTTTTTCTTCAAATATGCAGGGAGGGAGGGGTTTTTGGGCTATTTATTACACTAGTCCCCAATATTTCATAGCAGAAACCATTTGGAAGGGCGTGAAGTGCAAATTTTTTTCTTCAAATATGCAGGGAGGGAGGGGTTTTTGGGCTATTTATTACACTAGTCCCCAATATTTCATAGCAGAAACCATTTGGAAGGGCGCAAAGCGCAAATTCTTTTCTTCAAATATGCAGGGAGGGAGGGGTTTTTGGGCTATTTATTACACTAGTCCCCAATATTTCATAGCAGAAACCATTTGGAAGGGCGCGAAGCGCAAATTTTTTTCTTCAAATATGCAGGGAGGGAGGGGTTTTTGGGCTATTTATTACACTTGTCCCCAATATTTCATATAAAAATTTCTTATTCGTTGGCTCAACAACTTTGGGGACTTTAATGGAATTTTGATTGGTTGGTTAATTAAGTCGAGTTTCCATACATTTCATCCAATAATTGTAATCTATATAAGGGGTAATTTTTTGTATCATCATTGGGGATGTACAAAATTTCTGTGGTAAAAAGTTTATATTATACAAAATAAAATACTTCCTATAACCTGGTTTGTTATGTTCAGTGAAAAAAGGTTATAACCTAACTGTCTGGTTGGCGCGAAGCGCCAAAAATTTTTTTTTGGAGTATTTCTTGATCTTTTTTTTTGGAAACTGGGATAGTTTTGCTTTTTGTAGGGTAGGGGGCAAAAAGGGGCATTTTTGTTGACCAGGGGGGGGCAAAATGGGGCATTTTTTAACATTTAGGGGGGGGCAGGGGGGGCGGTTGCTAGGGGGGGGGCAGGGGGGGGCGTTTTGGTCGCTAGGGGGGGGGCGATTGCCCCAAATGCCCCCTTCGGTTCGCACGCCACTGATAGAGTGGTCAACACAGTTTATTTAAACAGACGTCACCGAAACTGTCCCAATTTTGTATAACTTTTGCGGAACAAGTTCCAATTACGTCATATTTTTCTTTCCCGAAAAAGAGAAGGGGGAAAGAAAAAAAAGGGAAGGGGGGAAGAAAAAAGAGATGGGAGAAAAGGGGATTTTCCCCATCTCTTTTGAAGAGATTTTCTTCCCCCCCTCCCTTTTTCGGGAAAGAAAAATATGACGTAATTGGAACTTGTTCCGCAAAAGTTATACAAAATTGGGACAGTTTCGGTGACGTCATTTAAACATGTTATTTTTATTGTTTGATTTTAAGAAATCATTAGTTGAATTATAAATAAAAGACATGGTATATGGATTAGTAAAAATATATATTGATTATTAAAGCATGCATTTTTTCACCAGTAGAGGTAAGAAAGGAGTGTGGGGAATGCAGTTTAGCATCAGAAGATCAAGAGATAGGTGGTGAAGTATTTCAATTTATGGTTTAAAATTAACACTAACTTTTTTGTACAGTTCACTGGTACTCTATAACTTACATTATTAATTCTAATAGTAGCATAACTGTTTATTGTTGGGCTTGATTCTGGGTCATAAAAATAATACCAACTCCTATGTGCACTATTGATTTTAAGATTAATACGGAAATGACTTACCTGTGCTTTCCCTCAAAATTCCCATTGAACTAAGAACCAAATCCACCCTTAATTTTGAAATCCATTGAAAATAAAGAGGGGTATTCTGTTTATTTATGACTAACACCTCCGGGGGTCTCAAACTAACCTAACTAGGTAACAATTAACACAAGAAAAAACTACCCTTCTGTTATGTAAGATAATATATTAAATATTATTCTAAAATGAGGACTAAAACGTCTATTGTCCTCAGGTAATATTAAAGATAAACCCACGAGAAAACTTTGATTTTATCTCGTGGACATAAAAACTTGCGGTGATATGCGATATATGAAACAAGCATTGGATAGTACAATAGGCTGTTTATTACAATAGTCCCCAAAGTATTATAATAGTGTTTTCTTATTCATTGGCTAAATAACTTTGGGAACTTATAATGTATTTTGATTGGTTTATTTATTAAATTGAGAGTCCAAACCATTCACCCAATAATTGTAATCTACATAAGGGTTAATTTTGTGTATTAGCATTGGGGATGTGCATTAATTTATTGGTAATTGTCTTATACCGTTAGATTCCGATGCTGTCCTACTAAGAAATATATTTTTAGGGAGAGCGACGTAGTTCCTCTACAGACGTGAAGGGATGTGGAATCAGGACCGGGGGTAACCTGATTGAGCCCTCCTCCAAGCCCCCGCCAAGCTTCAACATGCCATTCGGCTCTGGGGCCAACAGAACTGTTAATTATAAGAAATCAAGGAAAACATTTATGATACACAATTGAATTATTAGTAGCAAAACTACTTTATAACTTGAATCTATCCGTACGTCGTCCAATATGGCTTTACGTCACAATGTCAAATCAAGTATAAAACAAAATGTACTTTTTGTTTTTTTATGGATTCATAAAATTCAAAATAGTTCCATCTAAAGTGCTCTAACAAAAATCTTTTTATATTAAAGGGTTTCTGTGCCAAACCTCTGCGAAGGCCCTTAACCTGCAGGGCTACCGAATATATAACATAACCTGCCCTAAATTAATAAACAAACAAAAACAAAATAATGCTCCTTCTTTTCAATTTATTTTTGTGGAAAACCGAAAAATATAAAAGTAAGGAAAAGTTTTAAGAAAGACAAGAGTTAAATTTAGATAAATTAAGTTATGAATAAATAATCAAATTGGTAAAATGGGACAAAATGAAGCTCATATACATTTTATATCTTGTTGTACAATAATAATTGCAAAAAGAAGGTATTCAAAAGTGAAATGGAAAAGAATTAAATAAGATAAATGTAGAATATATCAAAGAATTATAGAAGCACAGAGAATAATATAATAAGTAGCGCAGTAAAATAGCTAGCTTAAATTATTTTTATAAAAAAAACAACAGCAAGGCGGTTCGGATAATTTTAATGAATTTGTTAAATGGTTGCCCTAAATATTGCACCTGTATTTTTAAAGCTTTTGTAAGGTTAGGTCCAGAAAAGGTGAGAAGAACCCGAGGGCCATAGTATCCCTTTAAGATAGGGGCTATATACATGTTTATTGAAAAATAATAGTTGGGGTCGGTGATTCAAAAATAATCAAGTGAAAGCACCGGTAATTATAGAGTAACTGGATGCACCACGAAACGAACAATATTTGAATAGGAGAAAAGAATAAATTTTTATTAAAAATGATGTTATTAGTATCATATGTTGTTTTACTGCATTAGGACACACAAAACAACTTCTAAAAGAGAGAGAAACAAGAGCCTAAGGTGAGAGAGATCATTTTAATTTAGTTTTACTTGTGTGCATTTTGGATGGAAACTCGATTTTTCTTCATATACATGTCATAGTTTTTTTGTGTTAAGGTTACTGTAAAAGTAAAAAAGCGAGAGATGGAGGGGATTTTGGATTGTAAATTATGCTAGTACCCAAAGTTTTTAACCATCTCTTTCAATAGATGCTTGAAAACTTTCTTTTGTTAAATTTGATCAAGTTACTATCCCACCTTATAAAACCATAATTTTAATCTATTAATATTAATTTAAATTTAATTAATATACACCTTATCCTTCAGATCCCTGCTTTAAACAGAATATAAGTACACTACATCAGATATCTAAAGGGATAAGACAATCGCCAATAATCTGAAGCACATCCTTATTGAGTGTGCACAAAATTACCCCTTTTGTAGATCACACTTAGTGGTTAAAATGTTTGGACTCTAAACCTAATAAACTAACCAATCAAATTTGAATATAAGTCCCCAGAATTTTAAACCAATCATTAAGAAATCGTTATTCTAAGATTTTGTGGACAAGCATAATAAACATTCCAATGTCCCCTCCCTCCTTGACACTAAATACAACTCTTACTTAGTGTTACTTTGACTATAGTATAGTGTTCGACAACTAACATATTTGTAAAAAGAATAATTAAATTATGTCCTAATAACATGTTTTTGAAAGTTAGTTTTTTTCTTTGTTAGTTTTGTTAGTCTAACTTTTTCACCCACAAAATAGTAAGTTCTTATGTTATTAACGGATTTTTAGAAGCGAAGCTTCTCTATAAATCACTTTGCATGTTAATCTTTAATACAAAGTAGAATGATGTCTGTCTGTCTGTCCGTCTGTTTGTCTGTCCGTCCGTCTGTCTGTCTGTCTGTCCGTCCGTCCGTCCCTTAAGATCTTGGTAACCACTGAACCGATCGGATTCTACTCTTCAGGGTATATACCTATTGGTCCTGTGGTGATTTTAGGCTATTTCTTGGGGAGTGGGACACCCCCCCCCCAAAAAAAAAATGAAAATTCCCCCCCTCCCCCCAAAACTTTTTTTCTTGGGAACACATTAGACCAAGCACCAGTAGTACTTTATCTATTTTTTTTAATTATGTCTTGGGGCAAATCCCCTAGAGGCTAGGGGCGAAGCCGCTAGTTAATCTATAATGCAATTGTATTGTCAATATATATATTTCTCAATTAAAGAATGAATTCCTTTTTTATTAAAGAGGATCAGGGATAAGACAAAGGACGATAAATTAATGTACATATCCAATGATGATAAAAACAAAAAAACTTCTTTTATAATAAAATTGTTGGCTGAAATGTTTGAACCCTTCAAGCTTGTACCAAGCTATCAAGATTTATTGAAAGTACTTAAAGTTTTTAAGATAATAGATAAGAGAATGAGTTATAAAACTTTGGGTACTAGTTCTATTATTTACTTTCTAATGTACCCTTCCTTCCTTGATAGCGTAGCTCATTTGCTACTTCTTGTGATGATTTCAATTGCTTGAAATATGTGCTATATAACTCACTTTGTCCACCCGTCTATAAATATTTGAATTAAATATTTAGATTATAAAATATATTTATTAATGTTGTACAAAATTAGTTAAAACTTTATTTCAGTATGCCTTCGGTTCTAAGCCAAACTGAAATATCATGTATAGCATCGTATAACAGACAATTTTCCACAAATATTGAAACATTATAATATTACTACAAATTTGTTATCTAGGGTCTTCGGCCCGTTGGAACTAAAATTACAGGCTTTAATCTTACAATTGCTCATTTTAATATCAGCGGAAAGCTGTCTAAAATACGATGCGATAAACAAATATTCAATGCTTTATTTTCAGTGGTGACAATAGAAGCCTGGCAGAGTTGAGCCATAGCGAAGAACATTCTACAATGAATGTAACTGTCAGTAGACCCAAGGGACGGGCACAGTCTATGCCTCGGTAAGTATCAATTACAGGGCAGCTTTAGTAAAGCGATGATTTTTATTATTATAGTCTTTAAGTTAGAAGTTTATCTTTGTTTATAATTAGTGTCCTTACGTCCATCCATATGTAACGCATAGCTCTTATCGTTAACGTAGGCATATTAAAATTGCCCAATCGATGTCAAAGTAAACGTAGTGAAATGCTATTATGATGTCATCAATTTCATAGTAAATAAAATCGTTGCTTTCCCGTAAAGTACCTCGCAAGCAAAAAAAAACCTTACATGTAAAATACAAAAACACCATAAAATTAACTCCCTTATTTTATTGGTTTTAAATTTTCGAAAAATCTTAAATATTATTTTGCCCTTACTTTTTACAACAATTCAATGTTATTTTTTTTAGTGGAGAAGTGAATCAATGTGAAACAAGTTATACTCTCTCTTTACCACCTTCTAGAAATACTTCTAGACAACCTAGGTAATTACAA
This sequence comes from Acartia tonsa, assembly GCF_053477335.1. NCBI lineage: Eukaryota > Metazoa > Arthropoda > Copepoda > Calanoida > Acartiidae > Acartia > Acartia tonsa. Next base: position 28,218,743 of record NC_137270.1, read on the forward strand.
TATAGACATGTATAGATAGATAGATATGAACATAAACAAGTTATACCCTGTCTAAAACATCTTCTAGAAATACTTCTAGACAACCTAGTTAATTTCAATATAGACTTGTATAGAGAAGCTTTTTATAATGCATATAAAAATGATATCATACTGGCCTACAACTGGTCAATTGAAATGTATACTGGCCTGCCATTGGTAAATTTAGTCTGTTTATTGGCCTATCATTGGTCATTTGTATTGTATAACGTCATTGTTTTTATATGCATAGACATCCTGTTACTTTTATGTAAGAATACAAACTTATAACCAAAATTTATTATTATTTAGTGTTGAGCCAGAATCTAGGCGAGTACTGAGCCGACATGGTAGTGTTGAAATATTTGATGCTGGATATAAGATGACTATTCCAAATAAAATGTCAAAATATGCTTCTCAGACAAAGCTGGAGGAAATCCAAGCTGATCATTATTTCTTTCCAGGTTATTGACAGATAGAAGGTTAGACAGCTAGGGAAGATAGAAAGATAGAAGGTTAGACAGCTAGGTAAGATAGAAAGATAGAAGGCTAGACAGCTAGGGAAGATAGAAAGGTAGAAGGTTAGACAGCTAGGGAAGATAGAAAGATAGAAGGTTAGACAGCTAGGGAAGATAGAAAGATAGAAGGCTAGACAGCTAGGGAAGATAGAAAGATAGAAGGTTAGACAGCTAGGGGTGATGGATAGAATTTGAAAATCAAAGCAGAATTTTAAGGGAAGGGTAAGTTTAGTGAAAAAGAAATGTTATTTTTTCACTTTGAAAAATAAAAGGATCTGGTATAGTTAAAATAGTGAAATGTTCCTGATAACGATCTCCAAAAGTTTATGATCTTTAAAGGTGGAACGTATAGATTATACTCGCAAAAAAATTTAATCTACAAATAATCTGGAATAGGTTTTAATCAATAATTCACAGTTATCTCGCAATGCACATAAATGCACCAAAAAAACTTATTTACACGTTTTTTCTTCAGTTAAGCTTTCTCTTTGCATCATTGGATCTTGAGTATTCCAGATTATATACATGGCCTTCTTATGCCGCTTAAAATGGTCCGCGGGAATGACATGTACGTACAGTTCAGCCGTTTGGCCGCTAACACCTTTTTTTGGAGATTTTTGGAGATAATCATTACCAGGAACATTTTACCGTGAAGTAGTGCACTAGATCCAAATAAAAATCTTTTTTAAAAGCATTACATCCAGACAGACAGACAGACATAAACATTTATATGAAGATTAACTTCGAAATTAAATGCCTAATTGCTTTAGGAAAAGAAGTGGTAGAGACAGTTACACCTAAAGTGAAGCCTTCTGTTCAGTGTATTGGCGTTGAAGTTAAACATGGTAAGCTCTCATTAATAGTACGGTAGCTATCAGCTTATAGTGCCAAATAAAAAATGACGTCATAAAATACAAATGACCAATGATAACCCAGTATACATTGTAATTGACCAATAGTAATATGTATACTGGCCTATCATTGGTCATTTGGATGACGTAATTTTTAATATGCACTATAAGCTGCTTCGTATGGTAGTGAGATATATATATGTCCTTATGTTGCATAATATCTCTAAAATGTCTATGTAGAGCAATATTAGTGCACCAAAGGGATCTATTCGAAACGGAAATACAGAAGCAGAAAACTATCCGTAAAGACTTTGATAAAACCATTCTATTGTGTATGTAGATCATCTAAAAAAATGAGAACTTGATCAGTTCAGTGGTTTTAGAAATCTTTATGGAAAAAACAAATGTCCCTTTTACTTTATATAATACTAGCACATGCACCCCTAGAATCTATGGCCTCTGTTTTCAAAGGGATAAGATGGGGGCAGTAAAATAGCCTTAACTTATCCCAAGGCTTTAATAAAAAATGAATAGCCTAAAACCATCCCAAGACTTATGTGAAGCATTCATGAAAGGGATAACCCAATCAGTTCTCTAGATTTAGAAGTCTTAAGCTTCAGTCAACAAAACCTAAACCTTACTACTTTATATAATTGGATGGTGCAAACGGACGTCATGCAAAGACCCAATTTACAATAGTTTGAGGCATTTTTTGTGCTAATAAAATATTGTTAGTTAAAGTGTTAAAAAGGTTTCTTGCAAAAATCATCGTAATTAGTGGAAAAATCAAAGTGGTTGATGAGTTAATTTATAACTAACGAATTTAGATTATTTCCCATTACAGCAGGGAAATAGGGATAGGACAATGGGCGATTAATTCAATTTCAGAAGTCTAGCCTAATAGTATAGAAAACCAGTTTTGTTTGTTTTAAGTTAGTTGTCTGCTAGTGTTTGTTGTGTTGATAATTTTTAATGAGTTTGTACTCAAGAAAAATAATCCCAACAACAAAAAATGTATTACAAGAAAAGACAGACAGACAAATGGAGAACACGTTCGCTTTATAAAGCACTAACTATTTAGGTATATACATTTTGTTAAACATTTGCAAAACATACACAAACTTTTGCAGAGTAGCTTTTGTAATATATTTACTTTAGATGGAAAGGTGGAAAAAATGTCTGAACAGAGTTCTGAAATAAAAGAAGAATTATCAAATCTGACAAATCAAATTACAAACTATACTACTGCTAGCTCAATGGTAAGTAATTATAATAAATAATTTTTAAAAGCGAAGCTTTTTTTATAATTAGGGTCGGTCCGTCCGTCCGTCACGGATAGCTTTTTTCGTTAATTTATACATGTTAGAGTTGTCCTATCGATTTCAAATTTTGCATGGTGATTCCTTTAGTAGTAAGGTACGATTTAGAAAGCTTAGCAACTCTATAATCATTACCAAAATGTCCGTACGTCCATTTTAAACATGTTGATTTTTTTACTTTTTTAAATAGCTTTTTTCGTTAATTTAGGCATGTTAGAATTGTCCTATTGATTTCAAATTTTGCATGGTGATTCCTGTAATAGTTAGGTACGATTTAGAAAGCGTAGCAACTCTATAATCATTACCAAAATGTCCGTACGTCTATTTTAAACATGTTGATTTTTTTTACATTTTTAACAACAAATTTGTATATGACCTAATTATCCGATTGGTCAGATTTTTGGTGTACTGATTCCTGGGACAACAAAGTACAATATTATAAGCGAAGCAACTCTATAATCAAGTCCTAAAAATGTAAGTATGTCCATAAACATTATCCTGTATCAAGCAGTTTTTCAACAAATTTACTTACAATTTTGCTTTGACTTTTATACATTCGCATTCTGATTATTCAGTTCTGACATTATACAGCTGTTAATGTCCGTTTGTCCTACCGTTTCAGAGCTTCGCTTTTATGGATGTTGTCATCCTTGTTTATTTATAATTATCACAAATCAATTTCAAGACCTTGATATAAATAAAGAGTAGCCTAAAACGATCTCGAGACATTTGTGAAGCTTTTCTAAAATGTGAAAATTGGTCGGTTTATTAGTTATGGAAATCTTAAGCTAAAGAAAATAAGCTTTACTACTTTATAAAATAGGGTCCTTAAACAGGGAGAAACCAGTTTTTTGTAGTAACCATCGCTTAAACAAGCTAATAGGATACCATATGATATTATAAACAGCAAATTAGCTTAACTACTTAAATTAATTTAAGATCATTGGAATACTTTTTAGGCTACCAGTGTATCAGAAACTTGTCAATCCTACCAATCCATGCAATCTTCTTCAGGAAATGACAATTTAGTATTATAAAAAGTCTACTTACATAAGTGACTTGTTAAGCAGGGAGTAAGGGAGGGGACAATGGGCAATCAATTCAATTTAAGAGTATTTGCTGAAAGACCTTGAAATCCAGGTTAATCCAGAAAATATGGAGGAAATTGTAAAGAGAGAGTTAATACAATACAGAAAACTATAAGATTAGAAGAAAGTTTTAAGAAAAAATCATTTATTTGAAAATTATATTACCAGCACATCAGACTGACTTAACCATTCTGTAATTAATGACTAGAAAAATCTCCCTGGAACCCATTCAACCTTATAGCCACATAACCCAAAATTTAATTGGATTCTTAGATTGTTTATTAAACAAATATCACAATAAAGTTTTTATCTATGAAATGATATTTTCTGGAGAGAAAAAAATTGTTAAATCCAGCCACATCATAACAAATTAAGTTTATTGATACTTGTCTGTAATATTCAAAACTAACAAACGAGTTAGCGGCATTTTGTGCGCTAGTACCCAAAGACAGTCAGAAACTGCTAAATTCTTGCACATTCCCTTAAAGCGAGTACCCAAAGTCTGAGACTCCTAAAAATTGCATATTCGGTCCATTGTCCATCCCATACTCCTTGCTAGTTAAGTTTAATCAAATCTCAGGGGTGTAAGCTTTAGGGAGGTGTATTACAGATAAAAAAAGGGGGGGGGGGTATTATTTTATGTAAGAAAATATAAGATATTAGTCAAAGCTTTTTAAATTAAATTTATAAAGTTGCACCTCAATTAATTTTAAGAGTGGTGTGACTTTTTCACTTCACACTCACAGCCCCCTTAATGGCTGTTCTATAAGGCTGTATCATTGAATGTATTGCATTTAACAGCTGTAGGGAAGTAAAATAGGCGTTTAAATTTTTTAAAAACTAATTTGCCATAACTTATAGAATATAAAGAGCATAGCTCCTATGAAGAGTCAATATGTTCAAGTCAAACTATAGAATCTTCCACCCAACAGAGTATGCAATATAATCAACAATCCATGGAGTCAGCACAATCTATACAGGTCAGAAAAATAGTTTTCCAGTGTGGCTTCGGAACCGATCAAGATCAATTGGATTAGAACCGATTTTCAGCCATACTGAAATACCTTTGGCCCCGCGGGGCAAACAAAACTGATTTTAATATTATATTATTTAATTTGGATATTCGCGGAAAGCTGTTTATAATACGATGCTATAAAATACTTTTCTGTCCGTGACACTTTATAAAAATTTGCCGTAGCCTAACACTATTTGTGGGAGTTTTAAAAACTTTTGGTATGAATTATTATAGTAAATTATTTGCTTGTCTAAGTCGTTTTTTTTTCTCGAATTTTTACATTTAAGTAATTTACTCAATAGTTAGTTATATGATTGTGTGCCTGTCTGTTCAAAATTAAAATATAGTCTATTTTAGCCCACTTTTTGGGTTTTAAGGATGACAACTTACAACATGTATGTAGGTAATTTTCATATCATTTTTAGAACTGTACTCAATCATCCCAACAAAGTACCCAGTATAGCCAGCAATCTTCGCAATCAATGCAGAAGTCCGTACAATCCATCAATCAATCCAATCAGTATAACCAGCAATCCACACAGAATAATGTTCAGTATAACCAGCAATCCACACAGAATAATGTTCAGTATAACCAGCAATCCACACAGAACAAGTCAAGATCAAGAAACCCATCAGGTATAAACATTAGAAGAGTTCTTATGAAAGTAAAATTAATCTACTACTCTTTCTTTCCTTCTATTGTATGGGCTACCATAATAGTGGGGGCACGAGTTATATGTAACCCTATCCACGGGGTGGAGACCCTGTCTCAATTAGTATTGGGTCTTTAAAATTAGCTACTAGCGTCGGAAATATCAACATAGCCGAAAGGACAGAAAATAATTTGCTACCGGACAAAAAGGGTCTCAACAACTTGGGCCAGCTAGTTGTTGGTTATACATCTATACTTACACATATATTGAACTACCAAAAGTAGAATTTCACAATACAATCAAAACCGTTCTATATATTCTTACACCCACTTTTTGTCAAAAACACAGTGGTTGTAGTGGTAAAAGTGGCAGCACCCCCCTAATGATATACCACTACCACCACTTTAGGTGCTACTACCGACTGTGCCCTTAGCATCTATGATGTCTTCATTTAAAAATTATAGATAAAAACATATGAAACTTTCCTGAAATGCAGAATTCAAACGGGGCAGTGTACGGTTAATCTTAACGGACAGAAAAAAAACGTAGAGGGACAAAGTGTCTCAAAAATCAGCCTTGTGCCATCATAAAAATGAATGATTTTCCATCTCATTTTTAGGAGGTTTTCTTTCCCACTTCTCTCATCTCCCTCATTTTTATGACGTCACATTTTTATGACGTCACATTTTTGAGTCACTTTGTCCCTCTACGAGAAAACCTTACTAGTTTGTATACTTTAAGGTGGAAATGCTACAATTGTACAAGGGCATAAGTTCAACATTGAAAACGCACTTAAAAGGTAACATTTAATCAGCTGCTATTTAAAATAGAGGGCTGAATTTTTTTAAAGAGGTCCCTCTCCCTTTATCTTCTCTTTTACAGAAGGAATATTAATGGACGGTAAATTGATTCTTATTCCTAATGTTTTAAATATAACTACCCTTTCTTTACATTACAATTATTGGTTGAAAAGTGTGAACACTGCTTGTTTTAACTAACTACTTTAGATTAGATAAAAATAACCAAAGTTTTAAGCCAACGAATTGGATAAAAATCATTGTACCATAATAATTTTCTGTCCATTTTGCTCTTTTACATTGATATTGTTCCTATAGTCAGATCAACCTTCTATAAGATTAGGGAATAATAGACTTTTAATTTATAAATGACTTTTAATAATGAATTTTTTTTGAAGGTTTATAACAATTACATTAATACCCATTATTGTAATATGTTTTCGAACACCGTAATAGTGTCTGACTGATTATGACGTAAAAAAAATTAGCCAATGAGAGGCCACTTTAAATTTTACCATAAGTCATTAACGGCCTCTCATTGGCTATTTTTTTTTGTTACGTCATAATCAGTCAGACACTATTACGGTGTTCTATGTTTTCTTTCCATGATCCATAGATTAATTTGTATTGTCTAGAAATTCCCGCACTTGTTCAACAGAAAATATTGTAAAAAGTTCACAAATGACCAACACATCAACATCTACAGGTATTAACCTCATTTTTCAAGTGACCAATAAGAGATGTTCATGTAAACAACCTAAATTGACGACAATTTTTCCCTATTTATAATATTCAAGTATATTCTTCATTCAAACAGGAAATTTCTATCTCTTATGTAAAGGTTTTCCTATATCTTTAAAAAGAATTCTTGTTTAATAATTTGCAACTACTGAGTAATAAACAAAGTTCTAGTAAAGCAAAGACAATCTTTCTTAAAATCTATTTAGATTATCTACAAACTTCTACTACAGAGCATGATAAACTTAATTTTTTTTAAATGCGTAACTTAATAGTAATTTTGAAACAATAGTACAATTTTCTTAAGTTTAAAAAGGGTAGGGAAATAATATATATTTTTTTGAAGCATAGAAACTCTACAAATATGGTCTCTTTTACCATTCTCTGCCTAATCATCTATATATCTATTATTGGTTAAATGTTAAAAAAGCTGGATGTTGGCCTGCAACAATATCTATCTATCTATCTATTAGTGTAGAGAGTGGTTCAATGTTGAAACAGCTAGATGTAGACCTGCAACAATATCTATGTATCTATTTATTATTATAGAGAGTGGTTCAATGTTGAAACAGCTAGATGTAGTCCTGCAACAATATCTATGTATCTATTTATTATTATAGAGAGTGGTTCAATGTTGAAACAGCTAGATGTAGCCCTACAAAATATCTATTTATTATTATAGAGAGTGGTTCAATGTTGAAACAGCTAGATGTAGCCCTACAAAATATCTATCTATTATTATAGAGAGTGGTTCAATGTTGAAACAGCTAGATGTAGCCCTACAAAATATCTATCTATTATTATAGAGAGTGGTTAAATGTTGAAAAAGCTAGATGTAGCCCTACAAAATATCTATCTATTATTATAGAGAGTGGTTCAATGTTGAAAGAGCTAGATGTAGCCCTACAAAATATCTATCTACTATTATAGAGAGTGGTTCAATGTTGAAACAGCTAGATGTAGCCCTACAAAATATCTATCTATTATTGTAGAGAGTGGTTCAATGTTGAAACAGCTGGATGTTGCCCTGCAACAATATGCACACCAACAACAGAAACAACAGGCAGAACAAGTACATTATGTTGCAAAGGTTCAGAGCAGAACTACTTCTAGAAGGTATTCTTCAAATGTTTAAATCTAAAATAAATAAATGTTTTTTAAAGCTTCAAAACTATTTGCACATTTAAATTACCACATTACATTAAGACATAGCGAGAAAAGCTGAGTTATGTGCAACATTTTTCCCATTTTCCTACACTTTGCAAGAATTTATTGAAAAAGTAAAAATGTATAGGTAATTGTTCTGTGTGTGAAATATTAGTTTACTTACATATATTTTTTGAGACTGCGCTACTTACCTCTTAGGACATAATTGTTTTAGACAATTTATATATATAAAAAGAGATGACCGGGTCCGAGACACTATAAATCTTTCTTGAAATCTAAAAACAAATCGGTTCGGTGGTTAGCCGAATCTTGACATTAGAATTTTATATCAATTGAATTTATATTTTTTTAAAGAAATTCCATATCTGTAAATGGAGAGGAGGAGGTGACCAATATTACTGTCTCCCTTCCAAGTTCCAGGTAAATTATTTATATACAAGTTAAGACTTCTCAGACAAAGGTCGTGCAATCAAAGGGTTGGTTATCTGTTGGATGTTACTAACCTTATATCCACCAATGGGCCTTAGAGCATTGCATCCCATTTCAAACGAACATCAATATATCTTATAATTTTTATTATAAACTTAATATATTCCAAAAATAAAGTGAAATGATCAAATAATTCCAAGAAAATGGTTGAGAAAATTGTTTGGACATACAGACTTTTGATAATGATTATAGATTTGCAACGCTTTCAAAATTGCACCTAGCACAGAAAATAATTTATGAAGTAGGTTCAGGATAAGAGTTCTATGTTAAAGATGGACTTACCGACCAGAATATAAAAGTGACTACTTTAAAACAATATAATTTATTTGATTAATATTTAGAAATCAGAGCAGGAATCACAGCAGACGTGGCAGCGTGGAACCTTGTGGCAAAAGATCTTCCAGGTATAGTCTATTTTAATACTATTAGAACATTTGTTTATCCTTATAATAAAGAGCAAGATCTCTGTTTGTCTGTCTGTATCAAAGGATCTCGATAACCGATGAACGAATATTGTTCTCCTTTATAATGTAGCTTCTCATGGGCCCTGGGAAGTTTTATAACTATTTTGGGGGAGGGTACCAAAAACCTCCCAAGACAAATCGCCAATATTTTAAAGTTCCGCTAGACGGAGCCACTGTATGACTTACTGGACGTCCAATCGTACAAGGGTGTCAAAACTTTTCAATTTAAAGAAGGGAGATCGAATTCTCTTTTCCTCCTAATATTTACAATCTAAGAAAATCACAATTCCAAGCATAAGACTTAGAAGGGGAGTGTAATTGATCAATTCTTTATAAATTTTAGACGTAATTCTTTGGACGTATATACAGCTGAATATGCCATCAAGTTGGCTAAAGATGTATCGGATAAGAACAAGAACAATACAAATACAAATGCAGCCAACAAGGAGAATAATAATAAATACAAGATTGATACACTTGAACAGAAATCTGCTTTCCATATTAAGGTAATAAAAAAGGAAATATAGATTAATTTCTAAAAGTGATCCATCCTTCTGTCTATAACCAATAGCTCTGACTGTTAATCTAAACATAATTAAAGAACATAGTAAACGTGTCTGACTCTGATTACGGCGTAAAAAAAAAATAGCCAATGAGATGCCACTATAAATTTTACTATTGGTCAATTACAGTGTATATTGGCCTCTCATTGGCTAATTTTTTACGTCATAATCAGAGCCAGACACTTTTACTAGGTTCTAATTAAATCAATCTCTTGATTTCAAAAGATTCCTATAACGATAAGGTACATTGTAGGAAGAGCAGCTTAACTCCAATTTTTCGAATTAAACCATTTTTACATAAATATTTGCATGATTTAGTTTAGGCACCATGAAATAAGTGACGCGCTCACTTTATGTTTGTCAATGTTAGTTTGTCCGTCTGATTTGTATAGCTTAACTTTTATGGATTAAGTCATTTTTTGTATTTCATGTTTTTTAGGTTGCAAATGAGGCAGATTCTGGATTAAATCTTTGTGGAAGATGCCACCTACCGACACACAAGTAAACTATTTTCTTTATAATTAATTAATTTTAAATATTTTAAGTAATTTTCTACTTTTTACAAGCAACTAGTAGCTACGCCTATAGAGTCCTCAGGGGCACTTTATGGAGGGGGGGGGGGGGGTTAAGGGGCGATTTCTCTTAGAAGACGGGTCATACCCTAAACAAAAAAAGTCACACAACCTATGAGAAGACATGTTGTAAAGGAGAACCATATCAGTCCAGCGAAATCCTTTGCCACTGACAAAGATATCTTATTGCTTTTTACTACATATACAATTTTACAATAATGGATTTTTGCTAGTTTTAAAAAAAGTAAATTTCAATTATTATTTAGTATTTGACTTTATAAACTATTTAGAACAGCTGATTGTACTGAATACGCTGAATCTGTGTGTCCTTGTTGTCTATCCTGGGATCATTGGATTGATTCCTGTCCCATTCAACTCAATGAGTATGTTTGTACCAGGTAATATAATGAAAAGTTGGTTTAAAAAGAAAAATGAAATTAATTCGTTACAAAATTATCCAAATAGCAGGGGTCTCACATTGAGGGCGACTGTGGTTTGTTGAGTATTGTTTCTTTTAATGATGATTTAATAAATATAGATGTGTCTTCAAGCGAACACTAATCTAGGAGATTAAAAAAATTTATTTAACAAAAAAAATCTTCCGTAGTTAAATATTTTTTTTTCTCAGCTAACAATTGCTCATTTTTTTACCCATTGATACATGTCATGTTGGGTGGATAAGACTGCAGCTTACGCCGGAAAGGCCGTTGATTTGGGCGGAAATTTGAATCGTAAAACCTTTTTTACCCAAAATATCATAAAAAAAACCTCTTTTTACTATTAAGTAATCATTAAGATTATATGACATAACTATAATTAATAATCTGTAATATTTTGTTCAGTTGCAACTATATTGGTCATCTAGAAGATGTTCATCAAGTAAGTAACATTTATCATTTTTAATTAATTAAACCATTAACTTAAACTTAAAAATAAATTATACTTATTACTCTAGCCCAAATTTAAAATAAATGAATTAAAAGCCTAAGCGGGCCATGGAAAGAAATTAAGTAGCGGGTTTTTTGGTATTTTCACAGTAGCTTTTGATAGGTTATTTCCTGCAGGGTAAGGAAATAGGTAGGGTTGGGCCGGATACTTTTTTGGCCGGATACCGGATATCCGGCTGATTTCAAATGCCGGATATCCGGTTAACGACGGATATCCGGCAAATATCCGGTTATCCGGCCAAATTACCATATATTAAAGTAGCAAAAAAAATTTCTTCAGAAATCTTATATAAATTTACATAAAGATGAACATAAAGATAAAAAATGTTCTTCTAGCTTCAATAATAAGAAAGTTATAGCCATTAAAAATTTTAAAAAGCAGAGATTTTTGGTGTAAAGTATAAAAAATTATATAGCCGGATATCCGGCCGGATAGTTTTAATATCCGGTATCCGGCCGGATATTGAAAATAGCCGGATATTCGGTCGGATATCCGGCCACACCGGATATCCGGCCCAACCCTAGAAATAGGCCCCTTCAGGGTTAGAGCCCCCCCCCCCCCCGGGTGCCAGAAATGGGAGAAAAGTACTGTACAAATACGACGAAACCCACTACTTTGTTTTCTTCCCATGGTGCAACATTTCTAATCTTTATTTGCTTAAACCTATAAACTGAAAGTATAAAAACTAATTATACTTTTAATGAAGCCCAAATTCAAAATTGATTTCAAAGCCTAGTTCAAAAGTATTTTAAATTTCATTAATAAAAACGTAATTAATAATTATATAAGGCGAGCAAGTATAAGCAGAGAAGAACCTGTATTGACCTGTTGGGCTGGGAACCATTCCAACTTTGGTTCTATGAACCAGATTTCAGGTATTCATAGATTTGTCATGATGTTTGCCCAGCCGTCCGTCCCTCAAAACTTCTAATTATCTTTCAAAACTGGTAGCATTCTTTCAATATGCAGTTTTAACGGTTTTAGTCGACTATAAGTCATTGTTTAAAAGTAGTTATTGATAAATGGAATGAGAATTTTCACGAATAATTTCAGATGACAACCTAAAAAGTAAAAATCTTATATTATCAAAAACGTAATGGTTACAAACCAGGTAATCCTCCTGAATTTTGAAATAAATTAGAAAGAGAGGGGGCGTTAGTTTTTCTGTAAGTCTAACCCTTCCAGTATGCCCTAATTTTGCGGGGACTTTACTTAATGTGTCTTAACCCTGCGAGACTACCCATACATGTTGAAAAATAGCTACGTAACAAATAAATGAATATCTTTATATTGCCTATATGCCTATAAATGACGTCAAACAATACAAATGACCAATAATAGGCCATTACACAGACTAAAATACCAATGGCAGGCCAGTTAACAATTGAATTGACCAATGCAATGGTTGGCCAGTATGAAGTCATCTTTTATAGACATTATACCAAACTTCTGAATATAAAGAATATAAAAACTTACAGTTCAACAATTCTTTACAATTAAGAAACTGGTGGCAAGTAACAGGATGTTGTGGAGTGCCTCTGTACAAGATTTACCCCAGGAAAACACAATGGAGAAAGGAGAGGAAACCAGAGCCGGAGGGGGGAAACCCTCTCTCCAAGGGAGACAGTGTGGATGACTTGATTGCTTCCGTAAGTCTTAAATAATGATTTTATATTTGCACTTAATGGCAATCAATGATGTCAATATTCATAAGTAGCTGGGGACTCAAGTGTAAAATTTAGTTAAAGTCTTAATGTTCATTATTTTTTGATTCTGCTATAGAGTTTTATTCTAGTAAAGAAACTGATCAAAATAGATTGTAGTCATTGAAATATCATTCCCTTTAGCGTTTAAAAAACACAGAAACAAAAATAATATAAAAAGCTCAAAATATAATTTTTGTAAAATACATATTTACAGGTATTAAAACAGAGAAAAACCAGACCAACGCCAAAAAGCGACGACGAATCAAGCGGTCGCAGCTCTCCTGACATCCGTGGACCAGCGGCTGATGCGGCAAAAATGACTGCGGATGACATTGACTTGACAGAAAACGGCGAATCCTTACCTCGCCGTAAAGCCCGTACATTTTCAGCCACCCTACGATCACTGGATCAAGATATACTCGCAGAGTTAGACTTGTAAAATCCATCTAAATAAATCTATTAAATAAATTTCCAGCATTGCTTTGAAACCGATTAATATCCGCTGGATCAGAATTGGTTTTCAACCACACTTAAAAATTATGTATATCTTCGTATTACAGACAATTTTCCACGAATATTAACATAAAAATTATAAAATTAGTACCAGTTTTGTTAGCCCAGGCCTTTTGTCCCTCGGGGCTGATTACCCTGGTTTTAATCTTTTAATCCGCAAAAAGCTGTCTATGATACTGTGATGTATAGTCCCTTTCTTCCTGAGTTTAAGAGCAATACATGTATTTTATAGTTTAGCTTTTAGTTCTGGTATCCACGGTTTCGGAGCAAGTCATTGCTCTGCAACAGGATACGAACATAAAGTGAATAGTTGTCTTAATTAATGTTATTATTATATGTTAACCTTGTATTGAATTAATACACTTTATAAGAATATTTAGCTGTTTGTTCTTGCTATTACTATACGTCATTTTGGCGCAGTAGTGTAGTACGAATCTATAGCTCAGATTTTCTTTTAATTGTATTATTTCTTTTCTTTTTAGTTTGTTCAGGTATTTTTTGTGTTGGAACGATGGGATTGTCCATTGAAGAGTGGAGGAAGTTGTCTCAGGAAGAGAAGGATTTGCATTTGATTAATGAGATCCATGCTCTTGGGACTAGAATTGATAATGTGACGACAGAGCTGGGTGGACGTATTGATAAGGTGGCGGCGGAGCTAGGTGGGCGTATAGCGCCGCTAGAGACGAAAATTCAAGAGTTGACGGATAATGTTGATACTAATGTTGCTGCGGTTACTGGACTGGCTACTCGGATGGACGATTTGGAAGATCGTCTTAATAAGGTGGTGGAGCCTAGTGTTGATAATGATATCAAGACTGAGAATGTGACCGTTGTGAATGAGTTTATGACTGGTCAGCAGCGTATTCTTGAAAAGATTGCCCAGCAGAATAGTTTGAATGACCAGCAGAATGGTTCGAATACCCAGCAGATTGGGTCGAATAATCAGCAGTATACCCAGCAGAATGGGTCGAATAACCAGCAGAATGGTTTAAATAACTCTATGCCGTGGCAGAGGACGGCTGGTGGATCTGGAGGATTTGGAGGATCAGAAGAGAAGCCTAAGTTGTTTGCTGGTGGTTCTCGGCCTATTTTTGGTGGTATGCAGGGAAATGAAGATAAGATCATAAAACTTTGGGAATTGTCTAGAGTTGATGCTGTGGATAATATCTATAATGGAGTTCTCATGTGGTGGCCAGCCCTTTCTGAGGTTGATGCGGAGGATTTTAATACGCTCAATTTTTTTGAGGCTGGACTGAGTGATTCACAGGTTAGTTGGTGTAAATCTCTTGTTTATGTACCAGATAGATCTCTGTATGTTTCGCAGGGGGAGGAGAATGTGCATAGGTACAATGAAACGTGTGCTAAACTTGATGATCAGTTCAGAAAAAATGCGCCTGAATTTGCAGTTGACGATGATGTGATTTTCTTTGACGATTATTTGGAGAGATTTTGGATGACTACTAGACGTTATCATATGACTAATCATCAAGTTTGTAAGGAAATTTTGTTTGATAAATGTGTGGGTGTAAGGACCGCTTGTGGTTATACACTAAAACCTGCTGATATGGAGAATAGACAATTAACATTAAAGGGGTATTTGTGTAAGATGCGGGAGACATTTTTACCACCCGATATGAAAAATGTGTGTAAAGATGCGTATTTGAGTGTTAAGCAACATGAGAATGATAAGATTGATGCATTTTTTGATAAGATACTATCCTTCTGGAAACGTGCGTATCCAAAACCAACAGATGATATGTTTATGGATTTCTATTCTCAAGTGTGTAATGTGGTTTTATCTCCACTTTTGGCTAATCAGATGCGTCAATTTGCATTGGATTTGGAACGTGACGGACAAGTGCGAATGATAACGAAGTTTCGGACAGAGTTAATAGTTAAAGCACAATTGATTGTTAAAGGGCTACAATTTAATCAAATTTCAGGGTCAATGGCTAGAGGATGTACAACAAACCAGATGGCTTTGGCTAAGACGATGGTTGGTGGCGTTGGTTCTAAGTCAAATCCTGTAACTATTGATCAGGTTAGTGATGAAGATAATTTGTCATTTGAAATAAATCAATGTGAAATTGATTTGGCCGATGAATTTGGTGGACCAGCTGAACTTATTCCTTTAATTGGCGCAATTCAAGGTGGATTTATTTGTTATTATTGCAACAAAAAGGGTCACATGATGAGGGATTGTTTTGATATTAGAGATAAAAAGTTGCCTAATCCTAAAGGAAAATACTTTTTGCGGTGGGGAAACAAGCCTTTTGTTCCTTATAAGACGGGGCAAAAGAGTTTTAAAAAGAATGAAAATAGTATGGATAAAAAGAAATTGGTTGGTGAAATTGAAGGAGAGGTGAAAGAAGGGGAAGACACGAAGGAAGTGGCACATGTCGATGGTTTAGGGGCAAGCGATTATGAAGACGATCTTGTAGCGGAAGTCGAGGCATGGAATAATGCTATAATAGATGACATTTTATGGTTTTAATGTTTTGAATTATTATAATCATAAAACCTTATTCCATTTTCTAATTGTTACGCGGCATTGTTTTGATTTATGCGCATTGTAAATAAACAACAACAAAACAAAATTAATGATAAAAAGTGAACGACGCAACTCTAATTTTGTGATAATTTATTTTGATGGTTTATTTTGAATTATGAAAAAATAACATATTGTTTATAAGCCTATATGAAATTATGAGATTATGTTATGATGGAAATCAAAATAATTAATTTAGTTTTGATATGTTTTGTTGAAAATAAGAAAATTCATTTTTTTGTTTCAGACTGTTGTGAAGTCTAACAGAGATAAGAATAATAAAAAAGTGAAAATGAAAAACGAATTAGGAATACAATTTTGTAAAATTGCTATTGAAAAATATTAAATTGAATTAAATTTGATAAAAATATGAAATTAGATATTTTAAAAGTATTAAATTTTGATGAAATGTGGAAAATTGTTTTTAAAGATGAGTCAGTTATTGTGATTTAAAGTATTCGATTTTAAAACAATTATATTGCGATTTAGTGATGTTGATTCAGCAAAATTTTTAATGAAGTTTAGAATTTCATGAAGCAAAATTGTTATAATGCATTAGATATAATCGTGGAGAAGTCTCTTTCTGTGAAGGAAGGGAGGGGCTGTCTCTCGGAGCTGGAATGCACAAATATGGTGGAGCTGTCTCTTTTGTTGGGAGAGAAAGGGGGAGTGTACATATTTGCAACGAATATTGCACTACCTCTCAGAGTTGGTATGCGCAGATATGGGGGAGCTGTCTCTTTTGTTTGGGAGAGAGGGGGAGTGACCATATTTGCAAGGAAATTTGCACTGTCTCTCAGAGCTGGTATGCGCAATATGGGGCGGTGTATAGAGGTAGCTGAAATGATTATCGGGCGTGGAGCGCGCCATGCGCAGAAAGTTGGGCTGCGCAGAGAAGCAAAGCTGCGCAAGAAAGTGCTCTCAGGTATTGAGATATATAGTTAGTTGAATTTCGACTTTTAAACCTTTTATACATCTCAGTTTAATCTGACAATAATAGTTTTGTTAGGTAATATTTTATTGAATTTTAAAAAATTGAACTTACGGTATTTGGAAAGATTAATCTGTTTGGTGATTGATAATGTTTGATCATGTCATATTTCTTAATACAACTTCTTTTATTGTGTTACAAGTTATTGGTTCAGTGAAACATTTATTTATAGCATCTAAAATCATTGTATTTATTTTAGATTGGCTGAGAAGAGTGTTTTTTGGTGGTTGGGAGATACTGACATCATTATTTATTTGATGGTGAGTTGTTATGATTTCATGATTGTTACCACTTGATTACCATTATATATATTGCTGTTCGAAAAACAATCTTGTAAATCTTGTTATATATATTAATATCGATATTAATTCTTATGTATAGTGATTTTTCATCAATTGGCATCTAAAATTTTGTAATATTTTAGATTGGTCGATCAATATTAATTCTTATGTACAGTGATTTTCCATCAATTGGCATCTAAAATTTTGTAATATTTTAGATTGGTCGGAGAGAAGTGGATTAACAGTTTGTTGAGTTTCTGTTGGCCAGAGAATTTATGTTGTTGACTGTGGATTAGGAGATATTTTTGGACATTTCTGTTGGTGAATGAAATATTGTAGGTGAGTGAATTGTTTTATTCAGTTTTTTTTATGTTGTGGACAGATAGATAGTTATTTGATAGACCATTGGATAGTTACAACCTCATAACTGTTGGTGTGAGTTAGATAGCTGTTTTCTAAGTTTCATGAAGATTCTGAGATGGCGGCTGGAGCGGCTGAAGTTTATGTTCCAACAAAGATCGGTGGCATGGAAATCCTGACGTTAATTGATAGCGGCAATGCAAGAGGCTGCCTGATATCTCAAGTGTTGGCTAGAAAGCTTGATTGTGTGATTGAAGAAACGGATTCGAAGGCCACAGGCGTGCAGGGTTCCAACATCAAGATTGATGGTGTTGCTCGGAATGTTGAATTTCAGATTGGAGGTCACAGTTTTCAAGAAGATTGTTTTGTTATCTCTGGCATGACTGTACCTATGAATCTGGGCAGTTATTGGTTGAATAAAAATAACGTGAAGACGATATTTGCCAAAGACGGCAACAGGATTGAGATGCATGGAATCAGTGTGAAGTTAGTAGCTAAACGGAAAATTGTAGTGAAGAATTTGGTTCATACAATTTTGGAGAAGATGGAGAAAGCAAGAACTACGAAACCTGAGATTAATGTAGCTGAGTTACAAGACCAAAAATGGATTTGTTCATTGAAAAATCGAATAGAAATTCCTGCATTGAGTACAGTGGTGGTAGAAGTTTCAACTAAAGGAAATATGCCTGAAGGACAGTTATGTTATATAGCTCCAAGACAAGGTTACTGTAGCCGGAATAACTTGTTGATAAACGAAGGAATTACTGAGGTGGGAAAGAACGGTAAAATTATGACTAAAATCACGAATTTTGAAGCTGTTAAGAAATCTGTTCCTGCTGGTACTTTGGTTGGAAATTTGTTTGTGGCGGAGAAGATAGCAATGCTGCAAGAGAACAGGGTTAAAGAAGATGTGTCAACAACATTAAAGAAGATTCGTTTTATTAAAGATAAATTGAAGTTGGATAAAGTTCCGTTTTTAAAGGATAATGTTTCTTTGAAAGGAAGGATAGTTGGGTTGTTCTTAAAGAATTTCAAGGCATTATCGATTGATCCTACAGATATTGGATCTTGTACTTTGGAGGAGTATGATATTCAGTTGATTCCTGGAGCTCAACCTTTCAAGAATAGGATGATTAGACTCAATCCTCATCATGCAGAAAAACTAAAAGAACAAATTGATTTATGGTTAGAAACGGATGTGATAGAAGAATGTAATTCACCGTTTAATTCTGGAATTTTTGCTGTTAAGAAGAAAGTTGGAAATACTAACGAGGTGAAAGTCCGTTTTGTCCTGGACTACCGCTCATTAAATGAGATAACTGAGAAGATCTGTTACCCTTTGCCTAACATTGGCGAGCTGTTTGACAAACTTGGAGGAAAGAAGATTTTTACGTCTATTGACCTAACTTCAGCATATAATTCAATGCATTTGAAGGAATCTGTCAGGAAATATACAGCATTTTGTTCTAATGGACGGCAATATTGCTTCAAGAGGCTTCCGTTTGGATTGACCAATGCTCCAAGTGCATTTGTAAAGTTGATGGATAGAGTAATGGATTTGAGTCCCGAATTGAGGGCATTTTGCCTAGTTTACCTGGATGATGTTCTTGTATATAGTATGACTGTGGAGGAACATCTGGAACATTTGAATATTCTACTACGAACATTCTGTGAAGCAGGCCTCAAGATTAATCTTGGAAAATGTACATTGTTTGCAGAGGAAGTGAAATTTCTGGGTCATATTATAAATAAAGAAGGCATATTTATGGACCAAGCATATATTGAAAAGATTAAGAATTGGCCAGTACCTGAAACAGGTAAAGATATTCAAAGATTTGCTGGTTTCATAAATTATTATGGTTCATATTTCAAGAATTTTTCTGATATTACAGCACCATTGAACAAATTTAGAAACAGTAGTAAAATAGAATGGGATGAAAAAAGTATGGAAGCTTTTACAAAGACTAGAGAATTGTTCTGTGAAGAAATAAGTAAATCATTTCCAGATTGGAGAATGGAGGCTGAACCATTTGTGTTGGATACAGATTGGTCATCTACAGCTATGTCAGCGGTGTTAAGTCAAAAACAGAATGGACAAGAAAGGATGATATCGTGTTGGTCACGTGTTTGTTCAACTCATGAAGCCAATTATGCAGCACATAAAGGAGAATTATGTGCATTAGTAAATGCTGTTGAAAGATTTGAATGTTATTTGAGACACAAGAAGTTTATCGTGAGAACTGATTCAGCTGCACTGAAACATCTATCTACTTGGAGGCAGAACGGTTATTTTGTTGGTCTCACCATAAGGTGGATAAATTTTTTATCCACCTTCAGTTATGAGGTTGTACATAGGCAGGGCAAGATGCATACTAATGTTGATATATTGTCACGTACTGCATTAAAGGATAGTAAAGATAGGATATCTAAATTATCGACTGACGAACAAGGAGAGTTAATATTGGATACTGTATATCAATTGGAAGATCCTAAATTATGTCTTATTGCAGGAATTGGAGCAGAGACGGCCAGTCAAATATCATCCAGATTGAAGGCGAGAGAATTTAGTCGTAGCCTGGAGAAGGATCCTGTTTTAGTTGAGGTGAGGAAATTTATTGTAAATAATGTCAAACCTACGTCCAGAGAATTGTCTCAAATGCCTTATCGTGGTAAACAAATATTAAGATTTTTTGAACATCTGAGTTATAAGGATGGTTTAATTATCCTGACTTCACCTATGCGGCTTCAGAAAGAATTTCAATTTATTGAACGGGTAGTGGTACCTATTGGAATGTACAATAAAGTTTTTTTGTTAGCTCATGCAGATGTTACAGCGGGGCATAGGGGTTATTTGGAAACTTTGAGCAGGATTAATCGTCACTTCATTTTTCCCTATGTATCTAAATATGTAGCGGCGGCAGTTGCAAATTGTGTCATTTGTTTGAATAGACGTAAAAAACCTAAACATAATCATAATATAGAATTTTCTCCTTTGGCTGGGGAAGCTATGGCAGAGTTGGCCATAGACGCTTTAGGTCCTTTGAATGAGTGTGAATATAATGGAGTCATTTGTAAGCACATTTTAATAGTAGTTGACAGTTGTACTAGATATGTGTGGTTGTTTGCTATTGAGGATGTTAAAGCTGAAACAATTATTGAATGTCTGAAATTTAATTTATTTTCTGTTTGGGGACTCTGCGAGCGAATTAGGACTGACAATGCACAAAGCTTCAAATCAAAAGTTTTTAGGGAAGTTTGTTTAAGGTTGGGAATTGAACAAATTTTTATCCCTCCAAGATCAGCAAATTCGAATTACAGTGAAAGATACAACCAATCGGTGTATTCGTTTCTTAAGACTGATTTACGTTTCCAAGATGGAGATTGGGCTTATAAACTTAAAGCTACACAATTTTGTATGAACACTTCTTTCAATCGGAGGTTAGGATGTTCTCCATATTTTAAGATGTTCCTAAGAAACCCTAAGCTTCCACTTGACTCGTTTGACCCGTTAACACGCTCGAAAATTAAACATATGAATTTTTCAGAGTTATTGGAGTGCCTTGACAAGAATTGGAGGACTGGACAAGAAAGAACTGAGAAGTATTTGCAGGTAGAAAATACAGAAAGGATAGGTAGGCCGGTAGCTATAAATTCCTATTGTTACATTTTTTATGACGTCACAACGATTGGTGTAGCTCGTAAACTCTGCTCGTTATGGGTGGGTCCGTGTTTAGTGACAAAAGCAATTTCTGATAGTTTATTCGAGGTTCAGCCCCTTGAAAAGTGTAGATTGAAAGATAAAGGGGTGAGAATTGTACCAAGAGATAAAATATATGTTATTGAGAGTACTTTAGACTTGACTCCAGATGAAAAGATTGACTTAGTGATTACAGATGAATGTTTCTCTGTGGATAATACCTTGAAAGTAAACTATGACTTTCCCAATACTTTGAGAAATTTAACTTGTTCAGGCGTTTCTGAAGAGGAGAATAGTTGTGGCGCTAGTCCAGAGGTGGTTAGAAGGCGGAAGGATGGACAGGTAACACCAGAATTCTTGGAGAAATCTTTTTTGGGTGTTGGGTTGTCACAGCAAAGGTCAAATGTATCTCAGAATGTATCTCAGAATAATGAAAATTTAGATGATTTAGTTGAGGATCTTAGTGACACTTTGGAAAGTACTCATATTTCTGATAGTGTAGATTCAAATGATATGACTGACAAAACTAAGTTAGATTCTACATATTCTACTATTAGTAAGGATAGTGTTTTTCATGGGGATTATGCCTCTGATAATAGCTTAGTAGATAACAGTTTGGGTGTAGAGGATGTTAACATGGAATCTGCTAGAGAGTTAGAGTCTCGGATGAGTATTTTAGAGGACACTTTTCCAAAATTGCAAGGTAAAATTGTAGACTTGGAACAACGAAGGGGAAGTGTTAAACGAGGTAGAGATGTTGAGGAGGATGAATTAGATAGATCGTTAGATAATGCAAAATTGCAAAAAATGTCTGAGACTATTCCTGTTAAGGGTCGTCCTAAAGGTTCTACAAATGAAATGCAATTACAAAAATTAGAAGAGGATAGACAAAACAGAGAAAAGGACAGATTAGAACGTTATTCAGTAGCCGATGTAGTAACTAGGAACCTAGCAAAATTGATTAAAAAATAGGAACCTAGCAAAATTGATTAAAAAATAATATTTGTAATAATTTGTATAATATTTGCAGGAGAAGAGATTACCACGAGAACCGTAGAGAGCGTGATGACAAGAGAGGAAGCGGCGGTGGTGATAGACATCGTGGAGATCGTGGAGATCGTGGAGATCGTGGAGATCGTGGTATGCGCAAGAGGTCACCGGACACTTGTAGTTCAAAGAGTGGACGAGCTGGACCAGTACCTGTGAAGAAATCCAAGGATGAAAGAGGAGTCAGGTACTTGGATATTTTGCTATTTGTTGTTGTGATGCAGTTTTATTGTTTGATTGTTGTTGGTGGTATGTATACGTCACAGGATCCACGGTTAGCAGCTTATGATTGTTCTCAAATAAGTAATGTTGAACTTAGATCAGCTGCCTGTTTGCATGATAGGATGGAACCGGTCAGATCTGTGGAATTGTTGGGGTTAGCAGAAACCGATTTTATATTGTCAGAAGCCATTAGTTGTGAGGTTAGACTAAAATTGGAGCGCTGGTTTTGCGGTACCGCGAGTCATGTGCACGTATTAGACGTGCCACATGAAAAACAGGTAGAGTTGAGTATGGAAGAATGTAGGAGGGTTTTTCATTCTGGCAAGTATCAGCATGATGGAATTAGTTTTAAAGTAAATATAGATTTGCCAACTGTTCACAGTTTCACAGTTAATGGAACATTGTCACCTTTCTGGGATGTTGGGGGTGAAAATATTCAATGCAAGACACTGGGAATATACGCGCACAATATGTGGTACAATTTAGGTTTTGCTGTTGGGACTTTGCATATATTAATAAAAAATACACCCGTTTTGATCAAGGGAAATGTTGTTATGGATTATGATAAAAAGACGATTGTGGCGAATTTTGAAGATAATCATTTGTGGGCAACATCAACTTCTCCATATTTTCCGTATGTAGTACGAAAACCGGCCAGTAATTTTAAGGTAGTTTTTCAGGATACATTCAATCTAACTACTTGGAATGAACAACTTTTTGTTTCCAACTTGGAAAGAAATATTTTAGTTAAAATTATGGGAACAGAGAAACTTACTTTGCAGCATCTGGATTTCAACATTTTTGTAACAGAATTAGAGGGTATCAAGTTTTTAGAGGAACCGAAGGCGGCTGTTAGAAGTTATTTTGGGGATTTGTTAAAACAGGAAGCTAGATTTGATTTGAATGCTATGTTTTTGGCTAGTAGAGAAAGAAACGAGAGGATGATGGAACTTTTTAGTATTTCTAGATGTGCTCAAACAGAAGTTAGGTCAAATGTACAGATGCATCATGGGTTCAGAATTATATACCTAGGAGAAATTGCTAAGTATGAAAAGTGTACAGCGGTTGAAATTCCAGTAAAGTTAGGTGTGGATTATGGATGTGCAGTAGGACACTTAATGGTAGATTATAAAGGTGAAACAGTTGGAATACAAGAATATAGTAGAATGATTGTAGCAGTAGAGGATATAAAATTGTTGAATTGTTCGCAAAGTCCGGTATTTTTGAAGTTGACAGCTAATTTGTTCCTTGGGAATCAGGGGCAGGGACTCGAACTTCTGCATATTGCCAATGAAAAATCAGAACACGTGGGACAAAAGATTTTTCTGAACGATGAAAAGGTGTTTATTGCTGATTTTAATAAGACTATTAAATATCAGGGATTAGAGGATTTTGAGGATTTTAATGGACAAGCTTCTAAATTGGATTTTGTTGATCATAAGTTGTCATTTTTCGAACAGGTTACAGGTCCTTGGTTTGGTCTAGAACATTTGTTCAAAGATATATTACCATTGTTTGCCAAGTTTGTTTTGATTGTGTTAATGTTGTTGTTAGGTATAATTCCTATGTTGGTATTGTTGTATTGTTGTTGTTCATGGTGTCATAAAAAAAGATTTACTGAGGAAGAATTTAATGCTAGATCTTAAATTTTTTATGCTGAAATTTAATTATATTGTATTTTTGCAGTTTGGTTACGGCGGCAACGATGAATCAAAAGTTATTGAGTAATGAAGAAGATGGTCGCCACAAACAATCTGCCAATGAAGGAAATCAAGTCAAACCTGGTCTACCAGTATCTGCATTGATCAGCAACTCTGCATCCCGGCTGGTGTTGGTAATGTCGCGCGTTGAGCTGCCCACGTTGAGTGTGGGCAGGGCGACAAGGAACATATTTTTGAGCAGTGAAGACATGCCACTGGCAGATTTAGCTCGTCTTATTGATAATGAACCAAGGTTTAAGTTGAATTTGATAAACATGTTATCAGTGCAGTTGGAGATGGGAAGATGTATCCACTCCATAGACTGGCCTGTGGACAGGATTCCTGTCTTTACCAGCCAGAACTCAAGATACCTCAACCTGATGGCGGCTGGTGAGCATTCTAAAGCTATCAATAAGAAGTTGGCATGGAACGAGACAACTAGTCTGAATAAATTGAGTGCGACCATATTTCTCTCTAAGCTTGTTTGCGAAAATTTACCAAGTTTGGTATTGCTTGCTAAGATTGAATACCTGGATGGAGATGAGAGAAAAAGCTGTCAAACGTTGGGCGAATTGTTACCCATAATCAAACATATGGGGGAACTTGAGGATTGGTCTCAACTTGCAAAGATTGACGTCATACCTGCAGATGGTAAAATGAGTCTTCAGACGGTGTTAAGGACGGTGGTGGGTAATAGTGTTGACCCGAGGTTGAAGACGCAGGTTGTGTCAGCTGTCCGGCTCCTGGCACATTGGAAAGATGTCGTGAATAAAGTAAGCTTTATTCTGAAGCAAATGCCATCCACAACCCTGTTAGAGTTACAGAAAGATTGGCTTGATGGAAAGTCTGAACAGGATTTGAGTGCTAAAGTGTTTATTGACTCCATTCAGGTGAATGAATACATGAACTTATCAGTCTACATTCCACGTATTATAAACGTGAATTCGGTGAGTCTAATCACCAGTGGAGAGATGCCTGCTGAGATACGTTATGTTAGATTGGATGGTCAAAGAGACATAATTGATAACCTGGTGAGGGCCACATATGCAGGTAGTCTGATGAATGAAAAAGTAGACGCAAGAATTTTGACCTGGCAAATGCAGATGCGCTGCAAGCGTCTTCGTCCGACTCTAGCCAAGCAGATATTGTTATGTGATCCAAATACTACTTTAGAGAATGTAGTGAAGGAAATCAAATTGGAGTTGGATGGAAATGTTTATACAAATTTGTTGACAACCAATATTGAGTGGAAGTTTAATCCTGAACACAAAGTAAATGAGTGGTTCGAGGGTGATTTCAAATTGGTTACTCGGTTTGGGGATCCTGTTTGTGTTCAGATGGATCAGCCCTTAAATCCGAACATTCCTGTTTGTCTGGACCTTGAATTGTCGAATCAGCAATGGCGTGTTGATGAACAAGTGAGGGAGGAAATGAGGTTGGAACACACGCCTGGAATATTGATGATGCTTGATAAATTTGGAGAAGAGGTTAGTCGTAAGCATCAAAAGATTTTGGATAATCAGGAGGAGGTTGATAGCGTTGCAACCTCGATTTCGGTTGCGGTTAATAGCGGATTTGAGAGATGTCTTCATATGCTTGGTGATACTGAGGCAAGGATGTCTCAAGACGGCTTGTGTGATGAGACCGCAAAACTTGGAGTGAATGATGAGGAAGCTATTATGCCCATGGATATTGAAGAACCTGGCAAGAAGAGAACATCTGGGAAAAGAAAGTAACAATTATAGTTATGTGTATTAATTCATATTTTATTTTATTTTATGTTTTTAATATTTGTTGAGGCAGTAGTAGTCTCAAAAGTTTAAAATTCATGTTCATATTAATGCTCTATAATATCATGCTTAAATCTGATGGTTATATGTTAACCAATGTTATTTTCATATCATGTATTTATGATAACTATGTAATTAATGTATTAGGTAAATCAATGCATTCTTAAATGATTATATGTTAATCAATGTTTTTTTTCTTAAAAAAATATTAAAAAAAAAAAGAAAAAAAAAACACATAAAGGAAAATATAAAAAAAAACACAAAAGAGTTCTAAGGAACCAAAATAAATGAAAACAAATGTTTAAAGATCTGGACTAAAAATAAAAAAAAATATATAAAAATATGACAGGTGTCATACCAGATCCACTATTATCTATTTTATAAGCGTTCAACGCTACTTATAATATCTATGATGATTAACATGTAAAAATCTATTGTTATATTTAATCTGAAATATTACAGTTGAACCCGAGGTTCATGTTTAAGACAGGGAGAAATGTGATGTATAGTCCCTTTCTTCCTGAGTTTAAGAGCAATACATGTATTTTATAGTTTAGCTTTTAGTTCTGGTATCCACGGTTTCGGAGCAAGTCATTGCTCTGCAACAGGATACGAACATAAAGTGAATAGTTGTCTTAATTAATGTTATTATTATATGTTAACCTTGTATTGAATTAATACACTTTATAAGAATATTTAGCTGTTTGTTCTTGCTATTACTATACGTCAATACGATGCGATAAATAACTATTTAAATCATAATTAGAATCACATAAAAGTTAAATACACTTATCTAATAAGAATATATTTTAAAAATGTTACTCTGTATGGAGATACCTATAAAATCTACTGATTTTAATGTAATTTATAGTATTATTCACATTGCCAATAATAAGTCTTAGCCTTTATTTAGGAGTTGTTTTAGATTAAGAAGGGTTAGTATAGGTTAAGTACTTTTGAGAATTGGATTTCTGCACATAAAGGTTTGAAAAACTACACTTGTGATGCTTTGGCGATGTAATAATATTATTGCGGTTTTCTCATCTTTAAAAATCTAATATACCCAAAGATTTTTTTAAAAAGAAGTTACAATTTGGTAAATTGTTATCAATTTGGTTTTATCTTGAAATTAATTATGTTATCATCTTAATCACAAACTAAACAATCGATTTATTATTCTTTATTTCATATAATTTTAAGTTATTTTATTCCTTTTTTTGTCTTATTTTTTCTTTAATATTAAGAAATGTTTTATTATTTGACAAATTATGTTATAAAAACATTATTTTTACACTAGTTTATATATTTATACATATCATTTCAATACATATTCAATTGTAATTATTATTTTATTTCGTAAAAAAGAAAAGAAAAACATAGTTTTGATTTAATTGTTGTATTTAATTTTTTTTTGTTATTATCTAAAAAAATGTTTATAAAATTTAGAACTATATTTATTCTCGATATCTATCTATCTATATCACTATTATTTAGCCAAATAAAAAATAAAAATATATGACTTTTTTTTGGGCGAATCTATTTCTCAAATTTTGTGTGTTGGTCCAAAATTTGTTATTTCTTTACTAGAAAATAAAATTATTTTGTGGTAGGGTATCACGTATTCAACCCCCCCCCCCCAATATAAAATTTTTAAAACTAAAGTTTAAAGTAGAGGGTCGACTCCCCCTCCCACCCCCATTCACTCAAATACTCCTAGAGGCCTCTAGTAGGCTAGTATTTGATAAATTACACAATCTAAAAGTAATTATTTCCAAAGCATAATCTATCATATTTTATTCAAATAGTATTACAAGTAAAATTCCATTAATAACTAATATACATGAAAAAAAAGAAAAAAAAGTTTTAATAATTAATTTTTGTAGAGGAATTTTAGAGCAACTTTAGAGTACCTATAGTGTAATGAGGTTTCTTTAGTCTGTGCTAAAAATCTCGGAAATCACCGGTCCGAATGGTTTTTATAAAAATTCTAAGGTGGATGATTTTCCCATTTTCTCGCCCTTCGCTAAATGTTAGGGGTGAAGCAATTAGGATTAATGATGTAATTAAAAAGGCACAACAGATTTTTAATGAAGCCAATAAAAAATAACACATTTAAAGACACTTCGACCCTAGCATCTAAGGGTTTTTATTCAAATAGTTAAGTAAGAAAAGGGTATAAAAAAGACTAAAACCTTCACAAGATCTATGTAGGCTTCCTTAAAAAGGAGAACTAAATCAGTTCAGTAGCTATTGAAATCTTAAGCTTCTTAAGGGTGCAGTAATCCCTGTTCTTAAATTGTATGTTACAATGTAAATTATGCGACGAATGCAAAATTCTGATATTCAAAAGTCAAACAAATCTCTTATAGTAAGACATATTTTTGATTTCACATACAACTTTAATATTCAGAGCTATTTAAAGAATATGAATAATAAGTATTAATATTAAATTATTACTTTGATTTGGTAATTTTTTTTTTCTGTACATATAGCTATAATTGATTTGAACTTAATAAAAATTACATAAGCTGCTAGATAGCTTTTGAATGAAGAAAAAAAAATATTTTTGGGATAAAATGGATTTGCAAAAAAACTGTTTTGGAGGTTTAAATGAATGTAGAAATAAAGTTGGCGCTAATGCCTGAATGAAATATTCACTAATTAAAATACAATAAAACAACTGATTTACGCCTTTTTGGACACTTGGAATATATGACTCTCAAATTTCTTTCTATCTAAACAGTTTGCTTATTATATCCTATACCTGATAAGCTGATTTGTTGCCCCGATAAATATGTTACTAGAATTAATTTTCTAATAGGTTTGAGTTAGATGAATATAGTCAAACCACTTTAACTTTCGATGAGCTTACTAGACGTTTGGGGCGAAGCTACTAGCATACAAATTGTGCCATTATACTTTACACTAGCAAAGCCTAATTTTGTACAAAATAGATAGATTTAACATTTGTTTAGTCCAAAAACGAACAGATAAAAAGAAAAGTTTAAAGACTTGATTAAAAGTATTCCCTTGCATTTGACAAGAAAAAGTAAAAGTAAAGGTGAAAATTCTAAATTTGGAAGGATTAAAACAAGGAAGATGACGCCCAATTTTCGCAGAGATTTTTTAAAAGAAAATTATAAGGTCAATCATTGAAAAGTTAAAGAAAGGAGAAACAGAAAACAGAAAGGTATATAGAAGAGAGAAAAGTTTGTAAAAATATGAAAGTTATTAAAGTCTTCATATTTATAGGAGTTTTCAAATTTTTTTTGGTCTGTACTGACAAAAGGACATACACAATACTTCTTATGGAGTAGCTATTCAACTATCATAGGTTTTGAACAATGAAAATATATGTATAACATACATTTTTAATTTGTTTGAGTAAAAACTGACATTACATACAGGGAGCGAGGGGACATTGGGGGCGTTTTCTTATTCGTTGGCTAAACAACTTTGGGGACTTTATTGATTTTTATTGGTTGGGTCATTAAGTTGATTGTTAAGACGTTTCATCCACTAATTGTTATTTACAGAAGGAGTAATTTTGTGTATAATCATTGGGGATGTACATTAATTAATCGGCGATTGTATTATCCCTTAAGATCCCAGCATTACATAACATTCACTTTTCATTCAATTTATGCTGTTGACAATTTTGAAATGGCAGGAGGACCATGTCAGTTTTATACATAATAGTTGTAGTGATACAAAAATTAAAAACAAAAAATAGGTAAATTGAAAACTCATTATACTTATATTCCATCTTTTTTTTTACTAACGAAGCTACTCTATAAATGTTTATGTATGTACTTCTGTCTGGTGTAATGATAGCCTGGCCAAATTCTATTAAAAGTACAGATAATCGACTTTTCTTTACTTCCCCATCACTTCACATCTCTTAACTTCCTTTAGCCTTTCCCTCCCATTCTATTATTTGAATTTATCTATAGATTGTATCCATAACATGAACAAATCTATGTGAAAGGAGTCATAGTTAAATATTTACAAAATTTTGGTTCTAATTTTACTAAAACTGAAGCAATTTTTATATGATTTCTATCACCACATTTAGGAAATCTTTGTGAAGGGTAAGGAAAGAATATCTCCCTGAAATCCAGGGAAGAAGGAAATATTGGGCTGTTTTTTACACTTGTCTCAAAAAATAATAATAACACCATTATTTGTTGGCGTACACACTTTGGGGACTTTTATTGAATTTTAATTTGTTGGTTCGCTAAAAAGTTGAGTGTAAAAACGTTTCAACCACTAATTGTAATCTATAGAAGTGGCAATTTTGTGTATCATCATAGGAGAAGTAAATCAATTTATCGGCCATTGTCTAATCCCTTTAGATCGCTGGTGATATGAGAACAAATTGAAAACAGAGGCAAAACTTGCTGCTTCAGACATTGGACAAACCATTGACAACAAATATTTGTAGCTTGCAAATAGTTCAATTTTTATTTGCGCTGTTACTCTGTGAATATTATCTGGTTTTACCCAACTATTTCAATTGTCAGTAAAATGATTATATCAACCTTCTTAACAATATGAATGAAGAACAATACTTAATTGTTTGTAATGCTAACACACACCTGTAAAGACTAGTAATCACAACGATACAAATACAAAAAATAGTATATGGGCAATTCATTGAATATAACTTTTAATTTAAACGTTAAAATTGATTGTGTTACCTATAATTTTCATTACAATTAATTATTCTTTTAATAAAAATTAAAAACAGACATAAATTAACTCGTTTTTCACAAACGAACATCTAAAAACAAACAATAGATTTGTTAATCATTCAAAACAATGCTAAAATACCCACTCGTCGTTCGGTTTGTTATTAGTTCGAATCTCAACACAGGCCTCGTCATGCAAAGGTAGGTAAATTTTGCACTGTTAGGAATTCCAAACAAATGTCGTGCAATCAAAGTTTTGGTTGTCTACAATTGTTGGGATATCAGTGCATTGGAACCTACTATATAGATTTGACCTATCGTTTTTACCAGCCGTCCTCAGATGTATTTTTGCTTTAAAAATTATAAATATACAGCATGACCCTCAAAAAAGTATTTTTAAGCATCTGCAGCCCTTATTTCTCAATGAATTATTAAAAAATGCATATGTCCTTGTTCTCCATAGTATTCCACGTAAGTAGATATAAAAATATTTTTTTTACCTCCATTAACACCGGAGATTTTTAGAGCTAAAGTTTTGAAAAAGTGACTGAGAAAAAGAATTTTTTTTGTTTCTCTTATTTTTTGAATGGTTATATTATATTTTTCTGGCAACTGAATAATGAGACACAAAGAAAAACAAGTTAACTAAATATTTCTTTTTTATTCCACCAAAAAATATAAATTTTTAATGGCAAAAAATACTGCTGAATGAATTGATTATTTGCAAATTTTAGGTTATTTATTAATCCTTATTTATAGAAAAGGATTAATTATGACAGTTGCTCCGCCTACTTTTCTGACATCTCAATTATTTAATAGGGGGTTAATTAAGCTTTTTAGACTAAAAAATCATTATGTTTATTTTTATTTTCTTTATAACTTTTTTGTTATTAAAGTTAGGATTGTGAAACAAAAACAATTTTCCTGCTATATTCATAGAGATTTATTTGGTTTTTTAATCTTAAACAATTTTGCCTAATAAGTAAGTTTTTCAAAATATCATTAAACTAAAAAGACTCAAAAAATATGTGTAAAAAAATGCTTTTTACTCAAAAACTAAATTTTTTATTTTATTTTTGTATAAAGTTTCTGCTAGTAACAAAAATAAAAGGATTTCTAGCTTAATTTTGCTAAAAAAGTCGTTTCATGTTAAAAGTTACTTTTTCCTCAGTCACTTTTTCAAAACTTTAGCACTAAAAATCTCCGGTGTTAATGGAGGTAAAAAAAATATTTTTATATCTACTTACGTGGAATACTATAGAGAACAAGGACATATGCATTTTTTAATAATTCATTGAGAAATAAGGGCTGCAGATGCTTAAAAATACTTTTTTGAGGGTCATGCTGTATAATTTTTTTGCCTAAGTTGAAAACTGATGTATGTTATGAAGCGAAAAATTCAATCAATTTAAAATAAAAAAATGATTTGTTTTTACATGAGGAATGTTTGTTTTCAAGACAGGTTACGTAAATGTCTTTTGTTTTTGTCCTAATCGATTATGGTATGTGTGCCTATGTGAAATAGAAAAATAGGTTTATGGAATTTTGAATATGGTATAAAGTTTTTTCAGTATAGTTTCGAAACCGATTGATATCCTCTGAATTAGATCAGGTTCTAAGCAATTCTAAAAATCATGTATCATATCGTATTATAGACAATTTTCTAAGACTAGTAAAATAAAAAAAATAAAAAGATTAATTCCAGTTTCGTTAGCCCGGGACTTTGGCCCCTACGGGCTAACAAAACCGGAATTAATCCTATAATCTATCGTTTTGCTATCCGGGGAAATCTATAATACGATGCGATAAATAACTATTCTTAACTTCTTTCAAGTAGAATCACCCCCCCCCCCCCATTCCAATTGTAGGTTTAAAAAGAAAATGTTTCAACAAAAATAAACCTTCCAATGGCCACTGTAAATTAGAACAATATCAGTTCATCGGTTAAATATGTCCTTTGGTACAGACAGTCACACACACAGACACTCAGTTTGAAAAAAATAAACTATAATACCATCCCTTGAATCACAGACGTCCAAAGTGGGAATGTTGGGGGGGGGGGAAAGTGGAGATTACCCCCCCCCCCAAAAAAAAAACCTTGGACGCCCCTGCCTTGAATTTAAATTGTAGGATCATGTAATGTTAAATCTGGATTAAACCGAATAATAAATCAAAATTACAGATGAAAAACCTATCTATGTATAAGTGTTAACATATTTATTTTTTGATATAACTATACGACAAAATTAATTTGTTTTTTTAGTTCCTCTAAGTGATTTTTTGCACCTAAAAAATTGTGTGTAAATATAAAAAAAATTAAAATTTAGCTTAAAGAATTATTAGACCTGACAACTATTAAAATTAAACGCTAACCAACATATTTTACTTAAATTCCAATTGTCAAAAATCTGTGTCACTTTATTATCAAATGTCTAGCTAAAGTCGAAAATACGAAAAAATTAACATAACATTAGGCAGTTAATTTGGTTAACATTCTAAATTTTAATCATTACTCAGTATGAGATTACTTGTAAAGTCTTACTAATTATGCGCATCTAGGACTTTTAAGCTTTATCTAAGACTTTGGTATTTTTAAGCTCATATTTGTGTTATATCTAGTTATTTAGTAACAATTATCCAAAGATGTTAAGGATTTTATCATTCTTGCTATTAGGGTAATTCTTTTTATTTCAAATCAGTAAATATATAAATTCATAAACTCATTTTACTAAATAAAAATTATTTAATTGAAATTCTTAGATTTAAAAAATAATATTATATTAAATTAAAAATCATGTCATTCTAATTTTAGTAAAAAATTTAGTTAGTATCTAATTCTAAGGTTTTTTGCTTATAAATTATATATATAGATTTATATGTTGAACATTTGTCTGACGGTCCTTAAACCAAGAATTGTTTTAGTATTGATGTATAATCCAAAAGAATTCCTGTCCAAGTGGTGGAGACCCTTTTCTCTGCTTGGTAATTGCTTTATGTTCTTTTGTAGGGACTTGGCTGTGTTTATATTTCCGACGCTATTAGCAGATTTCAAAGTCCCAATACAAAATTTGGAAAAGATCCCACACCCTGTGGGCAGAGTTACACAAAGCTCATTCCCCGTTTATTCTTTTACTTTAATCTTAAAACATGAGGATTTTAATATTCCAATTAATTTACTTTATACTAACAACCGTAAAAGTTTTAATTTGGTGAATTCTTTAATTTTTAAGTACCTATGACAAACCTTAATCTGCAGGCCCTAAAAAAACATATGCATATTAACCTTTTAACAAAATATATTGTCTCTACGGTGTATAATGTGTTGTTCTGTCTCTCAGTCTATCCGAATACTCGAGCCTCTACAATGCTTGTCAAATATGTTCTCTATATATCTCTGTTCAGTAGTTTTCTAACCTCACTCGTGTGTGCACAGCATATAGAGATATTTTCATCAAACACATACATACACTTTTTCATTAAACATAGATTTAAAAAACATATTAAAAACATTAAAAACTTATTTTATAACAAAAAAAAACGGTATAAAAATATGTCAAAAAAAACCACTTAAATACAAATGAATCAAAACAAATAAATAGAAAGATTTTGTGCATTTTTGTAAGGTGACTAATTATGGGGTAAGCATCTCATATCTAGGGTTCATGAGTGCCGCACTTAAAAACTATTTAACAAACAAATAACATTCTTTTTTTCATTATATATACAGTAAATTTTATAATATTAATTGTTTTTACAATTGGAGTTTCTTATTTTATATGAAATTATATTAAAATTGATAATAAAATCTAGGTTATTTGAAATATTATTTAAAATACATTTAAAAATTTTAAAATGATGAACTTAGGATACGTATATAAGGATATTGAATCAGATAGATAAGCTATGTATTAAATAGGTGTACCTTACTACACATGGGTAGATATACCTAACTTTCGAGTGATTTTGTATAAAATAACTTCATGAGTATTTGTGGCTTTAAATCTCTTGTGAAAAAAGTTTTGGACATGTAAAAGATCTTTTTACTTAAAAGTTGATATAGAATAAAATTATGAATCTAACTTCATTTATGTCAACCCTCCCAAATAAGTGTATATTTATTTGTCACAATTAACTTATGATTATAAGCTTATGTGACAAGAAAAGTAGTTAGATAAGACGATAGATCATTTCTAAGAAAAGTTAATTCTATAAATCAAATAGGGGCTTCACCCTAGTAAAGTGAGGAAACAAGTTTAACTACAGTTTCAATACTTCCTTTTTGAACAGAAAAAATATTTGTCTTAGAGGATTTTGGGGAAAGGTATTTATTTCTGTATGCTCCTTCTGAAAAATATTTGGAAACTATACAATTCAAATGTACAGCTTTACTAAAGGATATTACCATAGCCAAATAGTTCTAGTTTACAATTTTATTTACTTAATTAACGATTCTTTCCAAAGAGTTTCTTTTTTTAATATTGAAGGTTTGTTTAAATTTAAATCTTAAAATGTGAAAATGGCAGTTTAAATTGATGAAAACACTTTTCTTTCATTAAATTCTAACTTATCTTTTTGTTGCTTTTGAAATACATATTTTACTATTATTTTAATTTTGAAAAGCAGTTATTGGATTTTATTTCAATAAATATACATACAAAATACTTGTTCTCTAATAAAGTTTATCCCGCAGCGGGCAAAAACAACGAATAAACCATACTCTCTACTTTTACTGGACGAACGAATTGACTTTAAATTAACCTAAATTGATGTCAATATTCACGTATATTCTACTTCCTGTAATTCAAAGTCATATGAAAATTGACCACTTTTAGAATCAAAATAATGTACGTATTGGTTTTAGCACATTGAGTTAGAAAAATTACTCACAGCACATCGTAACACAAATTAGGCACTTCTAAGTTCTATCTAACTCGTTTCTTATGAAATTATTGTCCTATATTTTAGAACTTAGAAACAAAGATGTGCTCCTTTTTCCAACTATTAAGGATAACTCAATTTGGTTTTTGTTTCACTTTTATCAAATGTGAATTTATTTATTTATCTTTTTCCAGTACTAGTAAAAAGGTTCTGGGATATGTAAAAAGAATATGAACCAATCTCAAATTTTAAAACTATGTGTATTATGTTTATTTAATACATTTGGTCATAAAAAGTAAGTTTTTAATGGCATTTCAAAGTTTCAGTATAGTTTTTTTTTAGAAAGACTATAGTCACAGTATTTATTTTATAACAGTATTGAATAGTATGAAAAGAGTATCCATGTATCCATGAGTTGAGTATTATTGAAAGGTTAAATATTATCTGCTATTAGAATATTAAACATACATGTATCCATGAGTATCCAACTATTGAAAGGTTAAATAGTGTCTGCTACGGTAATCTAAAGTATCCCTGTATCCATGAGTATCCCACTATTGAAAGGTTAAATATTATCTGCTATTAGAATATTAAGTGTGCATGTATCCATGAATTCCACTATTGAAAGGTTAAATAGTGTCTGCTACGGGAATATAAAGTATCCCTGTATCCAAGAGTATCAAACTATTGAAAGGTTAAATAGTGTTAGCTATGAGAATATAAAGTATCCCTGTATCCATGAGTATCCCACTACTGAAAGGTTAAATAGTGTCAGCTATGAGAATATAAAGTATCCCTGTATCCATGAGTATCCCACTATTGAAAGGTTAAATATTATCTGCTATTAGAATATTAAGTATGCATGTATCCATGAGTATCCCACTATTGAAAGGTTAAATAGTGTCTGCTACGAGAATATAAAGTATCCCTGTATCCATGAGTATCCCACTATTGAAAGGTTAAATAGTGTCTGCTATGAGAATATAAAGTATCCATGTATCCATGAGTATCCAACTATTGAAAGGTTAAATGTTGTCTGCTACGGGAATATAAAAGTAATCCCTAGATTGCTAAATTTAACACATTCCAGAATTTACATTTTTTAAACAAAAATTTAGATATTTCCTGTTTTCAAAGTAAAGTTGTCCTACATGCAGGGTTTGACTGTCAGTATGTCAGTTACTTTAACCTTGTAAGAATTGTGCTATTGATTCTGAACTGTATAGTAATTAACTGAAGGTGGTCCATTTGAAACATTTTTAGCTCATTTAGTTTTCAAGTTAGATCTCACAGAATCATTTCCTTAAATATATAGTTAAAATGGGAATTGAGATATATGAGATATTTTAGTTTATTTTACTAAGCTTCGTTTTAAGGACATTGTCATCAACATTAAAATGAGGATTCCTATGCAAATGAGGTATTTTAAAGCTTATCTTTATGATACTGACTATTTTAATATTTTAGTCCTTTTTTCTCAGCTTCGTTTTTATGGATAATGTAATCATCGTTATATTTAGTTTTTCTATGTACTTTGATGTTCAAAAACTCATAAATTATTTATTTTTTCATGCTCTAAAAATTGAATCTAATTTCGTTTTGAACAAGAATGGCAGCGTTTCAAGCACACAAAGAAATTTCATTCGCCAACAAAGCTTTGCAAAGCTTCTCTAAAGTACAAAAAAATAATATTATTTCACTTATTAACATAATCTTATGCATGGTTTGGTACTTTCATAACCTGGGTTAGCCGCAAAAGCTGAAAATATCAAATTTGAAATGAAGTTATCCATAATTAACAATCATAACAAAAAAACTTATTGTTGGTATTTATTCTAGTTATTACCAGATTGGGTCCTTATTATCTATTGTATACATTTGCATTCATTATAAGGAGGGACTGGACACTGTTGGATTAATTCACCCTATCCCCAGTTTTGTTATTCAGTTTTAAATTTGGAAGCTGATGGGGACTGGAAGTGTTTAAAATTAATGTAATGTTTTTTTGTATATCTTTATTTTTAATTGTTATTTTTTATAGTCTTGAAACATAAATTTTATGAATTATAAGATTTAAAAATTAAAGTTCTTTTTTTAATGTAGCAGAGCAAAGTGTCTCAAAAATCAGCCATGTGACGTCATAAAAATGAGGGAGACGAGAGGAGAAGTGGTAAAGAAAACCCCTAAAAAAATGATGGATAATCCCACACAAGGGCGTCCAAGCTTTATGATTGGGGGGGGGGGGGCGGGGAAGTAAAAAATTTTAATTTAAATTTTTTTGGGGGGTAATCTTTATATCATAGAGACAAGGACGTCCAAGCTTTTTTTTTATTTTGGGGGGGAAGTAAAAACTAAGAATCAAAAATTGTGTTGGCACACCCAAATTGTGTCGGCACCCCCAAACTCATTTGGGGGATAATCACCCCAATGACCCCCCCCCCTTGGACATCCTTGATCCCTCATTTCTATGACGTCACATGGCTGATCTTTGAGACACTTTGTCCCCCTACATTTGAATGGTTGTTATTGTTTCTCTACTTATATACATAATTATGATAGTTTAAAATCTATAATAACATTCTTAATTATCATTTCTTGCCAAAACATAACAAAGAGTTTGTATTTATTTACTGTCCATTGTCCTATCCTTCGTCTCAATGCATATAATTATGATGTGAATAAAACTGGTTGAAAAGTGAAGAACCATTTTCTTACACTCAATTTCATCCTATTCACTTTTCCTAGACACAATCCTATCTTCTGTTTATCTAGTCCTATTTTTATCCCTGTTTTTTTTATCCTAAAATATATATTTATATTTGTCTAAAGCATAAATTTTTAAAAATTATGGTCCCTGAATAACCTTTCTTTTCAAAGGATCTTTTAAATGTCTTGAGGGTGGTTTTAGACCATATTCTGACCTCAAACCTTCCTCTAGAGGCAAAGGGCGCAGCAACTAATGAACAAAATAGGGATAGTCAATAGTCATGTGGAATTATGTAGAGAGAGTATTTTTTCTAAGATAAAACTATTTTGCTGTAAAATTGTCTACCAAAAAAATATATTACTTTTGAATTTATTATACTATTAATACACCAGAGAGGGCTGAGTTCTAGGACATTTACAAAGTAAAGAATAATACCACTTCTTATCCATTTCTTTGTCAGTGTTTATTCAAAACTGAGTATTTTACTTCCACAATAATTCTGTATGTTTCTTTTACTCTCTTTCATATTTCACATAAACCAAAGTAGATCTTTTACTTGACTATTTTTGGTTGTCTATTTAATCATTAAAATTTGATTCTGTTTAATCTTCTTATAGCCTTTGTTTTGTATAAAGTAAATTTCTGCTATTTTTAAGGAACACCAATTCATTATCTAATAAGATCATGTTTTTGATGCTCTTTGGTGTCAATGTCTAGGTCACACCACAGATACAGGGATTTGACAATTGAAACAACCAAAACGAAAAAATCTTAATATTCTTTATATTAAAACAAGCGGATACGCCCCTAGAGGCCTTTAAGCGAACTCTAAAGAAAAGAGTGAGGGTGGTAAGTTGCACCAAAACTATTTATTTGGGAGGGTTATTATTTTCCTGGGTTAGATTTCTTTTGGGAGCTTGGAGGGACTCTCATAAACAGTTAGATGATTTATTAATTAATTTTCTTTTATTCTCTTCTTTAAAAATTACATTAAAAAAAACTTAAAGATATTATTTTCCTTCTTTTTTATCTTTCTACAAATCCTCTATTCCTGAAAAAGTGTGATAAAAAATAAAGAAAGGTATTGTAGATATAAACATTAGACAATTATTAGTATTTGTTTGTAGTTGAGGATGCTAAAAGTAAATGTCTTTTTGTGAGTAATCGACAAAACTATATAGGTAAAATTTTAATGAAAAAGAGAAGAATAGAGTATAGTAATACCAAAATAATCTTTTTTGAAAGTAAGATATAAAAAGTGGGTAATAATCGACCAAGACATTTACGTCATACTGTATTTAAAGAACAAATACGGAAAAAGTACTAAAAATTCAGTAAGAGGTAATTTAACACTACAAAATTGTTTATTAAACACTTTAGCCAAGTCAAACTGCTTATAATTATCAATTAAATTAATTTGTAATAACAAATATTCTATAGAATCCTGTATTTTTTTTAGATGTTAAAAAATATTAATATTCTTTTTATGTTAAAAGCTCTTTTCTACTTTTTGAAAAGATTTAAATATAAGATAATGTTTACTACCATTAAAGTGGTTTTAGAAACACTAGAAACTTTGAACTTTTTCTCTGAGAAGTCTTTGCTTGACAAAAAGAACCTCCCCCATTCTTGCTCATTTCGAGTTTATCTACAGTGCCTAAATATGGCGCCATACAATACAAATGGCCAACGATATGTCAATACACAGACTAAATTACCAATGACAGGCCAGTATACGTTTTAATTGACCAATGGTAGGCCAGCATGACGTTATTTTTTTATAGGCACTTGAAAATAACTATGTATTACTCATTACATTTGATGGAATGGTCACCTATTTTCATACTTAATGATTAATCTATGTAAATTTGATACCTTCAAGGGATAGTGTATAGCAACTTTATGATAATAATTTCAGAGAATAAAATGTATCTATTACTCTAGAGCCCGAAAAATGTGCAATGTCTGTTAATCTAAACATTATCAGGTCAAACTTTTTTATTTATTATCTTTCTATCTTTTTATCTCTCTTTTCTTGATTTTTGTTTCTTTCTCTGTATCCCTATGTCTTTGTTTAAATAAGCTCTCAATATAGCATATACTTTACAATTGATTGCTTGATGTTCATATCATAATTATTAGAACAGGGTTAACAAGCAGAATTAGGCTATTAATGTTACACCAATTGTACATAGTGTGAAAAGCATTTTATTTCATAGTTTATCAATTTATGTGGGTCATGAAACACTGAAAATGAATTTAAATAATTTCAGGTTTATCTAAAAAAAAATTACTTTTGATATATTAACATTTACTTTCTAATGCCTATTGATTATTATCATTAAATTTTTCATATTTTTGCTAAGTAATGCACATAAAAAGTTTTTTTTATAAAGTTTTTGCGTCATTGTGTTATTTTTAGTTAAAGTTATATTATTAACTAATAAAAAAACAATGGAAATATATTTTTTCCTACTTCTTGATAAGATTGAACAAACCTTGTCAATAAAATTAGAATCAATTTAATGATTTACTATTTTGAAGGCTTAACATAGCTACAGTTATTGTAAAAAAGGCCAATCAATATTTAATAAGTAATATTTCACTATTTTGATGAAAAGTTATTATGATTATCCACCGACAATAAGGCACAATAATTTGTAAAAGTAGTCGTTTAGTTTCCTGCATTTTTATTTACATTGAATTTTACTAAATTAATTTCATGATTATATAAAAAATGAAAACCTTTACGCTTTTTAATATAATAGAAAAACTAAATTTTTATTGGAAAAAAGAAAAACTTATATACTACATTTATTATGCACTTTAATGCATTTTTAATGCTTTTTATAATAATTTTTAATAAGTTGTAATAAATCTTAAAATACGGAAATTTGATGATCTAGATTGATTGAGATTTATATTCTTGTAAATGTGTTAAAAGGAAATTATCAACTCGGCAGCTGCGCCTCAACCGCGCATTAGTCTCAAGTTTCAACTCGCTGGTGTTAAGTTAAAAAAGTTTAATCACATACATACTATGTATACAAACCAGGCCACTAATCCTCATAATAAAGTAACAGGATGTCTGTTTTTTGTATCGAATGATCTCGCTAACCGCTGAACCAACATGGTTCTCCTTTACAGGTGGGTGGGGGTGTTGGGAGTCGATCCCAACCCCTAAAAAAATCCCACTAGAAATATATAGTTTTTTACTTTTTCTTTTTAAATATAAAATAAAAACTAGGTTTATTGAATTACTGTTGAACTACCCTGCCTCAATTGTCCCTTAATTGGCCTCTGGAGGCGTAGCCGCTAGTAATATACTTGACTTAAAGTCTTTCATTCCTGAAATTTTAAATTCTCACTTTTTTGACAGGGAGAGAGATGAAATTAGCAAATAATTAGCTGATTATCTTATCTCCCCTAAAATCCATGTTATATTGGAAAGACATATGAGAAGATTAATATATCAGCCATTGTCCTATCCATGAATTCGTGCCATTAAGACAAAGTTTTCCTTATTACTTCCTGTATAAAACCAATGACATCATAAATAATGTTGCAAAATCCAGTAAGCAACTGAAAACAACTTTCCATCCCCCCAGCTTTCAAAAATAAAAAAATAAGGATCTACTGCAGTTCACGGTAAAATATTGCTAGTAACGAATATTGCCAAAAATTTATGAATTTTAAAGGTTGCTAGCTGTCAAACGGCTGAAAGTACAGATTATACCCGCACACCATTTTAAGCGGTATAAGAAGGCCTACAAACAATCTGGAATAGCCAAGATCTAATGATGCACAGGGAAAGCTTCACTGAAGAAAAAACGCGTAAAATAGGTCTTTTTCGCGCATTTCTCTGCACTGCTAGATAATTATGCATAATTATTTATGGCTATTTCAGACTATTTGTAGGCCTTCTTATGTCGCTTAAAACAGTGTGCGGGCATGATCTGTACGTTCAGCCGTTTGGCAGCTAGCAGCCTTTAAAATTCATAAATTTTTGGAAATATTTGTTACCAGCAATATTTTACCGTGAACTGCAGTAGATCCAAAAATAATAATCTAGTTAAGTGTAGCGTCGTTAATAAGTCACTTCTTCAAATAAATGGATAAGGTAAAATTCAATTAAAATCAAGGGTAAGACAAAAAAAATAATAGAGGTGTCTTAATTGAACCATTAATTCAACCTTATTGGTTCTAAGATTTGTAAGTGTTATCTTTTGAAAATAACTTTAAAGTACTAGTGGCTACGCCCCTAGAAACCTCTAGGAGCACTTTAGGTGGGAGAAGGAAAAGTCGACCCCCTCACATTTTCAATTTGAGTTTTTTTAAAAAAAAGGTTAATAATATTTTTTTGTGGGGGGTAACTTTTTATTTAGAGGGTGGAGATACCCTACCACAAAATAGTTAAAAACCTTCCCTTGACCTATAAGAAGCTTTACTGTAATGGAGAACCATATCGATTCAGTGGTTAGCGAGATCCTTCGCTACAGAAAAAAACCTGTTACTTTATATAATAGGATAAGCTTGTTACACTTAGTGAAAAAGCAAACAAATCAATTTTCTGCAAAATTAGGGGTCAATGTTGAACTAGAGAGGTGGTGTAATTAATGATCAATGACACAACGTTTTACTTATCTTATCCACAGGGGGGGGGGGGGAAGGGATTGCTTACAACGTACAAGGATATTATTCAATAATGTATATTTTATTTATTCATTTGATTGCACAATGCATTAGAATTTAGTAACAAATCAAATATTTTTTCAAAAAAATTCTAGCTTCTACAAAATTATGTCTGTTTT
Source organism: Acartia tonsa (assembly GCF_053477335.1). Classification (NCBI taxonomy): domain Eukaryota; kingdom Metazoa; phylum Arthropoda; class Copepoda; order Calanoida; family Acartiidae; genus Acartia; species Acartia tonsa. The sequence goes on from NC_137270.1 coordinate 28,261,882, forward strand.
AAACACATTTTTAAAGGAAACATTTATGTCAATATTGCTTCGAATCTGTGTTTGAGTTAAGAGATGCTCATATAGCAAAATAAATTCATTTAATATAAGCTTAATTTTTTTTAAATTTTTTTTTATTTGTTAGGTTGTTTAATCAACATGGCGTTTGCTGCCGCTCGTATGATCAAGGAGAAAAAGGTAATTCTAAAAATATAATTACCAAAAGAAAAGGGAATAAGAACATCCCTGTCAATAGTTTAAAACTTCTGAATTGCATGATAGTTAAAGATAGAATCACCTTGACTTAATACTTTTAAGGAGTCTAAAATTAATTGAGATTAAAATGAGTGCTCTACTTCTATCATAAAATAGTTGCAATAAAACTGCTATCAGACAAAGTTTCATAACACTTTCTTGTCTATGTTTTAAAAAGATATTAAATGGGACTCGAACTCAATATGTTTGCTCAAAGTTGCAGGAATTAATCCCTATAAAGGAGCAGGAGTCAAGAAAACGGTCTCAGGATAATCTTGCTGTTGGGGCCCCTGGAAAAGGAAAGGTAGGAACCAACATACACGCACCCACACAGACATCTATAGTAGCAACAAAGTGACTCTCATTCAAAACAACAAAATTGTTCTGATTTAAGGTCACTTTAATTTGGTTCTTATAAGCAAAATAAAGTATAAATTATGAGTTCTAACAAAGCAGTATTTTGTATCTTTTTGTAACTATTTTAATTTATCAAAAAAATACAAAAAAATTATACATAACACACTATTTTGTTTACATTTTCCAACTTTAAATTCATAATAGACATAAAATATGTTGCAAAGAGATTCAAAATCTGCCAATTACAATTTTGCACATCCATTAGATTTAAGATAAGATGAACTGAACACCTCCCTATGGAGTGTGGAAAATATTATTTGTCCTCCTGTGCAATGTTCTATATCAGTCAGCTGCTTTAGGATTGGATAATGGTTTACAATCATCTTATTGGCTTAGAGGCTCTTTAGTAAAATATAGTACAAAAGATTTTGAATTTTGATTTAAATCTACTTTTATACTAGAATTAGAACCAGTTAAGACTAATAGCAAAATCTTCCTTATATTTTATAATTGAGCCTTTAGCCAAAATAGCAATAAAAAATAAGATATGTTGACAAATCCCAAACTGTCCCAGTTTTGAGCAAGACGATTCCAGTTACGTCATATACATTTCAGGAAAGAAAAAGGGAAGGGGGAAGAAAATCTCTTCAAAAGAGATGGGAGAAAAGGGAGAAGATTTTCTTCCCTCCTTCCCTTTTTATATGACGTCACAGGAATCGTCTTGCTCAAAACTAGGACAGTTTGGGGTTCGTCGATATGTTATGTTCTAAAGTAAACCGTTTCAATCATATATTTCAGGCTGCCTTATTTGTGAAAAAGTCCACATTTTAGAATATAATTGATTTTTGAGAACATAAGTAAACTAGATGCTGCTAAATAAAGCATGTTCCAAAGTAGGTCTGCCATTTAAAAGGTCAAAAATTATAGAGTTCTGATTAACCTATTGAGTTCAAGAAATATTTCTTCATAAAAAAATATCTCAATATTCCTTATTTGATCCTTTAAATGAAGTAGTCAATAATAGTAAATGTCTCAATTGTCCCATTATTATAAGGATTCAAAGTTATATTATACAATAATTAGAAATTAATCTTTTTTTAGTTTTAGGATCAGAAGTTTTTGTATTATTGTATTTTTTTTTCTAAATTTACTTTATGTAACAGATGATAATATTATAACTTAAGCATATACTAGATACATTATTACTTTTAATCTCTTTAGCAATATTTTTAGATAAGTTCTTCTATCAGCTTTGAATAATGTTAATATGTGATGTTTAATAAATGGCTTGCTGATCATTTTAAAAGGGATTTGTTTAAACCATTATTTAAACCATGTTTTCTGGTACTATAATGTCAAATTACAAAAGCATTTCATTATTTCCTTTACATAATTAGCTCAATCTTAGGTTGCATTTTAATAAAGAAGTAAAAAACCTTGAATATAATTTCTGCTTCTAAAGAATTTCTAAAAAAAGATACTTAAGATATCAAATATACAAGCCAATAAAAATAAATATTTCAAAACTAATAGAAGATGATATGATATCACTTTAGTTATCTCGCAGTCCGAGTATAGCCAGTTCCAAGACTGCACTTTCTCAGCTCTCTCAATCTGGAAAGGTACAAGTTGTCACGATCTGTAATTATTTTAAATTTTCTTAAGCATTCTATTTTTAATTCACAAGTTGTAATTTTCTTATATATTTCACTTTATCACAAAATCTTATGGTTGCATTTAATCACAAACATTCTAAAACAAACTGTATAAAAATTGCAAACTTATAAAATAGAAAAAATTTAAATGGTCAATGAAACTAAAGTTTAATCTTGAAATATCAAAAATATTTTCTAAAACTTAAAATGGCTCCAATCTGTTTGAGATAAAATGTAACCAAAAAGTAAACCCTAAGTCTTATTTTGTTGATAAATAATTTATTTTGATCTTGATGTGTTTCAGATAGTAGCTAATGCATAAGACTTATGTTTTACCTAGATTTTGTAAAGCTTATATAAGTAAAGTATCTTTAAATGAATAAAACATATTGGGAATAATTTATTGTTGACATCAATTAGTTGCTTTAAAAAAGATCCTGGTCACATTTAATTCTTTAAATTATTTTAGAATAAAGGCCATAATAAAGCTTTTTATATTGCAGAAAATCAAAACTAATGCTATTTCTCACATTTATAGATGCTTTACCTATTTAATGCTTTTAAAACTAAATGTAAAATTGACACACACTTATTTTCTGATTCTTTGTCAGTTAATGACACTTCTGCACGTTGTTAATAGGCATCTCTCTCTTTCTAATCAGCGTTGCCAGAGATAATTTAAATGTGTACAACTAATTTTGGCTCTCATAGCATAACAGGTCATTAATAAGGTGGCCAAAAAAGGTAGTTATTTTTAAGATAAGATGGATTATTATTTTAGGTTTTAAGTGCAATTTGAAATGATTTAAAGAGATACACCTTAGAAGGTTGTTCTCTATCACATGGCCTATTTATGCCAGAAATCAGACAACCTGTCTGATTTTGATAATGGGAAGTGAAATATAACAGATATATGCAACTTTACAAAGATTAGTATAAATAATAAATGTCAGATTATACTTATTAAATGGTATTTCTAATATTACAAACCTTAATAGGGTTAACTGGCAGCGTTGAAATTTTATTATAATAATCATATGCCTTTCTTATTCAGTTACTTCTCCAGATTTTTTATTTTGATTTACTCAGATAATTTGCTGTTTAAGGTTGTTAAAGAACAATTGTATATTTTCCTCAAGAAACGACATAGTGACTATACTTGCATGCTGTTTATCTTTAATATTTATAGAATCCAATTAGTTTGACAATATAACAAAATTCTTCACAAAACATTGCCCTAGTTTTTTAATAATTCAAGCACATTCATGCTATTATATTTTAAAAAGTGGATAGTTTATGTAACTCATTGTATAAGTATACTGTGTCAAACTAATTTTGTTCACTAATGCAAATTCTTATAGAGGACACTTTTATTCCACACACACCAATTTTGTCAACAAAATTGCGCAATGACAAAATATTTGTTGACAACTCTGTCCTCGTGTGTGTGTGAATGTCGTCTTTGCGCATGGTCAAGTATACTTGTGTGCAGCTAATGCCTGTGTAGATAACTGCATAGCTGGGTCAGCACGGTGCTAGAGTGAAGACAGAGTGCACAGAATGCCAGCCTTCAATGCAGGTGTGGTGTCCAGAAATATTGGAGCCAGGGATCATGGGGTAAGATTTAAAAAAATAATTAATGTGGAACAAAATATGGCATCTTGTGATCCTAATTAAGCAAATTCTTTGGAAAAATAGAATTCTTCCAAATACTCTTAATAAATGTTCAATATTTTTTTAATGTATAATATAAATCAATAAATCAACAAAGACTAGATACAAAGGTTTAAATATTCTTAACCAGGAATAACATTATAAAAACATTGAACATTTATCATGAGTTTAAATGAGGAAAGTAAGAAATCAAAAATGCCAAATCATTAAAAAATATTTAAACAACACTGATGCCATATAAAGTAGCATAGATAAGAATTAATGTACTAAAATTAATGGGGTAAAACCAGAAAGCTTTGATTGTTTGGATTTTCAGATTAATTCAAGCTAATAAATTTGTTGACATGAATAGATGTTGTTTTTAGATTAAAAACGTAATTTTCAACCATAAATAAACTTATTTTGTAGATACATAATACATATCCATTTTGATTAGATGTAGATCCAGTAAACAATTCTAAAATAAAATTATTATCCCTTTATTACGAATTAATAAGTCACCAAACAAGGTAAATCAAAACCCTTCAAGTTTTTAAGTTTCCATTTACATATTAGCTTTAAAAATGAAATATGATTTTTTATTTTAAAAAGAACTAAGATAGCTTTGTGTTTGATTTCTTGATTTTTGCTTAGATTTCCACCTTTCTCTATTTTTATATTTCCTTTACTTATGGTTAGAAACAAGAAATTAGGAACAACTGTAACAAAAATGTTAATAAACTCTTTGCAGAAAATCTTTAGTATCAAAATTAACACAGTACACAGTATTTTTTATCCTAAAAATATGTACATTTAAAGAAAATTATTTGGTGCTTTTACATAAAGTTTCTGTTTAAAAATTGGGGTTATTTTTTTCCTGAGCTATACCATGTTTGGTCTATACCTGTGGAGCTATCCGGGACCCAATAAAACCTGACCTAAACTATTAACAAAGATACAAAAAATGCTTCCTTCTCAATATTTTTGATTCATTTAAAAAAGAATGGAATTTTATCAGTGCTCAACAAGGTAGTTTGTGTGAAAGCACCATTCATTTAAAGGAAAAGTAAAAAACATACAGAAAAAATCTATAAAATTAAAAGATAACAATTAAAGATTGAATTAAGTTTAATATCTGCTTAAAATTGATACTTTGTAGGGAAAACCAATAATTCAAGCGGTAAACAAACCAGTTAATCAGAAAATTGTTGTAAAGGTATCAATCTACACACAAAAAAATGCTTAAAGCATATTGATTTCAAAACATTTGTGTATAAATTGGACCAATTGTGTAATAAAAGATACAAATTAAAAATATTGGATGCATGTAAAATAACTAAGACTAAAAACAACCCATATTTTTGTAATAGCATACTAACCCTTCATAATTAAGCACTCCAAACAAAACATAAAATTGCAGCTAACACAAATTAAGATAAAAACAAGAAGGATTGTATCCAATAAGTGCATTTTGTAAAATATAATATTTTATGTAACATTCTCACAAAGTTTAAGAAATATCTGATATGTAAATGTTTGTAATCTTTAAGGCCTTTTAAATAAATTAACATTTGTAGATGATTTATTAAATCATGGACTTTTTTCAATTCTAAACCCATTTAAAACGTTTTATATATTCCAATATTATTTTGTTATGATAAGCTTGTGTCTATTATGCAAGTGAATAAACAGCAAATCAGCTACACAATGCTAAATACAGCACACACAAAATAAGAGAATTGTGAGGAAAAAAAATAAGCTTTCATTAAACCTGCCACATTAAAATTTGGCAGCTAATATATTTTAAAGCAATTTCAAGTATTTTTTTTAAATTCTCATTTTAGATAATAATTCTAATCTATAACTAAAATTCTAAATTAAGTTGTATTGAGAAAAGGGAATATATTTTCTCCTTGTCACCTATCCATGTATCCATAAAAATTTTACATTCCATTCTTGTGTTTGTGGGTGTTGAAATATAATTGAGGATATAAAGATGATGAAATAGCTGCATGAAAAACTTGTTGTATAAAATTATTACAGACACTCACTCATTGTTTTTTAAAATATAAATGCAGCCACTCTACAAGCTACCTGTGTGGTTTTGTCTCTCTAGATTTTTGTTATGGTCATTGGTATACTACCACTCACACTGTACCTATTTTACTATAATCCTCTAACTTAAATCATTTCATTCTCAGAAGTCTCCTATGCTTTTTATGTAAAGACCTACCCTTCCTTATTTTATTTTATATTTTTTAAGCTTCGACTCTCTTTCATATTCAGTCATAATTTTAATATTGTTTTCTATTTTTTTTTATCTTGAATTAACTATTTTTCTTAATGCATAATCTTTTATTCTATGTGATGGTAATGAGCAAACAACTAAAATGGTATTTATCATACTTAAAAGATAAACAAATAATTAACATATTATATTACAATCTGTTAGAAATAATAATTTTTTTTTTTATTTACCTAAAATGTTTAACCTTCATCCCATTCCTATCATTTATAAATCCTTATCAACAAAATTTGACACTTCTGCTTTAACCTTTTGACCTTCAGTTTTAGTAGAAAAGAATATTTTCTTTGGGATTTAGAAAGAAAATCTTCATTATAGGGTTTTCATAAATAAAAAGAAATATTAATAATATTATTTTGTAGTTATTTTCACCCTTGGGTATTTTTAACAATTTTCTATCAATTATTATCAATAATTGAATACAACAATTAATCACAATTCTAGAATATCAATGCATTTTAAATTCACTCTTTGTACCTTGATATTATATGTTCACAAGATAGAAAGATTGTTTTCTATATGAAAGTATTTCAAAGGAATCCTGCATATTAAAATTTGAATATTGAAACAGAGATTATATTGCATACATATTGTTGTCTCAATATACAGAATAACCTTTTGAAAAAGAAAACAAAATATGACAGTGTGATGTTGGAATATGAAAACTAAAAGGTTAGTTAGTAAATGAGAGTAGTTAGGGATAGTTTCATTAAGGGTGTTAAGATAGTTTTAATTTTTAGCAAATCTAACTTTTCTATTTCCTTAAGAGATTTAATGCGGATTTTAAGCCATACCATTGAATTGTAAATATCTAATATATATCTAATATATAATCTAAAATCAGAGAATAATGAGATGGACTAAGATATATTGATAATAAAACTTACTATTTGTATTGAATAAAGTATAAGTAATTTTGTAAAAATTAATAATAATTTTGATAAAAGAATTATCTATATAATAACTAGATTAATGATTTAGAAATAATTTAAACTAAGTATAGCTATACTAAAAAACTAACCCCTTAAAAAACTGGAAAATTAAATAGACAATTATTTAGTTTAGATAGTTTTTAAAATAGATGTTTAACATTCAAAATGGTTTTATCATTCTTAAATTCAGCAGAAGTTTATTTATGTTATATTGGATTTTTACTCTTAAAAAAACATTTTTTTATCTCAATCTGAAGTTAAAAAACCGGATATAACCATTTATTTCTTTATATTTATATCTATGTATGTACTATGTATATATGTTGTTTATCTGCATGAATTATTATGACATTTGTTATGTAGATATTATGCATAAATATACATTCTTCACCACTTTAATGTAGATTACAAATTAATATTTTATTAGTTCTACAATGATATTGATGTGTAAGTACAAAATGTAAAATATGAAAAATTCCTAATCCCTAACAAATTAATAATAAAACATCATCATAAAAAATGGTCAAAATGCTAAAGCGCTAACTCACAAATCTTCATTTTCATTTGAATTTTTTTGCAGTTTAAATTATTAGAGATTTTTAGGATGACAATTTTAGCTTACATTAGTAACAAGCCAAAAGTGTATAAGAATGAAAGTAATTTCTAACTGAACTCATCCTCATACTAAAGTAACAGGATGTCTTTTTGTATGTTTGTTTGTACCAAAGGATCTCGCTAACCGCTGAACCGATCGGGTTCACCTTAACAGGGTAGTTTCTCATAGGTCCCGGGAAGGTTTATAACTATTTTATAAGGGGATGGGACACCCCCAACTCCCCCAAAAAATGAAAAATCCCCCCCCCCAAATTTTTTTTTATATTTTTGTTAACTAAAATTAAACAAATTTTTTTACTTTTTCTTTTAAAATTGAAAATAAAAAATTGGGTTATCAAATTCGACTCCCCCCTCCTCAAGTGCCCATAGAGGCCTCTAGGGGCGTAGCCGCTAGTGCTAAAAAATTCGTTAGTTTTAAAGCTAAAATTGACATTTTATTACTATAAGATCATATTTAATGAAAAGATATCAAATAAGCTGCAATTATTTCAACATAAAGAATTTCTTATCTTTAAAGATAATAAGTTAGTTAAACTAAAAACCCAGATTGGCTGTTATAAATGTATTATTTGACTGGGTCATGGCAATGCCTACTATTGAGAGTAAACATATGAAACAAAGATTTTGAGCATACAAATATATTCTGTAATACCATGTAAAGTGACAGCAAATTGATACATTTGTGGTGCAAACAAATATACAAACATACAAATTTGGTATTCCCAAAAAATAGCAACCAATCAAAAATTGTATTTATGAAAAATGATATAAAAAAGAATGAGTTTCTTATATTTTTGCTATTTTGAGTAAATATCAATCTATGGATATCTTATAAACAGTGGTATAGACTACATAGAGGCACTTTAAGAAAACAATAGTATTTGGAATGTTTACCTTGAAGATACAAAGGCACCAGTAAAACATTAACAATTTTTAATAACTTTAAAAACTTTGTCGCCTTACTCTCTGGCTAATTCTGAGATATTTAAAGTGTCCTTATGTAGACAACAAAAAATAAATTGATGTTCTAAACATACCAGATTGATTTTGGGGAGCAAAGAAAGATTTATACAAATAGAACCATGTATGTTACCCTTGAAGGTCACATAACATTAAAGAAACCTTTCCTTCCTCCCTGAAATAGGTTTAAACATTTTCAGTGAGGGAGAGGACAATGTCGATTATATTAATCATTTCTTACCTAAATATCTATAAAATTATTCAAATAATGGATAGAAAATGTTTATTAACCATTGTCCCATCCCTCTATTCCTGTTTGATATACCATGTTGATGAAAATGATATCCCACTCACGTTCAACATTTACCCTTCCTAATGATTGATCATAATAATAAGTCATTCTACAATACACACAAAATTATAAGAATAGCATAATAAAAAAATCCCTAGCAAAACATTAGCTGTAACCATAGATAGCTTTGATAAAATCAATCCACTTTTATATTCATTAGAAGAAATCTTTTTTAGTTATCTATGGTTATACTAACTTTAATATTTAAAATTTTGTTTAAAGATATTACTTAAATTTCTGTTCCAATGATAACTGTTAATCTTATAAATATTTAGGGTAAAAATCGAGCTAAGCCTGGCCAAAACGGAAAGCACCCGGTAAGGACTATATAATTATATAATTATTTTCAGGCGCAAAGATACTCTATGATTACCTTACGAATCCATATTCACTTTCGCAGTTTAAAAAGGTAAAAATGGGGTTTATAGAAGGAAATGATGTTTAGCTTTTATTTTAAAAAATAATAAGCACAAGAAAGAAGATATCAAAGAATTATTCCCATTTAAAAAAACCTGCTGAAATATTTTTTAAAAATCTTTAAATATTTTAACTGTGCCATATTCATTTTCATATTATTTTAGGGTCGTAGCGCAGTTAAATGTGTTTTAAAAATCTTTAAATATTTAAACTGTGCCATATTCATATTATTTTAGGGTCGTAGCGCAGTTAAATGTGTTAAAAAGACAAAGAAAGGAAATAAAGGAGGACCATACACCTATGAACTTATTGTCACCTTAGACCAAGTAAGTATAATAATTAACAAAGGAAGACCATACACCTATGAACTTATTATCACCATAGACCAAGTAAGTATAATAATTAGCAAAGGAGGACCATACACCTATGAACTTATTATCACCTTAGACCAAGTAAGTATAATAATTAGCAAAGGAGGACCATACACCTATGAACTTATTGTAAACTTAGATCAAGTAAGTATAATAATTAACAAAGGAGGACCATACACCTATGAACTTATTGTAAACTTAGACCAAGTAAGTATAATAATTAACAAAGGAGGACCATACACCTATGAACTTATTGTAAACTTAGACCAAGTAAGTATAATAATTAACAAAGGAGGACCATACACCTAGGAACTTACTGTAACTCTAGACCAAGTAAGTATAATAATTAACAAAGGAGGACCATACACCTATGAACTTATTGTAAACTTAGACCAAGTAAGTATAATAATTAGCAAAGGAGGACCATACACCTAGGAACTTACTGTAACTCTAGACCAAGTAAGTATAATAATTAACAAAGGAGGACCATACACCTATGAACTTATTGTAAACTTAGACCAAGTAAGTATAATAATTAGCAAAGGAGGACCATACTCCTATAAACTTATTGTGACTCTGGAGCAAGTAAGTATAATAATTAGCAAAGGAGGACCATATACCTATGAACTTATTCTAATCTAGACCAAGTAAGTATAATAATTAACAAAGGAGAACCATACACCTATGAACTTATTGTGACTCTAGACCAAGTAAGTATAATAATTGACAAAGAAGGACCATATATGTATGGACTAATTGTATTTCTTGACAAGTATGTATAATCCTTATCAAAGGAGGACCATACATATGTATGAACTTATTGTAACTCTAGACCAAGTAAGTATAATAATTAACAAAGGAGGACCATACATATGTATGAACTTATTGTAACTCTAGACCAAGTAAGTATAATAATTAACAAAGGAGGACCATACATATGTATGAACTCATTGTAACTCTACACCAAGAAAGTATAATAATTAACAAAGGAGGAACATACTCCTATGAACTTATTGTAACTCTAGACCAAGTAAGTATAATAATTAACAAAGGAGGACCATACATATGTATGAACTCATTGTAACTCTAGACCAAGTAAGTATGATAATTAACAAAGGAGGACCACACATGTAAAGACTTTTTGTAACTCTACACCAAGAAAGTATAATAATTAACAAAGGAGGAACATACTCCTATGAACTTATTGTAACTCTAGACCAAGTAAGTATAATAATTAGCAAAGGAGGACCATACATATGTATGAACTCATTGTAACTCTAGACCAAGTAAGTATGATAATTAACAAAGGAGGACCACACATGTAAAGACTTTTTGTAACTCTACACCAAGAAAGTATAATAATTAACAAAGGAGGAACATACTCCTATGAACTTATTGTAACTCTAGACCAAGTAAGTATAATAATTAACAAAGGAGGAGCATACACCTATGAACTTACTGTAACTCTAGACCAAGTAAATATAATAATTAATAACAAAGGAAGACCTTACACCTATGAACTTATAGTAACTCTAGACCAAGTAAATATAATAATTAACAAATGGAATAATACACAGCAACGTTGTTGAAAAGATACTATTAACAAAGAAGGACCATACACCTATGAAATTACTGTAACTCTAGACCAAGTAAGTATAATAATTAGCTAACTGGCCTACCATTTGGTCAATTAAAATGAACACTGGTCTGACATTGGTAATTTAGTGCTTTGGCCTATTATTGGTCATTTTTATTGTGTGACGTCATTTTTAGGCGCTATAAACAGCTTCAGTCACTTATGAAGGATGGAAATTTTATTTACAGGAAACTCCGATACTAATAATAGTTATTTCATCTCAGGAATGTTTGGCGCTGAATGATGAACAGGTTGCAGAATACAAAGAAGTTTTTATGCTCTTCGATAAAGGTAAAATTTAATGTGTTAGAGAAGCTGCTGAGCCTGATAGTGCCTTATAAAAGATAACAATGAGATAACATCATACAATACAAATGACCAATGATAGGCCAGTACGCATTGACCAATGGTAAAATGTATACTGGCCTATCATTGGGTATTTGTATTGTATGGCGCCATTTTTTGTATGGGAATTTATGCTGCTTCTATTTTAGATAATTAGGGAAAATATATTAAATATTCATTTATTATGGATGCCTTTCATTTTCCTATTCGTTGACAAGTGTCATGTCAAAGCCATCTTGCAAAAAATATGATTGAGTGTTTGTTTCAGACGAAGATGGTGTTCTTTCTTTTCAAGAGCTCAATGTTGTTATGAAATCTTTGGGACAACGGCCTTCAGGTGCTCACAAAAAGATGGAGATGCTTTTAACAGTGCCTATAAAAAAAATATGTCATACTGACCTACTATTGGTCAATTAAAGTTTATATTGGCCTTCTATAGGTAATTTTATCTGTGTATCACTTGGCATTTGTATTGTGTGACATAATTTTTTTATATGCACTATAAAGAGTTTCCTATATGGAAAATAGACGGGCAAATATATGGAATTATAGATGAATAACAGAAAAATGAATGATTAGATGATACTGATAGTTATCTATATAGGTTGATAGATAGATGAATTAATATATAGGAATAGGATGGTATCTAGATAGATAAATTGATGGATTGTTGGTTGAATACTGGATATAAATCTATACTATATTCAATATTATGTAGATGATTAAATAGACAGACATATAAATGAATGTATAAACGGAAAAAAAATGGATAGCTAGTTGAAAAAATAGACAGATAGGAACACAGTAATAGTGTCTGACTGATTATGACGTAACAAAAAAAAATCAGCCAATGAGAGGCCGTTATTGACCAATAGTAAAATTTATATAGTGGCCTCACATTGACATTTGTTACGTCATAATCTGTCAGACACTATTACTGTGTTGACAGATAGAGAATATTGATTGATAGATTAATAAACAAACTAATTGATAGACTTTTGAGAAGCTCTACAAAGTGTCCTAAAAAATGAGCCGTGTGACGTCAATAGATCAATCTCTTTTTAAAAGGTTTCATTTTCCACTTCTCCTCTCAACCCTCATTTTTATGACGCCACACGGCACATATCTTAGTACAATTTGTAATGGCTCCGACTTTTGATTGTTGGTTAGATAGATTCTTTAGATATAAATATTTATATAATATATTTAAAAAGATAAATGACTGTGTTTCTGTGTTTGATTTTATGATACCGCTTTAAGATAAGAACAACACATTTAGATTTTAATATTTCAAAAAGAAATCAATCCCTTCTAGAGTTATATAAGTCTAAATTCGATGAAATTTTCAGCTAGCCCAGAGGTGTGGGTTTCCTTAGCCTTGTCACCAGAAAAGAACAACATATGAATAAAAAAGACTTAATAATCCCTAACTCCTAGGATAGCCTAAGAAATTTGATGGGATTTAACCCAAGAATGTGATTTTTTCTTCTAAATTTGTATTTGTGTAGCATAAAACTATATTATACATAATTGCAGAGCAAATCAAAATCTCATTTTTATGTCTCAGTTCGCAATGCATACAAATCTTCAATAAAAATCCTTTTTCTTCTGAAACAAAGAATGTTAAATTTAATACAGCTATACATATTACATACATAGATATTTGTTTGGAAAAATAACAAGTAAGGAAGGTTTCTTTCAATATGCAGTAATATGCTTTTTCTTGTGAATTACTGTTTTCTAACATAACGGTTAATGGGGGGTTATATTTTAACATTTTAAGTAAAAAGGGATCTAAAAGCAAAGGTTTGTAAATAAAAGGGTTGCAAGTCTGCTGATCTGACCGCCCTCCTAGCCATAACCTTGCAGGAACGCTAGAGGCTTCCTTTACAAGCTTACGTATACATACATACAACATACATAAAACTTTCATTTAGAAGGTAGGGTTAAGTCACTAGGATTTAAAAAATTACGTTATCTTGAAGACAAAAAATAAAATATTTCTGTGACAAGAGTGAAGGAGGCGAAATATGACTTTGACTCTCTTATAGTCGGAAATTCTTTAACAAACAGGGGAAATCAAATATTTTTTTAGCCCTCCAGCTTTAATATGAGCAGAGATAATAGGGGAAGGGGGGTCGATGAATTCTCCCCCCCCCCCCCTCGACCGATTAAGGTGCAGAAAGAGTCCGAATTTTAAGGATTAATTGATTTGGAAGACAAATTAATCTTCCTTCCAATAAATATGTCTAGATATATCATGCAAAAAATAAATTTAACTTCATTTTAAAGAAATTGTAATACAGGGATCTAAAGCGATAAGACAATGGCCGATAAATTGATGTAAATCCCCAATGATGATACACAAAATTACCCCTTCTGTAGATGAAAATTAATGGTTGCAACGTTTGAACACTCAACTTAATGAATAAACCAATCAAATTTCACTAAAGTCTCCGAAGTTATCAAGCTAACGAATAAGAGCACGCTATTATAAAACTTTTGGGACTAGTGTAATAAACAGCCTATTGTCCCCTCTCTCTCTGTTTGTTATGCCTTAAAATTTAATTTCAAGTCTTACACATAAAAAAAAAGATTTTTAAGTATTATTATGCAATTGATTTGATATTATTTGTTATAATGGGTTGATATTATTGGTATAATATTACTATACAACAATTGACATAACCGTCCAATTAGCTTCTATTGTTACATTTATGGTTCATGAATAAAGACATAAGTAATTCAAATAAGAACACTCTTATTTGATAAATCTTTAGAATCTTACTAAAAGTAAAAAAATTAGATGTGCATTTTGGGGATTTTAATCGCTTCATAATCCATTTTTTTCTAATTTTGAGTGCTTAAAAGTTTTAATTTATACATAATCCTTTTTTCAAAAACCTATGGAAATTCAAATGATAGCTTAGAAGAAATGTTTTGTTAATATTCATTTGATTCAAAGCATTTTATTGCCTAAATATCATTAAATACAATATTATGTATCAATTGTCTCTTGTTAAAATTTAATTTTTTTGTCTTGTGTTATTTAATTCTCTTATCTCTGAGTATTATATAAAAAAAGGTCTATAAATAATTATTTTCTTTTTTGAGTGGATTATTATTTATCTATCTAGACATTTGTCTATCTATAAAAATTATATGCTATGCAGTGGCGTGCACAGTGATTCACCTGATGCGTGTGAAACCATTTTGGGATAATAGGGGATACTGGCCCCTCCTATTTTAATTTTTACAACCACTACACCACCATACCGCACGCCTTGTCAATATATATTTTATTTTTATATAAGCAGATTTATTTATCTATCTTTCTATATATAGTCATTCTTTATCTATCTAGTTTATCAAAGAGAGAGCTTTTATCAAATGTATCTGAAGATGGTTTATTAAAAATCTATCTATATCTAAATCTTATCTATTTATAAGTGTATGTATCTATTTAGAGAGTAAGCTATTATCAATGGTCCGAAGTGTCTCAGAAGATACTTTATATGATACAATTGAATTCAATGAATTCTTACAGGTTAGTCGGTAGTTTCCCTAAAAGTGCCTAGTTGAGCAGAGTGAACCACGCCCCCTCACTAATTAATTTAAATAAATTATAAATAAGGAGGGAAGGGGGTTTGTTTTCCGTTTATTTGTATTTTAAATCAGGCTAGGTTTGATTAGGTAGCCTCGTTGGACTAGGGCACAGATGGTATAGGCACTACAGGGTTAGAGCTAGTGTAGAGGTTAGACATAAGAGTTTATTTCAAAATTGTGTTTGGGGCGGAGGGGTGATGGGAAAGTTGCTCTCCTGGCACTTTGCGGGAAAGTCTAATATTACATTACTTGTTATTTTTTTAAACTTGGCCTAATAGTTCTTGCAAGAGAATTTATATCAAAGATTTATAATAAATTTAAAGTGCTTCATGTTTTTATCCCTATATAAAAGTAACAGGATGTCTTATTTTCTATGTGTTTGTCTGTTGAAGCAAACCACTGACCCTAGAGACCTCTAAGGGCGTATCTGCTAGTATTGTATGACACATAGACATATCAAATTTCTTAAGTTAATATTATTAATACTTCGTTAATTTTTTAACATCTTATATTTTTTCTTCTGCTTGCTGATTTTTGTTTCGTTTTTAGATGATGAGTAAACAACAGACTGAATCAGTATCCATGGAATCTTTAATTGATGCATTTAGGTATTTAGATAGATAGAAATGCTAGGTACTTTTTTCTTTAAAATATCTAATTTTATGTTTCACCTTTTTGAAGTGTAAAAGATGATTTTACAGCAATACTTTAAAATAAGATATCTCAAAAAAAAAAGAGCTAGATAAATGTTAGAGACCTTTTTAAAAAGCTCAAATATCTGTCAATTCAACCGTAATGTGAACAAATTTGCATCATGAATATGAAAGACATGATAAAACAATTAAGGAGGTTAGGTGAAGGTACTCAAATTAAAATAAAAGTAAAATTCAAAAGTAATTTTAAAATTTTCTACTGTGGGAAGCTACTAATTCAATTTAGGGAAAATATGTTCTGAACTCATAATAAGGTCCCAGTACATCCTGTGTAAACCGTTTCCACGGGGAGTTTTTTTTTCTAACCTAACAAGCCTTTGGATGGGGTGTGGGGATCTTTAATTGGTACCTATATAATAATCAGATTATAAAATTTAGTTTTGTTAAAGTTAAAAAAAAGTTGTCTGAGTCATTTTTTTTCTTAGTGTGATTTTTTTTGAAGGATAGTGGTACACTTCCCCAAAATAGTTTCAAAACTTTCCAGTAAAGAATAACCAAATCGGTTCAGCGGTTAGCGAGATCATTTAGTCCATATAGACACATAGACATTCGGTTACTTTCACATTATGACAATTCGACTTTCTGAATTGTTCAGCTTCACTTTTCTGAATATTGTTATACTTGTTTTATGAAGATTATTGCTTTGTAGAATATTTGACAAAGATGAGGATGGGAAGCTGAGTGTTCCTGAACTCAAGAAAGTAGTCTCCACTCTGGGTGATAGAATAACTGGCAGGTACTAAATTTTAATTATTCTATGATCATCCTTACTCAAGAGAATAAATGACTCTGACACAAATATATTTCTGTTTGTCTGTCTATTTATATATATTTCTGTTTATATGAATATCTGTATGTCTGTCCATCTTTTTTTCTGTCTGTCTGTCTAAATGAATGTATGTCTGTTTTCCTGTCTAAGTTCTGTTTACACCTTCCCCTAGTTATGTACGTCTGTGTCTATTTATTGTTTGTCATTTTGAATGTCTGTCTGTTTATCTTTCTGTCCTTCTATCTACCTGTCTTGCTACTGTCTGTCTATCTGTATAGCCTTATGTCTGACTATCTGTATGTCTGTCCCCTCCCCTGACCATAAGAACGTATTGGCGGATATGTGAAGACTATATTAGTAACCCATATTGAAAACAATAATTTAACTGTCACAATATTATAGCCATTGTCGTTAATAATAAATATTTCCTAATGCTTTTGTGCAAAATTCTGTCTGCTGTTCAACATGAACCTCCAAGTGTCGAAGGCAGGCTGGTGCTGCAAGAAAGATACTGCTCGCCCATGCCCGTCTCCAGATCAGGATAGTTTAAGTCTGACAGATACCCCAGAGGCACTAGACCCGGACCATTGTCTGTCTGGAAAGAAACATGACTTTTGATAGAATATCTAGTTAAAGCTAACTACATTCATGTTTTCACAATGAGAATCGTCGTTAAAAGTCTAAAATAGATAAAACACATTATGAAAATTCGAATATTTTCCAGGGAATTAGAAGAGTTGTTATCAGAGGCAGACTCTAGAAAAGAAGGCTATGTTCATTATGCAGGTATAATCCTTAAAAAGTTAAATGATGTTTATTTGTCTGTCAGGATCTAAGTGCTTCTCCTTTACAGTGAAGCGAATTCTAGGTCCAGAGAAGTATTATAACTTTCCCTGAACATTAAATACAGTGTATTAACAAATATCATTTATAAAAAGTGATATCCATACAATCTTGTAAACAAATCCCGATTTCAGAGTCCCAGTACAGTCTTTTTTTATTTCCTGCCTATGCTAGCGATAATTGTTGTGACAGTTAGAACTAACGTAATCATATACTTTTTAAAATATTCATTCCCTAAATTAAAACAACATGATCTGTCTATGTTTGGCTGTCTGTACCGAAGGATCTCGCTAACTGCTAAACCAATAAGGTTCTCCTTTACAGTGTAGCTTCTCATAGGTCATGGGAAGATTTTTTCAAGGGAGGGGGAGAAGAAGTAGATGCTGATAGGTTTGATAAACTAATGCTTTTAATTATTTTTAGAATTCTGTGGTAAGCTGTGCGCTGAGAAGCGAAAAAAGACCAAATCCTCAAAAGACAAGAAAAATCCTTCAGTAACGTCCAAAGAAAGAAGTCCGTCAATATCCTCATCTAAGGGCAGATCCTCTCGTGCGTCTAGTACAAGTAAACTTAATAAAACGACGACGCCTAACGGTGACAAAATAAACTATATTGTTACCAGTGAAATTAAGACATAGTATTTAGAAATTTATTTGAAGACTATAAAAGAAAATAATAATTACTAGAATCAATCAACAGAAGAAGTAAAGTTATAAAAATTTATATTATTTTTATTAGGAAAATGAAATACACAAAATTTAAATGGTATCATTCAAGATTAAGTTGAGTATTTTGTTTTTAGACACAGTATTAAAATTTGGAACGTACAAGTATATAATATGAAAATAATTGTTAGTTGATTTAGTCGTTTTGTGTTTAAAAGAATTTGTTTAAAAAAGTAATTGTAATAAACGCATATCCCTATTTCTTTGCTTTTACAGTATATAAATTTAAATATAATATTTTGATAAGATTTTAAATTTAAATAAGAGTATATTTAAATTATAATGAATTTGATGATATAAAAAAATTATAGTAAAAATATAAGCTATGGAACTCGTTTCATATTGATATTGCGATGTATCTAATATTGTTTTATATTCTACTTTACAGGGCTCGGCACCTTCGCATAAACCTCATTCAAATCCCAATTAAATTGCATAATTAGAAAAAGGTTTTGATATCAAGTTAATTTTTAATCAAATCTGCGTCATAGTTTATTAGTGGAAGTATTACTTTTTTAATTTAAAAAAATTTATATAATATCTAATTACATTACATTTTATTAATTACTAAACTAAATAAGTAGAACTATCAAATATGATTTAATTACATCTCCTGCTCTACTTATATAAGACGAGTTTCATTGGCCAAACTACTAAATGCTAAAGGGTGTAGGAAGAATAGTAACCCTACTTATCAATGTTCGACAGTTGTGCCTCGGCCGCGCAAAAGCCTCACAGTTAAACCCTTGTGTGTGCAAAAAAACCTTCCGAAAAGATGGATTTCTGTTTAGGAACATGTTTAGACATCTAACTCGATTTTATCGTTATGATATGACGATTTTAATGAGGCTTACACGCGGCTGCCGAGCCCTGCTACTTATATGTGATGAGATAATAAATACATGGAGTAGAAATTATTGTTGTTTACTTATGCATAGCTTCTCTACAGTTATAATGTCCTAGGAAGAAAGGGGACAATGGGCTGTTTATTACATTAGTCCCCAATGTTTTTAATGACATTTTCTTATTCGTTGGCTTAGCAACTTTGTTGACTTTTAAAGAATTTTGGTTTGTTGATTCATTAAGTTATGTGTCCAATAATTTTAATCTAAAAAAGAGATGATTTTGTGTTTATTATTTTGGGGATGTATGTACACCAATTTATCGACTATTGTCTTATCCCTTTAGATCCCTGACTATGCCTTCTGTGTTTTTAAAAAGCTGATAAAGTTGAAAATGTAGGTTTTACATGAACTAAGAATTGGTTTATACAATAACTAGCGGCTACGCCCCTAGAGGCCTACACCCTCCCCAAAATAAGTTTAAACGTTCCCAAGACCTATAAAGGAGAACCAGGCGCGATACTTCGGTACACACACATAGAGATCCTGTTACTTTATTATAAGAATAACAAAGCAGTTTAATAAAAAATGAAAAATTTGGGATAATGTTATTAAAATAGTTTGCCATAGGATATAGAAAAAAAGGCGTTTTATAGAAAATTTTAAATTTAGATGTAGCGTTTAAAACCAAAACAAATTAAAAATTGTTCTTTTTATTGTTCCATAATGATTTTTTCTTCAGTTTTTTTGTGATATGGAAATTTTGAAAACTTAGTCATCAATACATTTTCATTGCATAAAAGTATTCTTCAAAATTCCAATAACTTGAGGCAGTTTTTAAGTACAAACTTATTTTTATATTTTTCTTAAGATTATAAAAAATAAGAAAAAAATACGTTTATTGATTCTTTGTTCTTCAATGTTTCAGTTTGCAATTGCCTTTTTTTTCTTTTATAAAAATAAAATCCAAAAACATAACTTTAAAAATCCGCTAAAATTTTCTTTCTCGAGAAAATAAATTTGCAGCTCCCAGTTACATTTTTTTCAGACTTGTTTATCAAACAACTGGGAAGGGTATGCCATCAAAACTGTGAATAATTATAAATTCCTGTTTTCAAAAAGTATTTCAGAATATAAATATTAAGATATATAAGTTGTCCGGAATTTTAAAGTTAGGGGGAGATTTGAAATCTGCATCAAATTTTGAGGATTTTTTTATAATTCTTTATCTAAAGTTAATTAATTTTGGCATCTGTGATTGGTGGATTTAAAAAATCTGCGCTCTGATTGGATGGCGTACATCATTCAACCAATTAGAGCGCAGGTAGTTTAAAATCCACCTATCCTATTGGTCAAAATTAATTTACTTAAAATGCATTTCCGCTTTAGATAAAGAATTATACAAAAAACGAATTTTATAAAAAAAATCCTTAAAATTTGATGCAGATTTCAAATCTCCCCCTAACATTAAAATTCCGGAAAACTTATATATCTTAATAAATATATATGTTTTTGGCCGTATTCTGCAGTTCATTTATTTTCGCTAATGTCTGGCAAGTTATCAATATTAAACGTTTTCTAAAGTCAGAAAATTGACAATTTTAATTGAAAATAAATTTTTCTTCACAAGTGTCAATTACAAATTGTCTTTCTAATACCTTATTTCATGTCATACTATTTTGCATTTTAACTAAACTAAGATAACATTATTAGCCTACATAGTTTGCATATGATGCATTACACACAATCAACAACTCAATAAATGTTGCTATTTTAGGATTTTAAAAGTTTTGTATGAGTGACTTAATTCTAAAATGTGACAGAAGCAAAGCAGGTAAAGGGAAACTGTTCCAGAAAAAGAATTATTCTCTTTTTATTTATTTTTTTATATTTTCATTTTGTTTTAATATTACAAACATGCTTGTTACCGTAAAATAGAGAAATTTCCAGTACCGTTTCGAAACCGATTAATATTTGGTGGATTAGAACCGGTTCTCAGCCATACTGAAAAACTATGTATATTGTATTTCTGCAGTTTTCTGCTAATATACAAATATAAAATCAAAAACAGATTTGTTAGCTCTTGCCTTCGGCGTCTCCGGGCTGAAAACTGGTTTTAATCTTATAATATAAACTTTTGTATCTACGGAAAGCTGTTTATAATACGATGCGATGAATAACTATTATCTTCTTAAAAGTATAGCATTTTATATATTTACTGATACTCACTTTTATTACTACTTTGCTTTACAAATAAAAAAAGAACAAATGAAATTACAAATCAAAAAATTGAAGTGTCCCTTGAATACAGTGTGGCCTGCCCTGTACCAGGGCCCACCTAGCCCCAACTAGGCCCTATCAAACTTTTATCCTGTTATTATATCAGAATTAGGTATAGGTATGTTATAGGAGTTACGCTCCTTAAGGTTACAAAGTCGAAACTTTTAGTTTAGAAACTTTAAAGAATTTTCCTTTAGGGGTCATATTTTTTTGGAACGATATTAACCATAACAGAACAGTTGTTAGCATGATCTGTTACTTTTATAAAAGAATGATCAAGATAGATATCATTTTTAAGTAAAGTAACTCAAACAACATTAACTTTTTTTGGATGTCATGACATATAGTCCACAAAAAACATAAAATAGTAAACCAACACACTGCTTAAACGGTTTAACAGGTCAGGGCCCACCTGGCACCCTCAAGAAACCTGGAAGCTGACATCCTGGCGGCAAAAATATTCTGTCAGGACATAATACTTGAGTCAGGCAACTAGGTGTCCACACGTTTAGGTTTAATCAAATAAGGAAGAAGACAGCCAAAGTATAACAAAATAAAATCATAACTATAAGCTTTGTTAAAGGATTGTTTGGAATCACTTCAGCATAGATATGTAGCCATAACAGGGAGGGGGAGGGGACAATCGGCTGTTTATTGCACTAGTTCCCAATGTTTTCTTATTTGTTGGCTTAATAACTTTGAGGACTTCTTGATTGGTTGTTTATTTAAGTTAAGTGTCCAAACTTTTTAACCATTAATTGCAATCTACAGAAGGGATAGTTTTATATATCAATATTGGGGATGTAAATCAATTTATCGACCATTGTATTATCCCTTTATATTGCTGAGTTATAATTACACTATGTCGATTATATGTCAACTATTGTCACTTTTTATTACAAATAGTCGTCATTAATCATTGAAATTTTATAGATAAATTACCTAAATGTAATTACAAACTTGCTAAAATTAATTCAGCGGATTTATAGAAACGTGGAATAAAAACTAAAATATTGGGAAATTTTCATCACCAGTTGAAGACTGAATAAAGTAAGAAGTAGAAATACTCAATATTTCAATAATTTTTATTAACATAATGTTTTATGTTGATAATATTAACCAAATATATAAAAACCTATATTTTGTATAGTGAAGCTTCTCTAAAACTATTTTAAGTTGTCTTGTTATTAGTTAATTAAATACCAACCAACTAAATAGAATATTTTTCAAGAAGTTAGTAATTACTTATTGTTTTGTGTTGGTTTGTATAATCAGTCACTATGTCGGTAATGCGATTTAGTGACATCATATTTGTCATATGCTCACAGTTTGATTGGAAAGTGTCATGTGTGACGTTATAAAAATACGCCTAAAAAGGGAAATGTGGGAAAGTAAACATATAAAAAAGATATAATAGACGTGGTTTTATGACAAGTGACACTTTCCCCTATCCCCTTAAAAGATGAGTAAAAACTATATCCTTAAACAAACAACTAGCTATACCCCCTCCCTCTTGGACGAACTTGTTCTGAACCAAAGTTAATCACTCATTTCTCTGCACTTACTTTTACTGTAGAGGAGCTACGCTCCTAAAAAAAACTTGCAATGCTAGGTATAATACATAATACATTTGCCATAAAAACGCCAATATATTAGGATAATGTTTAAAAGGAAGCCCTGTATTCTTAAATTGTAGGCATGTAGTTAAGAGCCGTCTAGTCCCTCCAAATTACTTTCAATATCTCGCTCTCTTAAAATTCCTAATCAAGTGATTTGTTTAGGCATTACCGAGATATTACCAATCATACAATCAGTCCATGTATAAAAGTAACAGGATCTGTGTGTGTGTGTCTGTATGTACCGAAGTATCTCGTCAACCGCCTAACCGCTATGGTTCTTATAGGTCCTAGGAAGATTTATAACTTTTTGGGGGGAGGACACCCTCACCATTTTTTTGTTTCTTTTTTTCTTGAAACTAAAATAATAACCCCCCCCCCCCCCCCCCAAGAAAACCAGAGGCCTCTTTGGGTGTAGACGTAAGCGATAGATAAGCTATGCCGCTAACATTGTAAAATTTGGAGTGTCTTTTCAAATATAAATGTTTTCAATTAAGTGATATTGTTTTTTTCTTTGACCACAAAGTCAAATTGGCCATGTAAACAAGTATGAAATTATCAAAAAATGTTTAAAAATGTTTTTTTTTTCTTTTTAAAATTTTAGGCCTAAAAATGCCCGTGGTGGGATCCTCAAATGCGCTGATGATAGCCAAGCAGGCTAGGGAGAGAGGAGGTAATTTTATCTATCTATCTATCCTATATTTTCTACCTTTAAAAGATCTAATATATATTTTCTTTATTAAAAAATGTATCTTTTATAGAATTTCTGCTAAAATAAACTTTTCAAAACATGTTTAATGGGTTAATTTTTACAAGTGAATAATTAATCTTTTGAAACATTTAATTAAATTCATTAATTTTAATATTTAAAATTAAATTAGA
Source organism: Acartia tonsa (assembly GCF_053477335.1). Lineage (NCBI taxonomy): Eukaryota > Metazoa > Arthropoda > Copepoda > Calanoida > Acartiidae > Acartia > Acartia tonsa. The sequence goes on from NC_137270.1 coordinate 28,285,999, forward strand.
GTCAATAAGAATTGCGTAAAATAAGATCTTTTTTATAAATCAATAATAGATCTTTTCTTTTCAAATCATAGCAGACTTTTTCACAGACAAACCTATATGTTTTTTTTTGTAATAAAATACATGAGCATTTTTACATTGCTTTTTTGATAAGCATAAAAAGCTCTTCTTATCATTTAATTAGGAACAGTTTGACTTAAACTGAACATTTGACGAAACTGCTTAAATGTAAAAGCATGTAGATTTTAGGCATGTTTGGGGCTGAAAAATGCATGTAACTAAAAAGGCTGAACTAGTAAAATAATTTTAACTTTGTCTATTTATATTTAGGAGTGAAAAGAGATGATTTTACAGTTTGTTGATCGGTTTAAAATACTTTTATTTTAAAGCTTTTATACTTTACTATGAGAAATTTATTCAAAAACTAACAACTTGTTGAAGTTAAAGAAAATATTTTTTGAAAAAAATCAAACTATGAATTATAATCAAGTTGGAAGAAAAATCTTAAAACGCTATAAATGGGTTTAAATCTCAAAATATCTTTGTAAGAGAAAGTTTAAAATATAGCATTTTTGAAAAACAGCTTATAATGCCTAATACAAAATGACGTCATATAATACAAATGACCAATGATAGGCCAGTATTCATTTTGTCATTGGTCAATTACAATTCATACTAACCTATCATTGGTCATTTGTATGCATGACGTCATTTTTTTATCAGGCACTATAAGCTGTTTCGCAATTTAAGGACATATAATACTTTTTCAGAGCCCGAAAACCCTAAAAATCTTCTAAAATGCCGGTTATGGCAGCCCAGGCCCTGAAGGTGGCACAACAAACCCGCCAACAAGGCGAGAAAAAAATATATCTATACACATTTTAGTATTACAAAATGAAGCTTGAAGTGCATATAAAAAATGACGTCATACAATACAGATGACAAATAATATGCCAGTATATTTTATGCCATTGGTCGATTAAATGTATACTGACCTATAGTTTGTCATTTGGTTTGCATGACGTCATTTGTTTAGGCTCTATAAGCTGTTTCTTACAAAATTTACTGAGCGGTTTAAAAAAAAGGTTTTGGGATCAACAACACTGTATTTAAAAGGACTATGCAGGAGTACATTTTTTTCGTTTTTTTTTAAATTATCAAAATTGTTTAGATTTGTTGATGTTTTATAACTTTTAGTTTTTAACTTAAAAAGTTCAGAGTAGAGTTCTTTCTAAAATTGCATTTGCTCTTGCATGGTCCTTTTAGAGTAAAATTTAGAATATGCAATAACTAAGAGTTTATTTATACCATTATCTTAGGCTATTACAGTATTTGTATCTAGAAATCATTTACAAACAATTTTGGGACCATAATTGGCTTGCTTTCCACAAAAAAACATGGACTTTGCATGAGCAAATTTTAAAATCATTTTACTAAATTCTAATACTTTTTTTCTTTTTTAAAATAACTATTTTCTTTTGCATAGTCCTCTTATTCATTAAAAAAACATTAATCTTTTAGAATTAAACTTGTATGTTATGTTTTAGATATTTAGAAGTACATCTGGCTTGCCTGACATTGTATTAGTATCAATCATTTATTGTCTTACAGAATGATTCTGAAAAAAAGTTTGTTTTTAGATATTTTTGTAGATCTTAATAAAATCTTTTTATGAATGTTTGAAATTTGCACATATTTATATTTAGAATTTAAAATTAAGAAAAAAATTAAACTAAAAAGCTTAGAAAATTACCTGAAAAAGAAAGATAAACATTTTTTCTGAATCATCCTGTAAATTTTACATATTAGATAAAAAAAATTGAGTTTTGAACTTGATTTTTCAGAGGCCATATAAACCTGCATAAGGTCTGAAAATGCCTGTAATGGGGGGAGCAAATGCAAATGCTTTGATGGTCACAAAACAAGCTCGTCTCAATCAAGGCGAGATATCCCTTGTACATAATTGTTATAATACAAAATACTTTTTTTTGTGAATAGCAATTTTTGTGTTACTACTCAAATGCTATTTGTTAATAACCTCAAATGGACTGAAATTTGATCCATCTTAACGCTTTTTTGATGTTGCATAATTTTTCTTCAAAAGGACTAGAATGAGCTAGAACATTTCACATTTTAAAGAAGAACTAGAAAATTATGAAGCTCTTTAGAGTGTCTACAAAAAATGACGTCATACAATACAAATGACCAATGATAGGCTAATACAAAAAATAAATTACCAAGACAGGCCAGTATGACGTCATTTTATAGTCACTATAAAAAGCTTCTAAAACTATAGCTAAAAAAGAGTCTGGTAAAAGATTAAGCAACATCCTTTGTTGTAACATAAACTAACAGTAACAAGCTGTGGTAAGTTTGTGAAGAATCTCTGAAACATCAAATAGAAGAAACAAGAAAAAAATTATTGTATGAAGGGCACAACTATTAGTTTTTAAAAATTCCAATCAATATATGAAATTAATACAACTTTTAATTCAAACATTTTGTCATTTATTAAAAATAAGGAAATCATTTAGACAAATAAACGAGTCTTGGAATGGTGCTAGGCTATTTTTTCAATCTTCTTCTAATACAGAGCCTCTAGATGCTAGGGGCGAAGCCACTAGTATTTAATAGAATATTAAATGTTAATGACCTTGGAGACTTTAATTGAAGATTGCATGACCATAGAACTATCATGTAATAATTGATTTAAAGACATTCCCAGATTTCTTTTCATCAAAAATATTTTTTTCCCAAATCCATTTTATCTATAATCGGAAACCTAATGCTTATTAGAAATATTTTACATGTAGTAACGTGTGTAATATTATCTACAATAATGCTTTTAAGATAAAGACTACTGTATTACTAAGAATCACTAGATGTTTTTTTTTTTAGGGGGGGTAGAGTAAATTACTTTGTTGATATGTAAGAAATATTTGAAATTCCTGTCAAAGTTCCTCTATACATATTGGACAAAAATACCTACCTTATTACATACAAGGTTGCTTTTTGTTTATGTAACCACGTTTTAATAATATTTTGTGTTAATTATGTATGCTGTCATCTTTGTTTTAGTAGAATTACCAATATATTATTGTAAAAGATTAGGTGCTTTTTCACATTTTGTAGATAATAATAAAAAAATTGTTGGTTGCAATGTATGATTATACAGAATGAATCAGAGACAGAAAAACGTTGCCAAATTGGTCTATATGTACACTGTATGTAAGCTCAACACCAGTATTATTTTACATTATATCACAACAAAAAGTAATAGAAGGCAATCTCAGAACAAGCACTTTAAAATATTGCTACATTGAAATATCCTAAAATCGGGATATCAAATATTTGGCACTGAAAACTGACTTTTAACCCTTAACAGTCGGGCCCCTTGCCGCACCTTAATCAGTCGGGGGGGGGGGGGGGCGTTCAACGCCCCCCCTCATTATCTCAGTTCCTATTAGAGCTAGAGGGCTAAAATTTTTTGTGCAAGTCCCCTGTGTTATGGTGAATTTCCGACCTTAACTAAGTCAAGGTCAATTTCCGCTTCCTTCACCCTTTTATTTAACAACCTTTGTTTTTAGGTCCTTTTTTACTTAAAAATTTCAAACGGCTGTAATTTTTTTATTTTTAAAGCTAGAAGAAAATTTTTTTGCAGAAAATGTTTATTTTATTTAAATTTTATATTTGAAATATCAAAACATAAGTTTCAGCGGCCGCAGCTGTACTTGGCAGCTGCCAGCCGCCGCAGTCGGCGGTCGGCGGGAAAACTGCGGCGGATCTTTATGAAATTTTAATACATTATGTAGACATGTAAGAAAAGCTTAAGTTTAAAATTTGAAGTCTCTAAGTCAAAAATTGCGGCCACAGGAGCATTTTAAAGATTTCTGGAGACCTGGAGGATCAGGACCTGCAGGATCATACCTGGATCCTGAAATTGACTTGAACACCTGTATTTAATATGAGGATGTACTACTAGAGGATATTTTAGTATTTTGGTAAGATAAAATGCTTTGTTTAAATCAAAAACAAATTTTTGTTCTTTACCTGGATGACCCTGCAGGTTTTCTGGCATCCTGTGCCCGCCAGGATGGAGATATTCAAAAAATTCCAACTCTCAGTTATGTGTCATACCCATACTTAAAAAGTCAAGCAGTTTGGGCTCTTTATCTTTCACACACAGAAAATGAGATAGAAAAAACCGGATGGGGGGGCGTTCAACGCCCCCCCCCCCCCCGACCGTTAAGGGTTAAACTTCTTCAAATTGGTGTTTGAAGAAATTTTAAAAAGGATGATTGTTTTGTAGCCAAAGGTCAAACGTATTTGTTTTACAGTCTATAGTAGAAAGCTATCCATAGAATAATTAAATCATAACTAATCATTATTTAGGAAACTGTGCAAAAGCTATGATATGCCACCAAAGTTTCTTCCCAGGTGGTGATCTTCTCATAGCCAAGGTAATTTTGAACAAGGTCTACATTAGATGTTAACTTCTTTCATAGAAAAATCTTCAAGTTGCTATCTTGCATCAATTTAGTGTCAAAATGAAAAAAAAACAAAGCAAGACAGATGACCAAACATTTTTAGTAAATCCAAGTAATACTGCTGGTTTTCTGTAAAAAAATGTTTACATTTTTTTGATATAAATATATCTTTAAATAGTTCATCAAAAATATAAAAAAATGGGTCGTAGCTTGCCTATTTGATATGCTTTAAAAAGAATAACTTAGGAATGAACATGAAAAAGACAGCATAAGTGCCTCTCATTGGTCATTTTATTGTATGACGTCATTTTTGGCGGCACTTTACGCTGTCTCATGAACATTCATGACCAACCAAGCAAATAGAATTTTAGAGTAGCTTCACTTTTAATATTGAAAATATTTGACTACTTTAAATGACATACAACAAAGTAAAACAATTTTTCTTGAGTAGGAAAATAAACATAAAATTTTACCTATATTTGACTTTCAATAATGCCTACATATTCAGTCTGTAAAGTCATTGAACACTGAAGTGAATGAGACATTTTCTTTTTGAAATAATCATAAAAGCTTTTCTTCTTATTTTATATACATACAATCTTTTGTTTTTACAGATTTCTAATCCTCTTTTATATATCAAAATCTGATAATTAAGTAATAAGTAAAAGGATTTATTGTTTTATAATAATTTGATTTGACATGCAATATTATCAAACAAAAATATAAAAAATATCTTTGACATGAAAAAATCAATAAGAGGAAAGCAAGACAACATTTAATTTTTTGGTATAAAATTATTTGGCTTGATTCTTTCCTTTTTAGATTTTTACACTAAAAACATATCTTGGATCCTATTCCTTTGACCGAACTTCCTCCCCCCTCCTCCCTTGCTTTTCTTTCCATCCTAAAAATGCCAAGCCCTAAATCAAAAAGACAACTGCTCTAATTAACATAACAATCTATAAATCAATAAACTGCTTTGTTTTTTATAGAGTTTAGTAAAGATACAAATATTAAGGTTTGATCAAAAAATAATTGCAGATTTATTGATTGGGAAATAACAAAATTGATTACTTATTCATTATACAGTTCAAATTAAATCATTTTACAAAAAAATTTACAATTTAGTTAAAGTTTGTTGCAATTATTTAAGACAACAAATTTTGAGTATATATATCTATATTATTTTTAGGTGGTACCTGAAAGTTGCCAAAGAACTCAAGGAATTGGTAAGTCAATATTAGGGTTGGGCCGGATATCCGGTGTGGCCGGATATCCGGCCGGATATCCGGCCATTTTAAATATCCGGCCGGATACCAGATATTGAAACTATCCGGCCGGATATCCGGATCTAATATTTTTATACTTTACACCAAAAATCTCTGCTTTTTAAAATCTTAAATGGCTATAATTTTCTTATTATTGAAGCTAGAAGAACATTTTTTCTGAATAAGTTTAACTTTATGTAAATTTATATAAGATTTCTGAAGAAATTTTTTTTACTACTTTAATATCTGTTAATTTGGCCGGTTATCCGGCCGGATATCCGGTAATTTGGCCGGATAACCGGATATTTGCCGAATATCCGGCGTTGGCCGGATATCCGGCCGGTTACCGGATATCCGGCATTTGAAATCAGCCGGATATCCGGCCAACGCCGGATATCCGGTATCCGGTATCCGGCCAAAAAAGTATCCGGCCCAACCCTAGTCAATATATAATCATAATTGCCTTATGGTTGAATATTTCTCTATTTTATCACAGACACTATATATATGTAATAGCGGATACGCCTCTAGAAGCCTCTAAAGGCACTTACGGTAAAGAGGGGAAGCTTTAAAAAGCAAAAAAAAAATTAAAGAAAAATATTACTGAGGGTGGGTAAATTTTTATTGTGAGAGTGAATGTACCCTACCCCAAAATAGTTATTAACCTTCATTTAATAAAAAACTTCAATGTAAAAAGAACCATATAGCTTTAGCGGTTAGCTTGATCCTTCGCTACACATAAAAAAGCTTACTACTTTATATAATAGGATTTAGATAGAGAATGTTACATACATTAGAGCTAAAATGACTGTTACTTTCATGATCAAAAATAATTAAATTCTTTAAAAATTGCAATGATTAGAATCTAACACATAACAGCTACGTAGTTTATTAACAATAAATCTTAACTTAAACTGGATTTTGTTTAAATAGAAATAAGAAGTTGATGATAAATTTTTAAGAATTCATGTGCATGCTTCATTTCTCTCCCTGGGACACGAGTTTAACAAATAGTTGGATAAAAAATTGTCCAGAAAAACGTATATGTAGTAAAATTTATTTTCTATTTTTATCTCTTGTATTTAACCCCAACTTATTTTCTTTCCAAGGATCATTTAGAAAAGAAAATGGAAAGAATTGCCATAAACTGAAAAAGGATAAACAAAATGACCCCTTCTGATGATAAAGAGAAATAGATTGTACAATACAATCAGGATTTTAGAAAGACCCCAAGATTTAAAACTTTGGGGAACAGATTTATTTGCAGTCAAATGTTTTGGGTTCTTTTACACTTCTCAAAGTCGCATTCCAAGGCAGGGTGTACTGGAATAGTTATTCCTTACGTATTCTGAATTGAATGCCAATATAATAATTAATTCAGGACATTAGATACTTAGATACTTTATTCACTATTGTCATCTACTATATTCTTATCTTAATTGATATTATATACATACATTTTTGTACACAAAATAGTGGTGTTGCACAATTAATAATCTTTACACTGATGTTAAAGAATTAGACAAGTGAATAAGACATTTCATATAAATAGACGTTACAAACATAAAAAATCAGAATTTGATCTATGAAAATTCATAGGCTGACAGATGTGTCTTTAATGGATCATATTCTAAAAGCTTTTTGACGGTTGAATGTTATTTTAAAATCGTCCGCTTTTTTGAAGTCCCTGTTTTTCTGATATCTTTTTCATTATTTTGTTTAATCTTTAAAATTTTATCTATATCTCGCTTAAAAATAAATGTATATATTTAGGAACTGATTGGAATTTAATAATAAAAGTGTTGGACATCTAACTATCATATTAAATGAAAAGTCAGGCTATTTTTTTAAAACTAGACTTCATTTTCAGAGGCTTGGGTTATTGATAAAGAGGCAGAATATCAAAAGGAACTTGCTAAGGTAAATGGTTTCTACTGCTACTATGCCAGGTGTGCACCATTAATAGAAGGAGGATTGCCTTGGCCCAAAACAGGCGCAATTCATTACCATGCACAGTTAGGACTTTTCAGATAAAGGTCGTGCAATCAAAGAGTTGGTTCTCTAATTGGTGTTACCCAACCTTAGTTATCCTGGGATGTTGGATCTGGTGTTTAAGTGTCATATCCGCCCGTATTAGGTAATTGAGGTACACTTAAAAAACTATTTCTCAAATAAACAGACAAAAATTCAGATCAAATTTCATACGATGAGAGAAAAAAACTAAATAAAAATAGACGTTATCAAATAACATCCAATGAGATGGAAGTCTAAGACTTCATGTTATAAAGAGAAAGAAAGACTATAGAGAAGCTTCTTTACCAAAACTATGGTTTATTTCCAGTTAGAAAAACAGAAAGAAAAAGAGGAAAAACTTAGAATAGAAAGAGAAAAGAGAGAAGAAAGAAATGCAAAGAGATTAGAAAAATTTAATAAAGGTAACTTATTTCTTTAAATTATTGATTTACATCCATGAATTTTTCGCATATGATTAAATTTATATAGCAATAAGTGAGATTCTAAGAAGATTAGATGATCAATTATAGTGTTTTAATCTCTTTAAAATAAAACTATTTTGCCTTTAACATTCTGAGAGCAAACGATTTGGACCAACTAATCAATTTTTCAAAAAGATACCCAGAGTTATCCAGCTAATAAATAAAACATTCGGTACCAGTTTAATTAACAGTCAAATGTTTCCCATATCCCTTATCTTATTCTTATTGGAGATCCATGTGGACTGGCTAACAATTCAGGGATCTAAGGAATTAGACAATGACCGTTAAATTGATGTACAACCAAAGTTGTTAAGCCATCAAATAAGAAAACATTATTATAAAACTTTGGGGACTAGTTTAATAAACAGCCCATTGTCCCCTCTCTCTCTGCTAGCAATTCAAATTTTCCTGTAATCTAGACAAGGACAAGAAAGAGAAGAAGGATGGAACTTCTACAACAGATGTTAAAGCCGAGGCTAGGAAAGATAGTATGGCCGCTACTACAGCTACACCTAGAACTAATTCTGCTCTGAATGGAAAACAAGAAACACCTGAAGTAGAGGTAACATAAGTCTTTCATTGGACCAATTAATGTAATAAGCATTGCAGATAGGTTTCAAAGAAAATAATTTTTCATTCATTTACCTATACAAGCCCACACTTGAAGTAGATTATGTTGCCTTAAAAAAATGACGTCATACAATAAAAAGGCCCAATTATAACCACCAGTATACATTATACCATTAGTCAATTACAGTGCAATCATTGGTCATTTGTATTTTATGACGTAATTTTTTTATTCACTCTGAGCTGCTTCTCCAAACTTCAGCCTCGCGATCTGTAGCGGCTGAGACTGCAGATTTGTTCAATCTGTTTGAAATAGATGTGACTGACCGCAAGGGGTTTCAAGCTTTCTTTTGACGGGTGCAAGAATGAGGGGTTTACAAGTTTGAATGGGATAAACACTCCTACCCCCCCCCCCCCCCCCTTCAGACGTGCTTATTGGGTTGCTGCAACCGGATAATAAGGCTTCTGTCCTAGTAACTTTCTGTTGTACTCTTCGATTCTTGGAATCAAAATAAATTTTCTTTCTCTTTTTAGGAGAAAGCCAAACCAGTAATGAGAGCTGTTAAGTCTGTGGCTCATGCTGTAAGCAAACTTTCGGTAGCGCAGCTACTCTACAAGTCTTTTTCGATCATAGTATTAAAAAAATACCTGTTATAGTTCCTAAAGCTGTAAATAGATTAAAGTAGTGATGCTATTAAAAGTTTTTCTGTCTGAACTCGAATTAATAACTTTTAGTAGCAAAGCTACTTTACAAATATAAAATATCTACAATATCTACTATGGAATATCTACAATAGTAGTTACTAGTTCTTTTTTATTAACCTTTTACAAGGTCACATTTTTTGTTAAACACATGAGCAATAAAATAAATAATTACAATGTTATTATTAGATTAGTTGTTTTAAGTATTAGATTAGTTGTTTTAAGTATTAGATTAGTTGTTTTAAGTATTTTCATCGTTGGATAATTTTTTTGTATATTGATTGAAAAATTTGCCTTTTTCTTAGGGAAGAAAAGCTCCTGTAAAATGTGTGAAGAAAAAGAAAGGAAAAAATGGATTTCCAGACACTTTTGATCTTGTTGCCTTGGTGGATTTGGTAAGATCCAGGGACAAGGGAATGATATTCTGACAAACAATTCTAAAGGAAAATTACCCACAACTAGCTTCCCCTTTTCCTCCCCTTCTTACCTACTCCTCTTCAATTACATGAAAAAACAAAATATACCTCAAAATTGCTTTAAAAGGTTTCGTGATTTTTTTTAGAATTTATTGCTAGAATAGTTACCCCTGGGTAAGATCCTATGATTCTATGCGATATAGTATTATCTAATTTTTTGTATCATCATTGGTGATGCACATCAATTTATTATCCATGTTAAATCCAATATTTCAAAAATTTTCTATTGTGCCTAGGAATCAATCGGAATTGGAGATATGCAGTTCAAAGAATTAAAAGAAGCCTTTATGCTTTTTGACAATGGTATGCATTTAAGTTTTTACAATAGATACGTTTTAATAATACAGAAGTAATTTGTAATTCTAAATATAATTATGTATCAAAGCATATAGCTTCATTGATTAAGTTCATGATAAAATAAATATTCAAATTATATTTAAATACTTATATCTGATGCTATTTCTTTTACAAAATCAATATATTTAATAGCAATAAAAATTATGAAAGATGTGTTGCTTTAGTTTAGGAACACCTATTTAAGTCTACTTTTGAAAAACAGACATTTATAGAAAGAAATATAAACATTTATGATTTATCTTTATCAATAATCAATTATCTATAATACAAAGTAGCTTGATGTCCGTCTGTCCCTTAAGATCTCGGTAACCACTGAACCGATCGGATTCTACTTTTCAGGGTATATACCTATTGGTCCTGTGGTGATTTTAAGCTATTTTCTAGGAGGGTGGAACATCCCCCCACCCCCCCCCCCCCCAAAAAAAAAAAATGAAAAATTCCCCCCCCCCAAGATTTTTTTTTATTTCTTAAAATTAGTGGTGGAGTTGGGGCTTCTCAACAGGTACTTATTTTTTTAAAATTATTTAAAAATTAGTGGTGGAGTGGGGGCATCTCCAGAGGTACTTATTTTTTTTTCTCATGAATTACCTCTTGGGGCAAAGCTAGGGGCGAAGCCGCTAGTAATAATATAAAAAATACAATTTAACATTGATATTCTAAAACAGACAAAAGTACTTTGTTGGATAGCTTGTCTTTAAATTTTATTCTTATTGTCCAAAAAAAAATATTTATGAGAATTAAATTCAAGTATTTTAATCAAAGTTTTAAGACAAGTTGAGCTAATTAAAATAATCTCCTTTTTCCTAGATGATGATGGAGTATTATCATTTGATGAAGTTTCAGTGGCCATGAAAGTTCTTGGCAGACATTGTTCAGGTTACTACATTTTGCTTAAATTTAAAAAAAGAGTGGTTTCTAAAATTATTAGTAATCATTATATAAAAGTAACAGGATGTTTGTCTGTCCTTATAAACGAATCTTGCCAACTAATGAACTGATCTATAGATAGAGTACCTACAACCTCCAAGAGTCCACCCTAAAAAAAGTTAGTTGCGTGGATTCATATAGGTCCAGGTTTGTTTTATGGCAAATTTGCAAATTAAGCCCAGAGATGAATTTAGTTTTTTTTTGCCTTCTTCTTACAAATCCCTAGTTGATTAGTTGATAGGGAAGCAGCCTATAGTAACTATTAAAAAGATGAATAAAAAAAAGTCGGTGTTTGTTTATTTATTGTTTTATTAAACACTAGCGGCTTCGCCCCTAGCCTCTAGGGGCTTTGCCCCAAGAGGTGATAAAAAAATTAAGGCGAAATTCGTTAAAGGACCAAGGAAATCTTAAGAAAAAAAGGAAAAAATGGGGGGGGGGATTTTTTTGTTTTTTGGGGGTTTGGGGTGTCCCATCCCCCAAGAAAATAGCTTAAAACCACTACAGGACCAATAGGTATATACCCTGAAGAGTAGAATCCGATCGGTTCAGTGGTTACCGAGATATTAAGGGACAGACAGACAGACAGACAGACGGACAGACGGACAGACAGACATCGTTCTACTTTGTATTATAGATTATATAGTAAAGTAAAGTTTTGCCTTTTTTATGTACTAGAACTGGAATTAATAGTTTTTCAAACGTTTTTTTTATTTTACATAATTCTATTTTCATAATCCTGTTTATCTCACTAGAAAAGAATACAAGAGGTATATATGAGTTTATTTGGAACATGGAAAGAAAACGAAGTAGCGGGTTTCGTTGTATTTTCACAGTAGCTTTTGTTAGGTTAATTTAGTTTAAGTAAATGTTAATGATTGGAAATAGGCCCTGCATGGTTCTAGCATGCTACTGTGAATTTTCGACAAAACTTGCTACTTCGATTTTTTTTCCATGATCCGTTTATTTTTTAGGGGCAGACAATTTTCCTTTAACCGCTAAAGTAAGAATACGCAGTGGCAATAAACCCCAATAAACTTAGCTACTACCGAACTACTCTCACGATCCGTTAATATAGTGATCATAAAAATAACGTCATACAATACAAATGACCAATGGTAAAATGTATGCTGGCCTATCATTGGTAATTTGTTTTGCATGGCGTCATTTTTTATTATGAGGCACTATAAGCTCCGTTGGAATCTTATATGAGCTAAACTAAAAAATTTTCAAATATGTAGTTTTTTCTCTAAATGAACCTTGTAACTTTTATCTTTTATTCTGATGATCTATTTATCTATTTAGATGAAGAATTGATATCCCGAGTGAAAAGTGTATCAGACGACCAAACTGAATATTCCTTAGAATTTAATGAATATCTTACGGTAAATATTTTGTACATCTATGTCATTGTGAGAAAACTTTTTTAAACTGAAATAAACTTTAATTTTTACTGGCGTGTTGAGAAAAAAATCACCTTTGTGGTCTTTATTATTCCCAGCGTTTACTTTACAGAATTATCACCACAAGACGTCCATGGACGTCTAAGGGGAGGGGGGTAAAGTGGGGATTACCCCCCCCCCCCCCAAATGAATTTTTTTTGGGGGGGTAAACAAAATTTACCCCTGCTAACAGATTTCAGGGGGGGTAATTAACCCCTCCCCTAAGCAAATTTTACCCTCGGGGTAAATTTTTTTTTTTTTGGGGGGGGGAAATTTTGCGGTGCGCTTCGCGTGCCATTTTACCCCCCCAGAAACGAATTACCTCCCACTTAAAAAAAATTGTACCCCCCAACGCACAATTACAGCCAATTTTAGCATCAATCAGCCGCGCAGCTTTGAATACCAGCTGGGTGTCTTATGGAATTACGGAATGCCAGTAAGCTTCCTTCAACAATATGCCACTCCAAGCTATAGCCATTCTCAACCGCAGTTGCAGTCACCAAATTTAATTCAGATACCTAGAACCACAGAAACTCTAAGCTCCGTTCGGACTATTTATCTTTCAGCTGCATCCAATCTCAGCTAAAGGCGCAACATACAGTCATCTTTATTACACTCTTGTATAATGAAGCAGCCTATAGTGCCTAATAAAAAATAACGCCATACAATACAAATGACTAGTGATATGCCAGTATACATTGTAATTGACCAATGGTAAAATGTATACTGGCTTATCATTGGTCATTTGTATTGTATGACGTCATTTTTTATTAGGCACTATAAGTATAATATTTTAGATGATAAGTGAACAGGACAAAGAAGAATTAACCCATGCAATCCTACTAGACGCTTTCAGGTATTGGATATTAAAGATTCAGGGATCTAAAGGGATAAGACAATGGCCGATAAGTTGACGTAAATCACCAATTATGATACACAAGATCCAATGGATCCAAAGTAATAAGATAATGGCCAATAAATTTGACGTACATCACCAATGATGATACACAAAATTACCTCATCTGTAGATTACAATTAGTGGTTTAAACGTTTAGACAATCAACCTAATGAATCAACCAATCAAAACTCAATAAAAGTCCCTAAATATGTAAAGCAAACGAATAAGAAAACTTTATTATAAAAGTTGTAGAAAACAGTCAAATGTCCCTTTCCTCCCTGATAAAGATTAAACTCAGGAATTTAGGGATGGGACAATGGATCTAAAATACATTCTTTTGGTTGTATTAGACTTTGGGTACTAGAAGCAGCGTAAATTGCTTTATTTTAGTTAATTAATAAGAATTTGTTTTATATTTTTCAGAGCTTTTGATAAAGAAAATACCGGAGTCCTAAGTGTTGCTCAGCTAGCCAAAATTATGAGAACAAGAGGAGAGAAAATTAAAGATAACAGGCAAGTAATAATATAATATTCAGAGAGGGAGGAAACATTGGGCTGTTTATTTCACTAGTCCCCAAACTAGTCTTATAGGTTTTCTTGTTAGTTGGCTTAACAAATATAGAAACTTATACTTAATTTGATTGGTTAGTTATTGAGAGGAGTAACGTCTCACCACTAATTGTAATCTACAGAAGGGGTAATTTTGTGTATCATCACGGGGGATGTACTTCAATTTATCGGATACTGTCTTATCCCTTTGGATCCCTAGTATTTTGAAATTAATTGAATAAGTACATCCACAAAAATGATAAACAAAATTATCCTTTCTGAAGATTACAAATAGTGGTTGAAACGTTTGGATCAGCCAATAAAAATTTAATAAAAGTCCATAATGTTGTTAAGCCAACGAATAAGAAAACGTTCTTATAAAACTTTGGATACTAGTGTAATAAAGAGCCCAATGTCCCCTCCTTCCCTGTTGTCATTGTCTATTTTTCTAACAACATTTCAATAATAACTACGAAATATTTATTTAGTGATCTCCGAGCTATGATGGAGCAAGCTGATCCTAACAAAACTGGAACCATTCAATACGAAGGTAAAATATTTTTATGCGAAGAAAAACATTAAGTTAGTATGTCACTATGTCTGTTCAAGAACTTCCATAGTAGGAAAAGTAGCGCAAAACCAAGAAAGGAATAATTACTTATTGTCCATTTTCCTTTAGATTGGAGAATTTTAACATCATATGAACATTTGTAGGACAAGTGTAAAAAATAAACTTACCTAACTTTTTAGACGCCATAATAATTTCATGCCCCATTTTCCTTGGAATCACATTCACAAAATTATGACAATAGGAAATCATATCAAAATTATGTATTTGAAATAACAAATTAAAGATTAAAAAAAAGACCTTCTGATAATAATTATACAGTTGCTACACTTTCTTTCGAAATCTTTCCTTAGCAATGAAAGTCATATATATTTAGAGTCATATATCAGCTATTAAGGGTTCCGTCACGAAATGACAGATTGACTTAGAACATTGTAGAAAAACTTCGCTTTTAATAAAAGCAAAAAAGCTTTCCCTTTAAAAATATATTTTTTCTCCTAAATTTGAAAAATGCCTTTGGAAAAGTATATTATTATGTAGACATGAAGCACTTTAGACTTAAATTTGTATCAATTTAGATAAATAACCATTCAAGGACATTCATAAAATGTATTTTTATGTGTCACTGCTACTCTATTTTAGGGTATATTGTACGTCCGTAAATCCTATTTTTCTGCCTGTCACATAGAGCTACTCACACAGAATAAATTAAATAAAACTAGTGTCTTAGACCCTTGCTTCTAGGGGCTTAGCCATGACAGTGGTTGGGGATTATCTATATTCTTAACTGTAAATAGTAGGGAAGCTCTTTATAGTGCCTATAAAAATTACGTCATACTAGAATAGTCATTTATCATGTACAGCATCGTATTACAGACAATTCAGCCGCACGGGGCTAACAAAACTGGTTTTAATCTCATATGTTTTCAATTAATAACCACTGAAACCTTTCCAGAATACGGTGCTATCAATAACTATAACATGATTTTTTTCTGTTTTAGATTTTTGTTCCCTTCTACTTGGTAAAAAGAGAAAGCACAAAAAGCAGAAACAAAGTACAAAGAAGTAATAATAGTTAATTCAAATATAAAATAAATTGATAAAATAATTATAAAATAATAAATAAAATTGGGTGTTTGGTTTTCGTCAAATTATCTTATTAAGTCAAAGTGTTCTGAATTCTGTCCAAATGTATATCTATATGAAATGGTCCATAATTAAGAACAGAATTACGCGAAAAAAAAACCTTCTTTATAGCATGTAGATTTTCAAATTATCTTATATATGAAGGGATAGGTAAATGAAAGAGAAACATATAAAGCTTAACATTTTATAATCTTTAAAAATATTCAGGTTGCTTTATTTGTTTTTAATGTCAATGTTCAAAGCTACAAAAGACATTTATTGCATAACTCTATGGATGAATATTATTAATCTTCCATTAACTTACCCTTGTTTCAAAATATTTCAAAACATTTTATTATTAGAAGTTAGAAGCCAAAATTTGTAAGAAATTATGTGATAGCTAGGTAGCCTTTTCTTATACGTGGATTTTGTACATAATATTTAATACTATGTAAAGTGTTTTATAAACATGTACATGTCTTAGTGTAATTATATGTATTTTTGTAGATGAATTATGACAATCTTTATTTTGATTATCCTACTGAAATATTATAGATCTTTCGTGATTTGTTTGTTTTTAAATTATATTATTTTATGATAAATTAAGTCTTATTTTGAAAATACATTTTATAAGAAATTATTTATTTAGCGTAAAGTTTATAGATGATAATTTACTTACTTTAAGGAAGTAATTATAAAGACACAAATATTATTATACAATTGGATTATTAGCTTAACATCCTAAATTGGGTTAAAAACTGATTTGATAAAGATGAAGGTAAAGAAGTTGTATCAACTTTTTTTTTATAGCTAGCCGGTCCTTTTAGTAAGTAGTAGATGTAAAATTTTTCATAGAATTCAGATATGCAATCGGTTTTTTTGTAGACCTCTTATTTTTTAAGTAATTTAAGTTTAAAAAAAAAATTAAGTCGATTTTAAGGTACTAAAATGCAACAAAAAAAAAGAAAGAAAATGGCCATTATGAACAAAAATAGTAAGATCTTTAATTTGACACCTTACTTTTTCAATTCTGTCAGGTAATTATTGAAAAAATCGATTATTTTAAACCCACGAGAATAAAAACTTTAAACTCAATTTTATCATTTCACAAGTAAAAAAATATGGGTTCATATATACCTTTAGAATCAGAAAAATATTACGAATCCATTGTAAGCAAAATTGAAAAAAAAAGTTTACAATATAGTATATAAACTACAATAAAAGGAATGATATGAAAATATCATATTATATTGTACAGGCAACGTCTTAACTCTTCAATTGAGTATAAAAATGGGAAGGGGGTATAGATGGGGTAAAAAGGGGGTAAAAAAGGGAAGACGATAGTGTTGCCAGAACAAAAAATACAATTGGCCATTTTTAAATTTTTTATTTTTTTACTTTTTTTCAATTTTGCTTACAATGGATTCGTAATATTTTTCTGATTCTAAAGGTATATATGAACCCATGTTTTTTATGTCTGTTTGAGAAAATATTTAGGTCTAAAGTTTTTATTAAACCGAGGTTAAAAAAATAGATTTTTTCAATAATTACTCAACAGAATTTTAAAAGTAAGGTGTCAAATTAAAGATCTTACTATTTTTGTTCTTACTGGCCATTTTCTTCTTTTATTTTGTTGCGTTTTAGTACCTTAAAACCGACTTAATTATTTTTTTTTAAAACTTAAATTACTTAAAAAATAAGAGGTCTACAAAAAAACCGATTGCATATCTGAATTCTATGAAAAATTTTACATCTACTACTTACTAAAAGAACCGGCTAGCTATAAAAAAAGTTGATACACCTTCTTTTACAAATTTTAGTCTATAAAGACGACTTTTAAAAGCAGTGTATTTATTTTTTCCTTTTAAAAGTGTCCATTGAGGATAGCTCTAATTGTTTAGTGTTAGAATCGACCTATTGTTTTTAAAACATTAAACTATAAACAAAGATTCCTAAATTAATCAGGTATAATCTTAAATATAATAAACATAAATACGTTAGAGTTCTACCTTTTTTTTAAACATTGTTTTAGACAAATTTTTATAATTAAAACTGTTCTAGGTTTATGACAGATTAAATGTAAATTCATTTAAAAAATGTAAACGTGATTGAATGCTTATAACATTCTCTTTGGTAGTCATAGGATTTACTATTTCAAAGAAGATTAGAAAAATCTGATTTTAAAAAAATTGTAATGTTTTAAATGAACGCTTTAAGGTTTGATATTAATAGAACAATTCCACCACTATCAAAGAGTTGAAACCGACTCGAAATGTGAAAAAGCTTTATTTTAAAATTTATTTCCATAACTGAAGCAATCGAAATAAAAAATTTAAATGTCGTCTTGAAAAGTTAATTTTTAAAAATTTCCTTGTTTTCTGCAATCCAAAGTCTTGAAAACTATATATATTGAACAAAATATATTGATCTTTTGAAGTTTTTATATAAAAAATATGGATTTATGATTTATGTTACACAACCTTGCCCCTCCAAAAAGTCTTGGATGTCTTTAACACAGTGTTTTTTAACCCTTAACGGTCGGGGGGGGGGGGGGCGTTGAACTCATTTTCTGTGTGTGAAAGATAAAGAGCCCAAACTGCTTGACTTTTTAAGTTTGGGTATGACACATAACTGAGAGTTGGAATTTTTTGAATATCTCTATCCTGGCGGGCACAGGATGCCAGCAAACCTGGCAGGGTCCCTCAGGTAAAGATTAAAAATATTTTTTTTTGACTTAAACAAAGCATTTTATCTTACCAAAATACTAAAATATCCTCTAATAGTACATCCTCATATTAAATACAGGTGTTCAAGTCAATTTCAGGTTCCAGGTATGATCCTGCAGGTCCTGATCCTCCAGGTCTCCAGAAATCTTTAAAAGGCTCCTGTGGCCGCAATTTTTGACTTAGAGACTTCAAATTTTTAACTTAAGGTTTTCTTACATGTCTACCTAATGTATTAAAATTTCATAAAGATCCGCCGCCGTTTTCCCGCCGACCGCAGACTGCGGCGGCTGGCAGCTGCCAAGTACAGCTGCGGCCGCTGAAATTTATGTTCTGATATTTCAAACATAAAATTTACATAAAAATAAACATTTTCTGCAAAAAAAATTTCTTCTAGCTTCAAAAATAAAAAAATTACAGCCGTTTGAAATTTTTAAGTAAAAAAGGACCTAAAAACAAAGGTTGTTAAATAAAAGGTTGAATGAAGTGAAAAATGACCTTGACTTACTTAAGGTCGAAAATTCATCATAACACAGGGGACTTCTAGCTCTAATAGGAACTGAGATAATAGGGGGGGGGGGCGTTGAACGCCCCCCCCCCCACGACTGATTAAGGTGCGGCAAGGGGCCCGACTGTAAGGGGTTAAGTCGTTGGTTAGTAATTTATTTGACAGGAATACTGTATTTTTTTCGAGCAGTGATATTGTTATATAGTATAGGGATCTAAAGAGATTAGACAATGTCCAATAGGTTTATATACATCCCCAATGATGATACATAAAACTACCCCTTCTTTAGATAAAAATTAGTGGTTAAAACGTTTAGACACTCAATAAAATGAACCAAACAATTAAAATTCAATAATAGTCCCTACAGTTGTTAAGAATAAAGAATAAAAAACATTAATATAAGACTTTTATGACTAGCGTAATAAACAGATCAATGTCCTCTCCCTCCCTGAATAAAGTAACACACCTTTACATCACTATATCAATTTCCACACCTACAAAAGGTATGTATTACAATATCAATATTTACTAGTGGCGATGCCCCTATAGTCTCTAGGGGCCCATGATAACGGGGAAGGTGATTTTGATCATCCTCGCACATCCAATTGTAGTTTCAAAGAAAGAAAACAAAATTTTGATGGAGGATCATTTTTTTCTAAGGGCGATTCCTCTTGGTAGGGTCCTAGTACCTTCCATCAAAATAGTTATAAAACTTCCCAGGACCAATGACCTACCTTGTAAAGTAGAACCATATCGGTTCAGTGGTTGGCGAGATTTATCGGTAAACACAGATACATCACAGAGTACCTTTAGTGTACTATAATTCAAGCTGTTACAACCCTTGATTCCTTGATTTGTTTACATTATAAATAAATAATCTTCTTAAAAGACAATATTTGCTTTAGTCATATACACTACTATCAAATGCTTTGCTAATATCAAACTTACATTAAATATACAGAAATAAACAAAATAATATGTTTTTAGGCATGTCAAACTTACATATTTTGTCAGTCATGCTATTATTATGTAAACTTAATAATCGGTTGTGGAGTTAGATTTTAATCTTCAATTTATTTGAACACAACACAAACTTAGTTGCTTTTATCTCTAAAGAAAACTGCCATGCCACTAGCATCTAGGTTGGACAGTGTAGTGAAATAGCCTAAAACCAACGCACAACCTAAGATTTCCTAAAATTTAGAACTGCATAGTGGTTAGCGAGATCTTAACGTACAAATATAACAAACAAATAATAGGATTGATATATCAGCTACATTTTTTTTAGAAAAAGCTAATCCATAATTGTTAGATTAGTTTGTTCGTAAGCTTCACTTAATAGATATATAATATAAATTATATACTTAATACTTATACTTATTCTTCTTTATCTATCTATCTGCATAGTAACACAATAAAATATCTGAATGTTTAAAATGCTGAAGGGAGGAAAAGTTTTCTAAGTAGCGCATAATCTAAACCTGTCAAAGAATATAAAAACTGTTATACAGAGCTGGTGGATCTCTAAATTACAGCGATTCTATTGTTGATGCCTCTAGTGGGCTGATTTTAAAGGCAGATTACCTAATAGTGATCTTAAATAAAAATTGAAGTGGTGATCCGTTAATCACTTTGAAAGTTCAGTGGCAGTAGTCATTTTTCGATGTCAGTGAGCCGGTGGGTGTTTTTAAAATGTTTTCCGACTCAACACTGCCATTTGATTTAGATTCCATGTTTTATTGGTAGCACTGGCAGTAGCAGTTACATCGGCATAAATTAATGTGTCAAGGTTATTAGAGTTTTAACAGTTATAAAACCATCACAACCATAACATTTAATTAGTAACTACTGCTTCTTCACAACGAAATAAATTTCAAATAAAAATCTTCATTATCAATCGAATCTCTAAATGAAGTGAATCAAGCAAATCAAGCTTGGTAAATTTATTGGTCAAAATATTTGTCTCTGTCTGTAGACAGAAAACATACTTTAAATTTTCATATGTCAGAATATTTGTCTATCTGTAGACAGAAGACATACTTTTCAACTTTTGTGTCACAATATGTGTTAACTTCATCCGTGAAGTGATACAAAATAACAGGAAATTTGGGTCTGCCTAATCTTTAGAGTTGATAACGACCTACAGCATCATCCCATAACTGTTTTTTAGGCCTAGGCTTGAAATAATATTTTTCTACGTTTCTCATCCCTTATCCCTGCCTAATAGAGACCCCCCCCCCCCCGTCTTATTTGAAATAAACTGAAATAATGAGAGAGGTTAGGGTAGTTTTTCGTATGTTTGTTTATTACTATATGCCAGGTTAGGTTATGTTAGGTACTGGTTAGCCCCAAAAGGCGATTGGGCACCACAGGAATAGGCATTCTCACATAAACGACCCCTTAAATAGTGGATGTAAATATTCTTTTTTTTTCCCCCGAGGTAATCATTTATTTCCACACAAGCCTCGCACGACTGAAGTTCCCATGTCTATACAGTCATATTTATATGAAAATCTGAGAAAATATTTTTTTGAAGATTTTTGAATTTTATTTGAAGATTTTTTGAAGATTTTAAAAAATATTTTGGGAAGATTTTAGAATTATTTTATTGATTACTAAATGAAAGCATAATTACCTCAGGGAAAAAAATGACTACTTCAGAGAAATAAATGAAAACCACATTTTAGCATAAAAATGATTTTTTGTTTAAATGAGAATGATATTCCTATCCAGTTTTTTGTTTAGGAATGAATATTTTTTGCCCAAGGGAATAAATGATGGAGCGATAGCTCAATACCCCATTTCCAAATTTAAAACAATACAGTATTAAATGGTCAGAATTTTGTGTAAAAATCGTTATATAAGACCATATGACGATTCTAACTTTAAATAGGCCTTTACTAACACTGCTATCTATTGCGATGGTCGGACAAATACATTCTAAGTATATGTAGTGTAGATTGAAAACAATAATAAAATTTTACCCCTTTTGCAGATTATTGTTGGAAAAGTTTGTACAGCCCATTAAAGATATATTTAAAGTTTTAAAGCCATCAAATGAGTGAATGTGTTTTTTATAACTTTTTGTATAATTATAGTTGAATATTTTTCTGACCCCGAGTATAATCACATTTTTGCTTGGCTTGTATCACTCGGCCTATTTTTATCTGCTCTCTATTTTATTCAAAAAGTTTGATGAATATGAAAACTTTATCTCTTTCTGCACTCCCCTCGCATTTCCTTCTTTTTTCCATCTCTCTTTATATTTTATCCTGCACTCCCCTCACACTTCCTTCTTTTTTCCAAATCTCTTTATTTATATCCTGCACTCCCCTCACACTTCCTTCTTTTTTCCATCTCTCTTTATTTATATCCTGCACGCCCCTGTCATTTCCTTCTTTTTTCCATTTCTCTTTATTTCTATCCTGCACTCCCCTCCCACTTCCTTCTTTTTTCCATCTCTCTTTATTTCTATCCTGTACGCCCTTCGCACTTCCTTCTTTTTTCCATCTCTCTTTATGTCTATCCTGCACTCCCCTCCCACTTCCTTCTTTTTTCCAAATCTCTTTATTTATATCCTGCACTCCCCTCACACTTCCTTCTTTTTTCCATCTCTCTTTATTTATATCCTGCACGCCCCTGTCATTTCCTTCTTTTTTCCATTTCTCTTTATTTCTATCCTGCACTCCCCTCCCACTTCCTTCTTTTTTCCATCTCTCTTTATTTCTATCCTTCACTTCCCTCGCACTTAATTCCTTTTTCTACCTCTCCATATTTTTTTTCTATTTTGCACTTCTACTAATTTTACAGAAATTTTGTTAAATTTTGACAGAATACGGATTTTAAATTAAAAGATTTATTTATCTGTAATGGTTTAACTGTTTACAACAAAATCTTTACATGCGGATATGGAAATTTTACTAAATTACATACAAGAAAATTATTTTTAGTAATTTAAATTTGTTAGAAATTAATGATTCGAACCAAAACATTCTCTTATAACAAAGTTATTATTCATTTATTAATATTATCATATGATTTAGACATATTTAAAGCACACTAATTTTTGGCTGATTAAACCTTTTTAAACACTTTTAATTCAGCCAAAAAATATTATTATATCTGCAATTTTTATCATGAAAGATACTGATAGTACATTTTCTTTTTTTCATTATATGTCTCTTTCTATAAATAAGTAATTCTCTGAAGTAATTACTGATAAGATACAGGGATCTAAGGTTTTAAGAATATTGATAATATTTAAAAATATTGATGAAAATGATATTAAAGCTTAAAATAGTTTATGTATGTAAGAAAGACATAAATTAAAAACAAAATTTGATGTACTGCAACTAAAAAGTCAGTATATATGTTAACAGACAAATAGACTTTATAGAGTTAAATGCTTATGCTTCTGCTTATTACAAAATCACTTGCAAGATTGTTAGCTACAGACGTATAGACCACTACATATAGAGAGCTTCGATCTACAGTCAAATTAATATTCAAGAAATCTTTCCCTAAATAAAAAGTTTTTTATTCAAAAGCAGAGGGTTTTATCCTAAATATTTACAAACGTTAATTTAGATAGCACAATGTATTTGGGTTATTAACAGAATCCGATTTGTTGCAGGAATCCTCATTCCAGGTTTGAAATAGTTTTGGTTACATAATTAATCACCATTGTCCTGTACCTCCCTGGTAAGATGATCAAATATGCATTTGTTTTTATTCTGTCTATATTTATAATTTACTTTCTTTTCTTCAATAATTATGTTCATTAAATAATCTTGTATAAATAATCTTTTTGTTATTTTATTTAGCAGTTGTATTTAGTGATGTGTAGTTTATTTTTATATTTATTATATAAAGAATAAGGATTTCTAACCCGATCAAAAAAGCTGGATAAAATTACGTTCATTTAAAACATGTCGAGATATAATTTTTTTATAACAAATATAGCTATGATAGAATTATTCATTTAAAATTTTCTATTTTTGGGACAAGTTTTATTTATTTTTATATGTGTATCATCTCAATAATTAAAACTCCATTTGAGTAAGATCATTTAAAATATCTTAAATTTGAGTTTAAAAAAGAAGGGTTTTTAATTTCTAGTTTGCTCTAATATTGTAAGCATAAATAATATATATTGAATTCTTTTTAAATAACACAAAATATAACATAAAGTTTTCATTTTTGATGTATATCAGCTAACTGTTCTTTTTCTCCCTCTAGATTTAAACTATAGTTGGCTCTATATTGCCATAGCATAATTTACGATGATTTTGGTCCTTTATATAAATATCTGTCTATTGTTTCTCGGATTTACTTTCAAATAAAGTTTTATATTAAACGCTTTGGTTTAATCAAGTTGTCACAAATAAACATAAAAAAAACATAAAAAAACATTTATTCAGTGACAGATTACGCCTTATTAATTCAAAGCCTTTCCAAAATACTTTAAGTTCAATAAACGTTTACGTTTTAACGCTTTTAGACATTATCGTATTTTTCACCATAGAATTTAATTGCAATAACCGATACTTAATGACATGTAATCACATTAAAATGATTTATTGTTTTCTGTCACTCTTGATAAATGTGAAAATTATAGATTATTCTATAACAAGATTTAGAAAATACAATTGATACTATCCAACACTTTTCTCTATAATGTAAAATCTGCTTGGAGCGATATATGAGACGTAACAAACCGTAAAACGATTCCTTAAACGATAAACCATAATTTAGGAATATATTTAAACATTTTTTAAGTAACTAATCGAGAAACCATTGATATATTTTGTTTTTCTTTACATCTTATGTCTTGATTACTACAATTAGATCAACGGGTTGAGATTATTTTTATGGTGTGGGTTTTCCACCAGATAGGAAAATAGCTTAAAACTAGCATATGACCATTAGTGATGTTCCCTAAAAAACATAACCTATTTAAGTAAGCAGATAGCGAGATCTTAAGGGACAAACGAACCGATAAGTTCTACTTTGAATTCTAGATAAAACAAGTTATTCTACAATGACTTATTAATGCGCAAAATGAAAACCCATTGACATATTTTGTTTTTCTTTCCTATTTACATTTTATAAAAATATTTAAATTGATCAATGGGTTAAGATTATTTTTATGGTGGGGGTATTCTATCTTTTAGGATAATATCTTGAAACTATTATATGACGATTAATTATTTTCCCTAAATATCATAATATATTTAAGTTAGAAGTTAGCGAGATCTTAAGGGACGAACTAACAGAAAACTTAGTTCTACTTTGTATTATATACGGGTTACAATGAATAATTAATGCGCAAATCTAAATTAGAAACCTTGCATCAAAAACCTTGAATAACACCTTGCAAAATCTGTAAATGTTCAAAGGAAAACTATGCGTAGCAATGCAGTCAAAAATTACTATAAGTTGGAAAACGAAGCGGCAAACGGTCCTGGCAGCTGACAGAATATTTGACAATGAAAACAAGTTCTAAATCTGTGTATGTTTAAAGAAGGCACTGCTTGCAAGAATTTCAAACACACTAAAGAAATTCAAATGCCTCCAAAAAATGACGTCATAAGATACTGAGATGCTGTGAGTATTGGTTTCAAAAATATGAGGTCACAAAAAAAATTAGCCAATGAGAGGCCGTTATTGACCAATGGCGGCATGCGTAGTGGACTCTCATTGGCTAATTTTTTTGTTACGTCATATTTTTTAAACCAATACTCACAGCATCAGATACTGACCAATGATATGCCAGAATAAATTTTATTATTTGTCAATTACATTGTATTCTGGCCTCTCATTGGTCAATTTTATTGTATGGCATCCAATTTTGGTTGAACTTTACGCTGTTTCTAATTAAATCCTAAAAATTTAAATATGCCCTTTTACAGCATTCTGTATTTACGCAATTTTGCCACAAATTTTTGTCTAGACTTACAAATCAATGTTCTGAGTTCGTTTATCCTTCCTTCTAGTTATCCTTCTAGAGTTTCGCTTGAATGGATGTTGCCTTTTTAGTGTAATGACTCTGAATACAAATCATCATGCAAAATTAAACTTTTAATTCAAGCTTTTAGAATGAGAAGTGATAATAATTTTAAAATTGCAACGTTGCACAGTAAATTTGAGAGAAATAATTAATTTGAAAATACTAGTTTTCCTTTACTTATTCAGACAGTACCAATTCCTGTAATACTGCTTTCTTACTGTAGAAAAGTATACATCTTTGATGGTATTGCATAATCAACAAAAAAATTACAAGAAAATATAGCTTATATTTAAAAGCATCTTTTTAAATAGCTTAAAACTTATTCATTTCAGAGATTTATTAAGAATAGCGGCATTACACATTCTGTTTTGGAAGGAGAGGGGGGATGATTTTGAATAAATACCCTATCTTTAAAAGTACATACAAGCCTCCCTATAAACCAAACCCAATCAGGACAAACAAAAGGACAGGCAAACATTTTATCAGAACTACTCGTGCACTATTTTCAACTTTATAGTATATGACCTCGACAGCATGCATCAAAAGACAAAACTTGAACCCGGAAGGTAAATATTACCAAAAATATTAATAAAGGATGCCACATGGCCTTGACACTCTATAACTAAGATAAGTATGAAAGTACGTCTGTAAACCATAGAATGCAAAATTATCATTCAAATAAATATAGCCAAACATTTTTATTAAAAACTCAAAATTATGGCCAATTAAACATATACTTATACATATGTAGACTTATATTAATACTTGTAGTGCTTAATTAAAAATGACGTCATACAAAACAAATGACCAATGATAGGCCCGTATACACTTTACCATTGCATTGGTTAGTTACAATGTATACTGGCTTATGATTGGTAATTTGTATTGTATGACGTCATTTTTTAATTAGGCACTATAACCTGTTTCATATGTAGAACAAACTTTATTACTGTTTTACATTTTACTCTTCTATTTTTCTTTTATTTTTATAAGCTTAATGTTGTTGCAGTTCTCGTGTTTTTTTTATATGACTCAGAGCCAGTT
This sequence comes from Acartia tonsa, assembly GCF_053477335.1. Classification (NCBI taxonomy): domain Eukaryota; kingdom Metazoa; phylum Arthropoda; class Copepoda; order Calanoida; family Acartiidae; genus Acartia; species Acartia tonsa. Next base: position 28,313,138 of record NC_137270.1, read on the forward strand.
TTAATCATGCAGGATTTAGTATATTTTACCTTTCTTTGGAAAGAGTGTAATAAATTAGGATTCTACTGTTCAACTTTTTATACAAATCTAATAGAGCTTTTAAATCAGGCGATCTTTTATCTAATGGCTACGTGCTATGAGCCTCCAGGGCAATTTTAAAGGTTTGGAGCTAGCCGTCGACGATCCTTTACTTTTAAATTGAGATTTGAGAAGAAAAAAAAAAATTTCAGAGGGCGCTATGTTTCCTGTAAAATTGCCTGATTTCGTAATTTTCTCTATTTAGCATTTTTGTAATAGGAATAATCTATACAATGCAACTTAGAGAGAGAGAGAGAGGACATTGGGCTGTTTATTACACTAGTCCCTAAAGTTTTATAATAACATTTTCTTATTCGTTGGCTTAACAACTTTTGGGACCTTAGTGAATTTTGATTCGTTAGTTCATTAAGTTGAGTAGACATCTATTTAGCGGCCATTGTCTTATCCCTTTAGATCCCTGATTACAAATTGTAAATCCATTAAATTGGGACAAGCATAAACAATGGTGTTTTTTGCAAAGCTTTTATGATTTTTGCAAAGATAAAAAGACACTAGCGCCAAAAGCCTCTAGGGACTCTAAATTTGAGTAGGGCCGGTAAAGGAGAAATATTATTTTCAAGACTTAAATTTGAAAATAATTTACCATTCACCATCCAGAGAACCATGTAAAGCTTCCACAAAATGAAGAACTCATTCGGTTTAAAATTAGTAATGGTCTGCTTGAGGGTATTTTTTTTGGGAAAAATCTAATTTATACAAATTTACCTTTTATCCTATTCTGGAGGTGACCCTAAAATCTTGTTCTGAGGGGCCGTTAAACAACCTACCCCCTCCTCCACCCCCATAATTTAAATAAAAGAACGCACATCCAGGTACTTTCGTACAAATAATTATAGCACATAAATTTTGTGTCTGTCTCTTTGTGAAAATAATATTTCAGACTGCTTTTGTGCAAGTAAGGTTATAGTGTTCATAAAATATGAGGAAAATAAACGGAATTTAAGCAAATTTACCGATAGTTCATGAAGATGATGAAGTCCCTCAACAGATTATGCCGTCATACATTAAAATAACCAATGAGAGGCCAGCATAAATTTTACCATTGGTCAATTACAGTGTATACTGGCCTCTTATTGGCTATTCTATCGTATGACGTCATAATCTGTTGAGGGACTCTAATCATCTTCATAGTTCATACAGTGTTTATAAGGCAAAGGCTGTATGTTAGTCTGTTTATCTGTGCTATATTTTCTAGGTCAAAAACCCTAGGCATGCCACTGTACGGGAAAATATTTCCAGATTAATTACTGTGTTGTAGTTTACTGTTCTATTTTGATCTGATTTATCTTATTGTTGCTGTGCTACTAATGGATAAAGATAGAAAGAATGTGTTTGTATTTCTTTTTTTAAAAATTAAACCAGTAGCAGCGCTCCTAGCTTCTAGGCCAAAGCTGTATGCAAGAAAGATCACAATACCCAAGTTACATTAATCTAAGCATAAAGTTGACTACAACCATCCTTCCCCTAAATCGAGAACTTAATTATACAGTAATTATCAAAATCTTAATCTACGGACAAAAAACCTTATATATTACTAGCGGCTACGCCTTTAAGGCCTCTAGGGGCAATTGAGGTGTAAGAGAGTGAACATCGCACCAATTTTCAAATTAAAAAAAACAACATTTTTTTTTTTTTTTTTTTGGGGGGGGTCATTAATTTCTAGGGGTGAGAAACCTTTCCTGGACCTATAAGCAGCTTCATTGTAAAGATTCAGCGGTTAGCGAGATCTCTCACTACAGGAAAAATCTTTATTTGAAATGATAATGACGTTAATATATTTGGTTCAGTTTAATTGAACACTCAGTCATGAATCATTTTATCAAATATTGAATATGGTTGGTATTGAGTAGGCAGAGATTTATGGGGTTAAGTCACTCCCACTTTTTTTGTAGAGAAGCTACTCTATATTTCCAGGGATCTACAGATCTAATTGAACACTCAGTCATGAATCATTTTATCAAATATTGAATATGGTTGGTATTGAGTAGGCAGAGATTTATGGGGTTAAGTCACTCCCACTTTTTTTGTAGAGAAGCTACTCTATATTTCCAGGGATCTACAGGGTTAAGACAATGACCGATAAATTGCTGGACGGACATCCCAACGGATGAAACACAAAATTACCCATTATGTAGATTACAATTAGTGGTTGAATCGTTTAGTCACTCAACTTAATGAACCTATCAACAAAATTTAATTAAGTCCCCATAGTTGTTAAACCAACGAATAAGAAAACGTTATTATAAAACTTTGGGGACCAGTGTAATAAACAGCCCAATGTCCCCTCCCTCCCTGCTATATTTCACTTTGTCTGTCCATCCGTAAGTCAGTCAGACTTGCATGCTGTTGATAAATTATATTTCCTTCGCCCTGTCTTTATTAGAGGTGCCAATTCATGAGGTCCTTTGTCAATCTGCTCGCCAATACGTAATCTTAATAAGTGATTTTCTAGGTTGCTATTCTAGATAGATTGCTTATTATTTTTTTGAATTATATTACATTCTTATTTAAGAATACTTAGTAAAACTGCTTTCTTTGTTGTTATTGAACAATGACATATGAAGGTTTCGTGATAATCTTTTTTTCTTATGTCATTCTTGCCAGGAAGGGTGAGGACATTGGGCTGTTTATTACACTATGCCCCAAAGTCTTATAATAACGTTGTCTTATTCGTTGGCTTAATAACCTTTGGGAACTTTCATTGAATTTTGATTCGTTGGTTCATTTAGTTGAGTGTCAAAATGTTTAAACCACTAATTGTAATCTACCGAAGGGGTAATTTTTTGTATCATCATTGGGGATGTACTTCAATTTATCGGCCACTGTCTTATCCCTTTAGATCCCTGCCTTCTTTCTCTCTTTTTGTGAACATTGCTTTATAATACATTTTACCCTCTTGTCAATCCAATATCTTTTTAATTTATTTATATTGAAAATTATTTAACAAAAAAGTACATCAAAATCTATATGTATTAAGTATTTGTGCTTAAAAACCTAATTTTAAATGTAATTTTTATAAGAATAGAAAATGATGAAATGTAATGTAATATACATTTTCCAAGAAACGAGATAAACGGATATTTATTTACAATATGTTAATACAATTTATACAAAATGATAAAGAAGTAAATGTTAATTTTAAAGAATGCTATTTATTTGAAAATGAAGCTTTTTATAGTGCATTTAAAAAATGTCGTTATACACTCTTACCATTGGTCAATCAAAATGTTTACTGGCTTCCAATTGGTAATTTATTCTGTGAATTTGCCCATCATTGGTCATTTGTATAGTATGACGTCATTTTTTTGTAGACTCTATAAAGAGCTTCTCTGAAAATAAAGGGATCGGGAAAGAAGAGAAATAAAAGAGGATATAAAACCAAAAACTAAAGGAAAAACAATTGAAATCATATATGTCTTTTTTTTCAAGCGTTTTCTAGTTATTTTCACTGTTTGTTACATTTGTTGTACACCCTATGTTTGTTTACTTGTTAATTGGATTATGCATTACTGAGAATAGTGTTCCCTCATAAATATATAGACAGATATATTCATAAATAGCGATGTTTCATAGAATAATTTTATTTAGGTGTTACAGACTATTGCGTTATTAGCCAAAACATTATTATTATCTAAAATAGAGGTGAGATGAAACAATAGAGGGGGTAGGGGTTAAATAACTGTACGTCCCCATCCCGAGGACACTGTGCCGACTTTCAATTGGGTCTTTGAAAATCAACCAAAAAACAAAAGAACATAAAGCAATTTGCTAGCAGACCAAAAGTTCCCCAACAGGGGGATCCAGGTAGTTGTCTGGTTATACATCTATATTTGTACATTTATTTAATCGAGCATGGATTTTACCCTGTAGAACATCCTCTCCTCAAACATTAAGGTATCATCTTATTTCTAGACCTAACTAATCACTTAGTGAACTTTTTCTGATTGAATCTTCCAACCATTATCTAAAATAGACTAAAATAAGGAAGATTACGTCACATACTAAATAAACTGTTTAAACATTTGAAAATAAATAAAGTGTTGAGAAAAAAGAAGAAAAAAAAGTAAAAAAAAAAGGGAAAAAAGATAAATATTTTACGAAGAAATGATACCACTCTAGGGACAAGGTATTTTTCAAAAACTAATGCAGAAACATAACAAAGACAGAAAAATACACATGACTGTAAAAATACGGTACAAGAGAATGAAAAAAAGTACAGCGAGAGAAAATATGGTTACAGGCAACTATTTAGGGTGGTTTGTTATCCTAATATTAAAGGGCGAATATAGGTTGGATATGATATGAGCTTATATCAAAGGTGCAAGTATATACATTATGAATAACTCAAGCAAATAAAGATATTCCATTGGATAAGGCCGTTATAGCTAAAAACCTAGCCAATTGGGCTAATTTGTGACGTCAGAGGAGTGGTTCCCTAACATATTCAAATACCAATATTCACAACAGGATGCGTGTAGAGTTTGCCTAAATACTGTTGTTATTTTGCAGTACAAATAAATGAGAAAAAGGTTTCGGGAATTAATCAGGGGTAAATATACCCTCCTTCTACCTTCATACAAAATATATAAAGTAAAATATTTAAAAGTTAAAAAAACATCAAATAATGTAAAAAATAAAAAAAAAATAATCAATAAAATTTTCTTGGAGGAAGAATGATTTCAAATCCCTGTTTTTTTGTGGCCGTGTGTGTGTGTGTTGAAAATGCGTAATTAAGGGTTGTTTATATCATCATGAATTAATCAAAGATCTCTGTACAGAAAATAAACTTTAAGACGTATTATTTAACCTAGTCAATAGTCCTGACGCCCTTCTACTCAAATTATTTTTATGCTTTTTAAAAATGAAATAAAATAGTATTTAATCTAAAATAATAAACATTTAAATTATCTTTTAAGGTGCGTGCCAATGTAATAGTCAATCAAACTTAAGCAAAATAGTCAAAAAAAAGTCTTGTAAAGGGCTAAAATAAACGATTTTGTCGGCAATCTCATTTATTATATGTTCAATTGAATCAGAAAATTGCAAAATCTACTTAAGGATTTTTTTGAATTTTTAAATTTGGCATAGATATTCTAAAGGTATGTAATGGCACCTTTGATATAAGCTCATATCATATCGAACCTATATTCGCCCTTAAGTACAATTGTTAGAAGACCTAACTAAGAACTTATTTATTTATTTACTATGCAACTATTGTGTGTACAATAAGAATAAAGGGTAGAAATCAAGATTAAATATTACCTTTTCCTTTTGCATTATATATATACTAGCGGCTACGCCCCTAGAGTCCTCTAGGGGCACTTGAGGAGGGGAGAGTCGAATTTGATAACCCAATTTCTTATTTTTGCCCCCCCCCCTAATTTTAAATTTAAGTAAAAAAATAAGAAAGATTGAAGAAAAGATGAGAAATCCTAACACTTTCCCTCTTGTTTAGTGCAAACTATTTCTAAAGGAAAATCATTTAAAGTTGAAAAAGAATTCACAGGCGGAGCAACGTGAATTAAATAATTAAGGAGCATATAATAAAAAAGATAAAATATTGACAATTAAATCACCTGGCATCTAAATAGGAAGGTTCAAAAATGGCCTAAAACTATCCCAAGGCCTAAATTAAAAAAAAAAATATATTACAAAACCATCCTACTACAAATGTAAAGCTTTCCTTAAATGAAGAACTCAATTAGATCAGTGATTACCGATATTATAATGGGCAAATAAAATCTATATTTCCTAGCGGATTATAAATATTTGAATGGCTTATAAGTAGTTAAATTCCTTGGGTATAATATATCCATTTCTTGTTTAGTTCCATTTTCTGAGCAGAACTGAGCACAAAGATTGAAAAACTTTGTCAAACTAGTTTTTAGTTTCGTAGCATCCTTATAATTAGGGTTTCAACTATTATGAACCCCGCGAACGTGGCTCAACAGGTTTTACATCCGCCCGACGTCAGAGAGGTGATAGGTTTGAATGTCGCCTTACAATCGCGTCATAAATAAAGACGTTATAAATGATTTATACTGCTGGTGTGTCAGGTTCGCGGTACTCATTGCCATGCACATTTAGAACTTCTAACACAAAGGCAGTGCAATCAAAGGGTTGGCTGTCATTAGGACGAAAGGACGATATACACTGCAATGTGCGTGGAGAGGTCTAGAACACGAAACGACACAAAGCCCCTCTAAAGTTCATCATCTAATGCTGTAATGATTTTATTTTATCAAAATGTAAATATCTAAATACTTAGTACTAAATGTTGTTAATAATATCACAGTTTCTACAAAGCAAATAGTTACATTTATTACTTTGTATAAGACTAGCGGATTCGCCCCTAGCCTCTAGGGGCTTTGCCCCAAGAGGTTTGATCAAACCAATTTTTCGTAATTTAGATTTTAAAAAATAAATCTAAAAAAAATATTTTTTTTGGGGGGGGGGAATTTGTTTTTATAGGGGGGTTAGTCGACCCCACTATTTTAATTTTAGTTTTAAAAAGAAATTTTTTTTGGGGGGGAGGGGGGTATTTTAATAGTTATAAACCTTCCCAGGACTTATGAGAAGCTACCCTGTAAAGGAGAACCTGATCGGTTCAGTGGTTAGCGAGATACTTCGCTACAAACAAACAGACACACAGACAAACAAACAGACAGACATCGTTCTACTTTGTATTATAGATAGCACAAACCAACATACATATATGACTTTTAGACTTTCTCTGCTTTTTGAAGAAAAAAAAACATTTTAAGTTTCACCGCTCACAAATGCATTTTTTCTCTCCTTGTTTTAATGTTCCTCTTTTCCTTGTACAATGTATAAAATTTTAAATTTCTTTGTTGAAAAAAAGTTCATTTCAGATCTTAAAGGCAAATTATATTAAAAAGAAGCTTTATGGAAAAGTTTTTTATATATTTATTTTACCTATTCTTTTTAAAACCAAAACTATTTTTTTTGTATGTCAACCACCCCCCCCCCCCCCCCCCCCATCAAACTCACGACCCCTGACTTTATAGTTACTATGGATGCCTCTAGGGTGTAACATTTAGTTTAAAATATAAGGGCTTGATAAAAGGTTTAAACGGGTAGAAGACAAGAAAAAAGTTTTGATATTAGAACGTCTAAGGGTTAGGGTTAAAGGTTAATACCACAACTAAAAATCTTCTGAGAGTTACACTCCCGCCCCCCAAAAATAAAGCTTGGTATGATTGATAAAAAAGTATATGAAATTGTTATTTACAAAATCAATAGGCCAACGTTTTATTGTTACAAGCATTACAAAAAAAAAACAGATAGAATAGCCAACAAGGAATAGCTGTTGAGTAGCTTCCCGACTAAATACAATTTATTGTAGTTAAGGTAAAACTTTTGTAGAACATGACAATATAAATATATTGTTTATTAGCACAGCTACTCTATAACTAGAGTAAAATTTTACTATTGCATGTTCGTTTGTACGTCAAATGGAAAGATATAATGTACAAAAGTATTTAATTTAAAATTTTCAAAATTTGTTACTTTTTAAATATTTTTACTGTATATTGACTTACTGTTGTTCTTTTTGCATAATTGTACTTGTTTTGTTTTATATTTACCTAAATCCACAGACTCATAAAATGAAAATGTTATTGCCCAAAACTTAACCAAAGACAAATAAATAAATAAACTTAGAAAAATTATTGTAAATATGGATTTGTTATATTATTTTCACAAGAATTTTTTTGGCTTTTAATTGTTCAATTCAAAAAGAGTAAGCTTTATTAAGTCAACGAATGAGGGGTGGGGGTTGCGATTGTAAAACTTTATAATTATACCATCATAATTTACTGTTTAACGCCACTTCCCTCCCATCTATTAACACTTCAACATGACTCTATGATGTCTTGTAGAGCAGTGTAGATTAATGGACTAAATGCTAATTTGTCATAGAAGTATCCCGAATGACGTCATATGAGATTACTCCATTATTCCAATATGACGTCATTTGGGATTTTTCGTCAAAATGTTTTATATTTTTTTATATTATTTTATAGGTACTATGAAGAGCTTCTCAATTCTAAAATGCTCTTCTTTGTAAATGAAGAAAGTCGCTCAAAAAAAGACATGTGACGTCATAAAAATTAGCAATTATCTATCTCTTTTTTAAGAGGTTTCTTTCCCACTTCTCCTGTCATCTCCCTTATTTTTATGACGTCACATGGAGCGACTTTCTCCATTTCTTCCTGATAAAGGCTGTAATAAATACAAGTATATGCACCTATTTGTGCCTCTATTACTTAGCTTTATAGAACACTCTATTACTTAGCTTTATATAACACTCTATTACTTAGCTTTATAGAACACTCTATTACTTAGCTTTATATAACACTCTATTACTTAGCTTTATAGAACACTCTATTACTTAGCTTTATAGAACACTCAACAACAGCAAACTCTGACAATCAACAATAAAACAAATTGAGGTGTTAGATCCAAGATTCAAGTGTCATGAATCCAGGAATAAAAAGATTGGTAAATAAAGTATGAGTGTTATTTTTTTTTGACCCAAGTGATCTACTAATATTCAAGTCAGGGATCTAAAGGGATAAGACAAGGGCTGATAAATTAATGTACATACAAACATACCCAATGATGATACAATAAATTTCCCCTTCTGTAGATTATAATTAATGGTTGTAACGTTTGGACACTCAACTTAATCAACCAACCAATCAAAATACAATCCTCAAAGTTGTTATACCATCGAATAAGAAAACGTTGTTATAAAACTTTGGAGACTAGTGTAATACACAAATAATGTGCCCTCCCTCCCTGTTTTTTATGTGACTAATTTACATCTACTATCAAGCTCACTTAAGAGCATCCTGAACATCGTTGCTTTGAGTGAATGTGTGTGTAGATTCCTCTGATTTTCCCTTATGATTGTTTTTCCAGTATAGCTTCGAAACCAATTAATAACCACTGGATTAGAACAATTCTCAAGTATTCTGAAAAAGCATCTATAGCATCTGATTACAGGCAATTTTCAGCGAAAAATAGAATAATCATAAAACAGGTTTTAATCTTATAAGTTTTCATTTTAATATCAGCGGAAAGCTGTATATAAAACGATGCCATAAACAACTAATGCAAATCAATATATGCCATATATTTGAATATGTATGGTGGTATATATTTTTTTTACCAATTTGTAACCGAAACCTATATATTGATGCAGACTAATTAATACCTTTTTACCAAGAAAGAAACTTTATTTTGTTATTTTGCGAATCCTCAAATCTCTGTAAGGGGGCAAATATGATGAACAAATTGACATGGGGGAAATTATGGCAGGGCATAGACGTGGCAGAAAGGAGGGAGGGGGGCTTTATGATATTATCGTAATAAAAATCTTATATGATGGGAACATTTGGGACTTTTTCGTTTTACATTTCAAGTGTATATCATATATGTTTAATATAGGGACGTGTAAGAGGGGTGTGTAGCGTATCAGCACCCCTCTGTAAAAAAAAGGTTGTACATATCCAGATTCTGGGACCCCTACACCCTACAAGTCAAGGACCCTTAAAATCTGCTTTATTAAATATCGGGGATGGGGGAGAGGATATCAGAATATTGACTGAATATAACATATAAATTTTCAATACATTCAGGTTCATTTTACACATATCTACATCATCTCAAAAGAAACTAGTCAAAACGTAGCTTCCAATTGTGCCAGAAATGTTCTGTATCGATGTACCCAAGCAAAATCCTGTGCACGCGCTTGGTTCTATATATGTATTATACTTGAAGTGTATATTATATATATGTATCGTGTATAAATGTAAAATGCAGGATGTCTATCAATTTCTAGCGAATCTACTCAATAATATACTTTATCTATCTGTCCGCAACTCCATGGCGGAAAGATGATTTTCTCAGCTGATATCATAAATGGACGTCTGATGGTTGTCATAGATGGTTGTAGCTTATTAGCTCTGTAGGTTATTTTTAAAAGCGAGGCTTTTCTATAATTAGGGTCGGTCCGTCCGTCCGAGATAGATAGCTTTTATTCGTTAATTTAGGCATGTTAGAATTTTCCTATCGATTTCAAACTTTGCATGATGATTCCTGTAGTAGTTGGGTACGATTTAGAAAGCGTAGCAACTCTATAATCATTACCAGAATGTCCGTACGTCCATTTTAAACATGTTGATTTTTCTTCTTTTTTAACAACAAATTTTCAAGTGTTTTAATTATCCGTTTGATCTGATTTTTGGTATATTGATTTCTGGGACAACAAAGAACAATATTATAAGCGAAGCAACTCTATAATCAAGTCCAAAAATGTAAGTATGTCCATAAACATTATCCTGTTTTTAAGCAGTTTTTTTTAACAAATTTACCTACAATTTTGATTCGACATTTATACATTTTTGTTCAGATACTATACAAGTGTTAATGTCCGTTTGTCCTACCGTTTCAGTGCTTCGCTTTTATGGATGTTGTCATCCTTGTTTGCTTCATAATTTATTGGAATTCTGTGAATCACTACAATTTATGCACCAACCAATAAAATTCAATAGGAGTCCCCAAAATTGTTAAGTCAAATAAGAAAACTTTAAAACTTAAGGGACTAGTGTAATAAACCGCCCAATGTCCCCTCCCTCCCCGGGTAGTGCCATAATTCTATAACAAAAAAAAATAAGCTTATGATCACCCTTTATTTTGGATGTGATAAGCTTTATGTTTACTGTTTAGCTATGCTTTATTTACAAATTATTTCATCAAATTCTTCAAATATTTTATTTTTGCGCTTTAGAATATGGGTTATGGGCCTCAATTTAAACTTAAATTCAAGGATTTAAGTTAACATACAATTTTTGTATTATTTTTTTGATATTATACCTATAATTAACAAGCTTTCTGGATTTCTGAAGTACAAACCCCAATTAGAAAATCTTCAATTCCTTAAAGATAATGCTATAAAGTACATCATAAGAAAAAATAACGCCAGAACAAAAGGCTTTTAAAAACACAAACTATTTCAACAAATAACTTGCAGGACCCTTAATAGCAATGACATTGAAATTTCAGTTAACAATTTCCCATTAACTTAAACATAGCAAATAATTAGTTAAATTAGGATTGCCTAGTACCTTTTAAAAATTAATTCCTTATGAAATTTAAAATTATATTCAATTTTTATTCTATGAAATAAAATTTTTTTCGGATTCCCTTAAAGTTCCTAGTCGATCACAAATCCTCCTTATAATAAAATAAATTAAATATAATTATACAGGGGGTAAGTCAGGTTAGATAAGGATGTATTGGGTACAGGAAAGGCCCGCAGGATTAATCCACAGCAGGAATAGAATCTTTCGCAGTGTCTAGACACAGGTGATTAATATCCATTCCCTAAATTGAACTGTATTTTAAAAATTGGGATTGGAAGTTTTTTGTGCTTTCCAGGAACTTTGAGGAAAAGCACCAAATATTTCTAACATTAAACGATTACCACCCCTGCCTGCCTTTAGCACTAATAATGCTTTTATTGATATTAGGGCCTAGAAAAAAAAAGAACATTCTCGTAATATTGTAATTGATGTAAGAACGTCAATTTAGAAGAAATTTTACTTATATTTAACAATACAAAATACTGGATTAATTTAGAATACTCTTCTACTGATCATTCCCTTTACTGTCTGATAAATATATGTGGTTGAAGGTTGAAGTAAAATGTTGGTAATGTTTTCCTACAAATTAATTATATCTCATTTATTGTAATTGCACGTAAATTATCCCAACTCATTTCTAAAAGCGCTGCTTTTCTTTTATGGTTTTATGTCAGTAAAGTGAAGGACCTGCTTCCTTTTATTGTGAAACATTACCTAAAGTACTCAACTGATAATTATTTTCCTTCTTTTAAATTTATAGGAAACAAGGATGACAATATTCATAAAAGTGAAGCTCTGAATCGGTAGGACAAACGAACATTAACACTTTTAGAGTACCAGAACTGAATAAATAATATAAATGTAAAAGTCTAAACAGACGGATGGACTTCGCTTCGCTTTAAAAAAGTTGTAAATCATCATAAATTTTAATGTTATACTTGCAATTTATGTATGATTTAATAAAAATATGTAAATAGAAATCAGCTATACCTTTTAGAGAAGAGTATTTCATAACAAAATAATTTAATAATATATAGTTTCATAGAAACGGCAGTACTTCAATAATGTGTCAGCTATGACCACTTTAATTCAATACCTTATATTTAACAATAGTTAGATAGTGTTTGGTCTGTAGCTTAATAGCTTAACCAGTAATTCTCTAATTTGTGGAAGCTTTACATAGGCCTTAGGATTGTTTTTAGGTTTTTTTTTAGAATTAAGTCTTGGTGGGTTTTGGGCTATTTTTTGCTTTCTCTATCTCTTCGAATACAGAGCACATGAATGCTAGGGGCGCAATCGTTAGTTTGTTAATATAATATTATAGAAAAAAAAGATAATATCTACATTAATTTCTGTAATGTTTTTCTTGTCGTACTAAAATATCATAGTTTCAGTCATGAAAGGATAGTTTAAATGTTAGTAAAAGAATTCAATTCTATAAAATGATAAGGGAAGGTTTTAAGCTATTTTAAATATGGATGTACCCTTTACTCACAGAATCAAAGCTGCTAGTAGAAGTAAGTATAAACAGATTTAAAGGCATACCACTGTTTCCTGCAGCGCTCTTAAGTGTATTAATTTACCTAACCTACTCTTATTTAGGGAAACAGTTCAATATATAGTTTTCGAATTATTACTAGTGCTTCTCTTTCAAAATAGATTTTTTGTATAAACAGACAAGCAGTCATTTATAACATTAATTCTGAATATTTGGGCTAAAACATTATATTTAAATTATTTAGGAGGAATATCATGTGCCCCAAAAATAAGTTTGAGTGAAAAACACGAAGACTTTTTATTGTTTGTAATAAATAAAACAATTCCTGAATTCCTGAATATATTTACAAGAAATGCATTTGTTTTAGATTTATGACTGCATATATGGAGTTTTTTTTCAGAGCAAAAATCTTTTAAAATAAATTTGGCCCAACAACTGCACCCTCTATTCTATAATCCTTATACAAAAGTAACAGGATGTCTAGCTGTACTAAAGGATCTCGCTCTTGCTGCTCATTGCTCCTGGGAAGGATTATAACTATTTTTGGGAAGGTTGCCACGATCCACCACCCTCCCAAGATAAATCAACCCTAGAGAAAATTACCCCTCCCATCATTTTTTTTTTTTTTTTAAATACCCAAAACTAAATATGAGAGGAGGGGTGTTACCCCTTTCCACTTTAAGTGCCCTTTTTAATAGTATACAATTAAATAAGCTTGATGTACAAACCCCGAAACCACTAAAACAATTGATTTGCTGACGTAAAAAAGTTCTAAGGGAACTTAAACCTTTTTTAGGACATAAATTTTAAAACATTAAAGGGGTGGGAGAAAAGAACATTTTAATGTCATGATATTTTATAATTTTTCCATTAAAGTGCAAAATATAAACAATTATGATAAATAAAAAATGTATAAAAAATTCTCTGTCTTGGTGAGCAAGAGAAGAAAATAACAATACATATCAAATAATAGTTTTTTTGTAGTAACTCTATAAACAATAGTCTGACCGCCTACCTAAAAAAAGATTTGCTTATTCATCATGTAAAATAGACATCTGATATTATGCGTAGATTCTCTTTATTTAATGAGCAATTTAGTCATATAAGTTGTATTATTCAACTTTTTAGCCTTAACAAATTGTTGTGTGCTTTATATTGGTAATAAACTTTTATATAAAAATATCGGCCAACCAGTTATATTTTTATAACAACATTAAAATTCAAATTTTTCAGATAACCCCATACTTTGTTTAATGTTTTTTGTATGTGCTTCTTTTTAGGTAAAAAAGCGTCCATGAAATCTTGCACAAAAGTATTTAGTTGAATAAATATACAAAGTGACAATTACAAGTTTAAGTTAAGGTTATAGGGATAGGTCAGTAGAGATGATCATTATAAGAAAGTGACAACAAGAGTTGGAGTGGACATTAGACTGTAAATTATGCTGGTATCTAAACTTATATAATACTACACCTTTACTAGACCTACCCTAGCCTAAAGTAAGTATACCAAATCTAATTTCGATATGAGGGACACCTCTCAGATTTACTTTTAATAGATAAGATAATATTTTCTCATCTAAAAGGAAATCCATGAATTATCTTCTAAACAATTATTTCTTAAATTTTGTGTATCTAATTCCTAAATTAGTTTAGTTTAAAATTCCCTAAGGTGTAAAAGAATTACAAAAGAAGATTTAATTACAAAGTTTTTCCTCCTACAAAGATTTGTAATTTTGAGAAGCAAAACATTAAACATTTCTGGTAATGGATATATTATTACATGGATGTTACACCAGATCTTTATGTTCTCTAATAGAATGAAACTTGCAGTGTGGGATAAAATGCTGAAGAAAAAAACTATTCTACGCTTAGAAACTGAATATTATCCGCAAGATTGAAATTAGTTTTGAGCCATATTAAAAAATCATGTATCATATCGTATTATTGACAACTTTTCACAGATAATAGTAGAAATGTCATAAAATCAATACCAAGCTTAAGTTGGCCCGGTCCTTTGGCTCACTAAACTGGAATTAATCTTCAGATATTTTTCTTTCACTATCCACGGAAAGCTGTCTGTAATACAGTGCGAGAAATAACTATTATCATAATTGGTAATGTACATATACTCATCGTCCTATCCCTGAAGATCCCTGGTCTGGACTATTCTAGATAATTTGTAGGCCATATTATTCAGGTTTTATTAATGGTAGGCATCATGCTTTCAGCCGTTTGGCCGATGACAGCCTAGTCTGTAATGTTCTAAGTTTCTAGGAATGCTTGATTTCAGCAATATTTTATCATAAACTGCAGTAGATACAATTTTCCTTATTGCTCTATCAAAGTCAAACATATTGATAAAATTCAAAAATAAATAATTTAGATTCAAGACAAAAACTAAAATATATCCAAAAGCCTGAAACTTGAGATATTGTGCAAAAAGATGAACTGTAAATAATTATATGGATAATGATATGTTCATGTAAAATGTAAATTTTTTAATTTACGTATGATAAACAAGGATTTTAAGACATTGGAAATTAAATTGATTTACATCCCCAATATTGATAAACAAGGATATCTCTTTCTATTTCAAGATTATTGGTTGAAAAGTACCCAAAGTTTTCAATCCAACGAATTCATAAAACATTCTTTTCATCAGTATAATTTGCAGTCCAATGTTCCCTACCTGTAAGAATAACTGTCTTATTAAGAAGCATAAAAACTCTTACTTTTATTATCATGCTTCTGATATTGCAGCAGTCTTGTTATGATACTGTAGAGCAGAGGTCTATACGTCTAGTCTACCCTTTAAACTACATGCAGAAGCATTTTAAAGTACGACAAAGTCACGGGCATTAATTTACCCTATGAATAAACAAGGATGGCAACATATATAAACCGAAGCTCTGAAATCAAACGTTAGAACAAACGAAAATGAACACTTGTGAAATGTCAAACTAAGGATGCAGTATATTAATTTTAAAGTATACTCAAAAGTTTATGTAAACTTGTTGCAAATTGTACAACTACAGTACATGGTTACATTTTTAGAACTTAAATATAGAGATGATTCGCTTAAAATATTTTACAAAGTTCAAAATTAGATAAAGGATAATTATATGATTATAGAGTTGCTTCTCTTTCTAAATCGTACCTAATTGTTTCATCATCATCTAATCATCATCTAAAGTTTAAAATCAAGAGGACAATTCAAACATGCTTAATATAACGAAAAAACCAACTGTTACGAACAGGCGGCAAACGGCCATACAGATCCTAATTATAGAAAAACTTTGCTTTTAAAAAGAAACCGAATCTATCACTGTACAACAAATATTATGAAGCTTTTTTGGATATCGTGGAAAAATATTATAGATTTGCATTACTCAAAAATGACTCACATATAATATAGCTAATTACATACATACTGGCAGCAGTGCTCTAGCATCTAGAGGCTCTGTATTAAAAAGGGATAGATAATAGTCATTTCTCGCATCGTATTATAAACGGCTTTCCGCGGAAATAGAATGTACAATTATAAGATTAAAACTAGTTTTTTTAGCCCTGTGGTGCCGAAGGCACCGGCTAAAAAAACTAGTTTTAATCTTATGATTGTACATTTTTATATTCGTAGAAAGCTGGATATAATACAATGCTAGACATGTTTTTTTCGTATGGATGAGAACCGGTTTCTATCCACTGGATTCGAATGAATACGAGAAATAACCTAAAACCATCACGGGACCTATGTGAGGTTTACCTAAATTAGAACCCAATAAGTTTATTGGCTATTGAGTTCTTAAGATGCAGACTGAAAAACCTTACTATTTTATATAATAGGATGACCTACTCGATTTACATTGATATTTGAATTTTGGAGCTTTTACGTATGCATACTTTTAAAATTTATGATGAATTCTGATTATACAATTTATTCTAATGGTGTAAAAATTAGCATTATTTGAGTATGCCAAAAAAAGATAGAAGGAAAAGAGTTACAACTCTCTTTTTGTATTGCTTGGTGTTTCTATAAAACGGTAATTTGTTTTGTTTTGAAGCAGTCTTACTTGTTGGATAGATTGCGTAAACAGGCGAGAAACAGAGCTGACCAGCCGCGCGTCAGTCACCTGTGAGCCACAGGAAAGTTTACGTTCTATAACTTTAAAATTGCATCTGGATGTCTAGTTTGGTAATCCATTCTTCTGCATAAAACATAAGCACGCAATTAAAATAAAAATCATCACATTTTCGACAAGTGGGATACTTTCCAGTACATAATATAACCTAACTTAACCTGACCTAAAGTATAAACAAACAATTTTAAATTATTTCTAAATAAGTGGTTCAGGTTCAGGTTCTGTCATCGACTAGACACTTTGAGGGAAACCGCTAAATTTAACTACATTGTACGACCTCTTTTAGTGTTCCTTATGGTGACACTTTTGGCGGCTTATGAATGTTCTTCTGTCATTATTACTCCTACAACATTTCTTTTCATTTTATATGAATATTAAACAGGAATACAGGAATACGTTTATTGGATATAAGTAAGGAATATCTATAAGTATAGCATTTTTGTGCAGAGAGAGAGAGGGGACAATGGACTGTTCATTACACTAGTCTCCAAAGTTTTATTATAATGTTTTCTTATTCGTTGGTACATCAACTTCGGGGACTTTATTGAATTTGATTGGTTGGGTCATTATGTTAAGTGTCCAAATGAGTGTTCAAAAAAAGTTATATGTATTTTTTTCTCGTATTTTGTACATTAAAATCTTGCCATCCGATTAAGTTTTGCATTTTATGGTAGATTCATATAGGTTCCGAAATCGGTTAAAGCTATTATATTTTTTAATTGCATTCTTTGGATGAATTTATGCTATTTTTCTGTCTCCACCCTCACATTTAGACCCAACAGGTAATACGAGCGCAGCTGGTAGTTTTCTAAAAAAAATAATTGTTTTTTTAAAACTTTTTCGAAAAGAATTAATTTTAGGGAGATACGGAAAATGTCATGTGCAACGTCATAGAAATGCGCCTAAAAGACAAAATGAAAGAAACCCCTAAAAAAGAGATTGATTTATAATTATTTTTATGATGTGACACATGATACTTTCAGTATCTCACACTTTACATTAAAAAATTGTTTTGAAATTCGTCTTCATTCATTTCTAATTCTTCTCAATTTTAATATTGCATCTTAAACTTGAGATATAAGATATTTAAAAATTAGCATTCATGGACTCAAATTTAGGATATAACTAGGACAACAAGAATGACAACTTTGCAAAGCAGTAAATTGGACACAGTTAGATTTTTATGTTTTATAATAAGGTCTTCCTATGACAATGTGTATTTCATTTTTTTAAGTAAGCCCCACCCCTGTTTCCTCACATAGTAACCTGTAATTTTTTTAAAGTAAGGTTTTATAGGGATTTTTACCGTTACAAGCTAGAGGCTCGGTCACTAACTAGTACTATTTGTTTGTTTGTACATTTTGATCTTACTATTCTTCTATTTTAGAAAGCATCAGATAGGTTTCAGGATGGGTAAAGGTTATTTTTGCCATAAAAATAGCCTCTATGGGCGCAGCCATTAGAAGCTTTTTTCTTTTCTTGCTTACTAACAACTAAAATTATTTCCTTTGCCCTAAAATCTTGAAAGTGTGCCAAAAAAAAACGCTAAATTGAATAAATACTATGAAAGAATTGTTTTAAAAGTTGAAACAAACTTAGAAAATTCTTCAGGACAAACATATATAAAATACTTCAACGGAAATGTGCAACAATGATAAATAATACACTTAGATGTGACATATACCTTCTGAGATAGAGGTTTTCAATGAATATGAGTGAAGATTTTTTATAATTAACCTTTAACATTATTTTAAGAGGAACATTGAGGCCCAGGACTGTTATCAAACTAATCACTTAAATTCATAGAGCAAATATACTCTACGAGCCTAAAAAAGTAATTTTTAATTAGAATTATTTTGACAACAATTTTGGAGCTTTTATTAAATTCAACCCTAAAAAGAATATCTACCTAATAAATACAATTTTTTGTTAATAGACTTTGGGAATACTGTCATCCTTGCTATAATATATTCTAGGAACAAAAATAAATAAATATAAATATCAAGGATCTAGGATTTAAAACTAAAAGTACAACGACAAATAGGCACATATGTACTGTTTATAAATATGGAATTTATAATAAGTTTTTTTTTTAAAAAGCATTGTCTTGTATAATCTAATAAAAATATTTGTACAACTGGAGTTAGACAGATCCCTTATAATAAATATGTACTATACACAAATGTTTCCTTGAATTTTATCAAGAAATATTCCAACAAAATACATATATGAACTTTTGGTACTTTGGTTATGTGCGATATAAATAATAAGTAGAACGATGTCTGTCTGTCTGTCTGTCTGTTCTGTCTGTCCGTCTGTCCGTCTGTCCTTCTGTTCCTTAATATCTCGGTAACCACTGAACCGATCGGATTCTACTCTTCAGGGAGTATACCTACTGGTCCTGTGGTGGTTTTAGGCTATTTTCTTGGGGGGGTGGGACACCCCCAACCTGCCCAAAAATAAAAAATCGCCCCTCAACTTTTTTTTCTTGCGTAGGTACCTATTTTTTCAAATTTTTTTTCTTATGGGGAAGTTAGTTCACATAAAACTACTGTCGGCAGCACCAGTAGTACTTAATTTTTTTTAAATTACCTCTTGGGGCAAAGTCCCTAGACGCTAGGGGCGAAGCCTCTAGTAAATATATAAGAGACTTAAGATATAACAATCCTAAATAAATGATTATTTTATCTTTTTAATTCATCGGTCATGTGTTTTTAAGATAAATGTATATCAAAGGCTGCGTTAAAGTCAAAATGATCAGAATGAACTGAACGTACTAAATAGTAAGATCAAAGGAAGATAATATTCTATGACAAGATGTTAAAACCATTTTGCAGTTTAGAATTTTGGAAATAGTTCAATAGTTTAAATTACTTTTTAGTTTCGAAGCTACTCTATAAATGCAAACATTCGACTTAAAATTTTTTTTTTTTTTCTATTTTCTTTATTCATATTTAGCTTAATTCAAAAATAATCTAATATAACTCTTATAAATGATTTCTTTTTACTAATAAATGTAGAGTTCTATATGTACTTTGTCTAATATTCAGATATTTAATTTAAAATGTAATTTAGTAGAGTATTCAAACTAGAAATAATAATACAATCCAACCAAGAAACTCAACATTTTTTTCTGTGCAATTTAATATACTATTTTATTCTGTATATATGTATGTGTAAAGCTGTATATAAAGAAAGTTATAAAAAAACTTAAAATTATTCTTGTAAAAGATTTAAAAAATTTTAAAATAACATTTAATTTTGATATTTAGAAAGGTTTATTTGTAAAAAATAAATTTTGTTTGCTTTATTTGATTTTTTAATAAGAATTTACCGTATATTTTTTACATCTGAGCTGGATCTTTAAATGTGTAGCCGTTAACGTATCCGTAACCGTGGCCGTAGTCGTGGCTATAGTCATGGCCGTAGTCGTGGCCGTTGCAACTGCCAGTGCTGCCAATAAAACATGGATTTTTAAATGTTTGAAGTTTTTACGTATAATAATTATTTTTCTTCTTCATATTTTTACTGAAAATTCAAAATGTAGTTATGATTTAAAGTTCGCATATAGCCGTGGCCACACGTAGCCAATTTGATTTAAAGATCGCTATTAGGTAACGGCTAAACATTTAAAGATCCAGCTCTGGATTTAGGTTTGGGAGATCCTTAATTTATTTGTCAAAATGCTTATTTTCTAAAAAAAAGTTAATATTTTTAGTTATTAACTAAAATCTAAAAAAGTAAAGTAAAAGATTATTACCAACGGTATAAGCTATCATTGTTTTCTAGAAATAAAATCATACTTGAGTGGCTTTGCTTGTGAGTTTAATGTACTGTGTTTTTATAGGAAATTTTCACCTCAATCGTCTTCTATTCAGCGTTGACATATCATCAATAAGTTAATTTGGAAAAGATTCAATTCAATAAAATAATTATCTACTAAGAAATTTCAATAGATTTTAGCATGTGGGTTAGTGACCTAAAAGGTAAAACAAGGATGACAGCAGTCATTAAATAAGATTTCAAGAACAGCTAAGTATGCCGACCAACATAAGATTTAGTTTGCTCGCATAAATTTTGGTCAAGGGATCTTTGAAGAAGTCTCTATGAAATGGCAGCTGTGTTAAAATTTGTAGGATAGCTTTATCTTAAATTAGCACTAGATATATGTAAAGAATCATTGCAAAATTATAAAATTTTGTTGTCATAAAACAATTGAAGAAAAGTGGTAACTAAATCGTAATACTTTTATCTAAATATTTTAAATATAGAAAAAGCTACTGAAAAACTAATTTCAAAATTATTCGTGTACACAAAGATTATCTTAAAATTACTTTTCCTTTTTTTATTTTCTCTTTGAACTAGTAGTTTTTAAAAAAATAGTTTTTCAACTAAACACAAAAGCAAACAAATTTTCAACGACACACAGAAAACTGTCCCGAATTTGTATTAATTTTGAGGAACAAGACTCCAGTGACGTCATATTTTTCTTTCCCGAAAAAGGGAAGGGGGGAAGAAAATCTCTTCAAAAGAGATGGGGAAAACCCCCTTTTCTCCCATCTCTTTTTTCTTCCCCCCTTCCCTTTTTTTTCTTTCCCCCTTCCCTTTTTCGGGAAAGAAAAATATGACGTAACTGGAGTCTTGTTCCTCCTCAAAATTAATACAAATTCGGGACAGTTTTCTGTGTGTCATTTTCAACCCTTAAATATCTTAAATGGGTGACAACATCCTTGTTTGATACTTTAAATTTATTTAAATCAATGTGGAAATCTAGCTTTGGCATTGAGCAATCAAAAACCTGGATCAAATACAGTTTGTGGATATGTATCAAATAAAGATATAATGAAAATAGTAGAATAACTATCCTATAAATAATGTATATAAAATTTGAATTGTAAATGAAGAAATGCAAAGAATACAACTTTTATTTACATCAATTTAGGATTGTATCAAAATTTAAAAGATTACAAATACAAATTTTATTACAAAAATATATAAATTATTTTTTTTTAAATTATCCTGTTTGTAAAGAAGTAAGATTCTTGTTCGTAGTAAAAGATTTCTTAAATGAATCGTCTATTTTTTTTAATTTTTGAAAGCTTCAGATATAGCTAAAAGAATGTTTATGCTATCGTTCTGCCCTACTCAACTTAAATAAGTATAACCTCTTTAAAATAAAAATGAAATATTAAATTTGGAGCGAAGCCACAAGACACCATCCTATATATAGATTAATATTGTAATGATATAAAACTGCCTGAAACACTACTAGTAAACAATGAAACATTTGTACCTGGAAATCACCTCTAATTAAACTATAGAACTATTTAGCTGCTCAACTACACAAAAGATGGTAATATAAGAATGATGAATAATATATTTTATACTAGCGGCTACGCCTATAGAACCCTTTACAATTGGAGGACGTTCATTTTTTACTAGGTACGATTTTTCTGGAGAAGGAGGTGGTACCCACCCCTATATTATATAATAGTTATAAACCCTCCCAGGACCTATGGGAAGCTGAACTCTGAAGGAGAACCATATCTGTTAAGCGGCTAGCAAGATCCTCTGCTACAGACCAAAAACTACTACTTTATATAGGACGAGATCTTAACGTACAACAAACAAACCTTTTTGCTTTATATATAAAGATAATTTTTTTTTGGATAAATTGTTAAGTAAATTTTAGATATATGTTTGCATCTCTCGCTAACTGCATACGATCAAAAATCTAAAGAAATTTTCCACAAGAATTGATTTAGACCATTTGCAACTTTTTTTTTGCGTATATTTAGATTATTATTTGCTTTTTTGCTGCTTCCATAGCTCCAAGGGGCGTGCAGGAAAGATTTTATAGAGGGTGTGGTAATTCTTGAGGAGGTACCTCTAAATAACCCAAAACATCCATTTTGATTCCTAACCTACCTTCAACATTGTCAAAATTGTGAATTAATTGGACCATCCGTTTTGAAGATATTTTGAGACATTTCAATTATTAAGTAAGATCTTCTACATAACTTACTTAGTCCATTTATCTGTTCGGCTAATCTAATAAACTCAAATTTTAGGGGGGGGGGGGATACATGAGTTTCAAAAGATTTTTCCGAAATCTTTTAAAAATTTGAATATTTGATATTGGTGAATTTTCTCCACACCAGGTTTCAAAATTGATTTATATAGATTAAATTATTTAGAAGATGTACGTTTACACTTTTTTTACATTTTGCATTTGATGTTTTTAATAGATTTTTGCAGTGATTTCTTTGTTTTGCAATTATACCTTAACCTTTGATTGAATCAAGTACAGTTGTATCCATGAAAACAGCAGATACTTTTAATCTAAAACAAGGATGACATCATCCATGAGAGCGAAGCTTTGGAACAATAGGACAAAAGAGTGTCAGAACTGATTAAGCAAATTTTAATTTATAAGTCGTAACAAAACTGCTTAAATACAGGATACTGTAAAAATGCACACTTACAATTTTATGACGTGATTATTGAGATGCCATGCTTATAATATTGTACCTTGAAATCTTAGGAATCATTGTTAAAAAAATATGATGAATAGGATAATTATATCATTAAAAAGATGTTGTCAAAAAGTTAAAAAACAATAAATTGGACGTACGGACTTTCTGATAACATTTCTTCGCTTTCTGAAAAATACATAACTACAACAGAAATCATCACGAAAAGTTTGAAATCTGTAGGACAATTCTGACATGTCTAAATTAAAACTCTGGCGTTGGTAGCTAGAAAGATTAATATGTGAAGAATAGTTTTCTTTATAGACTAAAATAGTTAGAACTCTATATCTTAAGTGTAAAAATTATTAATTTAAAAAACGATGCAATTTAAAATGGTTCTTATTGAATACCAAAAAGAAGCATGGTTACAATACAATACACAAGTCCATTTTTTGAAACCGACCAATGTCCGCAGGATTAGAATCAGTTCTCAGCATTACTAAAAAATCATTTATAGCATTGTATTACAGACACTTTTCCAAAAATATTTTTTTTTTAATCATAACATCAATACTATTTTTATTAGCCCGGACCTTTAGCCCCTCAGGTTTAACAAAACTGGTTAAATCTTACTATCCGTAGAAATTATCATTTACTTTTCTTCTTTTATAAACTAGTACTTTTACAATTACTAGCGGCTACGCCCCTAGAGGCCTCTAGGGGCACTTGAGGAGGGGGGAGTCGAATTTGATAACCCAATTTCTTATTTTAGATTTTAAAAGAAAAATTTTAAAAAATATTTGGGGGGTGGAAATTTTTTTATTTTTTGGGGGGGGTATTTTTCATTTTTTTGGGGGTTGGGGGTGTCCCACCCCCTAAGAAAATAGTTATAAACCTTCCCGGGATTTATGATAAACTACCCTGTTAAGGAGAACCCGATCGGTTCAGCGGTTAGTGAGATCCTACGGTACAGACACACAGACAAACATCCTGTTACTTTAGTATAAGGATAATCTTCAATTATATTATTCAAACAAATATCTTATGGATACAAGAATAGGAATATCAACAAAAGTAGTTATTTATCGCAGCGTAGTATAAACAGCTTTCTGCGGTTATAAAAATGTACAATTATAAGTTTTATTAGCCTAAGACGCCGATGAAACAGGATAACAAAACTGGTTTTAATATTATGACTGTACATTTCTATAATCGGAGGAAACTATATATAATACAATGCAATGCATGATTTTTCAGCATGACCTTTAAAGGTTCTAATCCGGCAGATATTAATCGGATTCGAAGCTATACTGGAAACTATTTTTCCTCCACCTTATCTGTGTATATCACAAAAAAATTAAGATGAAATTCGTAAAAGGACCAAGGAAATCTCCTGCAAAATAAAAGGACCAAGGAAATCTTCTGCAATAAAAAAATAATAAAAAAAAAATAGTGGGGATTTTTTTTATTTTAGGAGGTAGGGGGTGTCCCACCCCCCAAAAAAATAGCTTAAAACCATTACAGGACCAGTAAGTATAATCCCTGAAAAGTAAAGCCCAATCGGTTCAGCGGTTACTAAGATCTTAAGATTCAGACGGACAGACAGACGGACAGACAGACGGACAGACAGACGGACAGACAGACGGACAGACAGACGGACAGACAGACGGACAGACAGACGGACAGACAGACGGACAGACAGATGGACAGACAGACGGACAGACAGACGGACAGACAGACGGACAGACAGACGGACAGACAGACGGACAGACATCATTCTACTTTGTATCATAGATTGCTAGATAAAAAAAATGGTTGTATATTACTTTTACTGCTGTTGCCCCTTTCCCCCTGAAATACCTAGACATTGAATACTTATACCAAGTACTTCTGCTTTGTTTTTGACATATCAATTACTTCATTATTCCTTAATTAAAATAATTATCATGAAAAGCATTTTAATAGCAGTTACTTATTAACTATTCAAGTTTTTATTGAATTTAAAAAATATAACTATTATTAGCCAATTTATCGTCCTATTTTAGGATTATTTTTAAGATTTTTATTGACAAATGTTAGTTTAGCGTAAATGATGGCTGTCGGGGAGGTGTCGGGTTCGAACCTGGTCCACACGCATCATACTAGAGACGTTCAAAATGGTTCCTACTGCTGCTATGTCTGGTACATGACATTCATAGTTAGAGTAAGGGGAATGCCTTGGCCTATAAAATATAAACAGGCTCAATTTATTACCAAGCACACTTCCAGATTAAGGTATAGCAATCAAAAGGGTTTGTTGGATGCTACTTAACCAAATAAAAATAGGTTTTAGAGTGTCACATCTGTCTTCTATAGATGATCATTCGAAAGAGAATCCCGCCCCAATTAAGTAACAAAAAATAGTTTGTTAAAAAAAATATTTTTGAATTTATCTAATCAAATATTAATTTTGTAATTATCAAATAATATAAATAAATTTCATTTCTTTGACTTGAATTTATGTAACCTAAATTGAAAGATTTTGCAATACCTAATACCTATGTTTCATAAAAATTCCAAATAAATAATATCGTCAAAAATGCATATAATAAATACAATAATTTAATTTTGTAAAATTAATACTAATACGAGATAATTATATTTTGCTTATTAGATAATTATATTTTGCTTCTCTCAAAATTCTGCTCCTATTTGAGGCTGCTTTTCAGGGAATATATATACTGGCCATGGTAAAAATTAGCTATCAGCAATGGACTATGGGAATTTTTTGTGTCAAATAAAAAGCGTTGGTTTTAACAACTCTTCCACTCTTGGGGCAAACTTTTTTGATGCTAGGGGCGAAATAACAAGCAAAAAAAAAGGAATTTAAACAGGAATTGGAGAGGGGAACATACTAACTAAATGGGGCCATATCTAGGAAAATTCCCCCTTAAGAAATGTATGGTAGATAGTTGACCAACCGTTTCTAATTATCTGATAAAGAAAGACCTCATCAGTTAGAAATATATTTATATTTTGGAGAGAGAAAGGGATAGGCTAAAATTTACTTCATATAGAAAAATGAAAAGCATTTCTTGTTTATGGAATAATTTTTAGAGGGGAGAGAGGTAGTTTTTCGTTTGTTTGTTGTTACTATCGGTAAGGTTATATTAAGTTATATTGTGTTCTGAGTAGCCACGTATGGTGAGAGCCCCCTACAGGTGTTGGAAATAGGTAAAAACTACAAAATTTAAAATTATTTTCATAAAAAGGGTAAGGGGATTATTATTGCTGGACCGACCACTTGTATGATAAACCAAACAGTCTTTTTGTAAAAGTACATAAGAATTTTCGCCTGAAAGATATAAAGACCTAATCAGTTATTAATATATCATTTTCTAATGGCTGAGTATTGTCGATAATAGACTGGTTCAAAATAATTGGGTTTTTAAAATTTAGATATAACATGGATAACCAATAACTTTGTTTAGGAGCTAAGGAATTAAACAGAGAGATAGATGGATAGAGAGAAAGAGAGAGAGAGAGAGAGAGAGAGAGAGAGAGAGAGAGAGAGAAAGAAAGAGAAAAAAAGAGAGAGAAAAAGAGAGAAATATAGCAAATTTGCGAAATAATTAGAGGAATAAACTACATAAGCATTGATTAAATTTTAATACTAAAAAGAATAAAAGAAACTAAAATTTGTAAAATCTCAAAGAATAGAAAAATAAATGAAATAAAGACAATAGTTGAAAAAAACAATGAAATATTAAAAACTACATTTATTGTCAGGCTACCACACAATATTACCAATCAATGATTAGTGCAGTTTCTTTTATAACCATGACTGATTTTTAATAAAAGGATCCTTGCTATTATTAGTTGTGCAGCTACTCTATATCTTTATAGCTACATCCTTTAATTTGGACGATAATGTTAAGAAAATGCTGCATTGTTCATGTTCTTCCTGATTAATCTACAATTTATCTAAAAGTTTTCAAATAAACCGTACGCCATGTTTTCATTTAATTTTTCCCTTACTTTATAGATGTAATTTATTGTTGTTTTATTAATAAAAATTTCTGCGCTTCTAATGGTCATTTTAGTCCTTTTTAAGTTTTTTTTATTTTTGTTTCTCTGCTAAGATATTGCTAGCCACTGAACAGATCAGTTTTATATTTTAAGAAAGCTTTTCATAGATCCCAAGATGGTTTAAAGCTATTAATTTTTGGTTTGTACGTTCTAACTTGTTTTCCAATGAACTCTTCCTAAATCTAAATCTTAAAAAAGGGTATAAATATATTTATAAGTTAGGCCATAGGATGTGAATGGAAATGGTTGAGTGGTTGGTTAGTCCTGTACATCGAAACATCTAACAAATAAATTTGATAAATGGACTAATTAATAAAATACAGACAGATATCAATCTACTTCAAATTATAAAAGAAAAATATGAAAACACATGAATATAAAGTCAAGAATTGTGGGAGAATTTGAATTTTGTTGAAATTTGCCTAACTAGTTGACATTGCCAGTCTTTAACTTCTCAAACTTGGACTAGAGGTGCACCTCTAAAAACAACCAAAGTAATCCAGTTTTTATAAACTACAGCTACTATTTAACAATGATATGTTTGACTTACCGTCTGCCAATTTATCTGTCTGAACGAACGCCTGACGTTTAGCCGTAAAGGTTGTCAAAGCTTTATAGATTTATTAAATAAAATATCATGGGATATTACTAAATATTATTAATTTTTACCTTTAAAAACCTCTAATAAAGATCATTTTTAATGTTTGTTTGTAAGATAATACAATCTTGGTTGAATTATAAAATCTTATAATAAAACTAAAATAAGATTTAACATTATATTCTACCATACCCTATTATTTGCTTTGCTATGTTGTTAGTAATATTGTATAAAGACAACATTGAAATTAAGGGTTAAGGGTTCTCAAAATTAATTGAAGTCAAGTGTTGTTATTTCAATCTACTTGAGGATACAGGGATATTACAATAGAAAATAAATTGATCGTTCCTTCAAAAACTTTATATTAAATTCATGTCATACTAGCTTTAAGATAGTAGATAAAATAAAGTGATGTATTTTAAGTTTGCATCATTAACGTAACCCTCCCTGAATATACTCTATAGTTCTAAGTTCTACCAGTTGTAAAGAAAATAATTGTTTATGAATTTTTGTAATTAAAGTACTCCAGAGTTTTTGATTGGTCTGTCTGATAATAATGAACTAGAAACAAAATATGTTGTAAAATGTGATAACAAAGCAGGGACATACAAGCTTTTTATTTTTAGGGGAATAGAATAAGAGATTTTAAAGGTTTGAGGGTGTAGTGTAGTGTATTTTTCAAATTTTGATAGGGGTAAAATAAGGGGTTTCGAAGTTTTAGGTGGTCAAACATTCTTTACCCCCACACATGAACGTCTATGTATTAAAGCTACTCATTAATTCTGTGGTCTCTTAAATCATCTACTCTATAACTTCAATATTTTAAACTATGCTTTAAAGAACATTATTATTTTTTTGATTGCATACCAATTTAAAAAAAAACAAGGATGACAACATCCATAAAAGCGAAGCACTGAAACGGTGGGACAAACGATATTAAAAATTGTATAGTGATAGAACTAAATAATCAGAATATAAATGTAAAAGAGTCGAAGCAAAATTGTAAGTTAAATTGCTGAAAAACTGATTGATACAGATTAATGTTTATGGACATACTTACATTTTTAGGACTTGATTATAGGGTTGCTTCGCTTATAATATTGTACTTTGTTGTCCCAGGAATCAGTATACCAAAAATCAGATCAATCGGATTATTAGATCACATAAAATTTGTTGTTAAAAAAGTAAAAAAATCAACATTTTTAAAATGGACGTACGGACATTCTGGTATTGATTATAGTGTTGCTACGCTTTCTAAATCTTACCTAACTACTACAGGAATCACCATGCAAAGTTTGAAATCAATAGGACAATTCTAACATGCCTAAATTAACGAAAAAAGCTATCCGTTACGGACGGACGGACGGACGTACGGACGGACCGACCCTAATTATAGAAAAGCTTCGCCTTTAAAGATTAGACTAAAAATTTTATGTGTTATTTTCTAAACCAAATCCGAAATTTTTTCCAACTTCACCCTTTTTAGGGTACAATAAATTCACCTTTTTTAAAAAAAAAATTAAAATTTGACATAAATTCTAGAGATATAATTTACTGGTTGAAACTTGGTATTATATAACCCCCAACTTCTCAGGGAAGTAAACAGTAAACGAAGAAACAAAATTGAAATTTACTAAATCCTATATCTAATCAAATTATACACTTTCCCTTACAGAGAAAGTCTTTTTTTATAGCCTTACATATAAAAGTATCAAATTTTAAGTATGTTTGTGTATATTGGAGAATCTCACTAACCTCTGGACTGATATATTTCTCATTTTCAGTAAAGCTTCTTATATGTCCAGGAAAGGTGTATAACTATTTTATGTTAGGTTACCTCTATCCCAAAGAATTTTTTTTAAAATTTTCTTTGAAAGATAAACTGAAAGTGGAGGGTTTACTTTATCCCATTCCCTCGAGTGCCAATAGATCACTTAGTGGCGTTTTTACTAGTAAATTACAAAATAATAGTAATTATAAATCAAAAACTTACAAATAAAAGTTTCTTCATTGTAATCTAAAAAACATTTACATAGAAGTGTTGATAAATAAAAGAAATGTAAATTTATGTAAAAAATACAGTGTGGCTCGGCAAGTGATATCGAACATTTAGTATTAGTAATATTTGATTACTTAGATTGGGTTGTGTCTTCAGCTGCGAAATAAATAAAGAAGAGTTTTGTGCCTGAATTTTAACATTCAGCAGCAACCAGTAACCAGTTTATAAGATTGCTGATGCAGATAAACCATTCTGATTATTTGGCTAATTTTTCTAAACTTGCTGTTATTCCAGCTTAACCAAAAAGTTTCGTTTTATACTCAAGAAGCTTATAGGATTTCAGTAGAGAACATTACAGTGTTATATATTAAGGCATTTACATAAATAAATTAAACAAATGTAGACTCCTTTTAAATTGTAAGTTGTTGAATTTATCTAATTTAACTTTAAAAGTTTGTTTGTGAAACTAAAGCTTTGTTTACAACTTTGACTCTCAATGTTTACTTATTTACTCCACCTCTAATGTAGAGAAATTATATATCTGTCAAATATATTAGAATCATAGATAAATAATGAAGTAGAAAGAAATATGGTCAATTATGTTAATAGTTGTAAACCTTCTTAAAGACAAATACTGAATTTAAAAAAAGATATAGTGATTTTTTACAGTGTGATCTAAAGGGATAAGACAATGGCCGATAAATCGATGTATATCCCCAATGTCAAGAGACAAATTTGCCCCTTCTTTAGATAACATTTAGTAGTTGAAACGTTTGGACACTCAACTTAATAAACAAACCAATCAAAAATCATTGAAAATCCTCAAAGAATAAGAAAACGTTATTATAAAAAGTTTTAACTTCTATTGCAATAAACAGCCCATTTTCTCACTGAATTTTTTAGCCAATTTGAATGATTTTATATAACCAAATCCCAAAACTTTCGACTCCACTCAAAGCAACGTCTTTATCACCAGGTTCCAAAAACTTTTCAACTAATATCTTTTTTTGTATGATCTACGTCTTTGTTGTACCTTTTCTCGGTTCTAACTTACTGTTCTATGTTGGGTATATTGTGTAAGTTAAAGCGAGGTACATGAGTGTGTTATTAATTAATTTTTCAACAAATATAAAGTTTAGATTTGTATTTGTGTTGTCCTACTAATGGCGGGTTCTAAAACTGTTTTTATTCATAAAGTGTCACAGTTATATTTGTACTTTATATCACTTACTCTAATACTCATGTAATGTAATTTCTTACTGTTTCCTTTATTTTTAACTCGAATAGATTTTTTCAATAAAAGTTATCTATCGTATATTATTATAAACAGCTTTCCACGGATATAAAAATGTACAATTTAATGATTAAAACTAGTCTGATAGCCCCGAGATGCCGAAGGCACAAGCTAACAAAACTGGTTTTAATATTATGATTGTAATTCTTATATACATAGAAAACTGGATACACGATTTTTCAGTATGGCTTAGAACCAAATCTAATCCAGTGGATATTGATACGTTTCGAGGCCATGCTCCAGTGTAGTAATAGCTACTAAAACGTGAACTTTGATAAACTGCAAGAGATTTCTTCAGTTGCGAGCAGATTATTTCCATTAGCCGCGGGCTGAGCTGAACTTATCATCTGTATGCGCAAAAATTTGCCATTTTGCAATGGAAATTGTTATAGTTATATATGATTAATGATATTCTCCTAAAAATTATGTTTATGTTGCTCTTTAAGGGGTGGCAACGGAAACCCTCTTACACAAGCCCAAAGGAGGAGTGCTGGAAAGAAAATAATTGGTTGAAAAGTTTTGACATTGTTAACTAATGAGAAAACTTGTTTATTAAACGTTGGGTCCCGTAATACTTTAATCCCCCCCCCCCTTGCAGACCGCTAAGGATTAAAAGCGATCAATCCAAGACATTCACACGGAAATAGCCCTTTCAATTGTCATTGAGAGAATTAATAGTAAACAATTATAGTGTCTCAAGTGTTTTCATTTTTTGATAAATCTTTTATCTATCTATCTATCTATCTATCTATCTATCTATCTATCTATCTATCTATCTATCTATCTATCTATCTATCTATCTATCTATCTATCTATCTATCTATCTATCTATATATATATATATATATATCTATCTATCTATCTATATATATATATATATATATCTATCTATCTATATATCTATCTATCTATCTAACTATCTATCTATCTATCTATGATGGCAGGGTCAAACTAATTTAAATTCTGTGTGCCACTTTGCGATGTTTCTCGTATGTAAATTAAAGTTAAAAACTGCAAAAATGCACAATATATTTGTACAGTAAAAAATAACAAAAAAGGCTATCATGGAAAACGGTGCAATACATTTTTTGTTAGAATTACATATCATGAAACATACACTAGAAACTTAAGGAAAACATGGAGATTTTAATCTAAGAACATTTTATAACGGAAAAGTTTTGGAAGCCCATATTATAAATCAAAATTCCTACCTATTCCGAAGACGAAGAAAGTCCCTGATAAAAAATTCTGACGTCATAAAAATGAGAGATTAGGAGAGGAGGAGTTGGAAAGAAAACCCCTAAAAAATAGATGGTTAATCCCCCATTTTTATGACGTCACATGCTGATTTTTTGAGAGGCTTTCTTCGTCCTCACCTATTCCTATTTAGTGCAATGGACAAAGGAACGGATCATAGAAGGTGAATATGCGCATTAGTCACAGGAATCTTCAATCAAACCAGTAGCGGCATAGACAAAAAGAGAAAGATACAAGACGTTATTCTGTATTGATTATCTCATATCTCTTAAAACTGTGGCTGTATCATGCAAATACCATGTATCGCAATGTACATATGTATTTAACATATTACACCATTTTTACATTTTTTACATCCAATTTATGTTTATTTCACTTTAACAATTTGATCTATTTCATTTATTTCTTAGTTTTGCAAAAAAAATATAATTACATTTCTTTTTTTACATACATGAGTTGAATAGTTATTTATTGCACCGTATTATAGACAGCTTTTCGCAGATATTGCAATAAAAATTTATTTGATTAGTAACAGTTTTGTTAGTCCCGAGGGGCCGAAGGACCGGGCTAACAAAAATGGTATAAATTTAATGATTTTTATCTACAATTTTGTGAAAAATTGCCTGTAATACGATGCTATACGTGATTTTTCAGTATGGCTGAGACCCGGTTATAAAATTCCGGATATTAATCGGTCTCGAAGCCGTACAAGGAAGTAAATTTTTTTGAGATACTTCAAATTTCAAACTTTTCCCGCCGACCACCATCAGCCTCGGCGGCTATGGCCATAGGTTGCTGCCGCTTCAATTTTATACAATAAAAAGTTAAAATTAAAAGTAAAATTAACTAGAAGAAGGTCTTGTAAAAAAAGTCACTAGTATAAAATCTGAAGATCTTAAAGTCGTTGTAAGTGTCTTAAAAACAAAAGTTACTTAAGAAAGGGTTAAGCAAGCAAAAAATAATCAATGACTGTAGTTTAAGCTTAGCGAAACAAAGGAAAAATAGGGTCAAAGACCTTACATAAACCCTTTGAAATAGGCTTCACATCGAAATTCTATTTATAATGTGAAATATTAAATTTAAAACAGTGCTTTTATGATTTTCTATATTTGTTTTCCCTTTATATATCTTTAGATCAGGGGAGTAAGTTATAATCCACAAAAAAAATACTTTTGCCAATATTTAAAATATTAATGTTTATTATCTTTTAATATTTCACAACCAATCTCACTCAATTAATAAAGAAAGAATTTTTCGGTAGGGGGGTGGTATGTACAACCCTAAATCTATTTTTTGTGTTATTAAAAAAATATTTCTTTAATTGGAAGGGGAGAAAGGTAGTTTTTTTTTCTCAGGACATATATCTGGACCAATGTAAAGCGATTGATCCAGCCGTTCACGAGAATTAGTAGGCTGACAACATACGTTACTTCAGTATATTAGAAACAAAAGGGTAAATGATATTAATACATAACAAAATATATTTAAAGGATATGTTTGTTAGAAAAGTTAGGAACTTTATATTGTTTCTTTATGTGCCATAACCTCAGGGAGTAAGGGAGGGGACAATGGGCAATTCATTCAATTTAGGAGTTATCGCTGAAAGACTATGAAATACAGATTAATCCAGACAATATGAAAGAAATTATAAAGGGAGAGTTAATACTATACAGAAAACTATAAAATAAGAAAAGAGTTTCAAGAAAAAAGCATTCATTTGAAAATTAGATTACAAGCACATCAGACTGACATAATCATTCTGTAATTAATAACTATAAAAATCTCCCTGGAACCCATTTAACCCATAGCCCCATAACCCAAAATTTAATTGGGTTCTTCGAATATAAGAACTATCCACAATAAAAATTAAAAATTTCTAAGAGATTTTCTTCTCCCCTTTCCCTTTTCATTTTCCCTTTATATGACGTCATATAGGAATCGTCTTCCTCACAGTGGGACAGATTAGGCTTCGTCTCTAAATGCAACATTTAATTCTTTATTACGAAGAAATGCATAAACAAGATTGGAGCAGGGAGGGAGGGGACATTGGGCAGTTAATCACACTAGTCCCAAAAGTTTTAAATTAATGTTTTCTTATTTGTTTGCTTTACAACCTTGAGGACTTTTATTTAATTTTGATTGGTTGGTTATTTAGTTGAGTGTCCAAACTTTTTAACCACTAATTTTCATCTACATTTTTTGTGTTTCATTATTGGGGATATATATCAATTTATTGATCAATGTCGTATCCCTCTAGATCCCTAAGATAGGAGCCACTAGTTGATTTCCTTTCAAAATTATCTAAACATTAGTTTTTGTTTCGAATAATATTTTGTTCTGCAGCTATAAATGTTCATATTCAGATAGCGCAGATATTTATAAGATTCAACATTTTTGAAACTACCGGGCATTTTTGTATATTTCAATCCTATTGAGTGCATTGAAATGTACTTATTGACCCAATAAATTAAAACACATTGACACAAATGAATTTAGCACATTGAAATTTAGAAACAAACAAACATAAACACACACAAACACATACACACACCCACACTTATACACACACACACTCACAGACACGCGCATATATACACAAACACATTCATACCACACACAAACACACACATACATATTACACACACACACACACACACACACATATAAATATACATACCAGCTTTAAATAAATCTTAGCAATTTACTTAATTTAGGTGTACTTGCAAGGTATTCTAACAAAACAAAAATATTTACTTTTCTAAATTTAGTAAATTTATTTTACTTATTATTTGTGACCTATAATAGTTACCACGTTAAAACAATAATCATTTTATTCAAAATTTAATCTGTTATCAATAAGCTAACAATTAGCTCTGAAAATTCGTCAAAACATTAGCTTTACTTTGGAAATTGTATATAGTATTTTCAAAGTTTCAAAATGATCAAATTCAACCATAATTCAAGAAAAAGCCTTTGGACAATTTTCTTAAATTTCTTGCAGTATGATTTTGTATAAACTTTCTTAATTAATACCCTACTCTTTCCTTTTGTTCTACCAAAACCTCACTTAGGTAATGTAAAATATAAATTATGCAGTTTTAATATTTAACCTTTAATTATTCTTCCAGATTTGAAGTGCTGTGTGATGTGTGACGTCATAAAAATATGTCTGAGAAGGAGAGATGAGAGTAAAAGTGGGAAAGGAAACCCCTAAAAAAAGAGATGGAAAAATAGATGTATTCTTATGACACATGAAATTTTCCAGCGCTTCTCCAGATTTGAATATCGTTATTGTTTTCATATTCACAATGATTAAAGACATCAGCAAACATCTTTTTACAGTTTTTTTGTTTGTTTTGACGTTTTTAAATCTATATTCATAAAAAAACATCTATAAATAAGAAAAGAAATCATAAAAATCTAGGTATAACAAGTCAACGATTGAATGCGTATTGGTAGGTGTAATATTTATCAAAATACGGTTATCTTCATAAACCTTACGTCTTTAATCATCTATCAGAACGGACGGACAGACATTATTGAAAAGTAGCTACTTGCTTGGGAGTATTTTTTTCACTTGAAAGTTTTTTTTATGGATAATTATTAATTGTTATTTTGTTTGTTTTATCTTCTTTACTTGGGGATGTATAATAGTTATTTTTTCGCATCGTATTATAAACAGCTTTCAATGGATATAAAATGTACAATTATAAGATTAAAACGAGTTTTTTAGCCCCGAAATGCCAAAAACATTTTTATATTCATAGAAACTGGATATAATACAATGCTAGACATAAGTTTTTCGCCTGGCTGAGAACTTGTTCTAATTCACCAGATATTAATCTGTTTCGAATGAATACGAGAATAATTATTTATCGCATCGTATTATAAACAGCTTTCTGTGGGTATAAAATGTACAATCATAAGATTAAAACTAGTTTTTTTGCCTTGAGTATCCTGTGTCTATGGCATTTCGGTGCTTACAAAACTAGTTTTAATCTTATAATTGTACATTTTTATATCCGCGTAAAGCTGATGCGATAAATTGCTATTCTTTAAAATTTTACATAAGATATAGAAACTACATCTTATGCAATTTTTTTCGTTATATTTTTAAACGTCAGACATGTTGTACTAACGTATCGTATTCGAAAAATATTTATTTCTAAAAACCAAATATTTTTTTTTATATATATCCAGTTATTTGACTTTCTATATGTCATGAAGTACAGACAGTGAGAGAGAGGGGACAATGGACTGTTTATCAAACTGGTCTCCAAAGTTTTAAAGTAACGTTTTCTTATTCGTTGGGTTAACAACTTTGGGGACTTCTGTGAATTTTGGTTGGCCACTTCATTAAGTTTAGTGTTCAAACGTTTCAACCACTAATTTAATCTACAGAAGGAATAATTTTGTGTATCATCTTTGGGGATGCACATTAATTCATCAGCCATTGTCTTATCCCTTTGGATCCATGCATGCATTAGGAGAACCACAAAGATTTGTTAAAGTATTTGTTTTAATATCAATCAATGCTAATCTACAATATAAAATATCAAAATATCTGTATTGACGTACGTGGGAGTACCAACCACCCACATCTAAGAGCGAATTTACTTGGGTTACAAAGAACAGATTCACTACCTTTTTGAATCTTTTTGATCTTTTATGAATCCGACTTTATAGTTTGAAGTAGATATGATTCACAAGAATTTGTTTGTAGCCAGGAAAAGATGAAAAAAGTCTCATCTTATCATATTTCTTTAGTATACCATCACCTCTGCAAATTTTCATATATGCAAAGTATTTAAAATTTGCAAGAAAAAAAACAATTGCAAATTAGTTTATAGTGTGAGTTAATTAAAGTTAAGTTGATTTGATTATATGATTTTTATATTTTTTTAAAACTCAATGAAAAAAGTAATTTGTATAACTAAAGATAAAAAATTTAACAATCTAAGGTCGATTTTTGGAATAGATTTTTTCAATGTTCAGCCGTGCAATTTTCAACTGGAGATATATTTCATTTCTAAATAGATGGTAATTTGGTGACTGCAGTCGGACTCTATATCTATATAATACATGTTGTAAGTTAGTCCGCTATTACATATGCATTACATAAGACCTTCCTTAGGTTGTTATGTAGAGTAAAATAAAAATTAATTTATAACTCTAGTTTTTCAAATTTTATCATTTTTATCATTTTATATTGTAAATGAATGGCTCCACTTGATAGCGCCAGATTTTCAGACGTTCATTTAAGCTACCCAATGCGTTTCTAAAATCCTTCATTTTTTTAGTTGGTGTATGTCTGTCTGAATGAATCACTTAACTTAAATGTAAATATCTTATATAATATTTAGGTTTTGTATCTTATTTCGTTAACACTTTGTACACTGCTATGAGTGTCTGTCTCACACACTACATCCTTACTATGATAACACCCCTTCTATATATATGTTTCGTCCCTTACATCCCTTTCGATTTTGTTAAAAATGTATTGTAAAAATCGTAACAAGGGTACACCTGAGTGTGTTTTGCGGACCCGACTCGCAAAATACTGAACACGCCATTACATAATATCCAACTTAAATTACATACCCAATTATACTTAGTTTTTTCCTATGAGTTTAACTTAAAAATCAAATTGGTGAATTCTAGTCCATATCCCACCACTCTATATTAAATCTTTCTCTCTTCAGCATATTTGTAACATCAAACATTTCATAAAAGATATATGCAGGAAGAGTTTAAATAAAAGATTTAAACCATAGGTGTTATTTACTGTTTCATATTTGCATTTTACATAAAACATAAATGCGCGTAAAAGAATCAAAAAGAAGAGAAATTTTTTATTGATAAGTCACAAGAAAGGATGTACAAAAGTACTTTTTTGCAGGGATATCTTACGGTATAAGTTTTATAAGAAACTATAATAGTTATTTCTTGCATCGTACTATAAACGGCTTTCCGCAAATGTAGAAAGTACAATTACGAGATTAAAACTAGTTTTTTAAGCCCCGAAGTGCCGAAGGCACCGGCTAAAAAAACTGGTTTTAATTTTATGATTGTACATTTCTATATTCGTAGAAAGCTGGATATATTACGATGCTAGACATAGATTTTTCGTATGGATGAGAACCGGTTCCTATCCACCGGATTCGAATGAATACGAGAAACAAAATTAGGATTTGTTTAGAAAATTTAAATACTGCTGGTTTGAACCAACCAAACTAATAGACCAAAAATTTAACTACGGAACTTTAAAGGTAAAAAGAGAATACCAATTAATTCTTTACAGTCGGGCCCCTGGCCGCACCTTAATCAGTCGGGGGGGGGGGGGGGGCGTTCAACGCCCCCCCCCCCCTATTATCTCAGTTCCTATTAGAGCTAGTGGGCTAAATTTTTTTGTGCAAGTCCCCTGTGTTATGATGAATTTTCGACCTTAAGTAAGTCAAGGTCAATTTTCGCTTCCTTCACCCTTTTATTTAACAACCTTTGTTTTTAGGTCCTTTTTTACTTAAAAATTTCAAACGGCTGTATTTTTTTTAGTTTTGAAGCTAGAAGAAATTTTTTTTTGCAGAAAATGTTTATTTTTATGTAAATTTTATGTTTGAAATATCAAAACATAAATTTCAGCGGCCGCAGCTGTACTTGGCAGCTGCCAGCCGCCGCAGTCTGCGGTCGGCGGGAAAACGGCGGCGGATCTTTATGAAATTTTAATACATTATGTAGACATGTAAGAAAAGCTTAAGTTTAAAATTTGAAGTCTCTAAGTCAAAAATTGCGGCCACAGGAGCCTTTTGAAGATTTCTGGAGACCTGGAGGATCAGGACCTGCAGGATCATACCTGGAACCTGAAATTGACTTGAACACCTGTATTTGATATGAGGATGTACTACTAGAGGATATTTTAGTATTTTGGTAAAATGCTTTGTTTAAGTCAAAAAAAATATTTTTGATCTTTACCTGGATGACCCTGCAGGTTTGCTGGCATCCTGTGCCCGCCAGGATGGAGATATTCAAAAAATACCCAAACTTAAAAAGTCAAGCAGTTTGGGCTCTTTATCTTTCACACACAGAAAATGAGATAGAAAAAACCGGATGGGGGGGCGTTCAACGCCCCCCCCCCCCCCGACCGTTAAGGGTTAAATATATCTTTTAAAAAGTAGATTGATGCTAGCTATGTTTCATGAATCGTATTGTTTTGTACATTATGCTAAATAATATTAAAACATAAGGTAATAAACTATTTCCTGTATATATATGTATGATTATCTAATATTTGTAATAAACTTGGCTTAATTCAGTTTATCATCAAAATTCCATTTTAAATTCCAATTTGATTTCTGGAGAGAAGATCTGAAGTTCATCTTAGCATGGGTGTGTGTCTTCTCTCCCGTAAAATATTACATCCGCATAAAAATCCTCATAATAAAGTAACAGGATGCCTATTTGTCTGTGTGTTTGTATGTTTGTACCGAATGATCTCGCTAACCGCTGGACCGATCAGGTTCTCAATTACAGGTTAGCTTCTAGTCGGTTTTTAACTATTTTGGGGGAGGGTATCTCCCCCCCCCCCCCCTAAAAAAGATCGAACAAACCATTATACGGCCTAAATTCAAAATTAAAAAAGCCTAAAACCATACCAGTATCTGGGTTTCCCTACAATGGAAAACTCAATCAATTCAGTAGTTTGCAGGATCTTAACGAAAAAATTCTAAAATTTTTAATAATTTTTCTCGTATTCATTCGAATCCGGTGGATAGGAACCGGTTCTCATCCATACGAAAAAAAAATGTCTAGCATCGTATTATATCAATCTTTCTATGAATATAAAAATGTACAATCATAAGATTAAAACCAGTTTTTTAGCCGGTGCCTTCGGCACCTCGGGGCAAAAAAAACTAGTTTTAATCTCATAATTCAATATTCTATATCCGCGGAAAGCCGTTTATAATACGATGCGAGAAATAACTAATATAATACTAGAGGCTGCGCATCTCGGAGCTTTGTATTCAAAGTGCTTAGAAAAATAGATAAAAATAATTTCAACACAAAAATCTGGAAATGAATAAGCCCAAAACCAGCATGAGATCTATGTTATGTTAGAACCCAATCAGTTCAGTAGTTTTTGAGATGCTAAGCTTTGACAAAAAAAACCTTACTAATTCATATAATAGAAAGATATCAAGAGACTAAAAAACTAGATGGTTAGTTTGTCCTGCTGTAACAATAATTGCGTTTTTTCACGAGAAATTGACAATGTGGGAATGTGAATTAACATCCATTTTAGCTTTGCTTGCTAGAATTATCATATCAAAGAACAGGAACAAATTTTCTATAAATAAAGTAGTAAGTTTTTTTTTGCTTAAGATCTCAATAACTAATAAAGTGAATGAGTTTTCCTTTTTAGGTAAGCCTCATATAGGTCATGGGATGATTTTAGGCTTTTTTCACTTTTGGATTTAATCCCTAGGGTGGTTTTAATCTACTTTCTGTCTCTTCTATACCCCTTTTAATACATACTCCTAGATGCTAGGGGCGCAGCGTCTAGTTTTCAATAAATTAGAGGTAGGAAGGGAGTAGACATTGGACTGTAATTTAGGTTTCTTAAAATTGCCTTTGTTTGTCTTTTTTAGGTTTTTTCATAAAGTAAATCTTCAAAGTAGTAGTAGTTGTAGATTTATTTTCCAATCTAAAAGACAACAAAATGATATACGATAAAATAAGCATTAGTATATACATTGGCAGCTAAGATGTCGCGTGAGCTGTGTTGTCTCTAGCTGTTGAAAAAAGGCAACTTCTATGGTTTCTGAGGCAAGAAAATGTTCATACAATTAAATATCAGGTCCCGTTTTCCGCCTCATTTAACTGTTTTCTAAATCTTAATGGTCCAAAGAATTATATCATAAACACTTTTATTTCTCCCTATTCTGTCATTTTACATGGATTCTTAAGATCCTTAAATCAGAGAGGGGGGGGGGGACAATGACATGTTTATTAGACTAGTCCCCAAAGTTTTAGGATAAGGTTTTCTTGGCTCAGTAAGAATAAAACTTTGGGTACCAGTATAAAACTTTGGGTACCAGTAATTTATGACAAATGTACCTTTATGACAAACGTACCTTTATTACAAATGTACCTTTATGACTAACGTACCTTTATGACTAATGAACCTTTATGACAAATGTACCTTTATGACAAACGTACCTTTATGACAAATGAACCTTTATGACAAGTGTACCTTTATGACAAATGTTTTTATGACAAACGTACCTTTATGACAAATGTTTTTTTGACAAACGTACCTTTATGACAAATGTATTTATGACATATGTTTTTATGAAAAGTGTATTTATGACAAAAATTTAAGAGCCGGTTTTCTTATTCGTTAGCTTTGGAGACTTTAGTTAATTTTAATTGGTTGATTCATTAAGTTGAGTTTTAACGTTTTAATCACTAATTGTAATCTACAGAAGGGGTAATTTTGTGTATCATCATTTGAGATATACTTTAATTTA
Organism: Acartia tonsa; assembly: GCF_053477335.1. Taxonomy (NCBI): domain Eukaryota; kingdom Metazoa; phylum Arthropoda; class Copepoda; order Calanoida; family Acartiidae; genus Acartia; species Acartia tonsa. The sequence goes on from NC_137270.1 coordinate 28,355,260, forward strand.
TCGGTCATTGTCTTATCCCTTTAGATCCCTGTATTAAAATACACAAAGTACAAATATGACTTTTTTCTGAGATGAAGATAATTGAATCCCTAGAATATGCAAATAATGCAAAACAAGGATGACAACATTCAAAAATAGCATAGCTGAAAAATCTTACCAGAAATGAACATAGAGTAACAGTTTCAGAGTAGCAACGATTTCAGAAACTAATTAAAAGTAATCTATAATACAAAGTAGAACGATGTCTGTCTGTCTAAAGCTTAAGATCTCAGTAACCACTTAACCCATTGAACTCTACTCTTGAGGGAATATACCTACTGGTCCTGTGATGGTTTTAAGCTATTTTCTTGGGGGGTGATACACACCCAACCTGCCCCTCCAAGAAATTTCTTTTGAAAACTAAAATTTAAAAAGGGGGGTATAATAACCCCCCCCCCAAAAAAAAAAAAAAATTACCCCAACTCAAATTTTTTTTTATTTTTACTTTTTCTTTTTAAATCTAAAACACAAAAATTAGTTTGATCAAACCTATTGGGGCAAAGTCCCTAGAGGCTAGGGGAGAAGCCGCTAGTTCTTTAGTAATCTTAACAAAACACTGTTGATATTTTGTAAAATTGCTTAAAATTTTGAAATAATCTAGTAAATAAAATATTAATTATAGAATAAATAATATGTTCCTAGACATCTTCAACGTTTTAAAATTCAAAATTATGGTCTAATGACAAAATAAAAACATCAAACATTACCATATTTGAAGTAAGGGTGCCTCATATCATAGCCTATTATGTAACATGGAATACACATTTGCGCGAACTTATCAATCTATGATTGGTCAAATGACTCATACTTCAAATCTCCAGGTGCATCTGAGCCGCAACTTCAGATAATCAGGGCTACAAACAACAACAACCACCAGATTTAAAAATTACCTAATTTCTAGTAATGACAATATTGCCTTTTCCCTTTTAGAATTTTTCCACTTTTTTAAATGCGGACATACGAACAGGCTGAACAAAAAAAGTGTAATGTTTTTGCCTGTAAAAACTACATAAGCTTAGAATCTATATACAAATTTCTATATAACCAGGATGACAACATCTATACTGACATATTCCAAAAGTCAATGGAATATTATTTTATTATATCATCAATGTATTCCCGCGACCGCGACCGTGGCACAACACGTAGCACATCCGCACGTCGTCAGAAAGGTGATTGGTTCGAATCTCGGTCCGACACCGCGTCATAACTAAAGACGCTAAAAATGGTTCCTACTGCTGCTATGTCAGGTGCGAGACATAAATAGCTAGAGTAGGTGGAATGCCTTAGCCCAAAACAGGCGTAACTCACTACCATGCACAGTTAGGACTTCTCAGACAAAGGTCGTGCAACCAAAGAGTTGGTTGTCTGATGGGCAAATGGACGCTTTACACCGCAATCATAGGGCTTAGGGCTGACAACCCTATCCCACATCCATAAAAAAGCCACATCATTACAGAAACACTGACAAATTGTCAGCGGCCCATGCTCCCCCTGAAGAGTCAAAAGGGCTTGTTACTTACTTACATCAATGTATTCAAAACATCAAAGTTCTATGATCAGAGCTATTTATTACGGACGGATGGACAGACCCTACATGTAGAAAAGATTCGCCTTTAAAAATTAATTTGTGTTACATTTACAATTCCCCTAAATTTAACTTGGGCAAGTTTAGTGGTGTGAATTCCCTTCCACATAATCAAATCAGCAGAACCTTATTTAGTTCACTATGGATGGGGAAATGTAATTTTCTAAGCTGCTAAATAAGATAGACAGCTGAAATTGATAGTAAAAATTCCTATTGTATGTGCACATCTATTCTATACATTGTTTTGCCCGTCTGTCTGTCGTTCATATTTAATTTTGGTTTGCATATCATTTCTGTTACTTTTTCTTCTTGACGACAACTGAACATCTGCTATATAACTTTAGTTTCTCAATCTATGGGTGTTCTCTGCTTCGCTACTTATGGACATTGCCACCCTTGTTGCAAATATAAAACACCATGTGAATATAATCTATGCGTAAGTGAGTACACACCAGTTTAAACTAACTTTACTCTTATCAGATCTTGCTGGGAAATATTTATATTTTTGTTTAATTCAGTTCAAGATCTAGAACCCAGGGAGGGATTTATAAGATTTATATCAAAGTATTCTTTTTCGTTGCCTTAACATTTTTTGGGACTTTTATTTAATTTTTATTGGTTGGTTCATTTAGTTGAGTGTACAAACGTTTTAATCACTTATTATAATCTACTCAAGGGGTAATTCTGAGAATGTTAAGCAATTTATGGGCCATTGTCTTATCCCTTTAGATCCCTGGCAAGAACATAATAAGATAACTGGGTGTAGTTCTTTTAATAGACAAATAGTCGACCGCATAATTTCACCCTTAGATTCCTTACTCTATCTTTTCGAAAGAACGTGTTTATGGTCTTGGTGGGCTAAAACCTTGCGGGCAAATCCAAAACCGTCTTCAACCCAACCTAAACTTGATCTAATATGAAATAAGGTAGTGGTCCACTTTCAGTTGAAGTGGAATAGCCGATAGCGGGGAATTCTAATAAGCCCTCAGCTTATATGAAATTTAAACTAAAAGCGACAGCAAAAAAATATCAAATGTAACATTCCCCCTTGTATAAGAAGTTTTTAACTTCATAAGTAGGTTTTCGTTAAATTAACAGCATTTTAATCATTTTAATACTTTTTAATATCATTTTTTTATTTTGTAAATATATTCAGAGAGAGAGAGAGAGAGAAAACAATTGGCTGTATATTATACTAGTCCCCACTGTCTTTTATTTACGTTTTATTATTCGTTGACTAGACAAATTTGGGAACTTTTGTCAATCTTTATTGGTTGCTTTATTGAGTTGAATGTTCAAACGTTTCAATCTTTTAATTGTTATCTACAGAATGAATAATTTTGATAATCATTTGGGATGTAAAACAATTTATTGTCCATTGTCCTATCCCTTTATATCCCTAGGATATATTACTCAATAATAAATATGCTAGATTCTATAACGGATATTTCTTAAAAAGACAAAAGGATAGTTGCACGAAATGCATTTAAACTTAGTCTAGTGAACCGCTTTTTTTTCTCAGTTAATGGGTTAAACTACATTTATAAGGCATATGTCTGAAAGAAAAAGAAATATTTCAAATTTCTACCACGTAGTTTTTAAAATATCAAGACTTGAAAATCGTCTTTTTGTGATATATGCAATTTAAAAAGACAATTTTCAAGTCTTGATATTTTAAAAACTACGTGGTAGAAATTTGAAATTCTTTTAGATGTATGCCATATAAATGTAGTTTAATCAATAAACCAGGAAAAAATATGCGGTTCACTAAATTAATATCAAATGCATTTCGTGCAACTATCCTTTTGTCTTTTTAAGAAATATCCGTTATAGAATTTAGCATATTTATTATTGAGTAATATATCCTAGGGATATATAGGAATAGGACAATGGACAATAAATTTCGTGCAACTAACCCTTAAATAAAAAAACAATAATAACAAGGAAAAAAACTTGCTTTGGTTTTATATAGTATGATTTGGCATTTAGCTATACGTACTTTCACATATAAAAAAAACATGCCCAAACAAGCATACGTATGCACCTATCTATAGTAATGTGCAATTAAACCACCAACACATTTGATGTTGAAAGCAGCTAGGTTACTGAAAATATAAGGGAAAACAAATAGATAGATTGGACAAAACTGAAAGTTTACATATTCTCCCTTAGATGAGTTCGTCAGAGATACAGGGATATGGCAATAATAACCCTCTTACCAATAAAATCTATGTCTGATTGCTGTTAAATACAGGGAAAATGATGAAATATTATAATTTAGCATTAAAATTATTGGATGTTTTTTTGGAGGATTTTTTTAGTGTCTTTTCACCAGTTTTCAAAATCATTGAGAAAAAATCTTTGAACTGAAAAAAAACATTGAAAAAAAATCCTCCAAAAAAACATCCAATAATTTTAATACTAAATTTTTTATGATACGTTTAAAACTATAAAAAAATGATTATCTTCTATCTTTTTAAGGTAATATAAACATTATGGGGGAAGTCAGAGATGTAGATTAATATAAGTGTCGTATGAGCAGCTAGGTGAATATGCACTCTTCCCTAAAGGGTTAATTAATGTTCATTTGTACTTAATGAATAAAAAATAATACAAAACGTTGATAAAATATTACTTAAAACATGTACATTAAAATATTGAATTATTGTGATTTTTAATAAATATTCTGTTTTAAGTACACTAAATTTCTATTGTTTATGTCCTAAACTAGTTATTGCTCAACTATAAGTTTACGTTAGGGCTAGCTAAATGGTAGATAATTGCAGTTTAAGGAAATCCGCCGCCTAATGAGCACTGTATTTAGGTATGTAAATATTAATTGTAATTATCATTATCCAATAGATATAAGGCCCTATAGACACTCTATTAGAACAGCTTTCTTTCAATTAACTTTTGTACTTTGCTTTTTGCAATATAGTAAGGTTTAACTCTATTATGATACTCTAATAGTTAATCTATAGTTGTTATCTATTATATTATTTGTTCTTAATATGTTATTATTTAGAATCTACCAAACTGTTTCCACCATACCGTGTACCTTGTACCCAGTGTTGCTTTAACTGGCGCCCTACTCAATACGGGTTGTACTGACAACTAGGATTGGAGACAGGGCAAAGGTTAGCAACTAACAACAGAGTTTAGAGTCATCTCCTTCTACTTTGCCTTCTGAACCTTGTCTTGGTTAGTAATTCCAGGACTAAGTGGTTAGATTGGGTCATCCTGGCGTGACACCTGTAGAGAAGCTTCGCACCTAACCTGTATGTATCTATCTTTTTCTTTATTTTAATAAATCTGTACTACTTCAATATTTGTTTTATTTTGGCAGTATAAACGGTTTTGGTTTTTAACTAAATAGGTATTTGATAGGCCGGCTATTGATTCCACTCGCCCAACAATTCTAAATACAAGAAAATTTCAGTAATACACTTTAAATTATACTCTATTATATTTGTACATAATAGCTGTGCTTTCTTTGAAAGTAAAAAAGTGTAAACACTGCCAAAATTAACAAATAGTTTATTTGTACATTTTATTATTGCTTCGCATTTATGGTTTAATAATTTGGAAGTCTAATCAAGTCAATTTCTTTAAATTTAACAAACCATAATTAAATTTTTTATTGGAGCAATATAATTATGTATGTATGTTTGTCGAGTTAAAATTTCCAGTGTAACACACACACACACACACTCACACTCACACTTACATACACAAACATTTCTGTAGCCTTTAAATGTACACCCGTGTTGTTTAACAGGGATGAAGTCATTCTCACTTAAGGTCAAAGTAATTGTATTATTCAAATCTCGTCAATAATATTGAACATTAAATTCATGTAAGTAGTTTTTAAGCACACTACTCTGAATTGTTGATAGTTTTTATAATACTTTGCTTTAATTTTCTTTGATAAGTTTATTACTTTTAAACTTAAATTTCTAATTTAACTAATTCTCTTTGTCCATGATATCAATAAGATATTTCATTACCAATAATTAAGGGATATAGTATGTGTTACTGTGATTTGGTATTTAACCAAATCTATGTTTTGCATACTTATATTTCCAATATGTTTTATATTGGAAATATTTTTTGTATACAAATGTTTTGCGATTTGAGTGAATATTTGTATTACATCAATATGCCCTTAAAATCTAACATAAATTTTCCTGTTCATGACTATATCTGCATTGTTGATCTTTAAATGAATAGGAATATTTTACACCTACATTGGATTATACATCCACTTACTCTTTTCTGCATTTATACAGGAACTTTTTCCTGTGTTGGAAAATTATTTCCACAATATACTCTTGCACATTATTGATGTGTTTATTTAAATTTCACCCAAACACTTTCAGCACTTACACAAAAATGATCATAACCAGCTTCTTTCTGTCGTGCTAATATTTGAAAATTGATATTGATACTATGATTGGCAATTTGAGTAAATCATATGTTTCAAATATTTGATTGAAATGAAATTATATAGGTATTGATACTATGATTGGCAATTTGAGTAAATCATATGTTTCAATATGTAGTTTTTTTTTGTCGTGCTAATTTTTGGAAAACGGTTCCATGCCACATTCCTGCACATTATTAACATGTGTACATTTGGATTATTCATCCATAGCTATGTCATTTGCACATCAACATGTGCACGCATCTGTTAGATTATTTGTCTAAAGCTATTTCAATTGCACATCAACATGTGCACACATCTTTGGATTATTCATCCACAACTGTTTCATTTGCACATCAACATGTGCGCACAACTTTTGGATTATTCATCCATAACAATTTCATGTGCACATTAACATGTGCACACATCTTTTGGATTATTCATCCATAACAATTTCTTTGCACATCAACATGTGCACATATCCTTTGGATTATTAATCCACAACTATTTCATTTGCACATCAACATGTGCACACATCTTTTGGATTATTCATCCATAACAATTTCATTAGCACATCAACATGTGCACACATCTTTTGTATTATTCATCCATAACAATTTCTTTTGCACATCAACATGTGCACATATCCTTTGGATTATTCATCCACAACTATTTCATTTGCACATCAACATGTGCACACATCTTTTGGATTATTCATCCATAACAATTTCATTAGCACATCAACATGTGCAAACACCTTTAGATTTTTCATCTATATCAATATCATTAGCACATCAACAACTATTTCATTTGCACATCAACATGTGCACATATCCTTTGGATTATTCATTCACAACTATTTCATTCGCACATCAACATGTGCACACATCTTTTGGATTTTTCATCCGTAAAAATTTCATTAGCACATCAACATGTGCGCTCATCCTTTGGATTTCTCATCCATAACTGTTTCATTTGCACATCAACATGTGCACACATTTTTGAATTATTCATCCATAACTATTTCATTTGCACATTAATATGTGCAAACATCTTTGGATTATTCGTCCATAGCTATTTCATTCGCACATCAACATGTGCACACATCTTTGGATTATTCATCCACTATTATTTCAGTTGTACATCAACATTTGCACACATCCTATTTTGATTCATCATCTGAATAAGATCTTTGAAGATTGCTCATACAATCATGCTTATAATGTTGAGTAATGCTCATACAATCAACTTAATGTAAAAAAAATGTTATTCATTTTTATTCCTTTCCCGTGGGAGTGTCGTATGAGCAGCTAGGTGAATATGCACTCTTCCCTAAAGGGTTAATTAATGTTCATTTGTACTTAATGAATAAAAAATAATACAAAACGTTGATAAAATATTACTTAAAACATGTACATTAAAATATTGAATTATTGTGATTTTTAATAAATATTCTGTTTTAAGTACACTAAATTTCTATTGTTTATGTCCTAAACTAGTTATTGCTCAACTATAAGTTTACGTTAGGGCTAGCTAAATGGTAGATAATTGCAGTTTAAGGAAATCCGCCGCCTAATGAGCACTGTATTTAGGTATGTAAATATTAATTGTAATTATCATTATCCAATAGATATAAGGCCCTATAGACACTCTATTAGAACAGCTTTCTTTCAATTAACTTTTGTACTTTGCTTTTTGCAATATAGTAAGGTTTAACTCTATTATGATACTCTAATAGTTAATCTATAGTTGTTATCTATTATATTATTTGTTCTTAATATGTTATTATTTAGAATCTACCAAACTGTTTCCACCATACCGTGTACCTTGTACCCAGTGTTGCTTTAACTGGCGCCCTACTCAATACGGGTTGTACTGACAACTAGGATTGGAGACAGGGCAAAGGTTAGCAACTAACAACAGAGTTTAGAGTCATCTCCTTCTACTTTGCCTTCTGAACCTTGTCTTGGTTAGTAATTCCAGGACTAAGTGGTTAGATTGGGTCATCCTGGCGTGACACCTGTAGAGAAGCTTCGCACCTAACCTGTATGTATCTATCTTTTTCTTTATTTTAATAAATCTGTACTACTTCAATATTTGTTTTATTTTGGCAGTATAAACGGTTTTGGTTTTTAACTAAATAGGTATTTAATAGGCCGGCTATTGATTCCACTCGCCCAACAATAAGCTCCATCCCTGCAGTGTGAGTGCATGGAATGTGAGCATATGAAAATTATTGAACAGTGCATTTTCCCACGCAAACTTCAAAGTATGAAAATGTGGAGAGAAAAATACATGCACTACATAATTTGGACCTCTTCCTTATATTTTCAAAATTTAGTTATTTTTGGAAAGTAAAATATGCATAAAAATTACAAGATGCCCCAATCACCAAATAAAGTTAGTAAAATAAAAACACAAAAATACATAAAAGATAAATAAAAATTTTTATAGAAGATTTTGGGGGAATGATAGTTATATCAGTCATTCTTCTTGTCTTATAAATTTGTCCAAGAAGGGCAATCCTAAATAAGGAAAAAATGCGCAATTTCAAAAATAAAAAAATAAAAAAGAGGGGCTAGAAAAAAAGTGCAACAAAAATATTTTGGAAAATGTAATTTTTGGTTGTGTGCAGTAGTAAAGAAGAGATGAAAAGATAATGCGGTTTTTTTTTGTAAACAAAAAATAATAATATGCGCTGCAAACAAGGGAGGTGTTTGCAGCCCCCTCCTCCACAGCCCTTTACATGTGCACGCGTCTGGCTTCAAAAATAAATCTATAAATGTAGATGTATTACCAGACAACTACCTAGACACTCTGTTAGGACCCTTTTTCGTCTGCCATCAAATTTCTTTCTGTTATTTTGTAGCGACTTGGCTGTATTGATATTCCAAACGCTATTAGCTGATTTTCAAAGACCCAATTGAAAATCGGAACAGGGTCCTTGGGGTTAGAACATCCAGTTATTTAACCCTTTCCCCCGTTTTACTCTCAATGCTTCAAAAATGGGGAGATGTGTACAGGAAAATCCCATTTTATAAAGTAGTAAGGCTTTCTGTTCTTAAGTTTAATATCTCATAACTATACTGAATTGGGCTTTCTATTTCAGGTAAGCTTCATATTTGTCTTGTGATGTTTTTAGACTATTTTATTTTAAGTCGTTGGATGGTTTTAGGCTATTATATTTTAAGTCCCGGGAAGGTTTTAGGCTTTTTACCTATCCCCTTTGAATACAGAGCCGTTAGATGTTAGGGGCGTAGCCGCTAGTCTTATATATAGAATTTCAGTGTCATAACTTCAGAAAGATTGTTTTGGGATTCAAAACATTTAAGGCTATTATATAATGAATCTCTTCCACCAGTAAAATAAGTTTAAACATAAGTATGACAACATCCATAAATGTGAAGTTCCAAAATAGTATAACAAACGAGCATTAATACTTGTAGAGTTTCGGAACTGAATGAGTAGAATATGAATGTATAAATCGAAACAAAATTTTAAATAAGTTTGTTTCAAAATGCTGATATCGATTATAGAGTTGCTAGGTTTTCTAAATCGGACCTAACTACTACAGGAATCACCAGGTTGAAATGGATAGGCCAATTCTAACATGTCTGAATTCACGAAATGAGCTAACGGCTACAGACGTACTGACGGACAGAGGGACCTATCCTAATTGTAGAAAAACTTCGCTCTTAACAATTTACTGTATTTTCATATTAGGAATTAAAAATACACAAATTATGCATAAACCATATAATATTTAGTAAAAAGTAAAACTAAGTGGTATACAAAATAGATAGCGGCTTGTTCACAGAATTATTCAAATATTTGTGATTTTAAAAAAGCAACGAACAACTATTTTAGTTTAGGTTAGGTTAGGTTATAGGCTAGGGAGCCGAGCGCTGCGGCTAGGCAGGCAAGGGGGTCGAGCGCTGCGGCTAGGCAGGCTAAGGAGCCGAGCGCTGCGGCCAGAGCTGTTCGTTATCGGGGGGGGGGGGGGGGGGGTACTCAAATTTTCAAAATTGAAAAAAAAAATTCTAAGAGGATAATACCTATTCTGATCTTTGGCACTTAAATTGAGGGGTTGAATTTTAGATTTTAATTTAAGTCACAAAAGGAAATGTTTTAGGAAATTTTCATTTTTTTTTTGGGGGGGGGGTTGGGTATTTTTTTACTTTGGGCGATTTCTCTTCGAAGGGTGGTGGTACCCTCCCCCAAAATAGTTATAAACCTTCCCAGGACCTATATTTTAAAGGAGAACTATATCAGATCCTGCGGTACAAACAGACACTCACAGACAGAGATCATGTTACTTTTATATAAGAACTAGCGATTTCGCCCCTAGAGGCTTCTAGGGGCACTAGAGGAGGGTTTGAGTTGAATCTTAAAACCCAAATTTATTTTTTTGTGGCATATACGTGATGATTTACCCATACATAAAATTTAAAGAATCTCTAGGTTTATTTACCTAGATATTATGAAAGTATGTCTTGATGTATTTGTGAGTAGAAATATAAATATAAACATACATACAAGGATAACAACAACTGTAGAAGCTCAGCCCAATTTATAAAGATGCTACGATAAAAAACATCATTCTTAATTGTCCTAGAATCTCCATTGGGAAGTGTAAATGTTGGTACGTTTTTTGAGAAATAAAACATTTCTTGTTTTTATACTTTTCCTACAGCAAGGTTTGAAATCGATATGACTTTTCTAACATGCCTAAATTTACGAGAAGATCATTACGGACTTACCTTTAATAAAGAAAATATCCGCTTTCAATGAGAGTTGGATATTGAGAATTCAATTTTAGAACTCTACTTGACAATTTTGTATTTGTTTCAAAATTTATACTTGAGCTGGATTTACCAAAACTTTTTGAAAATATTGTCTATCTTCCTTGCAGAATATACAGGGAAGGAGGGTTCATTGGCTGTTTACACTAGTCCCCAAAGTTTTATACTAACTTTTTTAATTCGTTGACTTTTCATTTTATTTTGATTAGTTGGTTCATTAAGTTGAGTGCCCAAACGTTTCAACCTCTAATTTTAATTTACAGAATGGGTAGTTCTATTGGGGATGCACATAAATTTATGGTCCATTGTCTTATCCCTTTAGATCCCTGAGTATACAAATATGTTTGTTATCCTTCTTTTTAGTAGTGCAGATGCTCTAAAACTATAAGTCCGCACTAAAAACAGAACAAATTAAATTTCGTATACAATATTAGTAACCTTTTGTTGTATATATTGAAAGACAGACAAGTACAGTACACTTAGAGGGAAAAAATTGGCTCTGAATATTACAAAAATGTTTTATTATTTAATTTATATTTATATGGAGATGTGTTCATGTCTGTATTATTTGATGTTTAATCTTTTTCAGATTTTATTTAAGTCGTCAGTAAGATGGGCAGATAAAGTATAAGGTGCGTTGCTGTAAAAGGACATTTAGCTTTTTTTTCTACATTTTACAATTTATTAAGTGTTAGGGCATTTCCAACCTCCTCTAAAAAAAGAAGAAAACTTTACATTTTTAGTTTCTATCTATCTCTTCATCTATTTACCTATCTATATAAATTTTATCCATCAATTATTCATTCATATACTTTTCTACATACATACCTTTCAATCTGTTTTTTATATACCTAGTTAGTTATCTATCTATAATTGTATCTACCTATGAGACACTTATTGAAACTGGCAGAGCACTTTACTACTAAAGACTCTTCCTATACTTAATTATGTTTTAACAAAACAGAAAATAAAGTGCTACAATTAATAAATCCTATAATGAGTTAACCTTTATAAAAAGGATAATTTTTTGCGTAATTCCGTAAAAGCTTCCAGTCAAATGCGCTTTTTAGGTCAAACTGTTCTTAATTTTGATTAAATGCTTAGTAAGATTAGAAGCATAATTAAGAACAGTTTGACCTTTATAAAAGACTTTACTATAAATTCAATACTTGGTTAAAGGTTTAATGTAATGGAAAACATGATTTCTCGGCTGTCACATTAGATAGATATTTGATAATTACAGTGAACATTTATTGATTAATGAAACCAATAACTTAATATGCCAGTCTGTTACGCTTGAAAGCACTGGCGGATACGTCCCTAGAGGCTTGTATCTAAGGGCTCTTGAGGCTGGTAGGAAGTCGACCCCACATTTTAGAGAGAGTGGAGATACCCTCCCTCCCCTCGCCCTAAAAGTTAATAACCTTCCTTATATATAAAGTTTTACTGTAAAGGAGAACCATATTGCCAATTGGTTAAATGGTTAGCGAGACCCTTTGCTACAGACAAAAAAAGCTTACTACTTCATATAATATGATTAACGCTATTAAACCCTTTGTCCGTATGTCTGCATGTATGTTTGGCTGTATTGCTACCTATGTTAAAGTTATATGCTCAAAGCTTGTGGTATGTATTTTCTATATAGACATTATAATATGATTATCTATACGGAGACAATATTGAGCACATACAACAACTTTCCATTTTTATCAGTGTTCATAGGATAGGTAGATTTAGATTTAGATATATTATTCTTGGGTGTAAATACATGAAAAAAAATATAATAAATTAATAAAATTAATATCAAATACATTTATCTATTATGGCAGATTTTATAGTTGTGGTTATTTTATATTTTTATATGAAAATCTTCTTCCCAAATGGCAGTTTTCTAAAATCTAGGAAGTATGCAATAATGTGTGTTCACACAATGTTTTCATACAGGCCATGTAAAGGTAAAGGAAAAAAGCTTTTGTGGAGAATCAGAGACGATTCAGGCAAAATTTAGGCTAAATATCGATAGGTGTTTTGTGGAAAAAAATTACTAGAGGCAAAACGGCGGTTTCCTTCGTATATTTTGATGCTCATTTAAGATTATGTTATTTGAAAGTAACTTTTAAGAATAGAGCCCCTCCGATTTCCCAGTGGCTAAAAATAAGTATTTTCTAAACTTTAAGATATGGAGTTCTGGTGGTCAAAAAATAGGTTTGGGCAAAATGACCGATAAGACTAGAATTGCAGAATAAGATTTTTCGCTAAATTTTTCGCATTCTACTTGTGTCTTTAAAAATATAATACTTTCAGAGTCCTATCTCTAAGGACGTGATCTTCCTTATGTTGTTGCAACTATAGGCTTAGATAAGTATACCTTTATCTGGACTTAAAACGCCAACCAAGAGTGAATTTGACTAATTTGACGCAGCTTCTGGCATTGGATAATGAACTTGTCAATATAAAAGTAGGAATAGAAATAAATTTTATTTATTAAACTAAATTTACGGCTCTTTCTTCCCTCTATTTCAAATAATGCTAACAATGTAACATTTTAGAAGTGTAATTCTTCAAATGCTAGGTTTATTACCCTAGATGATGAATTCTCACAATGATCCAAGTAAAAGAGGAATTTCTAGCAGACGGAGCTCATGTTTTAATTAAATGATGTGGTCGGATTGTTCCTACACTGTGTTGGTCCAACTAAGGGATCGGGGATATGACATTCATTATTCAAACTTTCAGGTAAATTTTCCAGGGATCGAGGGGACATTAGGCTGTTTATTACACTAGTCCCCAAAGTTTAATTGTAACGTTTTCTTATTCATTTGCATAACAACTTTGGGGACTATAATGGATTATTGGTTGGTTTATTAATATGATTGTCCAAACGTTCAAATCACTCATTTAATTGTAATCTAAAGAATAGTTAATTTTGTGTCTTATCCCTTTAGATCCCTGAAAATCCTCCCTTCCTCATTTTTTACTAAGAAATCTTCAAAAATTTGAAAGACAGAGTAGATAGCAATAAAGAGGGATGGTCAGACAAATAAAGTAATTTGTAGTGTAGCCTCGCTGCTAAAAAAAAGCACAGGGAAAAAACATTCATCTTTCTAATAAGAACACGTATAAGACCACTTATTTTGTTGACCTAATTAAGATGGAATACTAACTTTATAATCTGATATTGGCTCAATACAAAAAAACATATGTCTAAAAAGATTAGGTTGTCTGAAAGCTAAAATGTATAAATTTTATGTTTATCAAGGAAGCCATGAACATAAACAGTGCAGCTATATCTATTTAAAACTTTTTTGATGATTACAAAACATAAAAAAGTAACCTTATTTAAAAGTAACAAGATGTCTGTCTGTACTAAAGGATTTCACTAACTGAACTAATATGGTTATCCTTTACGATGTAGCTTTTCATAGGTCCTGTGAAGGTTTATAACTATTTTAAGGTAGGTAACAACTACACCCCAAATAAGAAAATAATCCTAAATTGTCAAATTATATTTCTCTTCAAATGAATAGTCCCTTACACCCATAACAGAGAACCAAAGTACTTTCGATCATGGAATTTATAAGAAGTGTATAGCTACTCCAAAACAGATTGGGATTCTTTGAGAGAAATTATTTAGCTTAAGCTACTAAAAATCGGGGTAGCTGAAAGTGTCATGTGTGACATCATAAAAATAGTTCTAAAAGGGAAGGATGAGAGAAGAAGTGGGAAGGAAACCCCTGAAAAAGGGATGGATAAGAGACGTATTTTTATGACGTCACACGTGACACTTTCTGCTGTCCCCTGTAAATCGCAATGTCCAATGTGCAGCTATTCTATAATTCACATTTTCTGTTTGCCAATTTAACAAAAAAAAAACATTTTAAAGGGAAATTAAAATTACACAGCTGTGATAGCTTTAGCTACTATAGGACAGTATTTTGAATAAATCTAGATTTAATGCAAAAATAGTTCTCTCTTTTTTGATTATTTGTGTTTCACTAATCAAGACTGTTATATTGAGCTGGATCTTTAAATCATTTTAGTCGTGAGCCAGATCGGGTTGAGCCAACTTTCCATTAATGACAGCACAGCATTTTATGAAATGCCGCGCTGTTATTGGCTGAAATTCGGCTCACCCCGATCTGGCTCACCACTAAAATGATTTAAAGATCCAGCTCTGCTATTCTTGTTATTATAATTCTTGTTTGATTACATATTTAAATTTATTTACTTATTATTTGCACCAAAAATATTTTATTTAAATTTCTCGTATCCATTCGAATCCGGTGGATAGAACCGGTTCTCATTCATACGAAAAAACTATGTCTAGCATCGTATTATATCCAGCTATCTACGAATATAAAAAGAACACAGTAATGGTGTCTGACTGATTATGACGTAACAAAAAAAAATTAGCCAATGAGAGGCCGTTATTGACCAATGGTAAATTTATAGTGGCCTCTCATTGGCTAATTTTTTTTTGTTACGTCATAATCAGTCAGACACTATTACTGTGTTCATATAAAAATGTACAATCATAAGATTAAAACCAGTTTTTTTAGCCGGTGCCTTCGGCACCTCGGGGCTAAAAAAACTAGTTTTAATCTCATAATTGTACATTCTATATCCGCGGAAAGCCGTTTATAATACGATGCGAGAAATAACTATTCTCTCACCAGGATACATCTAAATATTATAATATTATTAATATATTAAGAAATATCTATTTTAAAATATTTTATCTTAGTTATGCCAAATATTTGGCTGGATTAACAGTAAAACAACAACTTATTTATAAAGCTTTAAATTAAATTTAAGCAACTTGGGAATAATTATATATTTTATCGTATTATAGACAGCTATCCCTGTATTTTAAAATAAAATAAAAAATAATTTTAAAACCAGTTTCGGGCTAACAAAACCAGTATTAAATTTATGATTTTTATTTTAATATTCTTTGAAAATTGCTAATTAAGTCTATAACACAGCTTAGTGGCTGCCAATGAGCTTTCTGTAAACCTCGTGGGTGATGTGGCAGCAACTGTAGCTCGGGCTGTTGGGTCCATAAAATATCTTATTTTGACTAAAATTTTAAGAGTTATATTTACCTAACTAAATTTTGAGAAATAAAAGACAGATATAAGAAGACATAAATATACTTATATCTCATTCATGACTTAAAAACTACAAACCTTAAATTTAAGCTTTTTAACGGGTATCTTTGATATTTAAAAAAAAAACTTTGTGGGTAAACAAACTAATACAAAATTTACCAGGTTAAGTGATAATATTATTTTAGATAAAATGACATTTAATACAAACTTGTATTTATTTTGTTTAGCACTCATTTTCATTATGACAGGTAATTAATTAGACATTACTATTTCAATTAGTTATATTTATGCATCCTATTAAATTGGATATAAATTGATCAGAGAATATCTTATCTTTTTTTAAAGCAAAGATTTTCTTTAATTATGTCCATACATCTGTTTATTCATAACTCAGAGCTCTGATTGTAATTTAGGCATTAGAATTGTCTAATCTATTTCATCTTGGCATGGTGATTAAGTACAATTTCGAAAACGTTTAAACTCTATAAGCATTAATACAATTTGATCATAATGATTTTTAGCTTTCATGGCAAATTTTTTTATATGATATAAGTATCCCATTCCATTATTTAAATAAGTTGGAGGTAGATTTTGCTAAAATTCCGTAAATGTATGAGTTTTAAGGCTTAAAAACAGTAGTAGAACGATATTATTCACTAAATATGTGTATTCCTTATTGAAAAGGACTATAGACATTTTTTTATTTTTAAAGTTTTCATAAATTTTATCGTTATACTTTGTTTTTAAGCCTTAAAAATCACACCTTTACGGAATTTTAGCACAACCTATCTCACCCTTTATACAGAATATTGTAGAGACTTTCAATTAATGTTGAATACTTTATTCGGCGTTGCTACAAAAGACCTACTCTACAAAAGACCTACCCCTACAAAAGACCTACTCGTCGGTTCTACAAAAGACCAACGCCTACAAAAGACCTACTCTACAAAAGACCAACGCCTACAAAAGACCTACTCTACAAAAGACCAACGCCTACAAAAGACCTACTCTACAAAAGACCAACGCCTACAAAAGACCTACTCTACAAAAAATCGTAATGCTAGAAGGTCATGGCCGCAGAGCTCGGCCCCCTGGCCTGCCTAGCCACGGGCGCTCGGCCCCCTTGCCTATAACCTAACCTAACCTAACTTATATGTAATAATGTATGAATGTTTATCGTACATTAACTTAATTATACTTTAGAATTTCGTTGATTTACAAAAAGTGGTTGGTAGATTTTTTTCAAATTTTAATATTTTTTTTACAATATTTAGGTAAGGTTAGGTTAGGGTATAGGCATGGGGGCCGAGCGCCCGCGGCTAGGCAGGCCAGGGGGCCGAGCGCTGCGGCCATGTATTGATTATGTATTACTTTATCAATAAATTTGATGTTTATATTATAACAATATATATTCGTAGGTCTTATGTAGGGGCAGGTATTTTGTAGAGTAGGTCTTATGTAGGGGTAGGTCTTTTGTAGAGTAGACCTTTTGTAGGGGTAGGTCTTTTGTAGAGTAGGTCTTTTGTAGCAACGCCCTTTATTAGTTACTTAGTTAATAATTATTTATCTAACGGTCTAACATGTTGAGCTATGCTGAATCTGATGTAGATCTTGTCTTCTCTTTTATTTGTTTTATTGTTCAAATTAAGTTGCATGATAGTTTCAAATCAAGTTGTACATACATAATGCAGGCTTATTGTATAAAAGGCACAGAAGAAAGACAGTAAAATACAATCTCTTATTACATCTGTTTCAAATTGACTCTAAGATAATTATTAAACTACAAATTTAAATATTATAGTCATACAAATCTTTAAATAATGGATATTTTTTATCTATCAAATGAAATCAAAATCAAAATAACTATTTTAGTCAACATATTAATACACAATGATAGAATCAGAATATTTACATAGATTCTATATACAGTATACGTTACGAAAAATGACCGGTCTTTAAAATGATCTAGCCCCCCCCCCCCCTGTAATGAAGTTGTAACCCTATTTTTTGTGTGTGTGATCTTTATATAGTAAATATAATGGTGTTTGTTGCGGTAAATTAGATCTAAGAACATTTTCCGACATTCAGCAGGCTATAAAAGAAGAAATTCAAAATGAAAAAATTCATACCCTTATTTTTTAAAGTAAATTTTACTTAAGCCAAAAAATCACATAGTAAAATTGAAATAAGCATAGGGGTTGTGTCGAGTTTTATCTTCAGCATAAAATTCTGCTTCCATAGACCCCTTACCCGACTTCCTAGCTCTCATACAAGTCATTTGAGCCAAAAAAAAGCATGTATCAGACCTCAAAATCTATGATTTTTCGGCTTAACCAAAATTCAATTAAAATACATTAGGGTCGGAATTTTTTCATTTTGAATATTTTCTTTCTTTGCTGCTGAATGTCGGAAAATGTTCTTTGATCTAATTTACCGCAACAAACACCATTATTTACTAAGTAGGGTGAGGCGGGGCATTACCGGTAATTTTTTCGGTTTTTTGAAAAAAAAATGGGGTAAATATTAATATTTTTAAATGGGACCAAGACCATTAGAAAGCTTACGGAAAGGACTATCAGGTCCTAATAGGACGTTATCCTAGGACTTTTAGAAGTTTGTCATAACTGGACTCAAAGAAATTACCGATAAATGCCCCATGGTGGGGCATTGTGGGTAACGTCTTTTCAACCTAAAAAAAATCGATGAAAAACGGCCAAACGGCCAGTCAAACATAAATTATCATAATTAGTATAGGTTATAGGGATTATCCACAAAAATTTTCATAAAGATCGGACTATTCCTTCTATGTCAAAAATCATTTTTTTTAAAAGACGAGAAATTTCGATTTTTTTTTTCACAAAAATTTTCTTTCAAAATAAAATTTAAATTTTTTTATATAAAAAATCTGTTCTATTCACTTTTTGGCCTAATTCTTAAAAAGCCCATATTGAATTTTAGATTTTACCAAAGAAAACCTGAAAATTGATCTTAAAAATCGAATTTGAATTTTTTTTTCGACGTTACCGAAAAATACCCCGCGCGAACTTTGGTCATTTTTGAAAAAAATATTAACTCTACATTTAACCTCTCAACGGATTTGGAAAGAGCGGGCAATTTTTAGTTCAAAAGGTTTTTTACGGATCAGTTCTAGGTCTTACCAATTTTTGTGTAGGTCGATCTTTATACACATAGGTGAAAAAATTTTTGAAAAAAAAATTTTTTTGTCCGACTTTGAGACCCCAAAAGTACCCTTAAAATTTATCTCACAAAAATTTCATTTTATATTTTTTTGTAGGCAATTTAATAAGGAACAAATTTGCTTTCATGTTTTTTTCTGTCAGTCGATTAAAACATGGAGAAAAATGTCATTTTCTGAAGGTGGGTAAAAAATTACCATTAATGCCCCTTACCGGTTAATGCCCCGCTTGACCCTATATTTGCGATTACTTTTATTTATTGAAATCTTCCAATTTTTAACATTTACAAAACAGTCTGCTTTATTGCATCGAGATCCATGACATATCTATATAGGAAATAAATGTCTATATATGAGCTCAAGTCTTCCAAGGGATAAATGTTTAAAACTCATAGTGCTCCAATAATCCATAATAAACTCTCATTGCCCAGAACGATAAGACCCAATATTTTACTTTATTATGAATAAATTCATCTTTTTTTATTTCATGTTGCTATTTACATAATGTTGAAGTATTTAATTACTATTCTTAAAACAGAAAATTTAAATTCATAATATAGTAAATTTAAGAAAACTTAGTTTTTAAACAAATTGATTCTAGCGCCACTTTTAATGTGTTCAGATTTACAAACAAAAATTAAAAACATTTTAACCCTTTCGTGACGGTTATATAAAAAAATATATATTGGAAAATAAATTCCTTAATTCAAATTTCATTTTTGAAAGAATGAAAAAAGCATTATTATAAATACGTATCTGAAGATCAAATAAAGAAATCAAAAGAAAAATGGAAGAAAAAGCAAGTGTGAGAGAGAGGTTTAAAAAAAAGAAAACGCTAAGGCAGAATGTTATTACGTTCATAGTATCAAATGCTTTTATTATAAAATAAATAACTGAAATCAGCCAGACAGAAATTCTAACGTAAGTAGTTGATTTTGAATTAATCTTTATGTGCAAGTTAATATATTTATATTTATTTTCTAATATTTCCCCTGTGAATATACAGTGAACCCCCCGGCCCCCCCCCCCCCCCAAAGAAAAACGGGCATAGAATTGTCAGGGAAATTTTAACAAAATCCATATTTCTAATTCTGAATAAAAGAATGCATACCTAGCGGATGCGTACCTAGCATCCAAGGGCTCTGTAATTAAAGGGGCAGAAACAGGCTAGAAAAAATAGCTTAAAACCATCTAAAAATGAAATAACCTAATGCCCCCATGGGACCTATTTGAAGCTTACCTAAAACTGAGAACCCAATTGCTTTAGTAGTTATTGAGATTTTAACCTTCAGACAAAAAAACTTTATATATTATTAGCGTTTGCCCCTTTATCATCTACGGACTAGAAAAAAAGCTTAAACCCATCCCAAGACTTAAATCTAAAAATTAAATAGCCTAAAACCATCACGGGACCGATGTTAAGTTTATATAAAATAGAGAACCCAATCAGTTAAGTAGATTAGATATTAAGAATGAGACATTGAAATCAAATTGACAATGTATTTACAAATAAAAATATTTTTATTAGTTATTTATTGTTGTATGTTGTAAATCATACAAAACTTGATCGAATAGAAGATAAGATAAGATAATAAAGTCTTCCCTGGAAATACTAAAAGCTATACTGACAGACCGACGGCATATAAAGTGGAAAAATACATATTTAATTTAAAATTAAAGCCGTCTATCTTTAATAGCAGATGAAGAATTATGTTTTACCCTCAGACGGACATTTCTAATTATAGAGGTGCTTCGTGTAAAAAATATATTTAATAATAATTAAGCAAGTGATGTTTAGGGTGCTTTCCCATATCGAGTACATATCAAGCATTGAAAATACACTTCCATATTTTATAAACTAGCGGCTTCGCCCCAAGAGGTTTAATCAAACCAATTTTTCGTATTTTTTTTTTGGGGGGGGGGGGGGGTAGTTGACCCCACTATTTTAATTTTAGTTTTAAAAAGAAAAAAAAATATTTTTTTTTTTTTTTGGGGGGGGTATTTTACATTTTTTTGGGGAGTTGGGGGTGTCCCACCCCCTAAGAAAATAGATATAAACCTTCCCGGGACCTATGAGAAGCTACCCTGTAAAGGAGAACCCGATCGGCAAGATCCTTTGCTACAAACAGACAGACATCGTTCTACTTTGTATTATAGACTTTGTATTATAGATAAACTAGCAGCGGCTATGCCCCTAGAGGCATCCAGGGAACCTTGGGTTAGGGGGGAGTCAAACCGCCTCTTTCAAGTACAGTTTTTTAAAGAAAAAGTAAAAAAAAAAAATTGAGAGGGGTTTATTATTTTCTAGGGGTGATTTCTCCTAGGGCGGTTGTGGTACTCTCCCCCAAAATAGTTATAAACCTTACCAGTTCCTATGAGAAGCTACAATGTAAAGGAGAACCATATCGTTTCAGTGGTCAGTGAGATCCCTTAGTACACACAGACACATGTAGAATGTATATCCTGTTACTTTATTATAAAGATTGTAAATTAGAATAGATAGGTTTTTCCCATAAGCCTAATTCTTGCAAGGGGCCCTAACCCACCGAGGTTTACACTTGATGTGCCTTTACTCTTGATAGGATAAGGATAAGAATTTCTAAGAAATTTTAAAGCTTAACAAGGATAACATTATTTATAAGTCTTTAGTAAAGCTAAAAAACATGGAACGGTTTACAATAGATTTATACAAAATCTTTGATAGTAGATGCATATCAAAGCTTTCCAACAGACGGACGGACAAAGTAAGTTATATACTGGATGTTCATCAGTATGGGGATGTTTTTTTTTAATTCCAGTCATTTATTTTTAATAACTGAAGAGAAATTCAGAATTACTTCTTTACGGTTTCTTACTGACAGACAGACATTTCAATTAGAGCACAAAGAAACATATGATAACATCCATAAACTTAGTGAACTTAATAAAAATCTAATAAGGTAGACAATGTGGTTAAAACATTAGATTTCAATAGAAATATATACAGTTAACTTTAAATATACATCTCTAAAACCATAAAATCTAATTACTAAAACTTTAGCATAATGGACGGACTGACTGACAAAGATAATTGAATATATGATGCTTTTTAGTCAGCGAAATCCTCACAGACAAATTTGCTTTCTATTTTTATTTTAAAGTAAATCATAATTCTGGTTGTGTACCAGACAGACATATAAAGTTCATGTAAGATTTTCTGCTAAAATATTTTTTAGTAGAAAAGCTACTTTACAATTTGAAATGTCCCTCTGTTTTTTTCTAATAACTCGGACCCTAAGGCGGCCTAAGGCCGCTTTGTCACTTGTACATGTATATAAAGTTCACACAAACAAAAAATAGGGTTACAACTTCATTACAGGGGGGGCTATACCATTTTAAAAACCGGTCATTTTTCGTGACGTATACTGTATTGTTTATATACCTTTATTTTATCTTATATTTTTTTAATATACAAGAAATATCAAATGTTGCCAAGAGGCAGGATCCAACCCAAAACACAATGTAGAACTTTTTAAAAATTTAATACCATAATGTGCTAGTCTATTACAAAGGTTTTAATGTCTGTAGTAGATTCTTTAACAGTTACCTAATTAGTAAATTTTATCTTCAGAAACCTCTCTGCTACCAAGGTCACTAAGCAGCATCTTGGATATTCTGGCATCCTCCCATAATATTTTCTCCTTGTGTCTCAACCTGGCTCCAACTGTAACAGTTGCTTTGTATCAGGACTACCCTAACACAGCATGTAGTTTGTTAAGTATGGGTCCTTACTACATTCCGACATTGGTGCTAATTGCTATTCTGCTTGGATACAAAGCTTTCATGACTTTTAGACCTTTATATTTTTTGAATATGAATCATGAACAAATGTTTAAAATTACCATGGTGTTCTATTTCGCAATAGTAGTTGCTGAATTTTCAATGATTCTATACCTACATGGATCTTTTTGTCAAAGACTGAGAATTGATACGATCTACATGGTAACAAATCTAGAATTTGATAAATCAGAATTTAGATTTATACCTTCCTTGATACTACCAATACATGGTTTTATTCCAATCATACCAGAGTGTGTGTACAGAATTATTGAATGGAGAAAGAAAATCAAAACAAGATATGTCTTAATTAAACCCAGGAATACATTTGATAAAAAAAAGAAAAAAAGGTTCCAGGTATAATATTGCTGTCCCTCAATATTTTCAGGAAATTTTGAAAGACTTCAAGTGGCTAAAGTTTTAAATTTGGATTTTAATTTGGGTTTTTCATTTATGTCCAAATGAATTGAATTGTTGTGCAAACCTGCTGCAGTTTTCGTACTATGGACTAATATGAATAATTTTTTTTGCTGTGTACAGCTATTTTAAGAACATACAGACAAATGCTTAAAGAGAAGTTACTCCTGAAAAAAATCCAAACATAGACCAAAAGTTGGAGTAAAATCTCATAAAGCTAAACCATCTTTTTAATAATTCCCCTCCCTCATAAAACCATAGAGGTACATGTCAGGATTTGACGTAATGGTAAATCAAATCTCTATCTTTTACTTCAGCCTTGCATCTTTTATCTTTAATCTCTACAAAAAGATCTCATGAACATTGGGGGATATAATTTTCCATTTATCCAAATCCTGACAATTTCATAGGGATGCAATATACTATTCTTTAATTGCCAATAAAGTATAATTAAATAAGATCTAAATATCAAATATTCAAATCTAGAGTAAGCAGAAACACAAATACCAAAATTCCAAAATCTTCACTTAACAAAAGAAATCAGATGAGACCTAAATCTGGTAATATTAACTCAGTATCAACAACAAGTTTATATAACATTGAACAATTGAATGTAACATCTTTATTGCCCTCATCTTTGGATATTACATCAAGTTCTAGGATATCCAAACCTAAATCATCAATCAATTCAATATTTCCAGAGGAACAAGTGAAGTTTCTTTTAGGTGTCCCAATCCTAAACACTGAAACTGTAGAAGAAAATAAATCACCACTATGGACACTATCACCTGAATCGCCGGCAAGCATAGTAGTAGTATCACAAAAATCTGCAAATAGAAAAGAAGAAACATTGAGTGCTGTTCAGGAATCTTCATTCATAAATGATTCTTCAATCAATTATCACAATAATTTCAACTCTTTAAGATTAGAACCATCTCCTACCCCGACTAATGCCAGCATCAACCAAAGTCATTTAATCAAGACAAATATTACAGTCTTCTCTTGCCTCATTATAAGTGTATGTGGAATTCTTTATGTAAATCATAATGATTTAAAGTTGGTGTTTGCCTGGATCTTGTTTATTGGTTGTAAAGTTGTAATGCACATGATGCCACCACTCTATATTCTTAGGAATGAATATGTTAATCTTAGGTTATTAAGAACAAGAAATTTTTTGATTAGACTGAATAAAATCAGCAAAAAATTTTTTTTATAAAATATTAATATACATATTTGTACAAAATCTAATTGATAGATATTGGTGTCAAAAAAAACATATTTTTCATTCAAATTATCTAGATATTTCTTGATTTTGATTATAATGAAGTTTATCTAACATATCCTAAATTTAGGTCAGCAGAAATCACAAAGTATGTTAAAAGGAAAATTGACAATTTCCTTGCAAAATATGTTATCAAAAGTAGCATTGTTACTTCTATATTTTAATATCAAAGCTTTGACAAAAATATTAGTATTATGAACATTTATGTATGGTATATAAATATATAGAAAAACAATTAATCTTTTTCTCGTTTAATTTATGGAATTCAATTTTTTCACTAATAGACAGATCATTAGTTCCAATTAAGATGTTAAAAAATAAGAGTTAAAAACTATACAATATATACATATGTCTTTACATTTTGAATCTTTTAAAGAGATGTATAACAAATATACTTGATAATCTTGATTGTAAAATCGAATAAAAATTGATTTGTATTTTTATTTTGTTTTTACAAAATAAAGTTTACATATCACTGATTTATTTTATTATGTGAAGTGTAATGTATATAGGTGTGAATGAAAAGTAGGCTGTATGAATCTTGTAGAAAGTCCTCATTTTATAAATTGGTTAGATTTGCAGGATATAGTAGACATAGAAAAAATAAATTTTAATACATTTGAGTAACATTTTTTTTTCAGTATGGACCATTTTGTAAATACCTTGCCTAAAAATTGTAATAACACCTTTTGTTTTCATATATGTACATTTGTCCATAGTTGAAACTCGAATACCATAGGCCTTAGAGTGTTAATATCTTGCATAAAAAAAGAGTTTTTACTTCAGTAACTATTATTTGCCAACTATTCCTTTCTCATTTAACCCACTATATATCAAGTAGTAAGATTTAGTATGTTTGTAATTAAAGACTAACTTATCAGACCAGCCAAACAATAGCCATGGGATGGTGTTAGGCTATCATCTTACTAAATTTAAGTCTTGGTATTGTCGTATTTTATCATAATGTCCTCCCTACCCTTACCATAGTTGAGAACTGAACACTACCTCTCTTCCAAAACCGATGAGGCCTTACCTGTTTTTTTTTGTTTTGAAGACTGCTAAGTTACCTATATTGATCATCATTGTTTCAATTCTCATATGAAGTAGAGCATAGAATAATAAATGTATGAAAATGTTTACTTATCCCAGAGACATAATTCAGACCTATAAAAAGCCTTGGTCTAGTCCGTGTATAGGGAAAAGTATATTTTATCAAAATACAGTTTGTTGTATCCGTTATTATCGGCTACGCACCCCCCCCCCCCCCCTCCTTCGTTCTTGGTTTGTTTTTTTTTTTGGGGGGGGGGGGCTTTGGAGGTTTTTTTTTTTCTTCTTTTAGGGACTATTTATCTTGGGAGGTTGGTAGAAAACAGATATGAGGACCTACATTCCTAAATTTTAAGAAGAACAATATCGGTTCAGCATTTACCAAAATCCTTTCATACACACAGACAAACAGATATCCTATTACTGTATAAAGTATGTTTTCTTTTCCGTCCCTCTTCCCTCTGTGAAACAATAATGGTGAGGGGTAGGGTTCTTAACCAATATCTTTTAGTTACTTATTCCTATGTTCCATGTCGTAGCAGTGTTTTTGTGCGACGTGGTTATTACACTTAGCTTAGGAGATAGTTCAGAAGTAAAGTGGACATAATTTAGTTTCGTACCTACTCTACAAATAAGTATAGTTAACCCTTAACAGTCTTTCCCTTTATTGAGAAACTTTTAGGTTAAGGATCTGCAGGATCATACCTGGAGCTTGGAATCTGAGTGGACATTTATTGTTTTGTACTGTTAAGGAATATTTTGTTTTTTTGGCCATTTTAAATGATTTATTGAAGGTTTTCTCTCCGTCTGGAACCGCTAAGTTGACGATACTCATTTAGATCTTCAGAATAATTGAATCAAAATTATCACATTTGAAAATCACCTTTTTATGGACTACATATTTACACTCATAACTGGGAAAAGGCAGCTCTAACCTATAAAGATCCCCCCCCCCCTTCTTCATTTTTTTACTTCCTTCTTGTTTTAAAAAAAAATAAGGTGACAGTTCGACATCTACACTAAGATATATAAGTTGGAAAGAATTTTAATGTTAGAGGGAGATTTGAAATCTGCATCAAATTTTAAGGATTTTTTATAAAATTCGTTTTTTGTATAATTCTTTATCTAAAAGCGGAAATACAATTTAAGGTAATTAATTTTGGCATCTGTGATTGGTGGATTGAAAATTATCTTCGCTCTGATAGGAGAAGCTTAAGTGTCGCACATCATTCAACCAATTAGAGCGCAAGTAGTTTCCAATCCACCTATCCTATTGGTCAAAATTTATGAACTTAAAATGTATTTTAGCTTTTAGATAAATAATTATACAAAAAACGAATTTTATAAAAAGAAATCTTTAAAATTTGATGCAGATTTAAAATCTCCCTCTAACATTAAAATTCCTTCCAACTTATATATCCTAATCTACACCCCTTCCCCTCAAATGTTTATTAAGGAATCATTCATAGGGCGCACCAATTTTTGAATTTTTGCTAATTTATGCGAAAATTTTTGACAGAATAGTCTCGTCTTATAGAATGCCTATCCCGAAACTATGCTTATCAGGGAGGGAGGGGACATTGGGCTGTTTATTACACTATTTTCCAAAGTATTATATTGACTTATTCGCTGGCTAATATACTTTGGGGATTTTTATTAAAATTTGTCCAAACATTTTAACCACAATTATAATCTACAAAAGGGGTAATTTTGTGTATGATCATTGGGGATGAACGTCAATTTATCGGCTATTGTCTTATCCCTTTAGATCCCTGATACTTATCCAACTTAAATAGTTTAACCACATAATCCTATTTCCATGCATTTTGTCTCGCAAATTTTAGGCTTTGGAAGATTTATGTAAGAATAGAATATATACAATAGGATATATAAGTTGGAAGGAATTTTAATGTTAGAGGGAGATTTGAAATCTGCATCAAATTTTAAGGATTTTTTTTTTTAAATTCGTTTTTGTATAATTATTTATCTAAAAGCGGAAATACAATTTAAGGTCATAAATTTTGACCTATGGGATAGGTGGATTGGAAACTACCTTCGCTCTAATTGGTTGAATGATGTGCGACACTTAAGCTTCTCCAATCAGAGCGTAGATAATTTTCAATCCACCTTAAATTGTATTTCCGCTTTTAGATAAAGAATTATACAAAAAACGAATTTTATAAAAATCATTAAAATTTGATGCAGATTTCAAATCTCCCTCTAACATTAAAATTATTTCAAACTTATATATCTTAATATACAAGATTAGAGTAAAACACTAGAGGGAGAAAGAGTTAAATAACTTTATCTCCCCATCATAACCACCTTGTGCAACCTTTCTATTGGGTCATTGAAAATCAACCAATGGTATCGCTTATATTAACACAGCCAAGTAGCATAAAATGATTTAGAAGCAGACGAAAGAGGTTTTTGAAAAATAAATGGAGTGGTAGTTGTATATACATCAATACTATAGATCTGTTTATACAAGGATGACAACATCAATAAACCTGAGTATACGAGTAATGAACGTTTAGTAAAAGAGTATTATTTCAAAATATGAATAAGAAAGTTTTACATGCAAATATTCCGCATGCAAGATGGCTTTAAAATATTTTTTCTTATATAGTGTTACACTGCTAGACAGTCAGATGGGTGAACAAGATAATTTATACAGTTTATTTTTGATTATATGGGGAATGTTGATCTATTTATGGTATTACAGACAGTTATTCCCTGATAGGAAAATGAAAAAACATATTTATTTCAAGAAATTTTCTATAAAACTAAACGTGTTTTAATCAGTAGGTCTAGACCAATTTTTTAATGACAATTTTAACATGTCCTAAAACAATGAGAGCTTTCAGTTGCGTACAGACGTACTCACAGACCCTAATCATATAAAAAGCTTAGTTGTGACAAAAATAAATATTAAATTTTATATTTATTACATTATGTATATAATCATATTTTATTAACAAGTAATTAATTCATTTATATATAGCCAGACATGTTTGTACAATAATCAAATATAAAACAATTATAAAATATTGGACTTTCTTATTTAAAGCAAAGATAAAATAAAAAATATTAGCTGCTTACATAAACAATATATTTATCTTTAAGATCAATTTATTTTTAAATCAACCTGCGGTTAAAGGGGTTTTGGGCTCCCGTAGGGTTATAGACTCTTGAAGGGGTGTAGGCATAGGAATAATAACTGAACCCCACGTCATTTTCTGCTGTTAAAAGAATATAATTGTAGGAGGGATTTCAGTGCTCGCAAAGCACTTTAAGGAAGATCAGCTCTAGTTTTTATTTTGAAGAAGAAGAATTTTGTAAATCGTAATATTGGTTTAATGCAGCTTAACCCAACAACTAAGATAACTGGGGAAAATCACGAAACCTATACGCGATTTTCAACTGTCGTTGGGAGGCAACACATAGTAGAATTGACGACCTTTTTATCTGCCCACCAAAATATTATTTTAGATTTATTCCTGGATTAATTGTCATACGGACATATCGTCATAGAATAGCTAAGCTACGAATATTTTAAATCAAAAGAATAAAATTAAGCAGCTTTTAACAAACTTACATGTCATTTTAAGTTTTTTTCATCGTCACTGTTTTTATTTCACATTATCAAAAATTAATTATATTTCACTTCAGAAGATTTGTCTTTAATTACTGTTCGTTTTCTTAATTATTTAGATGTTTCTTACTCGACTCCTGAAAAATAATATAAAATTAATTGCAGCAAGTTATAACAAACGTTTTAGGGTTGACAAGGATCGTTAGGGATATATTAATTGACAAAAAAAATAGGTTAAATCCCCAATTACGACAAATTAATTTACCATTCCTGTAGATTATAAGACAATTGGCGATATATTTATGTAAATCCCCTAATTGTAAGCACAAAAGTATTCCTTCTGTAGAATAAACTTTGGGTACCAGTGTAATTTACAGTCCTGTATTACTTACTTCCTGCTGATATAACTAGATGTATAAAAACATATACATGGTACATGACCCACTTAGATTAACACCGAAAGCCATAAAAGCCATAAATATCGTGGTAAAACTTGGAAATATAGGGATAGGTCAATCAAGCATAAAAACAATCTTCTTCGCAATTCCAAGTTTTCTCTCTAATATCGTAATTGATACAGGGCAAAAATAACAAAAAGTATTTCCTCAAAAAAAAACTTTTTTTCGACACTTTTGTCAGGGTTCGGAAGCCGCAGCCGCAGCCTCAGCCTCAGCCACCATCAGCCGCGCGGCTTACGAGAAGCCTCAAAATCAGCCGCGCGGCTTCCTCAGCCACCCAATAAGCCTCAGCCTTAGTCGCAGCCGCGCGGCTTAAAGAAAACATAAGCCACTGTAAGCCTCAGCCGCATTCAGCCACTGTAAGCCTCAGCCACTGTAAGCCTCAGCCACAAAACTCCAATTCAGCCACATTAAGCCTCAGCCGCACTAAGCCTCATTCAGCCAACGCCCCTCTAAGCCTCAGCCGCAATCAGCCGCGCGGCTTATAGTTGGGGAAGCCTCAGCCACACTCAGCCGCGCGGCTGTTAATAATTTGAAGCCGCAGCCGCACTCAGCCGCGCGGCTTCAAGAAAGCCTCAGCCGCAGCTGCAAAGTTATGATTATGCCGCAGCCGCGCGGCTTGATATTTGTAAGCCGCAGCCTCAGCCGCAGCTTAATTTTTTAAATTCAGCCGCAGCTTTGACACAGCCGCGCGGCTGAGATATTGTAAGCCCCAGCCGCAGCCGCAGGTGCTAAATTAGTACAAGCCTCAGCCGTCAATTCAGCCGCGGGGCTTAATTTTCATTTAATTTTGTCTGTCTGAAGCTTAAGATCTCAGCAACCACTGAACTGACAATGTTGTCCTTCTCAGGAATCCTTTTACTAAAGTAACAGGATGTCTGTGTGTCTGTGTATCTGTGTGTCTGTACCGAAGGATCTCTCTAACTGCTGAACCTATCGGGTTCTCCCTATCAGGGTAGCTTCTCATAGGTCCTGGGAAGGTTTATAACTATTTTTTTGGGAGTGGGACACCTCAACTCCCCAAAAAAATTAAAAATCCCCCCCCCCCTCAAAAAAAGTAAATTTTTTTAAAATTTTTTAAACTAAAATTAAAAATGAGGGGGGAGGCCCCCCCCCCCCTAAAAAAAAAAATTCCCCCCTCAAAAAAAAATTTTTTTTTACTTTTCTTTAAAAATTTAAAATAAGAAATTGGGTTATTAAATTTGACTCTCTCTCTTCCTCAAGTGCCCCCTAGAGGCCTCTAGGGGCGTAACCGCTAGTTATATATATATTGACATTGGATGGTTTTGAGCTAATTTTGGGGTGGGGGTCAGACATTTCCATCGCCAAAAAAAATTTTTTTTAAATGTTTTACTTTTAAATTTTTTTATATTCTTTTATAAAAATTTTATCTTAAGTTTTTTTTAAAATTACAACATAGGAACTACCATCTCGAACAACTACAAAAAGTTTGAACCTGTAATGTAAGAGCTCTAGTGGCGCAATCAGTTAGCGCACGGTTCTTCTACACTGTTATGCCGGGGTTATAAGTTCGAATTTCACCAGGAGCAATACGTTTTTGAACGTTGATACTTATGAATATTATTAAATACTATTTATAGGGTAACTGCCCTACTGACGTACGTTTGCCTAATTTTATTGTTTTTAAAAGATACAAATTTTTCAGAATTTACTTAATATTCACTATGAATTTGTATTATCTTAAATTTTTTTTCTTGTACAAGTGGCCTATTTAGCTCAATGGTAGAGCACTCGTCTTGTAAACTAGGGACCGTGAGTTCAAACCTCACAGGGGGCAATCAATTTTTGTGATACTCAAGTTATATAGTAGCTTCTCTATTATTTTTCCGTTTAGGTACGCAATACTTGTTCTATATAATTAAGCTTCTCCTACTTAGATATTTCTTCAATTTTAAATGTATTTAATACTTTGTGGTTGATGAGAGACACTGAAAAAGTTATGCAAAAAAAGATTTATACATATTTCATTTTTCATAGTATTTTTAAATTAATGAAAATAATTAAATTAAGATTTGGGGAGGGGGGAGGGTGTGTGTGTGTGTTTATTTTGAACACAAATTATCCTAATATGTTTTCTAACAAAAAAAATTTAAACAGCGATGTATTTTACTTTTTAAAGTTGGTTAAAAAAAGGTCTGTAAAATGCAATAAATTGTCCTGTATAATATGCAAAAAAATCTACATAATCTTTATGTACTCGATAGATTGAAATAGTTAAATGATTATTATATATCATCCGATTTTGTTTATTTTACAAAGATGCTTACTAAAATTGATTTTATTTTCGAAACCGCAATTATTATAAAAAAAATGTTTCTTTATCTTTATCATTATGTTATACAATTTCTGAATTTATAAGCAATACATGAATCGATATATTATTACTTTGATGTTGTCCATATTTTCATGTACTCTGATAAAGAAATAATCTCAGCTGGCTAAAATAACAATAACCCCCATACACCCCCTTTAATCCATCTCTCCCCTCTTATGGGATATATAAATGAACTGGCCAATAAATGAGGTCCATAATTTTATTAACAAATTTTCTTTTTTTTAATATATCCACATATTCTATTATATAAAGTGGTAATGTGAAGCTTCTTATTGATCCAGGGAAAGTTTAAAATTTTTTTGGGGAAATGTATCTTTTCCCTCCCAAAAAAAGATGACCCTCAAAATAAATTATTTTTTCTTCCCTTAAGTATTCCTAGAGGTTTTAGGGGCGCAGCCACAAGTATCCTTTAACCATTAACTCATTACATATTAAAACAGGTTTTAAAAGTATGTACATAAGAGTTATACCTATGAAATTTAGCACCCATTAATTTATTAAATTGTGATATTTAGACCTAAATTTTTCTTCAAAATTTCTGTCACCTTTGGTCTAGGGGTTAGTGTGGCAGTCGTGTGTTGGAAAGGTTCTTGGTTCAATTCCACCAAGAATTGAATGTGATTAAAGTTTTTATTCTGCTATGGACATTGGGACAATGGACAATAATTTTTGTTTCCTCTCATTTATATTTAGTTATTTTCCTCTCAAGTTGAAAAAAAATCTTAAAAGAAGGGTGGATATAATGTGTAAAAAAAGATTAGAGGAGATTTGTTCTAGGTAAACTTACTTTATTTGTAATATTATTAACTAAATTTTAATATAAAATTGCTTTACACCTATGTTCTAAGGGTTAGTGCACCATCATGTGTAAGAAAGGTTTTCTGTTCAATTCCACCAAGAATTACATATGATTATTTCTAAAACCTTGTATAAAGTATGGAGAGTTATTTTGTCTGTAGATTAAGAATTCGATAACTACTGAACTAATGAAAACTTTTTAAATTGCCTTTTCCAAGTTTTTGAATTTTTTAAAAAACTAAAATTAAAACTGTTGGGTGCTCAACCAAACTCCCCCCTATTTTCCCATAAAAAGATAATAAAAGTCACCCTTCATCCCCCCAAATTTTTTTTTCTTCTGGGATTCGAACCCGGATGATAGATGGTTCAAAGCTGTTACCGTACCAAAAAGCTATCAGAGCTCCAATATTTCAAAATGAAAATTTGTCTTATTTTTAGATCATTAAGTATTATGATGTCTGTTTGTTTGTCTGTCTATATGTTTGTACTACAGGATCTCGCTAACTACTAAACCGATATGGTGCTCCTATTCAGGGTAGTTTCTTATAGGTACTGGGAAGGTTTACAACTATTTTGGGGGAGGGTACCATCACACTACCAGAAAAAAATTGCCTTAGAAAAAAAATTAAACATCACCCCAAAATTAAAAATGGGATTTACTCGCCCCGGCCCTCCCCACCCAATAAAAATCACCCTACCCCCCAAAAATTATTTTAATTCAGTTCTTCTTTTTCCAGTACCTATTGTTTAGTATTTTTGTAATAACTTCATAATTACATTGTCATTAAGATTATGTGACATAAAAAGTTAGTCATAAAAATTATACCCATGAATAATTGTAATAAAAAGCACTTTTGTAAAAAAAACATTTTTCATAAGAGGTAAGTTTTTATGACAAATACATTTATTGCAAGTGTACATATGATAAGCATTTTAAAGACGATTATTTTTAAGACAAATTAAACCTGCGTACCATGGCTCAACATGTATCGCATCTGCTTGTCATCATGGAGGTAATAGGTTCGAATCTTGGCCAGACACTGCGTGTAAACTGAAGACGTTAAATGGTTCCTACTGCATCTATGCCAGGTATGCAACATGTAAAGTTAGAGTATGAGGATTTCCTTGGCTTGTAAACAGGCGTAACTCATTACCAAAGGACTTTCTGGCAGGTAGTTGGTTGCTGGATAGATGTCACTTAAATTGGAAAGAATTGGTTCCCCTTAATTATCCAAGGTTCAACAAGAAGCGCATCTGCTTGTCATCAGGGAGGTAATAGGTTCGAATCTCGGCCAGACACTGCGTTATAACTGAAGACATTAAATGGTTCGTACTGCTGCTATGGCAGGTGTGAGAAGTAGAAGGATTTCCTTGGCTCATAAACAGGCGTAACTCATTACCATAAAACTTTCAGGCAGGTAGTTCAATAAAAAAAAGTTGGTTGCTGGATAGATGTCACTTAACCTAATACAGAAAAGGAAAGAATTGGTTCTCCAAGGTTCAACAAGTAGCGCATTTGCTTGTCATCAGGGATGTAATAGGTTCGAATCTCGCGCAGACACTGCGTTATAACTGAAGACATTAAATGGTTCCTAGGTGCTAGGTGTGCAACATGAACAGGCGCAAAGGAAAGATATAATTCCCCTTAGTTATCCAGGGTTGTTGGACCTTGACTTAATGTCATAGAAACCCTCAACCGTAGCTCAACATGTAGCGCATCGGCTCGTCGTCTGGGAGTTGATAGGCTTTGTACTGCATCATAACTAAAGATGTTGAAATAAATTCCTACTGCTAAAAAACTTGTATAAAATTTTGGGTACCAGTATAAAACTTTGGGTATCAGAATAAATTTTTTTGTCTATTAGTATAAAACTTTGGGTTCCAGTATAAAACTTTGGGTACCAGAATAAATTTTTGGCTATTAGTATAAAATTTTGGGTACCAGTATAAAACTTTGGGTACCAATATAAAATTTGGGTACCAGTATAAAACTTTGGGTACTCGTATAAAACTTAAGGTACCAGTATAAAACTTTGGGTACCAATATTAAAACAAAATTTTAGGTATTAGTATAAAATTTTGGGTACCAGTATAAAACTTTGGGTACCAGTATAAAACTTTGGGTACCAGTATAAAACTTTGGGTACCAGTATAAAATTTGGGTACCAGTATAAAATTTGGGTAACTGTATAAAACTTTGGGTACCAGTATAAAACATTGGGTACCAGTATAAAATTTGGGTACCTGTATAAAACTTTGGGTACCAGTAAAAAACTTTGAGTACCAGTATAAATTTTTAGTACCAGTATAAAACTTTTGGTACCAGTTTAAAACTTTGGGTACCAGTATAAAACTTTGGGTACCAGTATAAAACTTTGGGTTCTAGTATAAAACTTTTGGTACAAGTATAAAACTTTGGGTACCAGAATAAAATTTGAGTACTAGTCTAAAACTTTGGGTACCTGTATAAAAACTTTGGGTACCAGTATAAAACTTTGAGTACTAGTATAAAACTTTGGGTACTAGAATAAAACTTTGGATACCAGAATAAAATTTGAGTACTAGTATATAATTTTGGGTACTAGTATAAAACTTTGGGTACCAGTATAAAACTTTGGGTACCAGTATAAAATTTTGGGTACCAGTATAAAACTTTGGGTACCAGTATAAAACTTTGGGTACCAGAATAAAACTTTGGGTACCAGTATAAAATTTTGGGTACCAGTATAAAACTTTGGGTACCAGTATAAAACTTTGGTTACCAGTAAAATTTGGGTACCAGTATAAAACTTTGGGTTCTAGTCTTAAACTTTGGGTACCATTATAAAACTTTGGGTACCAGACTTAAACTTTGGGTACCAGTATAAAACTTTGAGTACCAGTATAAAACTTTGGGTACTAGAATAAAACTTTGGGTACCAGAATAAAATTTGAGTACTAGTATATAATTTTGGGTACCAGTACAAAACTTTGGGTACTAGAATAAAACTTTGGGTACCAGAATAAACTTTGGGTACCAGTATAAAACTTTGGGTACCAGTATAAAATTTGGGTACTAATTCTGAATCAAACATTTGAAAAAATCCTGCTGTCCTCCCCCCTCTTCCCTCCACTCTTATTCTCACAACCCCTAACCACCCTCAACTCTCCAAAAAATGTCCTAGAATGCATTTAAAAAATCCAATTTAGCCGAAGCCTCAGCTGCAAAGCTTATTTATAATCAGCCATAAGATCAGCCGCAAGGCTTAATATTGTATTCAGCTGCAGCCGCATTCAGCTGCGCGGCTGAATTTAATTCAGCCACAGCCTCAGCCGCACGGCTTTCAGTAAGCCGCAGCCTCAGAATCAGCCGCGAGGCTTAATTATGTTATCAGCCACTCTCAGCCTCAGCCTCAATCAGCCGCGCGGCTTAATTTTCCAATCAGCCACTGTAAGCCGCAGCCGCTATGAGCCGTGCGGCTTTCAGTAAGCCGCAGCCTCAGCCACAAATCCTTCAGCCACTGTAAGCCTCAGCCACCCTCAGCCACTGTAAGCCTCAGCCGCTCGAAGCCTCAGCCACAAAATTCCAATTCAGCCACTGTAAGCCTCAGCCACCCCAATTCTTATTAAGCCTCAGCCGCATTCAGCCGCAGCCACTCTCAGCCGCACTAAGCCTCAGCCACTCTCAGCCTCAGCCACTTCCATAACTTTAAGCAGCCGCAGCCGCAAATTAGGATTCAGCCGCAGCCGCAGCCGCGCGGCTGATAGCGCGGCTTCCGAACCCTGACTTTTGTATCTTTGATTATTGGGTAAAGATTAATTTGTTCTTGAGGCATGAAGTAATATGGGGAAGACAAGGCTAATACATTTTCCATTTTACTGACCCCTATCTCCTTGAACAAAACCACTGTCTAAATTATACTTCTATCTTATCAAAGACCCAAGAAAGGTTAATTATCCATTCTCAGAAAATGCGCAAAAAGATTGCAAAAATCTCCCAAATTAAAAATAATCTCTGAAATCATAGTGCAGTCAGAAGTAATCTGTTTTAAGGGGGCTAGAAATAAAGACTCATAAAATGCTGGTAATATCATTTTAAGATGTAAATATTTTTTCATCCATTCATTTATCAATAAAGATCGCTGCTACCTTAAAAGATAAATTATCATAATTGAGGTTGTACAAAAATTATCGTCCATTTTCCCATCTCTGGAATTCTCCGTTTAAATTTACTATAACATCTTTTGAAGTTATGTTATTAGCTTATCTAAGAAGCAAAATTTGAGTTACACTATAGTTTAATATATCTGTATTCTGTATCCGCAAATTTGTCTGGAATTTCAAATTACTGCTTTCACAAAATCAAAAGGTTAATCCACCAAAAAGCGAATCAAGGAACAAGAGCCTATTCCTTTACCTTTATTTAGCCATTGCGATCAAACTAAAAACATTATAATAGTATCTGACTAAACGATGAGCTTACGCTCCATTATTTATTCCCTCCTTGGACAAGAAACATTATTTATAAGACAAAATATTTCATTATTAGAATACAGTTACATGGTAGCTACAAGATAATTTTTGGAAACTATGATCTTATTATGTCAATAATTTGTCACCATAAAGTCTACTCCTGTCAAATTTATGTCGTCAAACAATGATTCCTTGTTTTACAGTGGCATTATGCCCTTGTGGAGCCTTTCTAAAACTTGTTTTACATACTATAAAATTTAATAAGAATATCAGATCCTAATGAAATATTTTATAAATAGTTTTATTTACTTCTTTGCAAGATAACTCAATCTGAGGCTTTCGTCAGAAAGGGAGTGGAAATTGGACTGTTTATTACACTAACCTCTAAGTTTTATTATAACGTTTTCTTATACGTTAGCTTAACAATTGTCGGGCCTCTTATTAAATTTTATTTGGTTATATCATTAAGGTAAGTGTCCACATGTTAAAAACCATAATTGTAATCTACAGAAGATGTAATTTGTGTTTACTCATTGGGGATGTACATCAAGTTTTCGGCCATTGTCTTATCCCTTTAGATCCCTGGGCTATCTTACCAATGTTCATTTGTCTTAAACAAACCTTTAACTTGTGACCTTTCATCACAAATTTGTGGTTTACATTTAGTTTAAACTTTAATTTAAAAATTAAAGTTCATTACCAAAATGTCTGATGTTAACTAATTGATTAAATTGGATTTAGCAATTCTAAAATTTAAAAATGTAAATGTCCAAATGGTGCATATATTATTGAAATTAAACTAGGTTTTCTTAAAATGAAGCATTATTTATTGAAATTTGTATTTTACTTGAGGCTTTTAATGTTTTTAACGACTGCACTCCTAGCATCTATGAACTCTGTAAAAATAGCTAAAAACCATCCCTGGATCTTATGTAAAGCTTCTATAAAAAAAAAAGAACTTAATCGATGGAGTAGTTGTCGAGATCTTAAACTACAGACAAAAACATTACTTTATATAATAGGATTGTAAATAAATATATTCAAATGTGAGATTGCATGATAGGATGAACCATTTTGACTTTGAAATTCTAATAAACATTTATGACCAAGGAACAATTTTCTAACGTATCTTTCTAGAGATCCCAAGGGCATCATCCGCTTGTAATGGGATGCAATAATCTAACGCCCACTGGTGGATATTAGGTTAAGTAATATCCAACAGACAACCAACCTTTTGATTGTACGACCTTTGTCTGAGAAGTCCTAACTGTGAGTGGTTGCACCTGTTTATGGGCCAAGGCATTCTCTCTACTCTAACTAATTGTGTCGCGCACCTGACAAAGCAGCAGTAGGGACCATTTTTAACGTCTGTAGTTTTTACGCGGTGTCGGGCCGAGATTCGAACCTATCATCCTCCCGATGAAGAGTGGATTATGTATGTCTACCTTGGAACTGTGTGGAACAAGCTCCTTGTTGACTATTCTCGTTGGAACTAGTCAACCACTGGGCAGGAGGGGGATAACCTTCCATTTCCAAGCTGCAAGAGGAATTACCAACAGTATTTACAACTCCAACTCCTAGTAATAAAAAGAAGTAATTTTTTGCATATTTTCTGTAAACTTGTGTGTTAGTGTTTAGTTAAATGCGCTTATTAAATCAAACAAAGGGGGCCATTTTTTCGCGTATTTTCGGTAAAGTTGGGTGTAGCTGTTTAATCAATTGCGGTTTTTAAGTCAAACTGTTTTTAATTATGGTTATTTCATATATATATAATAATGTTGATTTTTATTAAGACCAGTTTGACTTAATGGGCGCACTTGATTAAACGGTTACACCCAACTTTACGAAAAATATGCAAAAATGACCCCTTCAGATAATGAACAATTATGAATGTAATCATTAATATTATTTACAACACCACCACCTAGTAATACAAATTTGTACTGAAATTATTAAAAATTATGAATGAAATATTATATACAACTTGGCCACCTAATAATACAAATTTGTGCTAAGATGATTAACAATTCTGAATACTTTATCACTTTAAAAGGGAAAGACCTTTATAAAATTATGTCTTGAGCAACTACGGGGAGGGAGAAAGCAAAAATATCTTTAAAACCATCCCAAAACTAAAAAAACTTTATGTAAAGCTTTACTATATAAAATGGAAAACTCAATTGGGT
The DNA here is from genome assembly GCF_053477335.1 of Acartia tonsa. Lineage (NCBI taxonomy): Eukaryota > Metazoa > Arthropoda > Copepoda > Calanoida > Acartiidae > Acartia > Acartia tonsa. Next base: position 28,394,826 of record NC_137270.1, read on the forward strand.
CATTGTTTAGTAAATTCATAAAAAAGCAAATTTGTGTACCTGGATGTGAGGAGGTGCCAGGATTTGGACTTTGGAACTTGAGGTTCAGAATACTGGAGTGCTTTCTACACTGCTGGTTATTCATTTCCATAGTCTAAATAATAACAAGGATGATCAAGTCTAATAGTAAAGAAGATTTCTAAAATTATACAAGTTTAACAAATAATATGAAATCTACAATTATACATGTATAACCCAGACTGGGTACTGGGTCCACGGGAAGGGGACATGCAGTTATATAACCCCTTCTCTCTTTCTCTATTGTCTTACTCTAATGTTTAACATAGGAAATACACTAAGTTTAAGAGAAAAGATAGAGAAAGGAAGCGAAAAAAACATAAAAATAAAAGAGACAGACAGACATAAGCACTTAGAAAGAAGCGCCACTACTTAAAAGTCAATTTGAAAGGTGTTTGCGAACATAGCTTTCATGAAGTAGGTTATTTAAAGTGATTATAAGATGGAACTTTTAGTTAAAGTGATACATAACACAAAAAAAACAAATAAATGACAACCATGCTTAGGTTGCTTTCTTAGTTTCTACAAGAGCTTGGACGTCCTTAGGTAGCATTATAATTTCATTCCAATTTTTGAATATTATTTACATGATGACTATTAAGAGTACAAGTATGCCATGATTCACTATCTGTTCCTGACATATGATAGATAGATAGATATTATTTACCTGATGTCTATTAAGAGTACAAGTATGCCATGATTCACTATCTGTTCCTGACATATGATAGATAGATAGATATTATTTACCTGATGTCTATTAAGAGTAGAAGTATGCCATGATTCGCTATCTGTTCCTGACATATGATAGATAGATAGATATTATTTACCTGATGTCTATTAAGAGTAGAAGTATGTCATGATTCACTATCTGTTCCTGACATATGATAGATAGATAGATATTATTTACCTGATGTCTATTAAGAGTAGAAGTATGCCATGATTCGCTATCTGTTCCTGACATATAATAGATAGATAGATATTATTTACCTGATGTCTATTAAGAGTAGAAGTATGCCATGATTCGCTATCTGTTCCTGACATATCCCGTCCTAAATATTATACACATGTAATATGTAATTTAATTTATTCATATTTGTTATGCTATTGGCTACACCCCTATAGGCCGTTAGTGTCTCTTGAGGTATTAGGGGAGGGGGAAAGTCGACCCTCCAATTTAAATTTCAAAAGAAAAAAAAATTTGGTTCATTTTTTCTATAAGCTATTTTCCTTTGGATGGTGATGGTGCCCTACACCAAAATAGTTAAAAACCTTCCCTGTTTTATAAATCTAAATTGAAAATGAGTAGATGATTTCCCACTCACACTTCACACAGAGATGGGTTCTTAAAAGATAATGCCGCGTTTTTTCGACATTTTTTACGCTATGAATAACAAGCGCGGCATTCGCGAAATCTAAAAGAGTATACAACGATTTATTTAATTATTTCGCTTTTGTTGGTACGGCCTTCATAGAAGAAAAACAAATTATCTTCAATCCATTTTTGCTGCATATTAATTAATGCATCTTTTTAGAGCTGTGTTAGACATTATAAAAATTGCTAAAAAAAAATAATTTAAAATTCAGTATTCTTAAGTTATATACTCTGTTGAAATTCTATCGTCTTCGTTCAATCAATCAATGTCTAAAAAACGCCGAAAAAACGCGGCATTCATCTTTTAAAAACCCATCTCAGGCACAGATCTTGTTACTTTTATAGAAGGTTATATATATTCACGAAACCTTCTTGGCTTTATTTGATTTTAATATGTATTCCAGAATGGCTTCGATTTATTACTTATAGATCAATTTGTACCAAGAAAGAAAAGTAAATAGAATAACTCTCTATTAGAATTGCCCAAGCCCTCTGTAGATATATGTAGATTATTGCATCGTATTACAAACAGTTTTCCTTGGACATGGAAATAATAGATTAAAGTATAAGTTCTGTTTCATTTGTCCAAAAGGTGATGATGAAAAAATTATTAATTTTCTTTTTTTCATACAAAAATGTCTAAAATTCGATAAACATAGTTTAAAGTCTCTAGATGGGGTTCAATTCATCAAACATTATTTGGATTCAAAGAGACATTGGAAAATGAATAAACACACTTAGTCTAGATTACCTTGTCCATGTTGTTGCTGCCAGCCAGGAAGTCCACTGCTAACTACTGGATGCCCTTGATGTCCTGCTGGATGTCCAGAGGTAGTGTTTTGCTGCCAGGTGTTGGGAGGACCAGGTAGGTTCTGATCACTTGTCCAGCCGCATCTCTCCCGCTCTTCACCTTAAAAAATAACTTTTATATTTGGAGCTTCTCTATAACTAGGATATGTCTTGTTGTTCCCACTTAGTGCGTGGTCGATCACAAAAACCCCCACTCCCCCTGTTTTGAAATTAGGTGAAAACAAGGGTGGACAGTTTTTCGTTTGTTTGATTATACTTATGTTAGGTAATATTGGGTACTGGATATCCCTACGGGCTTAGGGCACCGCATGTATGGTCCCCTGCACAGAGGTTAGGCCCAGGAAATAAAAAAAAAACTATTCCACCTCCTTATTTTCAATTTATTCGTTAATTAAAGGAAAAGCACTGAAAACTTTTGTAAGACCTTTCGATGAAAATAATTAACCTTGTTCAATTTTCCTATATAATTTTTTTCAAGTGTACCTTTTTTCCAGCTGTTTGACTGACTGCTGGGGTGGCAGGAGGGCTGTTGTCTTTCTGGCCATACAGGGGCTAGATCACTAAATATAGAAATATTTAGATAGATAGAAAGACATGAAGTATGGAAAGTAGTACTTATTAGCGTATAAGATGTTTTTTGAATGCAGGCATAGGTTGATTTATATTGTTAAATAGTTAGGTAGATATGTAGATAGTTGTATAAAGTTAGATAGTTGGATAGACTGATACTACTTACGACCAAATTCTATAAAATTGCCTAGCCGTGCCTATGAATTAGAGTGTCCTAAGCCTTACATACTGCTTTATATCTACACATGGCTTAGGAAACCCCAGCTGTTAGGCTATCCTAGGAAAATTTATAGGATTTGACCTTTTATAGAGTTCAATATAAGGATAGCAACTTTGCATATGGAATTATAATTACACAAATTATTATTTAAAATTCTATTTATATACATAGATGAAAGTATGTATCAATTCTTTGTGAAAATCCAGAGAAAAAAAAACTATCACCTGGTCGTACTGCCAGTTTGCCCTGGCCGGGGCCAATTTTCAGCCTCACTGCTGTTTTGACTTGTTCGTCTGGAGACACGTTCTCGTTCCTAAAATAATTTTACACACTTTTATTTTTTATACTTTATATAGGTTAGGTTAGGTTAAGTAAGGGTTAGAGTCCAAAAGAGATAGGGCAAATGAAAGCTTATAAAAAGTAAGTAAGTTGTGATGACTATATACTAAATATGACAATTTAAGAAAGGAAATGTACAAATATACTTTTTTCAGAGTTAGGGGCATATCTTTTGGTCGGGTGAATGGGGGTTGGCTTATAGAGCCTCTAGAATCTATGGGCGCATCCGCTAATGTAGAAAATAGAAAATCATATTTGAAACATATATGTACACATTTGGTCATATATTAACTAAATTAATGTATTAACCTATTTACAAATTGTTAAATTAACTAAAGATAAACATAATCTGTATGTTTCTGTAAGATGCTTAAATTCTAGTCTCTAGTGGGTTTTCTTGAGAAAAGGAAGACAAATTTTTGTTTCAAAATTCAAGACATTTCGAATAATTACATTTGTTCATATTAATTGTATGAATATACGTCTACTGAATATCATGTATTGTCTCGTTTCATGGAGGATTGAAAAAATCCCCTGATAAATTTTCCTAAAGAAAGGTTACCCATCCAAATTTTATTTTACCCTAAACGTGTAAACATTGAAACAAACATAAATAAGGAATATTAAACCTAAACTGGGTCAGATACAAATTAGTACGAATCAGGAAATGAAAGGACAATAGTAAAAATGTATACAAAAATATGGACACTGGTTGGTGTTACTACCCGATCAATAGAGCCCTTTAAGTATTTAAGCCTGCGATTTAAAAAATCGTTTATAAAACTTAGGGGACTTGGAACTATTTACTTTACCCTTAATCTTTATTCCACACCCATCCATTATTATATCTTGCTTTGGTGTCTATTTTCAAAGTCAATTGTGGATGTGAAGGACACAAATATCTACATTTATTTGTCATTGTTGTATCTCTATAGACTATGGTACAAATCAAAATTAGTATCAATTAACAATTTCATTTTGACATAGTACATAGTAGCTTCCTAATTTAATGTTTTTACTAGTAGATATGGCCCTAGAGGTCTCCAGGGTTTAGGGGTGGAGAATTAAGTCCACCCTCCATTTTTCATTTTAGCATTAATTTTCCAGAAGTGATTTTTCTATGGAGGGTCCAGGTATCCTCCCCTAAAATAGGTATAAACCTTCCCTGGGCCTATAAGAAGCTTCCCCATAAGGAAAACCGGATCTACTGCAGCTCACGGTAAAATATTGCTGGTAACGAATATTGCCAAAAATCTATAAATTTTAAAGGCTGCTAGCTGCCAAACGGCTTAACGTACAGACATTGCCCAAACTTTGTTTTAAGCAGCATAAGAAGGCCTACAAATAATCTGGAATAGCCATAAATAAATAATGCATAATTATTTCGCAGTGCAGAGAAATGCGCGAAAAAGGCCTATTTTACGCGTTTTTTTCTTCAGTGAAGCTTTCCCTATGCATCATTGGATCTTGGCTATTTTAGATTATTTGTAGGCTTTTTTATACTGCTTAAGATGGTGTGCGGGTATGATCTGTACGTTCAGCCGTTTGGCAGCTAGCAGCCTTTAAAATTCATAGATTTTTGGCAATATTCGTTACCAGCAATATTTTACCGTGAACTGCAGTAGATCTGGAGAACCATATCGGTCCAGCGGATAGCAAGATTTTAATGCACAGATAGATATCATGTTTTATTAAAGGATTATAGCCTGTCCGTTGAAATCTTCAATATACATCAAGAACACTCGTAAGCAAGGACAGATAGTCAGACATCTTATTACTTTGTATACTTTTTTTCCTAAAATCCTAAATGGAAGTTTATAAAGCGGAAAACTGGGCAAAAGACATTAAAACAATTTAAACAATTCATAAGAGATGTAATAACTGTGAACAGAGATTTTCAAAAGATTTTCTCGTATTCATTCGAAACCGGTGGATAGGAACCGGTTCTCATGCATACGAAAAAACTATGTCTAACATCGTATTATATCCAGCTTTCTACAAATATAAAAATGTACAATCATAAGATTAAAACCAGTTTTTTAGCCCCGTGGTGCCGAAGGCACGGGCTTATAATTGTACATTCTATATCCGCGGAAAGCCGTTTATAATACGATGAAAGAAATAACTATTAAACATCCATCGTAGAAACATTTTTTCGTGTCTGTCTGTTTAAATTTTTTCTCTAAGCTCAAAAAAAGAATAAAAATAATCCCTATATAAAATTAACATGATCTGTGTCTGCCTGTACCGAAGGATATAGCTAAACCCTGAACCTATATTGTTCTCCTTTGCATGGTAAATTCCCATAACTATTTTCGCGAATGTAAAACTACCCTACCAAGACAAATCACCAATAGAAAAACATTAAGCCAACAATTAAGATATCGTGTCCATTAAACTTTCAGCACCCTTTCACCTTATAGTCCAAAGTTCCTCCCTTCCTGACCAAAATAAAGTTTTAAGTCTACATCCATCAAATTTATATCCATTATATTAATCCACTTTGCGACTTTATAATTGAAGTAATTTTCTTTAAATTGAATATTTTTTCAATTATATTTTGCAGTCGGAATATATTAATTATTAAGGGTTCATTGACACAGTACACATATATATTTATATTCTTACCCCAAGGGAGGGAGGGGACATTAGACTTTAAATTATACTGGTCCCTAAAATTTTACAGTCATGATCACTCATATTTTAGCCAAACAAGCCAAAAATAGATAGAACCTATGGTTTTATTTGCTTTATAGATTTAATAATTTATGTATTAGCAGAGGGACCTTCGTCAACCAATCTTTAATTACATAAAGTTGACATAAAATATTTTTGTTTGTTTATGGTTTGCTTTTCATGACCAAATGAAGCTAGTACAAAATATACAACGTTAATATGTAATACATACCATTCTTTTCCATGTATAGATTTTCCAGCCACATACAAGATTAACACATGCACAGACTGATGTACAGCTCACTATTATACCAAGGTAAACAAACATCTAAATAGATAGATACATATATAGATTGATAGATAGATTAACACAAGTACATACTGATGTACTATTATACCAAGGTACACAAACATCTAAATAGATAGATGAATAGATTGATAGATAGATCAACACAAGTACAGACTGATGTACAGCTCACTATTATACCAAGGTTAACAAACATCTGAATAGATAGATAGATGATGAATAGATTGATAGATGGATAGATAGATTGATAGATAGATTAACACAAGCACAGACTGATGTTCAACTTGCTAAAAAATAAAGATGTAAGTAAATGGATAGTCAAAGATCCCAAAAAGTTTTAGAGCTTAAAAGATAAATAATTAGATGGTCAGGTAAATAGATAGATAGATACCTTGTTAAATGTTTCCTCAATTTGTTTATCATCTAATCTATCATGATTCTTTATTCCTGTACTCTCCTCCTCGCCTAATCCATCAGAACCTAAAGAATAGAAAACCTGGATCAAGTCTGATATACAGTGTGATGGTTAGGGATATAAAGAGATAAGACAATGGCCAATAAATCAATGCATATTCTAAATGATGATACTCAAAATTACCTCTTCTGTAATTACATTTAATGGTTAAAAACGTTTGGACACTCAATTTAATAAACCAGCCAATTAAAGTTTAATAAAAGTCCTCAAAGTTGATAATATAACGAATAATAAAACGTTACTTTAAATTTTTGGAGACTTTATAAACAACCCAATGTCCCCTCCCTTCCTTGTTATTATACATTAATATTTCCAAAAGCATATGCAATGGAAACACAGGTTTTTGGGGTATATTTGTTGAAAACTGCAAAATTATTATTTGTCATACCAAAATTCAAAGCTAATAAAGAAAAAAAGATGTTGATTATTAAGTTCTTATATATCGTAATTGAGTTAAATCAAACAATACTTTTTTAGAAAAAAAACCCTTAAAGGAAAAAGGCTAGTTCAGCATTTCATTTAAAACTTAACATAACAGTCTTCAAATTTCTGTAGCAGCTAATAGTCATTAGGACATAAGAAGCGCGAGACAGATTTTGCGCGCATTTCCTTTTGTTATGTGCTCTCTTCCCATAAAAGTGTCCTTTAAGGTTTCCAAAAAAATATCTTCGTTCATAATTTTGACTTAATCCATTCTGCTTTTGAAAACTTTTTCATATATCAATAGCACATTACAATCTAAAGCTAAATTTGTCTATTATTGTGATGTGCTATCTCTATGACAAAAGACTCCAATAACCATAATCTGGTTTGTTGCCAAAAATATGAGTGGATAAAAATATGAAAGCAAGAATGATAAAATGAAAAGATGTAGAGTCAAATTGTTTGATCTGGATGATAACGTTAATCAAGAACAATTATGACCATGATAGCATGCTTACTTGTGAAAAGAAGTAATCTGATTGTTTTTCTTTTCTTTTATTCAAATATCAAATAAAAAGTTGATTGTTTTTAATTGTTCCTAAGTTTTTATTCTCTATAAAAACTGACAGCATGATACTTTTGTTTATCTAAAAATTGATTGTCAAAACTTAAGGTTGATTTGTGAATGTAATATATTAAGATCAGGGATAAGGGATGGGAAACGTAGGAAAATATTATTACAGGCCTATTTCAAGCCTAAGCCTAAAAAAACAGTTATGGGATGGTGCAGTAGTTTGTTATAAATGCTAATGAAATAGCTGTGTGTGTGTAGAAAAAGTATAGAATCAAATTCAGGTAGCTAGTCAAAAGTAAAAATAGAACTTATTTTAAAACTATATATTAATGGCTTTTGTTAAAATGAAGTTTTTTTTCTCTCAAAATTTTTTTATCTTTTACTTTGGTAATTTGAATTTTCAGAAAGCTATCGTTGGGTTTCACTCAGACAGATTTTAGTTTGTATTTCTTTGCATTTTTATTAATGAGTAAAAATTTTATCTGAAAATATCATTGCTAATTAAAATTCAAAAGAAATAAATCAATAAATAAGCACTTGAGTAGCATTCTATCAAGTTCTTTGGATACTATTATGTAATGATAGATTTGTACTGTGTTGTATAGTACAAATATTAAGGTTAAGGTGTTGTATCAATTCCGTATTAAATTTTTAAAATTCAAAATACAACATTTAATTTATAAACTACCAAATGAAAATTCGTAGCTACCTTCTTTCCAAAGAAAAATCCCTTTATTTTGTTTTTTTTCTATATGGTCCTTTTTTAATGTTAATTCTGAGCAGTTTTAATAATTAAGCTAATGTGATCAAACACCATTTATATTTATTTTGTATTAGCAGACAAATCATTATTTTTTTCTAGAATTGTCTGCATTTTAAAATTGCCGCCAATTGGTGATTGGTTGATACAAAACAGGCAGATCCTCATTGGTTTAGAGCGATAGCTACTTGGGAGCGTCCGCCAGGGACATTAATTAGGAATTGGTAAAAGTTGCAATATCACTTTAGAATCTAGGCCGGGACTTAATTAATGGCCAGGTTTCCTATCCCTTATCCCTGATTAAGATTAAGATCATTAACGGAAAAGACACATAATAAAAGATTTATTTTTTAAAAGTTACATAAAAATGTAAAGAATTATTACTATTTAGAATGTTAAAAAGTCAACATCATTATCGTAGACATTTATAAAATACGGTATACAGACAAACATTCCCTATTAGAACGAAATGTGATACAAAAAGGATTTTAAGCTATTTTCTAAGGGATTGTGACATCCCCATTTCGAAAAATAACCACCAAAATGTTATATATATATAAATATTTTATCAATATACAAATAAATATGAAGGAGAATCTTCTCTTCGTCCATACAGGCTTGGGTAAAGCCATTGGGAAGCTTATGCAGTGTTTCAGAACTGTTTTGAATATTTATAAGATACATACCTTCGTCATGAGTGAGTAACGGGAGCCTGAAGGTTTCTTTGACCGTTGTTGGTGTCATCTCTATAATATTACTTCGACCTTTTTATTTCAAGATAAATTATTTTAACTTATAACCAGAGATACTTATAAAGAAAAAAACGATAAATCTTTTATTTACATCCCCATTGATGATAAACTGAACTATCCCTTCTTGACTTAACAAATAAAATAACGCGATTTTAAAACTTTGGGTACCAGTGTTGTGTCTTTTACAATCCAATACCCCCCCCCCCCCCTGTTCCTGGTTATATCAAAGTATGGCATAAAACCTTTGCGGACCATTTGAATTGCGGATATCTAAAATTAGTTATACAAAAATAAACTTTTGTTAAGAATTCCAAATTGTTTATGGTTTTAGATCTATTTTTAATCTGTTGAACTTGAATATGATATTCTCACTACTAGGGAGAAAGAAAATACAACCTTTTTGGATGAAAAAAATAAAACATTCATTATTACTCAAACATGCATTAGTTCTCTCTTACACTCGAGTGTGAATGACTACTAGATTCCTTCAATCTCTCTATTCATGGGTTTACAAACAAAGGCCATACTATTATTTTTTCAAACAATTCATTATAAGAAGTTGTTTATTTGAAAATTTAAAACTTCAATGACATTAAATCGATTTTTTATTACCATTAAATTCTAAGCTGCACTACTTATGGATAGTATTTTACTTGTTAGTTTTTTTTTACATAATAATTACATAGATTCATGATAAACATAATAATTAGTTAATTATATTATTAATGGTGGAATATCTGAATTTTGTTTCTTTCGGGAACAAAAAAGATACGGATCATGGAAAGAAAACGAAGTAGCGGGTTTCGTCGTGTTTTCACAGTAGCTGTTCTCCTATTCCTTACCCTGCGTGGTAATCATTAATATTTACCTAACATAAATAACCTATTAAAGCCACTGTGAAAATTCGACGAAACCCGATAATTCGTTTTCTTTCCATGGTGTAAAGATACAATTTGGAAATTTCAATATTTAGAAAACCAATAATTAGATTTGTTTTGAAAAAGTAAATCAACAAAAACCCCTTTGTTATGCAAAAATGGTACTTAGTTGCATTTGTTTAATTGTTAAGGCGTTTCCACTAATAAATATTCAAGATACATGCCTAATATTGCAGCATTAGTTATCAATTTAAACATTTCTAGTATAACAAAGTGATAGACAGCTTTCCGCGGATATGAAAATGAAAAATTATAAGATTAAAACCAGTTTTGCATGCATCGAGAGGCCGAAGGTACGAAACTGGAATAAATCTTATAATTTGTATTTTAACTGAGTACCGGTTCTAATCCAGTGGATATTAATCAGTTTCGAAGCCATACTTGAAAAGTGTTTTACTTTAATTCTATGTGTTCACTCATAATTCTTTCTATGCTTAAAATGTGATTAAAAGTGCAATAAAAATGTTGTAATCATTTTATTCTCTGTGTGTGCTAATTCTGTGAAGCTTGAAAATGTCTTTATTGACCTAAAATGGTAGTAACCATAAATCCTTACTACTGCTGCAGTATGCTTTTTATGCCTAGATTTTCAAAGTAAATCTAATAGAATAAATTAAACAAAAATAATAAATAATGCTTTTGATGATTTGTAAAAAAAAATATTTTAGATTTTGGAAAGCTCCACAAAAAAAATTTGAGGATTTTTTTCTTTGTGAACTTTGTGTTTCGAGATTTTTTTTATTTTTGATAATGTAAGGAGAATAATTTTTAAAAAGTTCTAAAAAAATATTGTTAAAAAAATAATTCCTTTATTTTCATACTTATAATATACAGTTTGATATAAATGCATTGAATGTTGTAGCTGTATGAAAGGTTTTATCCAAGCTCCATAATGGTAGTCTGTGTGTAAAGGTACAAAATAGTACTTTTTGTACTAACAATATAATCATACCTATTACTTAAAACTTTTTCGATTTTTATTTAAATTTTTATCAGTAAAAATAAGAGAAATTTAATGCTTGGGTATCTTGAGCTTCTTGGATGAATAATATCTGACAGATAAACAACCATTTGATTAAACAACCTTTGTCTGAATATCATAAAAATGAATTAAACGGAGTCCTACTATAAACTTTGCACAAATGCTGTCGCAATTTGGCATAATGTAATCACGCAACCTTAGGTTGTTAGAAGGGAGAATTTAGAAGTTTGGATTCTATTTATTCAACAACTTTAATCATTCTCATCGTTATATAAAAGTGTCATTCATTAGGGTGTCTAAGTACAAAAAATACAAATCTCGACTGATGCTAACAACAACCTCTATAATAATTGAGAAAATATGGATTCTCTATGCCATGAAGTTATCCAAGTATGGTAATATTTTTATTACTCTGATGTATGCTTTGCACATGTTCATTCCTTATCCCAGGACATTTTTTTACATTGAAAAAGTTGGGGACAGAAACGGTTTTCTTTGGATAAAATATTTCTCCCCTTGCCTCATATAGAAGCAATCTTGAAACCAATTAATCATGGTTAATTTTTTTTATTTTGCATACTTAAAAGCTATATAGAAGCAATCATGAAACCAATTAATCATGGTTAATTTTTTTTATTTTGCATACTTAAAAGCTTTGTGCGAAGGTTATTAGGAAATGTCTGACACTGTTTTAATAAATAAAGAATTTAACCCTTTTTCAGTATGGCTTCAAAACCGATTAATATTCGCTGGATTTGAACTGGTTCTCAGTCATACTAAAAAATCATGTGCAGCTCCGTATAACAGACAATTTTCCACAAATATTGAAATAAAAATAATAAAATTAATAACAGTTTTGTTAGAATGGGCCTTCGGCCCCTCAAGGCAAACAAAACTGGTTTAACTCTTATATACTTTTATTTTATTATGCGGGGAAATCTCTCTATAATACGATGCGATAAATAACTATAACAAATTAAAAGATTGTAGTGATACAAAAAAGCAAAAAGTTTGTTGTTGAGCTTTTTGTTTTTATAATAAAGAATTTAAACTATTTAAATTAGGCATTTTTTAAAATGGTCAATGGATAAAACTCTTAATGTTTTATAATTACCAAATTAATAAATTAATTAATTTTCTTTTTCTATGTCATTAATAAATTATATAAAAAAAACACAATATTATAGCATTCTTTGCACTTTTTTTGAAAGATTAATTGTTACAAATTTGTTGAATTTGTTCTGAGTATTGACAGAAAGATTGGCGCAATATTGCAAGAAAATCTGATTGATTTATTTCATTGTGTAATCCATCATTTCTTTATTGCTTTACAGAATTGCAGATACTTCATTTTCTTTTATCCACCTGTGAACCAAACATAACAACCCTCTCCCCCTTGTCTTATTTTCTATCTAATAGATGGCATATTTAACCCTGTAGGAGGAATCTAAGTTAACTCATAACCTTATCCAAAAAAGAATTTTTTTTAATGACCCTAAAGAAAGGGGGGGGGGGTAATTGGAAGGACATTATAGTTGTGATTGTGATACTTTAGAACTATTTGCAAGAATTATCAAATTTGTGTGGAGTGGAGATACAATTTGATATAGTATTTTTTTTATACTAAGCACATATTAAAGAGCTTTAACAATTAAAACTTACTTTTTTAATTGAATCTTGATATGGTCATGTATTAGTCATGTCAGTTGGAAATATCATTTCATTTCTATATAATTTTATAATAATAACTAAAGTTTAAAAACTAAATCAATATGCTGTTTTAACATATACCCAATTTATCAGTCTGTAAGGAAGTAATGAACTTTTTTGAAATTTTGAATCACTAGGTATTTAAAATCTATTTTTGATTTATTAAAATTTTTAAAATTTAATTCCCATTTTGGATAAAACAACAATCAACAAACTTTTTTACTTTTTATCAAGGCTAGTAATATTATCAAAGTTGACCAAAAAATCTAAATATTTTTTATAGAATTTTGTAGTAAATAAAAATACTTGAATGAAAGTTTGATTGGTTTTGCAACAAAATGTCCTAAATTAAGTTCAAATAAAAAATCTGTGATTCTCTACTTTTTATTTAGAAAAGTCAAAATAATATGTTGAATAAACAAATAAAATATTATATTTTATAATCCTTAAGTAAAGCATGTCTTAATTGTGTGTAAAAATTTTACTGGTTGATAGATATATCCATTATGTAAGGCATATAGCACCATGGCATAAAAATCTTCTATAAACTGACAAATGTTTATTTGAAATACTTTTTATGCTTCAAAAAAGCATGAAATTAGATTATATCACTATATGATTTTTTTTTAAAATTATAATAAAACTCACAAATAAAACCTCATTTGTTAAGCTTGCCTAAACCTTTAACAAATGCAATACAAAGCTGGTTAATTTGTGTTTTGGTTTTACCACAAAGCTTACTAAAACTGTGAAAATAAAATGACAAGAGAAAAAGAAATAATTTCCCCCCATCACAACTAAAACAAAAAACTCTGAGAAAACAGAAAATTTGGTAATTAGCACATATTTAACCCTTTGTTGATGGCTATATTATAAAAAGTCAATATAAAAAAAAATTATCTGAAATCTAAAAATATAAAACACAAACACCAGAAAAAAATGACAATAATCAGAGCTGCTCTTTTGATGTTTTTTTTTTTAATTATGGAAAGTTGCATGAAAATATTTGACAAAAAATACATCACATTCAGTATTTGATAGAAACCATTTAAGTAAATAATGGTAATAATTGAAAATAAACATTCTTAAATTGAGCCATTATCATCAAAGGGTTAATTGCACCCATCATGAAAGGGGTAAAAGTGCAAACATTGCAATATTTTGCATTACTGCAAAATGTTCTTTTTATTTGCTACTAAAATGCTCTAAATACCCGTTTTATAAATGTAAACATTAGAAGCAATCATAGTACAACCAAAAAAGAATAAATCCTATAAAGAAAGTCATAATTTTAGAGAGAGAAAAAATGGATATTGTATCTATACATAAAAAAAATGTTAATGGAGATAATTAAGCCTCTATTAAAAGAATATATATACAAATTAAAGTATTATAGAATATTTTCTGCAGATATAAAAATCAAGAATTTAGGATTATTTCTGTTTTGTTCCCTCCCCCCCCCCCCATATAAAAGTGTTCAGACAAGATAATTTCAATTTATTAAGTTGCATTAAAAATTAATAAGATAATATATGATCTAATACTCCCATGGTTTTGAAGTGACCAAGTAAAAACAAAAAAATCATCCTTTAGATTGTTTGATGTAAAACTTAACAACATTTTTTTCAAATCTTAGACTTTTAGGATAGTTAACCTAATTGAAAGATTATGTGCCAATAAATGCATTTTCCTACATTTTTGGATAACAACAAAACTTTACTAAAATATTAAACAAATAGTAAATCGTGTGTATGATAAACATACTTTCCAAGTTTGGACAGAATAGAAGGCGGATGGAAGTAGACATTTAAAACAGATTTGCTTTATACCATATACGAAATTGGGATCTACTGCAGTTCACGGTAAAATATTGCTGGTAACGAATATTGCTAAAAATTTATGAATTTTAAAGGCTGCTAGCTGCCAAATGGCTGAGCGTACATATCATACTCGCACACTGTTTTAAGCGGCATAAGAAGGCCTACAAATTTTCTGGAATAGCCATAAATCCATAATGCATAATTATCTCGCAGTGCAGAGAAATGCGCGAAAAATACCTATTTTACGCGGTTTTTCTTCAGTGAAACTTTCCCTGTGCATCATAGGATCTTGGCTATTCCAGATTATTTGTAGGCCTTCTTATGCCGCTTAAAATGGTGTGCGGGTATGATATGTACGTTCAGCCGTTTGGCAGCTAGCAGCCTTTAAAATTCATAAATTTTTAGCAATATTCGTTACCAGCAATATTTTACCGTGAACTGCAGTAGATCCCGAAATTGTCTTTATCATTTTACAACAACAAAAAACATAAAATTGTGGAGAGATTATTCATTAAAAAATATATTGATCTTTCTCCATATTCAGATACAAGAACAATACAATAAAAAGAATAATAATCCACCTGTTACCTATCCTTTTTTTTAAAAAAGGAACTATCACCTACGTAAAAAATGATACATCTTTGTAAAACTACATGTTATGTCCGCTTGTAATTTGGTATAATTGTTTTTATTGCAATTTTACTACCAATGCCAAGGAAAGGTGGAATATATTCATAATCTATTTTAAAAGAAGACCTACACAAATTTCAGTTCCGATTTTAGTACTTCAATATCATTTCCTCTTAACGACACCATGCAAAATTACTAAACTTGTCTTATCAAAATTCATATAAGATTAAGAAAAAGAGGACCTAGATGCACTGTTAGGACTTCACAGACAAAGGTCGTGTAATAAAAGGGTTGGTTGTCTGTTGGGTGTTACTTAACCTAATATCCGTTGGCGCTAGAGTATTACATTCTATAACAAGCGGATGATGCTATGCTAGATGATAGAGAATCTCACCAAAATGAGATAATAAACCAGTTCCTCTTTTGTAAATATAATAAATTTTCAACACATTTAAAGCAGAATTTTACATTGTTGTTTGTTTTCTCTATCACCTGACCAAATCCGTTGCCAATTGTAGAATAATTTATCTTTCCTTTAATGTTGGATGCGTACAGTCTACAGGCAAATCTGAAATAAATAAATGGCAGTTAGATCCAAAATTCAAAAAGTGGACCATTCATCCCCCTCTCCTTAACTCAAAAAAAAATTAACATGATATAATCATTGTATTGTTTTTTTTTCAAATGATTTCATGATTCCATTAGGGTTTCATCATCTTTGTAAATACGACCAGCCTAGAATTAGTAATACAAATAATAAGAAAATAATAATCAAAATTACATTTAATTTTTTTTTGTGTTATAATGAAAGAATTCTGTTGTTTACGGTGATAATTTATGCACTTACAAAATGATAGCATTTGCTTCAATGTTTAATTTAAATGCAAATGTGTCTTTTCTGTAAACGATACAAACCAAATATTTTTCAAACAATTACAGTTAACATGCTTTTTGATTTATTTTAGATTTAATTGATGATTTAAATAATCAGAAAAAAAGTTTGACCAACTAAGGCCGATTTAATAAAGGTATCCAAATTCTTTAAGCCATTGAAAGAGAGAACAGGCTTTAATTTGGGTCCATTATAATTTGTTCCAATGTTCAGGGGATCTAAAAGGATAAGACAATGGCCGATAATTGTGCTTTCCCAATGATGATACACAAAATTAACATTTCTTTAGATTATAATTAGTGGTTAAAAGGTTTGGACACTTGACTTAATGAACCAACTAATCAAAATACAATGAAAGTCGCCAAAGCCAACAAATAAGAAAACGTTACTATAAAACTTTGTGGACTTGTGTAATAAACAGCTAAATGTTCCTATCTGCCATTGTTCTCTATGTTCTTGATTTTATATTGTATTAGACTAAATTTGCCTGTGAATAATCTGTTGTTACTCGGATATTCCAATACATTATGTCACAGTTTAGTTTGTAGCATCAATTTTTCATTAATTTACCAAACATTACATACACTCCAAAATAAAATTTTCAAAAGCAAAGCTTTTCTAGAGGTCACATTGTCAGTGATGTAACAGTTGTTTTTTTTTTATAGGAAAACACCTCAATTCCAGATACTTTAAAAAAGAACATTTAATAAAAATAGCTTAAAAGTATGATAAAATGATTAAACTTTTAATGAAATTTCAAATTAACAATTTTCTTGGAAAAGGTGCTTTAATGGAGGCGTGATACTTTTTTTTTGAAGGAACCAACATTGCTCTGGTTTCTGTATTCTAACATGAATTAATCCCTTGGTCCCCCGATATACATGGATAAATTAAAGCATAAATGAGTGGAGTATGTAGATGAAAGGTTTTCACAGTAATTGCATTCCAAACTTAAATGGAAACTTAACATGGAGAACTCGTAAACCAGCAAATTTTGCATAAAAAAGCGAAACTTTTCTATAATTAAGCGCAGTACGTGCTTATGTCCTTCCGGCTGTCTGAATTTGTTGGATCTTTTTGTTAATTCAAACGTGTTAGAATAATCCTGTAGATTTCAAACTTTGCATAATGATTTCTATAACACTTTGGTGCGGTTTTGAAAACTTAGCAGTTTTAAAGTCAGTACGTTCAATTAACCTTTTTAACAACAAATTTTTATGTGATATAATCATCCAATTGATCTGAATTTTAGAGTAATTATTCCAATTACAATAAGGTACACTATTATAAGCGAAGTATCTCTATAATCACGTCCAAAAAATGTCAGTATGTCCTTAAACAGTATTATGTATTTAAAAAGTTTTGCAACAATTTTACGTACAATTTTGTCAAAACTTATATATTTATATTTTTCATCTTCAGTTCTGGCACTCTCCTAGAGTTAACGTTCATCTGTCATACCGTTTTAGAGTTTTGCTTTTATGGATGTTTTCATCGTTGTATAATTAGAGTTTGTAAGAAAATATATTTTAAGTCGGTTATGAATTTTTTGTTTATTGCATGCAGGTGCATGAGTCTTATAATTTATTTAACAAAGTTAAAGATTAATAAAATATAAGTAAAATCGTTGGTTTATCGAATAATGATTTTTTTTATTTTTATGTTGTCTCGTATGAGCACCTAACTAACAAGTTCATGTTCTTTCTCCCTCTTTCCTTATCCTCCTACTTTTCATTAATAACCTTTGAAGAGACGGTATTCCCATAAATCCACCAAATATTCGATTAAAGTATTAGAATCTGAAGAAAATAGTTTCTAGAAAATATGAGTTTTAAAAATCAAACAAGAGTGTTCATCTAACATTTTTCATACTCAAAATTTTTAGAATGTACTTTATTTGCGTAAATTAGAGCTTAATTTCATATTTCATCAATGGTTACCTTAAGATCAGCTCTAGTTTAGAGTATTAATCAGTATTTTTTTTAAGTATTTTAATTGACAAACCCATAGCAACCGTATTTAGAGAGACAGATTTGATTATTAATTATAATTTTCATTCATTTCAAAATTGTTACTATTGTTTTGAAAATACAATTTAGGGAAATATGTAAAGATAGAGGGGACAATGTGCTGTTTATTACGCTAGAACCCAAAGTTTTATAATAACATTTTGTTTTTCGTTGGCTTATCAACTTTGGGGATTTTTAATGAATTTTAATTGGTTGCTTTATTAAGTTGAGTGTCCGAATTATTCAACCACTAATTGTAATCTACCTTTAGATTCCTGGAAATATGTTAGCATTGCATAGTGAGGCAAACAAGGAAAAAAATAAGTATTGTTCAATATAGCAAACACAGGTTTAGGAGTCTAGGAACTTATTCTTCAAATTTTGACAAACCTTTCAGAACATTCAATATTTTTAACCGGCAGATGGATATACTTATTGATTATACAGATTGATAAAAGTTTGAGTAATAGATTTAGATAATTAATAGTTTTATATTAATTGGTAGATTTAGGTTTGTAAATTTAGATATGTATATGGACTAAAAATTATATGAATTTAAAATTTCTTAAAACTTTTCTAAATTTTCTTCTTCTTTCTTTGACTGAGATATTACCTGGATCCTGGCTCCAGATTTCGGAACTGGAAAACCGGTTTAGAGGTGGTGATATTTCTAACTAAATGCTGGACTGTTGTTCCATTGCTAAGACTTTCCAGCTTGTACAGCTCTCCATAGAATACCTGGCATTCATAAATAGATGCAGAAGGATAATATTAACAATACAGAAGCTCTCTATTGTGCCCATAAAAAAGAATTCATATAATACAAATGACCAATGATAGGCCAATACTAAATTATAAATGGAAGGCCAGTATAGATTTTAATTGACCAAGGGTAGGTTAATTAGACGTCAATTTTTGATATGCACTATCAAAATAAACTACTCAGATTCTGTCTATGGAATGTCATTGATCAATGATCATTGAACTATTTCAAATTCTAAATAATATAGCTTGGATATATTAATAATATACAGCATGACCCTCAAAAAAGTATTTTTAAGCATCTGCAGCCCTTATTTCTCAATGAATTATTAAAAAATGCATATGTCCTATTCTCTATAGTATTCCACGTAAGTAGATAAAAAAATATTTTTTTTACCTCCATTAACACCGGAGATTTTTAGTGCTAAAGTTTTGAAAAAGTGACTGAGGAAAAAGTAACTTTTAACATGATACGACTTTTTTAGCAAAATTAAGCTAGAAATCCTTTTATTTTTGTTACTAGCAGAAACTTTATACAAAAATGAAATAAAAAATTTAGTTTTTTAGTAAAAAGCATTTTTTTACACATATTTTTTGAGTCTTTTTAGTTTAATGATATTTTGAAAAACTTACTTATTAGGCAAAATTGTTTAAGATTAAAAAACCAAATAAATCTCTATGAATATAGCAGGAAAATTGTTTTTGTTTCACAATCCTAACTTTAATAACAAAAAAGTTATAAAGAAAATAAAAATAAAACATAATGATTTTTTAGTCTAAAAAGCTTAATTTACCCCTTATTAAATAATTGAGATGTCAGAAAAGTAGGCGGAGCAACTGTCATAATTAATCCTTTTCTATAAATAAGGGTTAATAAATAACCTAAAATTTGCAAATAATCAATTCATTCAGTAGTATTTTTTGCCATTAAAAATTGATATTTTTAGGTGTAATAAAAAAGAAATATTTAGTTAACTTGTTTTTCTTTATGTCTCATTATTCAATTGCCAGAAAAACATAATATAACCATCCAAAAAATAAGAGAAACAAAAAAAAATTCTTTTTCTCAGTCACTTTTTCAAAACTTTAGCTCTAAAAATCTCCGGTGTTAATGGAGGTAAAAAAAATATTTTTATATCTACTTACGTGGAATACTATGGAGAACAAGGACATATGCATTTTTTAATAATTCATTGAGAAATAAGGGCTGCAGATGCTTAAAAATACTTTTTTGAGGGTCATGCTGTATATATATATAATTTGTTGGATCATGGAAAGAAACTATGTAGCGGGTGTCGTCGTATTTACACAGTAGCTTTTAATAGGTCATTTTAGGTTAGGTAAATGTTAATGATTGCCCTGCAGGTTTAGGAAATTGGCCCCACAGAGTAATAAAGCCTTCAGCAGGGGCTAGAAATAGAAGATAAACTACTATGGGAATACGAAGAAATCCTCTTCTTCGTTTCCTTTCCATGATCCAAATTATTTGTTGGAAAAATAAGGTATATCAAATCGAAAGCAACTTAAAATATCAAAGAAAATATACCTGTTCCAAACCACCATCGTCCCCTGGCAGGCATTCAATTGAAATCTGTTAACAATTTAGAAAATAACTTTAAATTAGAATTAGGTTTTTAATTGTAACTAATAAAGCTTCTCTATAATTATACTTTTAACTGCTTCTTCTGTTGATTGTAATGTTAACAAGGACAATTCAGAAGTAGCGTAGCTATGTAAAATAACAAAATAAACATAAAAATACGTAAAGAAATACGCATTTTAACTTTTACTATCCCTTTTTTCTCTTTCCTTCTCTTGTTATAATCCTTTTTTTCACTTTCTCTCTTCTCTCTTCTTTTATTATTATTTTGTTTGCCCTGCTATTTTAGATCATATATGTTCTTGTTAGACATTATTAAATAAATCTTCCTAATGCATTATTTAGCATTTCAAATTGTTTAACTTCACCTTGTAATGTAAAATAAATAGGATTGCACATTTTCTTGGAATCATTGCTACAAAACTTTTTGATATTTCATTAAATTTTTGGCACTTTAGGAAACTTAATTCGAAATTGAATAAGTATTTTTATGAATTTGTGATTTTCATAAATGTAGAGGGCTAGAATTATGAAAGATAGTTTAATATTCGCCCATTCAAAAATAACAAATTCTATTTAGGGATTATTTGGATTGTTATTATGAAGTTATGTTTTCTTATTTTATATATCTACAATATTTTAATAATATCAACTGCTTTACTAAAGTCTAACCTACATTAAATTAAAAATGATAGGATAAATATGATATAGTATATGTACTTCTTATTTTGATTTAATTTTATTTAGGTTACAAGGTACACAATCAAATTAAGATTAAATGATTATTATGGCCCTCTAGACAACCAACTATTTAAACTTTTGGATATAGGGCCTTTCTTGTAAAGATTATAGAGTTACTAAACTTTCTAAAGAGTTACTATATTTATATATGAATCATAGGACAATTTGAACATGCCTAAATTAACGATCAAACCCTTTAGTTACAGAAATATAATTAATGAAAATATTATTTGTCTCCTTCTATTTTGAAGCACTGTTAGTATAAGATTAGTATGTATAAGATTAATGACCTAATTTCTAAGCAAAGTTGTAAGTTGTGTCTCCTTAAATGTTTTACAAAAGTATCTTTTAATCTCTAAACACTTTAAACTATCAGGGAGAGAAGAATAGATATATAGGTCAATAAAAGATATAATAAGCTTCTTTGTAAAGAATTTTGTATGTTTTATGTTTAAATCGAAATAATAGAAGGATTAATATGTCAAACAATGTCCCCCCCCCCCCACCCCCACCCTATCGTATTTCAAAGATAATTGAAAATAAGGGGGTTAGTATTTTCCTTAAATTAAATTAGGTTTTATTAGGCACCTATTAAAATTTCTGAACAATGATTAGTTTAATAATAAAGAAGAGAAGTTTAATGGGTCTGGGTCTACAATCAGTTACTGTTACAATATTTGAAGTTCAATGGTATAGAATGATTTTACCACTGTCCTTGTCAAAATTTAACTAAATAAGATTGTAAATTTACAGTGCAATAATGCCTTTTCAAATTCAAATTTCATTTCAAATCTAAAATGATAGAATAGTTATTTCTCGCATTGTATTATAAACAGCTTCTCTCGGATACAAAGTGTACAATTATAATATTAAAACCAGTTTTTAGCCCCGAGATGCCGAAGGCACGGGCTAAAAAATTGGTTTTAATCTTATGATTGTAGATTTCTATATTCGTAGAAAACTGGATGTAATACGATGCTAGACATAATTATGATGCTGTGAGAATTGGTGCAAAAAATATGACGTAACAAAAAAATAGCCAATGAGAGGCCGTTATTGACCAATGGCGGCCACTACCATTGCCGCCATTGGTCAATAACGGCCTCTCATTGGCTAATTTTTTTTGTTACGTCATATTTTTTGCACCAATTCTCACAGCATCCATAATTATTTCGTATTGCTGAGAACCGGTTCTAATCCACCGGTTTCGAATGAATTCGAGAAAATGATATTAAAATAAATAAACCAGTTTGTAATAATAAGAAAGTTTTCTCAAATTGTTTTGAATATTTTCCATTAGGAAGAAAATTTTAATATTTTTAGCTGTGGATCAAAACTGATTATTTAAAGTTCCAATTATTGTATTAATTAGTTGACTGTGAAGGAAGAATGATAATAATTAGGGGGAGGATTTAAAGTTTCAAAGTAATTGCACTGTAGTTCTTAATTAGTATCATAAAACATAGGGATACAGAGATAGGTCAAAACAAATTAGAAAACAAAGAAAAAATACTCTAACCGCCTCCATTAATTTCTCTAGATCTTGCTAGGTTAGGTTTTATTGGTTACAAGGAGCCCTGTAGGGTCAATTCATTGCAGGTATAGACCCCTTAGGGTTAGAGACATAAGGAAATCTACTACCACCATATTTTTTAAAGTCTTTTCAAAAATTAAGGGGGAGGTCTTCTTCTCTCGCTAGGCATTTTAAGGAAAAGTACCAATATGTGACATTAAAATTGACTCTTGGATACTTCAAATTATATTCTTAGTTGATGGAATGTTCCTATTATATTCAAATCATATTAGAAAAATACTTTTTTTTCTGTCATTGTAAATAAAGATATTTGAAAAGTTTGAATAATTTTTGCACAACAGTTTCTTCTCCCTATTTCTTGCTTTTATTAGTTTGTAAGTGCATTTATTGCTCATTATTGATATAAGGTATGTGCATATGGTAAGGCTAAATATTTAATACAGCTAAAGGCCATTAGGTGAATAATTATCAATATAAAGCTTTTCTATAGAAGCAACTTATAGTGTCTATAAAAAAATTAGGTAGTACAATTCAAATGACCGATGATAGGCAAGTATACATTTTATCATTGGTCAGTTAAAATGTATACTGGCCTATTATTGGTCAATTGTATTGCATGACGTCATTTTTGTATAAGTAATAAAAGCTGCTTCTTTTCTGTGATGTATATAGAAGTAGTAACCTACATTAACAATCATCTTTTGAGATCTTAAGGAACAACTAAAGTTTTGTATGTTTATCCGAAGATATCTCGTAAACGGCTGGACCCCAATCTGTACACAATTTGTTGTGAAAGTTTAGTTATGGTCCAAGGAAGGTTTTAGGACGAGGATTCTCATATCCATTACTGAAACAAACCTAACCCAAAATAATAATTTTTGTATGTATATTTCCTAATATATTTTTTTCAAAATTTGATTTGATTATATGAACTCTGTTAAGTATAAATTAGGTCAAGTTTATTGAGTGCAGTTGCTGGACTATCTATAATCAATCTATACCATTTTAAATATATTGTAAACAATGACGATTATGTTCAATAACAGAAAATATTTTTTTAATAAGTAATTTAAACTGGGGTAATTATGATGAATATTATATTTGCGTACATCTAAAGTAGTAAAGATTTTTTGACTGAAGCTTAAGATCGCAATATCTACTGAATCAATTTGGTTATCTTGTTCAGAAAAGCTTTACATGTCTCTTGTTATGGTTTTAGGCTACTTTATTTTAAGTTTTAAGGCTTAGGATTGTTTAAAGCTATTTTTAGCCCCTTTCTAGCATCTACATGAAAGTGAAACAAGTAGCGAAGCACAAAATCTATTATAAAATAGACAAACGTACAAACAGTGGCGTGCGAACCGAAGGGGGCATTTGGGGCAATCGCCCCCCCCCTAGCGACCAAAACGCCCCCCCCTGCCCCCCCCCCCCCTGCCAAACAGACAGTTACTATTCATTAAACCTTACCAAATTTTTAAATTATTGTAGAAATTAGGTTATAATCTTTTTTCACTGAACATAACAAACCAGGTAATAGGAAGTATTTTATTTTCTATAATATAAACTTTTTACCAAAGAAATTTTGTACATCACCAATGATGATACACAAAATTACCCCTTATATAGATTACAATTAGTTGATGAAATGTATGGAAACTCGACTTAATTAACCAACCAATCAAAATTCCATTAAAGTCTCCAAAGTTGTTGAGCCAACGAATAAGAAAATTTTATATGAAATATTGGGGACTAGTATAATAAATAGCCCAAAAACACCTCCCTCCCTGCATATTTGAAGAAAAAAATTTGCGCTTCGCGCCCTTCCAAATGGTTTCTGCTTTTTATCGTATTGTATATTTTGTTTTTATTTCTATAAAAACATTTGTAAAAACAAATATTTAATCAAAAAGTTATTTTATATAAAAAAGAAACAGCGTTGATATTTATCTAAGCCTTTTTCTCAACACTGTATGTCTGTCTAAATGAATAACTATATATGATGTCATTTTATTTTCAGGATAAGTTTATCATTTTTTTGTGTACATACCCTTACAAAAAGACATGTTTTTTTTTATGGCAATTTTCATTAAAAACCCTTAAAACTAACTACACTCTATATTCCTAACTTGATAAAATACGCCACTCTTGTTGTCTTTAATTGATTTTAGTTCAAAGGGGGAGTAAATATTTTTAGGTGCGCTTCACGCACCGCCCTTATAAATCCTTGGAAACACCACTTAATAAAAAATTAACAGAGTTTTAAAGTGCCATTTAAAGAGGGTAGGATATGTTGATATAACTTTTTAGCTTCTCTATAATTTACTATGGCTGTCAGTACGTAATGATAAGGGGGAAATGTGATTTTCTCAACTGCAATTAAAGATAGAAGGCTAAAACTTAATGTTAACATTCCCATCATTATGGAGTATAATTAACTATTAAAAATTCATTGAGGTCGGACTGCTGTTCAGGACGTTTTTGGCTATTTTTTGTATCTTTTAAATTTCGGGTATAGTGCCTTTTGTGACATTGCCTCTTAAGGTGCATTTCGTCGTATTTTCACAGTAGCTTTTCACCTATTTATAGCTCCTGCGGGGCCAATTGCCTAACCCTGCGGGGAAATCACCTGACCTAACTTAACCTAGAATAACCTATTAAAAGCTACTATAAAAATACGACGAAATGCCCCTTAAGAGGCGTTGCCACAAAAGAGACTATACCCCAAAGTTTTCCATATTTCTATGATATTATATATCTGTAGATGAAAGGACAAGTAATTTTTTTTATTTTTTACATAGTTCTTTATATCTTTGGTTTTTATGGTACGATAAATTTTTTTGTGGATTATAATATTAAAAAAAATAAAATTTCTTGCTGTTTTGAGCATCCAGTATGTAATTTACTTTGACTGTCATCACACAACATACAGGAAAAAGGATTTGTGACTTTTTCTACCTAAAATATATATTTATTTCAACAGATGCTCTTTAAATCTACTTGTCTGTATTCTTATTAATGATTTTTTGTGCTTTGCTACTTAAAGATGTTGTTATCCTTGTTGTCATACAATAAAGAACTTTTAAAATCAGTTTTACATATTAGGTTAATTTTTGGTAAATTATTTCTAAAATGAGTGTTTTTATCTCCCCCCCCCCCCAAAAAAAAATTAATGGGGTTATTCATCCTTCCTGCTGAGATTTTATAACATCCCCTTCCACCCATAAAAAATGTTTTGTGGGGGGGGGGGGGGAGGTTAAATTATCTCATGTACTTTTTTTTCAAAGATGCTTTCTAGCTCCCTTCCCTTCGGTCACTGCAAGGGTGGGGAGAAGGAATGGGGGAGAAGAGATGGGGGGGGGTAAGAGATGTGGGATATAAATGGGAAATAGGGAAAGGAGAAGGGATGGGGAAGAAGGGATAAGAACTAGAAGGCCCATAATCAAATAATCCCACCCCTTAAAACGCCCTTATTTAAAATTAGTATATATAATCAAAATGCCCCCCCCTAAAGCAAAGTGCCCCCCCGGGGCACTTTGATTTAGGGGGGGGCAAAATTTTACAAAATCTACAAAATGCCCCCCCCTAGACAAAGTGCTTCGCAGGCCACTGCGTACAAAGTGAGTTATTGAGCAGATTACAGACATTCAGACATACATACATACGGACATTCAAATTAAAGAGTAGCTTCATTAAAAATAGAAAGGAACCATTTATGGTAGGGTAGCTAAGGTTTTTTGATGGTTATATATAAAGTAATATCATTTCTCAGGTAACCTAAATTAAAAAATTAACAAATAATTGTAAACTAAGTTGTTTTCATTCCTGTTTAGGTTCTGGATCTTCAACTGTACAGTTCAACATTTCTCCTGGTTTACCTGGATATAAATAAACTTATATAATTTTTTCATGAAAAAAAGAATCTACAGCGGGTTTTATATGACTTTGCAAGGACATGCCGGAATTACTGATTTAAATTAGAAATCACCGCCCTCATGGTAATACAGTAAAATTAGAGAAAATAATTTTTGTGTGATCTAGATATGTAACAATGTATTTTGTACATAAAAAGCAGATTCAGTAGGTTCTAGAAATAAGATTATTCTATATAGGAAAATAAAGGAGATAAATTCTGGTTAAATTGGGTTGTCGTTATACAGCGTAAAAAAATCTTAAGCGCGTACATATAGACATGATATAATTATAGAGAATCTGCATTAATAAAAATAGAAGTTACTCAACAACTAATTGATTCTTACTTGATGGTTTAATATGAAAGATACAGGGTGCTGTTTGATATCCCACAGAATTCTCACCAAAGCACTGCAAACTTCCATAATCATCTAAAAATCAATAAAAAAACACATCAAAGTGTACGTTTTTAATTTTGATATTGTAATAATCCTTTGCAGGTTTTAGGCTATATTTCTGAAACTAATGATAGTGCCTAAAAATGACGTCATAAAATACAAATGACCAATCTTAGGCAGTGTACTTTTAAATTGACTAATAGTAGGTTAATATGGCGTCATTTTAAATTGACTAATGGTAGGCTAATATGGCGTAATTTTTTAGACACTATCATCAGTTTCTATATTTCTTCATAATTCCTTAGTACCGTATATTACTTATCTATACAGTCCAATTAAAAATAAATCTAAACCAAATTGAACAATGTATAATATAAAAGTTTAAATAAAGTTACCTCTATTCCTAACAGAATATTGGACATGATAACCAGAAATTCCAGGAAGGTTTAGGTACTCCTGAAAAAATATATTTTTTTATATGGATTATAGGTATATAAATTGATTTATAGATGAACTAAAGGCTACGTCCCTACAGGCCTCTAGTGGCACTTAGTAGTACCAAATTGGTTATGGAGGAGTAGTCGACCCTTCACTTTTTGTTTTAATTTTTGAAAAGTGTTAAAATTGACATACAAATTGCGAAGGATCATTTTAAAATAATTTATTTTGTACTTTACAAACCTTTTTAAATCTTAAGTGAATAAATAATCTAACGTACTGTAAAAGTAAATTCTTGAGGCAAGAAATTGTTAGTAGCGTAGCTACTCTATATTTTATATATGGCCTTGCGTTCAAAAAAGTCAATCTCTCTCCTCTCCACCGTAATTTATAACATGGACAAGCCTATTAGTTTATACAACTCACCAAAAATATATAATTAATATTATATTTCATTCCAATAAATTCTTTTCTTAGCTGTGCGATAGCTAAATCGTTATCTTAACCTTCCAATTTTGCCTTTATCAAAAAGAATTTTTCACCTAATAACAATTTATTAACTCATAAACATAATTGTCCTTGTTATATGTTGTTTGAAGAAAGTAAGAGTTAAGTTTTAAACAAAAGTTTTGTCTGGCATTAGCTAAACTTGGATAAGCCCAGAACCACAGAGATAGACTAGTTGAAAATAAATAATCTTCTCCCAACTCGAAATCTTGTACACTGTGATATTAAGGGTAAAATGGTGAAATAACAACCAAAACGTCTCCCTCTCCGGAAATGAACAGATATCAAGTTATCAACATTATTTTTGTTTTATACTAATTTTAATTCTCATACATTCGCTTGCTTTTACTGTGATTACTCATTGAATCAGAATAACAACAGTCAATTGAAAAACCAAAGGTTTTCCAATCAATGGTGTTCTTCCTGTTTGTAAAACTACTAGTTGCTTCGTTCCTATTCTCTTTGGGAAAGCGGAGAGGTCAGGAAAATATTCTAAATCAACCCAAGGCACTGTAAAGAATAACTAATTCGAACCAGTAATTTACGAGATTTTTAACTTCAGACAAATAAAGTATGTATATTTGGTTCTGCTGATCTGAATTTAGTAAAACTGCCTGGCATGGTGGACATAATAAAAAAACAGTATGATAATTACAAGATTAGGTTTTCTACAAAAAATGATATTACCTTATATTGATTTGTTCTATTAAAGAACCAATGTAGAGTAATGTTGGGAGGGTTGGCACTGATAGGACAGGATACAATCTAGATAGATAGATAGATAGAGTAATGTTGGGAGGGTTGGCACTGATAGGACAGGATACAATCTAGATAGATAGATAGATAGAGTAATGTTGGGAGGGTTAGCACTGATAGGACAGGATACAATCTAGATAGATAGATAGATAGAGTAATGTTGGGAGGGTTGGCACTGATAGGACAGGATACAATCTAGATAGATAGATAGATAGAGTAATGTTAGGAGGGTTGGCACTGATAGGACAGGATACAATCTAGATAGATAAATAGATAGAGTAATGTTGGGAGGGTTGGCACTGATAGGACAGGATACAATCTAGATAGATAGATAGATAGAGTAATGTTGGGAGGGTTGGCACTAATAGGACAGGATACAATCTAGATAGATAAATAGATAGAGTAATGTTGGGAGGGTTGGCACTGATAGGACAGGATACAATCTAGATAGATAGATAGATAGAGTAATGTTGGGAGGGTTAGCACTGATAGGACAGGATACAATCTAGATAGATAGATAAATAGAGTAATGTTGGGAGGGTTAGCACTGATAGGACAGGATACAATCTAGATAGATAGATAGATAGAGTAATGTTGGGAGGGTTAGCGCTAATAGGACAGGATACAATCTAGATAGATAAATAGATGGAGTAATGTTGGGAGGGTTGGCACTGATAGGACAGGATACAATCTAGATAGATAGATAGATAGAGTAATGTTGGGAGGGTTGGCACTGATAGGACAGGATACAATCTAGATAGATAGATAGATAGAGTAATGTTAGGAGGGTTGGCACTGATAGGACA